>NC_135147.1:9314170-11714170 GCF_051014445.1 Colletes latitarsis
CTCCTCGACGAGGTGGGCAAGCTCTTCGAGCGTGTGATTGCTGCCCGCCTCGTCGAGCACCTGTCGCGGGGTGATCCCGGTCTGGCCGACTGCCAGTTCGGTTTCCGGGGGGGCCGATCGACTATCGACGCGATAGGTCGTTTGAGGGCCCTCTCGGGGGCGGCCGTCTCCCGGGGAGGGGTGGCATTGGCAATATCCTTGGATCCAAGGATATTGCCAATGCCTTTAACACCCTCCCCTGGGAAGAGATAAGAAGGGGTCTCGAATATCATCGAGTCCCCCCTTGTCTCAGGGCGGTCGTCGGGGATTATCTCCGCGGCAGGTGGATCGAGTATCCGGGCCGGGATGGTGATATGCGGAGGGAGGTGTACTGCGGTGTTCCGCAGGGGTCGGTCCTCGGGCCACTCCTGTGGAACATCGCGTACGACTCGGTGTTGCGGGCCAGCCTCCCCGACGGCGTCAGCACGGTGTGTTATGCGGATGACACACTGGTGCTGGCCGTCGGGGCGCACTGGGGGAGGGCCATGCGTCGCGCGGAGGAGGGGTCGCAACGCGTCGTCGACCGGATCAGGGGGATGGGGATGACGGTGGCGGTCCATAAGACCGAGGTGATTGCGTTTCATTCACCTCGGCAGGATCGGCCACCCCCTCTGATCCGGGTGGGTGGGGCTGACATCGAGGTGAAGCCCCAGATCAGGTATCTAGGGCTGATCCTCGATAGCCACTGGCGTTTCGAGGAGCATTTCCGCTGCCTGGTCCCCCGGTTGGAAAGGATGGTTGCGGCTCTGGGCCGGATCCTGCCCAACCTGGGGGGCCCGGCGGGCCGAGTTCGTCGCCTCTATGTGGCAATGGTCCAGTCGGTGGCCCTATACGGGGCCCCCGTCTGGGCGGACGACCTGGCTGCCTCCCGGCGCAGCATGACTATGCTGCGTCGGGTGCAGAGGCGCATGGCGCTCAGGGTCGTCCGCGGGTATCGGACCATGTCACATGAGGCGGCGACGGTTCTAGCGGGGATGCCGCCCATCGACCTGCTCGCGCGGTCGCACGCGGTGATGTACCGGCACCGCGTCGACCGTCGCGCGGGGGTGGGGGCGGCCCCGGGCGGGCAGGAACCTGCTTGGGGCGATTTGAAGCGCCAGGCCGGGCAGTCCGTGTTGCTCGCGTGGCAGGAGCGGCTGGCTCTGCCAACCGCGGGGCACCGGACTGTCGGGGCTGTTCGGCCACTCCTGAAGGAGTGGCTGGACAGAGGCCATGGCAGCCTTACCTACCGGCTGGCACAGGTATTTTCCGGGCATGGCAGCTTCGGAAGATACCTGTGCCGGATGGGGAAGGAGCCGACGGCGCGTTGCTGCCACTGCGACGCTGAGCAGGACACGGCGGATCATACCCTGGAGGTATGCCCCGCGTGGGAGGGGGAGCGCCGTGTCCTGGTCGGCGTCGTCGGGCGGGATGTCTCGCTGCCGGGCGTGGTGCGCGCCATGCTCGGCAGCGAGGAGAAGTGGAGGGCCGTGGCCTCCTTCTGCGAGAACGTAATGTTGCAGAAGGAGGCCGCGGGGAGGGAGCGCGAGCTTCAGCGGGGAGGGAGCGCGAGGTTCAGCGGCGCGCTGAAGCTCGCGCTCGTGCGGTGGCCCGAGGTCGTCGCCCGGTCGCGAGGCGTCGCGGGCGGCCGCCTCGGCGTGGCGGATGACCTAGGCTGGGAGGGGGGTCCTGAGGGGACCCTCCTCCCGCCAGGCGGCGCCGGGTCGGACCGGTTGGGGGTAGGAGTGCCTCCCCCTACCGGTCCGACGCAAGGGGAGGCACCCTCGGCGGTCTGGTGCGGCCATGAACGCCCGGCCGCCGAGGGGTGGAAACGGGGTCGCGGGCGGTTGCGAGTTGGGGCTCGCAGCCGCCACTAAACGCGGCCCCGGGACGGATAGCGGCGGGATGGAGTGGCCCCGTCCCGCCGCTATGAGGCAGTGTGTCTACTGGGGGGACCGATTGTCACCCCGGGGGATGGGCGCGAAAGCGCGGGCACGGGGAGGATACCGGAAGAATGCTTCGAGCGATTCCCGGTATCCTCCCAAAGCGTGCCGAAGGGTCACCGTGGGGTTTTTAGTGGGTAGGTCCCGCGCCTGTCGTTGTACGGGCGCGGGGAATCCCACACACCCCTCCCACCTCTCCCCAAGGAGGTGGGAGGGAGTCTTTCGAAGATTTTCCCCACGACGAAAAAAAAAAAAAAAAAAGTTACGTAGTAAGCATGTAGTAAGCTAGTAAGCAAGCAGTATGACAGTAAGCAAGTAGCAAGCTAGTATGCAAGAGGGTCCCACGGGGAGGCACCCTCGGTGGCCTGGAGCGGCAATGAGCTCCCGGCCACCGAGGGGTAGAAACGGGGTCGCAGGCGATTGCGAGTTGGGACTCGCAGCCCGTCACTAAATGCGGCCCCGGGACGGATGGCGGCGGGATGGAGTGACCCCGTCCTGCCGCTATAAAACAGTGTGTCTACCGGGGGGACCGTTTGTCCCCCCCGGGGATGGGCGCAAAGCGCGGGTACGGGGAGGATACCGGAAGAATGCTTCGAGCGATTCCCGGTATCCTCCCAAATCGTGCGTAAGTGTCACCGTGGGGTTTTTAGTGGGTAGGTCCCGCGCCTGTCGTTGTACGGGCGCGGGGAATCCCACACACCCCTCCCACCTCTCCCCAAGGAGGTGGGAGGGAGTCTTTCGAAGATTTTCCCCACGACAAAAAAAAAAAAAAAAAAAGCTAGTATGCAAGAGTGATTGCTGCCCGCCTCGTCGAGCACCTGTCGCGGGGTGCCCCGGGCCTGGCCGACTGCCAGTACGGTTTCCGGGGGGGCCGGTCGACGGTCGACGGGATCAGTCGGGTCAGGGTCCTCTCGGAGTCGGCCGTCTCCCGGGGAGGGGTGGCGTTGGCGGTATCGCTGGATATTGCCAACGCGTTTAACACCCTTCCCTGGGGGGAGATACGGAGGGGGCTCGAATATCATCGGGTACCCCCGTGTCTCAGGGCAGTCGTCGGGGATTATCTCCGCGGCAGGTGGATCGAGTATCCAGGCCGGGATGGTGATATGCGGAGGGAGGTCTACTGCGGGGTTCCGCAGGGGTCGGTCCTCGGGCCACTCCTGTGGAACATCGCGTACGACGCGGTGTTGCGGGCCGACCTCCCCGACGGCGTCAGTGCCGTGTGTTACGCAGATGACACACTGGAGCTGGCCGTCGGGGCTCACTGGGGGAGGGCCAAGCGCCACGCCGAGGAGGGGGCGCAACGCGTCGTCGACCGGATCAGGGGAATGGGGATGACGGTGGCGGTCCATAAGACCGAGGTGATAGCGTTCCATTCACCTCGGCAGGATCCGCCACCCCCTCTGATCCGGGTGGGTGGGGCTGATATCGAGGTGAAGCCCCGGATGAGGTATCTGGGGCTGATCCTCGATAGCCACTGGCGCTTCGAGGAGCATTTCCGCTGCCTGGTTCCCCGGTTGGAGAGGATGGTCTCGGCTTTAGGCCGGATCCTCCACAACATGGGGGGCCCGGCGGGACGAGTTCGCCGCCTCTATGTGGCAATGGTTCAGTCGGTGGCCCTATACGGGGCCCCCGTCTGGGCGGACGACCTGGCGGCCTCCCGGCGCAGCATGACGATGCTGCGTCGGGTGCAGAGGCGGATGGCGCTGAGGGTCGTCCGCGGCTACCGGACCGTGTCGCATGAGGCGGCGACGGTCCTTGCGGGGATGCCGCCCATGGATCTCCTCGCGCGGTCGCACGCAATGATGTATCGTCATCGTTTCGACCGTCGCGCGGGAGTGGGGGCGGTCCCGGGAGAGCAGGAACCTGCTTGGGGCGATTTGAAGCGCCAGGCCCGGCAGTTCGTGGTGCTCGCGTGGCAGGAGCGGTTGGCCCTGCCAACTGCGGGGCACCGGACAGTCGGGGCTGTTCGGCCACTCCTGAGTGAGTGGCTGGACAGAGGCCATGGAAGCCTCACTTACCGGATGGCACAGGTACTTTCCGGGCATGGTAGCTTCGGAAGATACCTGTGCCGGATAGGGAAGGAGCCGTCGGCGCGTTGCTGCCATTGTGACGCCGAGCAGGACACGGCTGATCATACCCTACAAGGTATGCCCAGCGTGGGAGGGGGAGCGCTGTGTCCTGGCCGGCGTCATAGGGCGGGGAGTCTCGCTGCCGGGTGTGGTGCGCGCCATGCTCGGCAGCGAGAGGAAGTGGAGTGCCGTGGCCTCCTTCTGCGAGACAGTAATGGTGCAGAAGGAGACCGCGGGAAGGGAGCGCGAGCGTCAGCGGCGTGCTGAGGCTCGCGCTCGTATGGTGGCGCGAGGGCGTCGCCCGAGCGCCAGGCGTCGCGGGCGGCGGCCTTTGCGCGGCGGATGACTCTGGCTGGGAGGGGGACCCTGAGGGGAGCCTCCTCCCGCCAGGCGGCTATGGGTCGTACCGGGTGGGTCCGGCCCACGGGGAGGCACCCTCGGTGGCCTAGAGCGGCAATGAGCTCCCGGCCACCGAGGGGTAGAAACGGGGTCGCAGGCGGTTGCGAGTTGGAGCTCGCACCCTGCCACTAAATGCGGCCCCGGGACGGATGGCGGTGGGAGGGAGTGGCCCCATCCTGCCGCTATGAGACAGAGTGTCTACCGGGGGGACCGTTTGTCCCCCCCGGGGATAGGCGCAATGCGCTGGCACGGGGAGGGAACCGGAAGAATGCTTCGAGCGATTCCCGGTATCCTTCCAAATCGTGCGAAAGGGTCACCGTGGGGTTTTTAGCGGGTAGGTCCCGCGCCCGTCATTCTACGGGCGCGGGGAATCCCACACAACCCTCCCGCCTCTCCCCAAAGAGGTGGGAGGGAGTCTTTCGAAGATTTTCCCCACGACAAAAAAAAAAAAGCTAGTATGCAAGCTGTACGCTGGAATGCAAGCAGTAAGCTAGCAAGAACGCAGTTAGCTATTGGCAAGCAGTAAGTTAGGAAGACAGCAGGAATGTGTTAAGGAAGCTGTTATGTAGTAGGCACGCAGTAAGCGACACAGCTAGCAGTAAGCTAGTAAGCAAGCAGTAAGCTAGAAAGCAAGCAGTAAGCTAGAAAGCAAGCAGCAAGCTAGTAAGCAAGCAGTAAGCTAGAAAGCAAGCAGTAAGCTAGAAAGCAAGCAGCAAGCTAGTAAGCAAGCGGCAAGCCAGAAAGCAAGCAGCAGGCTATTAAGAAAGCAGTTAGCTATGGAGCGAGCGGTAAACTAGTAAGCAAGTTGTAAGCTAGTAAGCAACCAGTAAGCGAGTAAGCAAGCAGTAAGCTGTTAAGCAAGCAGTAAGCTGGTAAGAATGCAGGTCACTAGTAAGGAAGTAGTAAGCTAGTAAGCTAGTAGTAAGTTAGTAATCAAGCAGTGAGCTAGTGAGCGAGCAGGAAGCTAGTAAGGAAGCAATATGCTAGTAAGCAAGCAGTAAGCTGGTAAGAAAGCAGCTAGCTATTAAGCAAGCAGTAAACTAGTATGCAAGCAGTAAGCTAGTAAGCAAGCAGCAAGCTGGTAAGGAAGCAGTATGCTACTAAGGAAGTAGTAAACAAGTAAGTAGTAAGTAATTAGTTAGTAAGAAAGCGGTATGCCAATCAGCAAGCTGTATGCTAGAATGCAAACAGCAAGCTCGTAAGCAAGAAGTAAGCAAGAAAGCAAGGAGCCGGCTAGCAAGAAAGCAGTTAGCTATTGTGCATGCAGTAAACTAGTAAGGTAGCACTTAGCTAGAAAGAACGCATCAGGCTTGTAAGAAAGGAGTAAGCAAGAAAGCAAGGTGCAGTCTAGAAAGAAAACAGTTATCTAGTAAGCAAGCAGTAAGCGAGTAAGCCAGCGGTAATCTAGTAAGCAAGCAGGAAGACGGTAGGCCAGCAGCCGTCTAGTAAGAAAGCAGTATGTCAGGAAGAAAGCTGGAATGTAGAAAAGAAGCAGTTAGGTAGTCAGCAAGCAGGAAGCTAGTAAGGAAGCACTAAGCTAGAAACCAAGCAGCAAGCTAGTAAGCAAGCAGTAAGCTAATAAGCAACAGGTAAGAAAGTGAGCAATCAGCAGGCTAGTAAGAAAGCAAGTAGCTAGGAAGAAAGCTGTATGCTAGTAAGCAAGCAGTAAGCTAGCAAGCAACATGTAAGCTAGATAGCAAGTAGCTGTCTAGTAAGAGAGCAATTAGCTAGTAAGGAAGCATTATGCTAGAAACCCAGCATTAAGATCGAAAACAAGCGAGTAAGCTAGCGGGAAGCTAGAATCCAAGCAGCAGGCTAGTAAGCACAGAATTAGCTGGCATGAAAGCAATTAGCTTGTAAGCAAGGAGTAAGCTAGTATGCGAGCAGTGAGCTAGTAAGCGAGCAGTAAGCAAGTAAGCAAGCTGTGAACTAGTAACAAAGCAGTGTGCTACTAAGCAAGCAGTGAGACAGTAAGCGTGGAGAATGCTAGTAAGGAAGCAGTATGCTCGTATGCAAGCAGTATGCTAGTGAGCTAGCTGTAAGCTTTTATGGGAGCAGTTATCTAGTACGCAAGCAGAGAGCTAGTAGGCAACCAGTAATCTAGTAAACAAGCAGTGAGCTAGTAAGCAACCAGGAAGCTAGTATGGAAGCACTAAGCTAGAAAGCAAGCAGTAAGCGAGTAAGGTAGCTGTAATCTTGTAAGCAAGCAGTAAGCTTGTAAGGAAGCAAGAGGTTAGTAAGAAAGGACTTAGCTAGTAAGAAAGCAGTATGCTATTATTGAGGATCTTTGTGATAGATTTCCCCAATCGCTTACCGCAGAAAGAAGAAGGAAGAATTTGTTGAAACGGTTTAATGTGTAAGACACGCAGGCGACAAAATATGTGGAAGACTTTTCTCCGTGGTCTGGGTTGTCGCACGTCTTGCTTCAAATTGGTTAAAATTCCGGCTATATATGCGTCGTCGTATGATCGGCAGACCTATTGGTTTTATGACATGACCTGGTCCGACGTGGAACAGAGAATGTGTAAATATCGCGTTAATTCGGCAATCGAAAGACGTCGGTTAAACCATCGCGTGATCAATAGAAAACGGGCCATTTCTTGTACGGTGTTGTTCCTAGTTTACGCGACATTCCAGAGTCTTCTCTGAGGCGTAATACGTTTCGGGAACAATACCGCATAGAAAAACTCCGTATTTACATTCGATAACAGTTCCGCGATCGGCCCAGTAACGGTTCCAAGAGAACAGGTGTTACTACGCCGAAACGAAGAGAGGATTCAAAATTAAGAAGAGACAGACAGCTTAGACCAGACAGCGCCACGAGATGAAAATTTCCCCTCCCTCGTGGCCATGGTTAAGCAGGTATGTCTCAGGTGGACTCGCGATTTGGTTCTCGACGAGAGAGACCTCATCGTCGACCTCGTCTGAAGTCGGAGCCCGATTCTCGACAAGTTAGTTTTGTCTAACTTGTCGTAGAATCATGTGAACAAAGCGGATTTAAATAATCGTGCCCTCGAGTCGAAATATTCCGACCATACGTTCACATGCAGAAATCGGTCACCGCGACGAACGAACCATTTTGGAAAGAAACAAAATCCAACTGATTTTCTTTCCACTTCACTCAAAAAGCAACCGATGGCTGAAAAGTACGAAATTTACACTTTTATAGTGATTGGTTACCGCCATCGGTGCTGAATAAACACGTATTGCTGTAATCAGTGGTCGTGTAGAAGTGGAAATGGATAAAATCAGCGTGATTATCCTTCCAAAGATTTAACCCGCAATCGGTGGCTGAACATAATCAAATTTACACTTAAATAGTGCTTGATTATCGCCACCGTTACGACGAAGAACACGGATTGCTGTAATCAGTGGTCGTGTTCGAGAATCGAGAGAATTTCTTGATTCTCTGTTTGGCTATTGCACGGTTCAAAAACCCCACCTTTAGGGCAACTTTGTTGCATACTCCCTGGGTTGGGTTCGTCGTTTTCCAGGGTCGAAACAAAAATTTGAGATAACACCCGATAGGGGCCTTATTGGCATTCCCTGGGTAAATATTTCGGCTGGTTTCGACCTGCTCGAGCGTGGGTTCCAGATCGTCAGTGGGTACGGACACTCGACGTAGAACTACGTTCAAAGGGCACCGTGGTGTTAGAACATTAATAATCAGTCGCTTCTGCGCAGTTAAGGCTCTGCATCACACCGGACCCGTACGGACCAGGGAACGGCGAGGGACCGCGGAGTTGACAACCCTTGGAGCCTTACAACCTCCACTTGTCCTCTCCTGCAAAAACCAAACCTGCAGCAGTGGGAAGATCGAGATTAGAATCTCGTCTTCCCCATCTGCAATTCAACGTTTCCAAAATCTGAAACGTTGAAATAATAATACAGTCCACTAACACAGTTGTGTAACGCTGTGTAAGAATCCCGCTCCTGTTTACCGTAAACGGAAGAAGGAGCGTATGGATTAGAGCGAGTCAGACAACGCATCGAGCGTTGTCAGGTATTAACCGCCGGATTTCGGTATTTCTTTTTGATTACAGAAGACCGAGGCGGGAGCCGTAGGGGCCGACGGCGGCGCAGGTTTTTTTCCGAGCCTTCAGCTCGGGTTTTTCCTGCATTTTTTATACAAACTGTATCATTTTCATTGTTCGTTTTTTAATTTCCTTCCTTTTTGTTTATTTCAAATTTTATTTTTGTTTAAATAAACGGCCTGTGTCCGATGGACCAGGCGAAGGAAATTTTTAAATGTACAATTCACTTTCCCACACAATTCCAGTCCCTCGAAATTCGGACTCCCCGTTAAAGGGTGAGAGATCAGGTCACGGGAGAAAACCCCCCAAAGACCGACTCGCACCTATTTTAACAGAGAAAAATCGCGAAGATTCGGAAATACAAAATATATCCATTCTCAACACTCCCACTTATTTTGAATGTCCGCTAATATTTAATTTTTCTCTCGGATAGCAAAACGGCTGCTTTTGCAAAGGCTTAGCAGAGATATCAGCCAATTGTTCTTTCGATTGAACATATCTAATTTCTACTTGTCCGCGATTAACGACATCACGAGTAAAATGGTACTTTAGACCGATGTGTTTCGAGCGCTTATGGTTTTCGGAACTATTAGCAATTTTTATGGCCGCTTGGTTATCAACAAAAGCAGGGACGATATTGCACACAACATCCAATTCATTCAACATACGACGTAACCAAACCGCTTCATTCACGCCGTGGGCTAACGCGATATATTCCGACTCAGCGGTCGAAAGGGCAACGACCTTTTGCAATTGACTGGACCACGAAATTGGTCCGCTATTGAAAATATTGACAAATCCACTCCTAGATCTTCGAGTCTCTGAGCATCCGGCATAATGAGCATCCGTGAATCCCGAAATATCAAGCGAACTCCCACTATTTCCGTAAACTATTCCGTGATCACGTGTTCCATTTACATAACGCATTATTTTCTTTACCGATTGCCAATGAGTGTCGTCGTAAGAACTCAAAAATTGACTTGCGTAATTGACCGCAAATTCGATATCCGGGCGACAAACTCGTGCAGCGAATAATAAAGAGCCTATTGCCTCACGAAACGGTATTTTACTGTCAGTCGCAGGTGTTTGTTTTTGCATGGGCATACCTGGCTCCGCAGGTACACTTGACGGATTTGCTTCAAGCATATTAAAGGTCTTTAATATTTTCTTAATATAGCCCGGTTGAGAAATTTTTAAGAGTCGTCGTTCGCGATCGCGTTTAATCTCGAAACCGAGAAATTCATCGGCCCGATCTACCGAGATTTTGAGATTACCTTCTAAATAATCTAAGACACTCTTAATTGCACTCTCGCTTTTGCTCATAATCAAATCATCATCCACATACAGGGCTAAATACACTTTTGAACTTTCCACTACACCGACAAGCACGCACTTATCACTTGCGATGTTCACGAGATTAAATTCGTTCAGAAACCTCGTAAACTTCTCGTTCCAGCATTTGGGTGACTGCTTCAATCCATACAGGCTGCGATGTAGCGGGAAGACTGCATCCGGTTGGCTCTAAATTGTGTATTCTGGAGGCTGCTCCAAATAAATTTCTTCTTGAAGATCGCCATATAGAAAAGCGGTTTTCACGTCGAACTTCATTATTTCATAATCTTCTTTCGCAGCTATTGCAAGAAGAGTTCTAATGGACTCGTAGCGAACGACAGGTGCGAATGTGTCAAAATAATCGATTCCTTCTGGTTGTCGGAATCCTTTCGTTACGAGTCTCGCCTTGTATCTCTTCAGATTTCCAGCTGCATCATTATTGATTGAGAAAACCCATTTGCAACCGATTGCACGTTTTCCTTGCGGCAGTGCACATATGGTCCATGTGCGATTTTTTTCAAGCGCCAGCATCTCTTCGTCCATGGCTTTCTTCCATTTTCTGGTATCGTCACTGGATATTGCCTCAGTGTAGGTCATAGGCACCGTATCAGCCAAAAAAGCAATAGGTACGCCGTATCGGTCAGGTGCTTGTAATGTTCTTCTATTGCGCAGTTGTCTTCCTTCCCGAGCATTTTCATTGGCGGCTTCCTGCTCTATCTCTGGCAAAGCTGCGTTTTCTTCATTTCCATTGTTTTCCAGTTCTCGTGTTTCGGCGACATCTTCCACAACTGGAGCTTGGTGTTCGGCTGCACCTTCTGGAGTAGGAATCGTCTCTCTTTCGTCTTCAATTTCAAACTTGATTATTGTATCGGTTTCGGCACGCGTTTCGGCACTCGGCAGGGCATTTTCGTTGAAGGTTACGTCTCTGCTTATTAAAATTTTCTTCAATTTATTATCCCAGAGTCTATAATTAGTAGACTCCCCATCGTAACCGACGAATATGACCTGTCTGCTTTTTGGGTCGAATTTTTGCCGTCTTTCCTTTGGCACGTTCAGGTAAGCTACGGATCCAAACACCTTTAAATGTTTTATATCAAGTTTGCGTTTAAACCACTTCTCGAACGGAGTAATCGTCTCCGCTGGCTCTAGGATGGTCCGATTCAGCAGGTAGCACGCGGTCCGCCACACCCTCTGATCCGGGTGGGTGGAGCTGACATCGAGGTGAAGCCCCAGATCAGGTATCTAGGGCTGATCCTCGATAGCCACTGGCGTTTCGAGGAGCATTTCCGCTGCCTGGTCCCCCGGTTGGAAAGGATGGTTGCGGCTCTGGGCCGGATCCTGCCCAACCTGGGGGGCCCGGCGGGCCGAGTTCGTCGCCTCTATGTGGCAATGGTCCAGTCGGTGGCCCTATACGGGGCCTCCGTCTGGGCGGACGACCTGGCTGCCTCCCGGCGCAGCATGACTATGCTGCGTCGGGTGCAGAGGCGCATGGCGCTCAGGGTCGTCCGCGTGTATCGGACCATGTCACATGAGGCGGCGACGGTTCTAGCGGGGATGCCGCCCATGGACCTGCTCGCGCGGTCGCACGCGGTGATGTACCGGCACCGCGTCGACCGTCGCGCGGGGGTGGGGGCGGTCCCGGGCGGACAGGAACCTGCTTGGGGCGATTTGAAGCGCCAGGCCCGGCAGTCCGTGTTGCTCGCGTGGCAGGAGCGGCTGGCTCTGCCAACCGCGGGGCACCGGACTGTCGGGGCTGTTCGGCCACTCCTGAAGGAGTGGCTGGACAGAGGCCATGGCAGCCTCACCTACCGGCTGGCACAGGTATTGTCCGGGCATGGCAGCTTCGGAAGATACCTGTGTCGGATAGGGAAGAAGCCGACGGCGCGTTGCTGCCACTGCGACGCTGAGCAGGACACGGCGGATCATACCCTGGAGGTATGCCCCGCGTGGGAGGGGGAGCGCCGTGTCCTGGTCGGCGTCGTCGGGCGGGATGTCTCGCTGCCGGGCGTGGTGCGCGCCATGCTCGGCAGCGAGGAGAAGTGGAGGGCCGTGGCCTCCTTCTGCGAGAACGTAATGTTGCAGAAGGAGGCCGCGGGGAGGGAGCGCGAGCTTCAGCGGCGCGCTGAAGCTCGCGCTCGTGCGGTGGCCCGAGGTCGTCGCCCGGTCGCGAGGCGTCGCGGGCGGCCGCCTCGGCGTGGCGGATGACCTAGGCTGGGAGGGGGGTCCTGAGGGGACTCTCCTCCCGCCAGGTGGCGCTGGGTCGGACCGGTTGGGGGTAGGAGTGCCTCCCCCTACCGGTCCGACGCAAGGGGAGGCACCCTCGGCGGTCTGGTGCGGCCATGAACGCCCGGCCGCCGAGGGGTGGAAACGGGGTCGCGGGCGGTTGCGAATTAGTAAGGCAGGCTAGTAAGGAAGAAATTAGCCTGTAACAAAGCTGTATGCTGGTAAGCATGCAGTTAGCTAGAAGGCAGGCAGGTAGGTAATAAGGAAGCAGGATGCTAGTATGCAGGCAGTGTGCTAGTGAGAAAGGAATATGCTAGTAAAAAAGCAGTTACATATTAGCAATGCAGTATACTGGAAAGCAAGCAGTAAGATAGGATGCAGGCATTCAGCTACCAAACAAGCGGTAAGGTAGTATCAAAGCAGCAAGCAAGTAAACTTGCAGTAAGCTAGCAACATAGCAGTAAGCTAGTAAGTGTGCAGTTATGTAGTAAGCAAGCAGAGAGCTAGTAAGAAAGCAGTCATCAAGTATGGAAGCAGTAAGGAAGTATGGAAGCAGTAAGCTAGT
Organism: Colletes latitarsis; assembly: GCF_051014445.1. Classification (NCBI taxonomy): domain Eukaryota; kingdom Metazoa; phylum Arthropoda; class Insecta; order Hymenoptera; family Colletidae; genus Colletes; species Colletes latitarsis. The sequence goes on from NC_135147.1 coordinate 9,326,754, forward strand.
AAGAAAGCTGTAAGTTAGTATGATAGCAGTAATCTAGTAAGCAAGCGGTGAGCTAGTAAGAATGCATTAAAATAGTAATCAAGCTGTAATCTAGTAAGGGAGCTGTAAGCTAGTAAGCAACCAGTAAGCTAGTAAGAAAGCACTGAGCTAGTAAGGGAATAAGAAAGCTGTAAGTTAGTAACGAAGCTGTAAGCTGGTAAGCTAGTGCTAGGCTAGTTAGAAAGCAGTAAGTTAGTAACAAAGCTGTAAGGGAGTTTTTTTTTTTTTTTTTTTTTTTTTTTTGTCGTGGGGAAAATCTTCGAAAGACTCCCTCCCACCTCCTTGGGGAGAGGTGGGAGGGGTGTGTGGGATTCCCCGCGCCCGTACAACGACAGGCGCGGGACCTACCCACTAAAAACCCCACGGTGACCCTTCGGCACGCAATGGGAGGATACCGGGAATCGCTCGAAGCATTCTTCCGGTATCCTCCCCGTGCCCGCGCTTTCGCGCCCATCCCCCGGGGGGACAATCGGTCCCCCCAGTAGACACACTGCCTCATAGCGGCGGGACGGGGCCACTCCATCCCGCCGCTATCCGTCCCGGGGCCGCGTTTAGTGGCGGCTGCGAGCCCCAACTCGCAACCGCCCGCGACCCCGTTTCCACCCCTCGGCGGCCGGGCGTTCATGGCCGCACCAGACCGCCGAGGGTGCCTCCCCTTGCGTCGGACCGGTAGGGGGAGGCACTCCTACCCCCAACCGGTCCGACCCAGCGCCGCCTGGCGGGAGGAGGGTCCCCTCAGGATCCTCCCTCCCCGCGGCCTCCTTCTGCAACATTACGTTCTCGCAGAAGGGGGCCACGGCCCTCCACTTCTCCTCGCTGCCGAGCATGGCGCGCACCACGCCCGGCAGCGAGACATCCCGCCCGACGACGCCGACCAGGACACGGCGCTCCCCCTCCCACGCGGGGCATACCTCCAGGGTATGATCTGCCGTGTCCTGCTCAGCGTCGCAGTGGCAGCAACGCGCCGTCGGCTCCTTCCCTATCCGGCACAGGTATCTTCCGATGCTGCCATGCCCGGAAAATACCTGTGCCAGCCGGTAGGTGAGGCTGCCATGGCCTCTGTCCAGCCACTCCTTCAGGAGTGGCCGAACAGCCCCGACAGTCCGGTGCCCCGCGGTTGGCAGAGCCAGCCGCTCCTGCCACGCGAGCAACACGGACTGCCGGGCCTGGCGCTTCAAATCGCCCCAAGCAGGTTCCTGCCCGCCCGGGACCGCCCCCACCCCCGCGCGACGGTCGACGCGGTGCCGGTACATCACCGCGTGCGACCGCGCGAGCAGGTCCATGGGCGGCATCCCCGCTAGAACCGTCGCCGCCTCATGTGACATGGTCCGATACCCGCGGACGACCCTGAGCGCCATGCGCCTCTGCACCCGACGCAGCATAGTCATGCTGCGCCGGGAGGCAGCCAGGTCGTCCGCCCAGACGGGGGCCCCGTATAGGGCCACCGACTGGACCATTGCCACATAGAGGCGGCGAACTCGTCCCGCCGGGCCCCCCAGGTTGGGGAGGATTCGGCCTAAAGCCGAGACCATCCTTTCCAACCGGGGGACCAGGCAGCGGAAATGCTCCTCGAAACGCCAGTGGCTATCGAGGATCAGCCCCAGATACCTGATCTGGGGCTTCACCTCGATGTCAGCCCCACCCACCCGGATCAGAGGGGGTGGCGGATCCTGCCGAGGTGAATGAAACGCAATCACCTCGGTCTTATGGACCGCCACCGTCATCCCCATACCCCTGATCCAGTCGACGACGCGTTGCGACCCCTCCTCCGCGCGACGCATGGCCCTCCCCCAGTGCGCCCCGATGGCCAGCACCAGTGTGTCATCCGCATAACACACCGTGCTGACGCCGTCGGGGAGGCCGGCCCGCAACACCGAGTCGTACGCGATGTTCCACAGGAGTGGCCCGAGGACCGACCCCTGCGGAACACCGCAGTACACCTCCCTCCGCATATCACCATCCCGGCCCGGATACTCGATCCACCTGCCGCGGAAATAATCCTCGACGACCGCCCTGAGACATGGGGGGACTCGATGATATTCGAGTCCCCTCCTTATCTCTTCCCAGGGAACGGTGTTAAAGGCATTGGCAATATCCAAGGATATTGCCAATACCACCCCTCCCCGGGAGACGGCCGCCTCCGAGAGGGCCCTCACACGACCTATCGCGTCGATAGTCGATCGGCCCCCCCGGAAACCGAACTGGCAGTCGGCCAGACCGGGATCACCCCGCGACAGGTGCTCGACGAGGCGGGCAGCAATCACACGCTCGAAGAGCTTGCCCACCTCGTCGAGGAGACAAATGGGCCGGTATGCGGAGGGAGACTCCGCGGGCCGACCCTCCTTCCGGAGGAGGACCATCCTCGCCACCTTCCAACTGGGGGGGAATCGCCCGTCCCTCAGGCAGCGGTAAGCTGTAAGGGAGTAAGAAAGCAGTAAGCTAGTAAGCAAGCAGTAAGGCAGTTAGCAAGCCGTGAGCTAGTAACCGAGCAGGGAGCTAGTAAGGAAGCAGTATGCTAGTTAGCAAGCAGTAAGCTAGTAAGCAAGCAGTAAGCTAATAAGCAAGCAGTAAGCTAGCAAGCATGCCGTGAGCTAGTCACCGAGCAGGAAGCTAGTAATGAAGCAGTATGCTCGTAATCATGCAGTAAGCTGGAAAGCAAGCTGTGAGTTAGTAAACGAGCAGGGAGCTAGTAAGGAAACAGTAAGCCAGAAGGCAAGCATTGCGCTAGTAGCGAGCAGGGAGCTAGTAAGCATGCAGTAAGCGAGTATGCTAGCGGCATGATAGTAAGCAAGCAGTAAGCTGGTAAGCAACAAGTAAGCAAGAAAGCGAGGTGCTAGCTAGTATGAAAGCTGTTAGCTAGTAAGTAACCGATATGCTAGTAAGCAACAAGTAAGCTAGTAAGCAAGCAGCAAGCGAGAATGCAAGTAGCTAGCTAGTAAGCAAGCAGTAAGCTTGAAAGCACGCAGCAGGCTAGTAAGCATCCAGTAAGCGAGTATGCTTGCAGTAAGCTAGTTAACAAGCAGTGAGCTAGTAAGGGAGGATGAAGCTAGTATGGGACCAGCATGATAGTGAGCATCAAGTAAGCTAGTATGCATCCAGTTAGCTGGTAAGAAACCAGTTAGCTAGTAAAAAGGCAATTTGCTAGTAAGCATGCAGTAAACTAGTAAGAAACAGGTAAGCTAGTAAGGAAGCATCAGGCTAGTAAGATAGCAATTAGCTAGTAAGAAAGCAGTAAGCTTGTAAGCAAGCAGTAAGCTAGTGAGCTAGTAGTAAGCTTGTATGAAAGAAATTAGATTGTAAGCATGCAGGACGCGAGAATGCATGCAGTGAGCTAGTAAGTGAGGAGGAAGTAAGTGAGGAAGCAGTAAGCTTGAAAGGAAGCAGCTGGCTAGTCTGATAGCAGTTAACCTGTAAGAAAGCAGTATGCTATTGTAGGGGATTTGTATTGAATATTTGTGCCACGCTGTAGTTTTGTTAAATGTTAATTTATGTGCAAAAGGTTTGGGAGTGTTTTGTTCGAGAAGGAATGGGTAAGCAGGGACAGCGAGAAAACGAGGAGTGGAAAACGAGTGATTGTGAAAGAGACACGTGATTATAAGTTGCGTTGCCAATTAATGTGATTTGAATTTGTGTTGTTAACTGTTAATTGCAAATTTGTGTGTACCTAATTTGTTTATTAAAATAATATTCTTTGTATATTTGTTCCTCAAATATATTCTCTCCGATAAATCCTACACTAGTAAGCAAGCCGTAAGCTAGAAAGCAAGCAGCAAGCTAATAAGCAAACAGTAAGCTAGTGACCAAGCAATAACCTAGTAAGCAAGCAGTGGGCTAGTAAGAAAGTAGGAAGCTTGTAAGCAAACAGTGAGCTAGTAAGCGTGAAGGAAGCTAGTAAGGAAGCAGTATGCTAGTAAGCAAGCGGTAAGCTAGTAATCAACAAGTAAGCTAGTAAGCAAGCAGCAAGCTAGTAAGAAAGCAGTTAGCTAGTTAAAGCGCAGTATGCTATTAAGCAAGCAGGAAGCTAGTACGGAAGCAGTACGCCAGAAAGCAAGCGGCAGACTAGTAAGCAAGCAGTAAGCCAGAAAGAAAACTGCAGGCTATTAGGAAAGCAGTTAACTATTCAGCAAGCAGTAACCTAGTGAGTAGCAAGCAGTAAGGAAGATGTTCGATAGCAATCTAGCTGTATGCCAGTGAGCATCCAGTAAGCTAGTAAGCAAACAGTAGGCTATTAGGAAAGCGGTTAGCTATTCAGCAAGCAGTAAGCTTGTAAGGAAGAAGTTTGATTGTAAGCATGCTGTAAGCTAGTGGGGAAGCAATTAACTAGTAAGAAAGCAGTATGTTAGAAAGCAAGCAGTAAGCTACTAAGCAAACAGTAAGCTTGTAAGCAAGCCGCAGGCTAGTCAGAAAGCTGCTAGCTAGAAAGAAAGCTGTAGGCTAGGAAGGAAGTAGAATGCTAGAAAGCAAGCACTAAGTTAGTATGGAAGCAGTGAGCAAGTAAGCGTTCTGGGAGCTAGTAAGGAAACAGTAAGCTAGTCAGGAAGCAGTAAGCTACAAAGCAAGCAGTACGCGAGCAAGCTAGCAGTAAGCTGGTAAGAAAGCAGATAGCTATTCAGCAAGCAGTGAGCTAGTAAACGAGGAGGAAGCTAGTAAGGGGAGCAGTGTGCATTAAGCAAGCAGTAAGCTAGCAAACAACCAGTAAGCTTGCAAGCAAGTAGAAAGCTAGTAAGCAGGCAGTAAGCTTGTAAGCATGCAGTAAGGTAGTAAGGATGCAGTGAGCTAGTGGTCATTCAGGGAGCTATTAAGGATGCAGTAAGCCAGTCAGCTAGCAGTAAGCTGGTATGAAAGCAGATAGCAAGTAAGCAAGTAGTTAGCATGTATCCCCTCAGGGGCTGTGTCCGGCAATCGTCGGCCGCAGTACGGGGCGTAGCGACCCCGAGGTACCTGATGCTCATCACACCGTAAGCCTCCTGTTGGTCGTCACAAAGACCCATTCACAATTCCTTTTTTGGTTTTGTGAATGGTACGTGACGGCAGGAGGAACGGGGGCCTTGGCTTAACCGCCCGGGACCGCGAGTATGGCGACTCTATAAAATCGCCCTCCAATCCTAAGTTATGGTACGCGGCGATGGGATGCATGGTTGGGGGAGGAGGCCCAATCCCAAGCGACCACCTCCGGGGCACCTGCCGAACCCCCGGAGTATATAGGCTTACCCGGGCAAGGCGGCTCTGCCCGGGCGGACCTTTTCTTCCGACCTGCTCGTGGGAATAATATGGAGTATAAAATTACAACGGGGATGGGACGGGGTAAGTCAGAGGGGGAGGACGAAAGCGGTGTTGGGACTGGAGTGACGGCGCTCGCGCCGCCTCCAGCGCCTGGCCCGGCTTCGTGGAGGGTGGAGGAGGACGACGAGACTGCGTCAGTCTCGTCCTTCTCCTCCACCAGGAGCCTTATAGGCTCCAAGAGAAAGATGACGGGGCAGGCCGTCAATGAAGAGGGCAGGGCGATGAGCCCGGTTGTCCGGATGAGCTGCCTCAGGGACGAGGTGACCGAGGAGATATCGGAGAGGATCTCCTCGTCCCTGAGACGAGTGGAGAAAGTGGCCGCTGCCTGCTCTTTTAAGGGGCAGAAGAGCGGCGGGGCAGAGGCTTTGAGGGAGGCTGCCCAAATGATGAGGGACGCGGCGCGGGATCTAAGCGGGCGGAACGCCCGTCTGCAGCTCCTGTTGGAGGAGGAGCGACGGGGGAGGATAAGGGCAGAGGCGCGCTGGAACAGCGCGGCCCTCCCTCCTGTCCTCCCTCCTCCACCGCCGCGTCCCTCGGCGGAGGTAAATAAGCGGAGTGCGGCGGCAGTGGTGCGGGGCACCGCGGGCCCCTCCACCCGCACTCCGCCCGTGAAGAAGTCCCCGTCCTCCTCAGAGGACGATCTCCTGAGGAGGATACGGGACATGATTGAGAAGAACCTGGCCGCCTTCCGGGAGGAGCTCCTCCCCGGAAGAGCGGTCGGTGAGAGGGTGGTGCCACCCCGACCAGTGCCAGCACGGCCGAGGAAGGCGAAGGTGGGGGGAGCGAAGGCTCCGCCCACCGTGGCGACTCCGGGGCCTCGGGTCGTGACCCCCAAGGGGGGAAGCGTACCCGTGGTCCCGGTTCCCGCGTCCTCCGCGGCACCGCCCCAAGGGGGGGTGTCGTGGAGCGAGGTGGTGGGGCGGAGGGCGAGGAGGGTGGCGAGGAAGGCCTCGCAGGCGCAGCCTCCGCCCCCGCCGCACGCGGCCAAAGGAAAGGCCGCGAAGGCGCGACTTGGCCGCCCCCCTAAAACGGCAGCGGTAGCGCTGACCGTTGCGCAGGGGGGCGACCTGACCCTCGCGGAGGCGATGCGGCTCGCCAGGGACAATGTGTCCGTGGAAGAGCTTGGCATCGCTTCCGTCAGGGCGAAGCGGGCCGTGACTGGGGGTCTCCTGCTGGAGATCCCCGGTCCAGACGGCGGCGTGAAGGCCGACCGACTCGCCCAGAGGCTCCGGGAGCAGCTGGGCGAGCGGGGTGTCCGGGTCGCCCGGCCCACGAAGCGCACGGAGATGCGCGTCTGTGGGCTGGACGACTCGGCCACCGCGGAGGACGTGGCGCGTGCCCTAGCAAGGGCGGGGGATTGCCCGGAGGGGGATTTACGGGTCGGGGAGATCCGCAGATCTCCTTCCGGCCTGGGGTCCGTGTGGGCCCGCTGCCCCCTCTCCGTCGCCCATAAATTGGCGGAATCCGGTAGGGTTTTGGTGGGGTGGGTTTCGGCGCGAGTGGAGATGCTCGCGCCGCGCCCGCTCCAGTGTCACCGCTGCCTCGAATTGGGGCATGTGAGGCAGTGGCCCACCTCGCCGGTGGACCGCAGCGGTCAATGTTACCGCTGCGGGGCAAAGGACCACCGCGTGAGCCAGTGCTCGGCGGCCCTCCACTGCCCGCTATGTGCGGACAGGGGGATGCCAGCCGACCACAGGGTGGGGAGCAGGAAGTGCTCTCCCCCCTCCCGGAAGGAGAGGAAGAGGCGGGCCGTTCCGACTCCGGCGCCGCGGGCGGTGGCATCGTCCACCATGGAGGTGGACGGTGCCACGGGGACGGACAGCCGTGAGGAGGCTGGGGCGGTCGGTAATTAATGGCGCCCCGCCTCCTCCTCCAGGCCAACCGCAACCACTGCCGCGCGGCACAGGATATGATGTCCCAAGTCCTCGCGGAGTGGGGGGTTGGCCTGGCTGTCGCCGCCGAGCCGTACCGCGTCCCTGATCACCCTCATTGGGTGGGCGACGCGGACGGCTTGGTGGCGATGGTATGCGGAGGTGGCGACGGGTCCCCGCCGTTCTCCATGCTGGAGCGCGGTCGGGGATTCGTCGCCGTGGACTGGGGGGGAGTCGCCGTGGTGGGGTGCTACATATCGCCTCGCAGCGGTCACGTCGCGTTCGAGCAGTACCTAGCCGAGGTGGGTGGGGCTGACATCGAGGTGAAGCCCCAGATCAGGTATCTGGGGCTGATCCTCGATAGCCACTGGCGTTTCGAGGAGCATTTCCGCTGCCTGGTCCCCCGGTTGGAAAGGATGGTTGCGGCTCTGGGCCGGATCCTGCCCAACCTGGGGGGCCCGGCGGGCCGAGTTCGTCGCCTCTATGTGGCAATGGTCCAGTCGGTGGCCCTATACGGGGCCCCCGTCTGGGCGGACGACCTGGCTGCCTCCCGGCGCAGCATGACTATGCTGCGTCGGGTGCAGAGGCGCATGGCGCTCAGGGTCGTCCGCGGGTATCGGACCATGTCACATGAGGCGGCGACGGTTCTAGCGGGGATGCCGCCCATGGACCTGCTCGCGCGGTCGCACGCGGTGATGTACCGGCACCGCGTCGACCGTCGCGCGGGGGTGGGGGCGGTCCCGGGCTGGCAGGAACGTGCTTGGGGCGATTTGAAGCGCCAGGCCCGGCAGTCCGTTTTGCTCGCGTGGCAGGAGCGGCTGGCTCTGCCAACCGCGGGGCACCGGACTGTCGGGGCTGTTCGGCCACTCCTGAAGGAGTGGCTGGACAGAGGCCATGGCAGCCTCACCTACCGGCTGGCACAGGTATTTTCCGGGCATGGCAGCTTCGGAAGATACCTGTGCCGGATAGGGAAGGAGCCGACGGCGCGTTGCTGCCACTGCGACGCTGAGCAGGACACGGCGGATCATACCCTGGAGGTATGCCCCGCGTGGGAGGGGGAGCGCCGTGTCCTGGTCGGCGTCGTCGGGCGGGATGTCTCGCTGCCGGGCGTGGTGCGCGCCATGCTCGGCAGCGAGGAGAAGTGGAGGGCCGTGGCCCCCTTCTGCGAGAACGTAATGTTGCAGAAGGAGGCCGCGGGGAGGGAGCGCGAGCTTCAGCGGCTGAAGCGGTGGCCCGAGGTCGTCGCCCGGTCGCGAGGCGTCGCGGGCGGCCGCCTCGGCGTGGCGGATGACCTAGGCTGGGAGGGGGGCCCTGAGGGGACCCTCCTCCCGCCAGGCGGCGCCGGGTCGGACCGGTTGGGGGTAGGAGTGCCTCCCCCTACCGGTCCGACGCAAGGGGAGGCACCCTCGGCGGTCTGGTGCGGCCATGAACGCCCGGCCGCCGAGGGGTGGAAACGGGGTCGCGGGCGGTTGCGAGTTGGGGCTCGCAGCCGCCACTAAACGCGGCCCCGGGACGGATAGTGGCGGGATGGAGTGGTCCCGTCCCGCCGCTATGAGGCAGTGTGTCTACTGGGGGGACCGATTGTCCCCCCGGGGGATGGGCGCGAAAGCGCGGGCACGGGTAGGATACCAGAAGAATGCTTCGAGCGATTCCCGCTATCCTCCCAAAGCGTGCCGAAGGGTCATCGTGGGGTTTTTAGTGGGTAGGTCCCGCGCCTGTCGTTGTACGGGCGCGGGGAATCCCACACACCCCTCCCACCTCTCCTCAAGGAGGTGGGAGGGAGTCTTTCGAAGATTTTCCCCACGACAAAAAAAAAAAGAAAAAAAAAAAGTACCTAGCCGAGGTCGCGGCATGCGTGCAGCGCTGCGCGGCCCGGCCGGTGCTGGTCCTGGGAGACTTCAACGCCAAGTCGGTGGCGTGGGGGTCCCCCAGGGCTTCCGTTCGCGGCGGGATCCTGGGCGACTGGGCGGCGGGACTCGACCTTCGGTTACTGAACCGGGGGTCGGAGCACACGTGTGTGCGGCGATATGGGGTGTCTATCGTGGATGTTGGATTCGCGACCCCCAACGCCGTGCGCATGGTGTCGGGATGGCACGTGGTCGCGGAGGCAGAGACACTCTCGGATCACCGGTATATCCGGATGGAGGTCACTGCCGTCGCGGGGGATGCATCCCGACACCACCGTCCGGGTGGTAACCCACCGCGCCGCTGGGCGCTTCGGCGCCTGAACAAGGATGCCCTGATGGCGGCTGCCCTCGCTGCAACTTGGCCGCAGAGGGCGGCCGAGTTGCCGAGTATAGAGGAGGAGGTCGCCCGGCTCGGGGGGATGGTCGCGAACATATGTGACGCGGCGATGCCCCGGGTCGGGCAGGCTTCACCTCGCCGGGCGGTGTACTGGTGGTCGGCCGCGATCGCGGAAATGCGAGACGCGAGTGTCCGCGCCCAACGCCAGTACATCCGCGCGCGCCGTCGTCTACGGAGAGACGATAGCGTGGCGCGAGCGAGGGGAGATGACCTGTATGAGGCATACCGCATGTCGCGGATGGCTCTGCAGGTCGCCATCAAACGGGCCAAGACCCGGGCATGGAAGGAGCTCCTCGAGACCCTTGATGACGATCCTTGGGGGTGCCCTTATAAGGTGGTGCTGAACAAGCTCCGCCCGTGGGCGCCCCCCGTCACCGAGGGTCTTGACCCCCGGCTGCTGGAGGGCGTGGTCAATACTCTCTTCCCAATTGGGGAGATGGGACCACGTCCTCCGGCAGAGGCGACGGCCCCGTTGGAATGGGTGGCCGAGCCGGGGGTCACGCAGGGGGAGCTGTCCGCAGCAATCAGACGGCTCGGGGCGCGTAACACGGCCCCGGGTCCGGATGGTGTGCCTGGCCGGGTTTGGGTCTTAACCCACGGCGTCCTTGGGGCCGACCTCAGGCGGTTGTTTAACCGATGCCTGAGCGACGGGCGATTCCCCCCCAGTTGGAAGGTGGCGAGGATGGTCCTCCTCCGGAAGGAGGGTCGGCCCGCGGAGTCTCCATCCGCATACCGGCCCATCTGTCTCCTCGACGAGGTGGGCAGGCTCTTCGAGCGAGTGATTGCTGCCCGCCTCGTCGAGCACCTGTCGCGGGGTGCTCCGGGCCTGGCCGACTGCCAGTACGGTTTCCGGGGGGGGGGGGGGCGGTCGACGGTCGAGGCGATCAGTCGGGTCAGGGCCCTCTCGGAGTCGGCCGTCTCCCGGGGAGGGGTGGTGTTGGCGGTATCGCTGGATATTGCCAACGCGATTAACACCCATCCCTGGGGGGAGATACGGTGGCGGCTCGAATATCATCGTGTCCCCCCGTGTCTCAGGGCAGTCGTCGGGGATTATCTCCGCGGCAGGTGGATCGAGTATCCGGGCCGGGATGGTGACATGCGGAGGGAGGTGAACTGCGGGGTTCCGCAGGGGTCGGTCCTCGGGCCACTCCTGTAGAACATCGCGTACGACGCGGTGTTGCGGGCCGACCTCCCCGACGGCGTCAGTGGCGTGTGTTACGCAGATGACACACTGGAGCTGGCCGTCGGGGCTCAGTGGGTGAGGGCCAAGCGCCTCGCCGAGGAGGGGGTGCAACGAGTCGTCGACCGGATCAGGGGGATGGGGATGACGGTGGCGGCCCATAAGACCGAGGTGGTAGCGTTCCATTCACCACGGCAGGATCCGCCACCCCCTCTGATCCGGGTAGGTGGGACTGATATCGAGGTGAAGCCCGAATGAGGTATCTGGGGCTGATCCTCGATAGCCACTGGCGCTTCGAGGAGCATTTCCGCTGCCTGGTTCCCCGGTTGGAGAGGATGGTCTCGGCTTTAGGCCGGATCCTCCCCAACCTGGGGGGCCCGGCGGGACAAGTTCGCCGCCCCTATGTGGCAATGGTTCAGTCGGTGGCCCTATTCGGGGCCCCCGTCTGGGTGGACGACCTGGCGGCCTCCCGGCGCAGCATGACGATGCTGCGTCGGGTGCAGAGGCGGATGGCGCTGAGGGTCGTCCGCGGCTACCGGGCCGTGACGCATGAGGCGGCGACGGTTCTTGCGGGGATGCCCCCCATGGATCTCCTCGCGCGGTCGCACGCGATGATGTATCGTCATCGTGACGACCGTCGCGCGGGAGTGTGGGCGGTCTCGGAAGAGCAGGAACCTGCTTGGGGCGATTTGAAGCGCCAGGCCCGGCAGTTTGTGGTGCTCGCGTGGCAGGAGCGGTTGGCCCTGCCAACCGCGGGGCACCGGACAGTCGGGCCTGTTCGGCCACTCCTGAGTGAGTGGCTGGACAGAGGCCATGGAAGCCTCATTTACCGGATGGCACAGGTATTTTCCGGGCATGGTAGCTTCGGAAGATACCTGTGCCGGATAGGGAAGGAGCCGACGGCGCGTTGCTGCCATTGTGACGCCGAGCAGGACACGGCTGATCATACCCTCCAGGTATGCCCAGCGTGGGAGGGGAGCGCCGTGTCCTGGTCGGCGTCATAGGGCGGGAAGTCTCGCAGCCGGGTGTGGTGCGCGCCATGCTCGGCAGCGAGAGGAAGTGGAGGGCCGTGGCCTCCTTCTGTGAGACCGTAATGCTGCAAAAGGAGGCCGCGGGAAGGGAGCGCGAGTTTCAGCGGCGCGCTGAAGCTCGCGCTCGTATGGTGGCGCAAGGGCGTTGCCCAGGCGCCAGGCGTCGCGGGCGGTGGCCTTTGCGCGGCGGATGACCCTGGCTGGGAGGGGGGCCCTGAGGGGAGCCTCCCCCCGCCAGGCGGCGATGGGTCGGACCGGGTGGCTCCGGCCCGCGGGAAAGCACCCTCGGTGGCCTGGAGCGGTCATGAGCTCCCGGCCGCCGAGGGGTAGAAACGGGGTCGCAGGCGTTTGCGAGTTGGGTCTCGCACCCCGCCACTAAATGCGGCCCCGGGACGGATGGCGGCGGGATGGAGTGGCCCCGTCCTGTCGCTATGAGACAGAGTGTCTACCGGGGGGACCGTTTGTCCCCCCCCCCCCCCACGGGATGGGCGCAAAGCGCGGGCGCGGGGAGGATAACGCAAGAATGCTTCGAGCGATTCCCGGTATCCTCCCAAATCGTGCGGAAGGGTCAACGTGGGGTTTTTAGTGGGTAGGTCCCGCGCCCGTCATTTTACGGGCGCGGGGAATCCCACACACCCCTCCCGCCTCTCCCCAAAGAGGTGGGAGGGAGTCTTTCGAAGATTTTCCCCACGACAAAAAAAAAAACGTATGAAACACGTAGTAATGTGATGTCACATTGAAACAGTTATTTAAACCCGGTTTCGATCAATATTTTTGAGGTTAACAATGGTTAGGTCTGGGTTAGGTCTGGGGTATGCGCCCATCTGGCTCATGGTTTTGCCTTTTTCGCATACTTGTTGGCCAGGTCCTTGGTTTTTTCTGGTATGAATCAAGTAGTAATGTAGTACCACATTGAAACAGTCCATTGAACCAGGTTTCATTCAATATTTTAGAGGATAACACCGGTTAGGTCTGGGTTAAGTCTGGGTTATGCCCGCATCTAGCTCATGATTTTGACTGATTCGCATACCTGATGGCCAGATCCAGGGTTTTACTGTTTGAATCCCGTAGGAATGTGGTACCACAGTGGAACAGTCAATCAAACCCGGTTTCGATCAATATTTTAGAGGATAACACCGGTTAGGTCTGTGTTAGGTCTGGGTTATACCCGCATCTGGCTCATGATTTTGCCTTTTCCGCATTCTTGTTGGCCAGATCCTGGGTTTTTTCTGGTTTGAATCACGTAGTGATGTGGTACCACACTGAAACCGTCAATTAAACCAGGTTTCGATTAATATTTTCGAGGATGACACCGGTTAGGTCTGGGTTAGGTCTGGGTTATGCCCGCATCTGCCTCATGATTTTGCATTTTTCGCATAATTGTTGACCAGATCCTGGGTTTTTTCTGGTTTGAATCGGGTACTAATGTGGTGCCACATTGAAACAGTCCATTGAACCAGGTTTCGTACAATATTTTAGAGGATAACACCGGTTAGGTCTGGGTTAGGTCTGGGTTATGCCCCCTCAGGGGCTGTGTCCGGCCAGGTGACCGGCGCAGTCCGGGGCGTAAAGACGTGGCGGCATCGTGTGCGGGGGACTGCCTCGACGACGAATCCCAGGACGGCGACGAGTGGGCGCCTCATATATCTACCGCTGACGACGCTGCGAGCGTCGACACCAGCGACGATGACTACGGGCCCGGCAAAAGGAAGAGGAAGGATCCCGGGGCTGGAAGACCCTGGGGTATCTTCGTGGACCCAAAGAAGCTGGGACCGGGCATGAAGGGCCTGCCAAAGCAGGCAGACCTCCGCGATATAGCGGAGGTCATGAAGATGGACGAGCTCCTGGGCCGACTCAAGGAGCAGCTCGAGTCCGTCGTAAGGGTGGCAGACACCGCAAGCCACCTGAAGACGACGGACATCCGAGGGCTTCGTTTGGCAGCGCGGGTGGCAATGGTCAGCGCCAAGGAACTCCACGGCAGAGCTGACCGTGCCGAAAATCCAAACAGGCCGGCCCGGGAAGTCGTCATTCGCCAGGGCGAATGGGAAAGCAGGGCCAAAGCTCTGGAGATGAGGCTCGAGGTAGCCGATAAGACCGCCACCACCCTGTCTGAGACAGTCAGGGTGAAGGACAAGGAGTTGGAGCACCTCAGGCGGGAAGTCGGCCGCCTGAGCCACAAAGAGACGCCGAAGAGAGATATTCAGCTACCCTGTGTCCCTCGCCCGCGCCGGAAGGACCTCCTCCCGTCCACATCTGACGGGGGGGACGTCGGTATGGAGATCGACGCGGCGGTTCCAGGACCGTCGTGTGCAGCAAGGCCCGTGTTGCGAGAAGAGGAGTGCCCTGAATCAGGAAACCCTTTAGTAAGTAGTAAGATGACTGAAGTCGTCAAAAGGGTTTCCGAGATGGCGGGGCATATATCGGCTGTGGAGGACCGGTTTCAGGCCCGTTTTGAAGCGGTGTGGCGGGCAGTGTCTCGCCCGCCACTGGCGAAGGGCCCGGAGTCCCCCACTGCACCCGTGGGGGCGGCCCCGCTGGTTACGGCGAAAGGGCAAGGTACGCCGAAGGGAAAGGCGAAGCGGACCGCGGCGACGAAACCGGGGAGCGTGTGTGCTCCCGTAAAAGTCGCCGCGGCATCTCCCAAGCCGACACCCCAGAAGATAGGTGCCACCAAGACCCATGGTGGCACAACTGCAGCTGCAGTTGCGGAGTTGGCAAAGCCACTTGCGGCCCAATCCAAAGCTTTGTCAAAGGCGAAGCCTCGTCCCTCTCAACCACCTCCCAAGGCGGATAGCGGCAGGTCCGCTCCACCAGCCGCCAACAAGGCGAAGTCCACCCCTGATCCCGCCAACGATGGGCGGGGTACCTGGGCAGAGGTGGTCAGACGGGGGAAGAAGAGGGGTGGTGAAAAGGGTGCGGCACCAGCCGCATCCTTCTCTAAGGGCGGCAAAAAACCCCCAGTCAATCGACCAGCCACCAATACTGCCGCGGCTGGCAGTAAGAGGAAGGTTGGCGCCCAGCCTGCGGCGGTCAAGTTACCGAGGCTGCCCAAAAACGCGGCAGTCTCGGTGACCGCCGCTACTGGGCGCGGAAAGGATTTGGGCCCCCTCCTTAATAGGGTGATGCCCGAGATCTGCAATGATCTCGGGATCACCGGGATGCGGCCCACAAGGGCGGTCACCGGGGCGCTGTTGTTGGCGATCCCCGGTGAAAAGGGAAAGGAGAAGGCGACCGCCCTGAGGGCGCGTCTTGAGGGGGCCCTCCAGGTGGAGGGTGTTCGGGTGGCATGCCCCCAAAAGCAGGCCGAGATGCGTATTTCTGGCCTGTCGGAGGCAGCCACTCAGGAGTCTGTTCGGGAGGCCCTGGCCACCGCCGGGGGTTGCGGCGCAGCGGAGGTCAAAGTTGGTGACCTCCGTCGGGACAGCTCGGGCATGTTTACTGCCTGGGCTCGCTGTCCCCTTCGCGCCGCAACCAAGCTCGCGAAGTCCGGCCGATTAATGGTCGGCTTCTTCGAGGCCCGGCTGGCGGTGCTCCCCGCGAGGTCGCTGTAATGTCACCGCTGCCTCGAGTTTGGACATGTTAGGCAGCGGTGTACCAGCACCGTAGATCGCACCGTCCCCTGCTGTGGTGGTGGGAGCTATTCCCGCCCCGGCATCTGTCGCTACGGCGGTGAAGGTGGTGGGGGGTGCACCCGCACGCCCGCCTGTTACGGAGATGATGGCCTGGAGGAGGCCGCGGGTGAGACCCAATAATGTCCCAACGCCTCCTCCAGGTCAATTTGAACCACTGCCGGGGGGCCCAGGATCTTATGCTCCAAACCCTCCGGCAGTGGAACATTGGGATTGCGGTGATCGCCAAGCCCTATCGTGTCCCCAGACACCCCGCTTGGGTGGGGGACCTTAACGGGGTTTCGGCGATCACATGGCAGTACGGACGCGGCACGTTGCCGTGTTCCGTCGTTGGGAGGGGCCACGGTTTTGTGGTGGTTAAATGGGGGGAATTGGTGGTTGCCGGGTGTTATGCGTCGCCCGCTATGGGCCTCAGCGATTTTGAGGCGTACCTCGAGGAGGTGGGAAGATGCATCTCCCCACATCTTGCCAGTGGGGTACTCGTCCTGGGAGTTTTTAATGCCCACGCTGCAGCGTGGGGCTGTCCCAGGACGACGGTGAAGGGCGACGCGATGCTCGTATGGGCGGCGGGTCACGGCCTCGTAGTGTTGAATGAGGGGGCCGTGAGCACGTGCGTGCACGCGCGGGGCGAGTCGATCGTCGACATATCGTTGGCGAGCCCCGCCATTGCGCGCCGTGTGTCCGACTGGAGGGTTGCGGAAGAGGTGGCCACGTTAAGCGACCACCTCTATATAACGTTTACCGTATCCGCGACCCCCGGTGTAAATGGACCCCGCCTCCCGGGCAGGGAAGCACACCCGGCGCGACGCTGGTCCGGCAAGAGGCTGGACCCGGACGCCCTAGCGATGGCAGCCTCCGTTGTGGCATGGTAGGAGATGCCACGCCGGACCCTCGGCAATCCTTCTGCCGGGGCGCGTTGGTTCCGGGAGACCATGTCGTCGTTGTGTGACGCGGTCATGCCCCGGGCCACCGCCCCGAGCCGCGGGGGGTCCGTGTACTGGTGGTCGGGCGAGATTGAGGATTTACGCACTCGGTGCGTGGTCGCCCGACGCCGGTACACTCGCGCCAGGAGACGGCGCGGGGCGACGGAGGCAGAGGTGGTAGGGTTGCGCTGGGAATTTTCCCTGGCGCGCAGAACCCTCCGCCGGGCCATCGCGACCGCGAAAGCCCAGGCATGGACGGAGCTCCCCAGCTCTCTGGATGCAAATCCATGGGGGCGTCCTTATCATATGGTCGCAGGGAAGATGCGATCATGGGCGCCCCCGATCACAGAGAGCCTCGACCCCCAGCTGCTCGGGGAAACTATGCGCGTCCTCTTCCCCGTTGGGGGAGAGGCGTTCCTGCATCCCCCCGAGCCACAGCCGGATCACCCGCCTTGGTGGTCCGACGAACTGGGGGTCTCCGAGGAGGAGCTGGCCAGGGCCGTCCGGAGAATGGCAGCCAAGAAGACGGCGCCAGGACCGGACGGCGTACCTGGCAGGGCCTGGGCTATAGCGGTGGGCGCTCTGGGGGCCGGCTTGATACGCGTTTTCGACGCGTGCCTCCGGACCGGCCAGTTCCCTCCTGTATGGAAAGTGGCGAGGTTGGTCCTCCTCCACAAGCCAGGAAAGCCCGCGGATTCTCCATCCGCGTTCCGACCCATTTGTCTGTTGGACGAGGCTGGAAAGCTCCTCGAGCGGGTCATTGTATCCCGGCTCGTGGGGCACCTGTCCCGCGTCGGCCCCGATCTGGCCGACCGACAGTTCGGCTTTCGCCGGGGCCGCTCCACGGTCGACGCCATAGCGACCGTACGGACCCAGGCGGAATCGGCATTCTCCCGGGGGGGTGTGGCGTTGTCAGTCTCGTTGGACATAGCCAACGCCTTTAACACCGTCTCCTGGGGAGCGATAGCTCGGGCACTCCAGTACCATCGGGTGCCCGCCTATCTATGCCCACTGGGCGGGGATTATGTGCGGGGCAGGGTAGTCCAATATCCGTGTCGGAACGGGATGGAGCAGAGAGCGGTGCACCGCGGGGTTCCACAGGGGTCGGTCCTCGGGCCGCTCCTGTGGAACTTGGCGTATGACGTGGTGCTGCGGGCTGAACTCCCCGTCGGCGTGTCGTTGGTTTGTTATGCCGACGACACCCTGGTGATAGCCGGCGGGGATACGTGGATGAGGGCCGTGGCCCTCGCGGAGGTAGGGACGGCACGAGTCGTCGCCGAGGTAGAGAGTCTGGGGTTGCGCGTGGCACCCCAGGAGACCGAGGCCATCTGGCTGTGTAATGTCAGTGGTCGGGTGGTGCCCCGCCAGGCGTCTCTACGGGTGGGTCGAGCCCAAGTTGGGGTGGGGCGCCGGATGAAGTATTTGGGCCTCACCCTCGACAGCTACTGGCGGTTCGTGCATCATTTGGAAGGGTTGGGTCCCCGTATCGAGAGGGCAGCGGCCGCGTTAGGCCGCGTAATGCCTAATCTCGGGGGGCCCAACATGGCGGCACGGCGGCTGTATTTGGGAGTCGTCCGGTCCATGGCGCTTTATGGCGCGCCAGTATGGGCCGGCGTTCTGATGGCCAACAACCGGGGTGCATTTGTACTCCGTCGGTTACAGAGGTTAGTCGCCATCAGAGTCGTGCGGGGTTATCGCACGATCTCCTACACAGCCGCCACCTTGCTGGCGGGTTCCGCACCGTTTCACCTGCTTTTTTTTTTTTTTTTTTTTTTTTTGTCGTGGGGAAAATCTTCGAAAGACTCCCTCCCACCTCCTTGGGGAGAGGTGGGAGGGGTGTGTGGGATTCCCCGCGCCCGTACAACGACAGGCGCGGGACCTACCCACTAAAAACCCCACGGTGACCCTTCGGCACGCTTTGGGAGGATACCGGGAATCGCTCGAAGCATTCGTCCGGTATCCTCCCCGTGCCCGCGCTTTCGCGCCCATCCCCCGGGGGGACAATCAGTCCCCCCAGTAGACACACTGCCTCATAGCGGCGGGACGGGGCCACTCCATCCCGCCGCTATCCGTCCCGGGGCCGCGTTTAGTGGCGGCTGCGAGCCCCAACTCGCAACCGCCCGCGACCCCGTTTCCACCCCTCGGCGGCCGGGCGTTCATGGCCGCACCAGACCGCCGAGGGTGCCTCCCCTTGCGTCGGACCGGTAGGGGGAGGCACTCCTACCCCCAACCGGTCCGACCCGGCGCCGCCTGGCGGGAGGAGGGTCCCCTCAGGACCCCCCTCCCAGCCTAGGTCATCCGCCACGCCGAGGCGGCCGCCCGCGACGCCTCGCGACCGGGCGACGACCTCGGGCCACCGCACGAGCGCGAGCTTCAGCGCGCCGCTGAACCTCGCGCTCCCTCCCCGCTGAAGCTCGCGCTCCCTCCCCGCGGCCTCCTTCTGCAACATTACGTTCTCGCAGAAGGAGGCCACGGCCCTCCACTTCTCCTCGCTGCCGAGCATGGCGCGCACCACGCCCGGCAGCGAGACATCCCGCCCGACGACGCCGACCAGGACACGGCGCTCCCCCTCCCACGCGGGGCATACCTCCAGGGTATGATCCGCCGTGTCCTGCTCAGCGTCGCAGTGGCAGCAACGCGCCGTCGGCTCCTTCCCTATCCGGCACAGGTATCTTCCGAAGCTGCCATGCCCGGAAAATACCTGTGCCATCCGGTAGGTGAGGCTGCCATGGCCTCTGTCCAGCCACTCCTTCAGGAGTGGCCGAACCGCCCCGACAGTCCGGTGCCCCGCGGTTGGCAGAGCCAGCCGCTCCTGCCACGCGAGCAACACGGACTGCCGGGCCTGGCGCTTCAAATCGCCCCAAGCAGGTTCCTGCCCGCCCGGGACCGCCCCCACCCCCGCGCGACGGTCGACGCGGTGCCGGTACATCACCGCGTGCGACCGCGCGAGCAGGTCCATGGGCGGCATCTCCGCTAGAACCGTCGCCGCCTCATGTGACATGGTCCGATACCCGCGGACGACCCTGAGCGCCATGCGCCTCTGCACCCGACGCAGCATAGTCATGCCGCGCCGGGAGGCAGCCAGGTCGTCCGCCCAGACGGGGGCCCCGTATAGGGCCACCGACCGGACCATTGCCACATAGAGGCGACGAACTCGGCCCGCCGGGCCCCCCAGGTTGGGCAGGATCCGGCCCAGAGCCGCAACCATCCTTTCCAACCGGGGGACCAGGCAGCGGAAATGCTCCTCGAAATGCCAGTGGCTATCGAGGATCAGCCCTAGATACCTGATCTGGGGCTTCACCTCGATGTCAGCCCCACTCACCCGGATCAGAGGGTGTGGCGGATCCTGCCGAGGTGAATGAAACGCAATCACCTCGGTCTTATGGACCGCCACCGTCATCCCCATACCCCTGATCCGGTCGACGACGCGTTGCGACCCCTCCTCCGCGCGACGCATGGCCCTCCCCCAGTGCGCCCCGACGGCCAGCACCAGTGTGTCATCCGCATAACACACCGTGCTGACGCCGTCGGGGAGGCCGGCCCGCAACACCGAGTCGTACACGATGTTCCACAGGAGTGGCCCGAGGACCGACCCCTGCGGAACACCGCAGTACACCTCCCTCCGCATATCACCATCCCGGCCCCGATACTCGATCCACCTGCCGCGGAGATAATCCCCGACGACCGCCCTGAGACAAGGGGGGACCCGATGATATTCGAGTCCCCTCCTTATCTCTTCCCAGGGGAGGGTGTTAAAGGCATTGGCAATATCCAAGGATATTGCCAATGCCACCCCTCCCCGGGAGACGGCCGCCTCCGAGAGGGCCCTCACACGACCTATCGCGTCGATAGTCGATCGGCCCCCCCGGAAACCGAACTGGCAGTCGGCCAGACCGGGATCACCCCGCGACAGGTGCTCGACGAGGCGGGCAGCAATCACCCGCTCGAAGAGCTTGCCCACCTCGTCGAGGAGACAAATGGGCCGGTATGCGGAGGGAGACTCCGCGGGCCGACCCTCCTTCCGGAGGATGACTATCCTCGCCACCTTCCAACTGGGGGGGAATCGCCCGTCCCTCAGGCAGCGGTCGAACAACCGCCTGAGGTCGGCCCCAAGGACGCCCTGGGTCAAGACCCAAACCCGGCCGGGCACACCATCCGGACCCGGGGCCGTGTTACGAACCCCGAGCCGTCTGATGGCCGCTGCCAGCTCCTCCTGCGTGACCCCCAGCTCGGCCGTCCACTCCACTGGGACAGCCGCCGCCGCCGGAGGACGCGGTCCCCTCTCCCCAATTGGGAAGAGTGTATTGACCACGTCCTCCAGCAGCCGGGGGTCAAGACCCTCGGTGACGGGGGGCGCCCACGGGCGGAGCTTATTCAGCACCACCTTATATGGGCGCCCCCATGGATCGTCATCAAGGGTCTGGAGGAGCTCCTTCCATGCCTGGGTCTTGGCCCGTTTGATGGCGACCTGCAGAGCAACCCGCGCCACGCGGTATGCTCCATACAGGTCATCAGCTGCCCTCGCTCGCGCCACGCCGTCGCCTGTACGTTGACGACGGCGCGCGCGGGTGCACTGGCGTCGGGCGCGGACAGTCGCGACTCGCAACTCCGCGATCGCGTCCGACCACCAGTACACCGCCCGGCGAGGAGAAGCCCGCCCGACCCGAGGCATCGCCGCGTCGCAAATACCCGCGACCAATGCTCCGAGCCGGGCGACCTCCTCCTCTATGCTCGGCAACTCGGCCGCTCCCTGCGGCCAAGTTGCAGCGAGGGCAGCTGCCATCAGGGCGTCCTTGTCCAGACGCCGAAGCGCCCAGCGGCGTGGTGGGGTGCCACGCAGGCGGCCGTGTAGGGATGCACTCGCGGCGGCAGAGACCTCCATCCGGATGTTCCGGTGATCGGAGAGTGTCTCTGCCCCCGCGACCACGTGCCAACCCGACACCATGCGCACGGCACTGTGGGTCGCGAATCCAACATCCACGATGGACCCCCCATATCGCCGCACGCATGTGTGCTCCGACCCCCGGTTCAATACCCGGAGGTCGAGCCCCGCCGCCCAATCGCCCAGGATCCCGCCGCGAACGGAGGTCCTGGGGGATCCCCAAGCCACCGACTTGGCATTAAAATCCCCCAGGACCAGCACCGGCCGGGCCGCGTAGCGCTGCACGCATGCCGCGACGTCGGCCAAGTACAGCTCGAACGCAGCGTGACCGCTACGGGGCGAAATGTAGCACCCCACCACAGCGACTCCCCCCCAGTCCACGGCGACGAATCCCCGACCGCGCTCCAACAAGGAGAACGGTGGGGACCCGTCGCCCCCTCCCCATACCGTCGCCACCAAGCCGTCCGCGTCGCCCACCCAATGAGGGTGATCAGGGACGCGGTACGGCTCGGCGGCGACCGCCAGGCCAACCCCCCACTCCGCGAGGACTTGGGACATCAAGTCCTGTGCCGCGCGGCAGTGGTTGAGGTTGGCCTGGAGGAGGGGGCGGGGCGGCATTAATTAATGGCCGCGCCAGCCTCCTCCCGGCCGTCCGTCCCCGTAGCACCGTCCACCTCCATGGAGGACGATGCCACCGCCCTCGGCACCGGAGCCGGTGCAGCCCGCCTCTTCCTCTCCTTCCGGGAGGGGGGGGGGGAGCACTTCTTGCTCCCCACCCTGTGATCGGCTGGCCTCCCCATGTCCGCACACAGCGGGCAGTGGGGGGCCGCCGAGCACTGGCTCGCACGGTGCTCTTTGGCACCGCAGCGGTAACACTGACCGCTGCGGTCCACCGGCGAGGTGCACCACTGCCTCACGTGCCCCAATTCGAGGCAGCGGTGACACTGGAGCGGGCGCGGCGCGAGGATTTCCACTCGCGCCGAAACCCACCCCACCAACACCCACCCGGATTCCGCCACCTTACGGGCGGCGGAGAGGGGCACCGGGCCCACACCGACCCGAGGCCGGAGGGCGACCTGCGGATCTCTCCGATCCGCAGGTCCTCCACAGGACAGTCCCCCGCCCTCGCAAGGGCACGGGACACATCCTGTGCGCTGACCGAGTCGTCTAGCCCACAAACGCGCATCTCCGTGCGCTTCGTGGGCCGGGCGACCCGGACACCTCGCTCGCCCAGAGGCTCCGGGAGCAGCTGGGCGAGACGATCCGCCTTCGCGCCGCCTTCTGCACCGGGGATCTCCAGCAAGAGACCCCCGGTCACGGCCCTCTTCGCCCTCACGGAGGCGATGCCCAGCTCTTCCAGGGAGATATTCTCCCTGGCGAGCCGCATCGCCTCCGCGAGGGTCAGGTCGCCCCCCTGCGCAACGGTCAGCGTCACCGCTGCCGTTTTTGGGGGACGACCTGGTCGTGCCTTCCCGACCTTCGCGGCCTTTACCTTGGCCGCCGCCGGCGGAGGCGGAGGCTGCGGTTGCGAGGCCTTCCTCGCCGCCCGCTTCGCCTTCCGCCCCACCACCCCACTCCACGCCACCCCCCCTTGGGCGACCCGGGGCCCTGGTGCCGCAACGCTGGGCGGAGCCTTCACTCCGCCCTTCTTTGCCTTCCCCGACTGTACCGGAACAGGTCGGGGAGGCACCGCCTTCCTGCTGACCGCTCTTCCGGCGAGGAGCTCCTCCCGGAAGGCGGCCAGCTTGCCATCAATCATGTCCCCAATCCTCCTCAGAAGATCGTCTTCTGAGGAGGACGGGGACTTCTTCACGGGCGGAGTGCGGGTGGAGGGGCCCGCGGTGCCCCGCACCACTGCCGCCGCACTCCGCTTATTTACCTCCGCCGAGGGACGCGGCGGTGGAGGAGGAGGGAGGATGGGAGGGAGGGCCGCGCTGTTCCACAGCGCCTCTGCCCTCCTCCTCCCCTGTCGCTCCTCCTCCAACAGGAGCTGCAGACGGGCGTTCCGCCCTCTGAGTTCCCACGCCGCCCCCTCATTTCCTCCGCCGCGGCCTTCAGGGCCTCCGCGCCACCGCTTTTCTGCCCCTTAAAGGCGCAGGCAGCGGCGACTTTCTCCACCCGCCTCAGGGACGAGGAGATCCTCTCCGATATCTCCTCGGTCACCTCGTCCCTGAGGCAACTCAGCCTCACCGACGGGCTCATCGCCCCGCTCACCTCGACGACGGCCTGCCCCGTCCTCTTCCTCTTAGAGCCTATGTGGCTTGTGCTGGAGGAGAAGGACGAGACCGACGCCGTCTCGTCGTCCTCCTCCACCCTCCACGAAGCCGGACCTGGCGCTGAGTGGGGCGCGAGCGCCGCCACCCTAACCCCAACCCCGTCTTCGTCCTCCCCAACCGACAAAACCCGCCCCATCCCCATTTTATTTTCTGTGTCCATAATAATCCCTCGAGATGGTCGGAAATAAAGGTCCACCCGGGCAGAGCCGCCTTACCCGGGTAAGCCTAATACTCCGGGGGTTCGGCAGGTTCCCCGGAGGTGGTCGCTTGGGATTGGGCCTTCTCCCCCAACCATGCATCCCATCGCCGCGCACCATAGCTTAGGATTGGAGGGCGATTTTATAGAGTCTCCATACTCGTGGCCCAGGCGGTTAAGCCAAGACCCCCGTTCCTCCTGCCGTCACGTACCATACGCTAGCAAGACTTGCTCGATCAAACTGGGGATTGGGACACAGAACCATGCGTACTTTGTACAAAGGTCTCTTCGTCCCGATCACGACATACGCCGCCGTCGGATGGGTAGACATGCTCACCTCAGTGACAAGAACTAAACTTGCCAGGGCGCAGAGACATGTTTTGCTTGCCGTCACCAAGGCCTATCGCACGGTATCTACCGACGCGATCACTGTGATCGCCGGGACGATGCCGATAGACTTGGTGTTAGTGGAGCGCGCGTGTGCATACCGGATAAAAAGACAAATCAATGTCGAAGTCGGAAATTGTCGAATAAGTCGAGCCGATTTGGCGGCTGGAGAAGTAACCGCTGCTCAGGCGAAAGCCTTGGTGCGAGCGGAACTTCTCAATATGTGGCAAACGAGATGGTCGTCATCGGAGAAAGGTAGGGTCACCTACCGCTACTTCTCTGATGTATCTGACCGTCTCAATGCAAGCTGGGTGATCTTGGATCACTACGTGATACAATTCCTAAGCGGGCACGGAGACTTCCGAGCCAAGCTCAAGGAATTTGCTTTAGTACCGCACGAGAATTGCGACTGTGGCCAAGTGGAAACACCAAACCACGTCCTATTCGAGTGCCGGAGGTACCGAGACGCGCGAGAACTCCTGAGACAAGCGGCTGAAGAAACTGGCCATCCGTGGCCGGTGACCGAAGCCGATCTTGTAACACAAGACCTATACAGGGAGTTCCGGACATATACGCGCTCGGTACTATTTACGAAAGCAGGGCGAAACCAAAACCGCCATTGAACGCAATACGCTACGTAACAGAACGAGAGAAGTCTGCGGATTCTCTCTAATAACCATGCTTGAAAATGTACTCGAACGGATGCTAGGTCATGTGCCTCGGCAATGACCTCCTCGGGCCGGGATACAAGCCCCGCTTGCTTTGGCAAGCGTTCCTGGATTGGGTTGGACTCGAGGTGGCAGCAGGTTTCGACGACGTTAGCCTCCAAAACGCATAACGACGCGTGAAAAGTAGATGCCCGAACAACAGGCAAAATGTAGTTGCTGGTATGGACCTTCGGTCTGAGGTACAGCAAAGTCCCCAAGTGGCAACGCGCTTGGACAGAATAACGGCTACACACTACATGTCTCAGGGCAGTCGTCGGGGATTATCTCCGCGGCAGATGGATCGAGTATCCGGGCCGGGATGGTGATATGCGGAGGGAGGTCTACTGCGGGGTTCCGCAGGGGTCGGTCCTCGGGCCACTCCCGTCGAACATCGCGTACGACGCGGTGTTGCGGGCCGACCTCCCCGACGGCGTCAGTGCCGTGTGTTACGCAGATGACACACTGGTGCTGGCCGTCGGGGCTCAGTGGGGGAGGGCCAAGCGCCTCGCCGAGGAGGGGGCGCAACGCGTCGTCGACCGGATCAGGGGGATGGGGATGACGGTGGCGGTCCATACGACCGAGGTGATAGCGTTCCATTCACCTCGGCAGGATCCGCCACCTCCTCTGATCCGGGTGGGTGGGGCTGATATCGAGGTGAAGCCCCGGATGAGGTATCTGGGGCTGATCCTCGATAGCCACTGGCGCTTCGAGGAGCATTTCCGCTGCATGGTTCCCCGGTTGGAGAGGATGGTCTCGGCTTTAGGCCGGATCCTCCCCAACCTGGGGGGCCCGGCGAGACGAGTTCGCCACCTCTATGTGGCAATGGTTCAGTCGGTGGCCCTATACGGGGCCCCCGTCTGGGCGGACGACTTGGCGGCCTCCCGGCGCAGCATGACGATGCTGCGTCGGGTGCAGAGGCGGATGGCGCTGAGGGTCGTCCGCGGTTACCGGACCGTGTCGCATGAGGCGGCGACGGTTCTTGCGGGGATGCCGCCCATGGATCTCCTCGCGCGGTCGCACGCGATGATGTATCGTCATCGTGTCGACCGTCGCGCGGGAGTGGGGGCGGTCCCGGGAGAGCAGGAACCTGCTTGGGGCGATTTGAAGCGCCAGGCCCGGCAGTTCGTGGTGCTCGCGTGGCAGGAGCGGTTGGCCCTGCCAACTGCGGGGCACCGGACAGTCGGGGCTGTTCGGCCACTCCTGTGTGAATGGCTGGACAGAGGCCATGGAAGCCTTACTTACCGGTTGGCACAGGTATTTTCCGGGCATGGTAGCTTCGGAAGATACCTGTGCCGGATAGGGAAGTAGCCGACGGCGCGTTGCTGCCATTGTGACGCCGAGCAGGACACGGTTGATCATACCCTCCAGGTATGCCCAGCGTGGGAGGGGGAGCGCCGTGTCCTGGTCGGCGTCATAGGGCGGGATGTCTCGCTGCCGGGTGTGGTGCGCGCCATGCTCGGCAGAGAGAGGAAGTGGAGGGCCGTGGCCTCCTTCTGCGAGACCGTAATGCTGCAGAAGGAGGCCGCGGGAAGGGAGCGCGGGCTGCAACGGCGCGCTGTGGCTCGCGCTCGTATGGTGGCGCGAGGACGTCGCCCGGGCGCCAGGCGTCGCGGGAGGCGGCCTTTGCGCGCCGGATGACCCTGGCTGGGAGGGGGACCCTGAGGGGAGCCTCCTCCCGCCAGGCGGCTATGGGTCGGACCGGGTGGGTCCGGCCCACGGGGAGGCACCCTCGGTGGCCTGGAGCGGCCATGAGCTCCCGGCCGACGAGGGGTAGAAACGGGGTCGCAGGCGGTTGCGAGTTGGGGCTCGCAGCCCGCCTCTAAATGCCGCTATGAGACAGAGTGTCTACCGGGGGAACCGTTTGTCCCCCCCTGGGATGGGCGCAAAGCGCGGGCACGGGGACGGTACCGGAAGAATGCTTCGAGCGATTCCCGGTATCCTCCCAAATCGTGCGAAAGGGTCACCGTGGGGTTTTTAGTGGGTAGGTCCCGCGCCCGTCATTCTACGGGCGCAGGGAATCCCACACAACCCTCCCGCCTCTCCCCAAAGAAGTGGGAGGGAGTCTTTCGAAGATTTTCCCCACGCCAAAAAAAAAAAAAAAAAAAAAAAGTGCGGCTCCTCCGAGCACCGCGCCAAGCACTGTGGAGCGTCGTCTCCGGTCTGCCCACTGTGCGTAGACATACCGGGGAGACCCACGGGGCACCGACTAGGTGGGCTGGGGTGTGCCCCGCCAACCAGGCGAGGCCGTGTAGGGCGGGCCACGGGACAGAAGCCTCCCGTCAGTCAGGTGGGTGGGGACGTGACAGTTTCTCCCACCACCAAAGTGACGGAGGTGGGGCTGGGGGTTATGCCCCAAGCAGTCGAGGTGGATGCAATGGAGGTGGATGAAGCTGCCGGGGGGGATGGGCCTCTCGCGGCAGTGGAATTGAAGGGGGAGGTCACCTCCCCGACTGAAGATACTGACCTGGAGGAGGTCGTGAAGGCCTAGAGCTCACCCTCCTCCAGGCGAAATTGGCGAGGGCTCGTAGGGCGCAGGACATGTTTGTCCATGCCCTGCGGGCCCAAAGTGTAGACCTTGCCATCGCCGCCGAGCCGTACATGGTTCCTAATCAGCCCAATTGGGTCGGAAGCCTGTGCGGTTTGGTGGCGATGACCTGGGCGTGGCCGCCAGATTCCCCTCCGGTTACCATCCTGCATCGAGGGAGGGGGTTACTAGCGGTCCAATGGGGGACCATCGCGGTGGTGGGCTGCTACGTGTCGCCCAACTGTGACCTCGCCACATATGCGGCATACCTGGACGGGGTGGGCGGTTGTGTCAGAAGATGCCAACCCCGTCCGGTACTGGTCCTGAGGGATTTCAATGCTCATGCAGCTGCATGGGGCAACCCCAGGACCAACCGCCGTGGCGAGGCGCTATTGGGGTGGGCGGCTGAGCACGACCTCCGGCTGGTGAATCGGAGCTCCGAAGCCACTTTCGTAGGGCCGCAGGGAACGTCCGTCATCGATTTGACGTGGGCAACCCCTGCGGCCCTGCGACTCGTGTCGGGGTGGCGAGTGGCCGTAGAGGTGGTCACTAAGTGTGGCCCAATGTCATCACCATGTCGGTGAAGGCCACCCCGGCACGAAGGGAGCCCCTGGGCCGGAGGCGTACGGCGGATGCCGTGGCCCAACCGCGATGGTCCCTCAAGAGGGTGAGTTGGGAGATGGCAGAGGCAGCCGCAACGGTGGCAGCCTGGTCCCAGCCAGAGGATGGACCCGTCGACGACGTCGAGCGAGAGGCCGAGTGATTTCGGGGCACATTCAAGGAGGTGTGCGATGCCTCCATGCCCCAGACCAGGCCTCCCAGAAGACAGGGCGCGGCGTATTGGTGGTCGCCGCACATCGAGCAGTGCAACGCTCGTTGTGCGCGCGTCCGCCGTAGATACACCCGCGCCCGACGGTCACGCCGTCGACGCCCGACTGCGGTGCAGATGGCGCGCATATACGAGGAGTTCGCCAGGGAGCGGCGGACCCTCCAGCGCGCCATCCGAGACGCCAAGGCACAGGCATGGAAGGACCTCCTCGGGGAGCTGAACAGAGATCCGTGGGGGCGCCCGTATAAGCTTGTAATGGACAAGCTTCGTCCATGGGCGCCCCCGCTGACAGAGACTCTCGACCTCCAGTTTTTAGAGGAGGTGGTATCAACCCTGTTCCCGGGGTCTAACCAGGTCGGGGTACCACCTCCCCGAGAACCCTGGGACCCTTCAATCTGGTCCCAGGAACTGGAGGTCACCCCCGAGGAGATGGGCCGGGTCGTTCGTCGGATGGGGTCTCGGAGGGTTGCTCCGGGTCCCGACGGCGTGCCCGGTCAGGTGTTGGCCTGTGCCCTCGGCGTCTTGAATCCGCGGTTCGGGAGGCTGCTGAGCGGTTGCCTCCGCCGAGGGGTATTCCCCTCGCCCTGGAAGGCGGCGCGGCTGGTCCTTCTCCAGAAGGCGGGAAGGCCCGTATGTACGCCCTCCGCGTACCGGCCGGTGTGTTTGTTGGATGAGGCGGGCAAGCTCTTTGAGCGCATAGTGGCTGCCCGCCTCTCCAACCACCTGCCCACAGTAGGACCCGACTTGGCCCCCTGCCAATTCGGCTTTAGAGAGGGACGCTCCACGCTCGATGCCGTCCAGCTGGTCCGGTCCCTCACTCAGGGGGCCACCTCCCAGGGTAGGGTGGTTCTGGTGATATCGCTAGATATCGTCAATGCCTTTAACACCCTACCCTGGGAGACGATTATGGGGGCGCTAGACTTTCATCGTGTGCCCCCATACCTGAAGAGGATAGTCGGGTCCTACCTTAGCGACAGGTGGATCAGTTGCACCGGCCGGGATGGAGTATACATGCGGAGGGGAGTCGTACGTGGTGTTCCACAGGGGTCGGTTCTAGGGCCCATGCTGTGGAACATCGGGTACGACTCGGTATTGCGAGCCCCTCTGCCCGCTGACGTGGCGCTGGCGTGTTATGCCGATGACACGCTGGTGCTCGTCAGCGGGTCAGATTGGAGAGGGAGAGCGCGCGCCGCGGAGATGGCGGTGGCCACCGTCGTCGCCGAAATTCGCAGGCTGGGCCTAGAGGTCTGTCCCAGTGGAGTGGACGGCCGAGCTGGGGGTCACGCAGGAGGAGCTGGCAGCGGCCATCAGACGGCTCGGGGTTCGTAACACGGCCCCGGGTCCGGATGGTGTGCCCGGCCGGGTTTGGGTCTTGACCCAGGGCGTCCTTGGGGCCGACCTCAGGCGGTTATTCGATCGCTGCCTGAGGGACGGGCGATTCCCCCCCAGTTGGAAGGTGGCGAGGATGGTCCTCCTCCGGAAGGAGGGTCGGCCCGCGGAGTCTCCCTCCGCATACCGGCCCATTTGTCTCCTCGACGAGGTGGGCAAGCTCTTCGAGCGTGTGATTGCTGCCCGCCTCGTCGAGCACCTGTCGCGGGGTGATCCCGGTCTGGCCGACTGCCAGTTCGGTTTCCGGGGGGGCCGATCGACTATCGACGCGATAGGTCGTGTGAGGGCCCTCTCGGAGGCGGCCGTCTCCCGGGGAGGGGTGGCATTGGCAATATCCTTGGATATTGCCAATGCCTTTAACACCCTCCCCTGGGAAGAGATAAGGAGGGGACTCGAATATCATCGAGTCCCCCCTTGTCTCAGGGCGGTCGTCGGGGATTATCTCCGCGGCAGGTGGATCGAGTATCCGGGCCGGGATGGTGATATGCGGAGGGAGGTGTACTGCGGTATTCCGCAGGGGTCGGTCCTCGGGCCACTCCTGTGGAACATCGCGTACGACTCGGTGTTGCGGGCCGGCCTCCCCGACGGCGTCAGCGCGGTGTGTTATGCGGATGACACACTGGTGCTGGCCGTCGGGGCGCACTGGGGGAGGGCCATGCGTCGCGCGGAGGAGGGGTCGCAACGCGTCGTCGACCGGATCAGGGGGATGGGGATGACGGTGGCGGTCCATAAGACCGAGGTGATTGCGTTTCATTCACCTCGGCAGGATCCGCCACCCCCTCTGATCCGGGTGGGTGGGGCTGACATCGAGGTGAAGCCCCAGATCAGGTATCTGGGGCTGATCCTCGATAGCCACTGGCGTTTCGAGGAGCATTTCCGCTGCCTGGTCCCCCGGTTGGAAAGGATGGTTGCGGCTCTGGGCCGGATCCTGCCCAACCTGGGGGGCCCGGCGGGCCGAGTTCGTCGCCTCTATGTGGCAATGGTCCAGTCGGTGGCCCTATACGGGGCCCCCGTCTGGGCGGACGACCTGGCTGCCTCCCGACGCAGCATGACTATGCTGCGTCGGGTGCAGAGGCGCATGGCGCTCAGGGTCGTCCGCGGGTATCGGACCATGTCACATGAGGCGGCGACGGTTCTAGCGGGGATGCCGCCCATGGACCTGCTCGCGCGGTCGCACGCGGTGATGTACCGGCACCGCGTCGACCGTCGCGCGGGGGTGGGGGCGGTCCCGGGCGGGCAGGAACCTGCTTGGGGCGATTTGAAGCGCCAGGCCCGGCAGTCCGTGTTGCTCGCGTGGCAGGAGCGGCTGGCTCTGCCAACCGCGGGGCACCGGACTGTCGGGGCTGTTCGGCCACTGCTGAAGGAGTGGCTGGACAGAGGCCATGGCAGCCTCACCTACCGGCTGGCACAGGTATTTTCCGGGCATGGCAGCTTCGGAAGATACCTGTGCCGGATAGGGAAGGAGCCGACGGCGCGTTGCTGCCACTGCGACGCTGAGCAGGACACGGCGGATCATACCCTGGAGGTATGCCCCGCGTGGGAGGGGGAGCGCCGTGTCCTGGTCGGCGTCGTCGGGCGGGATGTCTCGCTGCCGGGCGTGGTGCGCGCCATGCTCGGCAGCGAGGAGAAGTGGAGGGCCGTGGCCTCCTTCTGCGAGAACGTAATGTTGCAGAAGGAGGCCGCGGGGAGGGAGCGCGAGCTTCAGCGGCGCGCTGAAGCTCGCGCTCGTGCGGTGGCCCGAGGTCGTCGCCCGGTCGCGAGGCGTCGCGGGCGGCCGCCTCGGCGTGGCGGATGACCTAGGCTGGGAGGGGGGTCCTGAGGGGACCCTCCTCCCGCCAGGCGGCGCCGGGTCGGACCGGTTGGGGGTAGGAGTGCCTCCCCCTACCGGTCCGACGCAAGGGGAGGCACCCTCGGCGGTCTGGCGCGGCCATGAACGCCCGGCCGCCGAGGGGTGGAAACGGGGTCGCGGGCGGTTGCGAGTTGGGGCTCGCAGCCGCCACTAAACGCGGCCCCGGGACGGATAGCGGCGGGATGGAGTGGCCCCGTCCCGCCGCTATGAGGCAGTGTGTCTACTGGGGGGACCGATTGTCTCCCCGGGGGATGGGCGCGAAAGCGCGGGCACGGGGAGGATACCGGAAGAATGCTTCGAGCGATTCCCGGTATCCTCCCAAAGCGTGCCGAAGGGTCACCGTGGGGTTTTTAGTGGGTAGGTCCCGCGCCTGTCGTTGTACGGGCGCGGGGAATCCCACACACCCCTCCCACCTCTCCCCAAGGAGGTGGGAGGGAGTCTTTCGAAGATTTTCCCCACGACAAAAAAAAAAAAAAAAAAAAAAAAAAAAAGGTATGAAGCACGTAGTAATGTGGTGCCACATTGAAACAGTTATTTAAGCCCGGTTTCGATCAATGTTTTCGAAATTAACAACGGTTAGGTATGGGTTAGGTCTGGGGTATGCACGCATCTGGCTCATGATTTTGCCTTTTCCGCATACTTGTTGGCCAGGTCCTGGGTTTTTTCTGGTTTGAATCACGTAGTAATGTGGTACCACACTGAAACCGTCAATTAAACCTGGTTTCAATTAATATTTTCGAGGATGACACCGGTTAAGTCTGGGTTAGGTCTGGGTTATGGCCTCATCTGCCTCATGATTTTGCCTTTTTCGCATAATTGTTGACCAGATCCTGGGTTTTTTCTGGTTTGAATCGCGTACTAATGTGGTGCCACATTGAAACAGTCCCTTGAACCAGGTTTCGTACAATATTTTAGAGGATAACACCGGTTAGGTCTGGGTTAGGTCTGGGTTATGCCCCCTCAGGGGCTGTGTCCGGCCAGGTGTCCGTCGCAGTACGGGGCGTAGCGACCCCGAGGTACCTGATGCTAATCTCACCGTAAGCCTCCTGTTGGTCGTCGCAACGACCCATTCACAACTCCATTTTTGGTTTTGTGAATGGTACGTGACGGCAGGAGGAACGGGGGCCTTGGCTTAACCGCCTGGGCCGCAAGGATGGTAACTCTATAACTTACCCTCTAATCCTAAGTTATGGTGCGCGGCGATGGGATGCATGGTTGGGAGAGAAGACCCAATCCCTAGCGACCACCTCCGGGGGCACCTGCCGAACCCCCGGAGTAATAGGCTTCCCCAGGCAAGGCGGCTCTGCCTGGGGTGACTTCCATTCCGACCACTCTCGTGGGAACAACTATGGAAGTTACTAAAGCTAAAACAAATAACCGGACGGGAATTTTGGACAACGGACAGGCAAGCACATCGGCAAATGGGAATGGTTTTATGAACAATGGGAAGTATGGACCGCGTCCTGGTGGGATTACTCCCACGGTCAGGAGCGTGGAGGTGGCTAATCCTCCGCTGGGGATCCACCTTGGGGGTTAGGTTAACCTCCAAAGGGCCAGCCCTGTCCCCGTAGTAACCTTGGAGCGGCTAAACGCCACCGAATGGCGTAAGGTAGGGAGGGAGTCTCCGACCCGTAAGTGGCATGATACCGAGGGACCGCAATTCTCGTTGAGCGACGCGACCCACGGTAAAGACGTGGCGGCATCGTTTGCGGGGGGCTGCCTCGACGACGAATCCCAGGACGGCGACGAGTGGGCGCCTCATATATCTACCGCTGACGACGCTGCGAGCGTCGACACCAGCGACGATGACTACGGACCCGGCAAAAGGAAGAGGAAGGATCCCGGGGCTGGAAGACCCCGGGGTATCTTCGTGGACCTGAAGAAGCTGGGACCGGGCATTAAGGGCCTGTCAAAGCAGGCAGACCTCCGCGATATAGCGGAGGTCATGAAGTTGGACGAGCTCCTGGGCCGGCTCAAGGAGCAGCTCGAGTCCATCGTAAGGGTGGCAGACTCCGCAAGCCACCTGAAGAAGACGGACATCCGAGGGCTTCGTTTGGCAGCGCGGGTGGCAATGGTCAGCGCCGAGGAACTCCACGGCAGAGCTGACCGTGCCGAAAATCCAAACAGGTCGGCCCGGGAAGTCGTCATTCGCCAGGGCGAATGAGAGAGGAGGACCAAAGCTCTGGAGAAGAGGCTCGAGGTAGCCCATAAGACCGCCACCACCCTGTCTGAGACAGTCAGGGTGAAGGACAAGGAGTTGGAGCACCTCAGGCGGGAAGTGGGCCGCCTGAGCCACAAAGAGGAGCAGCGGAGGCTCCAGAGAGCAGGGGAGGAGCTGGCCGGCGAGACGCCACCGGATATTCAGCTACCCTGTGTCCCTCGCCCGCGCCGGAGGGACCTCCTTCCGTCCACATCTGACGGGGGGGACGTCGGTATGGAGATCGACGCGGCGGTTCCAGGACCGTCGTGTGCAGCAAGGCCCGTGTTGCGAGAAGAGGAGTGCCCCGAATCAGGAAACCCTTTAGTAAGTATGATGACTGAAGTCGTCAAAAGGGTTTTCGAGATGGCGGGGCATATATCGGTTGTGGAGGACCGGTTTCAGGCCCGTTTTGAAGCGGTGTGGCGGGCAGTGTCTCGCCCGCCACTGGCGAAGGGCCCGGAGTCCCCCTCTGCACCCGTGGGGGCGGCCCCGCTGGTTACGGCGAAAGGACAAGATACGCCGAAGGGAAAGGCGAAGCGGACCGCGGCGACGAAACCGGGGAGCGTGTGTGCTCCCGTAAAAGCCGCCGCGGCATCTCCCAAGCCGACACCCCAGAAGATAGGTGCCACCAAGATCCATGGTGGCACAACTGCAGCCGCAGCTGCGGAGTTGGCAAAGCCACTTGCGGCCCAATCCAAGGCTTTGTCAAAGGCGGAGCCTCGACCCTCTCAACCACCTCCCAAGGCGGATAGCGGCAGGTCCGCTCCACCAGCCGCCAACAAGGCGAAGTCCACCCGTGATCCCGCCAACGATGGGCAGGGCACCTGGGCAGAGGTGGTCAGACGGGGGAAGAAGAGGGGTGGTGAAAAGGGTGCGGCACCAGCCGCATCCTTCTCTAAGGGCGGCAAAAAACCCCCAGTCAGTCGACCAGCCAACAATACTGCCGCGGCTGGCAGTAAGAGGAAGGTTGGCGCCCAGCCTGCGACGGTCAAGTTACCGAGGCTGCCCAAAAATGCGGCAGTCTCGGTGACCGCCGCTACTGGGCGCGAAAAGGATTTGGTCCCCTCCTTAATAGGGTGAAGCCCGAGATCTGCAATGATCTCGGGATCACCGGGATGCCCACAAGGGCGGTCACCGGGGCGCTGTTGTTGGCGATCCTCGGTGAAAAGGGAAAGGAGAAGGCGACCGCCCTGAGGACGCGTCTTGAGGGGGCCCTCCAGGTGGAGGGTGTTCGGGTGGCATGCCCCCAAAAGCAGGCCGAGATGCGTATTTCTGGCCTGTCGGAGGCAGCCACCCAGGAATCTGTTCGGGAGGCCCTGGCCACCGCCGGGGGTTGCGGCGCTGCGGAGGTCAACGTTGGTGACCTCCGTCGGGACAGCTCGGGCATGTTTACTGCCTGGGCCCGCTGTCCCCTACGCGCCGCAACTAAGCTCGCAAAGTCCGGCCGAGTGATGGTCGGATACTTCGAGGCCCGGCTGGCGGTGCTCGCCGCGAGGCCGCTGCAGTGCCACCGCTGTCTGGAGTTCGGCCATGTCCGGCAGAGGTGCACCAGCACAGTTGATCGCAGCGGGCTCTGCTATCGTTGTGGCGGGGCCTCCCACACCGCACGGGAGTACACGGCCGCCCCCAAATGCCCCCTTTGTGTGGGCTTGGGGCGGCCAGCTGATCACCGCATGGGTGGGGCGGCGTGCCGTCCCCTGCTGTGGTGTCTGGGGTTATTCACGCCCCAGCATCTGTCGCGACGGCAGTGAAAGTGGTGGGGTGTGCACACGCTCCGCCACCAGTGACGGAGATGATGGAGGTGGATGTGGCGCCTTGCGACTCAGCGCCCTCCACCTCCACGAAATCGGAAGGTGTGTTGTCGGGTGGGGGAGCTGCGGAGCCCCCACCACAAGCGGTAGCCCAGTCGCCGTGCGGGTCAACGCCCCTTAGTAGGGGCGTGATGGCCTCGTACGGCGGCAAAGATCCGGGGGTCGCAGTCGTGCCCCTCAATGCTGGAAGGGGAGGCCTGGAGGAGGCCGCGGGTGAGACCCAATAATGTCCCAACGCCTCCACCAGGTCAATTTGAACCATTGCCGGGGGGCTCAGGAACTCATGCTCCAAACCCTCCGGCAGTGGAACATCGGGATGGCTGCGATCGCCGAGCCCTATCGAGTCCCAAAGCACCCAGCTTGGGTGGGGGACATTAACGGGGTCTCGGCGATCACTTGGCAGTGCGGGCGCGGCACGCTGCCGTGATCCGTGGTAGGGAGGGGCCGCGGCTTTGTGGCGGTGAAGTGGGGGGACCTTATGGTTGCCGGGTGTTACGCGTCGCCCGCTATGGGCCTCAGCGATTTTGAGGCGTACCTCGACGAGGTGGGGAGATGCATCTCCCCACATCTCGCCAGTGGGGTACTCGTCCTGGGTGATTTCAATGCCCACGCTGCAGCGTGGGGCTGCCCCAGGACGACCGTCAAGGGCGACGCGATGCTCGTATGGGCGGCGGGTCACGGTCTCGTAGTTTTAAATGAAGGGGCCGTGAGCACGTGCGTGCACGCGCGGGGCGAGTCGATCGTCGACATATCGTTGGCGAGCCCCGCCATAGCGCGCCGTGTGTCCGACTGGAGGGTCGCGGAATAGGTGGCCACGTTAAGCGACCACCTCTATATTACGTTTTCCGTATCCGCGACCCCCGGCGTAAATGGACCCCGTCAACCGGGCAGGGAAGCACACCCGGCGCCACGCTGGTCCGTCAAGAGGCTGGACCCGGATGCCCTTGCGATGGCAGCCTCCGTTGTGGCATAGCAGGAGATGCCACGCCGGACCCTCGGCAACCCTTCTGCCGGGGCGTGTTGGTTCCGGAAGACCATGTCGTCGTTATGTGACGCGGTCATGCCCCGGGCCACCGCCCCGAGCCGCGGGGGTTCCGTGTATTGGTGGTCGGGCGAGATCGAGGACTTACGCACTCGTTGCGTTGTCGTCCGACGCCGGTACACCCGCAACAGGAGACGGCGCGGGGCAACGGAGGCAGAGGTGGTAGGGTTGCGCTGGGAATTTTCCCTGGCGCGCAGAACCCTCCGCCGGGCCATCGCGACCGCAAAAGCCCAGGCATGGACGGAGCTTCTCGGCTCTCTGGATGCAAATCCATGGGGGCGCCCCTATCATATGGTCGCAGGGAAGATGCGATCATGGGCGCCCCCGGTCACAGAGAGCCTCGACCCCCAGCTGCTCGGGGAAACTATGCACGTCCTCTTCCCCGTTGGGGGGGGGGAGGCGTTCCAGCATCCCCCCAAGCCACAGCCAGATCACCCTCCTTGGTGGTCCGACGAAATGGGGGTCTCCGTGGAGGAGCTAGCCAGGGCCGTCCGGAGAATGGCTGCCAAGAAGACGGCGCCAGGACCGGACGACATACCCGGTAGGGCCTGGGCAGTTGCGGTGGGCGCTCTTGGTGCCGGCTTCATACGCGTCTTTGACGCGTGCCTGAGGACCGGCCAGTTCCCCCCGATATGGAAGGTGGCGAGGTTGGTCCACCTCCACAAGCCAGGAAAGCCCGCGGATTCTCCATCCGCGTTCCGTCCAATTTGCCTCTTGGACGAGGCTGGAAAGCTCTTCGAACGGGTCATTGCATCCCGGCTCGAGGAGCACCTCTCCCGTGTCGGCCCCGATCTGGCCGACCGACAGTTCGGCTTTCGCCGGGGCCGCTCCACGGTCGACGCCATAGCGACAGTGCGGACCCTGGCGGAATCGGCAATCTCCCGGGGGGGTGTGGCGTTGGCAGTCTCATTAGACATTGCCAACGCCTTCAATACCGTCTCCTGGGGGGCGATAGGTCGGGCACTCCAGTACCACCGGGTGCCCGCCTATCTATGCCGACTGATCGGGGATTATCTGCGGGGCAGGGTAGTCCAATATCCGGGTCGGAACGGGATGGAGCAGAGAGCGGTGCACCGCAGGGTTCCACAGGGGTCGGTGCTCGGGCCGCTTCTGTGGAACTTGGCCTATGATACGGTGCTGCGGACTGATCTCCCCGTCGGCGTGTCGTTGGTTTGTTATGCCGACGACACCCTGGTGATAGCCGGCGGGGACACGTGGTGGAGGGCCGTGGCCCTCGCAGAGGAAGGGACGGCACGAGTCGTCGCCGAAGTAGAGCGTCTGGGGTTGCGCGTGGCACCCCAGAAGACCGAAGCCATCTGGCTGTGTAACGTCAGTGGGCGCGGGGTGCCGCGTCAGGCGTCTCTACGGGTGGGTGGAGCTCAAGTCGGGGTGGGGCGCCGGATGAAGAATTTGGGCCTCACCCTCGACAGCTACTGGCGTTTCGGGCATCATTTGGTAGGGTTGGGTCCCCGTATCGAGAGGGCAGCGGCCGCGTTAGGCCGCATAATGCCTAATCTCGGGGGGCCCAACATGGCGGCACGGCGGCTGTATTTGGGAGTCGTCCGGTCCATGGCACTTTATGGCGCGCCAATATGGGCCGGCGGTCTGATGGCTAATCGGCGGGGTGCATTTGTACTCCGCCGGTTACAGAGGTTGGACGCCATCAGAGTCGTGCGGGGTTATTGCACGATCTCCTACACAGCCGCCACCTTGCTGGCGGGTTCCGCACCGTTTCACCTGCTGGCGAAAATGGACGCAGAGGTCTATCAAAACCTCTGCGACCTTCGCCAGCGGGGCGTGGACCCGCACGGCGAGGAGGCCGCCAGGGCCCGAAGCCAGGCGCGGCGACGCGTCTATAGTCGGTGGCTGGTGTGGCTATCCAAGCCCGACCAGCGGGATGATCGCGTCGCCGCGGCGGTCCGACCAGTGTTTTATGCCTGGGTGGGCCGTAGCTGGGGTACGCCCACCTACCGCCTGACACAGGTACTGACCGGACACGGTTGCTTCGGTCGGTACCTGCATCGGATAGGGCGGGAGGCGACGGCAGCGTGCCGTCACTGCAGGGGAAGGGAGGAAACCGCGCAGCACACGTTGGAGCTTTGTCCGGCGTGGGCAGTCCAGCGCGGTGTCCTCGTTAGAGGGATAGGAGCGGACCTCTCGCTGACGGCCGTCATTCGTGCGATGGTCGGCAGCGAGGAGGCGTGGGCGGCCATGGCCTTGTTTTGCGAGGAGGTCATGGCCGCCAAGGAAGACGCCGAAAGGGCGCGTGAGGAGGTGGGGGGAAGGCGACGACGCCGACCGTAAGATCCTCCACCGCTCCCCGTGGCAGGGGGAGCACGAAGGGGTCGGTGATGGTGTTTGTGGTGCGAGGTGAGGGACTTTATTCCCTCATTCCCCCTCGCACCCAGCCCATCACCGGACCGGGGGCCAGTGGCGGGGCCCCGTCCAGCGGGGGCGGCAGTGTTAGCCGGCCCCGCAGCCGTGGTCGCGATCGGGTGGGGGCCCGGTCGCGGCTAGCAGCAACGCACGAGTGGGGGCGACATCGCGTGTGACTGCGCGGCGTCGCCGGGGGGCAATCAGTTTAGTTTGCCCCCCATTGGGGGAGGAGGATCACATCTCCCCCCCGGGAAGGGCCCGTAGTAGGGCGTTGCGCCAACGGGGAGAGTCACGGTAGTATCGCTAGTTTGGTCTGGGTTAGGTCTGGGTTATGCCCGCATCTGGCACATGGTTTTGCCTTCTTCGCATGCTTGTTGGCCAGATCCTGGGTTTTTTTCTGGTTTGAATCACGTAGTAATGTGGTACCACACTGAAAGAGACAATTAAACCTGGTTTCGATCCACATTTTAGAGGATAACACCGGTTAGGTCTGGGTTAGGTCTGGGTTATGCCCCAACTGGCACATGCTTTTGCATTTTTCGCATACTTGTTGGCCAGATCCTGGGTTTTTTCGGGTTTGAATCACGTAGTAATGTGGTACCACACTGAAACAGTCAATTAAACCTGGTTTCGATCCACATTTTATAGGATAACACCGGTTAGGTCTGGGTTGGGTCTGGGTTATGCCCCAACTGGCTCATGCTTTTGCCTTTTTCGCATACTTGTTGGGCAGATCCTGTGTTATATCGGGTTTGAATCACGTAGTAAACGGGTACCACACTGAAGCAGTCAATTAAACCTGGTTTCGATCAATATTTTAGAGGATAACACGGGATAGGTCTGGGTGAGGTCTGGGTTCTGCCCGCATCTGGCTCATGAATTTGCCTTTTTCGCATACTGGATGGCCAGATTGTAGGTTTTTTCCTGTTTGAATCACGTAGTAATGTGGTACCACAGTGGAACAGTCAATCAAACCTGGTTTCGATCAATATTTTAGAGGATAACACCGGTTAGGTCTGGGTTAGGTCTGGGATATGCGCACATCTGGCTTATACTGTCGCCTTTTTCGCATACATGTTGGCCGGATCCTGGGTCTTTTCTGGTTTGAATCAGGTAGTAATGTGGTACCACACTGAAACAGTCAATTGGACCTGGTTTCGATCAATATTTTAGAGGACAAAACCGGTTAGGTCTGGGTTAGGTCTGAGATATGCACGCATCTGGCTTATACTTTCGCGTTTTTCTCATACTTGTTGACCAGATCCTGGGTATGTTCTGGAATGAATAATGTAGTAATGTCGTACCACACAGAACCAGTCAATTGCACAATGTTTCGATCAATATTTTACAGGTTAACACCGGTTATGTCTGGGTTAGGTCTGGTTTACGCCCGCATCTCGCTCATGATTTTGCCTTCTTCGCATGCTTGTTAGCCAGATCCTGGGTTTTTTTCTGGTTTGAATCACGCAGTAATGTGGTACCACACTGAAACAATCAATTAAACCTGGTTTCGATCCACATTTTAGAGGATAGCACCGGTTAGGTCTGGGTTAGGTCTGGGTTATGCCTGCATCTGGCTCATGATTTTGCCTTGCTCGCATGCTTGTTGGCCAGATCCTGGGTTTTTGAGGTTTGAATCACGTAGTAATATGGCACCACACAGTAACAGTCAATTAAACCTGGTTTCGGTCAGTATTTTAGTCGGTAACACCTGTTAGGTCTGGGTTAGGTCTGGGTTATGTCCGCATCTGGCTCATGGTTTTGCCCTCATCGCATGCTTGTTGGCCAGATCCTGGGTTTTTTCTGGTTTGAATCACGTAGTAATGCGGTACCACACTGAAACAATCAATTAAACCTGGTTTCGATCCACATTTTAGAGGATAGCACCGGTTAGGTCTGGGTTAGGTCTGGGTTATGCCTGCATCTGGCTCATGATTTTGCCTTGCTCGCATGCTTGTTGGCCAGATCCTGGGTTTTTGAGGTTTGAATCACGTAGTAATATGGCACCACACAGTAACAGTCAATTAAACCTGGTTTCGGTCAGTATTTTAGTCGGTAACACCTGTTAGGTCTGGGTTAGGGCTGGGTTATGTCCGCATCTGGCTCATGGTTTTGCCTTCATCGCATGCTTCTTGGCCAGATCCTGGGTTTTTTTCTGGTTTGAATCACGTAGTAATGCGGTACCACACTGAAACAGACAATTAAACCTGGTTTCGATCCACATTTTAGAGGATAACACCGGTTAGGTCTGGGTTATGCCCCAACTGGCACATGCTTTTGCCTTTTTCGCATACTTGTTGGACAGATCCTGTGTTTTATCGGGCTTGAATCACGTAGAAAACGGGTACCACACTGAAGCAGTCAATTAAGCCTGGTTTCGATCAATATTTTAGAGGATGACACGGGTTAGGTCTGGGTGAGGTCTGAGTTATGCCCCAACTGGCACATGCTTTTGCCTTTTTCGCATACTTGTTGGCCCGATCCTGTGTTTTATCGGGCTTGAATCACGTAGAAAACGGGTACCACACTGAAGCAGTCAATTAAACCTGGTTTCGATCAATATTTTAGAGGATGACACGGGTTAGGTCTGGGTGAGGTCTGAGTTATGCCCGCATCTGGCCCATGATATTGCCTTCTTCGCATACTTGGTGGCCAGATTGTAGGTTTTTTCGGGTTTGAATCACGTAGTAATGTGGTACCACACTGAATCAGTCAATTAAACCTGGTTTCGATCCACATTTTAGAGGATAACACCGGTTAGGTCTGGGTGAGGTCTGGGTTCTGCCCGCATCAGGCTCATGAATTTGCCTTTTTCGCATACTTGTTGGCCAGATCCTACTTTTTTTTCTGGTTTGAATCACGTAGTAATGTGGTACCACACTGAAACAGTCAATTAAACCTGGTTTCGATCAATATTTTAGAGGATGACGCGGGTTAGGTCTGGGTGAGGTCTGAGTTATGCCCGCATCTGGCCCATGATTTTGCCTTCTTCGCATACCTGGTGGCCAGATTGTAGGTTTTTTCGGGTTTGAATCACGTAGTAATGTGGTACCACACTGAAGCAGTCAATTAAACCTGGTTTCGATCCACATTTTATAGGATAACACCGGTTAGGTCTGGGTTGGGTCTGGGTTTTGCCCGCATTTGGCTCATGATTTTGCCTTGTTCGCATGCTTGTTGGCCAGATCCTAGGTTTTTTTCTGGTTTGAATCACGTAGTAATGTGGTACCACACTGAAACAATCAATTAAACCTGGTTTCGATGCACATTTTAGAGGATAACACCGGTTAGGTCTCGGTTATGCCCCAACTGGCACATGATTCTGCCTTCATCGCATACTTGTTGGCCAGATTCTGGGTTTTTGAGGTTTGAATCACGTAGTAATATGGCACCACACAGTAACAGTCAATTAAACCTGGTTTCGGTCAGTATTTTAGTCGGTAACACCTGTTAGGTCTGGGTTAGGTCTGGGTTATGCCCGCATCTGGCTCATGGTTTTGCCTTCTTCGCATGCTTGTTGGCCAGATCCTGGGTTTTTTTCTGGTTTGAATCACGTAGTAATGCGGTACCACACTGAAACAGACAATTAAACCTGGTTTCGATCCACATTTTAGAGGATAACACCGGTTAGGTCTGGGTTATGCCCCAACTGGCACATGCTTTTGCCTTTTTCGCATACTTGTTGGACAGATCCTGTGTTTTATCGGGCTTGAATCACGTAGTAAACGGGTACCACACTGAAGCAGTCAATTAAAACTGGTTTCGATCAATATTTTAGAGGATAACACTGGTTAGGTCTGGGTGAGGTGTGGGTTATGCCCGCATCTCGCTCATGATTCTGCCTTCATCGGATACTTGTTGGCCAGATTCTGGGTTTTTTTCTGGTTTGAAACACGTAGTAATGTGGTACCACACTGAAACAGACAATTAAACCTGGTTTCGATCAATATTTTAGAGGATAACACCGGTTGGGACTGGGTTAGATCTGGGTTATGCCCGCATCTGGTTCATGATTTTGCCTTGTTCGCATGCTTGTTGGCCAGATCCTAGGTTTTTTTCTGGTTTGAATCACGCAGTAATGTGGTACGACACAGAAACAGACAATTAAACCTGCTTTCGATCAATATTTTAGAGGATAACACCGGTTAGGTCTGGGTTAGATCTGGGTTATGCCCGCATCTCGTGCATGATTCTGCCTTCATCGCATACTTGTTGGCCAGATCCTGGGTTTTTTCGGGTTTGAATCATGTAGTAATGTGGTACCACATTGAAACAGTCAATTAAACCTGGTTTCGATCAATATTTTAGAGGACAAAACCGGTTAGGTCTGTGTTAGGTCTGAGATATGCACGCATCTGGCTTATACTTTCGCCTTTTTCTCATACTTGTTGACCAGATCCTGGGTATGTTCTGGAATGAATCAGGTAGCAATGTCGTACCACACAGAACCAGTCAATTGCACAATGTTTCGATCCACATTTTAGAGGATAACACCGGTTAGGTCTGGGTTGGGTCTGGGTTTTGCCCGCATCTGGCTCATGATTTTGCCTTGTTCGCATGCTTGTTGGCCAGATCCTAGGTTTTTTTCTGGTTTGAATCACGTAGTAATGTGGTACCACACTGAAACAGTCAATTGAACCTGGTTTCGATCAATATTTTAGAGGACAATACCGGTTAGGTCTGGGTTAGGTCTGAGATATGCACGCATCTGGCTCATGATTTTGCCTTGTTCGCATGCTTGTTGGCCAGATCCTAGGTTTTTTTCTGGTTTGAATCACGCAGTAATGTGGTACGACACAGAAACAGACAATTAAACCTGGTTTCGATCAATATTTTAGTGGATAACACCGGTTAGGTCTGGGTTAGGTCTGGGTTATGCTCGCATCTCGCTCATGATTCTGCCTTCATCACATTCTTGTTCGCCAGAACCTGGGTTTTTTCGGATTTGAATCACGTAGTAATGTGGTACCACACTGAAACAGTCAATTAAACCTGGTTTCGATCAATATTTTAGATGACACGGGTTAGGTCTGGGTGAGGTCTGAGTTATGCCCGCATCTGGCCCATGATTTTGCCTTCTTCGCATACTTGGTGGCCAGATTGTAGGTTTTTTCGGGTTTGAATCACGTAGTAATGTGGTACCACACTGAAGCAGTCAATTAAACCTGGTTTCGATCCACATTTTATAGGATAACACCGGTTAGGTCTGGGTTGGGTGTGGGTTTTGCCCGCATCTGGCTCATGATTTTGCCTTGTTCGCATGCTTGTTGGCCAGATCCTAGGTTTTTTTCTGGTTTGAATCACGTAGTAATGTGGTACCACACTGAAACAGACAATCAAACTTGGTTTCGGTCAATATTTTAGAGGATAACATCGGTTAGGTCTGGGTAAGGTCTGGGTTATGCCCGCATCTGGCTTATACTTTCGCCTTTTTCTCAAACTTGTTGACCAGATCCTGGGTATGTTCTGGAATGAATCATGTAGTAATGTCGTACCACACAGAACCAGTCAATTGCACAATGTTTCGATCAATATTTTAGAGGTTAACACCGGTTATGTCTGGGTTAGGTCTGGGTTACGCCCGCATCTGGCTGATGATTTTGCCTTCTTCGCATGCTTGTTAGCCAGATCCTGGGTTTTTTCTGGTTTGAATCACGTAGTAATGTGGTACCACACTGAAAGAGACAATTAAACCCGGTTTCGATCCACGTTTTAGAGGATAACACCGGTTAGGTCTGGGTTAGGTCTGGGTT
This sequence comes from Colletes latitarsis, assembly GCF_051014445.1. Lineage (NCBI taxonomy): Eukaryota > Metazoa > Arthropoda > Insecta > Hymenoptera > Colletidae > Colletes > Colletes latitarsis. The sequence continues at coordinate 9,371,235 of NC_135147.1, forward strand.
ATGCCCCATCTGGCTCATGCTTTTGCCTTTTTCGCATAATTGTTGGCCAGATCCTGTGTTTTATCGGGTTTGAATCATGTAGTAAACGGGTACCACTCTGAAGCAGTCAATTAAACCTGGTTTCGATCAATATTTTAGAGGATAACACCGGTTAGGTCTGGGTTAGGTCTGGGTTATGCCCGCATCTGGCCCATGATTTTGCCTTCTTCGCATACTTGTTGGCCAGATCCTGGGTTTTTTCGGGTTTGAATCACGTAGTAATGTGGTACCACATTGAAACAGTCAATTAAACCTGGTTTCGATCCACATTTTATAGGATAACACCGGTTAGGTCTGGGTTGGGTCTGGGTTTTGCCCGCATCTGGCTCATGATTTTGCCTTGTTCGCATGCTTGTTGGCCAGATCCTAGGTTTTTTTCTGGTTTGAATCACGTAGTAATGTGGTACCACACTGAAACAGACAATCAAACCTGGTTTCGGTCAATATTTTAGAGGATAACATCGGTTAGGTCTGGGTAAGGTCTGGGTTATGCCCGCATCTCGATCATGATTTAGCCTTCTTCGCATACTTGTTGGCCAGATCCTGGGTTTTTGGGGTTTGAATCACGTAGTAATGTGGCACCACACAGTAACAGTCAATTAAACCTGGATTCGGTCAGTATTTTAGTCGGTAACACCTGTTAGGTCTGGGTTAGGTCTGGGTTATGCCCGCATCTGGCTCATGGTTTTGCCTTCTTCGCATGCTTGTTGGCCAGATCCAGGGTTTTTTTCTGGTTTGAATCACGTAGTAATGTGGTACCACACTGAAACAGTCAATTAAACCTGGTTTCGATCCACATTTTAGAGGATAACACCGGTTAGGTCTGGGTTAGGTCTGGGTTATGCCCCAACTGGCACATGCTTTTGCCTTTTTCGCATACTTGTTGGCCAGATCCTGTGTTTTATCGGGCTTGAATCACGTAGTAAATGGGTACCACGCTGAAGCAGTCAATTAAACCTGGTTTCGATCAATATTTTAGAGGATAACACGGGTTAGGTCTGGGTGAGGTCTGGGTTCTGCCCGCATCTGGCTCATGAATTTGCCTTTTTCGCATATTGGATGGCCAGATTGTAGGTTTTTTCCTGTTTGAATCACGTAGTAATGTGGTACCACACTGAAGCAGTCAATTAAACCTGGTTTCGATCCACATTTTATAGGATAACACCGGTTAGGTCTGGGTTGGGTGTGGGTTTTGCCCGCATCTGGCTCATGATTTTGCATTGTTCGCATGCTTGTTGGCCAGATCCTAGGTTTTTTTCTGGTTTGAATCACGTAGTAATGTGGTACCACACTGAAACAGACAATCAAACCTGGTTTCGGTCAATATTTTAGAGGATAACATCGGTTAGGTCTGGGTAAGGTCTGGGTTATGCCCGCATCTGGCTTATACTTTCGCCTTTTTCTCAAACTTGTTGACCAGATCCTGGGTATGTTCTGGAATGAATCATGTAGTAATGTCGTACCACACAGAACCAGTCAATTGCACAATGTTTCGATCAATATTCTAGAGGTTAACACCGGTTATGTCTGGGTTATGTCTGGGTTACGCCCGCATCTGGCTCATGATTTTGCCTTCTTCGCATGCTTGTTAGCCAGATCCTGGGTTTTTTTCTGGTTTGAATCACGTAGTAATGTGGTACCACACTGAAAGAGACAATTAAACCCGGTTTCGATCCACGTTTTAGAGGATAACACCGGTTAGGTCTGGGTTAGGTCTGGGTTATGCCCCATCTGGCTCATGCTTTTGCCTTTTTCGCATAATTGTTGGCCAGATCCTGTGTTTTATCGGGTTTGAATCATGTAGTAAACGGGTACCACTCTGAAGCAGTCAATTAAACCTGGTTTCGATCAATATTTTAGAGGATAACACCGGTTAGGTCTGGGTTAGGTCTGGGTTATGCCCGCATCTGGCCCATGATTTTGCCTTCTTCGCATACTTATTGGCCAGATCCTGGGTTTTTTCGGGTTTGAATCACGTAGTAATGTGGTACCACATTGAAACAGTCAATTAAACCTGGTTTCGATCCACATTTTATAGGATAACACCGGTTAGGTCTGGGTTGGGTCTGGGTTTTGCCCGCATCTGGCTCATGATTTTGCCTTGTTCGCATGCTTGTTGGCCAGATCCTAGGTTTTTTTCTGGTTTGAATCACGTAGTAATGTGGTACCACACTGAAGCAGACAATTAAACCTGGTTTCGATCCACATTTTATGGGATAACACCGGTTAGGTCTGGGTTGGGTGTGGGTTTTGCCCGCATCTGGCTCATGATTTTGCCTTGTTCGCATGCTTGTTGGCCAGATCCTAGGTTTTTTTCTGGTTTGAATCACGTAGTAATGTGGTACCACACTGAAACAGACAATCAAACCTGGTTTCGGTCAATATTTTAGAGGATAACATCGTTTAGGTCTGGGTAAGGTCTGGGTTATGCCCGCATCCGCTTATACTTTCGCCTTTTTCTCAAACTTGTTGACCAGATCCTGGGTATGTTCTGGAATGAATCATGTAGTAATGTCGTACCACACAGAACCAGCAAATTGCACAATGTTTCGATCAATATTTTAGAGGTTAACACCGGTTATGTCTGGGTTAGGTCTGGGTTACGCCCGCATCTGGCTCATGATTTTGCCTTCTTCGCATGCTTGTTAGCCAGATCCTGGGTTTTTTTCTGGTTTGAATCACGTAGTAATGTGGTACCACACTGAAAGAGACAATTAAACCCGGTTTCGATCCACGTTTTAGAGGATAACACCGGTTAGGTCTGGGTTAGGTCTGGGTTATGCCCCATCTGGCTCATGCTTTTGCCTTTTTCGCATAATTGTTGGCCAGATCCTGTGTTTTATCGGGTTTGAATCATGTAGTAAACGGGTACCACTCTGAAGCAGTCAATTAAACCTGGTTTCGATCAATATTTTAGAGGATAACACCGGTTAGGTCTGGGTTAGGTCTGGGTTATGCCCGCATCTGGCCCATGATTTTGCCTTCTTCGCATACTTATTGGCCAGATCCTGGGTTTTTTCGGGTTTGAATCACGTAGTAATGTGGTACCACATTGAAACAGTCAATTAAACCTGGTTTCGATCCACATTTTATAGGATAACACCGGTTAGGTCTGGGTTGGGTCTGGGTTTTGCCCGCATCTGGCTCATGATTTTGCCTTGTTCGCATGCTTGTTGGCCAGATCCTGGGTTTTTGGGGTTTGAATCACGTAGTAATGTGGCACCACACAGTAACAGTCAATTAAACCTGGATTCGGTCAGTATTTTAGTCGGTAACACCTGTTAGGTCTGGGTTAGGTCTGGGTTATGCCCGCATCTGGCTCATGGTTTTGCCTTGCTCACATGTTTGTTGGCCAGATCCTGGGTTTTTGGGGTTTGAATCACGTAGTAATATGGCACCACACAGTAACAGTCAATTAAACCTGGTTTCGGTCAGTATTTTATTCGGTAACACCTGTTAGGTCTGGGTTAGGTCTGGGTTATGTCCGCATCTGGCTCATGGTTTTGCCTTCATCGCATGCTTGTTGGCCAGATCCTGGGTTTTTTTCTGGTTTGAATCACGTAGTAATATGGTACCACACTGAAACAGACAATTAAACCTGGTTACGATCAATATTTTAGTGGATAACTCCGGTTAGGTCTGGGTTAGGTCTGGGTTATGCTCGCATCTGGCTTATACTTTCGCGTTTTTCTCATACTTGTTGACCAGATCCTGGCTATGTTCTGGAATGAATAATGTAATAATGTCGTACCACACAGAACCAGTCAATTGCACAATGTTTCGATCAATATTTTACAGGTTAACACCGGTTATGTCTGGGTTAGGTCTGGGTTACGCCCGCTTCTGGCTCATGATTTTGCCTTCTTCGCATGCTTGTTAGCCAGATCCTGGGTTTTTTTCTGGTTTGAATCACGTAGTAATGTGGTACCACACTGAAACAATCAATTAAATCTGGTTTCGATCCACATTTTAGAGGATAGCACCGGTTAGGTCTGGGTTAGGTCTGGGTTATGCCTGCATCTGGCTCATGATTTTGCCTTGCTCGCATGCTTGTTGGCCAGATCCTGGGTTTTTGGTGTTTGAATCACGTAGTAATGTGGCACCACACAGTAACAGTCAATTAAACCTGGTTTCGGTCAGTATTTTAGTCGGTAACACCTGTTAGGTCTGGGTTAGGTCTGGGTTATGTCCGCATCTGCCTCATGGTTTTGCCTTCATCGCATGCTTGTTGGCCAGATCCTGGGTTTTTTTCTGGTTTGAATCACGTAGTAATGCGGTACCACACTGAAACAGACAATTAAACCTGGTTTCGATCCACATTTTAGAGGATAACACCGGTTAGGTCTGGGTTATGCCCCAACTGGCACATGCTTTTGCCTTTTTCGCATACTTGTTGGACAGATCCTGTGTTTTATCGGGCTTGAATCACGTAGAAAACGGGTACCACACTGAAGCAGTCAATTAAGCCTGGTTTCGATCAATATTTTAGAGGATGACACGGGTTAGGTCTGGGTGAGGTCTGAGTTATGCCCCAACTGGCACATGCTTTTGCCTTTTTCGCATACTTGTTGGCCCGATCCTGTGTTTTATCGGGTTTCAATCACGTAGTAATGTGGTACCACACTGAAACAGTCAATTAAACCTGGTTTCGATCCACATTTTAGAGGATAACACCGGTTAGGTCTGGGTGAGGTCTGGGTTCTGCCCGCATCAGGCTCATGAATTTGCCTTTTTCGCATACTTGTTGGCCAGATCCTACTTTTTTTTCTGGTTTGAATCACGTAGTAATGTGGTACCACACTGAAACAGTCAATTAAACCTGGTTTCGATCAATATTTTAGAGGATGACGCGGGTTAGGTCTGGGTGAGGTCTGAGTTATGCCCGCATCTGGCCCATGATTTTGCCTTCTTCGCATACCTGGTGGCCAGATTGTAGGTTTTTTCGGGTTTGAATCACGTAGTAATGTGGTACCACACTGAAGCAGTCAATTAAACCTGGTTTCGATCCACATTTTATAGGATAACACCGGTTAGGTCTGGGTTGGGTCTGGGTTTTGCCCGCATCTGGCTCATGATTTTGCCTTGTTCGCATGCTTGTTGGCCAGATCCTAGGTTTTTTTCTGGTTTGAATCACGTAGTAATGTGGTACCACACTGAAACAATCAATTAAACCTGGTTTCGATCCACATTTTAGAGGATAACACCGGTTAGGTCTCGGTTATGCCCCAACTGGCACATGATTTTGCCTTCTTCGCATACTTGTTGGCCAGATCCTGGGTTTTTGGGGTTTGAATCACGTAGTAATGTGGCACCACACAGTAACAGTCATTTAAACCTGGATTCGGTCAGTATTTTAGTCGGTAACACCTGTTAGGTCTGGGTTAGGTCTGGGTTATGCCCGCATCTGGCTCATGGTTTTGCCTTCTTCGCATGCTTGTTGGCCAGATCCTGGGTTTTTTTCTGGTTTGAATCACGTAGTAATGTGGTACCACACTGAAATAGTCAATTAAACCTGGTTTCGATCCACATTTTAGAGGATAACACCGGTTAGGTCTGGGTTAGGTCTGGGTTATGCCCCATCTGGCTCATGCTTTTGCCTTTTTCGCATAATTGTTGGCCAGATCCTGTGTTTTATCGGGTTTGAATCATGTAGTAAACGGGTACCACACTGAAACAGTCAATTAAACCTGGTTTCGATCCACATTTTAGAGGATAACACCGGTTAGGTCTGGGTTAGGTCTGGGTTATGCCCCAACTGGCACATGCTTTTGCCTTTTTCGCATACTTGTTGGCCAGATCCTGTGTTTTATCGGGCTTGAATCACGTAGTAAACGGGTACCACACTGAAGCAGTCAATTAAAACTGGTTTCGATCAATATTTTAGAGGATAACACTGGTTAGGTCTGGGTGAGGTCTGGGTTATGCCCGCATCTCGCTCATGATTCTGCCTTCATCGCATACTTGTTGGCCAGATTCTGGGTTTTTTTCTGGTTTGAAACACGTAGTAATGTGGTACCACACTGAAACAGACAATTAAACCTGGTTTCGATCAATATTTTAGAGGATAACACCGGTTAGGACTGGGTTAGATCTGGGTTATGCCCGCATCTGGTTCATGATTTTGCCTTGTTCGCATGCTTGTTGGCCAGATCCTAGGTTTTTTTCTGGTTTGAATCACGCAGTAATGTGGTACGACACAGAAACAGACAATTAAACCTGGTTTCGATCAATATTTTAGAGGATAACACCGGTTAGGTCTGGGTTAGATCTGGGTTATGCCTGCATCTCGTTCATGATTCTGCCTTCATCGCATACTTGTTGGCCAGATCCTGGGTTTTTTCGGGTTTGAATCATGTAGTAATGTGGTACCACATTGAAACAGTCAATTAAACCTGGTTTCGATCAATATTTTAGAGGACAAAACCGGTTAGGTCTGTGTTAGGTCTGAGATATGCACGCATCTGGCTTATACTTTCGCCTTTTTCTCATACTTGTTGACCAGATCCTGGGTATGTTCTGGAATGAATCAGGTAGCAATGTCGTACCACACAGAACCAGTCAATTGCACAATGTTTCGATCCACATTTTAGAGGATAACACCGGTTAGGTCTGGGTTGGGTCTGGGTTTTGCCCGCATGTGGCTCATGATTTTGCCTTGTTCGCATGCTTGTTGGCCGGATCCTAGGTTTTTTTCTGGTTTGAATCACGTAGTAATGTGGTACCACACTGAAACAGTCAATTGAACCTGGTTTCGATCAATATTTTAGAGGACAATACCGGTTAGGTCTGGGTTAGGTCTGAGATATGCACGCATCTGGCTCATAATTTTGCCTTGCTCGCATGCTTGTTGGCCAGATCCTGGGTTTTTGGTGTTTGAATCACGTAGTAATGTGGCACCACACAGTAACAGTCAATTAAACCTGGTTTCGGTCAGTATTTTAGTCGGTAACACCTGTTAGGTCTGGGTTAGGTCTGGGTTATGTCCGCATCTGGCTCATGGTTTTGCCTTCATCGCATGCTTGTTGGCCAGATCCTGGGTTTTTTTCTGGTTTGAATCACGTAGTAATGTGTTACCACACTGAAACAGACAATTAAACCTGGTTACGATCAATATTTTAGTGGATAACACCGGTTAGGTCTGGGTTAGGTCTGGGTTATGCTCGCATCTCGCTCATGATTCTGCCTTCATCACATTCTTGTTCGCCAGAACCTGGGTTTTTTCGGGTTTGAATCACGTAGTAATGTGGTACCACACTGAAACAGACAATTAAACCTGGTTTCGGTCAATATTTTAGAGGATAACATCGGTTAGGTCTGGGTAAGGTCTGGGTTATGCCCGCATCTGGCTTATACTTTCGCCTTTTTCTCAAACTTGTTGACCAGATCCTGGGTATGTTCTGGAATGAATCATGTAGTAATGTCGTACCACACAGAACCAGTCAATTGCACAATGCTTCGATCAATATTTTAGAGGTTAACACCGGTTATGTCTGGGTTAGGTCTGGGTTACGCCCGCATCTGGCTGATGATTTTGCCTTCTTCGCATGCTTGTTAGCCAGATCCTGGGTTTTTTCTGGTTTGAATCACGTAGTAATGTGGTACCACACTGAAAGAGACAATTAAACCCGGTTTCGATCCACGTTTTAGAGGATAACACCGGTTAGGTCTGGGTTAGGTCTGGGTTATGCCCCATCTGGCTCATGCTTTTGCCTTTTTCGCATAATTGTTGGCCAGATCCTGTGTTTTATCGGGTTTGAATCATGTAGTAAACGGGTACCACTCTGAAGCAGTCAATTAAACCTGGTTTCGATCAATATTTTAGAGGATAACACCGGATAGGTCTGGGTTAGGTCTGGGTTATGCCCGCATCTGGCCCATGATTTTGCCTTCATCGCATACTTGTTGGCCAGATCCTGGGTTTTTTCGGGTTTGAATCACGTAGTAATGTGGTACCACATTGAAACAGTCAATTAAACCTGGTTTCGATCCACATTTTATAGGATAACACCGGTTAGGTCTGGGTTGGGTCTGGGTTTTGCCCGCATCTGGCTCATGATTTTGCCTTGTTCGCATGCTTGTTGGCCAGATCCTAGGTTTTTTTCTGGTTTGAATCACGTAGTAATGTGGTACCACACTGAAACAGATAATCAAACCTGGTTTCGGTCAATATTTTAGAGGATAACATCGGTTAGGTCTGGGTAAGGTCTGGGTTATGCCCGCATCTCGATCATGATTTAGCCTTCTTCGCATACTTGTTGGCCAGATCCTGGGTTTTTGGGGTTTGAATCACGTAGTAATGTGGCACCACACAGTAACAGTCAATTAAACCTGGATTCGGTCAGTATTTTAGAGGATAACACCGGTTAGGTCTGGGTTAGGTCTGGGTTATGCCCCAACTGGCACATGCTTTTGCCTTTTTCGCATACTTGTTGGCCAGATTGTAGGTTTTTTCCTGTTTGAATCACGTAGTAATGTGGTACCGCAGTGGAACAGTCAATCAAACCTGGTTTCGATCAATATTTTAGAGGATATCACCGGTTAGGTCTGGGTTAGGTCTGGGTTATGCACGCATCTCGCTCATGATTCTGCCTTCATCACATTCTTGTTCGCCAGAACCTGGGTTTTTTCGGGTTTGAAACACGTAGTAATGTGGTACCACACTGAAACAGTCAATTAAACCTGGTTTCGATCAATATTTTAGATGACACGGGTTAGGTCTGGGTGAGGTCTGAGTTATGCCCGCATCTGGCCCATGATTTTGCCTTCTTCGCATACTTATTGGCCAGATCCTGGGTTTTTTCAGGTTTGAATCACGTAGTAATGTGGTACCACATTGAAACAGTCAATTAAACCTGGTTTCGATCCACATTTTATAGGATAACACCGGTTAGGTCTGGGTTGGGTCTGGGTTTTGCCCGCATCTGGCTCATGATTTTGCCTTGTTCGCATGCTTGTTGGCCAGATCCTGGGTTTTTGGGGTTTGAATCACGTAGTAATGTGGCACCACACAGTAACAGTCAATTAAACCTGGATTCGGTCAGTACTTTAGTCGGTAACACCTGTTAGGTCTGGGTTAGGTCTGGGTTATGCCCGCATCTGGCTCATGGTTTTGCCTTGCTCGCATGTTTGTTGGCCAGATCCTGGGTTTTTGGGGTTTGAATCACGTAGTAATATGGCACCACACAGTAACAGTCAATTAAACCTGGTTTCGGTCAGTATTTTATTCGGTAACACCTGTTAGGTCTGGGTTAGGTCTGGGTTATGTCCGCATCTGGCTCATGGTTTTGCCTTCATCGCATGCTTGTTGGCCAGATCCTGGGTTTTTGGTGTTTGAATCACGTAGTAATGTGGCACCACACAGTAACAGTCAATTAAACCTGGTTTCGGTCAGTATTTTAGTCGGTAACACCTGTTAGGTCTGGGTTAGGTCTGGGTTATGTCCGCATCTGCCTCATGGTTTTGCCTTCATCGCATGCTTGTTGGCCAGATCCTGGGTTTTTTTCTGGTTTGAATCACGTAGTAATGCGGTACCACACTGAAACAGACAATTGCACAATGTTTCGATCAATATTTTACAGGTTAACACCGGTTATGTCTGGGTTAGGTCTGGGTTACGCCCGCTTCTGGCTCATGATTTTGCCTTCTTCGCATGCTTGTTAGCCAGATCCTGGGTTTTTTTCTGGTTTGAATCACGTAGTAATGTGGTACCACACTGAAACAATCAATTAAATCTGGTTTCGATCCACATTTTAGAGGATAGCACCGGTTAGGTCTGGGTTAGGTCTGGGTTATGCCTGCATCTGGCTCATGATTTTGCCTTGCTCGCATGCTTGTTGGCCAGATCCTGGGTTTTTGGTGTTTGAATCACGTAGTAATGTGGCACCACACAGTAACAGTCAATTAAACCTGGTTTCGGTCAGTATTTTAGTCGGTAACACCTGTTAGGTCTGGGTTAGGTCTGGGTTATGTCCGCATCTGCCACATGCTTTTGCCTTTTTCGCATACTTGTTGGCCAGATCCTGTGTTTTATCGGGCTTGAATCACGTAGTAAACGGGTACCACACTGAAGCAGTCAATTAAACCTGGTTTCGATCAATATTTTAGAGGATAACACCTGTGAGGTCAGGGTTAGGTCTGGGTTATGCCCGCATCTGGCTCATGGTTTTGCCTTCTTCGCATGCTTGTTGGCCAGATCCTGGGTTTTTTTCTGGTTTGAATCACGTAGTAATGTGGTACCACAGTGAAACAGTCAATTAAACCTGGTTTCGATCCACATTTTAGAGGATAACACCGGTTAGGTCTGGGTTAGGTCTGGGTTATGCCCCAACTGCCACATGCTTTTGCCTTTTTCGCATACTTGTTGGCCAGATCCTGTGTTTTATCGGGCTTGAATCACGTAGTAAACGGGTACCACACTGAAGCAGTCAATTAAACCTGGTTTCGATCAATATTTTAGAGGATAACACGGGTTAGGTCTGGGTGAGGTCTGGGTTCTGCCCGCATCTGGCTCATGAATTTGCCTTTTTCGCATACTGGATGGCCAGATTGTAGGTTTTTTCCTGTTTGAATCACGTAGTAATGTGGTACCGCAGTGGAACAGTCAATCAAACCTGGTTTCGATCAATATTTTAGAGGATAACACCGGTTAGGTCTGGGTTAAGTCTGGGATATGCGCGCATCTGGCTTATACTGTCGCCTTTTTCGCATACTTGTTGGCCGGATCCTGGGTCTTTTCTGGTTTGAATCAGGTATTAATGTGGTACCACACTGAAACAGTCAATTAAACCTGGTTTCGATCAATATTTTGGAGGACAAAACCGGTTAGGTCTGGGTTAAGTCTGAGATATGCACGCATCTGGCTTATACTTTCACGTTTTTCTCATACTTGTTGACCAGATCCTGGGTATGTTCTGGAATGAATCATGTAGTAATGTCGTACACAACTCCATTTTTTGTTTTGTGAATGGTACGTGACGGCAGGAGGACCGGGGGCCTTGGCTTAACCGCCTGGGCCGCGAGGATGGTAACTCTGTAAATTACCCTCTAATCCTAAGTTATGGTGCGCGGCGATGGGATGCATGGTTGGGAGAGAAGGCCCAATCCCTAGCGACCACCTCCGGGGGCACCTGCCGAACCCCCGGAGTATTAGGCTTCCCCAGGCAAGGCGGCTCTGGCTGGGGTGACCTCCTTTCCGACCATACTCGTGGGAACAAGTATGGAGAATTTTCAAAAAAAAACAAACAGGACTGGCAAATTTGATAGCGGACTGGCACTCATAACGGCAAAGGACATGGCAACGGATGGACCACTTCCTGGTGGAGTTAATCCCACGGTCAGGAGTGTTGAGGTGAATCTTGGGAGTGAAGCTGACCTGCTTAGTGTCAGCCCAGCCCCAGTTGTCAGCCTTGAGCGGCTACCTGCAACAGAGTGGCGCAAGGCGGGGAGCTAGTCGCCACCCCGCAAGAGGCATGGTTCCGTGGGCTCACAGCTCTTGGTGGACGGCTCAGCCCAGAGGGAAGAGGAGGAAACGTCGGGCGTCGGGCAGACCACCACCAATCCCGCCCTCGACGACGACTCGCAGGATGGCGACGAATGGGCGCCTAATCCTTGCACCGGCGATGAGGCTGAGAGTATTGACTCCAGCGAGGAGGATTATGGGCCCGGTAAGAGGAAGAGGAAGGGCCCCGGTGCAGGGAGACCAAGGGGTATTTTCGTGGACCCAAGGAAGTTGGGTCCCGGAATGAAGAACCTGCCCAAGCAGGCAGACCTCCGGAACATAGCGGAGGTCATGAAGACGGACGAGCTCCTGGGTCGGCTGAAGGAGCAGCTGGAGTCCGTCGTCCGTGTGGCAGACACTGCTAGCCACCTAAAGACGACGGACATCCGTGGGCTCCGTTTGGCAGCGCGGGTGGCGATGGTCAGCGCCGAGGAACTTCACGGCAGAGCTGACCGCGCCGAAAACCCAAACAGGCCGGCCCGGGAAGTTGTCATTCGCCAAGGCGAATGGGAGAGGAGGGCAAAGGCCCTCGAGAAGAGGCTGGAGGTGGCCGATTCCACCGCCACCACCCTGTCGGAAACCGTCAGGGTTAAAGATAGGGAATTGGAGCAACTCAGGCGGGAACTCGGCCGCCTGAGATACAAGGAGGAGCAGCGTGGTCTGCTGAGGGCGGGGGAGGCGGTGACCGACATGACGCCGCCGGATCACGTGCTGCCTTTTGCCCCTCGGCCGCGGCGGAAGGATCTCCTTCCGTCCACTTTTGCCGGGGGGGACACCAGTATGGAGGTCGAGACGGCGGTCCTTGGACCGTCGTCCGCAGAGCATCCCGCCCCGACTGAGACGGAGACTCCCGCCTCCGGAAACCCTTTGTTGGTCATGATGACCGAAGTCGTCAAAAGGGTTTCCGAGATGGCGGGGCACATATCGGCCGTGGAGGGCAAGTTTGACGCCCGTTTTGAAGCGGTGTGGCAGCCAGTGTCCCGCCCGCCACTGGGGAGAGGTCCGCTGTGCCCTTCTGCATCCGTCGGCGCGGACCCTGCCCCGCCGAGATCCGCGAAGGGCACTAAGCCCGCAGGGGGCGCGACTGGCCCCGTGAAAGCGCCTGCGGCACCCCCGAAATCTAACCCGGGGAAGAAAGAGGCTGGGAAGTTCCAACCGGGCACGTCAGCAGCGGGAGGGGCGCGAGTGACGAAGCCATTCGCCCAGAAAACAAAGGAGCTAGCGAAGGCTACGCCAAGAACCCCCCCGCCACCTCCTAAGTCCACCCCTGCCACTGCCAACGATGGGCAGGGTACCTGGGCGGAGGTGGTTAAGAGAGGTAAGGGGAAGGGCGGCGGTAAGGTTGCGACTGCTACCGTGCCACACTCCAAGGGAGGGAAATCATCTTCGTGCCGGCCAGCCGCCAATAATACGGCTGGCAGTAGTAAGAAGAAGAGTGTTGCTCAGCCGGCGCCGGTCAAATTGCCGAAGCTGCCTAAAAAGGCAGCAGTCTCGGTGACCGCCGCCGCTGGGCGCGAAGGAGAACTGGGCCCCCTCCTGAATAGGGTGATGTCCGAGATCTGCAATGATCTCGGGATGCGGCCCACAAGGGCGGTCACCGGGGCGCTCCTGTTGGCGATCCCCGGCGAGAAGGGAAAGGAGAAGGCGACCGCCCTGAGGGCACGTCTTGAGGGGGCCCTCCAGGTGGAGGGTGTTCGGGTGGCTTGCCCTCAAAAACAGGCCGAGATGCGTATTTCCGGCCTGTCGGAGGCAGCCACCCAGCAGGCTGTTAGGGAGGCCCTTGCCACAGCCAGGGGTTGCGGCGCTGCGGAGGTTAACGTTGGTGACCTCCGCCGGGACAGCTCAGGCATGTTTACTGCCTGGGCCCGCTGTCCCCTACGCGCCGCAACTAAGCTCGCGAAGTCCGGCCGAATAATGGTCGGCTTCTTCGAGGCCCGGCTGGCGGTGCTCGCCGCGAGGCCGCTGCAGTGCCACCGCTGTCTGGAGTTTGGCCATGTCCGGCAGCGGTGCACCAGCACTGTTGATCGCAGCGGTCTCTGTTACCGATGCGGAGGGGCCTCCCACACCGCAAGGGAGTGCACGGCCGCCCCTAAATGCCCCCTTTGTGTGGGTTTGGGGCGGCCAGCGGATCACCACATGGGTGGGGCAGCGTGTCGTCCCCCCAAACGGAAGGGGAAGCAGGCGAAAGGGGCGGGTGTGACCCCGCCCACGGTGCCGGCTGGTGTTGAGCCGGCACCGCTGCCCGTCGCGATGGAGGTCCAGGGGGCGGCTTGTTCCCAGCCGTCCCCAGCTGTGGTGTCGGGAGCTATTCCCGCCCCGGCATCTGTCGCGACGGCGGTGAAGGTGGTGGGGGGTGCACCCGCACGCCCGCCTGTTACGGAGATGATGGAGGTGGATGTGGCGCCTTGCGACTCGGCGCCCTCCACCTCCACGAAATCGGAAGGCGTGTTGTCTGGGGGTGGCTCTGCAGAGTCCCCACCCCAATCGACATCCCAGCCGCCGTGCGGGTCAGAGCCCCTTAGTCGGCGGCGGTTCGCCCAGTGTTTTATGCCTGGGTGGGCCGTAGCTGGGGTACGCCCACCTGACACAGGTACTGACCGGACACGGTTGCTTCGGTCGGTACCTGCATCGGATAGGGCGGGAGGCGACGGCTGCGTGCCATCATTGTAGGGGAAGGGAGGACACCGCGCAGCACACGCTGGAGTTTTGCCCGGCGTGGGCAGCGCAGCGCGGTGTCCTTATTAGAGCGATTGGAGCGGACCTCTCGCTGCCGGCCGTCATTCGTACGATGGTCGGCAGTGAGGAGGCGTGGGTGGCCATGGCCTTGTTTTGTGAGGAGGTCATGGCCGCCAAGGAAGACGCCGAAAGGGCGCGTGAGGAGGTAGGGGGCAGGCGGCGACGCCGAACGTAAGACTCTCCACCGCTCCCCGTGGCAGGGGGAGCGCGAAGGGGTCGGTGATGGTGTTTGTGGTGCGAGGTGAGGGACTTTATCCCCTCATTCCCCCTCGCACCCAGCCCATCACCGGACCGGGGGCCCGTGGCAGGGGCCCCGTTTAGCGGGGGCGGCAGAGTTAGCCGGCCCCGCTGCCGTGGTCGCGATCGGTTGGGGGCCCGGTCGCGGCTAGTAGCAACGGCACGAGTGGGGGCGACGTCGCGTGTGACCGCGCGGCGTCGCCGGGGGGCAATCAATTATGTTTGCCCCCCATTGGGGGAGGAGGATCACATCTCCTCCCCCGGGAAGGGCCCGTAGTAGGGCGTCGCGCCAACGGGGAGAGTCACGGTAGTATCGCTAGTTTGGTTCCCGTGACTCTCCCCAGATAAAGGGGGCAGGCGGTCACCGTGGTGTTTTAGCCGGTAAGAGTCCGGCACTACCCCGGCCTCTCCCCCAGGGAGCCAGGGTGTCCATGAGGATTTCACCACGTTAAAAAAAAAAAAAAAAAAAAAAAAAAAAGGTCTGGGTTATGCCCCCACGCACCCGTTTGGTTGTCCAGGCGGCAGGGGAGGTGAACCTCTACGTGGCGCGTCCCCAGGTGGCGGATAGGGGTAGCCGCTGGGATGGGGTCACCAACCTGAGGAAGCTGGTGACCACATCCTCGCATGGCATCCCGGAGGTTGGAGCGAAAACTCCCGCGGACCAAACACCGGTATGAATGCTTTGCGTGGGTGAATGTGTGTGTGCATGGCCCGGGGCATGGGATATTTGCCGCGGGTGATACCTAAGGCTACAGGTTGGCCCGTTGGCTGCGGATGAGTCCACTCCAAATTCCTACCATCAGATTAACAAAATGGAAGGACGCGCAACGCGAGGGAGCATTCACAAACCATCAACCATCATACATCGACACGCGATTCCTCACCTTGTACAGTGAAATAAAATAATTATAAATACAAGTTTGCATTGTCTCAATTTGACTCTAAATTATTAGTTTAATTTAGAGAACTATTCGCGTCATCAGTGCGCGATATAGCTTGTGTGTCGGACGGATTTACGACCCGTCTTTCAACCGACACGCCTCATCAGTAAGTTTAATTATGATTTTTATCTTCCAAAGTGTGATAAAACTGTAAGATAAAAGATGAATTAAGTTCCAAGTCCCTAAAATTTTCCAAATCATAGATTTAAGGCCCGGCAGTTCGTGGTGCTCGCGTGGCAGGAGCGGTTGGCCCTGCCAACTGCGGGGCACCGGACAGTCGGGGCTGTTCGGCCACTGCTGTGTGAGTGGCTGGACAGAGGCCATGGAAGCCTTACTTACCGGATGGCACAGGTATTTTCCGGGCATGGTAGCTTCGGAAGATACCTGTGTCGGATAGGGAAGGAGCCGACGGCGCGTTGCTGCCATTGTGACGCCGAGCAGGACACGGCTGATCATACCCTCCAGGTATGCCCAGCTTGGGAAGGGGAGCGACGTGTCCTGGTCGGCGTCATAGGGCGGGATGTCTCGCTGCCGGGTGTGGTGCGCGCCATGCTCGGCAACGAGAGGAAGTGGAGGGCCGTGGCCTCCTTCTGCGAGACCGTAATGCTGCAAAAGGAGGCCGCGGGAAGGGAGCGCGAGCTTCAGCGGCGCGCTGAGGCTCGCGCTCGTATGGTGGCGCGAGGGCGTCGCCTGGGCGCCAGGCGTCGCGGGCGGCGGCCTTTGCGCGGCAGATGACCCTGGCTGGGAGGGGGGCCGTGAGGGGAGCCTCCTCCCGCCAGGCGGCGATGGGTCGGACCGGGTGGGTCCGGCCCACGGGGAGGCACCCTCGGTGGCCTGGAGCGGCCATCAGCTCCCGGCCGCCGAGGGGTAGAAACGGGGTCGCAGGCGGTTGCGGGTTGGGGCTCGCAGCCCGCCACTAAATGCGGCCCCGGGACGGATGGCGGCGGGATGGAGTGGCCCCGTCCTGCCGCTATGAGACAGTGTGTCTACCGGGGGGACCGTTTGTCCCCCCCGGGGATGGGCGCAAAGCGCGGGCACGGAGAGGATACCGGAAGAATGCTTCGAGCGATTCCCGGTATCCTCCCAAATCGTGCGGAAGGGTCACCGTGGGGTTTTAGTGGGTAGGTCCCGTCACTCTACGGGCGCGGGGAATCCCACACAACCCTCCCGCCTCTCCCCAAAGAGGTGGGAGGGAGTCTTTCGAAGATTTTCCCCACGACAAAAAAAAAAAAAAAAAAAAAAAAAAGTTAGAGAACGATATACATGTTGATAGTATAATGATATCCCTTTATTCCTCATAAAAATTCACAACTGAATTCCTTTTATTCCATTCTTAAAAAATCCATCCCAAAATATATTATCAAAGCTAGTAATAAATTATTTCAACAAGGTGATAACAGATTTAAAATATTTAATAAAATTTAAATATCAGAGACTGATAGTATTAACAAAAGATAATATTAATACTATTTCGACTACTCTTATTTGATTTTAATATTAATTATAGATACTTTGATTATTGATTCATTAAAACATAAGTTAACTAAAAGTCCCAGTAGATTATAATTATATTTTAAAGAGCATGAATTAGCATAGAATTTCATAAAAAATTTGACGAGTGATAGAAGTAACTTGAATAATCTGAATTTTCTAGCTTATACTATATCTTTGGATATGGAATCGCAGATTCATTTTATTAGTGGTGTGACTAATAATATTAAGTTCTATGTTATCCAACTATTATTTTTATTAATAAAAATAGAGATAGTACTGATGATTTACTCAGACTCGTTAAAGTAAGTGGGCCAAGTGGGAAGAATATCGAGATAGATAGACAGATATTTTTTTTTTTTTTTTTTTTTTTTGTCGTCGTTATGACGCCGACCAGGACACGGCGCTCCCCCTCCCACGCTGGGCATACCTGGAGGGTATGATCAGCCGTGTCCTGCTCGGCGTCACAATGGCAGCAACGCGCCGTCGGCTCCTTCCCTATCTGGCACAGGTATCTTCCGAAGCTACCATGCCCGGAAAATGCCTGTGCCATCCGGTAAGTAAGGCTTCCATGGCCTCTGTCCAGCCACTCACACAGCAGTGGCCGAACAGCCCCGACTGTCCGGTGCCCCGCAGTTGGCAGGGCCAACCGCTCCTGCCACGCGAGCACCACGAACTGCCGGGCCTAGCGCTTCAAATCGCCCCAAGCAGGTTCCTGCTCTCCCGGGACCGCCCCCACTCCCGCGCGACGGTCGACACGATGACGATACATCATCGCGTGCGACCGCGCGAGGAGATCCATGGGCGGCATCCCCGCAAGGACCGTCGCCGCCTCATGCGACACGGTCCAGTAGCCGTGGACGACCCTCAGCGCCATCCGCCTCTGCACCCGACGCAGCACCGTCATGCTGCGCCGGGAGGCCGCCAGGTCGTCCGCCCAGACGGGGGCCCCGTATAGGACCACCGACTGAACCATTGCCACATAGAGGCGGCGAACTCGTCCCGCCGGGCCCCCCAGGTTGGGGAGGATCCGGCCTAAAGCCGAGACCATCCTCTCCAACCGGGGAACCAGGCAGCGGAAATGCTCCTCGAAGCGCCAGTGGCTATCGAAGATCAGCCCCAGATACCTCATCCGGGGCTTCACCTCGATATGAGCCCCACCCACCCGGATCAGAAGGGGTGGCGGATCCTGCCGAGGTGAATGGATCGCTATCACCTCGGTCTTATGGACCGCCACCGTCATCCCCATCCCCCTGATCCGGTCGACAACGCGTTGCGCCCCCTCCTCGGCGAGGCGCTTGGCCCTCCCCCACTGAGCCCCGACGGCCAGCACCAGTGTGTCATCTGCGTAACACACGGCACTGACGCCGTCGGGGAGGTCGGCCCGCAACACCGCGTCGTACGCGATGTTCCACAGGAGTGGCCCTAGGACCGACCCCTGCGGAACCCCGCAGTAGACCTCCCTCCGCATATCACCATCCCGGCCCGGATACTCGATCCACCTGCCGCGGAGATAATCCCCGACGACTGCCCTGAGGCACGGGGGTACCCGATGATATTCGAGCCCCCTCCGTATCTCCCTCCAGGGAAGGGTGTTAAACGCGTTGGCAATATCCAGCGATACCGCCAACGCCACCCCTCCCCGGGAGACGGCCGACTCCGGGAGGACCCTGACCCGACTGATCGCGTCGACCGTCGACCGGCCCCCCCGGAAACCGTACTGGCAGTCGGCCAGGCCCGGAGCACCCCGCGACAGGTGCTCGACGAGGCGGGCAGCAATCACTCGCTCGAAGATCTTGCCCACCTCGTCGAGGAGACAGATGGAGACTCCGCGGGCCGACCCTCCTTCCGGAGGAGGACCATCCTCGCCACCTTCCAACTGGGGGAGAATCGCCCGTCCCTCAGGCATCGGTTAAACAACCGCCTGAGGTCGGCCCCAAGGACGCCGTGGGTCAAGGCCCAAATCCGGCCAGGCACACCATCCGGACCCGGGGCCGTGTTACGCGCTCCGAACCGTCTGATGGCCGCGGCCAGCTCCCCCTGCGTGACTAGATAGACAGATATTGGTAAAAATATCCTTCTTGTCTTTATATAGGAAATCTTTAATATTAAAAATAAACTCTTTCCGTAAAATCATCATACTTATCATCATAATTTATAAAATTAAAGTCAACGCATCTAATAATGAAAGGAGAAACTGACTTTATATCTTGTGTATCGGATAACATAGAGTTAGATTCTTTTACCGATGAATTATGAACAAACTGAACTCAAGTATTTTATAGGACTTGTCAAGAACGTTTTTTTCTTTTTTCATGTATTTATTTTTACTTCTGAAGTATGGAAAATAAAACTTACAGAGGCTTTGTTTACTTAAATGTTAAAACTTACCTTTTGTAAAAATCGGCGATATCGACTGTATAAATCGCCTTACGTTCGTGCCCATAAGTGAGGTAGAGTACGTGCTCGATTTAGGTTATGTAAGTAAATTTCGTGTATTTCGTGAGCAGCATCCCATGCTTGTCGCCAAATTGAAGTGTCCTTGAATTCGGAAGACTGGTTACGTGTGAATCTTGGTTGATCGTCTACCTTCAACTTCATTAATAACAACTCGTGAATACAGGTGTTACGTCGGGATTCCGTCGACATTTGTAAAAGAGAATTTCCCTATACAGGGATGCTTGTCCCCTACAACACGGCATCATATCCCCTATAACACGCTTTCGCTCTAACACGATAAGAAAATTGCGAAAACCTTTGTACAGCACTGGATAACATGATTTTTGCTTAATATATTTAAAACCTAAATTACCTTAAAGTAATGACGCGAAAGAATAATGAAAAAAATATAGTGGCTTTACATGAAAAAAAAATATATTATTAGAAATTTGTCGGGTACGTAATGAGTTGGGCCGCTTTTACGGACACATATTTTATTAACCAAAAGAAGGAACAAAAGGCGTGCAGGGAATATAATAATTGTCGAGGACCTTATCGACGGTTCAAGGCGTTGCCTACGACTACTGTCGCTCATCCTAATTCCGGGAGCCGTTACCCGTGTTCGCCGAAACAAAAACCGTCCTCTCCGCGCGGGGAGAGGGGCATTGTGTACACCGCGACAATACACCGGGTGCTCCAAAATACAATAATTCGGTTTAATACTTACAGTCGGCCAGCCTGACAACTGACCGTCCTCGGTCAAGCACACAATCTAACGGTAGCTTAGGCTAGATATATATATACACATATAAAAGAGAACACGTATGAACAATATACACATTTTAACTTGGGTGAATCCAAAACTTCATTTGATCCGGCCCAACGACACCGCGAAACGGTAGCTGTGTAAGCTGGAAGCCTTCGATGTCATTCACTAAGTACCGATCGTGTCCGAACACTTCTTTGACCTCGTAGGGTCCTTTAAATCTAGGGATTAGTTTCTTATTAACGTTGGGCGTCGTATCTATATTTCGTAACATCACATAATCACCTACCCTATATTTCGATAATTTTTTTCCGATTCCGATAATTTTGCCAACATTGGAGTTAAAACGCGGTTGAAACGTTCGACTTGGCCGTTGGCACGGGGAGTGCCAACAGCAATGAACACGTGGATAATTGATTCGGCATCAACGAAATCTTTGAATACTGTTGAGGTAAACGACGTTCCGCGGTCGGTGATGACCCGTTTTGGACGACTATACAGGGTGTTCGGCCACCCCTGGGAAAAATTTACATGAGCGATTCTAGAGGCCAAAATAAGACGAAAATCAAGAATACCAATTAGTTGATGGAGGCTTCGTTACAAAGTTATTAACGTTTAAAGTTCCGCCTGTAGAATGGCAACCTGCGTACAGCTGCGTTCGCGCGGAAGGTTGCGGCAGGCCAGTGCTAGTGGTTCTCACGCAGCATGAAAAATTCTACTTACCGACGCTATCGACAGCCTTAGATTTTTGTCCATTTAGGGAAATGCGAACACCTTACGTTGAATAAGATTCAACCTGTCTTATGAAAAACCAGAAGGGCATATCAAAACTCGCCCGACGAGATTTTCACAGAGAAAGGGTGAATGTCACTTCCGATACCATAACGTTGTGCACAAAAATCACCCACACGCGATCATACACGCCCCACAATCGTCCACAATGTCCGTAAGTATCCACAAATAATCCTTTCAGGCACTAACCACTATGCAATTAAATAAACACGCACCGCAATTACGGTATTCGTGAGTGACTATGTGTACGTGCACCACGATTCTTCAGAATTACTTACGAATAGAATTGTTATTAATTTTTCAAATACACTTTAATTTAAAAATGTAAAAAGGAATTTAATAAGTATTCGCTGATTGTTTATATCACTGTATTTCTTACATGCTCGATAATACATAACTGAATGAAATATCTCTAAAATGTGTCGCGTGAACTGTCTTGACTGATTCTTTTTTACGACTAACTAGCTGGCCAAACACGTGCCGATGTTGCCCTTTGTCTCCACTGAGCGTAGAGTGCATGTGTTTGTGTGTATGTGTGTGTGTGAGAGAGAGAGATAGCGAGACGAGTGACGTAGAATCGGGGTCCTTTTCGGCATTTGTTTCTCAGAACCTCGTCGATCGATGGCACAGTCAGCTGCTAGTATTGTTACATTCTTCGACGTGAACGCAAATCGATGGGAAAATTTCATTTATCCTACGATTCCTTTTTACATTTTTAAATTGTAGTGTATTTGAAAAATTAGGAACGTTTCTATTCGTAAGTAACTCGGAACAATCGTGATACACGTACACATAGTCACTCACGAATACCGTAATCGCGGTGCGTGTTTATTTAATTGCATAGTGGTTAGTGCCTGAAAGGATTATTTGTGGATACTTACGGACATTGTGGACGATTGTGGGGCGTGTATGATCGCGTGTGGGTGATTTTTGTGCACAACGTTATGGTATCGGAAGTGACATTCACCCTTTCTCTGTGAAAATCTCGTCGGGCGAGTTTTGATATGCCCTTCTGGATTTTCATAAGACAGGTTGAATCTTATTCAACGTAAGGTGTTCGCATTTCCCTAAATGGACAAAAATCTAAGGCTGTCGATAGCGTCGGGAAGTAGAATTTTTCATGCTGCGTGAGAACCACTAGCACTGGCCTGCCGCAACCTTCCGCGCGAACGCAGCTGTACGCAGGTTGCCATTCTACAGGCGGAACTTTAAACGTTAATAACTTTGTAACGAAGCCTCCATCAACTAATTGGTATTCTTGATTTTCGTCTTATTTTGGCCTCTAGAATCGCTCATGTAAATTTTTCCCAGGGGTGGCCGAACACCCTGTATGTTCGGAAATACTCTCGCATGTGACAGACAACTTCCTCCGACTTTGTCGATTTGCACGCGAACAAACGAATATGCTTAGTAAAACCATCTACGACCGACAATATATATTTGTTGCCATGGCTGCTTTTTTCGAGAGGACCGTAATAATCCAAGTGAACGGTGTCGAATGGCAACACTCCTTTTGGGATGCTGTGCAAATATCCCTCTCGTTTCCCGCTCAATGGTGCATATTCGATGCACTTCAAACAATTACGAATGTACATTTTTATCTTTTCTCGCATCTTCGGGAACCAGTACACGCGTATCAAGTTCTCGAAGACTTTGTCAACTCCAACATGCCCTAAATCATCGTGACTGACGCGAATCACGTTGCTTTCCATTTCGCGAGGCACATAGAACAGCAACTTTTCGTTCTTGACCTTTCTATAGACTAGGCCATCACGCAACTCAAAAAGCTTGTCTTCGCCATTTTCGAGTTTTTCTCGAATCACGCAGATTTCGGGATCCTGGTTTTGTTTGATCGCTAAAACTTGTTCAAAGGTATTGCCTTCCAACACCATTACACTATGGCATCAGCTTAGCGCGTCGACGTGCCGCATACGACTTCCCGGACGATGTTCGATTTCGAAATCGTACGACTGTAAGAACATTGCCCATCGTGATATTCGAGGATTCACGGTTTGCTTGGATAAAGTTAGGCGGAAGCTGTCACAGTCCGTTAAGATTTTAAATCGCTTTCCCGCGAGATATACGTGGAGACGTTTTATGGCGTATACTACCGCGAGGCATTCCAATTCGAAACTATGGTATTTTGACTCCATGGGAGTCGTCCGACGGCTGAAATACGTAACCGGTTGTAATCTATCGCTATCCTGCTTCTGCAGGAGAATAGCTCCAAATCCGCTCGCGCTCGCATCACAGTGCAACTCTGTGTGCAAACTCGGTGAATAAATTGTTAATATTGGTTGAGCGACGAGGCAATTTTTAAGCCAATCAAACGCTTCGTATTCGTCAGGTCCAAATTTATAATCATTAGACTTTATAACATCGTACAACGGCTTCGCAACGCGCGAGAAATTCGGGATGAACCGGCGGAAGAAACTCGCCAAACCAACGAATTGGTGCACTTGTCGTACGGTACGAGGTGTCGCATAATTAGCAATCGCGTCGATGTGCTCATTACTCGGACGAATACCCTTGGCGCTTATTAAGTAGCCTAAATAACTAATTTCGGTGTATAAAAATGAACATTTATCGAGCCGAAACGCTAATCGATGTTCTTGTGTTACGCGGAACACTTCGTATAAAATTTGAAGATGTTCATCGAGATCTTCGTTGGCGATCAAAATATCGTCAAGATACAGCAGTATTTTATTTCGCTCAATCAACGGCCGAAAAATTTTATTCGTGAATCTTTGAAAGACGCGTGGGGCATTAGTCAGCCCGAACGGCATCCTTAAATACTCAAACTGTCCCAATGGTGTCACAAAGGATGTGTACTTAACGGATGATTCTGCCATCCGAACATGGTAAAAGCCGTTTTTTAAATCGAGCTTGGTAAAATAATGCTTATCTTTCAGTTGATCCAAATGATCTTCGATCAGAGGAGTAGGAAAATTATCGCGTATTGTAATTTTATTAATCTCCCGATAATCGATACACAGTCTGATTTCGCCGTTTTTCTTACGCACCAAAACAATCGGACAGGCGTATTCCGAACTACTAACTCTAATCACACCCTCTTTTTTCAACCTTTCCAGAATATCTTTCAATTTTTCTTGGTCCGAAAAAGACAAGCGTCTCGGGTGAGAGGTGATGGGTTGATCATGCTTCAACCGGATATGCATCTCGAAATCAACCGGCGCCTGATCTATATTCGCGTTCACTGCGTTCTTATAATTTCCTCGGATTTTTGCAGCAACCTTGGAATCGATAAGCGGATTGACGTCTAACTGCGGAAGTGCGTCATCGGGCCCAGCAACACAATCAATGTTCATAATTTCGCGAACAACTTCCGTGGTTTCGTCTACGCGAGTAACGCTTGTAAGTTCGATGGTTTTTCCGATCCTAATCTCTAGCGACGGGTCGGAGATAAAGTCTCTGCCTAATAACGCGTCAAAACTCATTGTATCGTTCGGAACAACTAAAAATGATAGACTAACATCGATCGAACCAACTGTCATATTTCCGCAAAACGAGCTTAACACGGCCAACTTCGAGCCATTAATTCCGCAAAGATTATAATTATTAGGCGACACCGGTAGTTGAGAGCTACGCGGTACACAACGTTCTTTAATTAAACTTACCGGGGAACCGGAGTCGAGCAGAGCAAGAAGATTAAATGTTCTACGCAACCCATTGTCATCAATTGCTACATACGTCAATGGGAGTTCGTACGGAGTAACAGTCGACGTGCAATGCACCAAATTCGTCGTAGTTGCTGGAGATCTCTTCTTCGGACAATCCTTGACGCGATGCTCCGTGCTTCCGCATTCGAAACAGGATCCTCTTGCCCGCCTTGGCCGCGGACAATCCGTCGTACGATGATCGAACTGGAAACAGTTAAAACAACGTAGTCGCTGACTTCTCGCTGATGCTAGTGGTTGTGCGCGCGATGGTTCACGGTCTTTCCTCCCGGCATATGGCCTCTCGAACAGCTCCTTCTCCTTTTTCCTCGAAGGCAAGGTGATTCTTTGAAAAACTTTCAAAAATTGCACCTTAGTGGCGATGTCTTGCAATCGCGCCTGGTCGCGGAGGCGCTCATCGGGAATGCCTTCGATTAGATAATCAATTATTTCAGCATCGTCAATCGGGACTCGATTTGCCAGGATAACTTAATCGTGAAAGTAGTCGGCAAACGCTTCGCTGCCCTGCCATTCGCGCCGTTCAAATTCTCGACGTCTTGCCAACGTACTAGCTCGATGGACAAACATGGAGGACATTTCCTCAAAAAGTTCAGCAACAGACATCTCCACATATTCGGGCCTAGAGTAAAACCACTTCAATGCTCTTCCTTTTAATTTGATTCCTATCAGGAGTTTGGTTCTCTCGTTGTCTAGCCGATACGTCCTCTGCAGCATCTCCACTTGGTTCCTCCACCTCGGAAAGGAGTCCTCGGTTCCCGAGAATTCGCTTAACAAATTGCTGATGGTGCTAATATCCCGGTCTGTATTCGCCACCAGAGGCGGAGCATCAGCAGCTCTTTCCCTCCGCAAAACGCGAATCTCTCGTTCTAGCAACTCTCTTTCGCGTCTTAATAATTCAACTTCTCGACGATCGAAGGTAGGTTCGTCAGCTATTAAAAAATTTTCTCCTTCGCCCTGGTCATCCGGAGTAGGACCAGATGACCTCACTCCGTCCGCATCATTGTACGGAGATGGCGGATTCGTCCAGATATCGGCATCGTACACCGTCAAGCGGTTAATTAGTTCCGCCTTGGTCCCACTTGTACCCAAATTAAAGTGTTTTAGCATACCTTTTAATTCCGATACAGTATATTCGGCAGGTTCCTTTGTCGCCACCATGAAAGCCGTTAAAGATTTCGAACGATCACCACAGGTTTAAATAATTCAAAATCCACAAAAATTCACAAAACCACAATGTACGCCAGACTGACTAATCACTTCAGCCAGCGCAGAAATAAGGTCAAAACAATAAAATACCCGTAAAACCGTTCAAATGTTTTAAACGCGACAACACGAAAGTACGTTAACACGTGGTCAGAATGAAACAAGCGCGACACGTGAATTAATCCCACTTCTGAGAAAACTGTAGGGTACGTAATGAGTTGGGCCGCTTTTACGGACACATATTTTATTAACCAAAAGAAGGAACAAAAGGCGTGCAGGGAATATAATAATTGTCGAGGACCTTATCGACGGTTCAAGGCGTTGCCTACGACTACTGTCGCTTATCCTAATTCCGGGAGCGTTACCCGTGTTCGCCGAAACAAAAACCGTCCTCTCCGCGCGGGGAGAGGGGCATTGTGTACACCGCGACAATACACCGGGTGCTCCAAAATACAATAATTCGGTTTAATGCTTACAAATTATAATTTATTAAATTAAGGTTCGTTAAATTAAAATAATATTTTTTGTGTTTTTTTGTTTTCTGTTATACATACATACATGCATACATATACAGGGTGTTCGGCCACCCTTGGGAAAAATATTAATGGGAGATTCTAGAGGCCAAAATAAGACGAAAATCAAGAATACCAATTTGTTGATGGTGGCTTCGTTAAAAAGTTATTAACGTTTAAAGTTCCGCCAATACTGAATTTTTTCTCGAAAGTGGGTAAGATTTCGGGAGTATGTCTATTCACCGAAAATGATTATAATTTACCTCCGCAACCGAAAATAATTTTTCCAGAACGATTTGAAACTTTTCAATTTCGCTGAAAAATATAGGCACCTACATACCTACCTACCTACCTACCTACCTATCCCCTGTTGATTTTTCTTAAAAATTCGTTTTTGATTTTTAATATTTTCGCTTGACGTCCTACAGAAAAGTTGTTCAATACTTTTTTGTAGGTACCTATGGGCTCTACTTGAGAAAAAAGTTTCATTGAAATATATTCACTATTATAGGAGTTATGGCTATATAAGTTGAAAATTGGACCATTTTTATGGGGGTTTTCTAACATTACGGGGCCAAGGAACAACCTTTCCAATATTTTTATAATTGTTACATATTCTACACTAAAATACGCGGCGTTTGGCTTTTTTAACATTAAAATTGTCCAATCCGTTCGGAAGTTATGGTGTTTTAAAGATTCAAACATAAAATTTACGGGAAGCATTTTTCGCCTGAAATTATATTTTCGGTAAGGAATTTTTTTCTCGAAAATGGTTACGATTTCGAGGGTATGTCTATCGACCAAAAATTATTATAATTGGTCCCTGCAATCAGAAATAATTTTTTTAGAACGATTTGAAAAATTTATATTTTCGCCGAGAAATTTCACCACCTACCCGAATTTTTTCTCGAAGGAGGGTAGGATTGTCGGGGATATGTATTCATAAAAAATGATTGTAATTGAACCCCGCAACCGAAAATAATTTTTCCAAAACGATTTGAAATTTTTTAATTTAATTGTTAATAACTTTTTAACGAAGCCTCCATCAACAAATTGGTATACTTGAATTTCGTCTTATTTTGGACTCTAGAATCTCCCATTAAAATTTTTCCCAGGGGTGGTCGAACACCCTGTATGCATAGAAAAATTAAATTGCTTATGTAGAATGTGAGAAAGCGATCTATATGTGTTTGATATAAAATAGGTCGTTGAGATGCGCGTCATCCACATCGTTGACGGTTTTGTTTCTTTCGTCTTGGGGACGCCTTCTCGCGACGTTTCTCGTATGTTACGTTTTGATTTGCATTACGTGCTGCAACAGCCTGCTTGCGCTCAATCATATTTATTTAATTATTTCCTGTTATGTTAAATATATTACTTATTCAAACAAATACTGTGTGGTAAATACTGTCATTGAATTAAAAAAAAATATTCGTCTTTAATAAGTTTTCGGACCATAACTCCCCTCCCTTTTCGAGTGAACTGGCTCTGGGTTAGGTCTCATATAACACGGTTTCAGACAACACGGCATTTTATAGGAACCGATCTACCGTGTTATAGGAGGGTTTCAAACTGTATCTCGTTTATTTAATCCTTGGTTTTCTCTGGTTTGAATCACGTAGTAATGGGGTACCACACAGCAACAGTCAATTAAACCTGGATTCGGTCAGTATTTTAGACGAACACACCGGTTTGGTCTGGGTCAGGGCTGGGTTATGCCCGCATCTGCCTCATGAATTTGCCTTCTTTGCATGCTTGTTGGCCAGATCCTGGGTTTTTTCGGGTTTGAATCACGTAGTAATGTGGTACCACACTGGAACAGTCAACTAAACCTGGTTTCGATCCACATTTTAGAGGATAACACAGATTAGGTCTGGGTTAGGTCTGGGTTATGCCCGCATCTGGATCATGATTTTGCCTTCTCCGCATACTTGTTGGCCAGATCCTGGGTTTTTTCTGGTTTGAATCACGTAGTAATGTGGTACCACACAGTAACAGTCAATTAAACTTGGTTTCGATCAATGTTTTAAAGGATAACACCGGTTAGGTCTGGGTTATGCCCGCATCTGGCTCATGATTTAGCCTTGTTCGCATGCTTGTTGGCCAGATCCTAGGTTTTTTACTAGTTTGAATCACGTAGTAATGTGGTATCACACTGAAACAGACAATTAAACCTGGTATCGATAAATATTTTAGAGGATAGCACCGGTTAGGTCTGGGTAAGATCTGGGTTATGCCCGCACATCGCTCATGATTCTGCCTTCTTCGCATGCTTGTTGGTCAGATCCTGGGTGTTTTGCTGGTTTGAATCACGTAGTAATGTGGTACCTCACTGGAACAGACAAATAAACCTGGTTTCGATGAATATTTTAGAGGATAACACCGGTTAGGTCTGGGTTAGGTCAGGGTTATGCCCGCTTCTCGCTCATGTTTCTGCCTTCATCGCATACTTGTTGGCCAGATCCTTGGTCCTCTCTGGTTTGAATCACGTAGTAATGTGGTACCACACTAAAGCAGTCAATTAAACTTGGTTTGGATCAATGTTTTAAAGGATAACACCGGTTAGGTCTGGGTTATGCCCGCATCTGGCTCATGATTTTACCTTTTTCGCATACTTGTTGGCCAGATACTGGCGTTTTTCCTGTTTGAATCACGTAGTAATGTGGTACCACACTGAAGCAGTCAATTAAACTTGGTTTGGATCAATATTTTAAAGGATAACACCGGTTAGGTCTGGGTTATGCCCGCATCTGGCTCATGATTTTGCCTTCTTCGCATGCTTATTGGCCAGATCCTGGGTTTTTTTCTGGTTTGAATCTCGCAGTAATGTGGTACCACACTGAAACAGACAATTAAACCTGGTTTCGATGAATATTTTAGAGGATAACACCGGTTAGGTCTGGGTTAGGTCAGGGTTATGCCCGCTTCTCGCTCATGTTTCTGCCTTCATCGCATACTTGTTGGCCAGATCCTTGGTCCTCTCTGGTTTGAATCACGTAGTAATGTGGTACCACACTGAAGCAGTCAATTAAACTTGGTTTGGATCAATGTTTTAAAGGTTAACACCGGTTAGGTCTGGGTTATGCCCGCATCTGGCTCATGATTTTACCTTTTTCGCATACTTGTTGGCCAGATACTGGCGTTTTTCCTGTTTGAATAATATAGTAATGTGGTACCGCACTGAAGCAGTCAATTAAACCTGGTTTCTATCAATATTTTAGAGGATAACACCGGTTAGGTCTGGGTTAGGTCAGGTTTATGCCCGCATCTCGCTCATGATTCTGCCTTCATCGCATTCTTGTTCGCCAGAACCTGGGTTTTTTCGGGTTTGAATCACGTAGTAATGTGGTACCACACAGTAACAGTCAATTAAACCTGGTTTCGATCAATATTTTAGAGGATAACACCGGTTAGGTCTGGGTTAGGTCAGGTTTATGCCCGCTTCTCGCTCATGTTTCTGTCTTCATCGCATACTTGTTGGCCAGATCCTTGGTCCTCTCTGGTTTGAATCACGTAGTAATGTGGTACCACACAGTAACAGTCAATTAAACTTGGTTTCGATCAATGTTTTAAAGGATAACACCGGTTAGGTCTGGGTTATGTCCGCATCTAGTTCATGATTTTGCTTTCTTCGCATACTTGTTGGCCAGATCCTGGATTTTTTCTGGTTTGAATCAAGTAGTAACGTGGTACCACACTGAAATAATCAACTGAACCTGTTTTCGATGAATATTTTAGAGGATATCACCGGTTAGGTCTGGCCAGAAATGATATTTTCGGTAAGGAATTTTTTTCTCGAAACTGAGTATGATTTCGTGGATATGTCTGTTGACCAAAAATGCTTGTAACCGACCCCTGCAACCGAGAATAATTTTTTCAGAGTGATTTGAAATTTTTGAAATTTTCTAATAGCGTTTTAACGACGCCTCAGTCGAGAAATTGATATTCCTAATTTTCGTCTTGTTTTGGCTTTTAGAATCTCCCATTAAAATTTTTCCCAGGGGTGACCAAACACCCTGTATATATCTATTAGTCCTGAAATATTATTAAATCAATATTAATCAAATTACACCTTGACCGAATTCATTTCAATCCCCACACCAATATATATTGCGTGTAACCCATAAATGGTTGAGAATGGAGTCACCTTTCCCATACTGGTATTATTTGATGGTCGCAGGTCCTGCATAAATTTCAATTTACATCATTTTTGTTTTGAGTAAACTCATTTTACTTTTTTGTATATTACCTAATGCAACTCATATTCTCCAGCCATGCGATGTAGGAATATTTAGACGATTAAAAGTTGCATGGCGAAAGGTAGTACAGGAACATAGACAAAGTACGTAGGTAGACTAAACCCATTACGAAGGTGAATTTCGCACCAATATTTCATACCATATATAAATTCCATGAAGACGGAGATCTTTATAGATGCTTTTAAAGCTTGTGGTGGCCTATGACCGTTTAACTCAAATACAATTTACTACACAAAACGTATTTCAGAAAGAAGAAAATAAATTAGAATTCATGTCGCCAGATGAAACTGACATCAATGACAGCAATATAAGTAGTTTTACATAGCATTCAAGAGCATATTCCAGATGATCTGAAAGAATTATTTGAAATAGCTTGTGCAAGTAATCTCTGTTTCCAGAGAGGGGAACAACTTTGTTTTCTATATAGAAAATATTAAAATACAATCGGGACACAACTAAGACACAATTTAATAACTCGCAGAGAGAAAGCACTGCTGATGTTCAACGCAGTGCAGTTCATAGTAACAGTAAAACCAATACCAGTGTAGAAGACTAATTTAACAATGTTTCGCTAGAAGAAACTAATATACGATATACTGATCATTAATTAACTTTAATATTTCATGACAATGATGCTTTTACTTTTTTCTAATGAGAATTGTTTTGTTTCTGATAGTATTGAAACTGAAAATATTAATTTTAAAGAAATAGTTCATAATAATGTCTTTACTTCTAATGGGAATTGTTTTGTTTCCGATGGTACTGAAATCAAACTACATTAATTCTACAACATTACCATTACATTACGGTTGAAGAACATGAATTCATCCAACGTTCTCGTAAAGACAAAGATTCTTCAGAATCTATTCTGGATAAGCATTATCAACATTATCAAAAAATTGAAAAAACAACAAAGAAAAGAAAAGAAATATAGTTTATATACAATTGATAACCAGGAAAAAGAGAAACAAAGAATGAAAGAAGAATGATTAGAAAAGAAAAAAACAAGCCGAGGAATTAAAAGAAGAAAGGCTATTGAAAAAAGAAAGAAAAACAGAAAAATGAAAAGGAAAAGGAGAAAGAAAAGCAAGACGAAGAGAAGGAGAAATGTAAAACTCAAACTAAAAATAAAAATAAAGTTAAGAACGTGAAAAGAAAATAATAAATAAGATTATTTTGTGTGTGTGCTTTTTACAGGGTGAGTGTAGTAACTGAACCAGGTGGTTATGACTATGCAAGATTTTTATTAGCATCTTTTTCAAACTCCACTTGGAACAAGGCTGTAGGTATGTATGTATGGGATTATCAGGAACCGTGTTTGTTCGTTAATCGGCACATCAAGCGGCACACTCGTATTTATTTCGTTAAACACAGTCACACCTACTACGTACTTTTCAATCTTTCTCTCTTCCGTGCCGTCTTTTCTCACTTTCTGGGTTATTCACCCATCAGCTGTTCGGCCACTGCTGTGTGAGTGGCTGGACAGAGGCCATGGAAGCCTTACTTACCGGATGGCACAGGTATTTTCCGGGCATGGTAGCTTCGGAAGATACCTGTGTCGGATAGGGAAGGAGCCGACGGCGCGTTGCTGCCATTGTGACGCCGAGCAGGACACGGCTGATCATACCCTCCAGGTATGCCCAGCTTGGGAAGGGGAGCGACGTGTCCTGGTCGGCGTCATAGGGCGGGATGTCTCGCTGCCGGGTGTGGTGCGCGCCATGCTCGGCAACGAGAGGAAGTGGAGGGCCGTGGCCTCCTTCTGCGAGACCGTAATGCTGCAAAAGGAGGCCGCGGGAAGGGAGCGCGAGCTTCAGCGGCGCGCTGAGGCTCGCGCTCGTATGGTGGCGCGAGGGCGTCGCCTGGGCGCCAGGCGTCGCGGGCGGCGGCCTTTGCGCGGCAGATGACCCTGGCTGGGAGGGGGGCCGTGAGGGGAGCCTCCTCCCGCCAGGCGGCGATGGGTCGGACCGGGTGGGTCCGGCCCACGGGGAGGCACCCTCGGTGGCCTGGAGCGGCCATCAGCTCCCGGCCGCCGAGGGGTAGAAACGGGGTCGCAGGCGGTTGCGGGTTGGGGCTCGCAGCCCGCCACTAAATGCGGCCCCGGGACGGATGGCGGCGGGATGGAGTGGCCCCGTCCTGCCGCTATGAGACAGTGTGTCTACCGGGGGGACCGTTTGTCCCCCCCGGGGATGGGCGCAAAGCGCGGGCACGGAGAGGATACCGGAAGAATGCTTCGAGCGATTCCCGGTATCCTCCCAAATCGTGCGGAAGGGTCACCGTGGGGTTTTAGTGGGTAGGTCCCGTCACTCTACGGGCGCGGGGAATCCCACACAACCCTCCCGCCTCTCCCCAAAGAGGTGGGAGGGAGTCTTTCGAAGATTTTCCCCACGACAAAAAAAAAAAAAAAAAAAAAAAAAAAGTTAGAGAACGATATACATGTTGATAGTATAATGATATCCCTTTATTCCTCATAAAAATTCACAACTGAATTCCTTTTATTCCATTCTTAAAAAATCCATCCCAAAATATATTATCAAAGCTAGTAATAAATTATTTCAACAAGGTGATAACAGATTTAAAATATTTAATAAAATTTAAATATCAGAGACTGATAGTATTAACAAAAGATAATATTAATACTATTTCGACTACTCTTATTTGATTTTAATATTAATTATAGATACTTTGATTATTGATTCATTAAAACATAAGTTAACTAAAAGTCCCAGTAGATTATAATTATATTTTAAAGAGCATGAATTAGCATAGAATTTCATAAAAAATTTGACGAGTGATAGAAGTAACTTGAATAATCTGAATTTTCTAGCTTATACTATATCTTTGGATATGGAATCGCAGATTCATTTTATTAGTGGTGTGACTAATAATATTAAGTTCTATGTTATCCAACTATTATTTTTATTAATAAAAATAGAGATAGTACTGATGATTTACTCAGACTCGTTAAAGTAAGTGGGCCAAGTGGGAAGAATATCGAGATAGATAGACAGATATTTTTTTTTTTTTTTTTTTTTTTTGTCGTCGTTATGACGCCGACCAGGACACGGCGCTCCCCCTCCCACGCTGGGCATACCTGGAGGGTATGATCAGCCGTGTCCTGCTCGGCGTCACAATGGCAGCAACGCGCCGTCGGCTCCTTCCCTATCTGGCACAGGTATCTTCCGAAGCTACCATGCCCGGAAAATGCCTGTGCCATCCGGTAAGTAAGGCTTCCATGGCCTCTGTCCAGCCACTCACACAGCAGTGGCCGAACAGCCCCGACTGTCCGGTGCCCCGCAGTTGGCAGGGCCAACCGCTCCTGCCACGCGAGCACCACGAACTGCCGGGCCTAGCGCTTCAAATCGCCCCAAGCAGGTTCCTGCTCTCCCGGGACCGCCCCCACTCCCGCGCGACGGTCGACACGATGACGATACATCATCGCGTGCGACCGCGCGAGGAGATCCATGGGCGGCATCCCCGCAAGGACCGTCGCCGCCTCATGCGACACGGTCCAGTAGCCGTGGACGACCCTCAGCGCCATCCGCCTCTGCACCCGACGCAGCACCGTCATGCTGCGCCGGGAGGCCGCCAGGTCGTCCGCCCAGACGGGGGCCCCGTATAGGACCACCGACTGAACCATTGCCACATAGAGGCGGCGAACTCGTCCCGCCGGGCCCCCCAGGTTGGGGAGGATCCGGCCTAAAGCCGAGACCATCCTCTCCAACCGGGGAACCAGGCAGCGGAAATGCTCCTCGAAGCGCCAGTGGCTATCGAAGATCAGCCCCAGATACCTCATCCGGGGCTTCACCTCGATATGAGCCCCACCCACCCGGATCAGAAGGGGTGGCGGATCCTGCCGAGGTGAATGGATCGCTATCACCTCGGTCTTATGGACCGCCACCGTCATCCCCATCCCCCTGATCCGGTCGACAACGCGTTGCGCCCCCTCCTCGGCGAGGCGCTTGGCCCTCCCCCACTGAGCCCCGACGGCCAGCACCAGTGTGTCATCTGCGTAACACACGGCACTGACGCCGTCGGGGAGGTCGGCCCGCAACACCGCGTCGTACGCGATGTTCCACAGGAGTGGCCCTAGGACCGACCCCTGCGGAACCCCGCAGTAGACCTCCCTCCGCATATCACCATCCCGGCCCGGATACTCGATCCACCTGCCGCGGAGATAATCCCCGACGACTGCCCTGAGGCACGGGGGTACCCGATGATATTCGAGCCCCCTCCGTATCTCCCTCCAGGGAAGGGTGTTAAACGCGTTGGCAATATCCAGCGATACCGCCAACGCCACCCCTCCCCGGGAGACGGCCGACTCCGGGAGGACCCTGACCCGACTGATCGCGTCGACCGTCGACCGGCCCCCCCGGAAACCGTACTGGCAGTCGGCCAGGCCCGGAGCACCCCGCGACAGGTGCTCGACGAGGCGGGCAGCAATCACTCGCTCGAAGATCTTGCCCACCTCGTCGAGGAGACAGATGGAGACTCCGCGGGCCGACCCTCCTTCCGGAGGAGGACCATCCTCGCCACCTTCCAACTGGGGGAGAATCGCCCGTCCCTCAGGCATCGGTTAAACAACCGCCTGAGGTCGGCCCCAAGGACGCCGTGGGTCAAGGCCCAAATCCGGCCAGGCACACCATCCGGACCCGGGGCCGTGTTACGCGCTCCGAACCGTCTGATGGCCGCGGCCAGCTCCCCCTGCGTGACTAGATAGACAGATATTGGTAAAAATATCCTTCTTGTCTTTATATAGGAAATCTTTAATATTAAAAATAAACTCTTTCCGTAAAATCATCATACTTATCATCATAATTTATAAAATTAAAGTCAACGCATCTAATAATGAAAGGAGAAACTGACTTTATATCTTGTGTATCGGATAACATAGAGTTAGATTCTTTTACCGATGAATTATGAACAAACTGAACTCAAGTATTTTATAGGACTTGTCAAGAACGTTTTTTTCTTTTTTCATGTATTTATTTTTACTTCTGAAGTATGGAAAATAAAACTTACAGAGGCTTTGTTTACTTAAATGTTAAAACTTACCTTTTGTAAAAATCGGCGATATCGACTGTATAAATCGCCTTACGTTCGTGCCCATAAGTGAGGTAGAGTACGTGCTCGATTTAGGTTATGTAAGTAAATTTCGTGTATTTCGTGAGCAGCATCCCATGCTTGTCGCCAAATTGAAGTGTCCTTGAATTCGGAAGACTGGTTACGTGTGAATCTTGGTTGATCGTCTACCTTCAACTTCATTAATAACAACTCGTGAATACAGGTGTTACGTCGGGATTCCGTCGACATTTGTAAAAGAGAATTTCCCTATACAGGGATGCTTGTCCCCTACAACACGGCATCATATCCCCTATAACACGCTTTCGCTCTAACACGATAAGAAAATTGCGAAAACCTTTGTACAGCACTGGATAACATGATTTTTGCTTAATATATTTAAAACCTAAATTACCTTAAAGTAATGACGCGAAAGAATAATGAAAAAAATATAGTGGCTTTACATGAAAAAAAAATATATTATTAGAAATTTGTCGGGTACGTAATGAGTTGGGCCGCTTTTACGGACACATATTTTATTAACCAAAAGAAGGAACAAAAGGCGTGCAGGGAATATAATAATTGTCGAGGACCTTATCGACGGTTCAAGGCGTTGCCTACGACTACTGTCGCTCATCCTAATTCCGGGAGCCGTTACCCGTGTTCGCCGAAACAAAAACCGTCCTCTCCGCGCGGGGAGAGGGGCATTGTGTACACCGCGACAATACACCGGGTGCTCCAAAATACAATAATTCGGTTTAATACTTACAGTCGGCCAGCCTGACAACTGACCGTCCTCGGTCAAGCACACAATCTAACGGTAGCTTAGGCTAGATATATATATACACATATAAAAGAGAACACGTATGAACAATATACACATTTTAACTTGGGTGAATCCAAAACTTCATTTGATCCGGCCCAACGACACCGCGAAACGGTAGCTGTGTAAGCTGGAAGCCTTCGATGTCATTCACTAAGTACCGATCGTGTCCGAACACTTCTTTGACCTCGTAGGGTCCTTTAAATCTAGGGATTAGTTTCTTATTAACGTTGGGCGTCGTATCTATATTTCGTAACATCACATAATCACCTACCCTATATTTCGATAATTTTTTTCCGATTCCGATAATTTTGCCAACATTGGAGTTAAAACGCGGTTGAAACGTTCGACTTGGCCGTTGGCACGGGGAGTGCCAACAGCAATGAACACGTGGATAATTGATTCGGCATCAACGAAATCTTTGAATACTGTTGAGGTAAACGACGTTCCGCGGTCGGTGATGACCCGTTTTGGACGACTATACAGGGTGTTCGGCCACCCCTGGGAAAAATTTACATGAGCGATTCTAGAGGCCAAAATAAGACGAAAATCAAGAATACCAATTAGTTGATGGAGGCTTCGTTACAAAGTTATTAACGTTTAAAGTTCCGCCTGTAGAATGGCAACCTGCGTACAGCTGCGTTCGCGCGGAAGGTTGCGGCAGGCCAGTGCTAGTGGTTCTCACGCAGCATGAAAAATTCTACTTACCGACGCTATCGACAGCCTTAGATTTTTGTC
This sequence comes from Colletes latitarsis, assembly GCF_051014445.1. Lineage (NCBI taxonomy): Eukaryota > Metazoa > Arthropoda > Insecta > Hymenoptera > Colletidae > Colletes > Colletes latitarsis. The sequence continues at coordinate 9,408,464 of NC_135147.1, forward strand.
CATTTAGGGAAATGCGAACACCTTACGTTGAATAAGATTCAACCTGTCTTATGAAAAACCAGAAGGGCATATCAAAACTCGCCCGACGAGATTTTCACAGAGAAAGGGTGAATGTCACTTCCGATACCATAACGTTGTGCACAAAAATCACCCACACGCGATCATACACGCCCCACAATCGTCCACAATGTCCGTAAGTATCCACAAATAATCCTTTCAGGCACTAACCACTATGCAATTAAATAAACACGCACCGCAATTACGGTATTCGTGAGTGACTATGTGTACGTGCACCACGATTCTTCAGAATTACTTACGAATAGAATTGTTATTAATTTTTCAAATACACTTTAATTTAAAAATGTAAAAAGGAATTTAATAAGTATTCGCTGATTGTTTATATCACTGTATTTCTTACATGCTCGATAATACATAACTGAATGAAATATCTCTAAAATGTGTCGCGTGAACTGTCTTGACTGATTCTTTTTTACGACTAACTAGCTGGCCAAACACGTGCCGATGTTGCCCTTTGTCTCCACTGAGCGTAGAGTGCATGTGTTTGTGTGTATGTGTGTGTGTGAGAGAGAGAGATAGCGAGACGAGTGACGTAGAATCGGGGTCCTTTTCGGCATTTGTTTCTCAGAACCTCGTCGATCGATGGCACAGTCAGCTGCTAGTATTGTTACATTCTTCGACGTGAACGCAAATCGATGGGAAAATTTCATTTATCCTACGATTCCTTTTTACATTTTTAAATTGTAGTGTATTTGAAAAATTAGGAACGTTTCTATTCGTAAGTAACTCGGAACAATCGTGATACACGTACACATAGTCACTCACGAATACCGTAATCGCGGTGCGTGTTTATTTAATTGCATAGTGGTTAGTGCCTGAAAGGATTATTTGTGGATACTTACGGACATTGTGGACGATTGTGGGGCGTGTATGATCGCGTGTGGGTGATTTTTGTGCACAACGTTATGGTATCGGAAGTGACATTCACCCTTTCTCTGTGAAAATCTCGTCGGGCGAGTTTTGATATGCCCTTCTGGATTTTCATAAGACAGGTTGAATCTTATTCAACGTAAGGTGTTCGCATTTCCCTAAATGGACAAAAATCTAAGGCTGTCGATAGCGTCGGGAAGTAGAATTTTTCATGCTGCGTGAGAACCACTAGCACTGGCCTGCCGCAACCTTCCGCGCGAACGCAGCTGTACGCAGGTTGCCATTCTACAGGCGGAACTTTAAACGTTAATAACTTTGTAACGAAGCCTCCATCAACTAATTGGTATTCTTGATTTTCGTCTTATTTTGGCCTCTAGAATCGCTCATGTAAATTTTTCCCAGGGGTGGCCGAACACCCTGTATGTTCGGAAATACTCTCGCATGTGACAGACAACTTCCTCCGACTTTGTCGATTTGCACGCGAACAAACGAATATGCTTAGTAAAACCATCTACGACCGACAATATATATTTGTTGCCATGGCTGCTTTTTTCGAGAGGACCGTAATAATCCAAGTGAACGGTGTCGAATGGCAACACTCCTTTTGGGATGCTGTGCAAATATCCCTCTCGTTTCCCGCTCAATGGTGCATATTCGATGCACTTCAAACAATTACGAATGTACATTTTTATCTTTTCTCGCATCTTCGGGAACCAGTACACGCGTATCAAGTTCTCGAAGACTTTGTCAACTCCAACATGCCCTAAATCATCGTGACTGACGCGAATCACGTTGCTTTCCATTTCGCGAGGCACATAGAACAGCAACTTTTCGTTCTTGACCTTTCTATAGACTAGGCCATCACGCAACTCAAAAAGCTTGTCTTCGCCATTTTCGAGTTTTTCTCGAATCACGCAGATTTCGGGATCCTGGTTTTGTTTGATCGCTAAAACTTGTTCAAAGGTATTGCCTTCCAACACCATTACACTATGGCATCAGCTTAGCGCGTCGACGTGCCGCATACGACTTCCCGGACGATGTTCGATTTCGAAATCGTACGACTGTAAGAACATTGCCCATCGTGATATTCGAGGATTCACGGTTTGCTTGGATAAAGTTAGGCGGAAGCTGTCACAGTCCGTTAAGATTTTAAATCGCTTTCCCGCGAGATATACGTGGAGACGTTTTATGGCGTATACTACCGCGAGGCATTCCAATTCGAAACTATGGTATTTTGACTCCATGGGAGTCGTCCGACGGCTGAAATACGTAACCGGTTGTAATCTATCGCTATCCTGCTTCTGCAGGAGAATAGCTCCAAATCCGCTCGCGCTCGCATCACAGTGCAACTCTGTGTGCAAACTCGGTGAATAAATTGTTAATATTGGTTGAGCGACGAGGCAATTTTTAAGCCAATCAAACGCTTCGTATTCGTCAGGTCCAAATTTATAATCATTAGACTTTATAACATCGTACAACGGCTTCGCAACGCGCGAGAAATTCGGGATGAACCGGCGGAAGAAACTCGCCAAACCAACGAATTGGTGCACTTGTCGTACGGTACGAGGTGTCGCATAATTAGCAATCGCGTCGATGTGCTCATTACTCGGACGAATACCCTTGGCGCTTATTAAGTAGCCTAAATAACTAATTTCGGTGTATAAAAATGAACATTTATCGAGCCGAAACGCTAATCGATGTTCTTGTGTTACGCGGAACACTTCGTATAAAATTTGAAGATGTTCATCGAGATCTTCGTTGGCGATCAAAATATCGTCAAGATACAGCAGTATTTTATTTCGCTCAATCAACGGCCGAAAAATTTTATTCGTGAATCTTTGAAAGACGCGTGGGGCATTAGTCAGCCCGAACGGCATCCTTAAATACTCAAACTGTCCCAATGGTGTCACAAAGGATGTGTACTTAACGGATGATTCTGCCATCCGAACATGGTAAAAGCCGTTTTTTAAATCGAGCTTGGTAAAATAATGCTTATCTTTCAGTTGATCCAAATGATCTTCGATCAGAGGAGTAGGAAAATTATCGCGTATTGTAATTTTATTAATCTCCCGATAATCGATACACAGTCTGATTTCGCCGTTTTTCTTACGCACCAAAACAATCGGACAGGCGTATTCCGAACTACTAACTCTAATCACACCCTCTTTTTTCAACCTTTCCAGAATATCTTTCAATTTTTCTTGGTCCGAAAAAGACAAGCGTCTCGGGTGAGAGGTGATGGGTTGATCATGCTTCAACCGGATATGCATCTCGAAATCAACCGGCGCCTGATCTATATTCGCGTTCACTGCGTTCTTATAATTTCCTCGGATTTTTGCAGCAACCTTGGAATCGATAAGCGGATTGACGTCTAACTGCGGAAGTGCGTCATCGGGCCCAGCAACACAATCAATGTTCATAATTTCGCGAACAACTTCCGTGGTTTCGTCTACGCGAGTAACGCTTGTAAGTTCGATGGTTTTTCCGATCCTAATCTCTAGCGACGGGTCGGAGATAAAGTCTCTGCCTAATAACGCGTCAAAACTCATTGTATCGTTCGGAACAACTAAAAATGATAGACTAACATCGATCGAACCAACTGTCATATTTCCGCAAAACGAGCTTAACACGGCCAACTTCGAGCCATTAATTCCGCAAAGATTATAATTATTAGGCGACACCGGTAGTTGAGAGCTACGCGGTACACAACGTTCTTTAATTAAACTTACCGGGGAACCGGAGTCGAGCAGAGCAAGAAGATTAAATGTTCTACGCAACCCATTGTCATCAATTGCTACATACGTCAATGGGAGTTCGTACGGAGTAACAGTCGACGTGCAATGCACCAAATTCGTCGTAGTTGCTGGAGATCTCTTCTTCGGACAATCCTTGACGCGATGCTCCGTGCTTCCGCATTCGAAACAGGATCCTCTTGCCCGCCTTGGCCGCGGACAATCCGTCGTACGATGATCGAACTGGAAACAGTTAAAACAACGTAGTCGCTGACTTCTCGCTGATGCTAGTGGTTGTGCGCGCGATGGTTCACGGTCTTTCCTCCCGGCATATGGCCTCTCGAACAGCTCCTTCTCCTTTTTCCTCGAAGGCAAGGTGATTCTTTGAAAAACTTTCAAAAATTGCACCTTAGTGGCGATGTCTTGCAATCGCGCCTGGTCGCGGAGGCGCTCATCGGGAATGCCTTCGATTAGATAATCAATTATTTCAGCATCGTCAATCGGGACTCGATTTGCCAGGATAACTTAATCGTGAAAGTAGTCGGCAAACGCTTCGCTGCCCTGCCATTCGCGCCGTTCAAATTCTCGACGTCTTGCCAACGTACTAGCTCGATGGACAAACATGGAGGACATTTCCTCAAAAAGTTCAGCAACAGACATCTCCACATATTCGGGCCTAGAGTAAAACCACTTCAATGCTCTTCCTTTTAATTTGATTCCTATCAGGAGTTTGGTTCTCTCGTTGTCTAGCCGATACGTCCTCTGCAGCATCTCCACTTGGTTCCTCCACCTCGGAAAGGAGTCCTCGGTTCCCGAGAATTCGCTTAACAAATTGCTGATGGTGCTAATATCCCGGTCTGTATTCGCCACCAGAGGCGGAGCATCAGCAGCTCTTTCCCTCCGCAAAACGCGAATCTCTCGTTCTAGCAACTCTCTTTCGCGTCTTAATAATTCAACTTCTCGACGATCGAAGGTAGGTTCGTCAGCTATTAAAAAATTTTCTCCTTCGCCCTGGTCATCCGGAGTAGGACCAGATGACCTCACTCCGTCCGCATCATTGTACGGAGATGGCGGATTCGTCCAGATATCGGCATCGTACACCGTCAAGCGGTTAATTAGTTCCGCCTTGGTCCCACTTGTACCCAAATTAAAGTGTTTTAGCATACCTTTTAATTCCGATACAGTATATTCGGCAGGTTCCTTTGTCGCCACCATGAAAGCCGTTAAAGATTTCGAACGATCACCACAGGTTTAAATAATTCAAAATCCACAAAAATTCACAAAACCACAATGTACGCCAGACTGACTAATCACTTCAGCCAGCGCAGAAATAAGGTCAAAACAATAAAATACCCGTAAAACCGTTCAAATGTTTTAAACGCGACAACACGAAAGTACGTTAACACGTGGTCAGAATGAAACAAGCGCGACACGTGAATTAATCCCACTTCTGAGAAAACTGTAGGGTACGTAATGAGTTGGGCCGCTTTTACGGACACATATTTTATTAACCAAAAGAAGGAACAAAAGGCGTGCAGGGAATATAATAATTGTCGAGGACCTTATCGACGGTTCAAGGCGTTGCCTACGACTACTGTCGCTTATCCTAATTCCGGGAGCGTTACCCGTGTTCGCCGAAACAAAAACCGTCCTCTCCGCGCGGGGAGAGGGGCATTGTGTACACCGCGACAATACACCGGGTGCTCCAAAATACAATAATTCGGTTTAATGCTTACAAATTATAATTTATTAAATTAAGGTTCGTTAAATTAAAATAATATTTTTTGTGTTTTTTTGTTTTCTGTTATACATACATACATGCATACATATACAGGGTGTTCGGCCACCCTTGGGAAAAATATTAATGGGAGATTCTAGAGGCCAAAATAAGACGAAAATCAAGAATACCAATTTGTTGATGGTGGCTTCGTTAAAAAGTTATTAACGTTTAAAGTTCCGCCAATACTGAATTTTTTCTCGAAAGTGGGTAAGATTTCGGGAGTATGTCTATTCACCGAAAATGATTATAATTTACCTCCGCAACCGAAAATAATTTTTCCAGAACGATTTGAAACTTTTCAATTTCGCTGAAAAATATAGGCACCTACATACCTACCTACCTACCTACCTACCTATCCCCTGTTGATTTTTCTTAAAAATTCGTTTTTGATTTTTAATATTTTCGCTTGACGTCCTACAGAAAAGTTGTTCAATACTTTTTTGTAGGTACCTATGGGCTCTACTTGAGAAAAAAGTTTCATTGAAATATATTCACTATTATAGGAGTTATGGCTATATAAGTTGAAAATTGGACCATTTTTATGGGGGTTTTCTAACATTACGGGGCCAAGGAACAACCTTTCCAATATTTTTATAATTGTTACATATTCTACACTAAAATACGCGGCGTTTGGCTTTTTTAACATTAAAATTGTCCAATCCGTTCGGAAGTTATGGTGTTTTAAAGATTCAAACATAAAATTTACGGGAAGCATTTTTCGCCTGAAATTATATTTTCGGTAAGGAATTTTTTTCTCGAAAATGGTTACGATTTCGAGGGTATGTCTATCGACCAAAAATTATTATAATTGGTCCCTGCAATCAGAAATAATTTTTTTAGAACGATTTGAAAAATTTTTATTTTCGCCGAGAAATTGCACCACCTACCCGAATTTTTTCTCGAAGGAGGGTAGGATTGTCGGGGATATGTATTCATAAAAAATGATTGTAATTGAACCCCGCAACCGAAAATAATTTTTCCAAAACGATTTGAAATTTTTTAATTTAATTGTTAATAACTTTTTAACGAAGCCTCCATCAACAAATTGGTATACTTGAATTTCGTCTTATTTTGGACTCTAGAATCTCCCATTAAAATTTTTCCCAGGGGTGGTCGAACACCCTGTATGCATAGAAAAATTAAATTGCTTATGTAGAATGTGAGAAAGCGATCTATATGTGTTTGATATAAAATAGGTCGTTGAGATGCGCGTCATCCACATCGTTGACGGTTTTGTTTCTTTCGTCTTGGGGACGCCTTCTCGCGACGTTTCTCGTATGTTACGTTTTGATTTGCATTACGTGCTGCAACAGCCTGCTTGCGCTCAATCATATTTATTTAATTATTTCCTGTTATGTTAAATATATTACTTATTCAAACAAATACTGTGTGGTAAATACTGTCATTGAATTAAAAAAAAATATTCGTCTTTAATAAGTTTTCGGACCATAACTCCCCTCCCTTTTCGAGTGAACTGGCTCTGGGTTAGGTCTCATATAACACGGTTTCAGACAACACGGCATTTTATAGGAACCGATCTACCGTGTTATAGGAGGGTTTCAAACTGTATCTCGTTTATTTAATCCTTGGTTTTCTCTGGTTTGAATCACGTAGTAATGGGGTACCACACAGCAACAGTCAATTAAACCTGGATTCGGTCAGTATTTTAGACGAACACACCGGTTTGGTCTGGGTCAGGGCTGGGTTATGCCCGCATCTGCCTCATGATTTTGCCTTCTTTGCATGCTTGTTGGCCAGATCCTGGGTTTTTTCGGGTTTGAATCACGTAGTAATGTGGTACCACACTGGAACAGTCAACTAAACCTGGTTTCGATCCACATTTTAGAGGATAACACCGATTAGGTCTGGGTTAGATCTGGGTTATGCCCGCATCTGGATCATGATTTTGCCTTCTCCGCATACTTGTTGGCCAGATCCTGGGTTTTTTCTGGTTTGAATCACGTAGTAATGTGGTACCACACAGTAACAGTCAATTAAACTTGGTTTCGATCAATGTTTTAAAGGATAACACCGGTTAGGTCTGGGTTATGCCCGCATCTGGCTCATGATTTAGCCTTGTTCGCATGCTTGTTGGCCAGATCCTAGGTTTTTTACTAGTTTGAATCACGTAGTAATGTGGTACCACACTAAAGCAGTCAATTAAACTTGGTTTGGATCAATATTTTAAAGGATAACACCGGTTAGGTCTGGGTTATGCCCGCATCTGGCTCATGATTTTGCTTTCTTCGCATACTTGTTGGCCAGATCCTGGATTTTTTCTGGTTTGAATCAAGTAGTAACGTGGTACCACACTGAAATAATCAACTAAACCTGTTTTCGATGAATATTTTAGAGGATATCACCGGTTAGGTCTGGCCAGAAATGATATTTTCGGTAAGGAATTTTTTTCTCGAAACTGAGTATGATTTCGTGGATATGTCTGTTGACCAAAAATGCTTGTAACCGACCCCTGCAACCGAGAATAATTTTTTCAGAGTGATTTGAAATTTTTGAAATTTTCTAATAGCGTTTTAACGACGCCTCAGTCGAGAAATTGATATTCCTAATTTTCGTCTTGTTTTGGCTTTTAGAATCTCCCATTAAAATTTTTCCCAGGGGTGACCAAACACCCTGTATATATCTATTAGTCCTGAAATATTATTAAATCAATATTAATCAAATTACACCTTGACCGAATTCATTTCAATCCCCACACCAATATATATTGCGTGTAACCCATAAATGGTTGAGAATGGAGTCACCTTTCCCATACTGGTATTATTTGATGGTCGCAGGTCCTGCATAAATTTCAATTTACATCATTTTTGTTTTGAGTAAACTCATTTTACTTTTTTGTATATTACCTAATGCAACTCATATTCTCCAGCCATGCGATGTAGGAATATTTAGACGATTAAAAGTTGCATGGCGAAAGGTAGTACAGGAACATAGACAAAGTACGTAGGTAGACTAAACCCATTACGAAGGTGAATTTCGCACCAATATTTCATACCATATATAAATTCCATGAAGACGGAGATCTTTATAGATGCTTTTAAAGCTTGTGGTGGCCTATGACCGTTTAACTCAAATACAATTTACTACACAAAACGTATTTCAGAAAGAAGAAAATAAATTAGAATTCATGTCGCCAGATGAAACTGACATCAATGACAGCAATATAAGTAGTTTTACATAGCATTCAAGAGCATATTCCAGATGATCTGAAAGAATTATTTGAAATAGCTTGTGCAAGTAATCTCTGTTTCCAGAGAGGGGAACAACTTTGTTTTCTATATAGAAAATATTAAAATACAATCGGGACACAACTAAGACACAATTTAATAACTCGCAGAGAGAAAGCACTGCTGATGTTCAACGCAGTGTAGTTCATAGTAACAGTAAAACCAATACCAGTGTAGAAGACTAATTTAACAATGTTTCGCTAGAAGAAACTAATATACGATATACTGATCATTAATTAACTTTAATATTTCATGACAATGATGCTTTTACTTTTTTCTAATGAGAATTGTTTTGTTTCTGATAGTATTGAAACTGAAAATATTAATTTTAAAGAAATAGTTCATAATAATGTCTTTACTTCTAATGGGAATTGTTTTGTTTCCGATGGTACTGAAATCAAACTACATTAATTCTACAACATTACCATTACATTACGGTTGAAGAACATGAATTCATCCAACGTTCTCGTAAAGACAAAGATTCTTCAGAATCTATTCTGGATAAGCATTATCAACATTATCAAAAAATTGAAAAAACAACAAAGAAAAGAAAAGAAATATAGTTTATATACAATTGATAACCAGGAAAAAGAGAAACAAAGAATGAAAGAAGAATGATTAGAAAAGAAAAAAACAAGCCGAGGAATTAAAAGAAGAAAGGCTATTGAAAAAAGAAAGAAAAACAGAAAAATGAAAAGGAAAAGGAGAAAGAAAAGCAAGACGAAGAGAAGGAGAAATGTAAAACTCAAACTAAAAATAAAAATAAAGTTAAGAACGTGAAAAGAAAATAATAAATAAGATTATTTTGTGTGTGTGCTTTTTACAGGGTGAGTGTAGTAACTGAACCAGGTGGTTATGACTATGCAAGATTTTTATTAGCATCTTTTTCAAACTCCACTTGGAACAAGGCTGTAGGTATGTATGTATGGGATTATCAGGAACCGTGTTTGTTCGTTAATCGGCACATCAAGCGGCACACTCGTATTTATTTCGTTAAACACAGTCACACCTACTACGTACTTTTCAATCTTTCTCTCTTCCGTGCCGTCTTTTCTCACTTTCTGGGTTATTCACCCATCAGCTGTTCGGCCGTACGCTCGCCGCGTGTTGACGGCTTTTTCGGCGGTAACCGTCTTCGCTTGTGCAAGCTCGTGGACAGCGAACGATTCGCTGTTCGGCCAAAAATTCGTGCGCGATTTAATAATTTTTAACTGCACGGTTCCCTACATACAGGGTGTTCGGCCACCCATGGGAAAAATTTTAATGGGGGATTCTAGATGCCAAAATACGAAAATACAGACGAAAATCAAGAATACCAATTTGTTGATGGAGGCTCTGTTAAAAAGTTATTAATGTTTAAAGTTCCGCTCGTACTGAATTTTTTTCTCGAAAATGCGCAAGATTTCGGAGGTATGTCTATTCATAAAAAATGATTGTAACTGACCCTCGCAACTGAAAATAATTTTTCACAGAACGATTTGAAATCATTTTTTTTCGTCGAAAAATATAGGCACCTGATTAGATTTTCGGTAAGGAATTTTTTTCTCGAAAGTGCGTAGGATTTCGGGGGTATGTGTAATGACCAAAAATTATTGTAATTGACCCCTGCAACCGAAAATAATTGTTTTAGAACGATTTGAAAAATTTGTTTTTCGCCGAAAAATTTCAACACCTACCCGAATTTTTTTCTCGAAACTGAGTAGGATTTCGAATATATGTCTATTCACTAAAAATGCTTGTAATTGACCTCCGCAGCCGAAAATAATTTTTCCGGAACGATTTGAAACTTTTGAATTTAATTGTTAATAACTTTTTAACGAAGCCTCCATCAACAAATTGGTATTCTTGATTTTCGTCTTATTTTGGCCTCTAGAATCTCTTATTAAAATGTTTCCCAGGGCTGGCCGAACACCCTGTATACTACTATGTACTTATCAGTTTTTATTTTGTACTTTTGTAAAAATGTTATATATTTATACAGGAAGAATCCAGTATGGGCCAGGATACAGCCTCATTCGAAGTAGAGTTTGAAAAAGATGCTAAGAAAAATCTTCCATAGTCACAATCTGGTTCAGTTACTTATATGTATATACACATAGAGGGTGTTCGGCCACCCCTGGGAGAAATTTTCATGGAGGATTCTAGAGGCCAAAATACGAAAATGCAGACGAAAATCAAGAATACCAATTTGCTGATAGAGGCTTCGTTAAAAAGTTATTAACAATTAAATTCAAAAATTTCAAATCGTTCTGGAAAAATTGTTTTCGGTTGCGGGGGTCAATAACAATCATTTTTGGTGAATGCACATACCTCCGAAATCTTACCCACTTTCGAGAAAAATATTCGAGAATGTGAAATTTTTTCGATGGAAAAAAAAATTTCAAATCGTTCTAAAAGAATTATTTTCGGTTGCGGGGGTCAATTACAATCATTTTTGGTCATTACACATGCCCTCGGAATCCTACGCGCTTTCGAGAAAAAAATTCTTTACCGAAAATCTTATTAGATGCCTAAATTTTTCGACGAAAAAAAAAAAAAAATCTCAAATCGTTCTAGAAGAATTATTTTCGGTTGTGGGGGTCAATTGCAATCATTTTCGGTGAATAGACATACCCCCGAAATCCTACCCACTTTCTAGAAAAAAAATCGGCTAGGTGTGAAATTTTTTCGATGGAAAGAAAAAATTTGAAATCGTTTTAGAAAAATTATCTTCGGTTGCGGGGGTTACTTACAACTATTTTGGGTGAATAGTCATACCCCCCAAATCTTGCGCATTTTGGAGAAAGAAATTCTGTACGGGCGGAACTTTAAACGTTAATAACTTTTTAACAAAGCCTCCATCAACAAATTGGTATTCTTGATTTTCGTCTTATTTTGGCCTCTAGAATCCCCTGGGAGAAATTGTAATGGGAGATTCTAGAAGTTAAAGTAGGACGAAAATCAAGAATACCAATTTGTTGATGGAGGCTTCGACTAAACAAGTTATTGACGTTTAGAGTTCCGCTCGTACTTTCGAATTTTTTTCTCGAAAATGCGCAGGATTTCGTATGTGGCATGTCTATTCACCGAAAATAATTGTAATTGATCCCCGAAATCGAAAGTAATTTTTTCAGAACGATTTGAAATTTTCTTTTTTTTTCGTCGAAAAATTTAGGCACTGCCTGTCGATTTTTCTTAAAAATTCCTTTTTGATTTTTATTCAGTTTGTTTGTCGCCCGACAAAATAGTTGTTTAATAATACTCTTTTTGTAGGTGCCCATGAGCTCTACTCCCGAAAAAAAACGTTTCATTGAAATATATTCACTATTCACTATATCAGTAGTGGTTGCGGAGGCTGTTTGAAAATTTGACCAGTTATATGGGATTTTTCTCACTTTACGGGCTCAAAGAACAACTTTTCCAACATTTCATTCATTAATCTCTACATATTCTCCATTAAAATATGCGTTGTGTTGCTGTTTGAAACATTAAAATCGTTCAATCCGTTCAGAAGTTATGATGTTTTAATGATTCGCATGAAAATTCGTGCAGATCTTTCTGTCTGGCCAGAAATGATATTTTCGGTAAGGTATTTTTTTCTCGAAACTGAGTATCATTTCGTGGATATGTCTGTTGACGAAAAATGCTTGTAACCGACCCCTGCAACCAAAAATAATGTTTTCAGAGTGATTTGAAATTTTTGAAATTTTTTAATAGCGTTTTAACGACGCATCAATCAACAAATTGATATGCTTAATTTTCGTCTTATTTTCGACTCTAGAATCTCCCATTGAAATTTTTCCCAGGGGTGGCCGAACAACACCTTGTATATGAAAATATTGTACGAATACTTACCATACCTTACATAATTATATCCGCGATGTTTAATCGTATTTTTGGACTGGTCGTTACACAATACCTTAAATCTACTTTGTTTCGAAACGCAATAATCAATATATCGTTTTACTTGGTCCAAGGTTTTACCTACCATTCTAGGATAAAAGAAACTATTTTACATTTTTAAAAACTATTTTGCAAAAGTGTTTTCAATAATGTTCACTATGTAAATATGTAAGAAGAATGTTAGTCCTCTATAGCACTAACTTTAAAACTAACGAGAATTGAAAATTTTTCACAACTGTTACTTATGAATACAGAGTGGAATCAACTGCTACTGAGGTATATATCTGTATATACCACGTACGAAATTGGATAAGCGTTGGTTGGGTAGTGGATTTGTCACGTCTTGAAAATAACAATAAAGTAGAAACAATTTGTATAAAAGAGTAATTTCATTCGGTCGGTATTAAATACATAAAAATTAAAATTTAAATAGAGTTATTTAATTTTGCTGGGTCGTTTTATAAAAATGAAATAAGCTTACTTACTAAAATCTTCGTAGCTCTCTGGTGGAATCTTTTCATAAACAATGTGATGATACGTGTAACTGAAATTTCCTGTTGTTTCGCTTTTATTTAAATATGGTTCGAACAATCCGTCCTTTCAACATTTTTAAAATGTTTTTGTAATAATAATACGTTCTGGTATGGATCGTATAACCAAGGTTGAAGGAAGGGATCTATCCTAAAATTTTGAAAATAAAATTTAAATAATACTGTAATAAACGATCCATCTTTATTTTTAACTTAAGTTAACAAACTAGAACTCAGAGAAACAGGCCATGTATCGTTGTTTTTTAATATGTTTTTTAACCAAGATCGCTGCTCTCGCTACACTTCGTCTTGCATTGCATTGGAGTTCCAATATCCTCCAGAGTCTAAAAGAAAAATTATTTTCTGATTACACTCGTTCGTTCCCAGTACAAAATATTTCAAAACATTGACACGAACTGAAATGTACAGAGTGTTCGTCCACCCCTGGGACAAATTTTAATGGTAGATTCTAGAGGCGAAAATAAGGTGAAAATCAAGAATACCAATTTGTTGATTGAGGCTTCGTTAAAAAGTGTTTAAAAATGTTTAAAGTTCCACCTGTGAAACGGCAATCTGCGAACAGCTGCGTACGCGTGATAGTGATCCTCACTCAGAAAACTGTAATACTATTGTCGATAGATACGTTATGAAGTAGAGTTTCTCATGCCGGGTGGAACCACTATCCCGCGCACGCAGCTGTACGCAGATTGCCCATCTACAGGCGCAACTGTTTTGGGTTATGGAATAACGACGAAATATTATAGATTGAGATTTAATATGCTATATTAGATATAAAATATAAAAAAGAACACTTAATGGCGTGAAAAAACGGTAGAGACACCAACCGGAAGTCCTAGATTATATGTCGCGACTATTAGGGACTGCAACCGGGACAGCAGAGGAATTGAATTTGCAGGAAGTTCAAAACAAAACTTTACAACAGCAACTTTAAACGTTAATAACTTTGGTATATTCCTACCAAACGGCCCGTTCAACGATCGGGATGGGTTATACGTAATTCGTATTCGTCTAATTCAGTATATTATTTATATGCATTTCATTATCTGCGGAAATTCGGTATTTTTACAAAGTAAGTAAGTATTTTAAATATATTCTGATAGGTTCACAGGTGGAAACAAGCGACTGTCGTTACCTGTGTTCAAAATGCCAGCTAGTAAAATGCTAATTTGTTAACAATAACATTTATTGAATGAAATTTCTGCTATTTCTGCAAATATCTCATTGAATAAATCACCATCTTCCTATTACATACATACATTTACTAAATACATAATGGCTCAGGTATCCAATGAAGTTACTCTTATTGAAAATATAAAATATTGATAGTATTATATGTTAGAAAAAAGATCAAAAAATGTGTGGCACGCCTGCAAGTGGTTTCTTCAATTTAATTCATGTAAGCATCAGTAATGAGATCATGAAAATTGACGCTGTGATTAATTTTCAAATGGCCTCTGTGCCATTATTTCTACAACAAAATGTTGATTCATCAGTCTCTATCTACTCTACTCTACTCTACCCTTCCAATTGCTGCGCAGTATTTTTATTTAATGTTAGTTGTATAATATCACGACATTGCTCATAATTATATGTTAGCATATATGGTAATTTTAAAACAATATCTGTAGCTGAGTTTGTTTTTAGAAAACCACGTTCTTTGCTTTCCAAATATCTTTATATAATGCAATGGCTTTTAAAAAATAAGAGTATAAACATCTCACCGTAAACCGTAAATAGTTTACATTTTAAAGATCCAGAAACAGACGCTCATACGAATAAAATAGAAACTACGTGGAAGCATAGTAAACACTTTTTGCCTGAATATTGTCGGTTAGTATTTGCAGTTCCACACGTTTTTTAATATGTTTTCCTAACATATAATACAAAATAATAAATATTATATTTTCTATTTTCAGCAAAAAAGATAATTTCATTGGATACTTAAGCCATTACGTGTTTTACAAACCTTTCAAGCAAGGAAAGGATGATTTATTTAATCAGTTCTTAAAAGAAATTTCAGAAATTTCATTTGATGATTGATTCTGTAAAAAATCAAAATATACCAGACTTAGATGATAATGAAATTTAATAATAAAAACAAGTTAAACCAACGTACCGCGTACAATAGTAATTTACTATATATTGTAAACACTGTCAGAGGCGGGGAGGCATTTTTTACTGTTGCTGCATGTACTGTCTACATACCTATGAGTACTGTCTGAGTAGTGCTAGGTTATAGGGGTGGGTTTTAATACTGTCCACCTGACCGACTCGTGGAAGTTCTATGCCTAAAAAAATGATTTTTATGCATCATACACGTTCTACAAATTCCCATTTGACAATGTAGAATAGATCCAATTAGATAAATTATTTATAATTTTTAAAATGAACATAGCAACGATGGTCACTTGTTTCTATCTGTGAACCTGTCAAAAAATGTACTTAACCTTACTTTTTTACTGTAACTTTTTATAATAACAGTAACAGTTTATAAAAAAATAACGAATTTCCACAGATAATGAAATGCATATCAATAATGTACTGAATTAGGCGAATCGAATAATGTATAACTGACCCCGATCCGTGAACGGGCCGTTTGCTAGGAATGTTCCATAACTTTTCAACAAAGTCTAAAATTTTTCCCAAGGGTGAATACCTATACACTGTATAGATATCCTGTTTCCTTCAACCGAACGACATGTGTCCCTAAAAAATATATTTATAAAATAAGTCGGTCAAGTAGGAAGAATATTCAGATATTTAAGAATATGAATATATTGGTGAAAATATCCATTCCTCTTACCTTTATGTCCTGTGTATTGGATAATATAGATTTACATACTTTTACCGCTGAATTCGAAATTCTGAACTAAAGTACAGGACTCGTCAAAAACGTTTTTTATTCTTCTTATAGTATTATCTGTTTTACAAAAAACAACCAATTAAATTAAGTTGCAAGAATGCATAAGCGATAAAACTGCATAAAGACTTTTTAAGCATGAGAGATAAAACTTACAGAGGATTTAATAGAAAATTATAAAACAAAATGTTTACTTAAGACTTACCTTTTGTAAAAACCGGCGATATCGACTGTGTGAGTGTAAATCGTCGTACGTTCGTGCCCGGTGCGGTAAAACACGTGCATCGATCTAGATTACGTACGTTCCACGCGTGCCACTTTCTCGATCTATACTTTTACATAAAAATATTCGATGAGGTGCATTTCTAGCTATTACGTGTAGCATCATGAGCAAACTCTTAGAAAATCACTCCTACTCCTCATTTGAACAGAATTTTTACTTTCATGATTTTAGCGAAAAGTCGCTTTCCCGCTCGGGGAACACATATGTACAGGGTGTTCGGCCACCCCTGGGAAAAATTTTAATGGGGGATTCTAGATGCCAAAATACGAAAATCTGGCTCATGATATTGCCTTTTTCGCATGCTTGTTGGCCAGATCCTGGTTTTTTTTCTGTTTTGAATCACGTAGTAATGTGGTACCACACTGAAACAGACAATTAAACGTGGTTTCGATCAATATTTTAGAGGACAACACCGGTTAGGTCTGGGTTATGCCCCCAACTGGCTCATGGTTTTGCCTTCTTCCCATACTTGTTGGCCAGATCCTGGGTTTTTTCGTGTTTGAATCTCGTAGTAATATGGTACCACACTGAAACTGTCAATTAAACCTGGTTTCGATCAGTAGTTTACAGGATAACACCGGTTGGGTCTAGGTTAGGTCTGGGTAATGCCCGCATCTGGCTCATGGTTTTGCCTTCTTCGCATACTTGTTGGCCAGATCCTGGGTTTTTTCGTGTTTGAATCTCGTAGTAAAATGGTACCACACTGAAACTGTCAATTGAACCTGGTTTCGATCAACATTTTAGAGGACAACACCGGTTAGGTTTAGGTTAGGTATGGGTTATGTCCGCATCTGGCTCATGATTTTGCCTTCTTCGCATGCTTGTTGGCCAGATCCTGGGTTTTTTCGGGTTTGAACCATGTAGTAGTGTGATACCACGCTGAAGCAGTCAATTAAGCCTGGTATCGATCAGTAGTTTACAGGATAACACCGGTTGGGTCTAGGTTAGGTCTGGGATATGCCCGCATCTGGCTCAAGATTTTGCCTTTTCGCAAACTTGTTGGCCAGATCCTGGGGTTTTTCGTGTTTGAATATCGTAGTAATATGGTACCACACTGAAACTGTCAATTAAACCTGGTTTCGATCCACATTTTAGAGGACAACACCGGTTAGGTCTGGGTTATGCCCGCATCTGGCTCATGATTTTGCCTTCTTCGCATGCTTGTTGGCCAGATCCTGGTTTTTTCTCTGGTTTGAATCACGTAGTAATGTGGTACCAAACTGAAACAGTCAATTAAACCTGGTTTCGATGAATATTTTAGAGGATAACACCGGTTAGGTCTGGGTTAGGTCTGAGATTTGCATGCATCTCGCTTATACTTTCGCGTTTTTCTCATACTTGTTGACCAGATCCTGGGTTTGTTCTGGAATGAATCATGTAGTAATGTCGTACCACCCAGAACCAGTGAATTGCACAATGTTTCGATCAATATTTTAGAGGTTAACACCGTTTAGGTCTGGGTTAGGTCTGGGTTACACCCGCATCTGGCTCATGATTTTGCCTAATTCGCATGCTTGTTAGCCAGATCCTGGGTTTTTTTCTGGTTTGAATAACGTAGTAATGTAGTACCACAGTGGAACAGTCAATTAAACCTGGTTTCGACGTATATTTTAGAAGATATCACCGGTAAGATCTGGGTTAGGTCTTGGTTATGCCCCCAACTGGCTCATGATTTTGCATTCTTCGCATACTTGTTGGCCAGATCCTGGTCTTTTTCGTGTTTGAATCTCGTAGTAATATGGTACCACACTGAAACTGTCAATTAAACCTGGTTTCGATTCACATTTTAGAGGACAACACCGGTTAGGTCTAGGTTAGGTCTGGGTTATGCCCGCATCTGGCTCAAGATTTTGCTTTTCGCAAACTTGTTGGCCAGATCCTGGGTTTTTTCCTGTTTGAGTCACGTAGTAATGTGGTACCACAGTGGAACAGTCAATTAAACCTGGTTTCGATGTATATTTTAGAAGATATCACCGGTAAGATCTGGGTTAGGTCTTGGTTATGCCCCCAGCTGGCTCATGATTTTGCCTTCTTCGCATAATTGTTGGCCAGATCCTGGGCTTTTTCGGGTTTGAATCACGTAGTAATGTGGTACCACATTGAAACAGTCAATTAAACCTGGATTCGGTCAGTATTTTAGTCGGTAACACCGGTTAGGTCTGGGCTAGGTCTGAGATATGCACGCATCTGGCTTATACTGTCGCCTTTTTCGCATACTTGTTGGCCGGATCCTGGGTCTTTTCTGGCTTGAATCAGGTAGTAGTGTGGTACCACACTGAAACAGTCAATTAAACCTGGTTTCGATCAATATTTTAGAGGACAACACCGGTTAGGTCTGGGTTATACCCGCATCAGGCTCATGATTATGCATTTTCATATAATTGTTGTCTAGATCCTGGGTTTTTTCCTCTTTGAATCACGCAGTAATGTGGTACCACTTGGAAACAGTCAATTAAACCAGGTTTAGATCAATATTTTAGAGGACAACACCGGTTAGGTCTGGGTTATGCCCGCATCTGGCTCATGATTTTGCCTTGTTCGCATGCTTGTTGGCCAGATCCTGGTTTTTTTTCTGGTTTGAATCACGTAGTAATGTGGTACCACACTGAAACAAACAATTAAACGTGGTTTCGATCAATATTTTAGAGGATAACACCGGTTAGGTCTGGGTTAGGTCTGGGTTATGCCTGCATCTGGCTCATGATTTTGCCTTGTTCGCATGTTTGTTAGCCAGATCCTGGGTTTTTTCGGGTTTGAATCTTGTAGTAGTGTGATACCACACTGAAGCAGTCAATTAAGCCTGCTTCCGATCAGTAGTTTAGAGGATAACACCGGTTGGGTCTAGGTTAGGTCTGGGTTATGCCCGCATCTGACTCATGATTTTGCCTTCTTCGCATGCTTGTTGGCCATATCCTGGGTTTTTTCGTGTTTGAATCTCGTAGTAATATGGTACCACACTGAAACTGTCAATTAAACCTGGTTTCGATCCACATTTTAGAGGACAACACCGGTTAGGTCTAGGTTAGGTCTGGGTTATGCCCGCATCTGGCTCAAGATTTTGCCTTTTCGCATACTTGTTGGCCAGATCCTGGGTTTTTTCCTGTTTGAATCACGTAGTAATGTGGTACCACAGTGAAACAGTCAATTAAACCTGGTTTCGATGTATATTTTAGAAGATATCACCGGTAAGATCTGGGTTAGGTCTTGGTTATGCCCCCAACTGGCTCGTGATTTTGCCTTCTTCGCATACTTGTTGGCCAGATCCTGGGTTTTTTCGGGTTTGAATCACGTAGTAATGTGGTACCACATTGAAACAGTCAATTAAACCTGGATTCGGTCAGTATTTTAGTCGGTAACACCGGTTAGGTCTGGGCTAGGTCTGAGATATGCACGCATCTGGCTTATACTTTCGCGTTTTTCTCATACTTGTTGACCAGATCCTGGGTTTGTTCTGGAATGAATCATGTAGTAATGTCGTACCACACAGAACCAGTCAATTGCATAATGTTTCGATCAATATTTTAGAGCTTAACACCGTTTAGGTCTGGGTTAGGTCTGGGTTACATCCGCATCTGGCTCATGATTTTGCCTTCTTCGCATGCATGTTAGCCAGATCCAGGGTTTTTTTCTGGTTTGAATCACGTAGTAATGTAGTACCACACTGAAACAGACAATTAAACCTGGTTTCGATCAATATTTTAGAGGACAACACCGGTTAGGTCTGGGTTATGCCCGTATCTGCCTCATGATTTTGCCTTCCTCGCATGTTTGTTGGCCAGATCCTGGTTTTTCTCTGGATTGAATCACGTAGTAATGTGGCACCAGACTGAAACAGTCAATTAAACCTGGTTTCGATCAATATTTTAGAGGTTAACACCATTTAGGTATGGGTTAGGTCTGGGTTATGCCCGCATCTGGCTCATGGTTTTGCCTTCTTCGCATACTTGTTGGCCAGATCCTGGGTTTTTTCGTGTTTGAATCTCGTCGTAATATGGTACCACACTGAAACTGTCAATTAAACCTGGTTTCGATCCACATTTTAGAGGATAACACCGGTTAGGTCTGGGTTAGGTCTGGGTTATGCCTGCATCTGGCTCATGATTTTGCCTTGTTCGCATGCTTGTTAGCCAGATCCTGTGTTTTTTCTGGTTTGGATCACGTAGTAATGTGGTACCACACTGAAACAGTCAATTAATCCTGGTTTCGATCCACATTTTAGAGGATAACACCGGTTAGGTCTGGGTTAGGTCTGGGTTATGCCTGCATCTGGCTTATGATTTTGCCTTGTTCGCATGCTTGTTAGCCAGATCCTGGATTTTTTCGGGTTTGAATCATGTAGTAGTGTGATACCACACTGAAACAGACAATTAAACGTGGTTTCGATCAATATTTTACAGGATAACACCGGTTAGGTCTGGGTTAGGTCTGGGTTATGCCCCCAACTGGCTCATGATTTTGCATTTTTCATATACTTGTTGGCTAGATCCTGGATTTTTTCATGTTTGAATCACGCAGTAATGTGGTACCACATAGAAACAGTCAATTAAACCTGGTTTCGATCCACATTTTAGAGGATAACACCGGTTAGGTCTGGGATAGGTATGGGTTATATCCGCATCTGGCTCATGATTTTGCATTGTTCGCATGCTTGTTGGCCAGATCCTGGTTTTTTTCTGGTTTGAATCACGTAGTAATGTGGTACCACAATGAAACAGACAATTAAACGTGGTTTCGATCAATATTTTAGAGGATAACGCCGGTTAGGTCTGGGTTAGGTCTGTGTTATGCCTGCATCTGGCTCATGATTTTGCCTTGTTCGCATGCTTGTTGGCCAGATCCTGTGTTTTTTCTGGTTTGAATCACGTAGTGACGTGGTACCACACTGAAACAGACAATTAAACGTGGTTTCGATCAATATTTTAGAGGATAACGCCGGTTAGGTCTGGGTTATGCCCGCATCTGGCTCATGATTTTGCCTTCTTCGCATACTTGTTGGCCAGATCCTGGGTTTTTTCGGATTTGAAACACGTAGTAATGTGGTACCACATTGAAACAGTCAATTAAACCTGGTTTCGATCAATATTTTAGAGGACAACACCGGTTAGGTCTGGGATAGGTATGGGTTATGCCCGCATCTGGCTCAAGATTTTGCCTTTTCGCATACTTGTTGGCCAGATCCTGGGTTTTTTCCTGTTTGAATCACGTAGTAATGTGGTACCACATTGAAACAGTCAATTAAACCTGGTTTCGATCAATATTTTAGAGGACAACACCAGTTAGGTCTGGGTTATGCCCGCATCTGGCTCATGATTTTGCCTTCCTCGCATGTTTGTTGGCCAGATCCTGGTTTTTTTCTGGTTTGAATCACGTAGTAATGGGGTACCACACTGAAACAGTAAATTAAACCTGGTTTCGATCCACATTTTACAGGATAACACCGGTTAGGTCTGGGACAGGTATGGGTTATGTCCGCATCTGGCTCATGATTTTGCCTTGTTCGCATGCTTGTTGGCCAGATCCTGGTTTTTTTTCTGGTTTGAATCACGTAGTAATGTGGTACCACACTGAAAGAGACAATTAAACGTGGTTTCGATCAATATTTTAGAGGATAACACCGGTTAGGCCTGGGTTAGGTCTGGGTTATGCCTGCATCTGGCTCATGATTTTGCCTTGTTCTCATGCTTGTTAGCCAGATCCTGGGTTTTTTCGTGTTTGAATCTTGTAGTAGTGTGATACCACACTGAAGCAGTCAATTAAGCCTGGTTTCAATCAGTAGTTGACAGCATAACACCGGTTAGGTCTAGGTTAGGTCTGGGTTATGCCCGCATCTCGCTTATGATTCTGCCTTCACCGCATTCTTGTTCGCCAGAACCTGGGTTTTTTCCTGTTTGAGTCACGTAGTAATGTGGTACCACAGTGGAACAGTCAATTAAACCTGGTTTCGATGTATATTTTAGAAGATATCACCGGAAAGATCTGGGTTAGGTCTTGGTTATGCCCCCAACTGGCTCATGATTTTGCCTTCTTCGCATACTTGTTGGCCAGATCCTGGGTTTTTTCGGGTTTGGATCACGTAGTAGTGTGGTACCACACTGAAGCAGTCAATTAAACCTGGTTACGATCAATATTTTAGAGGACAACACTGGTTACGTCTGGGTTAGGTCTGAGATTTGCATGCATCTGGCTTATACTTTCGCATTTTTCGCATACTTGTTGGCCAGATCCTGGGTTTTTTCCTGTTTGAATCACGTAGTAATGTAGTACCACACTGAAACAGACAATTAAACCTGGTTTCGATCAATATTTTAGAGGATAACACCGGTTAGGTCTGGGTTAGATCGGGGTTATGCCCGCATCTCGCTTATGATTCTGCCTTCACCGCATTCTTGTTCGCCAGAACCTGGGTTTTTTCCTGTTTGAGTCACGTAGTAATGTGGTACCACAGTGGAACAGTCAATTAAACCTGGTTTCGACGTATATTTTAGAAGATATCACCGGTAAGATCTGGGTTAGGTCTTGGTTATGCCCCCAACTGGCTCATGATTTTGCATTCTTCGCATACTTGTTGGCCAGATCCTGGGTTTTTTCGTGTTTGAATCTCGTAGTAATATGGTAACACACTGAAACTGTCAATTAAACCTGGTTTCGATTCACATTTTAGAGGACAACACCGGTTAGGTCTAGGTTAGGTCTGGGTTATGCCCGCATCTGGCTCAAGATTTTGCCTTTTCGCATACTTGTTGGCCAGATCCTGGGTTTTTTCCTGTTTGAATCCCGTAGTAGTGTGATACCACACTGAAGCAGTCAATTAAGCCTGGTTTCGATCAGTAGTTTACAGGATAACACCGGTTAGGTCTAGGTTAGGTTTGGGTTATGCCCGCATCTGGCTCAAGATTTTGCTTTTCGCATACTGGTTTGCCAGATCCTGGGTTTTTTCCTGTTTGAGTCACGTAGTAATGTGGTACCACAGTGGAACAGTCAATTAAACCTGGTTTCGATGTATATTTTAGAAGATATCACCGGTAAGATCTGGGTTAGGTCTTGGTTATGCCCCCAACTGGCTCATGATTTTGCCTTCTTCGCATACTTGTTGGCCAGATCCTGGGTTTTTTCTGGTTTGAATCACGTAGTAATGTGGTACCACATTGAAACAGTCAATTAAACCTGGATTCGGTCAGTATTTTAGTCGGTAACACCGGTTAGGTCTGGGCTAGGTCTGAGATATGCACGCATCTGGCTTATACTTTCGCGTTTTTCTCATACTTGTTGACCAGATCCTGGGTTTGTTCTGGAATGAATCATGTAGTAATGTCGTACCACACAGAATCAGTCAATTGCACAATGTTTCGATCAATATTTTAGAGCTTAACACCGTTTAGGTCTGGGTTAGGTCTGGGTTACACCCGCATCTGGCTCATGATTTTGCCTTCTTCGCATGCATGTTTGCCAGATCCAGGGTTTTTTTCTGGTTTGAATCACGTAGTAATGTAGTACCACACTGAAACAGACAATTAAACCTGGTTTCGATCCACATTTTAGAGGACAACACCGGTTAGGTCTGGGTTAGGTCTGGGTTATGCCCGCATCTGGCTCAAGATTTTGCCTTTTCGCATACTTGTTGGCCAGATCCTGGGTTTTTTCCTGTTTGAATCACGTAGTAATGTGGTACCACAGTGGAACAGTCAATTAAACCTGGTTTCGATGTATATTTTAGAAGATATCACCGGTAAGATCTGGGTTAGGTCTTGGTTATGCCCCCAACTGGCTCATGATTTTGCCTTCTTCGCATACTTGTTGGCCAGATCCTGGGTTTTTTCGGGTTTGAAACACGTAGTAATGTGGTACCACATGGAAACAGTCAATTAAACCTGGTTTAGATCAATATTTTAGAGGATAACACCGGTTAGGTTTGGGTTATGCCCGCATCTGGCTCATGATTTTGCCTTCCTCGCATGATTGTTGGCCAGATCCTGGTTATTTTCTGTTTTGAATCACGTAGTAATGGGGTACCACACTGAAACAGTAAATTAAACCTGGTTTCGATCCACATTTTACAGGATAACACCGGTTAGGTCTGGGACAGGTATGGGTTATGTCCGCATCTGGCTCATGATTTTGCCTTGTTCGCATGCTTGTTGGCCAGATCCTGGTTTTTTTCTGGGTTGAATCACGTAGTAATGTGGTACCACACTGAAAGAGACAATTAAACGTGGTTTCGATCCATATTTTAGAGGATAACACCGGTTAGGTCTGGGTTAGGTCTGGGTTATGCCCGCATCTGGCTCATGATTTTGCCTTCTTCGCATGCTAGTTGGCCAGATCCTGGTTTTTTTTCTGGATTGAATCACGTAGTAATCTGGCACCAGACTGAAACAGTCAATTAAACCTGGTTTCGATCAATATTTTAGAGGTTAACACCATTTAGGTATGGGTTAGGTCTGGGTTATGCCCGCATCTGGCTCATGGTTTTGCCTTCTTCGCATACTTGTTGGCCAGATCCTGGGTTTTTTTCTGGTTTGAATCACGTAGTAATGTGGTACCACACTGAAACTGTCAATTAAACCTGGTTTCGATCCACATTTTAGAGGATAACACCGGTTAGGTCTGGGTTAGGTCTGGGTTATGCCTGCATCTGGCTCATGATTTTGCCTTGTTCGCATGCTTGTTAGCCAGATCCTGTGTTTTTTCTGGTTTGGATCACGTAGTAATGTGGTACCACACTGAAACAGTCAATTAATCCTGGTTTCGATCCATATTTTAGAGGATAACACCGGTTAGGTCTGGGTTAGGTCTGGGTTATGCCTGCATCTGGCTCATGATTTTGCCTTGTTCGCATGCTTGTTAGCCAGATCCTGGATTGTTTCGGGTTTGAATCATGTAGTAGTGTGATACCACACTGAAACAGACAATTAAACGTGGTTTCGATCAATATTTTAGAGGATAACACCGGTTAGGTCTGGGTTAGGTCTGGGTTATGCCCCCAACTGGCTCATGGTTTTGCCTTCTTCGCATACTTGTTGGCTAGATCCTGGGTTTTTTCCTGTTTGAATCACGCAGTAATGTGGTACCACATAGAAACAGTCAATTAAACCTGGTTTCGATCCACATTTTAGAGGATAACACCGGTTAGGTCTGGGATAGGTATGGGTTATATCCGCATCTGGTTCATGATTTTGCCTTGTTCGCATGCTTGTTGGCCAGATCCTGGTCTTTTTTCTGTTTGAATCACGTAGTAATGTGGTACCACAATGAAACAGACAATTAAACGTGGTTTCGATCAATATTTTAGAGGATAACGCCGGTTAGGTCTGGGTTATGCCCGCATCTAGCTCATGATTATGCATTTTCATATAATTGTTGGCTAGACCCTGGGTTTTTTCCTCTTTGAATCACGCCGTAATGTGGTGCCACATTGAAACAGTCAATTAAACCTGGATTCGATCAATATCTTAGAGGATAACACCGGTTAGGTCTGGGTTAGGTCTGGGTTATGCCCGCATCTGGCTCATGATTATGCATTTTCATATAATTGTTGGCTAGATCCTGGGTTTTTTCCTCTTTGAATCACGCAGTAATGTGGTACCACATTGAAACAGTCAATTAAACCTGGTTTCGATCAATATTTTAGAGGACAACACCGGTTAGGTCTGGGTTATGCCCGCATCTGGCTCATGATTTTGCCTTCCTCGCATGCTTGTTGGCCAGATCCTGGTTTTTTTCTGGTTTGAATCACGTAGTAATGTGGTACCACACTGAAACAGTCAATTAAACCTGGTTTCGATCCACATTTTACAGGATAACACCGGTTAGGTCTGGGATAGGTATGGGTTATGTCCGCATCTGGCTCATGATTTTGCCTTGTTCGCATGCTTGTTAGCCAGATCCTGGTTTTTTTTCTGGTTTGAATCACGTAGTAATGTGGTACCACACTGAAACAGTCATTTAAACCTGGTTTCGATCCACATTTTAGAGGACAACATCGGTTTGGTCTGGGTTATGCCCGCATCTAGCTCATGATTATGCATTTTCATATAATTGTTGGCTAGATCCTGGGTTTTTTCCTCTTTGAATCACGCCGTAATGTGGTACCACATTGAAACAGTCAATTAAACCTGGTTTCGATCAATATTTTAGAGGACAACACCGGTTAGGTCTGGGTTAGGTCTGGGTTACACCCGCATCTGGCTCATGATTTTGCCTTTTTCGCATGCTTGTTAGCCAGATCCAGGGTTTTTTTCTGGTTTGAATCACGTAGTAATGTAGTACCACACTGAAACAGTCAATTAAACCTGGTTTCGATCAATATTTTGGAGGACAACACCCGTTAGGTCTGGGTTATGCCCGCATCTGGCTCATGATTTTGCCTTCCTCGCATGCTTGTTGGCCAGATCCTGGTTTTTTTACTGGTTTGAATCACGTAGTAATGTGGTACCACATTGAAACAGTCAATTAAACCTGGATTCGGTAAGTATTTTAGTCGGTAACACAGGTTAGGTCTGGGCTAGGTCTGAGATTTGCACGCATCTGGCTCATACTTTCGCGTTTTTCTCATACTTGTTGACCAGATCCTGGGTTTGTTCTGGAATGAATCATGTAGTAATGTCGTACCACCCAGAACCAGTGAATTGCACAATGTTTCGATCAATATTTTAGAGGTTAACACCGTTTAGGTCTGGGTCAGGTCTGTGTTACACCCGCATCTGGCTCATGATTTTGCCTTCTTCGCATGCTTGTTAGCCAGATCCAGGGTTTTTTTCTGGGTTGAATCACGTAGTAACGTAGTACCACACTGAAACAGTCAATTAAACCTGGTTTCGATCAATATTTTAGAGGATAACACCGGTTAGGTCTGGGTTAGATCTGGGTTAGGCCCGCATCTTGCTTATGATTCTGCCTTCACCGCATTCTTGTTCGCCAGAACCTGGGTTTTTTCCTGTTTGAGTCACGTAGTTATGTGGTACCACAGTGGAACAGTCAATTAAACCTGGTTTCGATCAATATTTTAGAGGTTAACACCATTTAGGTCTGGGTTAGGTCTGGGTTATGGCCGCATCTGGCTCATGGTTTTGCCTTCGTCGCATACTTGTTGGCCAGATCCTGGGTTTTTTCGGGTTTGAATCTCGTAGTAATACGGTACCACACTGAAACTGTCAATTAAACCTGGTTTCGATCCACATTTTAGAGGACAACACCGGTTAGGTCTAGGTTAGGTCTGGGTTATGCCCGCATCTGGCTCAAGATTTTGCCTTTTCGCATACTTGTTGGCCAAATCCTGGGTTTCTTCCTGTTTGAATCATGTAGTAGTGTGATACCACACTGAAGCAGTCAATTAAGCCTGGTTTCGATCAGAAGTTTATAGGATAACACCGGTTAGGTCTAGGTTAGGTCTGGGTTATGCCCGCATCTGGCTCAAGATTTTGCCTTTTCGCATACTTGTTGGCCAGATCCTGGGTTTTTTCCTGTTTGAATCACGTAGTAATGTGGTACCACAGTGGAACAGTCAATTAAACCTGGTTTCGATGTATAATTTAGAAGATATCACCGGTAAGATCTGGGTTAGGGCTTGGTTATGCCCCCAACTGGCTCATGATTTTGCCTTCTTCGCATACTTGTTGGCCAGATCCTGGGCTTTTTCGTGTTTGAATATCGTAGTAATATGGTACCACATTGAAACTGTCAATTAAACCTGGTTTCGATCCACATTTAAGAGGACAACACCGGTTAGGTCTTGGTTATGCCCCCAACTGGCACATGATTTTGCATTTTTCATATACTTGTTGGCTAGATCCTGGGTTTTTTCCTGTTTGAATCACGCAGTAATGTGGTACCACATTGAAACAGTCAATTAAACCTGGTTTCGATCAATATTTTAGAGGACAACACCGGTTAGGTCTGGGTTATGCCCGCATCTGGCTCATGATTTTGCCTTCTTCGCATGCTTGTTGGCCAGATCCTGGTTTTTTCTCTGGTTTGAATCACGTAGTAATGTGGTACCACACTGAAACAGTCAATTAAACCTGGTTTCGATCCACATTTTAGAGGATAACACCGGTTAGGTCTGGGTTATGCCCGCATCTGGCTCAGGATTTTGCCTTCTTCGCAGGCTTGTTGGCCAGATCCTGGTTTTTTTCTGGTTTGAATCACGGAGTAATGTGGTACCAAACTGAAACAGTCAATTAAACCTGGTTTCGATCAGTAGTTTACAGGATAACACCGGTTGGGTCTAGGTTAGGTCTGGGTTATGCCCGCATCTGGCTCAAGATTTTGCCTTTTCGCAAACTTGTTGGCCAGATCCTGGGTTTTTTCTGGTTTGAATCACGTAGTAATGTGGTACCAAACTGAAACAGTCAATTAAACCTGGTATCGATCCACATTTTAGAGGATAACACCGGTTAGGTCTGGGATAGGTATGGGTTATGTCCGCATCTGGCTCATGATTTTGCCTTGTTCGCATGCTTGTTAGCCAGATCCTGGGTTTTTTCGGGTTTGAATCATGTAGTAGTGTGATGCCACACTGCAGCAGTCAATTAAGCCTGGTTTCGATCAGTAGTTTACAGGATAACACCGGTTGGGTCTAGGTTAGGTCTGGGTTATGCCCGCATCTGGCTCAAGATTTTGCCTTTTCGCAAACTTGTTGGCCAGATCCTGGGTTTTTTCGTGTTTGAATCTCGTAGTAATATGGTACCACACTGAAACTGTCAATTAAACCTGGTTTCGATCCACATTTTAGAGGACAACACCGGTTAGGTCTTGGTTATGCCCCCAACTGGCTCATGATTTTGCCTTCTTCGCATACTTGTTGGCCAGATCCTGGGTTTTTTCGTGTTTGAATATCGTAGTAATATGGTACCACATTGAAACTGTCAATTAAACCTGGTTTCGATCCACATTTAAGAGGACAACACCGGTTAGGTCTTGGTTATGCCCCCAACTGGCACATGATTTTGCATTTTTCATATACTTGTTGGCTAGATCCTGGGTTTTATTCCTGTTTGAATCACGCAGTAATGTGGTACCACATTGAAACAGTCAATTAAACCTGGTTTCGATCAATATTTTAGAGGGCAACACCGGTTAGGTCTGGGTTACACCCGCATCTGGCTCATGATTTTGCCTTCTTCGCATGCTTGTTAGCCAGATCCAGGGTTTTTTTCTGGTTTGAATCACGTAGTAATGTAGTACCACACTGAAACAGTCAATTAAACCTGGTTTCGATCCACATTTTAGAGGACAACATCGGTTAGGTCTGGGTTATGCCCGCATCTAGCTCATGATTATGCATTTTCATATAATTGTTGTCTAGATCCTGGGTTTTTTCCTCTTTGAATCACGCAGTAATGTGGTACCACATTGAAACAGTCAATTAAACCTGGTTTCGATCAATATTTTAGAGGACAACACCGGTTAGGTCTGGGTTATGCCCTCATCTGGCTCATGATTTTGCCTTCCTCGCAAGCTTGTTGGCCAGATCCTGGTTTTTTTCTGGTTTGAATCACGTAGTCATGTAGTACCACACTGAAACAGTCAATTAAACCTGGTTTCGATCCACATTTTACAGGATAACACCGGTTAGGTCTGGGATAGGTATGGGCTATGTCCGCATCTGGCTCAAGATTTTGCCTTTTCGCATACTTGTTGGCCAGATCCTGGGTTTTTTCCTGTTTGAATCACGTAGTAATGTGGTACCACAGTGGAACAGTCAATTAAACCTTGTTTCGATCAATATTTTAGAGGATAACAACGGTTAGGTCTGGGTTAGGTCTGAGATTTGCATGCATCTCGCTTATACTTTCGCGTTTTTCTCATACTTCTTGACCAGATCCTGGGTTTGTTCTGGAATGAATCATGTAGTAATGTCGTACCACCCAGAACCAGTGAATTGCACAATGTTTCGATCAATATTTTAGAGGTTATCACCATTTAGGTCTGCGTTAGGTCTGGGTTACACCCGCATCTGGCTCATGATTTTGCCTTCTTCGAATGCTTGTTGGCCAGATCCTGGTTTTTTTTCTGGTTTGAATCACGTAGTAATGTGGTACCACACTGAAACAGTCAATTAAACCTGGTTTCGATCAATATTTTAGAGGATAACACCGGTTAGGTCTGGGTTAGATCTGGGTTATGCCCGCATCTTGCTTATGATTCTGCCTTTACCGCATTCTTGTTCGCCAGAACCTGGGTTTTTTCCTGTTTGAGTCACGTAGTAATGTGGTACCACAGTGGAACAGTCAATTAAACCTGGTTTCGATCAATATTTTAGAGGTTAACACCATTTAGGTCTGGGTTAGGTCTGGGTTACACCCGCATCTGGCTCATGATTTTGCCTTCTTCGCATGCTTGTTAGCCAGATCCAGGGTCTTTTTCTGGTTTGAATCACGTAGTAATGTAGTACCACACTGAAACAGTCAATTAAACCTGGTTTCGATCACTATTTTAGAGGACAACACCGGTTAGGTCTGGGTTATGCCCGCATCTGGCTCATGATTTTGCCTTCCTCGCAAGCTTGTTGGCCAGATCCTGGTTTTTTTCTGGTTTGAATCACGTAGTCATGTAGTACCACACTGAAACAGTCAATTAAACCTGGTTTCGATCCACATTTTACAGGATAACACCGGTTAGGTCTGGGATAGGTATGGGCTATGTCCGCATCTGGCTCAAGATTTTGCCTTTTCGCATACTTGTTGGCCAGATCCTGGGTTTTTTCCTGTTTGAATCACGTAGTAATGTGGTACCACAGTGGAACAGTCAATTAAACCTGGTTTCGATGAATATTTTAGAGGATAACAACGGTTAGGTCTGGGTTAGTTCTGAGATTTGCATGCATCTCGCTTATACTTTCGCGTTTTTCTCATACTTCTTGACCAGATCCTGGGTTTGTTCTGGAATGAATCATGTAGTAATGTCGTACCACCCAGAACCAGTGAATTGCACAATGTTTCGATCAATATGTTAGAGGTTAACACCATTTAGGTCTGGGTTAGGTCTGGGTTACACCCGCATCTGGCTCATGATTTTGCCTTCTTCGCATGCTTGTTGGCCAGATCCTGGTTTTTTTTCTGGTTTGAATCACGTAGTAATGTGGTACCACACTGAAACAGTCAATTAAACCTGGTTTCGATCAATATTTTAGAGGATAACACCGGTTAGGTCTGGGTTAGATCTGGGTTATGCCCGCATCTTGCTTATGATTCTGCCTTTACCGCATTCTTGTTCGCCAGAACCTGGGTTTTTTCCTGTTTGAGTCACGTAGTAATGTGGTACCACAGTGGAACAGTCAATTAAACCTGGTTTCGATCAATATTTTAGAGGTTAACACCATTTAGGTCTGGGTTAGGTCTGGGTTACACCCGCATCTGGCTCATGATTTTGCCCTGTTCGCATGCTTGTTAGCCAGATCCTGGGTTTTTTCGGGTTTGAATCATGTAGTAGTGTGATACCACACTGCAGCAGTCAATTAAGCCTGGTTTCGATCAGTAGTTTACAGGATAACACCGGTTGGGTCTAGGTTAGGTCTGGGTTATGCCCGCATCTGGCTCAAGATTTTGCCTTTTCGCAAACTTGTTGGCCAGATCCTGGGTTTTTTCGTGTTTGAATCTCGTAGTAATATGGTACCACACTGAAACTGTCAATTAAACCTGGTTTCGATCCACATTTTAGAGGACACCACCGGTTAGGTCTGGGTTATGCCCGCATCTGGCTCATGATTTTGCCTTCTTCGCATGCTTGTTGGCCAGATCCTGGTTTTTTTTCTGGTTTGAATCACGTAGTAATGTGGTACCAAACTGAAACAGTCAATTAAACCTGGTTTCGATCCACATTTTAGAGGATAACACCGGTTAGGTCTGGGATAGGTATGGGTTATGCCCGCATCTGGCTCAAGATTTTGCCTTCTTCGCATACTTGTTGGCCAGATCCTGGGTTTTTTCGGGTTTGAATCACGTAGTAGTGTGGTACCACACTGAAACAGTCAATTAAACCTGGTTTCGATCAATATTTTAGAGGATAACACCGGTTAGGTCTGGGTTAGATCTGGGTTATGCCCGCATCTTGCTTATGATTCTGCCTTTACCGCATTCTTGTTCGCCAGAACCTGGGTTTTTTCCTGTTTGAGTCACGTAGTAATGTGGTACCACACTGAAACAGTCAATTAAACCTGGTTTCGATCAATATTTTAGAGGATAACACCGGTTAGGTCTGGGTTAGATCTGGGTTATGCCCGCATCTTGCTTATGATTCTGCCTTTACCGCATTCTTGTTCGCCAGAACCTGGGTTTTTTCCTGTTTGAGTCACGTAGTAATGTGGTACCACAGTGGAACAGTCAATTAAACCTGGTTTCGATCAATATTTTAGAGGTTAACACCATTTAGGTCTGGGTTAGGTCTGGGTTACACCCGCATCTGGCTCATGATTTTGCCCTGTTCGCATGCTTGTTAGCCAGATCCTGGGTTTTTTCGGGTTTGAATCATGTAGTAGTGTGATACCACACTGCAGCAGTCAATTAAGCCTGGTTTCGATCAGTAGTTTACAGGATAACACCGGTTGGGTCTAGGTTAGGTCTGGGTTATGCCCGCATCTGGCTCAAGATTTTGCCTTTTCGCAAACTTGTTGGCCAGATCCTGGGTTTTTTCGTGTTTGAATCTCGTAGTAATATGGTACCACACTGAAACTGTCAATTAAACCTGGTTTCGATCCACATTTTAGAGGACACCACCGGTTAGGTCTGGGTTATGCCCGCATCTGGCTCATGATTTTGCCTTCTTCGCATGCTTGTTGGCCAGATCCTGGTTTTTTTTCTGGTTTGAATCACGTAGTAATGTGGTACCAAACTGAAACAGTCAATTAAACCTGGTTTCGATCCACATTTTAGAGGATAACACCGGTTAGGTCTGGGATAGGTATGGGTTATGCCCGCATCTGGCTCAAGATTTTGCCTTCTTCGCATACTTGTTGGCCAGATCCTGGGTTTTTTCGGGTTTGAATCACGTAGTAGTGTGGTACCACACTGAAACAGTCAATTAAACCTGGTTTCGATCAATATTTTAGAGGACAACACCGGTTACGTCTGGGTTAGGTCTGAGATTTGCATGCATCTGGCTTATACTTTCGCATTTTTCGCATACTTGTTGGCCAGATCCTGGGTTTTTTCCTGTTTGAATCACGTAGTAATGTAGTACCACACTCAAACAGACAATTAAACCTGGTTTCGATCAATATTTTAGAGGATAACACCGGTTAGGTCTAGGTTAGGTCTGGGTTATGCCCGCATCTGGCTCAAGATTTTGCCTTTTCGCATACTTGTTGGCCAGATCCTGGGTTTTTTCCTGTTTGAATCACGTAGTAGTGTGATACCACACTGAAGCAGTCAATTAAGCCTGGTTTCGATCAGTAGTTTACAGGATAACACCGGTTAGGTCTAGGTTAGGTCTGGGTTATGCCCGCATCTGGCTTAAGATTTTGCTTCTCGCATACTTGTTGGCCAGATCCTGGGTTTTTTCCTGTTTGAGTCACGTAGTAATGTGGTAACACATTCGAACAGTCAATTAAACCTGGTTTCGATGTATATTTTAGAAGATATCACCGGTAAGATCTGGGTTAGGTCTTGGTTATGCCCCCAACTGGCTCATGATTTTGCCTTCTTCGCATAATTGTTGGCCAGATCCTGGGCTTTTTCGGATTTGAATCACGTAGTAATGTGGTACCACATTGGAACAGTCAATTAAACCTGGATTCGGTCAGTATTTTAGTCGGTAACACCGGTTAGGTCTGGGCTAGGTCTGAGATATGCACGCAACTGGCTTATACTGTCGCCTTTTTCGCATACTTGTTGGCCGGATCCTGGGTCTTTTCTGGTTTGAATCAGGTAGTAGTGTGGTACCACACTGAAACAGTCAATTAAACCTGGTTTCGATCAATATTTTAGAGGACAACACCGGTTAGGTCTGGGTTAGGTCTGGGTTATGCCCGCATCTGGCTCAAGATTTTGCCTTTTCGCATACTTGTTGGCCAGATCCTGGGTTTTTTCCTGTTTGAATCACGTAGTAATGTGGTACCACAGTGGAACAGTCAATTAAACCTGGTTTCGATGTATATTTTAGAAGATATCACCGGTAAGATCTGGGTTAGGTCTGGGTTATGCCCGCATCTGTCTCATGGTTTTGCCTTCTTCGAATACTTGTTGGCCATATCCTGGGTTTTTTCGTGTTTGAATCTCGTAGTAATATGGCACCACACTGAAACTGTCAATTAAACCTAGTTTCGATCCACATTTTAGAGGACAACACCGGTTAGGTCTAGGTTAGGTCTGGGTTATGCCCGCATCTGGCTCATGATTTTGCCTTCTTCGCATGCTTGTTGGCCAGATCCTGGTTTTTTTTCTGGTTTGAATCACGTAGTAATGTGGTACCACAGTGGAACAGTCAATTAAACCTGGTTTCGATCCACATTTTAGAGGATAACACCGGTTAGGTCTGGGATAGGTATGGGTTATGCCCGCATCTGGCTCAAGATTTTGCCTTCTTCGCATACTTGTTGGCCAGATCCTGGGTTTTTTCGGGTTTGAATCACGTAGTAGTGTGGTACCACACTGAAACAGTCAATTAAACCTGGTTTCGATCAATATTTTAGAGGATAACACCGGTTAGGTCTGGGTTAGATCTGGGTTATGCCCGCATCTTGCTTATGATTCTGCCTTTACCGCATTCTTGTTCGCCAGAACCTGGGTTTTTTCCTGTTTGAGTCACGTAGTAATGTGGTACCACACTGAAACAGTCAATTAAACCTGGTTTCGATCAATATTTTAGAGGATAACACCGGTTAGGTCTGGGTTAGATCTGGGTTATGCCCGCATCTTGCTTATGATTCTGCCTTTACCGCATTCTTGTTCGCCAGAACCTGGGTTTTTTCCTGTTTGAGTCACGTAGTAATGTGGTACCACAGTGGAACAGTCAATTAAACCTGGTTTCGATCAATATTTTAGAGGTTAACACCATTTAGGTCTGGGTTAGGTCTGGGTTACACCCGCATCTGGCTCATGATTTTGCCCTGTTCGCATGCTTGTTAGCCAGATCCTGGGTTTTTTCGGGTTTGAATCATGTAGTAGTGTGATACCACACTGCAGCAGTCAATTAAGCCTGGTTTCGATCAGTAGTTTACAGGATAACACCGGTTGGGTCTAGGTTAGGTCTGGGTTATGCCCGCATCTGGCTCAAGATTTTGCCTTTTCGCAAACTTGTTGGCCAGATCCTGGGTTTTTTCGTGTTTGAATCTCGTAGTAATATGGTACCACACTGAAACTGTCAATTAAACCTGGTTTCGATCCACATTTTAGAGGACACCACCGGTTAGGTCTGGGTTATGCCCGCATCTGGCTCATGATTTTGCCTTCTTCGCATGCTTGTTGGCCAGATCCTGGTTTTTTTTCTGGTTTGAATCACGTAGTAATGTGGTACCAAACTGAAACAGTCAATTAAACCTGGTTTCGATCCACATTTTAGAGGATAACACCGGTTAGGTCTGGGATAGGTATGGGTTATGCCCGCATCTGGCTCAAGATTTTGCCTTCTTCGCATACTTGTTGGCCAGATCCTGGGTTTTTTCGGGTTTGAATCACGTAGTAGTGTGGTACCACACTGAAACAGTCAATTAAACCTGGTTTCGATCAATATTTTAGAGGACAACACCGGTTACGTCTGGGTTAGGTCTGAGATTTGCATGCATCTGGCTTATACTTTCGCATTTTTCGCATACTTGTTGGCCAGATCCTGGGTTTTTTCCTGTTTGAATCACGTAGTAATGTAGTACCACACTCAAACAGACAATTAAACCTGGTTTCGATCAATATTTTAGAGGATAACACCGGTTAGGTCTAGGTTAGGTCTGGGTTATGCCCGCATCTGGCTCAAGATTTTGCCTTTTCGCATACTTGTTGGCCAGATCCTGGGTTTTTTCCTGTTTGAATCACGTAGTAGTGTGATACCACACTGAAGCAGTCAATTAAGCCTGGTTTCGATCAGTAGTTTACAGGATAACACCGGTTAGGTCTAGGTTAGGTCTGGGTTATGCCCGCATCTGGCTTAAGATTTTGCTTCTCGCATACTTGTTGGCCAGATCCTGGGTTTTTTCCTGTTTGAGTCACGTAGTAATGTGGTAACACATTCGAACAGTCAATTAAACCTGGTTTCGATGTATATTTTAGAAGATATCACCGGTAAGATCTGGGTTAGGTCTTGGTTATGCCCCCAACTGGCTCATGATTTTGCCTTCTTCGCATAATTGTTGGCCAGATCCTGGGCTTTTTCGGATTTGAATCACGTAGTAATGTGGTACCACATTGAAACAGTCAATTAAACCTGGATTCGGTCAGTATTTTAGTCGGTAACACCGGTTAGGTCTGGGCTAGGTCTGAGATATGCACGCAACTGGCTTATACTGTCGCCTTTTTCGCATACTTGTTGGCCGGATCCTGGGTCTTTTCTGGTTTGAATCAGGTAGTAGTGTGGTACCACACTGAAACAGTCAATTAAACCTGGTTTCGATCAATATTTTAGAGGACAACACCGGTTAGGTCTGGGTTAGGTCTGGGTTATGCCCGCATCTGGCTCAAGATTTTGCCTTTTCGCATACTTGTTGGCCAGATCCTGGGTTTTTTCCTGTTTGAATCACGTAGTAATGTGGTACCACAGTGGAACAGTCAATTAAACCTGGTTTCGATGTATATTTTAGAAGATATCACCGGTAAGATCTGGGTTAGGTCTGGGTTATGCCCGCATCTGTCTCATGGTTTTGCCTTCTTCGAATACTTGTTGGCCATATCCTGGGTTTTTTCGTGTTTGAATCTCGTAGTAATATGGCACCACACTGAAACTGTCAATTAAACCTAGTTTCGATCCACATTTTAGAGGACAACACCGGTTAGGTCTAGGTTAGGTCTGGGTTATGCCCGCATCTGGCTCAAGATTTTGCCTTTTCGCATACTTGTTGGCCAGATCCTGGGTTTTTTCCTGTTTGAATCACGTAGTAATGTGGTACCACAGTGGAACAGTCAATTAAACCTGGTTTCGATGTATATTTTAGAAGATATCACCGGTAAGATCTGTGTTAGGTCTTGGTTCTGCCCCCAACTGGCTCATGATTTTGCCTTCTTCGCATACTTGTTGGCCAGATCCTGGGTTTTTTCGGGTTTGAATCACGTAGTAATGTGGTACCACATTGAAACAGTCAATTAAACCTGGATTCGGTCAGTATTTTAGTCGGTAACACCGGTTAGGTCTGGGCTAGGTCTGAGATATGCACGCATCTGGCTTATACTTTCGCGTTTTTCTGATACTTGTTGACCAGATCCTGGGTTTGTTCTGGAATGAATCATGTAGTAATGTCGTACCACACAGAACGTCAATTGCACAATGTTTCGATCAATATTTTAGAGCTTAACACCGTTTAGGTCTGGGTTAGGTCTAGGTTACACCCGCATCTGGCTCATGATTTTGCCTTCTTCGCATGCATGTTAGCCAGATCCTGGGTTTTTTTCTGGTTTGAATCACGTAGTAATGTTGTACCACACTGAAACAGACAATTAAACCTGGTTTCGATCAATATTTTAGAGGATAACACCGGTTAGGTCTGGGTTAGGTCTGGGTTATGCCCGCATCTCGCTTATGATTCTGCCTTCACCGCATTCTTGTTCGCCAGAACCTGGGTTTTTTCGTGTTTGATTCTCGTAGTAATATGGTACCGCACTGAAACTGTCAATTAAACCTGGTTTCGATCCACATTTTAGAGGACAACACCGGTTAGGTCTGGGTTATGCCCGCATCTGGCTCATGATTATGCATTTTCATATAATTGATGGCTAGATCCTGGGTTTTTTCCTCTTTGAATCACGCAGTAATGTGGTACCACATTGAAACAGTCAATTAAACCTGGTTTCGATCAATATTTTAGAGGACAACACCGGTTAGGTCTGGGTTATGCCCGCATCTGGCTCATGATTTTGCCTTCTTCGCATGCTTGTTGGCCAGATCCTGGTTTTTTTTCTGGTTTGAATCACGTAGTAATGTGGTACCACACTGAAACAGTCAATTAAACCTGGTTTCGATCCACATTTTACAGGATAACACCGGTTAGGTCTGGGATAGGTATGGGTTATGTCCGCATCTGGCTCATGATTTTGTCTTGTTCGCATGCTTGTTGGCCTCCCTCAGGGGCTGCCAGCCTTTCAGCTACAGTACGGGCTTAACGAACCCGGGGTACCCGAGTCATACACACACCGTAAGCCTCCTGTTGGTCGTCACAAACCAATTCCCTATTGGTTTTGTGAATGGTACGTGACGGCAGGAGGAACGGGGGTCTTGGCTTAACCGCCTGGGCCACGAGTATGGCGACTTTATAAAATCGCCCTCCAGTCCTAAGCTATGGTGCGCGGCGATGGGATGCATGGTTGGGGGAGAAGGCCCAATCCCAAGCGACCACCTCCGGGGAACCTGCCGAACCCCCGGAGTATTAGGCTTACCCGGGTAAGGCGGCTCTGCCCGGGTGGACCTTTATTTCCGACCATCTCGTGGGATTTTTATGGACAGAGAAAATAAAATGGGGATGGGGCGGGTTTTGTCGGTTGGGGAGGACGGAGACGGGGTTGGGGTTAGGGTGGCGGCGCTCGCGCCCCACTCAGCGCCAGGTCCGGCTTCGTGGAGGGTGGAGGAGGACGACGAGACGGCGTCGGTCTCGTCCTTCTCCTCCAACACGAGCCACATAGGCTCTAAGAGGAAGAGGACGGGGCAGGCCGTCGTCGAGGTGGGCTGGGCGATGAGCCCGTCGGTGAGGCTGAGTTGCCTCAGGTGACCGAGGAGATATCGGAGAGGATCTCCTCGTCCCTGAGGCGGGTGGAGAAAGTCGCCGCTTCCCTCAGGGGCTGCCAGCCTTTCAGCTGCAGTACGGGCTTAACGAACCCGGGGTACCCGAGTCATACACACACCGTAAGCCTCCTGTTGGTCGTCACAACGACCCATTCACAATTCCCTATTGGTTTTGTGAATGGTACGTGACGGCAGGAGGAACGGGGGTCTTGGCTTAACCGCCTGGGCCACGAGTATGGCGACTCTATAAAATCGCCCTCCAATCCTAAGCTATGGTGCGCGGCGATGGGATGCATGGTTGGGGGAGAAGGCCCAATCCCAAGCGACCACCTCCGGGGAACCTGCCGAACCCCCGGAGTATTAGGCTTACCCGGGTAAGGCGGCTCTGCCCGGGTGGACCTTTATTTCCGACCATCTCGTGGGATTGTTATGGACACAGAAAATAAAATGGGGATGGGGCGGGTTTTATCGGTTGGGGAGGACGGAGACGGGGTTGGGGTTAGGGTGGCGGCGCTCGCGCCCCACTCAGCGCCAGGTCCGGCTTCGTGGAGGGTGGAGGAGGACGACGAGACGGCGTCGGTCTCGTCCTTCTCCTCCAGCACGAGCCACATAGGCTCTAAGAGGAAGAGGACGGGGCAGGCCGTCGTCGAGGTGGGCGGGGCGATGAGCCCGTCGGTGAGGCTGAGTTGCCTCAGGGACGAGGTGACCGAGGAGATATCGGAGAGGATCTCCTCGTCCCTGAGGCGGGTGGAGAAAGTCGCCGCTGCCTGCGCCTTTAAGGGGCAGAAAAGCGGTGGCGCGGAGGCCCTGAAGGCCGCGGCGGAGGAAATGAGGGAGGCGGCGCGGGAGCTCAGAGGGCGGAACGCCCGTCTGCAGCTCCTGTTGGAGGAGGAGCGACAGGGGAGGAGGAGGGCAGAGGCGCTGTGGAACAGCGCGGCCCTCCCTCCCATCCTCCCTCCTCCTCCACCGCCGCGTCCCTCGGCGGAGGTAAATAAGCGGAGTGCGGCGGCAGTGGTGCGGGGCACCGCGGGCCCCTCCACCCGCACTCCGCCCGTGAAGAAGTCCCCGTCCTCCTCAGAAGACGATCTTCTGAGGAGGATTGGGGACATGATTGATGGCAAGCTGGCCGCCTTCCGGGAGGAGCTCCTCGCCGGAAGAGCGGTCAGCAGGAAGGCGGTGCCTCCCCGACCTGTTCCGGTACAGTCGGGGAAGGCAAAGAAGGGCGGAGTGAAGGCTCCGCCCAGCGTTGCGGCACCAGGGCCCCGGATCGCGACCCCCAAGGGGGGTGGTGTACCCGCGGTCGCGGTGGTCGCGTCCTCCACGGCACCTTCCCAAGGGGGGGTGGCGTGGAGTGAGGTGGTGGGGCGGAAGGCGAAGCGGGCGGCGAGGAAGGCCTCGCAACCGCAGCCTCCGCCTCCGCCGCCGGCGGCCAAGGTAAAGGCCGCGAAGGTCGGGAAGGCACGACCAGGTCGTCCCCCAAAAACGGCAGCGGTGACGCTGACCGTTGCGCAGGGGGGCGACCTGACCCTCGCGGAGGCGATGCGGCTCGCCAGGGAGAATATCTCCCTGGAAGAGCTGGGCATCGCCTCCGTGAGGGCGAAGAGGGCCGTGACCGGGGGTCTCTTGCTGGAGATCCCCGGTGCAGAAGGCGGCGCGAAGGCGGATCGTCTCGCCCAGAGGCTCCGGGAGCAGCTGGGCGAGCGAGGTGTCCGGGTCGCCCGGCCCACGAAGCGCACGGAGATGCGCGTTTGTGGGCTGGACGACTCGGTCAGCGCACAGGATGTGTCCCGTGCCCTTGCGAGGGCGGGGGACTGTCCTGTGGAGGACCTGCGGATCGGAGAGATCCGCAGGTCGCCCTCCGGCCTCGGGTCGGTGTGGGCCCGGTGCCCCCTCTCCGCCGCCCGTAAGGTGGCGGAATCCGGGAGGGTGTTGGTGGGGTGGGTTTCGGCGCGAGTGGAAATCCTCGCGCCGCGCCCGCTCCAGTGTCACCGCTGCCTCGAATTGGGGCACGTGAGGCAGTGGTGCACCTCGCCGGTGGACC
The DNA here is from genome assembly GCF_051014445.1 of Colletes latitarsis. Lineage (NCBI taxonomy): Eukaryota > Metazoa > Arthropoda > Insecta > Hymenoptera > Colletidae > Colletes > Colletes latitarsis. The sequence continues at coordinate 9,449,637 of NC_135147.1, forward strand.
GCAGCGGTCAGTGTTACCGCTGCGGTGCCAAAGAGCACCGTGCGAGCCAGTGCTCGGCGGCCCCTCACTGCCCGCTGTGTGCGGACATGGGGAGGCCAGCCGATCACAGGGTGGGGAGCAAGAAGTGCTCCCCCCCCTCCCGGAAGGAGAGGAAGAGGCGGGCTGCACCGGCTCCGGTGCCGAGGGCGGTGGCATCGTCCTCCATGGAGGTGGACGGTGCTACGGGGACGGACGGCCGGGAGGAGGCTGGCGCGGCCATTAATTAATGCCGCCCCGCCTCCTCCTCCAGGCCAACCTTAACCACTGCCGCGCGGCACAGGACTTGATGTCCCAAGTCCTCGCGGAGTGGGGGGTTGGCCTGGCGGTCGCCGCCGAGCCGTACCGCGTCCCTGATCACCCTCATTGGGTGGGCGACGCGGGCGGCTTGGTGGCGACGGTATGGGGAGGGGGCGACGGGTCCCCACCGTTCTCCTTGTTGGAGCGCGGTCGGGGATTCGTCGCCGTGGACTGGGGGGGAGTCGCTGTGGTGGGGTGCTACATTTCGCCCCGTAGCGGTCACGCTGCGTTCGAGCTGTACTTGGCCGAGGTCGCGGCATGCGTGCAGCGCTACGCGGCCCGGCCGGTGCTGGTCCTGGGGGATTTTAATGCCAAGTCGGTGGCTTGGGGATCCCCCAGGACCTCCGTTCGCGGCGGGATCCTGGGCGATTGGGCGGCGGGGCTCGACCTCCGGGTATTGAACCGGGGGTCGGAGCACACATGCGTGCGGCGATATGGGGGGTCCATCGTGGATGTTGGATTCGCGACCCCCAACGCCGTGCGCATGGTGTCGGGTTGGCACGTGGTCGCGGGGGCAGAGACACTCTCCGATCACCGGTACATCCGGATGGAAGTCTCTGCCGCCGCGAGTGCATCCCGACACGGCCGCCTGCGTGGCACCCCACCACGCCGCTGGGCGCTTCGGCGCCTGGACAAGGACGCCCTGATGGCAGCTGCCCTCGCTGCAACCTGGCCGCAGGGAGCGGCCGAGTTGCCGAGCATAGAGGAGGAGGTCGCCCGGCTCGGGGCATTGGTCGCGGGTATTTGCGACGCGGGGATGCCTCGGGTCGGGCGGGCTTCTCCTCGCCGGGCGGTGTACTGGTGGTCGGACGCGATCGCGGAGTTGCGAGTCGCGACTGTCCGCGCCCGACGCCAGTACACCCGCGCGCGCCGTCGTCAACGTACAGGCGACGGCGTGGCGCGAGCGAGGGTAGCTGATGACCTGTATGGAGCATACCGCGTGGCGCGGGTTGCTCTGCAGGTCGCCATCAAACGGGCCAAGACCCAGGCATGGAAGGAGCTCCTCCAGACCCTTGATGACGATCCATGGGGGCGCCCATATAAGGTGGTGCTGAATAAGCTCCGCCCGTGGGCGCCCCCCGTCACCGAGGGTCTTGACCCCCGGCTGCTGGAGGACGTGGTCAATACACTCTTCCCAATTGGGGAGAGGGGACCGCGTCCTCCGGCGGCGGCGGCTGTCCCAGTGGAGTGGACGGCCGAGCTGGGGGTCACGCAGGAGGAGCTGGCAGCGGCCATCAGACGGCTCGGGGTTCGTAACACGGCCCCGGGTCCGGATGGTGTGCCCGGCCGGGTTTGGGTCTTGACCCAGGGCGTCCTTGGGGCCGACCTCAGGCGGTTGTTCGACCGCTGCCTGAGGGACGGGCGATTCCCCCCCAGTTGGAAGGTGGCGAGGATGGTCCTCCTCCGGAAGGAGGGTCGGCCCGCGGAGTCTCCCTCCGCATACCGGCCCATTTGTCTCCTCGACGAGGTGAGCAAGCTCTTCGTGCGTGTGATTGCTGCCCGCCTCGTCGAGCACCTGTCGCGGGGTGATCCCGGTCTGGCCGACTGCCAGTTCGGTTTCCGAGGGGGCCGATCGACTATCGACGCGATAGGTCGTGTGAGGGCCCTCTCGGAGGCGGCCGTCTCCCGGGGAGGGGTGGCATTGGCAATATCCTTGGATATTGCCAATGCCTTTAACACCCTCCCCTGGGAAGAGATAAGGAGGGGACTCGAATATCATCGAGTCCCCCCTTGTCTCAGGGCGGTCGTCGGGGATTATCTCCGCGGCAGGTGGATCGAGTATCCGGGCCGGGATGGTGATATGCGGAGGGAGGTGTACTGCGGTGTTCCGCAGGGGTCGGTCCTCGGGCCACTCCTGTGGAACATCGCGTACGACTCGGTGTTGCGGGCCGGCCTCCCCGACGGCGTCAGCACGGTGTGTTATGCGGATGACACACTGGTGCTGGCCGTCGGGGCGCACTGGGGGAGGGCCATGCGTCGCGCGGAGGAGGGGTCGCAACGCGTCGTCGACCGGATCAGGGGGATGGGGATGACGGTGGCGGTCCATAAGACCGAGGTGATTGCGTTTCATTCACCTCGGCAGGATCCGCCACCCCCTCTGATCCGGGTGGGTTGACATCGAGGTGAAGCCCCAGATCAGGTGTCTAGGGCTGATCCTCGATAGCCACTGGCGTTTCGAGGAGCATTTCCGCTGCCCGGTCCCCCGGTTGGAAAGGATGGTTGCGGCTCTGGGCCGGATCCTGCCCAACCTGGGGGGCCCGGCGGGCCGAGTTCGTCGCCTCTATGTGGCAATGGTCCAGTCGGTGGCCCTATACGGGGCCCCCGTCTGGGCGGACGACCTGGCTGCCTCCCGGCGCAGCATGACTATGCTGCGTCGGGTGCAGAGGCGCATGGCGCTCAGGGTCGTCCGCGGGTATCGGACCATGTCACATGAGGCGGCGACGGTTCTAGCGGGGATGCCGCCCATGGACCTGCTCGCGCGGTCGCACGCGGTGATGTACCGGCACCGCGTCGACCGTCGCGCGGGGGTGGGGGCGGTCCCGGGCGGGCAGGAACCTGCTTGGGGCGATTTGAAGCGCCAGGCCCGGCAGTCCGTGTAGCTCGCGTGGCAGGAGCGGCTGGCTCAGCCAACCGCGGGGCACCGGACTGTCGGGGCTGTTCGGCCACTCCTGAAGGAGTGGCTGGACAGAGGCCATGGCAGCCTCACCTACCGGCTGACACAGGTATTTTCCGGGCATGGCAGCTTCGGAAGATACCTGTGCCGGATAGGGAAGGAGCCGACGGCGCGTTGCTGCCACTGCGACGCTGAGCAGGACACGGCGGATCATACCCTGGAGGTATGCCCCGCGTGGGAGGGGGAGCGCCGTGTCCTGGACGGCGTCGTCGGGCGGGATGTCTCGCTGCCGGGCGTGGTGCGCGCCATGCTCGGCAGCGAGGAGAAGTGGAGGGCCGTGGCCTCCTTCTGCGAGAACGTAATGTTGCAGAAGGAGGCCGCGGGGAGGGAGCGCGAGCTTCAGCGGCGCGCTGAAGCTCGCGCTCGTGCGGTGGCCCGAGGTCGTCGCCCGGTCGCGAGGCGTCGCGGGCGGCCGCCTCGGCGTGGCGGATGACCTAGGCTGGGAGGGGGGTCCTGAGGGGACCCTCCTCCCGCCAGGCGGCGCCGGGTCGGACCGGTTGGGGGTAGGAGTGCCTCCCCCTACCGGTCCGGCGCAAGGGGAGGCACCCTCGGCGGTCTGGTGCGGCCATGAACGGCCGGCCGCCGAGGGGTGGAAACGAGGTCGCGGGCGGTTGCGAGTTGGGGCTCGCAGCCGGCACTAAACGCGGCCCCGGGACGGATAGCGGCGGGATGGAGTGGCCCCGTCCCGCCGCTATGAGGCAGTGTGCCTACTGGGGGGACCGATTGTCCCCCCGGGGGATGGGCGCGCAAGCGCGGGCACGGGGAGGATACCGGAAGAATGCTTCAAGCGATTCCCGGTATCCTCCAAAAGCGTGCCGAAGGGTCACCGTGGGGTTTTTAGTGGGTAGGTCCCGCGCCTGTCGTTGTACGGGCGCGGGGAATCCCACACACCCCTCCCACCTCTCCCCAGGGAGGTGGGAGGGAGTCTTTCGAAGATTTTCCCCACGACAAAAAAAAAAAAAAAAAAAAAAAAATGCTTGTTGGCCAGATCCTGGTTTTTTTTCTGGTTTGAATCACGTAGTAATGTGGTACCACACTGAGACAGACAATTAAACGTGGTTTCGATCAATATTTTAGAGGATAACACCGGTTAGGTCTGGGTTAGGTCTGGGTTATCCCTGCATCTGGCTCATGATTGTGCCCTGTTCGCATGCTTGTTGGCCAGATCCTGTGTTTTTTCTGGTTTGGATAACGTAGTAATGTGGTACCACACTGAAACAGTCAATTAAACCTGGTATCGATCCACATTTTAGAGGATAACACCGGTTAGGTCTGGGTTAGGACTGGGTTATGCCCGCATTTGGCTCATGATTTTGCCTTGTTCGCATAATTGTTGGCCAGATCTTGGGTTTTCCCTGTTTGAATAATATAGTAATGTGGTACCACAGTGAAACAGTCAATTAAACCTGGTTTCGATCAATATTTTAGAGGATAACAACGGTTAGGTCTGGGTTATGCCCGCATCTGGCTCATGATTATGCATTTTCATATAATTGTTGGCTAGATCCTGGGTTTTTTCCTCTTTGAATCACGCAGTAATGTGGTACCACATTGAGCACTCAATTAAACTTGGTTTCGATCAATATTATAGAGGACAACACCGGTTAGGTCTGGGTTATGCCCGCATCTGGCTCATGATTTTGCCATCTTCGCATGCTTGTTGGCCAGATCCTGGTTTTTTTTCTGGTTTGAATCACGTAGTAATGTGGTACCACACTGAAACAGTCAATTAAACCAGGTTTCGATCCACATTTTACAGGATAACACCGGTTAGGTCAGGGATAGGTATGGGTTATGTCCGCATCTGGCTCATGATTTTGCCTTGTTCGCATGCTTGTTGGCCAGATCCTGGTTTTTTTCTTGTTTGAATCACGTACTAATGTGGTACCACACTGAAAGAGACAATTAAACGTGGTTTCGATCAATATTTTAGAGGATAACACCGGTTAGGTCTGGGTTAGGTCTGGGTTATGCCCCCTCAGGGGCTGTGTCCGGCCAGGTGTCCGGCGCAGTACGGGGCGTAGCGACCCCGAGGTACCTGATGCTAATCACACCGTAAACCTCCTGTTGGTCGTCGCAACGACCCATTCACAACTCCATTTTTAGTTTTGTGAATGGTACGTGACGGCAGGAGGAACGGGGGCCTTGGCTTAACCGCCTGGGCCGCGAGGATGGTAACTCTATAAATTACCCTCTAATCCTAAGTTATGGTGCGCGGCGATGGGATGCATGGTTGGGAGAGAAGGCCCAATCCCTAGCGACCACCTCCGGGGGCACCTGCCGAACCCCCGGAGTATTAGGCTTCCCCACGCAAGGCGGCTCTGCCTGGGGTGACCTGTTTTCCGACCACACTCGTGGGATTAATAATGGATCTTAACTCTCAAACACAAACAAACAGGACTGGAAACACAGAGAACGGACAGGCAAGCATATCGGCAAATGAGAAGGATTTTATCGGCAATGGGATTGATGGACCACTCCCTGGTGGGGTTAAACCCACGGTCAGGGTTGTGGACGTGGTTAATCCTCACCTGGGGATCCACCTTGGGGGGCAGGATGACCATCAGAGGTACAGTCCCGTCCCCGTAGTTAGCCTGGAGCGGCTAAATGCCACGGAGTGGCGTAAGGCGGGGAAAGATTCTCCTCCTCGGAAGAGGCATGGTGCCGCGGGACCGCAGCTCTCGCTGAGCGTCGCGGTCCAGGGCAAAGACGTGGCTACGTCGTGCGTCGGGGAGTCCATTACCCTCATCGACGACGGCTCTATGGACGAAGCTGAATGGGCGCCAAACCGATCTACCGCCAACGAAAGTGAGAGCGTCGACTCAGGCGAAGAGGATTATGGGCCCCGGAAAAGGAAAAGGAAGGGCCCCGGGGCTGGCAGGCCTAGGGGTATCTTTGCGGACCCAAAAAAGTTGGGTCCAGGGATGAAGGCCCTGCCAAAGCAGGGAGACCTCCGCAATATAGCGGAGGTCATGAAATTGGACGAGCTCCTGGGCCGGCTTAAGGAGCAATTGGAGTCCGTCGTCAAGGTGGCAGACACCGCAAGCCACCTCAAGACGACGGACATCCGCGGACTCCGTTTGGCAGCTCGGGTGGCAATGGTCAGCGCCGAGGAACTGCACGGCAGAGCTGACCGTGCCGAAAATCCCAACAGGCCGGCCCGGGAGGTAGTTATTCGCCAAGGCGAATGGGAGCGGAGGGCCAAGGCCCTCGAGAAGAGACTGGAGGTGGCGGATAAGACCGCCACCACCCTGTCCGAGACCGTGAGGGTCAAGGACAGGGAGTTGGAGCACCTTAGGCGGGAAGTGGGCCGCCTAAGGTCCAAAGAGGAGCAGCGGAGGCTGTTGAAAGTGGGAGAGGAGGTGGCTGGCGATACGCCACTGGACCACGCGCTTCCCTGTGTCCCTCGACCGCGCCGGAGGGGCCTCCTTCCATCCACGTTTGACGGGGGGGACTCCGGAATGGATGTCGAGGCGGCGGTCCCTGGACCGTCGTCTGCACTTCGGCCGGTCCCGTGCGAGGAGGAGAGTCCCGCCTCCGGAAATCCTTTGGTGGTCATGATGACCGAAGTCGTGCAAAGGGTTTCCGAGATGGCGGGGCACTTATCGGCCGTGGAGGGCCGGATAGATGCCCGCTTTGAAGCGGTTTGGCGGGCTGTGTCCCGCCCGCCACTCGGGAGAGGTCGACTGGCCCCAGCTGCATCCGTGGGAGCGGCCCCGGCCCCGGCGAGCTCATCGAAATGTGCTAAGCCGGCGGAGACAGTTACGGTAAAAGGGAAGACGAAGGGAGCCGCAGTGGCAAAACATGGGGGCGCGTCAGCCCCCGTGAAAGCGCCCGGGGCACCCGCAAAGCCAACCCCGGCGAGGAGTGGTGCTGGTAATTGCCCCGCATCCGCCCCGAAATCGAAGGCGCCAACGAAGGCCGCGCAAAGTCCCCCTCAGCCACCTCCCAGGGCGGATAGCGGCAAGTCCGCCCGACCCGCGAAGGACACCGCGCCACAGCCCGTCCCTGCCCCCACCAGTGGTGTGTTGGGCTCCTGGGCTGAGGTGGTTAGGAGGGGTAAAGGCAAAGGCGGTGATAGGGGTTCGACTCCTACCGCAGCCTCCGCGAAAAGCGGGAAACTACCCGCAGCCAACCGGCCAGCCGCAAATACTGCAGCTGCCAGTAAGAGGAAGGTTGGTGCCCAGCCCGCGGCGGTCAAGGTACCGAGGCTGCCGAAAAATGCGGCTGTCTCGGTGACCGCCGCCGCTGGGCGCGAAAAGGATTTGGGCCCCTTACTTACAAGGGTGATGCCCGGGATCTGCAAAGATCTCGGGATCACAGGGATGCGTCCAACCAGGGCGGTCACCGGGGCGCTGCTTCTAGCGATCCCTGGCGAAAAGGGAAAGGAGAAGGCGACAGCCCTGAGGGCGCGTCTCGAGGGGGCCCTTCAGGTCGAGGGTGTTCGGGTGGCTTGCCCCCAAAAACAGGCCGAGTTAAGGGTGTCCGGCCTGTCGGAGGCAGCCACCCAGCAGGCTGTCAGGGAGGCCCTTGCCACAGCCGGGGGTTGCGGCGAAGCGGAGGTCAACGTTGGTGACCTCCGTCGGGACAGCTCGGGCATGTTTACTGCCTGGGCCCGCTGTCCCCTTCGCGCTGCAACCAAGCTCGCGAAGTCCGGCCGACTTATGGTCGGCTTCTTCGAGGCCCGGCTGGCAGTCCTCGCAGCGAGGCCGCTGCAGTGTCACCGCTGCCTAGAGTTCGGCCATGTCCGGCAGCGGTGCACCAGCACCGTTGATCGCAGCGGCCTCTGCTACCGCTGCGGAGGGGCCTCTCACACTGCGCGGGAGTGCACGGCCGCCCCTAAATGCCCCCTTTGTGTGGGCTTGGGGCGGCCAGCGGATCACCGAATGGGTGGTGCGGCGTGCCGTCCCCCCAAACGGAAGGGGAAGAAGACAAGGGGTGCGGTTGTGCCCCCATCCACGGTGCCGGTTGGTGTTGAGCCGGCACCGCTGTCCGTCGCGATGGATGTTCAGGGGGCGGCTTGTTCCCAGCCGTCCCCTGCTGTGGCGTCGGGGTTTACTCCCGCCCCAGCACCTGTCGCGGCGGCAGTGAAGGTGGTAGGGTGTGCACCCGCACCCCCGCCGATGACGGAGATGATGGAGGTGGATGTGGCGCCTAACGACTCAGCGCCCTCCACCTCCACGAAATCGGAAGGCGTGCTGTCTGGTGGGGGTGCTGCAGAGCCCCCACCACAAGCGGCAGCACAGTCGCCGTGCGGGTCAGAGCCCCTTAGTCGTGGGGTGATGGCCTCGTACGGCGGCAAAGATCCGGGGCGCGCAGAGGCGCCCCTAAACGTTGGAAGGGGAGGCCTGGAGGAGGCCGCGGGTGAGACCCGATAATGTCTCAACGCCTCCTCCAGGTCAATTTGAACCACTGCCGGGGGGCCCAGGATCTCATGCTTCAAACCCTCCGGCAGTGGAACATTGGGATGGCCGTGATCGCCGAGCCCTACCGTGTCCCCAAACACCCAGCTTGGGTAGGGGACCTTAACGGTGTCTCGGCGATCACTTGGCAGTACGGACGCGGCACGCTGCCGTGCTCTGTCGTGGGGAGGGGCCACGGTTTTGTGGCGGTGAAGTGGGGGGAACTGGTGGTTGCCGGGTGTTACGCGTCGCCCGCTATGGGCCTCAGCGAATTTGAGGCGTACCTCGACGAGGTGGGGAGACGCATCTCCCCACATCTCGCCAGTGGGGTACTCGTCCTGGGTGATTTCAACGCCCACGCTGCAGCGTGGGGCTGCCCCAGGACGACCGTGAAGGGCGACGCGATGCTCGAATGGGCGGCGGGTCACGGCCTCGTAGTTTTGAATGAAGGGGCCGTGAGCACGTGCGTGCACGCGCGGGGCGAGTCGATCGTCGACATTTCGTTGGCGAGCCCCGCCATAGCGCGCCGTGTGTCCGACTGGAGGGTTGCGGAAGAGGTGGCCACGTTAAGCGACCACCTCTATATAACGTTTACCGTATCCGCGACCCCCGGCGTAAATGGACCCCGCCAACCGGGCAGGGAAGTACACCTGGCGCCACGCTGGTCCGCCAAGAGGCTGGACCCGGACGCCCTAGCGATGGCAGCCTCCGTTGTGGCATGGCAGGAGATGCCACGCCGGACCCTCGGCAATCCTTCTGCTGGGGCGCGTTGGTTCCGCGAGACTATGACGTCCTTATGCGACGCAGTCATGCCGCGGGCCACCGCCCCGAGCCGAGGGGGGTCCGTGTACTGGTGGTCGGGCGAGATCGAGGACTTACGCACTCGGTGTGTCCTCGCTCGACGCCAGTACACCCGCGCCAGGAGACGGCGCGGGGCGACGGAGGCAGAGGTGGTGAGGTTGCGCGGGGAATTTTCCCTGGCGCGAAGGACCCTCCGCCGGGCCATCGCAACCGCGAAAGCCCAGGCATGGACGGAGCTCCTCGGCTCTCTGGATGCAAATCCATGGGGGCGCCCTTATCATATGGTCGCAGGGAAGATGCGATCATGGGCGCCCCCGATCACAGAGAGTCTCGACCCCCAGCTGCTCGGGGAAACTATGCGCGTCCTCTTCCCCGTTGGGGGAGAGGCGTTCCTGCATCCCCCCGAGCCACAGCCGGATCACCCGCCTTGGTGGTCCGACGAACTGGGGGTCTCCGAGGAGGAGCTGGCCAGGGCCGTCCGGAGAATGGCTGCCAAGAAGACGGCGCCAGGACCGGACGGCATACCTGGCAGGGCCTGGGCAGTAGCGGTGGGCGTTCTGGGGGCCGGGCTGATTAGCGTCTTTGACGCGTGCCTGCGGACCGGTCAGTTCCCCCCCATGTGGAAGGTAGCGAGGTTGGTCCTCCTTCACAAGCCTGGGAAGCCCGCGGACTCTCCATCCGCGTTCCGCCCGATATGCTTGCTGGACGAGGCTGGGAAGCTCCTCGAGCGGGTCATTGTATCCCGTCTCGAGGGGCACCTGTCCCGCGTCGGCCCCGATCTGGCCGACCGACAGTTCGGCTTTCGCCGGGGCCGCTCCACAGTCGACGCCATAGCGACAGTGCGGACCCTGGCGGAATCGGCAATCTCCCGGGGGGGTGTGGCGTTGGCAGTCTCATTAGACATTGCCAACGCCTTCAATACCGTCTCCTGGGGGGCGATAGGTCGGGCACTCCAGTACCACCGGGTGCCCGCCTATCTATGCCGACTGATCGGGGATTATCTTCGGGGCAGGGTAGTCCAATATTCGGGTCGGAACGGGATGGAGCAGAGAGCGGTGCACCGCGGGGTTCCACAGGGGTCGGTCCTAGGGCCGCTCTTGTGGAACTTGGCCTACGATGCGGTGCTGCGGGCAGAACTCCCCGTCGGCGTGTCGTTGATTTGTTATGCCGACGACACCCTGGTGATAGCCGACGGGGACACGTGGAGGAGGGCCGTGGCCCTCGCGGAGGAAGGGACGGCACGAGTCGTTGCCGAAGTGGAGCGTCTGGGGTTGCGCGTGGCACCCCAGAAGACCGAGGCCATCTGGCTGTGTAACGTCAGTGGTCGCGGGGTGCCGCGCCAGGCGTCTCTACGGGTGGGCGGAGCCCAAGTCGCGGTGGGGCGCCGGATGAAGTATCTGGGCCTCACCCTCGACAGCTACTGGCGGTTCGGGCATCATTTGGAAGGGTTGGGTCCCCGTATCGAGAGGGCAGTGGCCGCGTTAGGCCGCATAATGCCTAATCTCGGGGGACCCAACATGGCGGCACGGCGGCTGTATTTGGGAGTCGTCCAGTCCATGGCGCTTTATGGCGCGCCGATATGGGCCGGCGGTCTGATGGCCAATCGGCGGGGTGCATTTGTACTCCGTCGGTTACAGAGGTTGGTCGCCATCAGAGTCGTGCGGGGTTATCGCACGATCTCCTACACAGCCGCCACCTTGCTAGCGGGTTCCGCACCGTTTCACCTGCTGGCGAAAATGGACGCAGAGGTGTATCAAAGCCTCTGCAACCTTCGCCAGCGGGGCGTGGACCCGCATGGCGAGGAGGCCGCCAGGGCCCGGAGCCAGGCGCGGCGACGCGTCTATAGTCGGTGGCTGGTCTGGTTATCGAAGCCAGACCAGCAGGATGATCGCGTCGCCGCGGCGGTCCGCCCAGTGTTTTATGCCTGGGTGGGCCGTAGCTGGGGTACGCCCACCTACCGCCTGACACAGGTACTGACCGGACACGGTTGCTTCGGTCGGTACCTGCATCGGATAGGGCGGGAGGCGACGGCTGCGTGCCATCATTGCAGGGGAAGGGAGGACACCGCGCAGCACACGTTGGAAATTTGTCCGGCGTGGGCAGCTCAGCGCGGTGTCCTCGTTAGAGCGATTGGAGCGGACCTCTCGCTGCCGGCCGTCATACGGGCAATGGTCGGCAGCGAGGAGGCGTGGGCGGCCATGGCCTTGTTTTGTGAAGAGGTCATGGCCGCCAAGGAAGACGCCGAGAGGGCGCGTGAGGAGGTGGGGGGCAGGCGGCGACGCCGACCGTAAGACCCTCCACCGCTCCCCGTGGCAGGGGGAGCGCGAAGGGGTCGGTGATGGTGTTTGTGGTGCGAGGTGAGGGACTTTATTCCCTCATTCCCTCTCGCACCCAGCCCATCACCGGACCGGGGGCCCGTGACAGGGGCCCCATTTAGCGGGGGCGGCAGTGTTAGCCGGCCCCGCAGCCGTGGTCGCGATCGGGTGGGGGCCCGGTCGCGGCTAGTAGCAACGGCACGAGTGGGGCGACGTCGCGTGTGACCGCGCGGCGTCGCCGGGGGGCAATCAATCATGGTTGCCCCCCATCGGGGGAGGAGGATCACATCTCCTCCCCCGGGAAGGGCCCGTAGTAGGGCGTTGCGCCAACGGGGAGAGTCACGGTAGTATCGCTAGTTTGGTTCCCGTGACTCTCCCCAGATAAAGGGCGCAGGCGGTCACCGTGGTGTTTTAGCCGGTAAGAGTCCGGCACTACCCCGGCCTCCCCCCCAGAGAGCCGGGGTGTCCATGAGGATTTCACCACGATAAAAAAAAAAAAAAAAAAAAAAAAAGGTCTGGGTTATGCCTGCATCTGGCTCATGATTTTGCCTTGTTCGCATGCTTGTTAGCCAGATCCTGGGTTTTTTCGTGTTTGAATCTCGTAGTAATATGGTACCACACTGAAACTGTCAATTAAACCTGGTTTCGATCCACATTTTAGAGGATAACACCGGTTAGGTCTGGGTTAGGACTGGGTTATGCCCGCATCTGGCTCATGATTTTGCCTTGTTCGCATACTTGTTGGCCAGATATTGGGTTTTTCCCTGTTTGAATAATATAGTAATGTGGTACTACAGTGAAACAGTCAATTAAACCTGGTTTCGATCAATATTTTAGAGGATAACAACGGTTAGGTCTGGGTTATGCCCGCATCTGGCTCATGATTATGCATTTTCATATAATTGTTGGCTAGATCCTGGGTTTTTTCCTCTTTGAATCACGCAGTAATGTGGTACCACATTGAAACAGTCAATTAAACCTGGTTTCGATCAATATTTTAGAGGACAACACCGGTTAGGTCTGGGTTATGCCCGCATCTGGCTCAAGATTTTACATTTTTCATATACTTGTTGGCTACATCCTCGGTTTTTTCCTGTCTGAATCACGCAGTAATGTGGTACCACATAGAAACAGTCAATTAAACCTGGTTTCGATCCACATTTTAGAGGATAACACCGGTTAGGTCTGGGTAAGGTCTGTGTTATACCTGCATCTGGCTCATGATTTTGCCTTGTTCGCATGCTTGTTGGCCAGATCCTGTGTATTTTCTGGTTTGAATCACGTAGTAATGTGGTACCACACTGAAACTGTCAATTAAACCTGGTTTCGATCCACATTTTAGAGGACAACATCGGTTAGGTCTGGGTTATGCCCGCATCTGGCTCATGATAATGCATTTTTCATATACTTGTTGGCTACATCCTCGGTTTTTTCCTGTCTGAATCACGCAGTACTGTGGTACCACATAGAAACAGTCAATTAAACCTGGTTTCGATCCACATTTTAGAGGATAACACCGGTTAGGTCTGGGATAGGTATGGGTTATGTCCGCATCTGGCTCATGATTTTGCCCTGTTCGCATGCTTGTTGGCCAGATCCTGGTTTTTTTTCTGGTTTGAATCACGTAGTAATGTGGTACCACACTGAAGCAGACAATTAAACGTTGTTTCGGTCCACATTTTAGAGGATAACACTGGTTAGGTCTGGGTTAGGTCTGGGTTATGCCCGCATCTAGCTCATGATTATGCATTTTCATATAATTGTTGGCTAGATCCTGGGTTTTTTCCTCTTTGAATCACGCAGTAATGTGGTACCACATTGAAACAGTCAATTAAACCTGGTTTCGATCAATATTTTAGAGGAGAACACCGGTTAGGTCTGGGTTATGCCCGCATCTGGCTCATGATTTAGCCTTCTTCGCGTGCTTGTTGGCAGGAACCTGGTTTTTTTTCTGGTTTGAATCACGTAGTAATGTGGTACCACACTGAAACAGTCAATTAAACCTGGTTTCGATCCACATTTTACAGGATAACACCGGTTAGGTCTGGGATAGGTATGGGTTATGTCCGCATCTGGCTCATGATTTTGCCTTGTTCGCATGCTTGTTGGCCAGATCCTGGTTTTTTTTCTGGTTTGAATCACGTAGTAATGTGGTACCACACTGAAACAGACAATTAAACGTGGTTTCGATCCACATTTTAGAGGATAACACCGGTTAGGTCTGGGTTAGGTCTGGGTTATGCCTGCATCTGGCTCATGATTTTGCCTTGTTCGCATGCTTGTTAGCCAGATCCTGTGTTTTTCTGGTTTGGATCACGTAGTAATGTGGTACCACACTCAAACAGTCAATTAATCCTGGTTTCGATCCACATTTTAGAGGATAACACCGGTTAGGTCTGGGTTAGGTCTGGGTTATGCCTGCATCTGGCTCATGATTTTGCCTTGTTCGCATGCTTGTTAGCCAGATCCTGGGTTTTTTCGGGTTTGAATCATGTAGTAGTGTGATACCACACTGAAACAGACAATTAAACGTGGTTTCGATCAATATTTTAGTGGATAACACCGGTTAGGTCTGGGTTAGGTCTGTGTTATGCCCCCAACTGGCTCATGATTTTGCATTTTTCATATACTTGTTGGCTACATCTTCGGTTTTTTCCTGTTTGAATCACGCAGTAATGTGGTACCACATAGAAACAGTCAATTAAACCTGGTTTCGATCCACATTTTAGAGGATAACACCGGTTAGGTCTGGGTTAGGTCTGTGTTATGCCCGCATCTGGCTCATGATTTTGCCTTCTTCGCATGCTTGTTGGCCAGATCCTGGTTTTTTTTCTGGTTTGAATCCCGTAGTAATGTGGTACCACACTGAAACAGTCAATTAAACCTGGTTTCGATCCACATTTTACAGGATAACACCGGTTAGGTCTGGGATAGGTATGGGTTATGCCTGCATCTGGCTCATGATTTTGCCTTGTTCGCATGCTTGTTGGCCAGAACCTGTGTATTTTCTGGTTTGAATCACGTAGTAATGTGGTACCACACTGAAACTGTCAATTAACCCTGGTTTCGATCCACATTTTAGAGGACAACATCGGTTAGGTCTGGGTTATACCCGCATCTGGCTCATGATTATGCATTTTCATATAATTGTTGGCTAGATCCTGGGTTATTCCTCTTTGAATCACGCTGTAATGTGGTACCACACTGAAACAGACAATTAAACGTGGTTTCGATCAATATTTTAGAGGATAACACCGGTTAGGTCTGGGTTAGGTCTGGGTTATGCCTGCATCTGACTCATGATTTTGCCTTGTTCGCATGCTTGTTGGCCAGATCCTGGGTTTTTTCGGGTTTGAATCACGTAGTAATGTGGTACAACACTGAAACAGACAATTAAACCTGGATGCGATCAATATTTTAGAGGATAACACCGGTTAGGTCTGGGTTAGGTCTGGGTTATGCCTGCATCTGGCTCATGATTTTGCCTTGTTCGCATGCTTGTTGGCCAGATCCTGGTTTTTTTTCTGGTTTGGATCACGTAGTTATGTAGAACCACACTGAAACTGTCAATTAAACCTGGTTTCGATCCACATTTTAGAGGACAACATCGGTTAGGTCTGGGTTATACCCCCATCTGGCTCATGATTATGCATTTTCATGTAATTGTTGGCTAGATCCTGGGTTTTTACCTCTTTGAATCACGCAGTAATGTGGTACCTCATTGAAACAGGCAATTAAACCTGGTTTCGATCAATATTTTAGAGGATAACGCCGGTTAGGTCTGGGTTAGGTCTGTGTTATGCCTGCATCTGGCTCATGATTTTGCCTTGTTCGCATGCCTGTTAGCCAGATCCTGTGTTTTTTCTGGTTTGAATCACGTAGTAATGTGGTACCACACTGAAAGAGTCAATTAAACCTGGTATCGATCCACATTTTAGAGGATTACAACGGTTTGGTCTGTGTTAAGTCTGGGATATGCCCGCATCTGGCTTATACTGTCTCCTTTTTCGCATACTTGTTGGCCGGGTCCTGGGTCTTTTCTGGTTTGAACCAGGTAGTAATGTGGCACCACACTGAAACAGTCAATTAATCTCTAAAATATTGATCGAAACCAGGTTTAACACCATTTGGGTCTGGGTTAGGTCTGGGTTATGCCCGCATCTGGCTCATGGTTTTGCCTTCTTCGCATACTTGTTGGCCAGATCCTGGGTTTTTTCGTGTTTGAATCTCGTAGTAATATGGTACCACACTGAAACTGTCAATTAGACCTGGTTTCGATCCACATTTTAGAGGACAACACCGGTTAGGTCTGGGTTATGGCCGCATCTGGCTCATGACTATGCATTTTCATATAATTGTTGGCTAGATCCTGGGTTTTTTCCTCTTTGAATCACGCAGTAATGTGGTACCACATTGAAACAGTCAATTAAACCTGGTTTCGATCAATATTTTAGAGGACAACACCGGTTAGGTCTGGGTTATGCCTGCATCTGGCTCATGATTTTGCCTTGTTCGCATGCTTGTTGGCCAGATCCTTGGTACTCTCTGGTTTGAATCACGTAGTAATGTGGTACCACACAGTAACAGTCAATTAAACCTGGTTTCGATCAATATTTTAGAGGATAACACCGGTTAGGTCTGGGTTAGGTATGGGTTATGCCTTTTTTTTTTTTTTGTTTTTTTACGTGGGGAAATCCTCATGGACACCCCGAGGCCCTTAAGTAGGGGTGGGCCTCGGGGTAGTGCCGGGCTCCTACCGGCTAAAACCCCACGGTGACCGTCCTCGGGCGCTGCGGCGGGGGACCGGGAACTCTAGTGAGACATCACAGAGTCCCCCGCCGCGCCTTGCCTGTCGAGGCTCATCCCGGGGGGAACGACAACGTATCATTCCCCCCTTATTTCTCCGCCGCGGACGCCAGGTCACCCGACGCCCGCGGCCCCGGGGCTGACTTCGCTGCTTGGGCCCCTAACGCCGAGCACCTGCAACCCCCACGGGCAGCCCGTCCATCCCCCGGCCATCGACGTGGTGGCCGGAGGTGAAAGCTGACGGGCCGGCCCACCTCTTCAGGAGCTACTGAAGGGGGCCAGGAGGCGAAAGTCGCCTCGCCCTCGCCCCTCTCCGAGCCCTCCCTCTCCGAGCCCTCCCTCTCCGAGCGGGATGCGCGGCCAGCTCGCGCGCCCGCTCGGCGGCCTCTTTCTGTGACATAACTACCTCACAGAAGGAGGCCACCACTTGCCATGTCCTCTCGCTGGCCACCATCTTGCCAATTACTGTAGCCAGCGAGAGGTTCCTCCCAACTTCCTGTTGCAGGACACGGCGCTCGTCTGCCCACGCTGGGCAGGCTGCCAACGTGTGCTGCGCCGTGTCTTGAGGGCCCCCACAGTGGTGGCACAGCGCCGTCGCCTCCTTCCCGATTCGACACAGGTACTCACCAAAGCAACCATGCCCGGTGAGCACCTGTGTCATCCTGTAGGACAGCCTACCCGGTTTGTCCTGCCACTCTTGCCAATGTAGCAGGACTGCACCAACGGACCGTTGTGCGGCTCCACCAGCCTGAATTAGTTGGCGGAACCACACAAACAAAACGGTCCGTTGGGCATGGCGCCTCGTCGCTTCGACCGATTGCCTCCTCTCCTCTGGCGGCCTCCCAGCCTCCTGAAGCTCCCTGGAATGCCGGAAAACCAATTGGTTTCTCCAGGCTAGGAGCTCCAAGGGCGGGAGACACGCCAGGGTAGTCGCCGCCTCGTGGGAGATGGTGCGATACCCTCTTACCACCCGGATTGCCAGCCGACGGTTGACGCGGCGCAGCATCTCCGTGCTGCGCCGGCTGGCATCCAGTTGCGGGGCCCAAATTGGGGCCCCGTAGAGGGCAATTGAACGCACCACCTCCACATAGAGGCGGCGGACTCCAGCATCAGGCCCCCCGATATTCGGAAGAAGGCGGCCTAACGCGGCAGCCGCCCTCTCCACACGGGGGGCCAAGCGGTCGAAATGCTCGATGAAGCGCCAACGGCTGTCGAGGATCAGGCCCAGATACTTCATATGGGCCTTCACCTCGACGTAGGCTGTCCCAACTCGGATCCGCAGGCCGGCCGGCGGAACCCCACGGGGGCCAAGTTTTTGAAAGTACATGGCCTCCGTTTTCTGGGGTGCCACCTCTAGGCCCAGCCTGCGGATTTCGGCGACGACGGTGGCCACCGCCACCTCCGCGGCGCGCGCTGTCCCTCTCCAGTCTGACCCGCTGACGAGCACCAGCGTGTCATCGGCATAACACGCCAGCGCTACGTCAGTGGGCAGAGGGGCCCGCAGTACCGAGTCGTACCCGATGTTCCATAGCAAGGGTCCTAGAACCGACCCCTGCGGAACACCGCGTACAACCCCCCTCCGCATCGTAACTCCGTCTCGGCCGGTGCAACTGATCCACCTGTCGCTCAGGTAGGACCCAACTATCCTCCTCAGATATGGGGGCACCCGATGAAACTCTAGCGCCCCCATAATCGCCTCCCAGGGCAGGGTGTTAAAGGCATTGACGATATCAAGTGATATCGCCAGAACCACCCTACCCTGGGAGGTTGCCCCCTGAGAGAGGGAACGGACCAGCTCGATGGCATCAAGGGTGGACCGTCCCTCTCTAAAGCCGAATTGGCAGGGGGCCAAGTCGGGTCCCACTGTGGACATGTGGTTGGAGAGGCGGGCAGCCACTATGCGCTCAAAGAGCTTGCCCGCCTCATCCAACAAACACACCGGCCGGTACGCAGAGGGCGTACCTGCGGGCCTTCCCGCCTTCCGAAGAAGGACCAGCCGCGCCGCCTTCCAGGGCGAGGGGAATTCCCCTCGGCGGAGGCAACCGCTAAGCAGCCTCCCAAACCGCGGGCTCAAGACGCCAAGGGCACAGGCCAACACCTGGCCGGGCATGCCGTCGGGACCCGGAGCAACCCTCCGAGCCCTCATCCGACGAACGGCCCGGCCCATCTCCTCGGGGGTGACCTCCAGTTCCTGGGACCAGATGGCAGGTTCCCAGGGTTCTCGAGGAGGTGGTACCCCAACCCGGTTAGACCCCGGGAACAGGGTTGATACCACCTACTCTAAAAACTGGAGGTCGAGAGTCTCCGTCAGAGGGGGCGCCCATGGACGAAGCTTGTCCATTACAAGCCTGTACGGGCGCCCCCACGAGGTATGGGTTATGCCTGCATCTGGCTCATGATTTTGCCTTGTTCGCATACTTGTTGGCCAGATCCTGGGTTTTTCCCTGTTTGAATAATATAGTAATGTGGTACCACAGTGAAACAGTCAATTAAACCTGGTTTCCATCAATATTTTAGAGGATAACAACGGTTAGGTCTGTGTTAACTCTGGGATATGCCCGCATCTGGCTTATACTGTCGCCTTTTTCGAATACTTGTTGGCCGGATCCTGGGTCTCTTCTGGTTTGAACCAGGTAGTAATGTGGCACCACACTGAAACAGTCAATTAAACCTGGTTTCGATCAATATTTTAGAGGTTAACACCATTTCGGTCTGGGTTAGGTCTGGGTTATGCCCGCATCTGGCTCATGGTTTTGCCTTCTTCGCATGCTTGTTGGCCAGATCCTGTGTATTTTCTGGTTTGAATCACGTAGTAATGTGGTACCACACTGAAACAGACAATTAAACGTGGTTTCGATCAATATTTTAGAGGATAACACCGGTTGGGTCTGGGTTAGGTATGGGTTATGCCAGCATCTGGCTCATGATTTTGCCATCACCGCATTCTTGTTCGCCAGAACCTGGGTTTTTTCGGGTGTGAATCACGTAGTAATGTGGTACCACACTGAAACAGTCAATTAAACCTGGTTTCGATCCACATTTTACAGGATGACACCGGTTAGGTCTGGGATAGGTATGGGTTATGTCCGCATCTGGCTCATGATTTTGCCTTGTTCGCATGCTTGTTGGCCAGATCCTGGTTTTTTTCTGGTTAGAATCACGTAGTAAAGTGGTACCACACTGAAACAGACAATTAAACGTGTTTTCGATCCACATTTTAGAGGATAACACCGGTTAGGTCTGGGTTAGGTCTGGGTTATGCCTGCATCTGGCTCATGATTTTGCCTTGTTCGCATGCTTGTTAGCCAGATCCTGGGTTTTTTCGGGTTTGAATCATGTAGTAGTGTGATACCACACTGAAACAGACAATTAAACGTGGTTTCGATCAATATTTTAGAGGATAACACCGGTTAGGTCTGGGTTAGGTCTGGGTTATGCCCCCAACTGGCTCATGATTTTGCATTTTTCATATACTTGTTGGCTAGATCCTGGGTTTTTTCCTGTTTGAATCACGCAGTAATGTGGTACCACATAGAAACAGTCAATTAAACCTGGTTTCGATCCACATTTTAGAGGATAACACCGGTTAGGTCTGGGATAGGTATGGGTTATGTCCGCATCTGGCTCATGATGTTGCCTTGTTCGCATGCTTGTTGGCCAGATCCTGGTTTTTTTTCTGGTTTGAATCACGTAGTAATGTGATACCACACTGAAACAGACAATTAAACGTGGTTTCGATCAATATTTTAGAGGATAACACCGGTTAGGTCTGGGTTAGATCTGGGTAATGCCCGCATCTGGCTCATGATTATGCATTTTCATATAATTGTTGGCTAGATCCTGGGTTTTTTCCTCTTTGAATCACGCAGTAATGTGGTACCACATTGAAACAGTCAATTAAACCAGGTTTCGATCAATATTTTAGAGGATATCGCCGGTTAGGTCTGGGTTAGGTCTGTGTTATGCCTGCATCTGGCTCATTATTTTGCCTTGTTCGTATGCTTGTTGGCCAGATCCTGTGTTTTTTCTGGTTTGAATCACGTAGTAATGTGGTACCACACTGAAACAGACAATTAAACCTGGATTCGATCAATATTTTAGAGGATAACACCGGTTAGGTCTGGGTTAGGTCTGGGTTATGCCCACATCTGGCTCATGATTTTGCCTTTTCCGCATACTTGTTGGCCAGATCCTGGGTTTTCCCCGGTTTGAATCACGTAGTAATGTGGTACCGCACTGAAACGGTCAATTAAACCTGGTTTCGATCAATATTTTAGAGGATAACACCGGTTAGGTCTGGGTTAGGTCTGGGTTATGCCCGCATCTGGCTCATGATTATGCATTTTCATATAATTGTTGGCTAGATCCTGGGTTTTTTCCTCTTTGAATCACGCAGTAATGTGGTACCACATTGAAACAGTCAATTAAACCAGGTTTCGATCAATATTTTAGAGGATATCGCCGGTTAGGTCTGGGTTAGGTCTGGGTTATGCCCGCATCTGGCTCATGTTTATGCATTTTCATATAATTGTTGGCTAGATCCTGGGTTTTCTCCTCTTTGAATCACGCAGTAATGTGGTACCACATTGAAACAGTCAATTAAACCAGGTTTCGATCAATATTTTAGAGGATATCGCCGGTTAGGTCTGGGTTAGGTCTGTGTTATGCCTGCATCTGGCTCATTATTTTGCCTTGTTCGTATGCTTGTTGGCCAGATCCTGTGTTTTTTCTGGTTTGAATCACGTAGTAATGTGGTACCACACTGAAACAGACAATTAAACCTGGATTCGATCAATATTTTAGAGGATAACACCGGTTAGGTCTGGGATAGGTATGGGTTATGTCCGCATCTGGCTCATGATTTTGCCTTGTTCGCATGCTTGTTGGCCAGATCCTGGTTTTTTTCTGGTTAGAATCACGTAGTAAAGTGGTACCACACTGAAACAGACAATTAAACGTGTTTTCGATCCACATTTTAGAGGATAACACCGGTTAGGTCTGGGTTAGGTCTGGGTTATGCCCGCATCTGGCTCATGATTATGCATTTTCATATAATTGTTGGCTAGATCCTGGGTTTTTTCCTCTTTGAATCACGCAGTAATGTGGTACCACATTGAAACAGTCAATTAAACCAGGTTTCGATCAATATTTTAGAGGATATCGCCGGTTAGGTCTGGGTTAGGTCTGGGTTATGCCCGCATCTGGCTCATGTTTATGCATTTTCATATAATTGTTGGCTAGATCCTGGGTTTTCTCCTCTTTGAATCACGCAGTAATGTGGTACCACATTGAAACAGTCAATTAAACCAGGTTTCGATCAATATTTTAGAGGATATCGCCGGTTAGGTCTGGGTTAGGTCTGTGTTATGCCTGCATCTGGCTCATTATTTTGCCTTGTTCGTATGCTTGTTGGCCAGATCCTGTGTTTTTTCTGGTTTGAATCACGTAGTAATGTGGTACCACACTGAAACAGACAATTAAACGTGGTTTCGATCAATATTTTAGAGGATAACGCCGGTTAGGTCTGGGTTAGGTCTGTGTTATGCCTGCATCTGGCTTATGATTTTGCCTTGTTCGCATGCTTGTTGGCCAGATCCTGTGTATTTTCTGGTTTGAATCACGTAGTAATGTGGTACCACACTGAAACAGACAATTAAACGTGGTTTCGATCAATATTTTAGAGGATAACACCGGTTGGGTCTGGGTTAGGTATGGGTTATGCCAGCATCTGGCTCATGATTTTGCCATCACCGCATTCTTGTTCGCCAGAACCTGGGTTTTTTCGGGTGTGAATCACGTAGTAATGTGGTACCACACTGAAACAGTCAATTAAACCTGGTTTCGATCCACATTTTACAGGATGACACCGGTTAGGTCTGGGATAGGTATGGGTTATGTCCGCATCTGGCTCATGATTTTGCCTTGTTCGCATGCTTGTTGGCCAGATCCTGGTTTTTTTCTGGTTAGAATCACGTAGTAAAGTGGTACCACACTGAAACAGACAATTAAACGTGTTTTCGATCCACATTTTAGAGGATAACACCGGTTAGGTCTGGGTTAGGTCTGGGTTATGCCTGCATCTGGCTCATGATTTTGCCTTGTTCGCATGCTTGTTAGCCAGATCCTGGGTTTTTTCGGGTTTGAATCATGTAGTAGTGTGATACCACACTGAAACAGACAATTAAACGTGGTTTCGATCAATATTTTAGAGGATAACACCGGTTAGGTCTGGGTTAGGTCTGGGTTATGCCCCCAACTGGCTCATGATTTTGCATTTTTCATATACTTGTTGGCTAGATCCTGGGTTTTTTCCTGTTTGAATCACGCAGTAATGTGGTACCACATAGAAACAGTCAATTAAACCTGGTTTCGATCCACATTTTAGAGGATAACACCGGTTAGGTCTGGGATAGGTATGGGTTATGTCCGCATCTGGCTCATGATGTTGCCTTGTTCGCATGCTTGTTGGCCAGATCCTGGTTTTTTTTCTGGTTTGAATCACGTAGTAATGTGATACCACACTGAAACAGACAATTAAACGTGGTTTCGATCAATATTTTAGAGGATAACACCGGTTAGGTCTGGGTTAGATCTGGGTAATGCCCGCATCTGGCTCATGATTATGCATTTTCATATAATTGTTGGCTAGATCCTGGGTTTTTTCCTCTTTGAATCACGCAGTAATGTGGTACCACATTGAAACAGTCAATTAAACCAGGTTTCGATCAATATTTTAGAGGATATCGCCGGTTAGGTCTGGGTTAGGTCTGTGTTATGCCTGCATCTGGCTCATTATTTTGCCTTGTTCGTATGCTTGTTGGCCAGATCCTGTGTTTTTTCTGGTTTGAATCACGTAGTAATGTGGTACCACACTGAAACAGACAATTAAACCTGGATTCGATCAATATTTTAGAGGATAACACCGGTTAGGTCTGGGTTAGGTCTGGGTTATGCCCACATCTGGCTCATGATTTTGCCTTTTCCGCATACTTGTTGGCCAGATCCTGGGTTTTCCCCGGTTTGAATCACGTAGTAATGTGGTACCGCACTGAAACGGTCAATTAAACCTGGTTTCGATCAATATTTTAGAGGATAACACCGGTTAGGTCTGGGTTAGGTCTGGGTTATGCCCGCATCTGGCTCATGATTATGCATTTTCATATAATTGTTGGCTAGATCCTGGGTTTTTTCCTCTTTGAATCACGCAGTAATGTGGTACCACATTGAAACAGTCAATTAAACCAGGTTTCGATCAATATTTTAGAGGATAACGCCGGTTAGGTCTGGGTTAGGTCTGTGTTATGCCTGCATCTGGCTCATTATTTTGCCTTGTTCGCATGCTTGTTGGCCAGATCCTGCGTTTTTTCTGGTTTGAATCACGTAGTAATGTGGTACCACACTGAAACAGACAATTAAACGTGGTTTCGATCCACATTTTAGAGGATAACACCGGTTATGTCTGGGTCAGGTCTGTGTTATGCCTGCATCTGGCTCATGATTTTGCCTTGTTCGCATGCTTGTTAGCCAGATCCTGTGTTTTTCTGGTTTGGATCACGTAGTAATGTGGTACCACACTCAAACAGTCAATTAAACCTGGTTTCGATCAATATTTTAGAGGACAACACCGGTTAGGTCTGGGTTATGCCCGCATCTGGCTCATGATTTAGCCTTCTTCGCATGCTTGTTGGCAGGATCCTGATTTTTTTTCTGGTTTGAATCACGTAGTAATGTGGTACCACACTGAAACAGTCAATTAAACCTGGTTTCGATCCACATTTTACAGGATAACACCGGTTAGGTCTGGGATAGGTATGGGTTATGTCCGCATCTGGCTCATGATTTTGCCTTGTTCGCATGCTTGTTGGCCAGATCCTGGTTTTTTTTCTGGTTTGAATCACGTAGTAATGTGGTACCACACTGAAACAGACAATTAAACGTGGTTTCGATCCACATTTTAGAGGATAACACCGGTTAGGTCTGGGTTAGGTCTGGGTTATGCCTGCATCTGGCTCATGATTTTGCCTTGTTCGCATGCTTGTTAGCCAGATCCTGTGTTTTTCTGGTTTGGATCACGTAGTAATGTGGTACCACACTCAAACAGTCAATTAATCCTGGTTTCGATCCACATTTTAGAGGATAACACCGGTTAGGTCTGGGTTAGGTCTGGGTTATGCCTGCATCTGGCTCATGATTTTGCCTTGTTCGCATGCTTGTTAGCCAGATCCTGGGTTTTTTCGGGTTTGAATCATGTAGTAGTGTGATACCACACTGAAACAGACAATTAAACGTGGTTTCGATCAATATTTTAGTGGATAACACCGGTTAGGTCTGGGTTAGGTCTGTGTTATACCCCCAACTGGCTCATGATTTTGCATTTTTCATATACTTGTTGGCTAGATCCTGGGTTTTTTCCTGTTTGAATCACGCAGTAATGTGGTACCACATTGAAACAGTCAATTAAACCTGGTTTCGATCAATATTTTGGAGGTTAACACCATTTAGGTCTGGGTTAGGTCTGGGTTATGCCCGCATCTGGCTCATGGTTTTGCCTTCTTCGCATACTTGTTGGCCAGATCCTGGGTTTTTTCGTGTCTGAATCACGTAGTAATGTGGTACCGCACTGAAACGGTCAATTAAACCTGGCTTCGATCCACATTTTAGAGGACAACATCGGTTAGGTCTGGGTTATGCCCGCATCTGGCTCATGATTATGCATTTTCATATAATTGTTGGCTAGATCCTGGGTTTTTTCCTCTTTGAATCACGCAGTAATGTGGTACCACATTGAAACAGTCAATTAAACCTGGTTTCGATCAATATTTTAGAGGTTAACACCATTTAGGTCTGGGTTAGGTCTGGGTTATGCCCGCATCTGGCTCAAGATTTTGCCTTCTTCGCATACTTGTTGGCCAGATCCTGGGTTTTTTCGGGTTTGAATCACGTAGTAGTGTGGTACCACACTGAAACAGTCAATTAAATCTGGTTTCGATCAATATTTTAGAGGACAACACCGGTTACGTCTGGGTTAGGTCTGAGATTTGCATGCATCTGGCTTATACTTTCGCATTTTTCGCATACTTGTTGGCCAGATCCTGGGTTTTTTCCTGTTTGAATCACGTAGTAATGTAGTACCACACTCAAACAGACAATTAAACCTGGTTTCGATCAATATTTTAGAGGATAACACCGGTTAGGTCTAGGTTAGATCTGGGTTATGCCCGCATCTGGCTCATGATTATGCATTTTCATATAATTGTTGGCTAGATCCTGGGTTTTTTCCTCTTTGAATCACGCAGTAATGTGGTACCACATTGAAACAGTCAATTAAACCAGGTTTCGATCAATATTTTAGAGGATATCGCCGGTTAGGTCTGGGTTAGGTCTGGGTTATGCCCGCATCTGGCTCATCTTTATGCATTTTCATATAATTGTTGGCTAGATCCTGGGTTTTCTCCTCTTTGAATCACGCAGTAATGTGGTACCACATTGAAACAGTCAATTAAACCAGGTTTCGATCAATATTTTAGAGGATATCGCCGGTTAGGTCTGGGTTAGGTCTGTGTTATGCCTGCATCTGGCTCATTATTTTGCCTTGTTCGTATGCTTGCTGGCCAGATCCTGTGTTTTTTCTGGTTTGAATCACGTAGTAATGTGGTACCACACTGAAACAGACAATTAAACCTGGATTCGATCAATATTTTAGAGGATAACACCGGTTAGGTCTGGGTTAGGTCTGGGTTATGCCCGCATCTGGCTCATGATTTTGCCTTTTCCGCATACTTGTTGGCCAGATCCTGGGTTTTCCCCGGTTTGAATCACGTAGTAATGTGGTACCGCACTGAAACGGTCAATTAAACCGGGTTTCGATCAATATTTTAGAGGATAACACCGGTTAGGTCTGGGTTAGGTCTGGGTTATGCCCGCATCTGGCTCATGATTATGCATTTTCATATAATTGTTGGCTAGATCCTGGGTTTTTTCCTCTTTGAATCACGCAGTAATGTGGTACCACATTGAAACAGTCAATTAAACCAGGTTTCGATCAATATTTTAGAGGATAACGCCGGTTAGGTCTGGGTTAGGTCTGTGTTATGCCTGCATCTGGCTCATTATTTTGCCTTGTTCGCATGCTTGTTGGCCAGATCCTGCGTTTTTTCTGGTTTGAATCACGTAGTAATGTGGTACCACACTGAAACAGACAATTAAACGTTGTTTCGATCAATATTTTAGAGGATAACACCGGTTAGGTCTGGGTTAGGTCTGTGTTATGCCCCCAACTGGCTCATGATTTTGCATTTTCATATAATTGTTGGCTAGATCCTGGGTTTTTTCCTCTTTGAATCACGCAGTAATGTGGTACCACATTGAAACAGTCAATTAAACCTGGTTTCGATCAATATTTTAGAGGACAACACCGGTTAGGTCTGGGTTATGCCCGCATCTGGCTCATGATTTAGCCTTCTTCGCATGCTTGTTGGCAGGATCCTGGTTTTTTTTCTGGTTTGAATCACGTAGTAATGTGGTACCACACTGAAACAGTCAATTAAACCTGGTTTCGATCCACATTTTACAGGATAACAGCGGTTAGGTCTGGGATAGGTATGGGTTATGTCCGCATCTGGCTCATGATTTTGCCTTGTTCGCATGCTTGTTGGCCAGATCCTGGTTTTTTTTCTGGTTTGAATCACGTAGTAATGTGGTACCACACTGAAACAGTCAATTAAACCTGGTTTCGATCCACATTTTACAGGATAACAGCGGTTAGGTCTGGGATAGGTATGGGTTATGTCCGCATCTGGCTCATGATTTTGCCTTGTTCGCATGCTTGTTGGCCAGATCCTGGTTTTTTTTCTGGTTTGAATCACGTAGTAATGTGGTACCACACTGAAACAGACAATTAAACGTGGTTTCGATCCACATTTTAGAGGATAACACCGGTTAGGGCTGGGTTAGGTCTGTGTTATGCCCCCAACTGGCTCATGATTTTGCATTTTTCATATACTTCTTGGCTACATCCTCGGTTTTTTCCTGTTTGAATCACGCAGTCATGTGGTACCACATAGAAACAGTCAATTAAACCTGGTTTCGATCCACATTTTAGAGGATAACACCGGTTAGGTCTGGGATAGGTATGGGTTATGTCCGCATCTGGCTCATGATTTTGCCTTGTTCGCATGCTTGTTGGCCAGATCCTGGTTTTTTTCTGGTTTGAATCACGTAGTAATGTGGTACCACACTGAAACAGACAATTAAACGTGGTTTCGATCAATATTTTAGAGGATAACGCCGGTTAGGTCTGGGTTAGGTCTGTGTTATGCCTGCATCTGGCTCATGATTTTGCCTTGTTCGCATGCTTGTTGGCCAGATCCTGTGTATTTTCTGGTTTGAATCACGTAGTAATGTGGTACCACACTGAAACTGTCAATTAAACCTGGTTTCGATCCACATTTTAGAGGACAACAACGGTTAGGTCTGGGTTATGCCCACATCTGGCTCATGATTATGCATTTTCATATAATTGTTGGCTAGATCCTGGGTTTTTTCCTCTTTGAATCACGCAGTAATGTGGTACCACATTGAAACAGTCAATTAAACCTGGTTTCGATCAATATTTTAGAGGACAACACCGGTTAGGTCTGGGTTATGCCCGCATCTGGCTCATGATTTTGCCTTCTTCGCATGCTTGTTGGCCAGATCTTGGTTTTTTTTCTGGTTTGAATCACGTAGTAATGTGGTACCACACTGAAACAGTCAATTAAACCTGGTTTCGATCCACATTTTACAGGATAACACCGGTTAGGTCTGGGATAGGTATGGGTTATGCCTGCATCTGGCTCATGATTTTGCATTGTTCGCATGCTTGTTGGCCAGATCCTGTGTATTTTCTGGTTTGAATCACGTAGTAATGTGGTACCACACTGAAACTGTCAATTAAACCTGGTTTCGATCCACATTTTAGAGGACAACATCGGTTAGGTCTGGGTTATACCCGCATCTGGCTCATGATTATGCATTTTCATATAATTGTTGGCTAGATCCTGGGTTATTCCTCTTTGAATCACGCTGTAATGCGGTACCACACTGAAACAGACAATTAAACGTGGTTTCGATCAATATTTTAGAGGATAACACCGGTTAGGTCTGGGTTAGGTCTGGGTTATGCCTGCATCTGGCTCATGATTTTGCCTTGTTCGCATGCTTGTTGGCCAGATCCTGGGTTTTTTCGGGTTTGAATCACGTAGTAATGTGGTACCACACTGAAACAGACAATTAAACGTGGTTTCGATCAATATTTTAGAGGATAACGCCGGTTAGGTCTGGGTTAGGTCTGTGTTATGCCTGCATCTGGCTCATGATTTTGCCTTGTTCGCATGCTTGTTGGCCAGATCCTGTGTATTTTCTGGTTTGAATCACGTAGTAATGTGGTACCACACTGAAACTGTCAATTAAACCTGGTTTCGATCCACATTTTAGAGGACAACAACGGTTAGGTCTGGGTTATGCCCACATCTGGCTCATGATTATGCATTTTCATATAATTGTTGGCTAGATCCTGGGTTTTTTCCTCTTTGAATCACGCAGTAATGTGGTACCACATTGAAACAGTCAATTAAACCTGGTTTCGATCAATATTTTAGAGGACAACACCGGTTAGGTCTGGGTTATGCCCGCATCTGGCTCATGATTTTGCCTTCTTCGCATGCTTGTTGGCCAGATCCTGGTTTTTTTTCTGGTTTGAATCACGTAGTAATGTGGTACCACACTGAAACAGTCAATTAAACCTGGTTTCGATCCACATTTTACAGGATAACACCGGTTAGGTCTGGGATAGGTATGGGTTATGCCTGCATCTGGCTCATGATTTTGCATTGTTCGCATGCTTGTTGGCCAGATCCTGTGTATTTTCTGGTTTGAATCACGTAGTAATGTGGTACCACACTGAAACTGTCAATTAAACCTGGTTTCGATCCACATTTTAGACGACAACATCGGTTAGGTCTGGGTTATACCCGCATCTGGCTCATGATTATGCATTTTCATGTAATTGTTGGCTAGATCCTGGGTTATTCCTCTTTGAATCACGCTGTAATGTGGTACCACACTGAAACAGACAATTAAACGTGGTTTCGATCAATATTTTAGAGGATAACACCGGTTAGGTCTGGGTTAGGTCTGGGTTATGCCTGCATCTGGCTCATGATTTTGCCTTGTTCGCATGCTTGTTGGCCAGATCATGGGTTTTTTCGGGTTTGAATCACGTAGTAATGTGGTACAACACTGAAACAGACAATTAAACCTGGATGCGATCAATATTTTACAGGATAACACCGGTTAGGTCTGGGTTAGGTCTGGGTTATGCCCGCATCTGGCTCATGATTATGCATTTTCATGTAATTGTTGGCTAGATCCTGGGTTTTTTCCTCTTTGAATCACGCCGTAATGTGGTACCTCATTGAAACAGGCAATTAAACCTGGTTTCGATCAATATTTTAGAGGATAACGCCGGTTAGGTCTCGGTTAGGTCTGTGTTATGCCTGCATCTGGCCCATGATTTCGCCTTGTTCGCATGCTTGTTGGCCAGATCCCGTGTTTTTTCTGGTTTGAATCACGTAGTAATGTGGTACCACACTGAAACAGTCAATTAAACCTGGTATCGATCCACATCTTAGAGGATTACAACGGTTAGGTCTGTGTTAAGTCTGGGATATGCCCGCATCTGGCTTATACTGTCTCCTTTTTCGCATACTTGTTGGCCGGATCCTGGGTCTTTTCTGGTTTGAACCAGGTAGTAATGTGGCACCACACTGAAACAGTCAATTAATCTCTAAAATATTGATCGAAACCAGGTTTAACACCATTTGGGTCTGGGTTAGGTCTGGGTTATGCCCGCATCTGGCTCATGGTTTTGCCTTCTTCGCATACTTGTTGGCCAGATCCTGGGTTTTTTCGTGTTTGAATCTCGTAGTAATATGGTACCACACTGAAACTGTCAATTAGACCTGGTTTCGATCCACATTTTAGAGGACAACACCGGTTAGGTCTGGGTTATGCCCGCATCTGGCTCATGATTATGCATTTTCATATAATTGTTGGCTAGATCCTGGGTTTTTTCCTCTTTGAATCACGCAGTAATGTGGTACCACATTGAAACAGTCAATTAAACCTGGTTTCGATCAATATTTTAGTGGACAACACCGGTTAGGTCTGGGTTAGGTCTGGGTTATGCCCGCATCTGGCTCATGGTTTTGCATTCTTCGCATGCTTGTTGGCCAGATCCAGGGTTTTTTCGTGTTTGAATCACGTAGTAATGTGGTACCGCACTGAAACGGTCAATTAAACCTGGTTTCGATCCACATTTTAGAGGACAACACCGGTCAGGTCTGGGTTATGCCCGCATCTGGGTCATGATTTTGCCATCTTCGCATGCTTGTTGGCCAGATCCTGGTTTTTTTTCTGGTTAGAATCACGTAGTAATGTGGTACCACACTGAAACAGACAATTAAACGTGGTTTCGATCCACATTTTAGAGGATAACACCGGTTAGGTCTGGGTTAGGTCTGGGTTATGCCTGCATCTGGCTCATGATCTTGCCTTGTTCGCATGCTTGTTAGCCAGATCCTGGGTTTTTTCGGGTTTGAATCATGTAGTAGTGTGATACCACACTGAAACAGACAATTAAACGTGGTTTCGATCAATATTTTAGAGGATAACACCGGTTAGGTCTGGGTTAGGTCTGTGTTATGCCTGCATCTGGCTCATGATTTTGCCTTGTTCGCATGCTTGTTGGCCAGATCCTGTGTATTTTCTGGTTTGAATCACGTAGTAATGTGGTACCACACTGAAACAGACAATTAAACGTGGTTTCGATCAATATTTTAGACGATAACACCGGTTAGGTCTGGGTTAGGTATGGGTTATGCCAGCATCTGGCTCATGATTTTGCCATCACCGCATTCTTGTTCGCCAGAACCTGGGTTTTTTCGGGTTTGAATCACGTAGTAATGTGGTACCACACTGAAACAGACAATTAAACCTGGATTTGATCAATATTTTAGAGGACAACATCGGTTAGGTCTGGGTTATGCCCGCATCTGGCTCATGATTATGCATTTTCATATAATTGTTGGCTAGATCCTGGGTTTTTTCCTCTTTGAATCACGCAGTAATGTGGTACCACATTGAAACAGTCAATTAAACCTGGTTTCGATCAGTATTTTAGAGGACAACACCGGTTAGGTCTGGGTTATGCCCGCATCTGGCTCATGATTTTGCCTTCTTCGCATGCTTGTTGGCCAAATCCTGGTTTTTTTTCTGGTTTGAATCACGTAGTAATGTGGTACCACACTGAAACAGTCAATTAAACCTGGTTTCGATCCACATTTTACAGGATAACACCGGTTAGGTCTGGGATAGGTATGGGTTATGCCTGCATCTGGCTCATGATTTTGCCTTGTTCGCATGCTTGTTGGCCAGATCCTGTGTATTTTCTGGTTTGAATCACGTAGTAATGTGGTACCACACTGAAACTGTCAATTAAACCTGGTTTCGATCCACATTTTAGAGGACAACATCGGTTAGGTCTGGGTTATACCCGCATCTGGCTCATGATTATGCATTTTCATATAATTGTTGGCTAGATCCTGGGTTATTCCTCTTTGAATCACGCTGTAATGTGGTACCACACTGAAACAGACAATTACACGTGGTTTCGATCAATATTTTAGAGGATAACACCGGTTAGGTCTGGGTTAGGTCTGGGTTATGCCTGCATCTGGCTCATGATCTTGCCTTGTTCGCATGCTTGTTAGCCAGATCCTGGGTTTTTTCGGGTTTGAATCATGTAGTAGTGTGATACCACACTGAAACAGACAATTAAACGTGGTTTCGATCAATATTTTAGAGGATAACACCGGTTAGGTCTGGGTTAGGTCTGTGTTATGCCTGCATCTGGCTCATGATTTTGCCTTGTTCGCATGCTTGTTGGCCAGATCCTGTGTATTTTCTGGTTTGAATCACGTAGTAATGTGGTACCACACTGAAACAGACAATTAAACGTGGTTTCGATCAATATTTTAGACGATAACACCGGTTAGGTCTGGGTTAGGTATGGGTTATGCCAGCATCTGGCTCATGATTTTGCCATCACCGCATTCTTGTTCGCCAGAACCTGGGTTTTTTCGGGTTTGAATCACGTAGTAATGTGGTACCACACTGAAACAGACAATTAAACCTGGATTTGATCAATATTTTAGAGGACAACATCGGTTAGGTCTGGGTTATGCCCGCATCTGGCTCATGATTATGCATTTTCATATAATTGTTGGCTAGATCCTGGGTTTTTTCCTCTTTGAATCACGCAGTAATGTGGTACCACATTGAAACAGTCAATTAAACCTGGTTTCGATCAGTATTTTAGAGGACAACACCGGTTAGGTCTGGGTTATGCCCGCATCTGGCTCATGATTTTGCCTTCTTCGCATGCTTGTTGGCCAAATCCTGGTTTTTTTTCTGGTTTGAATCACGTAGTAATGTGGTACCACACTGAAACAGTCAATTAAACCTGGTTTCGATCCACATTTTACAGGATAACACCGGTTAGGTCTGGGATAGGTATGGGTTATGCCTGCATCTGGCTCATGATTTTGCCTTGTTCGCATGCTTGTTGGCCAGATCCTGTGTATTTTCTGGTTTGAATCACGTAGTAATGTGGTACCACACTGAAACTGTCAATTAAACCTGGTTTCGATCCACATTTTAGAGGACAACATCGGTTAGGTCTGGGTTATACCCGCATCTGGCTCATGATTATGCATTTTCATATAATTGTTGGCTAGATCCTGGGTTATTCCTCTTTGAATCACGCTGTAATGTGGTACCACACTGAAACAGACAATTACACGTGGTTTCGATCAATATTTTAGAGGATAACACCGGTTAGGTCTGGGTTAGGTCTGGGTTATGCCTGCATCTGGCTCATGATCTTGCCTTGTTCGCATGCTTGTTAGCCAGATCCTGGGTTTTTTCGGGTTTGAATCATGTAGTAGTGTGATACCACACTGAAACAGACAATTAAACGTGGTTTCGATCAATATTTTAGAGGATAACACCGGTTAGGTCTGGGTTAGGTCTGTGTTATGCCTGCATCTGGCTCATGATTTTGCCTTGTTCGCATGCTTGTTGGCCAGATCCTGTGTATTTTCTGGTTTGAATCACGTAGTAATGTGGTACCACACTGAAACAGACAATTAAACGTGGTTTCGATCAATATTTTAGACGATAACACCGGTTAGGTCTGGGTTAGGTATGGGTTATGCCAGCATCTGGCTCATGATTTTGCCATCACCGCATTCTTGTTCGCCAGAACCTGGGTTTTTTCGGGTTTGAATCACGTAGTAATGTGGTACCACACTGAAACAGACAATTAAACCTGGATTTGATCAATATTTTAGAGGACAACATCGGTTAGGTCTGGGTTATGCCCGCATCTGGCTCATGATTATGCATTTTCATATAATTGTTGGCTAGATCCTGGGTTTTTTCCTCTTTGAATCACGCAGTAATGTGGTACCACATTGAAACAGTCAATTAAACCTGGTTTCGATCAGTATTTTAGAGGACAACACCGGTTAGGTCTGGGTTATGCCCGCATCTGGCCCATGATTTTGCCTTCTTCGCATGCTTGTTGGCCAAATCCTGGTTTTTTTTCTGGTTTGAATCACGTAGTAATGTGGTACCACACTGAAACAGTCAATTAAACCTGGTTTCGATCCACATTTTACAGGATAACACCGGTTAGGTCTGGGATAGGTATGGGTTATGCCTGCATCTGGCTCATGATTTTGCCTTGTTCGCATGCTTGTTGGCCAGATCCTGTGTATTTTCTGGTTTGAATCACGTAGTAATGTGGTACCACACTGAAACTGTCAATTAAACCTGGTTTCGATCCACATTTTAGAGGACAACATCGGTTAGGTCTGGGTTATACCCGCATCTGGCTCATGATTATGCATTTTCATATAATTGTTGGCTAGATCCTGGGTTATTCCTCTTTGAATCACGCTGTAATGTGGTACCACGCTGAAACAGACAATTACACGTGGTTTCGATCAATATTTTAGAGGATAACACCGGTTAGGTCTGGGTTAGGTCTGGGTTATGCCTGCATCTGGCTCATGATCTTGCCTTGTTCGCATGCTTGTTAGCCAGATCCTGGGTTTTTTCGGGTTTGAATCATGTAGTAGTGTGATACCACACTGAAACAGACAATTAAACGTGGTTTCGATCAATATTTTAGAGGATAACACCGGTTAGGTCTGGGTTAGGTCTGTGTTATGCCTGCATCTGGCTCATGATTTTGCCTTGTTCGCATGCTTGTTGGCCAGATCCTGTGTATTTTCTGGTTTGAATCACGTAGTAATGTGGTACCACACTGAAACAGACAATTAAACGTGGTTTCGATCAATATTTTAGACGATAACACCGGTTAGGTCTGGGTTAGGTATGGGTTATGCCAGCATCTGGCTCATGATTTTGCCATCACCGCATTCTTGTTCGCCAGAACCTGGGTTTTTTCGGGTTTGAATCACGTAGTAATGTGGTACCACACTGAAACAGACAATTAAACCTGGATTTGATCAATATTTTAGAGGACAACATCGGTTAGGTCTGGGTTATGCCCGCATCTGGCTCATGATTATGCATTTTCATATAATTGTTGGCTAGATCCTGGGTTTTTTCCTCTTTGAATCACGCAGTAATGTGGTACCACATTGAAACAGTCAATTAAACCTGGTTTCGATCAGTATTTTAGAGGACAACACCGGTTAGGTCTGGGTTATGCCCGCATCTGGCTCATGATTTTGCCTTCTTCGCATGCTTGTTGGCCAAATCCTGGTTTTTTTTCTGGTTTGAATCACGTAGTAATGTGGTACCACACTGAAACAGTCAATTAAACCTGGTTTCGATCCACATTTTACAGGATAACACCGGTTAGGTCTGGGATAGGTATGGGTTATGCCTGCATCTGGCTCATGATTTTGCCTTGTTCGCATGCTTGTTGGCCAGATCCTGTGTATTTTCTGGTTTGAATCACGTAGTAATGTGGTACCACACTGAAACTGTCAATTAAACCTGGTTTCGATCCACATTTTAGAGGACAACATCGGTTAGGTCTGGGTTATACCCGCATCTGGCTCATGATTATGCATTTTCATATAATTGTTGGCTAGATCCTGGGTTATTCCTCTTTGAATCACGCTGTAATGTGCTACCACACTGAAACAGACAATTACACGTGGTTTCGATCAATATTTTAGAGGATAACACCGGTTAGGTCTGGGTTAGGTCTGGGTTATGCCTGCATCTGGCTCATGATTTTGCCTTGTTCGCATGCTTGTTGGCCAGATCCTAGGTTTTTTCGGGTTTGAATCACGTAGTAATGTGGTACAACACTGAAACAGACAATTAAAC
Organism: Colletes latitarsis; assembly: GCF_051014445.1. Taxonomy (NCBI): domain Eukaryota; kingdom Metazoa; phylum Arthropoda; class Insecta; order Hymenoptera; family Colletidae; genus Colletes; species Colletes latitarsis. Next base: position 9,485,441 of record NC_135147.1, read on the forward strand.
CTGGATGCGATCAATATTTTAGAGGATAACACCGGTTAGGTCTGGGTTAGGTCTGGGTTATGCCTGCATCTGGCTCATGATTTTGCCTTGTTCGCATGCTTGTTGGCCAGATCCTGGTTTTTTTTCTGGTTTGAATCACGTAGTAATGTGGTACCACACTGAAACTGTCAATTAAACCTGGTTTCGATCCACATTTTAGAGGACAACATCGGTTAGGTCTGGGTTATACCCGCATCTGGCTCATGATTATGCATTTTCATGTAATTGTTGGCTACATCACGGGTTTTTACCTCTTTGAATCACGCAGTAATGTGGTACCTCATTGAAACAGGCAATTAAACCTGGTTTCGATCCACATTTTAGAGGATTACAACGGTTAGGTCTGTGTTAGGTCTGGGATATGCCCGCATCTGGCTTATACTGTCTCCTTTTTCGCATACTTGTTGGCCGGGTCCTGGGTCTTTTCTGGTTTGAACCAGGTAGTAATGTGGCACCACACTGAAACAGTCAATTAATCTCTAAAATATTGATCGAAACCAGGTTTAACACCATTTGGGTCTGGGTTAGGTCTGGGTTATGCCCGCATCTGGCTCATGGTTTTGCCTTCTTCGCATACTTGTTGGCCAGATCCTGGGTTTTTTCGTGTTTGAATCTCGTAGTAATATGGTACCACACTGAAACTGTCAATTAGACCTGGTTTCGATCCACATTTTAGAGGACAACACCGGTTAGGTCTGGGTTATGCCCGCATCTGGCTCATGATTATGCATTTTCATATAATTGTTGGCTAGATCCTGGGTTTTTTCCTCTTTGAATCACGCAGTAATGTGGTAGCACATTGAAACAGTCAATTAAACCTGGTTTCGATCAATATTTTAGAGGACAACACCGGTTAGGTCTGGGTTATGCCTGCATCTGGCTCATGATTTTGCCTTGTTCGCATGCTTGTTGGCCAGATCCTTGGTACTCTCTGGTTTGAATCACGTAGTAATGTGGTACCACACAGTAACAGTCAATTAAACCTGGTTTCGATCAATATTTTAGAGGATAACACCGGTTAGGTCTGGGTTAGGTATGGGTTATGCCTTTTTTTTTTTTTTTGTTTTTTTACGTGGGGAAATCCTCATGGACACCCCGAGGCCCTTAAGTAGGGGTGGGCCTCGGGGTAGTGCCGGGCTCCTACCGGCTAAAACCCCACGGTGACCGTCCTCGGGCGCTGCGGCGTGGGACCGGGAACTCTAGTGAGACATCACAGAGTCCCCCGCCGCGCCTTGCCTGTCGAGGCTCATCCCGGGGGGAACGACAACGTATCATTCCCCCCTTATTTCTCCGCCGCGGACGCCAGGTCACCCGACGCCCGCGGCCCCGGGGCTGACTTCGCTGCTCGGGCCCCTAACGCCGAGCACCTGCAACCCCCACGGGCAGCCCGTCCATCCCCCGGCCATCGACGTGGTGGCCGGAGGTGAAAGCTGACGGGCCGGCCCACCTCTTCAGGAGCTACTGAAGGGGGCCAGGAGGCGAAAGTCGCCTCGCCCTCGCCCCTCTCCGAGCCCTCCCTCTCCGAGCCCTCCCTCTCCGAGCGGGATGCGCGGCCAGCTCGCGCGCCCGCTCGGCGGCCTCTTTCTGTGACATAACTACCTCACAGAAGGAGGCCACCACTTGCCATGTCCTCTCGCTGGCCACCATCTTGCCAATTACTGTGGCCAGCGAGAGGTTCCTCCCAACTTCCTGTTGCAGGACACGGCGCTCGTCTGCCCACGCTGGGCAGGCTGCCAACGTGTGCTGCGCCGTGTCTTGAGGGCCCCCACAGTGGTGGCACAGCGCCGTCGCCTCCTTCCCGATTCGACACAGGTACTCACCAAAGCAACCATGCCCGGTGAGCACCTGTGTCATCCTGTAGGACAGCCTACCCGGTTTGTCCTGCCACTCTTGCCAATGTAGCAGGACTGCACCAACGGACCGTTGTGCGGCTCCACCAGCCTGAATTAGTTGGCGGAACCACACAAACAAAACGGTCCGTTGGGCATGGCGCCTCGTCGCTTCGACCGATTGCCTCCTCTCCTCTGGCGGCCTCCCAGCCTCCTGAAGCTCCCTGGAATGCCGGAAAACCAATTGGTTTCTCCAGGCTAGGAGCTCCAAGGGCGGGAGACACGCCAGGGTAGTCGCCGCCTCGTGGGAGATGGTGCGATACCCTCTTACCACCCGGATTGCCAGCCGACGGTTGACGCGGCGCAGCACGGAGATGCTGCGCCGGCTGGCATCCAGTTGCGGGGCCCAAATTGGGGCCCGTAGAGGGCAATTGAACGCACCACCTCCACATAGAGGCGGCGGACTCCAGCATCAGGCCCCCCGATATTCGGAAGAAGGCGGCCTAACGCGGCAGCCGCCCTCTCCACACGGGGGGCCAAGCGGTCGAAATGCTCGATGAAGCGCCAACGGCTGTCGAGGATCAGGCCCAGATACTTCATATGGGCCTTCACCTCGACGTAGGCTGTCCCAACTCGGATCCGCAGGCCGGCCGGCGGAACCCCACGGGGGCCAAGTTTTTGAAAGTACATGGCCTCCGTTTTCTGGGGTGCCACCTCTAGGCCCAGCCTGCGGATTTCGGCGACGACGGTGGCCACCGCCACCTCCGCGGCGCGCGCTGTCCCTCTCCAGTCTGACCCGCTGACGAGCACCAGCGTGTCATCGGCATAACACGCCAGCGCTACGTCAGTGGGCAGAGGGGCCCGCAGTACCGAGTCGTACCCGATGTTCCATAGCAAGGGTCCTAGAACCGACCCCTGCGGAACACCGCGTACAACCCCCCTCCGCATCGTAACTCCGTCTCGGCCGGTGCAACTGATCCACCTGTCGCTCAGGTAGGACCCAACTATCCTCCTCAGATATGGGGGCACCCGATGAAACTCTAGCGCCCCCATAATCGCCTCCCAGGGCAGGGTGTTAAAGGCATTGACGATATCAAGTGATATCGCCAGAACCACCCTACCCTGGGAGGTTGCCCCCTGAGAGAGGGAACGGACCAGCTCGATGGCATCAAGGGTGGACCGTCCCTCTCTAAAGCCGAATTGGCAGGGGGCCAAGTCGGGTCCCACTGTGGACAGGTGGTTGGAGAGGCGGGCAGCCACTATGCGCTCAAAGAGCTTGCCCGCCTCATCCAACAAACACACCGGCCGGTACGCAGAGGGCGTACCTGCGGGCCTTCCCGCCTTCCGAAGAAGGACCAGCCGCGCCGCCTTCCAGGGCGAGGGGAATTCCCCTCGGCGGAGGCAACCGCTAAGCAGCCTCCCAAACCGCGGGCTCAAGACGCCAAGGGCACAGGCCAACACCTGGCCGGGCATGCCGTCGGGACCCGGAGCAACCCTCCGAGCCCTCATCCGACGAACGGCCCGGCCCATCTCCTCGGGGGTGACCTCCAGTTCCTGGGACCAGATGGCAGGGTCCCAGGGTTCTCGAGGAGGTGGTACCCCAACCCGGTTAGACCCCGGGAACAGGGTTGATACCACCTCCTCTAAAAACTGGAGGTCGAGAGTCTCCGTCAGAGGGGGCGCCCATGGACGAAGCTTGTCCATTACAAGCCTGTACGAGCGCCCCCACGAGGTATGGGTTATGCCTGCATCTGGCTCATGATTTTGCCTTGTTCGCATACTTGTTGGCCAGATCCTGGGTTTTTCCCTGTTTGAATAATATAGTAATGCGGTACCACAGTGAAACAGTCAATTAAACCTGGTTTCCATCAATATTTTAGAGGATAACAACGGTTAGGTCTGTGTTAAGTCTGGGATATGCCCGCATCTGGCTTATACTGTCGCCTTTTTCGAATACTTGTTGGCCGGATCCTGGGTCTCTTCTGGTTTGAACCAGGTAGTAATGTGGCACCACACTGAAACAGTCAATTAAACCTGGTTTCGATCAATATTTTAGAGGTTAACACCATTTCGGTCTGGGTTAGGTCTGGGTTATGCCCGCATCTGGCTCATGGTTTTGCCTTCTTCGCATACTTGTTGGCCAGATCCTGGGTTTTTTCGTGTCTGAATCACGTAGTAATGTGGTACCGCACTGAAACGGTCAATTAAACCTGGTTTCGATCCACATTTTAGAGGACAACATCGGTTAGGTCTGGGTTATGCCCGCATCTGGCTCATGATTATGCATTTTCATATAATTGTTGGCTAGATCCTGGGTTTTTTCCTCTTTGAATCACGCAGTAATGTGGTACCACATTGAAACAGTCAATTAAACCTGGTTTCGATCAATATTTTAGAGGTTAACACCATTTAGGTCTGGGTTAGGTCTGGGTTATGCCCGCATCTGGCTCATGGTTTTGCCTTCTTCGCATACTTGTTGGCCAGATCCTGGGTTTTTTCGTGTTTGAATCACGTAGTAATGTGGTACCGCACTGAAACGGTCAATTAAACCTGGTTTCGATCCACATTTTAGAGGACAACACCGGTTAGATCTGGGTTATGCCCGCATCTGGCTCATGATTTTGCCATCTTCGCATGCTTGTTGGCCAGATCCTGGTTTTTTTTCTGGTTTGAATCACGTAGTAATGTGGTACCACACTGAAACAGTCAATTAAACCTGGTTTCGATCCACATTTTACAGGATGACACCGGTTAGGTCTGGGATAGGTATGGGTTATGTCCGCATCTGGCTCATGGTTTTGCCTTGTTCGCATGCTTGTTGGCCAGATCCTGGTTTTTTTCTGGTTTGAATCACGTAGTAATGTGGTACCACACTGAAACAGACAATTAAACGTGGTTTCGATCAATATTTTAGAGGATAACGCCGGTTAGGTCTGGGTTAGGTATGTGTTATGCCTGCATCTGGCTCATGGTTTTGCCTTGTTCGCATTCTTGTTCGCCAGAACCTGGGTCTTTTCGGGTTTGAATCACGCAGTAATGTGGTACCACATTGAAACAGTCAATTAAACCTGGTTTCGATCAGTATTTTAGAGGACAACACCGGTTAGGTCTGGGTTAGGTCTGGGTTATGCCCCCAACTGGCTCATGATTTTGCATTTTTCATATACTTGTTGGCTAGATCCTGGGTTTTTTCCTGTTTGAATCACGCAGCAATGTGGAACCACATAGAAACAGTCAATTAAACCTGGTTTCGACCCACATTTTAGAGGATAACACCGGTTAGGTCTGGGATAGGTATGGGTTATGTCCGCATCTGGCTCATGATTTTGCCATGTTCGCATGCTTGATACCCAGATCCTGGTTTTTTTTCTGGTTTGAATCACGTAGTAATGTGGTACCACACTGAAACAGACAATTAAACGTGGTTTCGATCAATATTTTAGAGGATAACGCCGGTTAGGTCTGGGTTAGGTCTGTGTTATGCCTGCATCTGGCTTATGATTTTGCCTTGTTCGCATGCTTGTTGGCCAGATCCTGTGTATTTTCTGGTTTGAATCACGTAGTAATGTGGTACCACACTGAAACAGACAATTAAACGTGGTTTCGATCAATATTTTAGAGGATAACACCGGTTGGGTCTGGGTTAGGTATGGGTTATGCCAGCATCTGGCTCATGATTTTGCCATCACCGCATTCTTGTTCGCCAGAACCTAGGTTTTTTCGGGTGTGAATCACGTAGTAATGTGGTACCACACTGAAACAGTCAATTAAACCTGGTTTCGATCCACATTTTACAGGATGACACCGGTTAGGTCTGGGATAGGTATGGGTTATGTCCGCATCTGGCTCATGATTTTGCCTTGTTCGCATGCTTGTTGGCCAGATCCTGGTTTTTTTCTGGTTAGAATCACGTAGTAAAGTGGTACCACACTGAAACAGACAATTAAACGTGTTTTCGATCCACATTTTAGAGGATAACACCGGTTAGGTCTGGGTTAGGTCTGGGTTATGCCTGCATCTGGCTCATGATTTTGCCTTGTTCGCATGCTTGTTAGCCAGATCCTGGGTTTTTTCGGGTTTGAATCATGTAGTAGTGTGATACCACACTGAAACAGACAATTAAACGTGGTTTCGATCAATATTTTAGAGGATAACACCGGTTAGGTCTGGGTTAGGTCTGGGTTATGCCCGCATCTGGCTCATGATTATGCATTTTCATATAATTGTTGGCTAGATCCTGGGTTTTTTCCTCTTTGAATCACGCAGTAATGTGGTACCACATTGAAACAGTCAATTAAACCTGGTTTCGATCAATATTTTAGAGGACAACACCGGTTAGGTCTGGGTTATGCCCGCATCTGGCTCATGATTTTGCCTTCTTCGCATGCTTGTTGGTCAGATCCTGGTTTTTTTTCTGGTTTGAATCACGTAGTAATGTGGTACCACACTGAAACAGTCAATTAAACCTGGTTTCGATCCACATTTTACAGGATGACACCGGTTAGGTCTGGGATAGGTATGGGTTATGTCCGCATCTGGCTCATGATTTTGCCTTGTTCGCATACTTGTTGGCCAGATCCTGGGTTTTTTCGTGTTTGAATCACGTAGTAATGTGGTACCGCACTGAAACGGTCAATTAAACCTGGTTTCGATCCACATTTTAGAGGACAACACCGGTTAGATCTGGGTTATGCCCGCATCTGGCTCATGATTTTGCCATCTTCGCATGCTTGTTGGCCAGATCCTGGTTTTTTTTCTGGTTTGAATCACGTAGTAATGTGGTACCACACTGAAACAGTCAATTAAACCTGGTTTCGATCCACATTTTACAGGATGACACCGGTTAGGTCTGGGATAGGTATGGGTTATGTCCGCATCTGGCTCATGATTTTGCCTTGTTCGCATGCTTGTTGGCCAGATCCTGGTTTTTTTCTGGTTTGAATCACGTAGTAATGTGGTACCACACTGAAACAGACAATTAAACGTGGTTTCGATCAATATTTTAGAGGATAACGCCGGTTAGGTCTGGGTTAGGTATGTGTTATGCCTGCATCTGGCTCATGATTTTGCCTTGTTCGCATTCTTGTTCGCCAGAACCTGGGTCTTTTCGGGTTAGAATCACGCAGTAATGTGGTACCACATTGAAACAGTCAATTAAACCTGGTTTCGATCAGTATTTTAGAGGACAACACCGGTTAGGTCTGGGTTAGGTCTGGGTTATGCCCCCAACTGGCTCATGATTTTGCATTTTTCATATACTTGTTGGCTAGATCCTGGGTTCTTTCCTGTTTGAATCACGCAGCAATGTGGAACCACATAGAAACAGTCAATTAAACCTGGTTTCGACCCACATTTTAGAGGATAACACCGGTTAGGTCTGGGATAGGTATGGGTTATGTCCGCATCTGGCTCATGATTTTGCCATGTTCGCATGCTTGATACCCAGATCCTGGTTTTTTTTCTGGTTTGAATCACGTAGTAATGTGGTACCACACTGAAACAGACAATTAAACGTGGTTTCGATCAATATTTTAGAGGATAACGCCGGTTAGGTCTGGGTTAGGTCTGTGTTATGCCTGCATCTGGCTTATGATTTTGCCTTGTTCGCATGCTTGTTGGCCAGATCCTGTGTATTTTCTGGTTTGAATCACGTAGTAATGTGGTACCACACTGAAACAGACAATTAAACGTGGTTTCGATCAATATTTTAGAGGATAACACCGGTTGGGTCTGGGTTAGGTATGGGTTATGCCAGCATCTGGCTCATGATTTTGCCATCACCGCATTCTTGTTCGCCAGAACCTAGGTTTTTTCGGGTGTGAATCACGTAGTAATGTGGTACCACACTGAAACAGTCAATTAAACCTGGTTTCGATCCACATTTTACAGGATGACACCGGTTAGGTCTGGGATAGGTATGGGTTATGTCCGCATCTGGCTCATGATTTTGCCTTGTTCGCATGCTTGTTGGCCAGATCCTGGTTTTTTTCTGGTTAGAATCACGTAGTAAAGTGGTACCACACTGAAACAGACAATTAAACGTGTTTTCGATCCACATTTTAGAGGATAACACCGGTTAGGTCTGGGTTAGGTCTGGGTTATGCCTGCATCTGGCTCATGATTTTGCCTTGTTCGCATGCTTGTTAGCCAGATCCTGGGTTTTTTCGGGTTTGAATCATGTAGTAGTGTGATACCACACTGAAACAGACAATTAAACGTGGTTTCGATCAATATTTTAGAGGATAACACCGGTTAGGTCTGGGTTAGGTCTGGGTTATGCCCCCAACTGGCTCATGATTTTGCATTTTTCATACACTTGTTGGCTAGATCCTGGGTTTTTTCCTGTTTGAATCACGCAGTAATGTGGTACCACATAGAAACAGTCAATTAAACCTGGTTTCGATCCACATTTTAGAGGATAACACCGGTTAGGTCTGGGATAGGTATGGGTTATGTCCGCAACTGGCTCATGATTTTGCCTTGTTCGCATGCTTGTTGGCCAGATCCTGGTTTTTTTTCTGGTTTGAATCACGTAGTAATGTGGTACCACACTGAAACAGACAATTAAACGTGGTTTCGATCAATATTTTAGAGGATAACGCCGGTTAGGTCTGGGTTAGGTCTGTGTTATGCCTGCATCTGGCTCATGATTTTGCCTTGTTCGCATGCTTGTTGGCCAGATCCTGTGTATTTTCTGGTTTGAATCACGTAGTAATGTGGTACCACACTGAAACTGTCAATTAAACCTGGTTTCGATCCACATTTTAGAGGACAACATCGGTTAGGTCTGGGTTATGCCCGCATCTGGCTCATGATTATGCATTTTCATATAATTGTTGGCTAGATCCTGGGTTTTTTCCTCTTTGAATCACGCAGTAATGTGGTACCACATTGAAACAGTAAACTAAACCTGGTTTCGATCAATATTTTATAGGACAACACCGGTTAGGTCTGGGTTATGCCCGCATCTGGCTCATGATTTTGCCTTCTTCGCATGCTTGTTGGTCAGATCCTGGTTTTTTTTCTGGTTTGAATCACGTAGTAATGTGGTACCACACTGAAACAGTCAATTAAACCTGGTTTCGATCCACATTTTACAGGATAACACCGGTTAGGTCTGGGTTAGGTCTGGGTTATGCCTGCATCTGGCTCATGATTATGCATTTTCATATAATTGTTGGCTAGATCCTGGGTTATTCCTCTTTGAATCACGCTGTAATGTGGTACCACACTGAAACAGACAATTAAACGTGGTTTCGATCAATATTTTAGAGGATAACACCGGTTAGGTCTGGGTTAGGTCTGGGTTATGCCTGCATCTGGCTCATGATTTTGCCTTGTTCGCATGCTTGTTGGCAAGATCCTGGGTTTTTTCGGGTTTGAATCACGTAGTAATGTGGTACAACACTGAAACAGACAATTAAACCTGGATGCGATCAATATTTTACAGGATAGCACCGGTTAGGTCTGGGTTAGGTCTGGGTTATGCCCGCATCTGGCTCATGATTATGCATTTTCATGTAATTGTTGGCTAGATCCTGGGTTTTTTCCTCTTTGAATCACGCAGTAATGTGGTACCTCATTGAAACAGGCAATTAAACCTGGTTTCGATCAATATTTTAGAGGATAACGCCGGTTAGCTCTGGGTTAGGTCTGTGTTATGCCTGCATCTGGCTCATGATTTTGCCTTGTTCGCATGCTTGTTGGCCAGATCCCGTGTTTTTTCTGGTTTGAATCACGTAGTAATGTGGTACCACACTGAAACAGTCAATTAAACCTGGTATCGATCCACATTTTAGAGGATTACAACGGTTAGGTCTGTGTTAAGTCTGGGATATGCCCGCATCTGGCTTATACTGTCTCCTTTTTCGCATACTTGTTGGCCGGATCCTGGGTCTTTTCTGGTTTGAACCAGGTAGTAATGTGGCACCACACTGAAACAGTCAATTAATCTCTAAAATATTGATCGAAACCAGGTTTAACACCATTTGGGTCTGGGTTAGGTCTGGGTTATGCCCGCATCTGGCTCATGGTTTTGCCTTCTTCGCATACTTGTTGGCCAGATCCTGGGTTTTTTCGTGTCTGAATCACGTAGTAATGTGGTACCGCACTGAAACGGTCAATTAAACCTGGTTTCGATCCACATTTTAGAGGACAACATCGGTTAGGTCTGGGTTATGCCCGCATCTGGCTCATGATTATGCATTTTCATATAATTGTTGGCTAGATCCTGGGTTTTTTCCTCTTTGAATCACGCAGTAATGTGGTACCACATTGAAACAGTCAATTAAACCTGGTTTCGATCAATATTTTAGAGGTTAACACCATTTAGGTCTGGGTTAGGTCTGGGTTATGCCCGCATCTGGCTCATGGTTTTGCCTTCTTCGCATACTTGTTGGCCAGATCCTGGGTTTTTTCGTGTTTGAATCACGTAGTAATGTGGTACCGCACTGAAACGGTCAATTAAACCTGGTTTCGATCCACATTTTAGAGGACAACACCGGTTAGATCTGGGTTATGCCCGCATCTGGCTCATGATTTTGCCATCTTCGCATGCTTGTTGGCCAGATCCTGGTTTTTTTTCTGGTTTGAATCACGTAGTAATGTGGTACCACACTGAAACAGTCAATTAAACCTGGTTTCGATCCACATTTTACAGGATGACACCGGTTAGGTCTGGGATAGGTATGGGTTATGTCCGCATCTGGCTCATGATTTTGCCTTGTTCGCATGCTTGTTGGCCAGATCCTGGTTTTTTTCTGGTTTGAATCACGTAGTAATGTGGTACCACACTGAAACAGACAATTAAACGTGGTTTCGATCAATATTTTAGAGGATAACGCCGGTTAGGTCTGGGTTATGCCCGCATCTGGCTCATGATTTTGCCATCTTCGCATGCTTGTTGGCCAGATCCTGGTTTTTTTTCTGGTTTGAATCACGTAGTAATGTGGTACCACACTGAAACAGTCAATTAAACCTGGATTCGATCAATATTTTAGAGGATAACACCGGTTAGGTCTGGGTTAGGTCTGGGTTATGCCCACATCTGGCTCATGATTTTGCCTTTTCCGCATACTTGTTGGCCAGATCCTGGGTTTTCCCCGGTTTGAATCACGTAGTAATGTGGTACCGCACTGAAACGGTCAATTAAACCTGGTTTCGATCAATATTTTAGAGGATAACACCGGTTAGGTCTGGGATAGGTATGGGTTATGTCCGCATCTGGCTCATGATTTTGCCATGTTCGCATGCTTGATACCCAGATCCTGGTTTTTTTTCTGGTTTGAATCACGTAGTAATGTGGTACCACACTGAAACAGACAATTAAACGTGGTTTCGATCAATATTTTAGAGGATAACGCCGGTTAGGTCTGGGTTAGGTCTGTGTTATGCCTGCATCTGGCTTATGATTTTGCCTTGTTCGCATGCTTGTTGGCCAGATCCTGTGTATTTTCTGGTTTGAATCACGTAGTAATGTGGTACCACACTGAAACAGTCAATTAAACCTGGTTTCGATCCACATTTTACAGGATGACACCGGTTAGGTCTGGGATAGGTATGGGTTATGTCCGCATCTGGCTCATGATTTTGCCTTGTTCGCATGCTTGTTGGCCAGATCCTGGTTTTTTTCTGGTTAGAATCACGTAGTAAAGTGGTACCACACTGAAACAGACAATTAAACGTGTTTTCGATCCACATTTTAGAGGATAACACCGGTTAGGTCTGGGTTAGGTCTGGGTTATGCCTGCATCTGGCTCATGATTTTGCCTTGTTCGCATGCTTGTTAGCCAGATCCTGGGTTTTTTCGGGTTTGAATCACGTAGTAATGTGGTACCACACTGAAACAGTCAATTAAACCTGGTTTCGATCAATATTTTAGAGGATAACACCGGTTAGGTCTGGGTTAGATCTGGGTTATGTCCGCATCTGGCTCATGATTTTGCCATGTTCGCATGCTTGATACCCAGATCCTGGTTTTTTTTCTGGTTTGAATCACGTAGTAATGTGGTACCACACTGAAACAGTCAATTAAACCTGGTTTCGATCAATATTTTAGAGGATAACACCGGTTAGGTCTGGGTTAGATCTGGGTAATGCCCGCATCTGGCTCATGATTATGCATTTTCATATAATTGTTGGCTAGATCCTGGGTTTTTTCCTCTTTGAATCACGCAGTAATGTGGTACCACATTGAAACAGTCAATTAAACCAGGTTTCGATCAATATTTTAGAGGATATCGCCGGTTAGGTCTGGGTTACGTCTGTGTTATGCCTGCATCTGGTTCATTATTTTGCCTTGTTCGTATGCTTGTTGGCCAGATCCTGTGTTTTTTCTGGTTTGAATCACGTAGTAATGTGGTACCACACTGAAACAGACAATTAAACCTGGATTCGATCAATATTTTAGAGGATAACACCGGTTAGGTCTGGGTTAGGTCTGGGTTATGCCCACATCTGGCTCATGATTTTGCCTTTTCCGCATACTTGTTGGCCAGATCCTGGGTTTTCCCCGGTTTGAATCACGTAATAATGTGGTACCGCACTGAAACGGTCAATTAAACCTGGTTTCGATCAATATTTTAGAGGATAACACCGGTTAGGTCTGGGTTAGGTCTGGGTTATGCCCGCATCTGGCTCATGATTATGCATTTTCATATAATTGTTGGCTAGATCCTGGGTTTTTTCCTCTTTGAATCACGCAGTAATGTGGTACCACATTGAAACAGTCAATTAAACCAGGTTTCGATCAATATTTTAGAGGATAACGCCGGTTAGGTCTGGGTTAGGTCTGTGTTATGCCTGCATCTGGCTCATTATTTTGCCTTGTTCGCATGCTTGTTGGCCAGATCCTGCGTTTTTTCTGGTTTGAATCACGTAGTAATGTGGTACCACACTGAAACAGACAATTAAACGTGGTTTCGATCAATATTTTAGAGGATAACACCGGTTATGTCTGGGTCAGGTCTGTGTTATGCCCCCAACTGGCTCATGATTTTGCATTTTTCATATACTTGTTGGCTAGATCCTGGGTTTTTTCCTGTTTGAATCACGCAGTAATGTGGTACCACATAGAAACAGTCAATTAAACCTGGTTTCGATCCACATTTTAGAGGATAACACCGGTTAGGTCTGGGATAGGTATGGGTTATGTCCGCAACTGGCTCATGATTTTGCCTTGTTCGCATGCTTGTTGGCCAGATCCTGGTTTTTTTTCTGGTTTGAATCACGTAGTAATGTGGTACCACACTGAAACAGACAATTAAACGTGGTTTCGATCAATATTTTAGAGGATAACGCCGGTTAGGTCTGGGTTAGGTCTGTGTTATGCCTGCATCTGGCTCATGATTTTGCCTTGTTCGCATGCTTGTTGGCCAGATCCTGTGTATTTTCTGGTTTGAATCACGTAGTAATGTGGTACCACACTGAAACTGTCAATTAAACCTGGTTTCGATCCACATTTTAGAGGACAACATCGGTTAGGTCTGGGTTATGCCCGCATCTGGCTCATGATTATGCATTTTCATATAATTGTTGGCTAGATCCTGGGTTTTTTCCTCTTTGAATCACGCAGTAATGTGGTACCACATTGAAACAGTCAATTAAACCTGGTTTCGATCAATATTTTAGAGGACAACACCGGTTAGGTCTGGGTTATGCCCGCATCTGGCTCATGATTTTGCCTTCTTCGCATGCTTGTTGGTCAGATCCTGGTTTTTTTTCTGGTTTGAATCACGTAGTAATGTGGTACCACACTGAAACAGTCAATTAAACATGGTTTCGATCCACATTTTACAGGATAACACCGGTTAGGTCTGGGTTAGGTCTGGGTTATGCCTGCATCTGGCTCATGATTATGCATTTTCATATAATTGTTGGCTAGATCCTGGGTTATTCCTCTTTGAATCACGCTGTAATGTGGTACCACACTGAAACAGACAATTAAACGTGGTTTCGATCAATATTTTAGAGGATAACACCGGTTAGGTCTGGGTTAGGTCTGGGTTATGCCTGCATCTGGCTCATGATTTTGCCTTGTTCGCATGCTTGTTGGCAAGATCCTGGGTTTTTTCGGGTTTGAATCACGTAGTAATGTGGTACAACACTGAAACAGACAATTAAACCTGGATGCGATCAATATTTTACAGGATAGCACCGGTTAGGTCTGGGTTAGGTCTGGGTTATGCCCGCATCTGGCTCATGATTATGCATTTTCATGTAATTGTTGGCTAGATCCTGGGTTTTTTCCTCTTTGAATCACGCAGTAATGTGGTACCTCATTGAAACAGGCAATTAAACCTGGTTTCGATCAATATTTTAGAGGATAACGCCGGTTAGGTCTGGGTTAGGTCTGTGTTATGCCTGCATCTGGCTCATGATTTTGCCTTGTTCGCATGCTTGTTGGCCAGATCCCGTGTTTTTTCTGGTTTGAATCACGTAGTAATGTGGTACCACACTGAAACAGTCAATTAAACCTGGTATCGATCCACATTTTAGAGGATTACAACGGTTAGGTCTGTGTTAAGTCTGGGATATGCCCGCATCTGGCTTATACTGTCTCCTTTTTCGCATACTTGTTGGCCGGATCCTGGGTCTTTTCTGGTTTGAACCAGGTAGTAATGTGGCACCACACTGAAACAGTCAATTAATCTCTAAAATATTGATCGAAACCAGGTTTAACACCATTTGGGTCTGGGTTAGGTCTGGGTTATGCCCGCATCTGGCTCATGGTTTTGCCTTCTTCGCATACTTGTTGGCCAGATCCTGGGTTTTTTCGTGTTTGAATCTCGTAGTAATATGGTACCACACTGAAACTGTCAATTAGACCTGGTTTCGATCCACATTTTAGAGGACAACACCGGTTAGGTCTGGGTTATGCCCGCATCTGGCTCATGATTATGCATTTTCATATAATTGTTGGCTAGATCCTGGGTTTTTTCCTCTTTGAATCACGCAGTAATGTGGTACCACATTGAAACAGTCAATTAAACCTGGTTTCGATCAATATTTTAGAGGACAACACCGGTTAGGTCTGGGTTAGGTCTGGTTTATGCCCGCATCTGGCTCATGGTTTTGCCTTCTTCGCATACCTGTTGGCCAGATCCAGGGTTTTTTCGTGTTTGAATCACGTAGTAATGTGGTACCGCACTGAAACGGTCAATTAAACCTGGTTTCGATCCACATTTTAGAGGACAACACCGGTTAGGTCTGGGTTATGCCCGCATCTGGCTCATGATTTTGCCATCTTCGCATGCTTGTTGGCCAGATCCTGGGTTTTTTCGGGTTTGAATCATGTAGTAGTGTGATACCACACTGAAACAGACAATTAAACGTGGTTTCGATCAATATTTTAGAGGATAACAGCGGTTAGGTCTGGGTTAGGTCTGGGTTATGCCCCCAACTGGCTCATGATTTTGCATTTTTCATATACTTGTTGGCTAGATCCTGGGTTTTTTCCTGTTTGAACCACGCAGTAATGTGGTACCACATAGAAACAGTCAATTGAACCTGGTTTCGATCCAAATTTTAGAGGATAACACCGGTTAGGTCTGGGTTAGGTCTGTGTTATGCCTGCATCTGGCTCATGATTTTGCCTTGTTCGCATGCTTGTTGGCCAGATCCTGTGTATTTTCTGGTTTGAATCACGTAGTAATGTGGTACCACACTGAAACAGACAAATAAACGTGGTTTCGATGAATATTTTAGACGATAACACCGGTTAGGTCTGGGTTAGGTATGGGTTATGCCAGCATCTGGCTCATGATTTTGCCATCACCGCATTCTTGTTCGCCAGAACCTGGGTTTTTTCGGGTTTGAATCACGTAGTAAGGTGGTACCACACTGAAACAGACAATTAAACCTGGATTTGATCAATATTTTAGAGGACAACATCGGTTAGGTCTGGGTTATGCCCGCATCTGGCTCATGATTATGCATTTTCATATAATTGTTGGCTAGATCCTGGGTTTTTTCCTCTTTGAATCACGCAGTAATGTGGTACGACATTGAAACTGTCAATTAAACCTGGTTTCGATCAGTATTTTAGAGGACAACACCGGTTAGGTCTGGGTTATGCCCGTATCTGGTTCATGATTTTGCCTTGTTCGCATGCTTGTTGGCCAGATCCTAGGTTTTTTTCTGGTTTGAATCACGCAGTAATGTGGTACCACACAGAAACAGACAATTAAACCTGGTTTCGATCAATATTTTAGAGGATAACACCGGTTAGGTCTGGGTTAGATCTGGGTTATGCCCGCGTCTCGCTCATGATTCAGCCTTCATCGCATACTTGTTGGCCAGATCCTGGGTTTTCTCGGGTTTGAATCACGTAGTAATGTGGTACCACACTGAAAGAAGTCAATTAAACCTGGTGTCGATCCACATTTTAGAGGATAACACCGGTTAGGTCTGGGTCAGATCTGGGTTATGCCCGCATCTCGTTCATGATTCTGCCTTCATCGCATACTTGTTGGCCAGATCCTGGGTTTTTTCGGGTTTGAATCATGTAGTAATGTGGTACCACATTGAAACAGTCAATTTAACCTGGTTTCGATCAATATTTTAGAGGACAAACACGGTTAGGTCTGTGTTAGGTCTGAGATATGCACGCATCTGGCTTATACTTTCGCCTTTTTCTCATACTTGTTGACCAGATCCTGGGTATGTTCTGGAATGAATCATGTAGCAATGTCGTACCACACAGAACCAGTCAATTGCACAATGTATCGATCCACATTTTAGAGGATAACACCGGTTAGGTCTGGGTTGGGTCTGGGTTTTGCCCGCATCTGGCTCATGATTTTGCCTTGTTCGCATGCTTGTTGGCCAGATCCTAGGTTTATTTCTGGTTTGAATCACGTAGTAATGTGGTACCACACTGAAACAGTCAATTGAACCTGGTTTCGATCAATATTTTAGAGGACAATACCGGTTAGGTCTGGGTTAGGTCTGAGATATGCACGCATCTGGCTCATAATTTTGCCTTGCTCGCATGCTTGTTGGCCAGATCCTGGGTTTTTTTCTGGTTTGAATCACGTAGTAATGTGGTACCACACTGAAACAGACAATTAAACCTGGTTACGATCAATATTTTAGTGGATAACACCGGTTAGGTCTGGGTTAGGTCTGGGTTATGCTCGCATCTGGCTTATACTTTCGCGTTTTTCTCATACTTGTTGACCAGATCCTGGGTATGTTCTGGAATGAATAATGTAGTAATGTCGTACCACACAGAACCAGTGAATTGCACAATGTTTCGATCAATATTTTACAGGTTAACACCGGTTATGTCTGGGTTAGGCCTGGGTTACGCCCGCTTCTGGCTCATGATTTTGCCTTCTTCGCATGCTTGTTAGCCAGATCCTGGGTTTTTTTCTGGTTTGAATCACGTAGTAATGTGTTACCACACTGAAACAGACAATTAAACCTGGTTACGATCAATATTTTAGTGGATAACACCGGTTAGGTCTGGGTTAGGTCTGGGTTATGCTCGCATCTTGCTCATGATTCTGCCTTCATCACATTCTTGTTCGCCAGAACCTGGGTTTTTTCGGGTTTGAATCACGTAGTAATGTGGTACCACACTGAAACAGTCAATTAAACCTGGTGTCGATCAATATTTTAGATGACACGGGTTAGGCCTGGGTGAGGTCTGAGTTATGCCCGCATCTGGCCAATGATTTTGCCTTCTTCGCATACTTGGTGGCCAGATTGTAGGTTTTTTCGGGTTTGAATCACGTAGTAATGTGGTACCACACTGAAGCAGTCAATTAAACCTGGTTTCGATCCACATTTTATAGGATAACACCGATTAGGTCTGGGTTGGGTGTGGGTTTTGCCCGCATCTGGCTCATGATTTTGCCTTGTTCGCATGCTTGTTGGCCAGATCCTAGGTTTTTTTCTGGTTTGAATCACGTAGTAATGTGGTACCACACTGAAACAGACAATCAAACCTGGTTTCGGTCAATATTTTAGAGGATAACATCGGTTAGGTCTGGGTAAGGTCTGGGTTATGCCCGCATCTGGCTTATACTTTCGCCTTTTTCTCAAACTTGTTGACCAGATCCTGGGTATGTTCTGGAATGAATCATGTAGTAATGTCGTACCACACAGAACCAGTCAATTGCACAATGATTCGATCAATATTTTAGAGGTTAACACCGGTTATGTCTGGGTTACGTCTGGGTTACGCCCGCATCTGGCTCATGATTTTGCCTTCTTCGCATGCTTGTTAGCCAGATCCTGGGTTTTTTTCTGGTTTGAATCACGTAGTAATGTGGTACCACACTGAAACAGTCAATTAAACCTGGATTCGGTCAGCATTTTAGTCGGTAACACCTGTTAGGTCTGGGTTAGGTCTGGGTTATGCCCGCATCTGGCTCATGGTTTTGCCTTCTTCGCATGCTTGTTGGCCAGATCCTGGGTTTTTTCGGGTTTGAATCACGTAGTAATGTGGTACCACATTGAAACAGTCAATTAAACCTGGTTTCGATCCACATTTTATAGGATAACACCGGTTAGGTCTGGGTTGGGTCTGGGTTTTGCCCGCATCTGGCTCATGATTTTGCCTTCTTCGCATGCTTGTTAGCCAGATCCTGGGTTTTTTTCTGGTTTGAATCACGTAGTAATGTGGTACCACACTGAAACAGTCAATTAAACCTGGATTCGGTCAGTATTTTAGTCGGTAACACCTGTTAGGTCTGGGTTAGGTCTGGGTTATGCCCGCATCTGGCTCATGGTTTTGCCTTCTTCGCATGCTTGTTGGCCAGATCCTGGGTTTTTTTCTGGTTTGAATCACGTAGTAATGTGGTACCACATTGAAACAGTCAATTAAACCTGGTTTCGATCCACATTTTATAGGATAACACCGGTTAGGTCTGGGTTGGGTCTGGGTTTTGCCCGCATCTGGCTCATGATTTTGCCTTCTTCGCATGCTTGTTAGCCAGATCCTGGGTTTTTTTCTGGTTTGAATCACGTAGTAATGTGGTACCACACTGAAACAGTCAATTAAACCTGGATTCGGTCAGTATTTTAGTCGGTAACACCTGTTAGGTCTGGGTTAGGTCTGGGTTATGCCCACATCTGGCTCATGGTTTTGCCTTCTTCGCATGCTTGTTGGCCAGATCCTGGGTTTTTTTCTGGTTTGAATCACGTAGGAATGTGGTACCACACTGAAACAGTCAATTAAACCTGGTTTCGATCCACATTTTAGAGGATAACACCGGTTAGGTCTGGGTTAGGTCTGGGTTATGCCCCAACTGGCACATGCTTTTGCCTTTTTCGCATACTTGTTGGCCAGATCCTGTGTTTTATCGGGCTTGAATCACGTAGTAAACGGGTACCACACTGAAGCAGTCAATTAAACCTGGTTTCGATCAATATTTTAGAGGATAACACCGGTTAGGTCTGGGTTAGGTCTGGGTTATGCCCGCATCTGGCCCATGATTTTGCCTTCTTCGCATACTTGTTGGCCAGATCCTGGGTTTTTTCGGGTTTGAATCACGTAGTAATGTGGTACCACATTGAAACAGTCAATTAAACCTGGTTTCGATCCACATTTTATAGGATAACACCGGTTAGGTCTGGGTTGGGTCTGGGTTTTGCCCGCATCTGGCTCATGATTTTGCCTTCTTCGCATGCTTGTTAGCCAGATCCTGGGTTTTTTTCTGGTTTGAATCACGTAGTAATGTGGTACCACACTGAAACAGTCAATTAAACCTGGATTCGGTCAGTATTTTAGTCGGTAACACCTGTTAGGTCTGGGTTAGGTCTGGGTTATGCCCGCATCTGGCTCATGGTTTTGCCTTCTTCGCATGCTTGTTGGCCAGATCCTGTGTTTTATCGGGCTTGAATCACGTAGTAAACGGGTACCACACTGAAGCAGTCAATTAAACCTGGTTTCGATCAATATTTTAGAGGATAACACGGGTTAGGTCTGGGTGAGGTCTGGGTTCTGCCCGCATCTGGCTCATGAATTTGCCTTTTTCGCATACTGGATGGCCAGATTGTAGGTTTCTTCCTGTTTGAATCACGTAGTAATGTGGTACCGCGGTGGAACAGTCAATCAAACCTGGTTTCGATCAATATTTTAGAGGATAACACCGGTTAGGTCTGGGTTAAGTCTGGGATATGCGCGCATCTGGCTTATACTGTCGCCTTTTTCGCATATTTGTTGGCCGGATCCTGGGTCTTTTCTGGTTTGAATCAGGTATTAATGTCGTACCACACTGAAACAGTCAATTAAACCTGGTTTCGATCAATATTTTGGAGGACAAAACCGGTTAGGTCTGGGTTAAGTCTGAGATATGCACGCATCTGGCTTATACTTTCACGTTTTTCTCATACTTGTTGACCAGATCCTGGGTATGTTCTGGAATGAATCATGTAGTAATGTCGTACACAACTCCATTTTTTGTTTTGTGAATGGTACGTGACGACAGGAGGACCGGGGGCCTTGGCTTAACCGCCTGGGCCGCGAGGATGGTAACTCTGTAAATTACCCTCTAATCCTAAGTTATGGTGCGCGGCGATGGGATGCATGGTTGGGAGAGAAGGCCCAATCCCTAGCGACCACCTCCGGGGGCACCTGCCGAACCCCCGGAGTATTAGGCTTCCCCAGGCAAGGCGGCTCTGGCTGGGGTGACCTCCTTTCCGACCATACTCGTGGGAACAAGTATGGAGAATTTTCAAAGAAAAACAAACAGGACTGGCAAATTTGATAGCGGACTGGCACTCATAACGGCAAAGGACATGGCAACGGATGGACCACTTCCTGGTGGAGTTAATCCCACGGTCAGGAGTGTTGAGGTGAATCTTGGGGGTAAAGCTGACCTGCTTAGTGTCAGCCCAGCCCCAGTTGTCAGCCTTGAGCGGCTACCTGCAACAGAGTGGCGCAAGGCGGGGAGGTAGTCGCCACCCCGCAAGAGGCATGGTTCCGTGGGCTCACAGCTCTTGGTGGACGGCTCAGCCCAGAGGGAAGAGGAGGAAACGTCGGGCGTCGGGCAGACCACCACCAATCCCGCCCTCGACGACGACTCGCAGGATGGCGACGAATGGGCGCCTAATCCTTGCACCGGCGATGAGGCTGAGAGTATTGACTCCAGCGAGGAGGATTATGGGCCCGGTAAGAGGAAGAGGAAGGGCCCCGGTGCAGGGAGACCAAGGGGTATTTTCGTGGACCCAAGGAAGTTGGGTCCCGGAATGAAGAACCTGCCCAAGCAGGCAGACCTCCGGAACATAGCGGAGGTCATGAAGACGGACGAGCTCCTGGGTCGGCTGAAGGAGCAGCTGGAGTCCGTCGTCCGTGTGGCAGACACTGCTAGCCACCTAAAGACGACGGACATCCGTGGGCTCCGTTTGGCAGCGCGGGTGGCGATGGTCAGCGCCGAGGAACTTCACGGCAGAGCTGACCGCGCCGAAAACCCAAACAGGCCGGCCCGGGAAGTTGTCATTCGCCAAGGCGAATGGGAGAGGAGGGCAAAGGCCCTCGAGAAGAGGCTGGAGGTGGCCGATTCCACCGCCACCACCCTGTCGGAAACCGTCAGGGTTAAAGATAGGGAATTGGAGCAACTCAGGCGGGAACTCGGCCGCCTGAGATACAAGGAGGAGCAGCGTGGTCTGCTGAGGGCGGGGGAGGCGGTGACCGACATGACGCCGCCGGATCACGTGCTGCCTTTTGCCCCTCGGCCGCGGCGGAAGGATCTCCTTCCGTCCACTTTTGCCGGGGGGGACACCAGTATGGAGGTCGAGACGGCGGTCCTTGGACCGTCGTCCGCAGAGCATCCCGCCCCGACTGAGACGGAGACTCCCGCCTCCGGAAACCCTTTGTTGGTCATGATGACCGAAGTCGTCAAAAGGGTTTCCGAGATGGCGGGGCACATATCGGCCGTGGAGGGCAAGTTTGACGCCCGTTTTGAAGCGGTGTGGCAGCCAGTGTCCCGCCCGCCACTGGGGAGAGGTCCGCTGTGCCCTTCTGCATCCGTCGGCGCGGACCCTGCCCCGCCGAGATCCGCGAAGGGCACTAAGCCCGCAGGGGGCGCGACTGGCCCCGTGAAAGCGCCTGCGGCACCCCCGAAATCTAACCCGGGGAAGAAAGAGGCTGGGAAGTTCCAACCGGGCACGTCAGCAGCGGGAGGGGCGCGAGTGACGAAGCCATTCGCCCAGAAAACAAAGGAGCTAGCGAAGGCTACGCCAAGAACCCCCCCGCCACCTCCTAAGTCCACCCCTGCCACTGCCAACGATGGGCAGGGTACCTGGGCGGAGGTGGTTAAGAGAGGTAAGGGGAAGGGCGGCGGTAAGGTTGCGACTGCTACCGTGCCACACTCCAAGGGAGGGAAATCATCTTCGTGCCGGCCAGCCGCCAATAATACGGCTGGCAGTAGTAAGAAGAAGAGTGTTGCTCAGCCGGCGCCGGTCAAATTGCCGAAGCTGCCTAAAAAGGCAGCAGTCTCGGTGACCGCCGCCGCTGGGCGCGAAGGAGAACTGGGCCCCCTCCTGAATAGGGTGATGCCCGAGATCTGCAATGATCTCGGGATGCGGCCCACAAGGGCGGTCACCGGGGCGCTCCTGTTGGCGATCCCCGGCGAGAAGGGAAAGGAGAAGGCGACCGCCCTGAGGGCACGTCTTGAGGGGGCCCTCCAGGTGGAGGGTGTTCGGGTGGCTTGCCCTCAAAAACAGGCCGAGATGCGTATTTCCGGCCTGTCGGAGGCAGCCACCCAGCAGGCTGTTAGGGAGGCCCTTGCCACAGCCAGGGGTTGCGGCGCTGCGGAGGTTAACGTTGGTGACCTCCGCCGGGACAGCTCAGGCATGTTTACTGCCTGGGCCCGCTGTCCCCTACGCGCCGCAACTAAGCTCGCGAAGTCCGGCCGAATAATGGTCGGCTTCTTCGAGGCCCGGCTGGCGGTGCTCGCCGCGAGGCCGCTGCAGTGCCACCGCTGTCTGGAGTTTGGCCATGTCCGGCAGCGGTGCACCAGCACTGTTGATCGCAGCGGTCTCTGTTACCGATGCGGAGGGGCCTCCCACACCGCAAGGGAGTGCACGGCCGCCCCTAAATGCCCCCTTTGTGTGGGTTTGGGGCGGCCAGCGGATCACCACATGGGTGGGGCAGCGTGTCGTCCCCCCAAACGGAAGGGGAAGCAGGCGAAAGGGGCGGGTGTGACCCCGCCCACGGTGCCGGCTGGTGTTGAGCCGGCACCGCTGCCCGTCGCGATGGAGGTCCAGGGGGCGGCTTGTTCCCAGCCGTCCCCAGCTGTGGTGTCGGGAGCTATTCCCGCCCCGGCATCTGTCGCGACGGCGGTGAAGGTGGTGGGGGGTGCACCCGCACGCCCGCCTGTTACGGAGATGATGGAGGTGGATGTGGCGCCTTGCGACTCGGCGCCCTCCACCTCCACGAAATCGGAAGGCGTGTTGTCTGGGGGTGGCTCTGCAGAGTCCCCACCCCAATCGACATCCCAGCCGCCGTGCGGGTCAGAGCCCCTTAGTCGGCGGCGGTTCGCCCAGTGTTTTATGCCTGGGTGGGCCGTAGCTGGGGTACGCCCACCTGACACAGGTACTGACCGGACACGGTTGCTTCGGTCGGTACCTGCATCGGATAGGGCGGGAGGCGACGGCTGCGTGCCATCATTGTAGGGGAAGGGAGGACACCGCGCAGCACACGCTGGAGTTTTGCCCGGCGTGGGCAGCGCAGCGCGGTGTCCTTATTAGAGCGATTGGAGCGGACCTCTCGCTGCCGGCCGTCATTCGTACGATGGTCGGCAGTGAGGAGGCGTGGGTGGCCATGGCCTTGTTTTGTGAGGAGGTCATGGCCGCCAAGGAAGACGCCGAAAGGGCGCGTGAGGAGGTAGGGGGCAGGCGGCGACGCCGAACGTAAGACTCTCCACCGCTCCCCGTGGCAGGGGGAGCGCGAAGGGGTCGGTGATGGTGTTTGTGGTGCGAGGTGAGGGACTTTATCCCCTCATTCCCCCTCGCACCCAGCCCATCACCGGACCGGGGGCCCGTGGCAGGGGCCCCGTTTAGCGGGGGCGGCAGAGTTAGCCGGCCCCGCTGCCGTGGTCGCGATCGGTTGGGGGCCCGGTCGCGGCTAGTAGCAACGGCACGAGTGGGGGCGACGTCGCGTGTGACCGCGCGGCGTCGCCGGGGGGCAATCAATTATGTTTGCCCCCCATTGGGGGAGGAGGATCACATCTCCTCCCCCGGGAAGGGCCCGTAGTAGGGCGTCGCGCCAACGGGGAGAGTCACGGTAGTATCGCTAGTTTGGTTCCCGTGACTCTCCCCAGATAAAGGGGGCAGGCGGTCACCGTGGTGTTTTAGCCGGTAAGAGTCCGGCACTACCCCGGCCTCTCCCCCAGGGAGCCAGGGTGTCCATGAGGATTTCACCACGTTAAAAAAAAAAAAAAAAAAAAAAAAAAAAGGTCTGGGTTATGCCCCCACGCACCCGTTTGGTTGTCCAGGCGGCAGGGGAGGTGAACCTCTACGTGGCGCGTCCCCAGGTGGCGGATAGGGGTAGCCGCTGGGATGGGGTCACCAACCTGAGGAAGCTGGTGACCACATCCTCGCATGGCATCCCGGAGGTTGGAGCGAAAACTCCCGCGGACCAAACACCGGTATGAATGCTTTGCGTGGGTGAATGTGTGTGTGCATGGCCCGGGGCATGGGATATTTGCCGCGGGTGATACCTAAGGCTACAGGTTGGCCCGTTGGCTGCGGATGAGTCCACTCCAAATTCCTACCATCAGATTAACAAAACGGAAGGACGCGCAACGCGAGGGAGCATTCACAAACCATCAACCATCATACATCGACACGCGATTCCTCACCTTGTACAGTGAAATAAAATAATTATAAATACAAGTTTGCATTGTCTCAATTTGACTCT
The DNA here is from genome assembly GCF_051014445.1 of Colletes latitarsis. NCBI lineage: Eukaryota > Metazoa > Arthropoda > Insecta > Hymenoptera > Colletidae > Colletes > Colletes latitarsis. Next base: position 9,510,179 of record NC_135147.1, read on the forward strand.
AAATTATTAGTTTAATTTAGAGAACTATTCGCGTCATCAGTGCGCGATATAGCTTGTGTGTCGGACGGATTTACGACCCGTCTTTCAACCGACACGCCTCATCAGTAAGTTTAATTATGATTTTTATCTTCCAAAGTGTGATAAAACTGTAAGATAAACGATGAATTAAGTTCCAAGTCCCTAAAATTTTCCAAATCATAGATTTAAGGCCCGGCAGTTCGTGGTGCTCGCGTGGCAGGAGCGGTTGGCCCTGCCAACTGCGGGGCACCGGACAGTCGGGGCTGTTCGGCCACTGCTGTGTGAGTGGCTGGACAGAGGCCATGGAAGCCTTACTTACCGGATGGCACAGGTATTTTCCGGGCATGGTAGCTTCGGAAGATACCTGTGTCGGATAGGGAAGGAGCCGACGGCGCGTTGCTGCCATTGTGACGCCGAGCAGGACACGGCTGATCATACCCTCCAGGTATGCCCAGCTTGGGAAGGGGAGCGACGTGTCCTGGTCGGCGTCATAGGGCGGGATGTCTCGCTGCCGGGTGTGGTGCGCGCCATGCTCGGCAACGAGAGGAAGTGGAGGGCCGTGGCCTCCTTCTGCGAGACCGTAATGCTGCAAAAGGAGGCCGCGGGAAGGGAGCGCGAGCTTCAGCGGCGCGCTGAGGCTCGCGCTCGTATGGTGGCGCGAGGGCGTCGCCTGGGCGCCAGGCGTCGCGGGCGGCGGCCTTTGCGCGGCAGATGACCCTGGCTGGGAGGGGGGCCGTGAGGGGAGCCTCCTCCCGCCAGGCGGCGATGGGTCGGACCGGGTGGGTCCGGCCCACGGGGAGGCACCCTCGGTGGCCTGGAGCGGCCATCAGCTCCCGGCCGCCGAGGGGTAGAAACGGGGTCGCAGGCGGTTGCGGGTTGGGGCTCGCAGCCCGCCACTAAATGCGGCCCCGGGACGGATGGCGGCGGGATGGAGTGGCCCCGTCCTGCCGCTATGAGACAGTGTGTCTACCGGGGGGACCGTTTGTCCCCCCCGGGGATGGGCGCAAAGCGCGGGCACGGAGAGGATACCGGAAGAATGCTTCGAGCGATTCCCGGTATCCTCCCAAATCGTGCGGAAGGGTCACCGTGGGGTTTTAGTGGGTAGGTCCCGTCACTCTACGGGCGCGGGGAATCCCACACAACCCTCCCGCCTCTCCCCAAAGAGGTGGGAGGGAGTCTTTCGAAGATTTTCCCCACGACAAAAAAAAAAAAAAAAAAAAAAAAAAAGTTAGAGAACGATATACATGTTGATAGTATAATGATATCCCTTTATTCCTCATAAAAATTCACAACTGAATTCCTTTTATTCCATTCTTAAAAAATCCATCCCAAAATATATTATCAAAGCTAGTAATAAATTATTTCAACAAGGTGATAACAGATTTAAAATATTTAATAAAATTTAAATATCAGAGACTGATAGTATTAACAAAAGATAATATTAATACTATTTCGACTACTCTTATTTGATTTTAATATTAATTATAGATACTTTGATTATTGATTCATTAAAACATAAGTTAACTAAAAGTCCCAGTAGATTATAATTATATTTTAAAGAGCATGAATTAGCATAGAATTTCATAAAAAATTTGACGAGTGATAGAAGTAACTTGAATAATCTGAATTTTCTAGCTTATACTATATCTTTGGATATGGAATCGCAGATTCATTTTATTAGTGGTGTGACTAATAATATTAAGTTCTATGTTATCCAACTATTATTTTTATTAATAAAAATAGAGATAGTACTGATGATTTACTCAGACTCGTTAAAGTAAGTGGGCCAAATGGGAAGAATATCGAGATAGATAGACAGATATTTTTTTTTTTTTTTTTTTTTTTTGTCGTCGTTATGACGCCGACCAGGACACGGCGCTCCCCCTCCCACGCTGGGCATACCTGGAGGGTATGATCAGCCGTGTCCTGCTCGGCGTCACAATGGCAGCAACGCGCCGTCGGCTCCTTCCCTATCTGGCACAGGTATCTTCCGAAGCTACCATGCCCGGAAAATGCCTGTGCCATCCGGTAAGTAAGGCTTCCATGGCCTCTGTCCAGCCACTCACACAGCAGTGGCCGAACAGCCCCGACTGTCCGGTGCCCCGCAGTTGGCAGGGCCAACCGCTCCTGCCACGCGAGCACCACGAACTGCCGGGCCTAGCGCTTCAAATCGCCCCAAGCAGGTTCCTGCTCTCCCGGGACCGCCCCCACTCCCGCGCGACGGTCGACACGATGACGATACATCATCGCGTGCGACCGCGCGAGGAGATCCATGGGCGGCATCCCCGCAAGGACCGTCGCCGCCTCATGCGACACGGTCCAGTAGCCGTGGACGACCCTCAGCGCCATCCGCCTCTGCACCCGACGCAGCACCGTCATGCTGCGCCGGGAGGCCGCCAGGTCGTCCGCCCAGACGGGGGCCCCGTATAGGACCACCGACTGAACCATTGCCACATAGAGGCGGCGAACTCGTCCCGCCGGGCCCCCCAGGTTGGGGAGGATCCGGCCTAAAGCCGAGACCATCCTCTCCAACCGGGGAACCAGGCAGCGGAAATGCTCCTTGAAGCGCCAGTGGCTATCGAAGATCAGCCCCAGATACCTCATCCGGGGCTTCACCTCGATATGAGCCCCACCCACCCGGATCAGAAGGGGTGGCGGATCCTGCCGAGGTGAATGGATCGCTATCACCTCGGTCTTATGGACCGCCACCGTCATCCCCATCCCCCTGATCCGGTCGACAACGCGTTGCGCCCCCTCCTCGGCGAGGCGCTTGGCCCTCCCCCACTGAGCCCCGACGGCCAGCACCAGTGTGTCATCTGCGTAACACACGGCACTGACGCCGTCGGGGAGGTCGGCCCGCAACACCGCGTCGTACGCGATGTTCCACAGGAGTGGCCCTAGGACCGACCCCTGCGGAACCCCGCAGTAGACCTCCCTCCGCATATCACCATCCCGGCCCGGATACTCGATCCACCTGCCGCGGAGATAATCCCCGACGACTGCCCTGAGGCACGGGGGTACCCGATGATATTCGAGCCCCCTCCGTATCTCCCTCCAGGGAAGGGTGTTAAACGCGTTGGCAATATCCAGCGATACCGCCAACGCCACCCCTCCCCGGGAGACGGCCGACTCCGGGAGGACCCTGACCCGACTGATCGCGTCGACCGTCGACCGGCCCCCCCGGAAACCGTACTGGCAGTCGGCCAGGCCCGGAGCACCCCGCGACAGGTGCTCGACGAGGCGGGCAGCAATCACTCGCTCGAAGATCTTGCCCACCTCGTCGAGGAGACAGATGGAGACTCCGCGGGCCGACCCTCCTTCCGGAGGAGGACCATCCTCGCCACCTTCCAACTGGGGGAGAATCGCCCGTCCCTCAGGCATCGGTTAAACAACCGCCTGAGGTCGGCCCCAAGGACGCCGTGGGTCAAGGCCCAAACCCGGCCAGGCACACCATCCGGACCCGGGGCCGTGTTACGCGCTCCGAACCGTCTGATGGCCGCGGCCAGCTCCCCCTGCGTGACTAGATAGACAGATATTGGTAAAAATATCCTTCTTGTCTTTATATAGGAAATCTTTAATATTAAAAATAAACTCTTTCCGTAAAATCATCATACTTATCATCATAATTTATAAAATTAAAGTCAACGCATCTAATAATGAAAGGAGAAACTGACTTTATATCTTGTGTATCGGATAACATAGAGTTAGATTCTTTTACCGATGAATTATGAACAAACTGAACTCAAGTATTTTATAGGACTTGTCAAGAACGTTTTTTTCTTTTTTCATGTATTTATTTTTACTTCTGAAGTATGGAAAATAAAACTTACAGAGGCTTTGTTTACTTAAATGTTAAAACTTACCTTTTGTAAAAATCGGCGATATCGACTGTATAAATCGCCTTACGTTCGTGCCCATAAGTGAGGTAGAGTACGTGCTCGATTTAGGTTATGTAAGTAAATTTCGTGTATTTCGTGAGCAGCATCCCATGCTTGTCGCCAAATTGAAGTGTCCTTGAATTCGGAAGACTGGTTACGTGTGAATCTTGGTTGATCGTCTACCTTCAACTTCATTAATAACAACTCGTGAATACAGGTGTTACGTCGGGATTCCGTCGACATTTGTAAAAGAGAATTTCCCTATACAGGGATGCTTGTCCCCTACAACACGGCATCATATCCCCTATAACACGCTTTCGCTCTAACACGATAAGAAAATTGCGAAAACCTTTGTACAGCACTGGATAACATGATTTTTGCTTAATATATTTAAAACCTAAATTACCTTAAAGTAATGACGCGAAAGAATAATGAAAAAAATATAGTGGCTTTACATGAAAAAAAAATATATTATTAGAAATTTGTCGGGTACGTAATGAGTTGGGCCGCTTTTACGGACACATATTTTATTAACCAAAAGAAGGAACAAAAGGCGTGCAGGGAATATAATAATTGTCGAGGACCTTATCGACGGTTCAAGGCGTTGCCTACGACTACTGTCGCTCATCCTAATTCCGGGAGCCGTTACCCGTGTTCGCCGAAACAAAAACCGTCCTCTCCGCGCGGGGAGAGGGGCATTGTGTACACCGCGACAATACACCGGGTGCTCCAAAATACAATAATTCGGTTTAATACTTACAGTCGGCCAGCCTGACAACTGACCGTCCTCGGTCAAGCACACAATCTAACGGTAGCTTAGGCTAGATATATATATACACATATAAAAGAGAACACGTATGAACAATATACACATTTTAACTTGGGTGAATCCAAAACTTCATTTGATCCGGCCCAACGACACCGCGAAACGGTAGCTGTGTAAGCTGGAAGCCTTCGATGTCATTCACTAAGTACCGATCGTGTCCGAACACTTCTTTGACCTCGTAGGGTCCTTTAAATCTAGGGATTAGTTTCTTATTAACGTTGGGCGTCGTATCTATATTTCGTAACATCACATAATCACCTACCCTATATTTCGATAATTTTTTTCCGATTCCGATAATTTTGCCAACATTGGAGTTAAAACGCGGTTGAAACGTTCGACTTGGCCGTTGGCACGGGGAGTGCCAACAGCAATGAACACGTGGATAATTGATTCGGCATCAACGAAATCTTTGAATACTGTTGAGGTAAACGACGTTCCGCGGTCGGTGATGACCCGTTTTGGACGACTATACAGGGTGTTCGGCCACCCCTGGGAAAAATTTACATGAGCGATTCTAGAGGCCAAAATAAGACGAAAATCAAGAATACCAATTAGTTGATGGAGGCTTCGTTACAAAGTTATTAACGTTTAAAGTTCCGCCTGTAGAATGGCAACCTGCGTACAGCTGCGTTCGCGCGGAAGGTTGCGGCAGGCCAGTGCTAGTGGTTCTCACGCAGCATGAAAAATTCTACTTACCGACGCTATCGACAGCCTTAGATTTTTGTCCATTTAGGGAAATGCGAACACCTTACGTTGAATAAGATTCAACCTGTCTTATGAAAAACCAGAAGGGCATATCAAAACTCGCCCGACGAGATTTTCACAGAGAAAGGGTGAATGTCACTTCCGATACCATAACGTTGTGCACAAAAATCACCCACACGCGATCATACACGCCCCACAATCGTCCACAATGTCCGTAAGTATCCACAAATAATCCTTTCAGGCACTAACCACTATGCAATTAAATAAACACGCACCGCAATTACGGTATTCGTGAGTGACTATGTGTACGTGCACCACGATTCTTCAGAATTACTTACGAATAGAATTGTTATTAATTTTTCAAATACACTTTAATTTAAAAATGTAAAAAGGAATTTAATAAGTATTCGCTGATTGTTTATATCACTGTATTTCTTACATGCTCGATAATACATAACTGAATGAAATATCTCTAAAATGTGTCGCGTGAACTGTCTTGACTGATTCTTTTTTACGACTAACTAGCTGGCCAAACACGTGCCGATGTTGCCCTTTGTCTCCACTGAGCGTAGAGTGCATGTGTTTGTGTGTATGTGTGTGTGTGAGAGAGAGAGATAGCGAGACGAGTGACGTAGAATCGGGGTCCTTTTCGGCATTTGTTTCTCAGAACCTCGTCGATCGATGGCACAGTCAGCTGCTAGTATTGTTACATTCTTCGACGTGAACGCAAATCGATGGGAAAATTTCATTTATCCTACGATTCCTTTTTACATTTTTAAATTGTAGTGTATTTGAAAAATTAGGAACGTTTCTATTCGTAAGTAACTCGGAACAATCGTGATACACGTACACATAGTCACTCACGAATACCGTAATCGCGGTGCGTGTTTATTTAATTGCATAGTGGTTAGTGCCTGAAAGGATTATTTGTGGATACTTACGGACATTGTGGACGATTGTGGGGCGTGTATGATCGCGTGTGGGTGATTTTTGTGCACAACGTTATGGTATCGGAAGTGACATTCACCCTTTCTCTGTGAAAATCTCGTCGGGCGAGTTTTGATATGCCCTTCTGGATTTTCATAAGACAGGTTGAATCTTATTCAACGTAAGGTGTTCGCATTTCCCTAAATGGACAAAAATCTAAGGCTGTCGATAGCGTCGGTAAGTAGAATTTTTCATGCTGCGTGAGAACCACTAGCACTGGCCTGCCGCAACCTTCCGCGCGAACGCAGCTGTACGCAGGTTGCCATTCTACAGGCGGAACTTTAAACGTTAATAACTTTGTAACGAAGCCTCCATCAACTAATTGGTATTCTTGATTTTCGTCTTATTTTGGCCTCTAGAATCGCTCATGTAAATTTTTCCCAGGGGTGGCCGAACACCCTGTATGTTCGGAAATACTCTCGCATGTGACAGACAACTTCCTCCGACTTTGTCGATTTGCACGCGAACAAACGAATATGCTTAGTAAAACCATCTACGACCGACAATATATATTTGTTGCCATGGCTGCTTTTTTCGAGAGGACCGTAATAATCCAAGTGAACGGTGTCGAATGGCAACACTCCTTTTGGGATGCTGTGCAAATATCCCTCTCGTTTCCCGCTCAATGGTGCATATTCGATGCACTTCAAACAATTACGAATGTACATTTTTATCTTTTCTCGCATCTTCGGGAACCAGTACACGCGTATCAAGTTCTCGAAGACTTTGTCAACTCCAACATGCCCTAAATCATCGTGACTGACGCGAATCACGTTGCTTTCCATTTCGCGAGGCACATAGAACAGCAACTTTTCGTTCTTGACCTTTCTATAGACTAGGCCATCACGCAACTCAAAAAGCTTGTCTTCGCCATTTTCGAGTTTTTCTCGAATCACGCAGATTTCGGGATCCTGGTTTTGTTTGATCGCTAAAACTTGTTCAAAGGTATTGCCTTCCAACACCATTACACTATGGCATCAGCTTAGCGCGTCGACGTGCCGCATACGACTTCCCGGACGATGTTCGATTTCGAAATCGTACGACTGTAAGAACATTGCCCATCGTGATATTCGAGGATTCACGGTTTGCTTGGATAAAGTTAGGCGGAAGCTGTCACAGTCCGTTAAGATTTTAAATCGCTTTCCCGCGAGATATACGTGGAGACGTTTTATGGCGTATATTACCGCGAGGCATTCCAATTCGAAACTATGGTATTTTGACTCCATGGGAGTCGTCCGACGGCTGAAATACGTAACCGGTTGTAATCTATCGCTATCCTGCTTCTGCAGGAGAATAGCTCCAAATCCGCTCGCGCTCGCATCACAGTGCAACTCTGTGTGCAAACTCGGTGAATAAATTGTTAATATTGGTTGAGCGACGAGGCAATTTTTAAGCCAATCAAACGCTTCGTATTCGTCAGGTCCAAATTTATAATCATTAGACTTTATAACATCGTACAACGGCTTCGCAACGCGCGAGAAATTCGGGATGAACCGGCGGAAGAAACTCGCCAAACCAACGAATTGGTGCACTTGTCGTACGGTACGAGGTGTCGCATAATTAGCAATCGCGTCGATGTGCTCATTACTCGGACGAATACCCTTGGCGCTTATTAAGTAGCCTAAATAACTAATTTCGGTGTATAAAAATGAACATTTATCGAGCCGAAACGCTAATCGATGTTCTTGTGTTACGCGGAACACTTCGTATAAAATTTGAAGATGTTCATCGAGATCTTCGTTGGCGATCAAAATATCGTCAAGATACAGCAGTATTTTATTTCGCTCAATCAACGGCCGAAAAATTTTATTCGTGAATCTTTGAAAGACGCGTGGGGCATTAGTCAGCCCGAACGGCATCCTTAAATACTCAAACTGTCCCAATGGTGTCACAAAGGATGTGTACTTAACGGATGATTCTGCCATCCGAACATGGTAAAAGCCGTTTTTTAAATCGAGCTTGGTAAAATAATGCTTATCTTTCAGTTGATCCAAATGATCTTCGATCAGAGGAGTAGGAAAATTATCGCGTATTGTAATTTTATTAATCTCCCGATAATCGATACACAGTCTGATTTCGCCGTTTTTCTTACGCACCAAAACAATCGGACAGGCGTATTCCGAACTACTAACTCTAATCACACCCTCTTTTTTCAACCTTTCCAGAATATCTTTCAATTTTTCTTGGTCCGAAAAAGACAAGCGTCTCGGGTGAGAGGTGATGGGTTGATCATGCTTCAACCGGATATGCATCTCGAAATCAACCGGCGCCTGATCTATATTCGCGTTCACTGCGTTCTTATAATTTCCTCGGATTTTTGCAGCAACCTTGGAATCGATAAGCGGATTGACGTCTAACTGCGGAAGTGCGTCATCGGGCCCAGCAACACAATCAATGTTCATAATTTCGCGAACAACTTCCGTGGTTTCGTCTACGCGAGTAACGCTTGTAAGTTCGATGGTTTTTCCGATCCTAATCTCTAGCGACGGGTCGGAGATAAAGTCTCTGCCTAATAACGCGTCAAAACTCATTGTATCGTTCGGAACAACTAAAAATGATAGACTAACATCGATCGAACCAACTGTCATATTTCCGCAAAACGAGCTTAACACGGCCAACTTCGAGCCATTAATTCCGCAAAGATTATAATTATTAGGCGACACCGGTAGTTGAGAGCTACGCGGTACACAACGTTCTTTAATTAAACTTACCGGGGAACCGGAGTCGAGCAGAGCAAGAAGATTAAATGTTCTACGCAACCCATTGTCATCAATTGCTACATACGTCAATGGGAGTTCGTACGGAGTAACAGTCGACGTGCAATGCACCAAATTCGTCGTAGTTGCTGGAGATCTCTTCTTCGGACAATCCTTGACGCGATGCTCCGTGCTTCCGCATTCGAAACAGGATCCTCTTGCCCGCCTTGGCCGCGGACAATCCGTCGTACGATGATCGAACTGGAAACAGTTAAAACAACGTAGTCGCTGACTTCTCGCTGATGCTAGTGGTTGTGCGCGCGATGGTTCACGGTCTTTCCTCCCGGCATATGGCCTCTCGAACAGCTCCTTCTCCTTTTTCCTCGAAGGCAAGGTGATTCTTTGAAAAACTTTCAAAAATTGCACCTTAGTGGCGATGTCTTGCAATCGCGCCTGGTCGCGGAGGCGCTCATCGGGAATGCCTTCGATTAGATAATCAATTATTTCAGCATCGTCAATCGGGACTCGATTTGCCAGGATAACTTAATCGTGAAAGTAGTCGGCAAACGCTTCGCTGCCCTGCCATTCGCGCCGTTCAAATTCTCGACGTCTTGCCAACGTACTAGCTCGATGGACAAACATGGAGGACATTTCCTCAAAAAGTTCAGCAACAGACATCTCCACATATTCGGGCCTAGAGTAAAACCACTTCAATGCTCTTCCTTTTAATTTGATTCCTATCAGGAGTTTGGTTCTCTCGTTGTCTAGCCGATACGTCCTCTGCAGCATCTCCACTTGGTTCCTCCACCTCGGAAAGGAGTCCTCGGTTCCCGAGAATTCGCTTAACAAATTGCTGATGGTGCTAATATCCCGGTCTGTATTCGCCACCAGAGGCGGAGCATCAGCAGCTCTTTCCCTCCGCAAAACGCGAATCTCTCGTTCTAGCAACTCTCTTTCGCGTCTTAATAATTCAACTTCTCGACGATCGAAGGTAGGTTCGTCAGCTATTAAAAAATTTTCTCCTTCGCCCTGGTCATCCGGAGTAGGACCAGATGACCTCACTCCGTCCGCATCATTGTACGGAGATGGCGGATTCGTCCAGATATCGGCATCGTACACCGTCAAGCGGTTAATTAGTTCCGCCTTGGTCCCACTTGTACCCAAATTAAAGTGTTTTAGCATACCTTTTAATTCCGATACAGTATATTCGGCAGGTTCCTTTGTCGCCACCATGAAAGCCGTTAAAGATTTCGAACGATCACCACAGGTTTAAATAATTCAAAATCCACAAAAATTCACAAAACCACAATGTACGCCAGACTGACTAATCACTTCAGCCAGCGCAGAAATAAGGTCAAAACAATAAAATACCCGTAAAACCGTTCAAATGTTTTAAACGCGACAACACGAAAGTACGTTAACACGTGGTCAGAATGAAACAAGCGCGACACGTGAATTAATCCCACTTCTGAGAAAACTGTAGGGTACGTAATGAGTTGGGCCGCTTTTACGGACACATATTTTATTAACCAAAAGAAGGAACAAAAGGCGTGCAGGGAATATAATAATTGTCGAGGACCTTATCGACGGTTCAAGGCGTTGCCTACGACTACTGTCGCTTATCCTAATTCCGGGAGCGTTACCCGTGTTCGCCGAAACAAAAACCGTCCTCTCCGCGCGGGGAGAGGGGCATTGTGTACACCGCGACAATACACCGGGTGCTCCAAAATACAATAATTCGGTTTAATGCTTACAAATTATAATTTATTAAATTAAGGTTCGTTAAATTAAAATAATATTTTTTGTGTTTTTTTGTTTTCTGTTATACATACATACATGCATACATATACAGGGTGTTCGGCCACCCTTGGGAAAAATATTAATGGGAGATTCTAGAGGCCAAAATAAGACGAAAATCAAGAATACCAATTTGTTGATGGTGGCTTCGTTAAAAAGTTATTAACGTTTAAAGTTCCGCCAATACTGAATTTTTTCTCGAAAGTGGGTAAGATTTCGGGAGTATGTCTATTCACCGAAAATGATTATAATTTACCTCCGCAACCGAAAATAATTTTTCCAGAACGATTTGAAACTTTTCAATTTCGCTGAAAAATATAGGCACCTACATACCTACCTACCTACCTACCTACCTATCCCCTGTTGATTTTTCTTAAAAATTCGTTTTTGATTTTTAATATTTTCGCTTGACGTCCTACAGAAAAGTTGTTCAATACTTTTTTGTAGGTACCTATGGGCTCTACTTGAGAAAAAAGTTTCATTGAAATATATTCACTATTATAGGAGTTATGGCTATATAAGTTGAAAATTGGACCATTTTTATGGGGGTTTTCTAACATTACGGGGCCAAGGAACAACCTTTCCAATATTTTTATAATTGTTACATATTCTACACTAAAATACGCGGCGTTTGGCTTTTTTAACATTAAAATTGTCCAATCCGTTCGGAAGTTATGGTGTTTTAAAGATTCAAACATAAAATTTACGGGAAGCATTTTTCGCCTGAAATTATATTTTCGGTAAGGAATTTTTTTCTCGAAAATGGTTACGATTTCGAGGGTATGTCTATCGACCAAAAATTATTATAATTGGTCCCTGCAATCAGAAATAATTTTTTTAGAACGATTTGAAAAATTTATATTTTCGCCGAGAAATTTCACCACCTACCCGAATTTTTTCTCGAAGGAGGGTAGGATTGTCGGGGATATGTATTCATAAAAAATGATTGTAATTGAACCCCGCAACCGAAAATAATTTTTCCAAAACGATTTGAAATTTTTTAATTTAATTGTTAATAACTTTTTAACGAAGCCTCCATCAACAAATTGGTATACTTGAATTTCGTCTTATTTTGGACTCTAGAATCTCCCATTAAAATTTTTCCCAGGGGTGGTCGAACACCCTGTATGCATAGAAAAATTAAATTGCTTATGTAAAATGTGAGAAAGCGATCTATATGTGTTTGATATAAAATAGGTCGTTGAGATGCGCGTCATCCACATCGTTGACGGTTTTGTTTCTTTCGTCTTGGGGACGCCTTCTCGCGACGTTTCTCGTATGTTACGTTTTGATTTGCATTACGTGCTGCAACAGCCTGCTTGCGCTCAATCATATTTATTTAATTATTTCCTGTTATGTTAAATATATTACTTATTCAAACAAATACTGTGTGGTAAATACTGTCATTGAATTAAAAAAAAATATTCGTCTTTAATAAGTTTTCGGACCATAACTCCCCTCCCTTTTCGAGTGAACTGGCTCTGGGTTAGGTCTCATATAACACGGTTTCAGACAACACGGCATTTTATAGGAACCGATCTACCGTGTTATAGGAGGGTTTCAAACTGTATCTCGTTTATTTAATCCTTGGTTTTCTCTGGTTTGAATCACGTAGTAATGGGGTACCACACAGCAACAGTCAATTAAACCTGGATTCGGTCAGTATTTTAGACGAACACACCGGTTTGGTCTGGGTCAGGGCTGGGTTATGCCCGCATCTGCCTCATGAATTTGCCTTCTTTGCATGCTTGTTGGCCAGATCCTGGGTTTTTTCGGGTTTGAATCACGTAGTAATGTGGTACCACACTGGAACAGTCAACTAAACCTGGTTTCGATCCACATTTTAGAGGATAACACAGATTAGGTCTGGGTTAGGTCTGGGTTATGCCCGCATCTGGATCATGATTTTGCCTTCTCCGCATACTTGTTGGCCAGATCCTGGGTTTTTTCTGGTTTGAATCACGTAGTAATGTGGTACCACACAGTAACAGTCAATTAAACTTGGTTTCGATCAATGTTTTAAAGGATAACACCGGTTAGGTCTGGGTTATGCCCGCATCTGGCTCATGATTTTGCCTTGTTCGCATGCTTGTTGGCCAGATCCTAGGTTTTTTACTAGTTTGAATCACGTAGTAATGTGGTATCACACTGAAACAGACAATTAAACCTGGTATCGATAAATATTTTAGAGGATAGCACCGGTTAGGTCTGGGTAAGATCTGGGTTATGCCCGCACATCGCTCATGATTCTGCCTTCTTCGCATGCTTGTTGGTCAGATCCTGGGTGTTTTGCTGGTTTGAATCACGTAGTAATGTGGTACCTCACTGGAACAGACAAATAAACCTGGTTTCGATGAATATTTTAGAGGATAACACCGGTTAGGTCTGGGTTAGGTCAGGGTTATGCCCGCTTCTCGCTCATGTTTCTGCCTTCATCGCATACTTGTTGGCCAGATCCTTGGTCCTCTCTGGTTTGAATCACGTAGTAATGTGGTACCACACTAAAGCAGTCAATTAAACTTGGTTTGGATCAATGTTTTAAAGGATAACACCGGTTAGGTCTGGGTTATGCCCGCATCTGGCTCATGATTTTACCTTTTTCGCATACTTGTTGGCCAGATACTGGCGTTTTTCCTGTTTGAATCACGTAGTAATGTGGTACCACACTGAAGCAGTCAATTAAACTTGGTTTGGATCAATATTTTAAAGGATAACACCGGTTAGGTCTGGGTTATGCCCGCATCTGGCTCATGATTTTGCCTTCTTCGCATGCTTATTGGCCAGATCCTGGGTTTTTTTCTGGTTTGAATCTCGCAGTAATGTGGTACCACACTGAAACAGACAATTAAACCTGGTTTCGATGAATATTTTAGAGGATAACACCGGTTAGGTCTGGGTTAGGTCAGGGTTATGCCCGCTTCTCGCTCATGTTTCTGCCTTCATCGCATACTTGTTGGCCAGATCCTTGGTCCTCTCTGGTTTGAATCACGTAGTAATGTGGTACCACACTGAAGCAGTCAATTAAACTTGGTTTGGATCAATGTTTTAAAGGTTAACACCGGTTAGGTCTGGGTTATGCCCGCATCTGGCTCATGATTTTACCTTTTTCGCATACTTGTTGGCCAGATACTGGCGTTTTTCCTGTTTGAATAATATAGTAATGTGGTACCGCACTGAAGCAGTCAATTAAACCTGGTTTCTATCAATATTTTAGAGGATAACACCGGTTAGGTCTGGGTTAGGTCAGGTTTATGCCCGCATCTCGCTCATGATTCTGCCTTCATCGCATTCTTGTTCGCCAGAACCTGGGTTTTTTCGGGTTTGAATCACGTAGTAATGTGGTACCACACAGTAACAGTCAATTAAACCTGGTTTCGATCAATATTTTAGAGGATAACACCGGTTAGGTCTGGGTTAGGTCAGGTTTATGCCCGCTTCTCGCTCATGTTTCTGTCTTCATCGCATACTTGTTGGCCAGATCCTTGGTCCTCTCTGGTTTGAATCACGTAGTAATGTGGTACCACACAGTAACAGTCAATTAAACTTGGTTTCGATCAATGTTTTAAAGGATAACACCGGTTAGGTCTGGGTTATGTCCGCATCTAGTTCATGATTTTGCTTTCTTCGCATACTTGTTGGCCAGATCCTGGATTTTTTCTGGTTTGAATCAAGTAGTAACGTGGTACCACACTGAAATAATCAACTGAACCTGTTTTCGATGAATATTTTAGAGGATATCACCGGTTAGGTCTGGCCAGAAATGATATTTTCGGTAAGGAATTTTTTTCTCGAAACTGAGTATGATTTCGTGGATATGTCTGTTGACCAAAAATGCTTGTAACCGACCCCTGCAACCGAGAATAATTTTTTCAGAGTGATTTGAAATTTTTGAAATTTTCTAATAGCGTTTTAACGACGCCTCAGTCGAGAAATTGATATTCCTAATTTTCGTCTTGTTTTGGCTTTTAGAATCTCCCATTAAAATTTTTCCCAGGGGTGACCAAACACCCTGTATATATCTATTAGTCCTGAAATATTATTAAATCAATATTAATCAAATTACACCTTGACCGAATTCATTTCAATCCCCACACCAATATATATTGCGTGTAACCCATAAATGGTTGAGAATGGAGTCACCTTTCCCATACTGGTATTATTTGATGGTCGCAGGTCCTGCATAAATTTCAATTTACATCATTTTTGTTTTGAGTAAACTCATTTTACTTTTTTGTATATTACCTAATGCAACTCATATTCTCCAGCCATGCGATGTAGGAATATTTAGACGATTAAAAGTTGCATGGCGAAAGGTAGTACAGGAACATAGACAAAGTACGTAGGTAGACTAAACCCATTACGAAGGTGAATTTCGCACCAATATTTCATACCATATATAAATTCCATGAAGACGGAGATCTTTATAGATGCTTTTAAAGCTTGTGGTGGCCTATGACCGTTTAACTCAAATACAATTTACTACACAAAACGTATTTCAGAAAGAAGAAAATAAATTAGAATTCATGTCGCCAGATGAAACTGACATCAATGACAGCAATATAAGTAGTTTTACATAGCATTCAAGAGCATATTCCAGATGATCTGAAAGAATTATTTGAAATAGCTTGTGCAAGTAATCTCTGTTTCCAGAGAGGGGAACAACTTTGTTTTCTATATAGAAAATATTAAAATACAATCGGGACACAACTAAGACACAATTTAATAACTCGCAGAGAGAAAGCACTGCTGATGTTCAACGCAGTGCAGTTCATAGTAACAGTAAAACCAATACCAGTGTAGAAGACTAATTTAACAATGTTTCGCTAGAAGAAACTAATATACGATATACTGATCATTAATTAACTTTAATATTTCATGACAATGATGCTTTTACTTTTTTCTAATGAGAATTGTTTTGTTTCTGATAGTATTGAAACTGAAAATATTAATTTTAAAGAAATAGTTCATAATAATGTCTTTACTTCTAATGGGAATTGTTTTGTTTCCGATGGTACTGAAATCAAACTACATTAATTCTACAACATTACCATTACATTACGGTTGAAGAACATGAATTCATCCAACGTTCTCGTAAAGACAAAGATTCTTCAGAATCTATTCTGGATAAGCATTATCAACATTATCAAAAAATTGAAAAAACAACAAAGAAAAGAAAAGAAATATAGTTTATATACAATTGATAACCAGGAAAAAGAGAAACAAAGAATGAAAGAAGAATGATTAGAAAAGAAAAAAACAAGCCGAGGAATTAAAAGAAGAAAGGCTATTGAAAAAAGAAAGAAAAACAGAAAAATGAAAAGGAAAAGGAGAAAGAAAAGCAAGACGAAGAGAAGGAGAAATGTAAAACTCAAACTAAAAATAAAAATAAAGTTAAGAACGTGAAAAGAAAATAATAAATAAGATTATTTTGTGTGTGTGCTTTTTACAGGGTGAGTGTAGTAACTGAACCAGGTGGTTATGACTATGCAAGATTTTTATTAGCATCTTTTTCAAACTCCACTTGGAACAAGGCTGTACGTATGTATGTATGGGATTATCAGGAACCGTGTTTGTTCGTTAATCGGCACATCAAGCGGCACACTCGTATTTATTTCGTTAAACACAGTCACACCTACTACGTACTTTTCAATCTTTCTCTCTTCCGTGCCGTCTTTTCTCACTTTCTGGGTTATTCACCCATCAGCTGTTCGGCCGTACGCTCGCCGCGTGTTGACGGCTTTTTCGGCGGTAACCGTCTTCGCTTGTGCAAGCTCGTGGACAGCGAACGATTCGCTGTTCGGCCAAAAATTCGTGCGCGATTTAATAATTTTTAACTGCACGGTTCCCTACATACAGGGTGTTCGGCCACCCATGGGAAAAATTTTAATGGGGGATTCTAGATGCCAAAATACGAAAATACAGACGAAAATCAAGAATACCAATTTGTTGATGGAGGCTCTGTTAAAAAGTTATTAATGTTTAAAGTTCCGCTCGTACTGAATTTTTTTCTCGAAAATGCGCAAGATTTCGGAGGTATGTCTATTCATAAAAAATGATTGTAACTGACCCTCGCAACTGAAAATAATTTTTCACAGAACGATTTGAAATCATTTTTTTTCGTCGAAAAATATAGGCACCTGATTAGATTTTCGGTAAGGAATTTTTTTCTCGAAAGTGCGTAGGATTTCGGGGGTATGTGTAATGACCAAAAATTATTGTAATTGACCCCTGCAACCGAAAATAATTGTTTTAGAACGATTTGAAAAATTTGTTTTTCGCCGAAAAATTTCAACACCTACCCGAATTTTTTTCTCGAAACTGAGTAGGATTTCGAATATATGTCTATTCACTAAAAATGCTTGTAATTGACCTCCGCAGCCGAAAATAATTTTTCCGGAACGATTTGAAACTTTTGAATTTAATTGTTAATAACTTTTTAACGAAGCCTCCATCAACAAATTGGTATTCTTGATTTTCGTCTTATTTTGGCCTCTAGAATCTCTTATTAAAATGTTTCCCAGGGCTGGCCGAACACCCTGTATACTACTATGTACTTATCAGTTTTTATTTTGTACTTTTGTAAAAATGTTATATATTTATACAGGAAGAATCCAGTATGGGCCAGGATACAGCCTCATTCGAAGTAGAGTTTGAAAAAGATGCTAAGAAAAATCTTCCATAGTCACAATCTGGTTCAGTTACTTATATGTATATACACATAGAGGGTGTTCGGCCACCCCTGGGAGAAATTTTCATGGAGGATTCTAGAGGCCAAAATACGAAAATGCAGACGAAAATCAAGAATACCAATTTGCTGATAGAGGCTTCGTTAAAAAGTTATTAACAATTAAATTCAAAAATTTCAAATCGTTCTGGAAAAATTGTTTTCGGTTGCGGGGGTCAATAACAATCATTTTTGGTGAATGCACATACCTCCGAAATCTTACCCACTTTCGAGAAAAATATTCGAGAATGTGAAATTTTTTCGATGGAAAAAAAAATTTCAAATCGTTCTAAAAGAATTATTTTCGGTTGCGGGGGTCAATTACAATCATTTTTGGTCATTACACATGCCCTCGGAATCCTACGCGCTTTCGAGAAAAAAATTCTTTACCGAAAATCTTATTAGATGCCTAAATTTTTCGACGAAAAAAAAAAAAAAATCTCAAATCGTTCTAGAAGAATTATTTTCGGTTGTGGGGGTCAATTGCAATCATTTTCGGTGAATAGACATACCCCCGAAATCCTACCCACTTTCTAGAAAAAAAATCGGCTAGGTGTGAAATTTTTTCGATGGAAAGAAAAAATTTGAAATCGTTTTAGAAAAATTATCTTCGGTTGCGGGGGTTACTTACAACTATTTTGGGTGAATAGTCATACCCCCCAAATCTTGCGCATTTTGGAGAAAGAAATTCTGTACGGGCGGAACTTTAAACGTTAATAACTTTTTAACAAAGCCTCCATCAACAAATTGGTATTCTTGATTTTCGTCTTATTTTGGCCTCTAGAATCCCCTGGGAGAAATTGTAATGGGAGATTCTAGAAGTTAAAGTAGGACGAAAATCAAGAATACCAATTTGTTGATGGAGGCTTCGACTAAACAAGTTATTGACGTTTAGAGTTCCGCTCGTACTTTCGAATTTTTTTCTCGAAAATGCGCAGGATTTCGTATGTGGCATGTCTATTCACCGAAAATAATTGTAATTGATCCCCGAAATCGAAAGTAATTTTTTCAGAACGATTTGAAATTTTCTTTTTTTTTCGTCAAAAAATTTAGGCACTGCCTGTCGATTTTTCTTAAAAATTCCTTTTTGATTTTTATTCAGTTTGTTTGTCGCCCGACAAAATAGTTGTTTAATAATACTCTTTTTGTAGGTGCCCATGAGCTCTACTCCCGAAAAAAAACGTTTCATTGAAATATATTCACTATTCACTATATCAGTAGTGGTTGCGGAGGCTGTTTGAAAATTTGACCAGTTATATGGGATTTTTCTCACTTTACGGGCTCAAAGAACAACTTTTCCAACATTTCATTCATTAATCTCTACATATTCTCCATTAAAATATGCGTTGTGTTGCTGTTTGAAACATTAAAATCGTTCAATCCGTTCAGAAGTTATGATGTTTTAATGATTCGCATGAAAATTCGTGCAGATCTTTCTGTCTGGCCAGAAATGATATTTTCGGTAAGGTATTTTTTTCTCGAAACTGAGTATCATTTCGTGGATATGTCTGTTGACGAAAAATGCTTGTAACCGACCCCTGCAACCAAAAATAATGTTTTCAGAGTGATTTGAAATTTTTGAAATTTTTTAATAGCGTTTTAACGACGCATCAATCAACAAATTGATATGCTTAATTTTCGTCTTATTTTCGACTCTAGAATCTCCCATTGAAATTTTTCCCAGGGGTGGCCGAACAACACCTTGTATATGAAAAGATTGTACGAATACTTACCATACCTTACATAATTATATCCGCGATGTTTAATCGTATTTTTGGACTGGTCGTTACACAATACCTTAAATCTACTTTGTTTCGAAACGCAATAATCAATATATCGTTTTACTTGGTCCAAGGTTTTACCTACCATTCTAGGATAAAAGAAACTATTTTACATTTTTAAAAACTATTTTGCAAAAGTGTTTTCAATAATGTTCACTATGTAAATATGTAAGAAGAATGTTAGTCCTCTATAGCACTAACTTTAAAACTAACGAGAATTGAAAATTTTTCACAACTGTTACTTATGAATACAGAGTGGAATCAACTGCTACTGAGGTATATATCTGTATATACCACGTACGAAATTGGATAAGCGTTGGTTGGGTAGTGGATTTGTCACGTCTTGAAAATAACAATAAAGTAGAAACAATTTGTATAAAAGAGTAATTTCATTCGGTCGGTATTAAATACATAAAAATTAAAATTTAAATAGAGTTATTTAATTTTGCTGGGTCGTTTTATAAAAATGAAATAAGCTTACTTACTAAAATCTTCGTAGCTCTCTGGTGGAATCTTTTCATAAACAATGTGATGATACGTGTAACTGAAATTTCCTGTTGTTTCGCTTTTATTTAAATATGGTTCGAACAATCCGTCCTTTCAACATTTTTAAAATGTTTTTGTAATAATAATACGTTCTGGTATGGATCGTATAACCAAGGTTGAAGGAAGGGATCTATCCTAAAATTTTGAAAATAAAATTTAAATAATACTGTAATAAACGATCCATCTTTATTTTTAACTTAAGTTAACAAACTAGAACTCAGAGAAACAGGCCATGTATCGTTGTTTTTTAATATGTTTTTTAACCAAGATCGCTGCTCTCGCTACACTTCGTCTTGCATTGCATTGGAGTTCCAATATCCTCCAGAGTCTAAAAGAAAAATTATTTTCTGATTACACTCGTTCGTTCCCAGTACAAAATATTTCAAAACATTGACACGAACTGAAATGTACAGAGTGTTCGTCCACCCCTGGGACAAATTTTAATGGTAGATTCTAGAGGCGAAAATAAGGTGAAAATCAAGAATACCAATTTGTTGATTGAGGCTTCGTTAAAAAGTGTTTAAAAATGTTTAAAGTTCCACCTGTGAAACGGCAATCTGCGAACAGCTGCGTACGCGTGATAGTGATCCTCACTCAGAAAACTGTAATACTATTGTCGATAGATACGTCATGAAGTAGAGTTTCTCATGCCGGGTGGAACCACTATCCCGCGCACGCAGCTGTACGCAGATTGCCCATCTACAGGCGCAACTGTTTTGGGTTATGGAATAACGACGAAATATTATAGATTGAGATTTAATATGCTATATTAGATATAAAATATAAAAAAGAACACTTAATGGCGTGAAAAAACGGTAGAGACACCAACCGGAAGTCCTAGATTATATGTCGCGACTATTAGGGACTGCAACCGGGACAGCAGAGGAATTGAATTTGCAGGAAGTTCAAAACAAAACTTTACAACAGCAACTTTAAACGTTAATAACTTTGGTATATTCCTACCAAACGGCCCGTTCAACGATCGGGATGGGTTATACGTAATTCGTATTCGTCTAATTCAGTATATTATTTATATGCATTTCATTATCTGCGGAAATTCGGTATTTTTACAAAGTAAGTAAGTATTTTAAATATATTCTGATAGGTTCACAGGTGGAAACAAGCGACTGTCGTTACCTGTGTTCAAAATGCCAGCTAGTAAAATGCTAATTTGTTAACAATAACATTTATTGAATGAAATTTTTGCTATTTCTGCAAATATCTCATTGAATAAATCACCATCTTCCTATTACATACATACATTTACTAAATACATAATGGCTCAGGTATCCAATGAAGTTACTCTTATTGAAAATATAAAATATTGATAGTATTATATGTTAGAAAAAAGATTAAAAAATGTGTGGCACGCCTGCAAGTGGTTTCTTCAATTTAATTCATGTAAGCATCAGTAATGAGATCATGAAAATTGACGCTGCGATTAATTTTCAAATGGCCTCTGTGCCATTATTTCTACAACAAAATGTTGATTCATCAGTCTCTATCTACTCTACTCTACTCTACCCTTCCAATTGCTGCGCAGTATTTTTATTTAATGTTAGTTGTATAATATCACGACATTGCTCATAATTATATGTTAGCATATATGGTAATTTTAAAACAATATCTGTAGCTGAGTTTGTTTTTAGAAAACCACGTTCTTTGCTTTCCAAATATCTTTATATAATGCAATGGCTTTTAAAAAATAAGAGTATAAACATCTCACCGTAAACCGTAAATAGTTTACATTTTAAAGATCCAGAAACAGACGCTCATACGAATAAAATAGAAACTACGTGGAAGCATAGTAAACACTTTTTGCCTGAATATTGTCGGTTAGTATTTGCAGTTCCACACGTTTTTTAATATGTTTTTCTAACATATAATACAAAATAATAAATATTATATTTTCTATTTTCAGCAAAAAAGATAATTTCATTGGATACTTAAGCCATTACGTGTTTTATAAACCTTTCAAGCAAGGAAAGGATGATTTATTTAATCAGTTCTTGAAAGAAATTTCAGAAATTTCATTTGATGATTGATTCTGTA
Organism: Colletes latitarsis; assembly: GCF_051014445.1. Lineage (NCBI taxonomy): Eukaryota > Metazoa > Arthropoda > Insecta > Hymenoptera > Colletidae > Colletes > Colletes latitarsis. The sequence continues at coordinate 9,532,189 of NC_135147.1, forward strand.
AAAAATCAAAATATACCAGACTTAGATGATAATGAAATTTAATAATAAAAACAAGTTAAACCAACGTACCGCGTACAATAGTAATTTACTATATATTGTAAACACTGTCAGAGGCGGGGAGGCATTTTTTATTGTTGCTGCATGTACTGTCTACATACCTATGAGTACTGTCTGAGTAGTGCTAGGTTATAGGGGTGGGTTTTAATACTGTCCACCTGACCGACTCGTGGAAGTTCTATGCCTAAAAAAATGATTTTTATGCATCATACACGTTCTACAAATTCCCATTTGACAATGTAGAATAGATCCAATTAGATAAATTATTTATAATTTTTAAAATGAACATAGCAACGATGGTCACTTGTTTCTATCTGTGAACCTGTCAAAAAATGTACTTAACCTTACTTTTTTACTGTAACTTTTTATAATAACAGTAACAGTTTATAAAAAAATAACGAATTTCCACAGATAATGAAATGCATATCAATAATGTACTGAATTAGGCGAATCGAATAATGTATAACTGACCCCGATCCGTGAACGGGCCGTTTGCTAGGAATGTTCCATAACTTTTCAACAAAGTCTAAAATTTTTCCCAAGGGTGAATACCTATACACTGTATAGATATCCTGTTTCCTTCAACCGAACGACATGTGTCCCTAAAAAATATATTTATAAAATAAGTCGGTCAAGTAGGAAGAATATTCAGATATTTAAGAATATGAATATATTGGTGAAAATATCCATTCCTCTTACCTTTATGTCCTGTGTATTGGATAATATAGATTTACATACTTTTACCGCTGAATTCGAAATTCTGAACTAAAGTACAGGACTCGTCAAAAACGTTTTTTATTCTTCTTATAGTATTATCTGTTTTACAAAAAACAACCAATTAAATTAAGTTGCAAGAATGCATAAGCGATAAAACTGCATAAAGACTTTTTAAGCATGAGAGATAAAACTTACAGAGGATTTAATAGAAAATTATAAAACAAAATGTTTACTTAAGACTTACCTTTTGTAAAAACCGGCGATATCGACTGTGTGAGTGTAAATCGTCGTACGTTCGTGCCCGGTGCGGTAAAACACGTGCATCGATCTAGATTACGTACGTTCCACGCGTGCCACTTTCTAGATCTATACTTTTACATAAAAATATTCGATGAGGTGCATTTCTAGCTATTACGTGTAGCATCATGAGCAAACTCTTAGAAAATCACTCCTACTCCTCATTTGAACAGAATTTTTACTTTCATGATTATAGCGAAAAGTCGTTTTCCCGCTCGGGGAACACATATGTACAGGGTGTTCGGCCACCCCTGGGAAAAATTTTAATGGGGGATTCTAGATGCCAAAATACGAAAATCTGGCTCATGATATTGCCTTTTTCGCATGCTTGTTGGCCAGATCCTGGTTTTTTTTCTGTTTTGAATCACGTAGTAATGTGGTACCACACTGAAACAGACAATTAAACGTGGTTTCGATCAATATTTTAGAGGACAACACCGGTTAGGTCTGGGTTATGCCCCCAACTGACTCATGGTTTTGCTTTCTTCGCATACTTGTTGGCCAGATCCTGGGTTTTTTCGTGTTTGAATCTCGTAGTAATATGGTACCACACTGAAACTGTCAATTAAACCTGGTTTCGATCAGTAGTTTACAGGATAACACCGGTTGGGTCTAGGTTAGGTCTGGGTTATGCCCGCATCTGGCTCATGGTTTTGCCTTCTTCGCATACTTGTTGGCCAGATCCTGGGTTTTTTCGTGTTTGAATCTCGTAGTAATATGGTACCACACTGAAACTGTCAATTAAACCTGGTTTCGATCAACATTTTAGAGGACAACACCGGTTAGGTCTGGGATAGGTATGGGTTATGTCCGCATCTGGCTCATGATTTTGCCATGTTCGCATGCTTGTTAGCCAGATCCTGGGTTTTTTCGGGTTTGAATCATGTAGTAGTGTGATACCACACTGAAGCAGTCAATTAAGCCTGGTTTCGATCAGTAGTTTACAGGATAACACCGGTTGGGTCTAGGTTAGGTCTGGGTTATGCCCGCATCTGGCTCATGATTTTGCCTTCTTCGCATACTTGTTGGCCAGATCCTGGGTTTTTTCGTGTTTGAATCTCGTAGTAATATGGTACCACACTGAAACTGTCAATTAAACCTGGTTTCGATCAACATTTTAGAGGACAACACCGGTCAGGTCTTGGTTATGGCCGCATCTGGCTCATGATTGTGCCTTCTTCGCATACTTGTTGGCCAGATCCTGGGCTTTTTCGGGTTTGAATCAGGTAGTAATGTGGTACCACACTGAAACTGTCAATTAAACCTGGTTTCGATCCACATTTTAGAGGACAACACCGGTTAGGTCTAGGTTAGGTCTGGGTTATGCCCGCATCTTGCTTATGATTCTGCCTTCACCGCATTCTTGTTCGCCAGAACCTGGGTTTTTTCCTGTTTGAGACACGTAGTAATGTGGTACCACAGTGGAACAGTCAATTAAACCTGGCTTCGATCAATATTTTAGAGGTTAACACCATTTAGGTCTGGGTTAGGTCTGGGTTATGCCCGCATCTTGCTTATGATTCTGCCTTCACCGCATCCTTGTTCGCCAGAACCTGGGTTTTCTCCTGTTTGAATCACGCAGTAATGTGGTACCACATTGAAACAGTCAATTAAACCTGGTTTCGATCAATATTTTAGAGGACAACACCGGTTAGGTCTGGGTTATGCCCGCATCTGGCCCATGATTTTGCATTTTTCATACACTTGTTGGCCAGATCCTGGGTTTTTTCGGGTTTGAATCTCGTAGTAATATGGTACCACACTGAAACTGTCAATTAAACCTGGTTTCGATCCACATTTTAGAGGACAACACCGGTTAGGTCTAGGTTAGGTCTGGGTTATGCCCGCATCTGGCTCAAGATTTTGCCTTTTCGCATACTTGTTGGCCAGATCCTGGGTTTTTTCCTGTTTGAATCACGTAGTAATGTGGCACCACAGTGGAACAGTCAATTAAACCTGGTTTCGATGTATATTTTAGAAGATATCACCGGTAAGATCTGGGCTAGGTATTGGTTATGCCCCCAACTGACTCATGATTTTGCCTTCTTCGCATACTTGTTGGCCAGATCCTGGGTTTTTTCGGGTTTGAATCACGTAGTAATGTGGTACCAAATTGAAACAGTCAACTAAACCTGGATTCGGTCTGTATTTTAGTCGGTAACACCGGTTAGGTCTGGGCTAGGTCTGAGATATGCAAGCATCTGGCTTATATTGTCTCCTTTTTCGCATACTTGTTGGCCAGATCCTGGGTTTTTTCGTGTTTGAATATCGTAGTAATATGGTACCACACTGAAACTGTCAATTAAACCTGGTTTCGATCCACATTTAAGAGGACAACACCGGTTAGGTCTTGGTTATGCCCCCAACTGGCACACGATTTTGCATTTTTCATATAATTGTTGGCTAGATCCTGGGTTTTTTCCTGTTTGAATCACGCAGTAATGTGGTACCACATTGAAACAGTCAATTAAACCTGGTTTCGATCAATATTTTAGAGGATAAAACCGGTTAGGTATGGGTTAGGTCTGAGATTTGCATGCATCTCGCTTATACTTTCGCGTTTTTCTCATACTTGTTGACCAGATCCTGGGTTTGTTCTGGAATGAATCATGTAGTAATGTCGTACCACCCAGAACCAGTGAATTGCACAATGTTTCGATCAATATTTTAGAGGTTAACACCGTTTAGGTCTGGGTTAGGTCTGGGTTACACTCGCATCTGGCTCATGATTTTGCCTAATTCGCATGCTTGTTAGCCAGATCCTGGGTTTTTTTCTGGTTTGAATAACGTAGTAATGTAGTACCACACTGAAACAGACAATTTAACCTGGTTTCGATCAATATTTTAGAGGATAACACCGTTTAGGTCTGGGTTAGATCTGGGTTATGCCCGCATCTCGCTTATGATTCTGCCTTCACCGCATTCTTGTTCGCCAGAACCTGGGTTTTTTCCTGTTTGAGTCACGTAGTAATGTGGTACCACATTGGAACAGTCAATTAAACCTGGTTTCGATGTATATTTTAGAAGATATCACCGGAAAGATCTGGGTTAGGTCTTGGTTATGCCCCCAACTGGCTCATGATTTTGCCTTCTTCGCATACTTGTTGGCCAGATCCTGGGTTTTTTCGGGTTTGAATCACGTAGTAGTGTGGTGCCACACTGAAGCAGTCAATTAAACCTGGTTTCGATCAATATTTTAGAGGACAACACTGGTTACGTCTGGGTTAGGTCTGAGATTTGCATGCATCAGGCTTATACTTTCGCATTTTTCGCATACTTGTTGGCCAGATCCTGAGTTTTTTCCTGTGTGAATCACGTAGTAATGTAGTACCACACTGTAACAGACAATTAAACCTGGTTTCGATCAATATTTTAGAGGATAACACCGGTTAGGTCTGGGTTAGATCTGGGTTATGCCCGCATCTCGCTTATGATTCTGCCTTCACCGCATTCATGTTCGCCAGAACCTGGGTTTTTTCCTGTTTGAGTCACGTAGTAATGTGGTACCACAGTGGAACAGTCAATTAAACCTGGTTTCGACGTATATTTTAGAAGATATCACCGGTAAGATCTGGGTTAGGTCTTGGTTATGCCCCCAACTGGCTCATGATTTTGCCTTCTTCGCATAATTGTTGGCCAGATCCTGGGCTTTTTCGGGTTTGAATCAGGTAGTAATGTGGTACCACATTGAAACAGTCAATTAAACCTGGATTCGGTCAGTATTTTAGTCGGTAACACCGGTTAGGTCTGGGCTAGGTCTGAGATATGCACGCATCTGGCTTATACTGTCGCCTTTTTCGCATACTTGTTAGCCGGATCCTGTGTCTTTTCCGGTTTGGATCAGGTAGTAGTGTGGTACCACACTGAAACAGTCAATTAAACCTGGTTTCGATCAATATTTTAGAGGACAACACCGGTTAGGTCTGGGTTATGCCCGCATCAGGCTCATGATTATGCATTTTCATATAATTGTTGGCTAGATCCTGGGTTTTTTCCTCTTTGAATCACGCAGTAATGTGGTACCACATGGAAACAGTCAACTAAACCAGGTTTAGATCAATATATTAGAGGACAACACCGGTTAGGTCTGGGTTATGCCCGCATCTGGCTCATGATTTTGCCTTGTTCGCATGCTTGTTGGCCAGATCCTGGTTTTTTTTCTGTTTTGAATCACGTAGTAATGTGGTACCACACTGAAACAGACAATTAAACGTGGTTTCGATCAATATTTTAGAGGACAACACCGGTTAGGTCTGGGTTATGCCCCCAACTGGCTCATGGTTTTGCTTTCTTCGCATACTTGTTGGCCAGATCCTGGGTTTTTTCGTGTTTGAATCTCGTAGTAATATGGTACCACACTGAAACTGTCAATTAAACCTGGTTTCGATCAGTAGTTTACAGGATAACACCGGTTGGGTCTAGGTTAGGTCTGGGTTATGCCCGCATCTGGCTCATGGTTTTGCCTTCTTCGCATACTTGTTGGCCAGATCCTGGGTTTTTTCGTGTTTGAATCTCGTAGTAATATGGTACCACACTGAAACTGTCAATTAAACCTGGTTTCGATCAACATTTTAGAGGACAACACCGGTTAGGTCTGGGATAGGTATGGGTTATGTCCGCATCTGGCTCATGATTTTGCCATGTTCGCATGCTTGTTAGCCAGATCCTGGGTTTTTTCGGGTTTGAATCATGTAGTAGTGTGATACCACACTGAAGCAGTCAATTAAGCCTGGTTTCGATCAGTAGTTTACAGGATAACACCGGTTGGGTCTAGGTTAGGTCTGGGTTATGCCCGCATCTGGCTCATGATTTTGCCTTCTTCGCATACTTGTTGGCCAGATCCTGGGTTTTTTCGTGTTTGAATCTCGTAGTAATATGGTACCACACTGAAACTGTCAATTAAACCTGGTTTCGATCAACATTTTAGAGGACAACACCGGTCAGGTCTTGGTTATGGCCGCATCTGGCTCATGATTGTGCCTTCTTCGCATACTTGTTGGCCAGATCCTGGGCTTTTTCGGGTTTGAATCAGGTAGTAATGTGGTACCACACTGAAACTGTCAATTAAACCTGGTTTCGATCCACATTTTAGAGGACAACACCGGTTAGGTCTAGGTTAGGTCTGGGTTATGCCCGCATCTTGCTTATGATTCTGCCTTCACCGCATTCTTGTTCGCCAGAACCTGGGTTTTTTCCTGTTTGAGACACGTAGTAATGTGGTACCACAGTGGAACAGTCAATTAAACCTGGCTTCGATCAATATTTTAGAGGTTAACACCATTTAGGTCTGGGTTAGGTCTGGGTTATGCCCGCATCTTGCTTATGATTCTGCCTTCACCGCATCCTTGTTCGCCAGAACCTGGGTTTTCTCCTGTTTGAATCACGCAGTAATGTGGTACCACATTGAAACAGTCAATTAAACCTGGTTTCGATCAATATTTTAGAGGACAACACCGGTTAGGTCTGGGTTATGCCCGCATCTGGCCCATGATTTTGCATTTTTCATACACTTGTTGGCCAGATCCTGGGTTTTTTCGGGTTTGAATCTCGTAGTAATATGGTACCACACTGAAACTGTCAATTAAACCTGGTTTCGATCCACATTTTAGAGGACAACACCGGTTAGGTCTAGGTTAGGTCTGGGTTATGCCCGCATCTGGCTCAAGATTTTGCCTTTTCGCATACTTGTTGGCCAGATCCTGGGTTTTTTCCTGTTTGAATCACGTAGTAATGTGGTACCACAGTGGAACAGTCAATTAAACCTGGTTTCGATGTATATTTTAGAAGATATCACCGGTAAGATCTGGGCTAGGTATTGGTTATGCCCCCAACTGACTCATGATTTTGCCTTCTTCGCATACTTGTTGGCCAGATCCTGGGTTTTTTCGGGTTTGAATCACGTAGTAATGTGGTACCAAATTGAAACAGTCAACTAAACCTGGATTCGGTCAGTATTTTAGTCGGTAACACCGGTTAGGTCTGGGCTAGGTCTGAGATATGCAAGCATCTGGCTTATATTGTCTCCTTTTTCGCATACTTGTTGGCCAGATCCTGGGTTTTTTCGTGTTTGAATCTCGTAGTAATATGGTACCACACTGAAACTGTCAATTAAACCTGGTTTCGATCCACATTTTAGAGGACAACACCGGTTAGGTCTAGGTTAGGTCTGGGTTATGCCCGCATCTGGCTCAAGATTTTGCCTTTTCGCATACTTGTTGGCCAGATCCTGGGTTTTTTCCTGTTTGAGTCACGTAGTAATGTGGTACCACAGTGGAACAGTCAATTAAACCTGGTTTCGACGTATATTTTAGAAGATATCACCGGTAAGATCTGGGTTAGGTCTTGGTTATGCCCCCAACTGGCTCATGATTTTGCATTCTTCGCATACTTGTTGGCCAGATCCTGGGTTTTTTCGTGTTTGAATCTCGCAGTAATATGGTACCACACTGAAACTGTCAATTAAACCTGGTTTCGATTCACATTTTAGAGGACAACACCGGTTAGGTCTAGGTTAGGTCTGGGTTATGCCCGCATCTGGCTCAAGATTTTGCTTTTCGCATACTTGTTGGCCAGATCCTGGGTTTTTTCCTGTTTGAGTCACGTAGTAATGTGGTACCACAGTGGAACCTACGTCAATTAAACCTGGTTTCGATGTATATTTTAGAAGATATCACCGGTAAGATCTGGGTTAGGTCTTGGTTATGCCCCCAACTGGCTCATGATTTTGCCTTCTTCGCATACTTGTTGGCCAGATCCTGGGTTTTTTCGGGTTTGAATCACGTAGTAATGTGGTACCAAATTGAAACAGTCAACTAAACGTGGTTTCGATCAATATTTTAGAGGATAACACCGGTTAGGTCTGGGCTAGGTCTGGGTTATGCCTGCATCTGGCTCATGATTTTGCCTTGTTCGCATGTTTGTTAGCCAGATCCTGGGTTTTTTCGGGTTTGAATCTTGTAGTAGTGTGATACCACACTGAAGCAGTCAATTAAGCCTGCTTCCGATCAGTAGTTTACAGGATAACACCGGTTGGGTCTAGGTTAGGTCTGGGTTATGCCCGCATCTGGCTCATGATTTTGCCTTCTTCGCATGCTTGTTGGCCAGATCCTGGGTTTTTTCGGGTTTGAAACACGTAGTAATGTGGTACCACATTGAAACAGTCAATTAAACCAGGTTTCGATCAATATTTTAGAGGACAACACCGGTTAGGTCTGGGTTATGCCCGCATCTGGCTCATGATTTTGCCTTCTTCGCATGCTAGTTGGCCAGATCCTGGTTTTTTTTTCTGGATTGAATCACGTAGTAATGTGGCACCAGACTGAAACAGTCAATTAAACCTGGTTTCGATCAATATTTTAGAGGTTAACACCATTTAGGTATGGGTTAGGTCTGGGTTATGCCCGCATCTGGCTCATGGTTTTGCATTCTTCGCATACTTGTTGGCCAGATCCTGGGTTTTTTCGTGTTTGAATCTCGTAGTAATATGGTACCACACTGAAACTGTCAATTAAACCTGGTTTCGATCCACATTTTAGAGGATAACACCGTTTAGGTCTGGGTTAGGTCTGGGTTATGCCTGCATCTGGCACATGATTTTGCCTTGTTCGCATGCTTGTTAGCCAGATCCTGTGTTTTTTCTGGTTTGGATCAGGTAGTAATGTGGTACCACACTGAAACAGTCAATTAATCCTGGTTTCGGTCCACATTTTAGAGGATAACACCGGTTAGGTCTGGGTTAGGTCTGGGTTATGCCTGCATCTGGCTCATGATTTTGCCTTGTTCGCATGCTTGTTAGCCAGATCCTGGATTTTTTCGGGTTTGAATCATGTAGTAGTGTGATACCACACTGAAACAGACAATTAAACGTGGTTTCGATCAATATTTTACGGGATAACACCGGTTAGGTCTGGGTTAGGTCTGGGTTATGCCCCCAACTGGCTCATGATTTTGCATTTTTCATATACTTGTTGGCTAGATCCTGGGTTTTTTCCTGTTTGAATCACGCAGTAATGTGGTACCACATAGAAACAGTCAATTAAACCTGGTTTCGATCCACATTTTAGAGGATAACACCGGTTAGGTCTGGGATAGGTATGGGTTATATCCGCATCTGGCTCATGATTTTGCCTTGTTCGCATGCTTGTTGGCCAGATCCTGGTTTTTTTTCTGGTTTGAATCACGTAGTAATGTGGTACCATAATGAAACAGACAATTAAACGTGGCTTCGATCAATATTTTAGAGGATAACACCGGTTAGGTCTGGGTTAGGTCTGGGTTATGCCCGCATCTGGCTCATGATTATGCATTTTCATATAATTGTTGGCTAGATCCTGGGTTTTTTCCTCCTTGAATCACGCAGTAATGTGGTACCACATTCGAACAGTCAATTAAACCTGGTTTCGATCAATATTTTAGAGGACAACACCGGTTAGGTCTGGGTTATGCCCGCATCTGGCTCATGATTTTGCCTTCTTCGCATACTTGTTGGCCAGATCCTGGGTTTTTTCCTGTTTGAATCACGTAGTAATGTAGTACCACACTGAAACAGACAATTAAACCTGGTTTCGATCAATATTTTAGAGGATAACACCGGTTAGGTCTGGGTTAGATCTGGGTTATGCCCGCATCACGCTTATGATTCTGCCTCCACCGCATTCTTGTTCGCCAGAACCTGGGTTTTTTCCTGTTTGAGTCACGTAGTAATGTGGTACCACAGTGGAACAGTCAATTAAACCTGGTTTCGACGTATATTTTAGAAGATATCACCGGTAAGATCTGGGTTAGGTCTTGGTTATGCCCCCAACTGGCTCATGATTTTGCATTCTTCGCATACTTGTTGGCCAGATCCTGGGTTTTTTCGTGTTTGAATCTCGTAGTAATATGGTACCACACTGAAACTGTCAATTAAACCTGGTTTCGATTCACATTTTAGAGGACAACACCGGTTAGGTCTAGGTTAGGTCTGGGTTATGCCCGCACTCTGGCTCAAGATTTTGCCTTTTCGCATACTTGTTGGCCAGATCCTGGGTTTTTTCCTGTTTGAATCACGTAGTAGTGTGATACCACACTGAAGCAGTCAATTAAGCCTGGTTTCGAACAGTAGTTTACAGGATAACACCGGTTAGGTCTAGGTTAGGTTTGGGTTATGCCCGCATCTGGCTCAAGATTTTGCTTTTCGCATACTTGTTGGCCAGATTCTGGGTTTTTTCCTGTTTGAGTCACGTAGTAATGTGGTACCACAGTGGAACAGTCAATTAAACCTGGTTTCGATGTATATTTTAGAAGATATCACCGGTAAGATCAGGGTTAGGTCTTGGTTATGCCCCCAACTGGCTCATGATTTTGCCTTCTTCGCATAATTGTTGGCCAGATCCTGGGCTTTTTCGGGTTTGAATCACGTAGTAATGTGGTACCACATTGAAACAGTCAATTAAACCTGGATTCGGTCAGTATTTTAGTCGGTAACACTGGTTAGGTCTGGGCTAGGTCTGAGATATGCACGCATCTGGCTTATACTGTCGCCTTTTTCGCATACTTGTTGGCCGGATCCTGGGTCTTTTCTGGTTTGAATCAGGTAGTAGTGTGGTACCACACTGAAACAGTCAATTAAACCTGGTTTCGATCAATATTTTAGAGGACAACACCGGTTAGGTCTGTGTTATGCCCGCATCTGGCTCATGATTTTGCCTTCTTCGCATGCTTGTTGGCCAGATCCTGGTTTTTTTTCTGGTTTGAATCACGTAGTAATGTGGTACCACACTGAAACAGTCAATTAAACCTGGTTTCGATCAATATTTTAGAGGTTAACACCATTTAGGTCTGGGTTAGGTCTGGGTTATGCCCGCATCTGGCTCATGGTTTTGCCTTCTTCGAATACTTGTTGGCCATATCCTGGGTTTTTTCGTGTTTGAATCTCGTAGTAATATGGTACCACACTGAAACTGTCAATTAAACCTGGTTTCGATCCACATTTTAGAGGACAACACCGGTTAGGTCTAGGTTAGGTCTGTGTTATGCCCGCATCTGGCTCATGATTTTGCCTTCTTCGCATGCTTGTTGGCCAGATCCTGGTTTTTTTTCTGGTTTGAATCACGTAGTAATGTGGTACCACACTGAAACAGTCAATTAAACCTGGTTTCGATCAATATTTTAGAGGTTAACACCATTTAGGTCTGGGTTAGGTCTGGGTTATGCCCGCATCTGGCTCATGGTTTTGCCTTCTTCGAATACTTGTTGGCCAGATCCTGGGTTTTTTCCTGTTTGAATCACGTAGTAATCTGGTACCACAGTGGAACAGTCAACTAAACCTGGTTTCGATGTATATTTTAGAAGATATCACCGGTAAGATCTGGGTTAGGTCTTGGTTATGCCCCCAACTGGCTCATGAATTCGCCTTTTCGCATACTTGTTGGCCAGATCCTGGGTTTTTTCCTGTTTGAATCACGTAGTAATCTGGTACCACAGTGGAACAGTCAATTAAACCTGGCATCGATGTATATTTTAGAAGATATCACCGGTAAGATCTGGGTTAGGTCTTGGTTATGCCCCCAACTGGCTCATGATTTTGCCTTCTTCGCATACTTGTTGGCCAGATCCTGGGTTTTTTCGGGTTTGAATCACGTAGTAATGTGGTACCACATTGAAACAGTCAATTAAACCTGGATTCGGTCAGTATTTTAGTCGGTAACACCGGTTAGGTCTGGGCTAGTTCTGAGATATGCACGCATCTGGCTTATACTTTCGCGTTTTTCTCATACTTGTTGACCAGATCCTGGGTTTGTTCTGGAATGAATCATGTAGTAATGTCGTACCACACAGAACCAGTCAATTGCACAATGTTTCGATCAATATTTTAGAGCTTAACACCGTTTAGGTCTGGGTTAGGTCTGGGTTACACCCGCATCTGGCTCATGATTTTGCCTTCTTCGCATGCATGTTAGCCAGATCCAGGGTTTTTTTCTGGTTTGAATCACGTAGTAATGTAGTACCACACTGAAACAGACAATTAAACCTGGTTTCGATCAATATTTTAGAGGATAACACCGGTTAGGTCTGGGTTAGGTCTGGGTTATGCCTGCATCTGGCTCATGATTTTGCCTTGTTCGCATGCTTGTTAGCCAGATCCTGTGCTTTTTCTGGTTTGGATCACGTAGTAATGTGATACCACACTGAAACAGTCAATTAATCCTGGTTTCGATCCACATTTTAGAGGATAACACCGGTTAGGTCTGGGATAGGTATGGGTTATATCCGCATCTGGCTCATGATTTTGCCTTGTTCGCATGCTTGTTGGCCAGATCCTGGTTTTTTTTCTGGTTTGAATCACGTAGTAATGTGGTACCACAATGAAACAGACAATTAAACGTGGTTTCGATCAATATTTTAGAGGATAACGCCGGTTAGGTCTGGGTTAGGTCTGTGTTATGCCTGCGTCTGGCTCATGATTTTGCCTTGTTCGCATGTTTGTTAGCCAGATCCTGGTTTTTTTTCTGGTTTGAATCACGTAGTAATGGGGTACCACACTGAAACAGTAAATTAAACCTGGTTTCGATCCACATTTTACAGGATAACACCGGTTAGGTCTGGGACAGGTATGGGTTATGTCCGCATCTGGCTCATGATTTTGCCTTGTTCGCATGCTTGTTGGCCAGATCCTGGTTTTTTTTCTGGTTTGAATCACGTAGTAATGTGGTACCACACTGAAAGAGACAATTAAACGTGGTTTCGATCAATATTTTAGAGGATAACACCGGTTAGGTCTGGGTTAGGTCTGGGTTATGCCTGCATCTGGCTCATGATTTTGCCTTGTTCGCATGTTTGTTAGCCAGATCCTGGGTTTTTTCGTGTTTGAATCTTGTAGTAGTGTGATACCACACTGAAGCAGTCAATTAAGCCTGGTTTCAATCAGTAGTTTACAGGATAACACCGGTTAGGTCTAGGTTAGGTCTGGGTTATGCCCGCATCTGGCTCATGATTTTGCCTTCTTCGCATGCTAGTTGGCCAGATCCTGGTTTTTTTTTCTGGATTGAATCAGGTAGTAATGTGGCACCAGACTGAAACAGTCAATTAAACCTGGTTTCGATCATTATTTTAGAGGTTAACACCATTTAGGTATGGGTTAGGGTTATGCCCGCATCTGGCTCATGGTTTTGCCTTCTTCGCATACTTGTTGGCCAGATCCTGGGTTTTTTCGTGTTTGAATCTCGTAGTAATATGGTACCACACTGAAACTGTCAATTAAACCTGGTCTCAATCCACATTTTAGAGGATAACACCGGTTAGGTCTGGGTTAGGTCCGGGTTATGCCCGCATCTGGCTCATGATTATGCATTTTCATATAATTGTTGGCTAGATCCTGGGTTTTTTCCTCTTTGAATCACGCAGTAATGTGGTACCACATTGAAACAGTCAATTAAACCTGGTTTCGATCAATATTTTAGAGGACAACACCGGTTAGGTCTGGGTTATGCCCGCATCTGGCTCATGATTTTGCCTTCTTCGCATACTTGTTGGCCAGATCCTGGGTTTCTTCGGGTTTGAAACACGTAGTAATGTGGTACCACATTGAAACAGTCAATTAAACCTGGTTTCGATCAATATTTTAGAGGACAACACCGGTTAGGTCTGGGTTATGCCCGCATCTGGCTCATGATTTTGCCTTCTTCGCATACTTGTTGGCCAGATCCTGGGTTTTTTCGGGTTTGAATCACGTAGTAGTGTGGTACCACACTGAAGCAGTCAATTAAACCTGGTTTTGATCAATATTTTAGAGGACAACACTGGTTACGTCTGGGTTAGGTCTGAGATTTGCATGCATCTGGCTCATACTTTCGCATTTTTCGCATACTTGTTGGCCAGATCCTGGGTTTTTTCCTGTTTGAATCACGTAGTAATGTAGTACCACACTGAAACAGCCAATTAAACCTGGTTTCGATCAATATTTTAGAGGATAACACCGGTTAGATCTGGGTTAGATCTGGGTTGTGCCCGCATCTCGCTTATGATTCTGCCTTCACCGCATTCTTGTTCGCCAGAACCTGGGTTGTTTCCTGTTTGAGTCACGTAGTAATGTGGTACCACAGTGGAACAGTCAATTAAACCTGGTTTCGACGTATATTTTAGAAGATATCACCGGTAAGATCTGGGTTAGGTCTTGGTTATGCCCCCAACTGGCTCATGATTTTGCATTCTTCGCATACTTGTTGGCCAGATCCTGGGTTTTTTCGTGTTTGAATCTCGTAGTAATATGGTAACACACTGAAACTGTCATTTAAACCTGGTTTCGATTCACATTTTAGAGGACAACACCGGTTAGGTCTAGGTTAGGTCTGGGTTATGCCCGCATCTGGCTCAAGATTTTGCCTTTTCGCATACTTGTTGGCCAGATCCTGGGTTTTTTCCTGTTTGAATCCCGTAGTAGTGTGATACCACACTGAAGCAGTCAATTAAGCCTGGTTTCGATAAGTAGTTTACAGGATAACACCGGTTAGGTCTAGGTTAGGTTTGGGTTATGCCCGCATCTGGCTCAAGATTTTGCTTTTCGCATACTGGTTGGCCAGATCCTGGGTTTTTTCCTGTTTGAGTCACGTAGTAATGTGGTACCACAGTGGAACAGTCAATTAAACCTGGATTCGGTCAGTATTTTAGTCGGTAACACCGGTTAGGTCTGGGCTAGGTCTGAGATATGCACGCATCTGGCTTATACTGTCGCCTTTTTCGCATACTTGTTGGCCGGATCCTGGTTTTATTTCTGGTTTGAATCACGTAGTAATGGGGTACCACACTGAAACAGTAAATTAAACCTGGTTTCGATCCACATTTTACAGGATAACACCGGTTAGGTCTGGGACAGGTATGGGTTATGTCCGCATCTGGCTCATGATTTTGCCTTGTTCGCATGCTTGTTGGCCAGATCCTGGTTTTTTTTCTGGTTTGAATCACGTAGTAATGTGGTACCACACTGAAAGAGACAATTAAACGTGGTTTCGATCAATATTTTAGAGGATAACACCGGTTAGGTCTGGGTTAGGTCTGGGTTATGCCTGCATCTGGCTCATGATTTTGCCTTGTTCGCATGCTTGTTAGCCAGATCCTGGGTTTTTTCGTGTTTGAATCTTGTAGTAGTGTGATACCACACTGAAGCAGTCAATTAAGCCTGGTTTCAATCAGTAGTTTACAGGATAACACCGGTTAGGTCTAGGTTAGGTCTGGGTTATGCCCGCATCTGGCTCATGATTTTGCCTTCTTCGCATGCTAGTTGGCCAGATCCTGGTTTTTTTTTCTGGATTGAATCACGTAGTAATGTGGCACCAGACTGATACAGTCAATTAAACCTGGTTTCGATCATTATTTTAGAGGTTAACACCATTTAGGTATGGGTTAGGGTTATGCCCGCATCTGGCTCATGGTTTTGCCTTCTTCGCATACTTGTTGGCCAGATCCTGGGTTTTTTCGTGTTTGAATCTCGTAGTAATATGGTACCACACTGAAACTGTCAATTAAACCTGGTTTCAATCCACATTTTAGAGGATAACACCGGTTAGGTCTGGGTTAGGTCTGGGTTATGCCCGCATCTGGCTCATGATTATGCATTTTCATATAATTGTTGGCTAGATCCTGGGTTTTTTCCTCTTTGAATCACGCAGTAATGTGGTACCACATTGAAACAGTCAATTAAACCTGGTTTCGATCAATATTTTAGAGGACAACACCGGTTAGGTCTGGGTTATGCCCGCATCTGGCTCATGATTTTGCCTTCTTCGCATACTTGTTGGCCAGATCCTGGGTTTCTTCGGGTTTGAAACACGTAGTAATGTGGTACCACATTGAAACAGTCAATTAAACCTGGTTTCGATCAATATTTTAGAGGACAACACCGGTTAGGTCTGGGTTATGCCCGCATCTGGCTCATGATTTTGCCTTCTTCGCATACTTGTTGGCCAGATCCTGGGTTTTTTCGGGTTTGAATCACGTAGTAGTGTGGTACCACACTGAAGCAGTCAATTAAACCTGGTTTTGATCAATATTTTAGAGGACAACACTGGTTACGTCTGGGTTAGGTCTGAGATTTGCATGCATCTGGCTCATACTTTCGCATTTTTCGCATACTTGTTGGCCAGATCCTGGGTTTTTTCCTGTTTGAATCACGTAGTAATGTAGTACCACACTGAAACAGACAATTAAACCTGGTTTCGATCAATATTTTAGAGGATAACACCGGTTAGGTCTGGGTTAGATCTGGGTTGTGCCCGCATCTCGCTTATGATTCTGCCTTCACCGCATTCTTGTTCGCCAGAACCTGGGTTGTTTCCTGTTTGAGTCACGTAGTAATGTGGTACCACAGTGGAACAGTCAATTAAACCTGGTTTCGACGTATATTTTAGAAGATATCACCGGTAAGATCTGGGTTAGGTCTTGGTTATGCCCCCAACTGGCTCATGATTTTGCATTCTTCGCATACTTGTTGGCCAGATCCTGCGTTTTTTCGTGTTTGAATCTCGTAGTAATATGGTAACACACTGAAACTGTCATTTAAACCTGGTTTCGATTCACATTTTAGAGGACAACACCGGTTATGTCTAGGTTAGGTCTGGGTTATGCCCGCATCTGGCTCAAGATTTTGCCTTTTCGCATACTTGTTGGCCAGATCCTGGGTTTTTTCCCGTTTGAATCCCGTAGTAGTGTGATACCACACTGAAGCAGTCAATTAAGCCTGGTTTCGATAAGTAGTTTACAGGATAACACCGGTTAGGTCTAGGTTAGGTTTGGGTTATGCCCGCATCTGGCTCAAGATTTTGCTTTTCGCATACTGGTTGGCCAGATCCTGTGTTTTTTCCTGTTTGAGTCACGTAGTAATGTGGTACCACAGTGGAACAGTCAATTAAGCCTGGTTTCGATGTATATTTTAGAAGATATCACCGGTAAGATCTGGGTTAGGTCTTGGTTATGCCCCCAACTGGCTCATGATTTTGCCTTCTTCGCATAATTGTTGGCCAGATCCTGGGCTTTTTCGGGTTTGAATCACGTAGTAATGTGGTACCACATTGAAACAGTCAATTAAACCTGGATTCGGTCAGTATTTTAGTCGGTAACACCGGTTAGGTCTGGGCTAGGTCTGAGATATGCACGCATCTGGCTTATACTGTCGCCTTTTTCGCATACTTGTTGGCCGGATCCTGGTTTTATTTCTGGTTTGAATCACGTAGTAATGGGGTACCACACTGAAACAGTAAATTAAACCTGGTTTCGATCCACATTTTACAGGATAACACCGGTTAGGTCTGGGACAGGTATGGGTTATGTCCGCATCTGGCTCATGATTTTGCCTTGTTCGCATGCTTGTTGGCCAGATCCTGGTTTTTTTTCTGGTTTGAATCACGTAGTAATGTGGTACCACACTGAAAGAGACAATTAAACGTGGTTTCGATCAATATTTTAGAGGATAACACCGGTTAGGTCTGGGTTAGGTCTGGGTTATGCCTGCATCTGGCTCATGATTTTGCCTTGTTCGCATGCTTGTTAGCCAGATCCTGGGTTTTTTCGTGTTTGAATCTTGTAGTAGTGTGATACCACACTGAAGCAGTCAATTAAGCCTGGTTTCAATCAGTAGTTTACAGGATAACACCGGTTAGGTCTAGGTTAGGTCTGGGTTATGCCCGCATCTGGCTCATGATTTTGCCTTCTTCGCATGCTAGTTGGCCAGATCCTGGTTTTTTTTTCTGGATTGAATCACGTAGTAATGTGGCACCAGACTGAAACAGTCAATTAAACCTGGTTTCGATCATTATTTTAGAGGTTAACACCATTTAGGTATGGGTTAGGGTTATGCCCGCATCTGGCTCATGGTTTTGCCTTCTTCGCATACTTGTTGGCCAGATCCTGGGTTTTTTCGTGTTTGAATCTCGTAGTAATATGGTACCACACTGAAACTGTCAATTAAACCTGGTTTCAATCCACATTTTAGAGGATAACACCGGTTAGGTCTGGGTTAGGTCTGGGTTATGCCCGCATCTGGCTCATGATTATGAATTTCATATAATTGTTGGCTAGATCCTGGGTTTTTTCCTCTTTGAATCGCGCAGTAATGTGGTACCACATTGAAACAGTCAATTAAACCTGGTTTCGATCAATATTTTAGAGGACAACACCGGTTAGGTCTGGGTTATGCCCGCATCTGGCTCATGATTTTGCCTTCTTCGCATACTTGTTGGCCAGATCCTGGGTTTCTTCGGGTTTGAAACACGTAGTAATGTGGTACCACATTGAAACAGTCAATTAAACCTGGTTTCGATCAATATTTTAGAGGACAACACCGGTTAGGTCTGGGTTATGCCCGCATCTGGCTCATGATTTTGCCTTCTTCGCATACTTGTTGGCCAGATCCTGGGTTTTTTCGGGTTTGAATCACGTAGTAGTGTGGTACCACACTGAAGCAGTCAATTAAACCTGGTTTTGATCAATATTTTAGAGGACAACACTGGTTACGTCTGGGTTAGGTCTGAGATTTGCATGCATCTGGCTCATACTTTCGCATTTTTCGCATACTTGTTGGCCAGATCCTGGGTTTTTTCCTGTTTGAATCACGTAGTAATGTAGTACCACACTGAAACAGACAATTAAACCTGGTTTCGATCAATATTTTAGAGGATAACACCGGTTAGGTCTGGGTTAGATCTGGGTTGTGCCCGCATCTCGGTTATGATTCTGCCTTCACCGCATTCTTGTTCGCCAGAACCTGGGTTGTTTCCTGTTTGAGTCACGTAGTAATGTGGTACCACAGTGGAACAGTCAATTAAACCTGGTTTCGACGTATATTTTAGAAGATATCACCGGTAAGATCTGGGTTAGGTCTTGGTTATGCCCCCAACTGGCTCATGATTTTGCATTCTTCGCATACTTGTTGGCCAGATCCTGGGTTTTTTCGTGTTTGAATCTCGTAGTAATATGGTAACACACTGAAACTGTCATTTAAACCTGGTTTCGATTCACATTTTAGAGGACAACACCGGTTAGGTCTAGGTTAGGTCTGGGTTATGCCCGCATCTGGCTCAAGATTTTGCCTTTTCGCATACTTGTTGGCCAGATCCTGGGTTTTTTCCTGTTTGAATCCCGTAGTAGTGTGATACCACACTGAAGCAGTCAATTAAGCCTGGTTTCGATAAGTAGTTTACAGGATAACACCGGTTAGGTCTAGGTTAGGTTTGGGTTATGCCCGCATCTGGCTCAAGATTTTGCTTTTCGCATACTGGTTGGCCAGATCCTGGGTTTTTTCCTGTTTGAGTCACGTAGTAATGTGGTACCACAGTGGAACAGTCAACTAAGCCTGGTTTCGATGTATATTTTAGAAGATATCACCGGTAAGATCTGGGTTAGGTCTTGGTTATGCCCCCAACTGGCTCATGATTTTGCCTTCTTCGCATAATTGTTGGCCAGATCCTGGGCTTTTTCGGGTTTGAATCACGTAGTAATGTGGTACCACATTGAAACAGTCAATTAAACCTGGATTCGGTCAGTATTTTAGTCGGTAACACCGGTTAGGTCTGGGCTAGGTCTGAGATATGCACGCATCTGGCTTATACTGTCGCCTTTTTCGCATACTTGTTGGCCGGATCCTGGGTCTTTTCTGGTTTGAATCAGGTAGTAGTGTGGTACAACACTGAAACAGTCAATTAAACCTGGTTTCGATCAATATTTTAGAGGACAACACCGGTTAGGTCTCGGTTATGCCCGCATCAGGCTCATGATTATGCATTTTCATATAATTGTTGGCTAGATCCTGGGTTTTTTCCTCTTTGAATCACGCAGTAATGTGGTACCACATGGAAACAGTCAATTAAACCAGTTTTAGATCAATATTTTAGAGGATAACACCGGTTAGATCTGGATTATGCCCGCATCTGCTACATGATTTTGCCTTTTTCGCATATTTGTTGGACAGATCCTGGGTTTTTTCGGGTTTGAATCACGTAGTAATGTGTTACCACACAGGGAACTGTCAATTAAACCTGGATTCGGTCAGTATTTTAGAGGATAAAACCGGTTAGGTCTGGGTTAGGACTGGGTTATGCCTGCATCTGGCTCATGATTTTGCCTTGTTCGCATGTTTGTAAGCCAGATCCTGGGTTTTTTCGAGTTTGAATCTTGTAGTAGTGTGATACCACACTGAAGCAGTCAATTAAGCCTGGTTCCGATCAGTAGTTTACAGGATAACACCGGTTGGGTCTAGGTTAGGTCTGGGTTATGCCCGCATCTGACTCATGATTTTGCCTTCTTCGCATGCTTGTTGGCCAGATCCTGGGTTTTTTCGGGTTTGAAACACGTAGTAATGTGGTACCACATTGAAACAGTCAATTAAACCTGGTTTCGATCAATATTTTAGAGGACAACACCGGTTAGGTCTGTGTTATGCCCGCATCTGGCTCATGATTTTGCCTTCTTCGCATGCTTGTTGGCCAGATCCTGGTTTTTTTTCTGGTCTGAATCACGTAGTAATGTGGTACCACACTGACACAGTCAATTAAACCTGGTTTCGATCAATATTTTAGAGGTTAACACCATTTAGGTCTGGGTTAGGTCTGGGTTATGCCCGCATCTGGCTCATGGTTTTGCCTTCTTCGAATACTTGTTGGCCATATCCTGGGTTCTTTCGTGTTTGAATCTCGTAGTAATATGGTACCACACTGAAACTGTCAATTAAACCTGGTTTCGATCCACATTTTAGAGGACAACACCGGTTAGGTCTAGGTTAGGGCTGGGTTATGCCCGCATCTGGCTCAAGATTTTGCCTTTTCGCATACATCTTGGCCAGATCCTGGGTTTTTTCCTGTTTGAATCACGTAGTAATGTGGTACCACAGTGGAACAGTCAATTAAACCAGGTTTCGATGTATATTTTAGAAGATATCACCGGTAAGATCTGGGTTAGGTCTTGGTTATGCCCCCAACTGGCTCACGATTTTGCCTTCTTCGCATACTTGTTGGCCAGATCCTGGGTTTTTTCGGGTTTGAATCACGTAGTAATGTGGTACCACATTGAAACAGTCAATTAAACCTGGATTCGGTCAGTATTTTAGTCGGTAACACCGGTTAGGTCTGGGCTAGGTCTGAGATATGCACGCATCTGGCTTATACTTTCGCGTTTTTCTCATACTTGTTGACCAGATCCTGGGTTTGTTCTGGAATGAATCATGTAGTAATGTCGTACCACACAGAACCAGTCAATTGCACAATGTTTCGATCAATATTTTAGAGCTTAACACCGTTTAGGTCTGGGTTAGGTCTGGGTTACACCCGCATCTGGCTCATGATTTTGCCTTCTTCGCATGCATGTTAGCCAGATCCAGGGTTTTTTTCTGGTTTGAATCACGTAGTAATGTAGTACCACACTGAAACAGACAATTAAACCTGGTTTCGATCAATATTTTAGAGGATAACACCGGTTAGGTCTGGGTTAGGTCTGGGTTATGCCTGCATCTGGCTCATGATTTTGCCTTGTTCGCATGCTTGTTAGCCAGATCCTGTGCTTTTTCTGGTTTGGATCACGTAGTAATGTGATACCACACTGAAACAGTCAATTAATCCTGGTTTCGATCCACATTTTAGAGGATAACACCGGTTAGGTCTGGGATAGGTATGGGTTATATCCGCATCTGGCTCATGATTTTGCCTTGTTCGCATGCTTGTTGGCCAGATCCTGGTTTTTTTTCTGGTTTGAATCACGTAGTAATGTGGTACCACAATGAAACAGACAATTAAACGTGGTTTCGATCAATATTTTAGAGGATAACGCCGGTTAGGTCTGGGTTAGGTCTGTGTTATGCCTGCGTCTGGCTCATGATTTTGCCTTGTTCGCATGCTTGTTGGCCAGATCCTGTGTTTTTTCTGGTTTGAATCACGTAGTAACGTGGTACCACACTGAAACAGACAATTAAACGTGGTTTCGATCAATATTTTAGAGGATAACGCCGGTTAGGTCTGGGTTAGGTATGGGTTATGCCAGCATCTGGCTCATGATTTTGCCTTCACCGCATTCTTGTTCGCCAGAACCTGGGTTTTTTCGGGTTTGAATCACGTAGTAGTGTGGTACCACACTGAAACAGACAATTAAACCTGGATTCGATCAATATTTTAGAGGATAACACCGGTTAGGTCTGGGTTAGGTCTGGGTTATGCCCGCATCTGGCTCATGATTATGCATTTTAATGTAATTGTTGGCTAGATCCTGGGTTTTTTCCTCTTTGAATCACGCAGTACTGTGGTACCACATTGAAACAGTCGATTAAACCTGGTTTCGATCAATATTTTAGAGGACAACACCGGTTAGGTCTGGGTTATGCCCGCATCTGGCTCATGATTTTGCCTTCCTCGCATGCTTGTTGGCCAGATCCTGGTTTTTTTCTGGTTTGAATCACGTAGTAATGTGGTACCACACTGAAACAGTCAATTAAACCTGGTTTCGATCCACATTTTACAGGATAACACCGGTTAGGTCTGGGATAGGTCTGGGTTATGCCCGCATCTGGCTCATGATTATGCATTTTAATATAATTGTTGGCTAGATCCTGGGTTTTTTCCTCTTTGAATCACGCAGTAATGTGGTACCACATTGAAACAGTCAATTAAACCTGGTTTCGATCAATATTTTAGAGGACAACACCGGTTAGGTCTGGGTTATGCCCGCATCTGGCTCATGATTTTGCCTTGTTCGCATGCTTGTTGGCCAGATCCTGGTTTTTTTTCTGGTTTGAATCACGTAGTAATGTGGTACCACACTGAAACAGTCAATTAAACCTGGCTTCGATCCACATTTTAGAGGACAACATCGGTTAGGTCTGGGTTACGCCCGCATCTAGCTCATGATTATGCATTTTCATATAATTGTTGGCTAGATCCTGGGTTTTTTCCTCTTTGAATCACGCCGTAATGTGGTACCACATTGAAACAGTCAATTAAACCTGGTTTCGATCAATATTTTAGAGGACAACACCCGTTAGGTCTGGGTTATGCCCGCATCTGGCTCATGATTTTGCCTTCCTCGCATGCTTGTTGGCCAGATCCTGGTTTTTTTCTGGTTTGAATCACGTAGTAATGTGGTACCACACTGAAACAGTCAATTAAACCTGGTTTCGATCCACATTTTACAGGATAACACCGGTTTGGTCTGGGATAAGTATGGGCTATGTCCGCATCTGGCTCATGATTTTGCCTTGTTCGCATGCTTGTTGGCCAGATCCTGGGTTTTTTCGGGTTTGAATCACGTAGTAATGTGGTACCACATTGAAACAGTCAATTAAACCTGGATTCGGTAAGCATTTTAGTCGGTAACACCGGTTAGGTCTGGGCTAGGTCTGAGATATGCACGCATCTGGCTCATACTTTCGCGTTTTTCTCATACTTGTTGACCAGATCCTGGGTTTGTTCTGGAATGAATCATGTAGTAATGTCGTACCACCCAGAACCAGTGAATTGCACAATGTTTCGATCAATATTATAGAGGTTAACACCGTTTAGGTCTGGGTTAGGTCTGGGTTACACCCGCATCTGGCTCATGATTTTGCCTTCTTCGCATGCTTGTTAGCCAGATCCAGGGTTTTTTTCTGGTTTGAATCACGTAGTAATGTAGTACCACACTGAAACAGTCAATTGAACCTGGTTTCGATCAATATTTTAGAGGACAACACCAGTTAGGTCTGGGTTAGGTCTGGGTTCTGCCCGCATCTGGCTCATGGTTTTGCCTTCTTCGCATACTTGTTGGCCAGATCCTGGTTTTTTTTCTGGTTTGAATCACGTAGTAATGTGGTACCACACTGAAACAGTCAATTAAACCTGGTTTCGATCAATATTTTAGAGGATAACACCGGTTAGGTCTGGGTTAGATCTGGGTTATGCCCGCATCTTGCTTATGATTCTGCCTTCACCGCATTCTTGTTCGCCAGAACCTGGGTTTTTTCCTGTTTGAGTCACGTAGTAATGTGGTACCAAGTGGAACAGTCAATTAAACCTGGTTTCGATCAATATTTTAGAGGTTAACACCGTTTAGGTCTGGGTTAGGTCTGGGTTACACCCGCATCTGGCTCATGATTTTGCCTTCTTCGCATGCTTGTTAGCCAGATCCAGGGTTTTTTTATGGTTTGAATCACGTAGTAATGTAGTACCACACTGAAACAGTCAATTAAACCTGGTTTCGATCAATATTTTAGAGGACAACACCAGTTAGGTCTGGGTTAGGTCTGGGTTCTGCCCGCATCTGGCTCATGGTTTTGCCTTCTTCGCATACTTGTTGGCCAGATCCTGGTTTTTTTTCGGGTTTGAATCTCGTAGTAATACGGTACCACACTGAAACTGTCAATTAAACCTGGATTCGGTCAGTATTTTAGTCGGTAACACCGGTTAGGTCTGGGCTAGGTCTGAGATATGCAAGCATCTCGCTTATACTTTCGCGTTTTTCTCATACTTGTTGACCAGATCCTGGGTTTGTTCTGGAATGAATCATGTAGTAATGTCGTACCACACAGAACCAGTCAATTGCACAATGTTTCGATCAATATTTTAGAGGTTAACACCGTTTAGGTCTGGGTTAGGTCTGGGTTACACCCGCATCTGGCTCATGATTTTACCTTCTTCGCATACTTGTTGGCCAGATCCTGGGTTTTTTCGTGTTTGAATATCGTAGTAATATGGTACCACATTGAAACTGTCAATTAAACCTGGTTTCGATCAGTAGTTTACAGGATAACACCGGTTAGGTCTAGGTTAGGTCTGGGTTATGCCCGCATCTGGCTCAAGATTTTGCCTTGTTCGCATGCTTGTTGGCCAGATCCTGTGTTTTTTCTGGTTTGAATCACGTAGTAACGTGGTACCACACTGAAACAGACAATTAAACGTGGTTTCGATCAATATTTTAGAGGATAACGCCGGTTAGGTCTGGGTTAGGTATGGGTTATGCCAGCATCTGGCTCATGATTTTGCCTTCACCGCATTCTTGTTCGCCAGAACCTGGGTTTTTTCGGGTTTGAATCACGTAGTAGTGTGGTACCACACTGAAACAGACAATTAAACCTGGATTCGATCAATATTTTAGAGGATAACACCGGTTAGGTCTGGGTTAGGTCTGGGTTATGCCCGCATCTGGCTCATGATTATGCATTTTAATATAATTGTTGGCTAGATCCTGGGCTTTTTCCTCTTTGAATCACGCAGTACTGTGGTACCACATTGAAACAGTCGATTAAACCTGGTTTCGATCAATATTTTAGAGGACAACACCGGTTAGGTCTGGGTTATGCCCGCATCTGGCTCATGATTTTGCCTTCCTCGCATGCTTGTTGGCCAGATCCTGGTTTTTTTCTGGTTTGAATCACGTAGTAATGTGGTACCACACTGAAACAGTCAATTAAACCTGGTTTCGATCCACATTTTACAGGATAACACCGGTTAGGTCTGGGATAGGTCTGGGTTATGCCCGCATCTGGCTCATGATTATGCATTTTAATATAATTGTTGGCTAGATCCTGGGTTTTTTCCTCTTTGAATCACGCAGTAATGTGGTACCACATTGAAACAGTCAATTAAACCTGGTTTCGATCAATATTTTAGAGGACAACACCGGTTAGGTCTGGGTTATGCCCGCATCTGGCTCATGATTTTGCCTTGTTCGCATGCTTGTTGGCCAGATCCTGGTTTTTTTTCTGGTTTGAATCACGTAGTAATGTGGTACCACACTGAAACAGTCAATTAAACCTGGCTTCGATCCACATTTTAGAGGACAACATCGGTTAGGTCTGGGTTATGCCCGCATCTAGCTCATGATTATGCATTTTCATATAATTGTTGGCTAGATCCTGGGTTTTTTCCTCTTTGAATCACGCCGTAATGTGGTACCACATTGAAACAGTCAATTAAACCTGGTTTCGATCAATATTTTAGAGGACAACACCCGTTAGGTCTGGGTTATGCCCGCATCTGGCTCATGATTTTGCCTTCCTCGCATGCTTGTTGGCCAGATCCTGGTTTTTTTCTGGTTTGAATCACGTAGTAATGTGGTACCACATTGAAACAGTCAATTAAACCTGGATTCGGTAAGCATTTTAGTCGGTAACACCGGTTAGGTCTGGGCTAGGTCTGAGATATGCACGCATCTGGCTCATACTTTCGCGTTTTTCTCATACTTGTTGACCAGATCCTGGGTTTGTTCTGGAATGAATCATGTAGTAATGTCGTACCACCCAGAACCAGTGAATTGCACAATGTTTCGATCAATATTATAGAGGTTAACACCGTTTAGGTCTGGGTTAGGTCTGGGTTACACCCGCATCTGGCTCATGATTTTGCCTTCTTCGCATGCTTGTTAGCCAGATCCAGGGTTTTTTTCTGGTTTGAATCACGTAGTAATGTAGTACCACACTGAAACAGTCAATTGAACCTGGTTTCGATCAATATTTTAGAGGACAACACCAGTTAGGTCTGGGTTAGGTCTGGGTTCTGCCCGCATCTGGCTCATGGTTTTGCCTTCTTCGCATACTTGTTGGCCAGATCCTGGTTTTTTTTCTGGTTTGAATCACGTAGTAATGTGGTACCACACTGAAACAGTCAATTAAACCTGGTTTCGATCAATATTTTAGAGGATAACACCGGTTAGGTCTGGGTTAGATCTGGGTTATGCCCGCATCTTGCTTATGATTCTGCCTTCACCGCATTCTTGTTCGCCAGAACCTGGGTTTTTTCCTGTTTGAGTCACGTAGTAATGTGGTACCAAGTGGAACAGTCAATTAAACCTGGTTTCGATCAATATTTTAGAGATTAACACCGTTTAGGTCTGGGTTAGGTCTGGGTTACACCCGCATCTGGCTCATGATTTTGCCTTCTTCGCATGCTTGTTAGCCAGATCCAGGGTTTTTTTCTGGTTTGAATCACGTAGTAATGTAGTACCACACTGAAACAGTCAATTAAACCTGGTTTCGATCAATATTTTAGAGGACAACACCAGTTAGGTCTGGGTTAGGTCTGGGTTCTGCCCGCATCTGGCTCATGGTTTTGCCTTCTTCGCATACTTGTTGGCCAGATCCTGGTTTTTTTTCGGGTTTGAATCTCGTAGTAATACGGTACCACACTGAAACTGTCAATTAAACCTGGATTCGGTCAGTATTTTAGTCGGTAACACCGGTTAGGTCTGGGCTAGGTCTGAGATATGCAAGCATCTCGCTTATACTTTCGCGTTTTTCTCATACTTGTTGACCAGATCCTGGGTTTGTTCTGGAATGAATCATGTAGTAATGTCGTACCACACAGAACCAGTCAATTGCACAATGTTTCGATCAATATTTTAGAGGTTAACACCGTTTAGGTCTGGGTTAGGTCTGGGTTACACCCGCATCTGGCTCATGATTTTACCTTCTTCGCATACTTGTTGGCCAGATCCTGGGTTTTTTCGTGTTTGAATATCGTAGTAATATGGTACCACATTGAAACTGTCAATTAAACCTGGTTTCGATCAGTAGTTTACAGGATAACACCGGTTAGGTCTAGGTTAGGTCTGGGTTATGCCCGCATCTGGCTCAAGATTTTGCCTTGTTCGCATGCTTGTTGGCCAGATCCTGTGTTTTTTCTGGTTTGAATCACGTAGTAACGTGGTACCACACTGAAACAGACAATTAAACGTGGTTTCGATCAATATTTTAGAGGATAACGCCGGTTAGGTCTGGGTTAGGTATGGGTTATGCCAGCATCTGGCTCATGATTTTGCCTTCACCGCATTCTTGTTCGCCAGAACCTGGGTTTTTTCGGGTTTGAATCACGTAGTAGTGTGGTACCACACTGAAACAGACAATTAAACCTGGATTCGATCAATATTTTAGAGGATAACACCGGTTAGGTCTGGGTTAGGTCTGGGTTATGCCCGCATCTGGCTCATGATTATGCATTTTAATATAATTGTTGGCTAGATCCTGGGCTTTTTCCTCTTTGAATCACGCAGTACTGTGGTACCACATTGAAACAGTCGATTAAACCTGGTTTCGATCAATATTTTAGAGGACAACACCGGTTAGGTCTGGGTTATGCCCGCATCTGGCTCATGATTTTGCCTTCCTCGCATGCTTGTTGGCCAGATCCTGGTTTTTTTCTGGTTTGAATCACGTAGTAATGTGGTACCACACTGAAACAGTCAATTAAACCTGGTTTCGATCCACATTTTACAGGATAACACCGGTTAGGTCTGGGATAGGTCTGGGTTATGCCCGCATCTGGCTCATGATTATGCATTTTAATATAATTGTTGGCTAGATCCTGGGTTTTTTCCTCTTTGAATCACGCAGTAATGTGGTACCACATTGAAACAGTCAATTAAACCTGGTTTCGATCAATATTTTAGAGGACAACACCGGTTAGGTCTGGGTTATGCCCGCATCTGGCTCATGATTTTGCCTTGTTCGCATGCTTGTTGGCCAGATCCTGGTTTTTTTTCTGGTTTGAATCACGTAGTAATGTGGTACCACACTGAAACAGTCAATTAAACCTGGCTTCGATCCACATTTTAGAGGACAACATCGGTTAGGTCTGGGTTATGCCCGCATCTAGCTCATGATTATGCATTTTCATATAATTGTTGGCTAGATCCTGGGTTTTTTCCTCTTTGAATCACGCCGTAATGTGGAACCACATTGAAACAGTCAATTAAACCTGGTTTCGATCAATATTTTAGAGGACAACACCCGTTAGGTCTGGGTTATGCCCGCATCTGGCTCATGATTTTGCCTTCCTCGCATGCTTGTTGGCCAGATCCTGGTTTTTTTCTGGTTTGAATCACGTAGTAATGTGGTACCACATTGAAACAGTCAATTAAACCTGGATTCGGTAAGCATTTTAGTCGGTAACACCGGTTAGGTCTGGGCTAGGTCTGAGATATGCACGCATCTGGCTCATACTTTCGCGTTTTTCTCATACTTGTTGACCAGATCCTGGGTTTGTTCTGGAATGAATCATGTAGTAATGTCGTACCACCCAGAACCAGTGAATTGCACAATGTTTCGATCAATATTATAGAGGTTAACACCGTTTAGGTCTGGGTTAGGTCTGGGTTACACCCGCATCTGGCTCATGATTTTGCCTTCTTCGCATGCTTGTTAGCCAGATCCAGGGTTTTTTTCTGCTTTGAATCACGTAGTAATGTAGTACCACACTGAAACAGTCAATTGAACCTGGTTTCGATCAATATTTTAGAGGACAACACCAGTTAGGTCTGGGTTAGGTCTGGGTTCTGCCCGCATCTGGCTCATGGTTTTGCCTTCTTCGCATACTTGTTGGCCAGATCCTGGTTTTTTTTCTGGTTTGAATCACGTAGTAATGTGGTACCACACTGAAACAGTCAATTAAACCTGGTTTCGATCAATATTTTAGAGGATAACACCGGTTAGGTCTGGGTTAGATCTGGGTTATGCCCGCATCTTGCTTATGATTCTGCCTTCACCGCATTCTTGTTCGCCAGAACCTGGGTTTTTTCCTGTTTGAGTCACGTAGTAATGTGGTACCAAGTGGAACAGTCAATTAAACCTGGTTTCGATCAATATTTTAGAGGTTAACACCGTTTAGGTCTGGGTTAGGTCTGGGTTACACCCGCATCTGGCTCATGATTTTGCCTTCTTCGCATGCTTGTTAGCCAGATCCAGGGTTTTTTTCTGGTTTGAATCACGTAGTAATGTAGTACCACACTGAAACAGTCAATTAAACCTGGTTTCGATCAATATTTTAGAGGACAACACCAGTTAGGTCTGGGTTAGGTCTGGGTTCTGCCCGCATCTGGCTCATGGTTTTGCCTTCTTCGCATACTTGTTGGCCAGATCCTGGTTTTTTTTCGGGTTTGAATCTCGTAGTAATACGGTACCACACTGAAACTGTCAATTAAACCTGGATTCGGTCAGTATTTTAGTCGGTAACACCGGTTAGGTCTGGGCTAGGTCTGAGATATGCAAGCATCTCGCTTATACTTTCGCGTTTTTCTCATACTTGTTGACCAGATCCTGGGTTTGTTCTGGAATGAATCATGTAGTAATGTCGTACCACACAGAACCAGTCAATTGCACAATGTTTCGATCAATATTTTAGAGGTTAACACCGTTTAGGTCTGGGTTAGGTCTGGGTTACACCCGCATCTGGCTCATGATTTTACCTTCTTCGCATACTTGTTGGCCAGATCCTGGGTTTTTTCGTGTTTGAATATCGTAGTAATATGGTACCACATTGAAACTGTCAATTAAACCTGGCTTCGATCAGTAGTTTACAGGATAACACCGGTTAGGTCTAGGTTAGGTCTGGGTTATGCCCGCATCTGGCTCAAGATTTTGCCTTGTTCGCATGCTTGTTGGCCAGATCCTGTGTTTTTTCTGGTTTGAATCACGTAGTAACGTGGTACCACACTGAAACAGACAATTAAACGTGGTTTCGATCAATATTTTAGAGGATAACGCCGGTTAGGTCTGGGTTAGGTATGGGTTATGCCAGCATCTGGCTCATGATTTTGCCTTCACCGCATTCTTGTTCGCCAGAACCTGGGTTTTTTCGGGTTTGAATCACGTAGTAGTGTGGTACCACACTGAAACAGACAATTAAACCTGGATTCGATCAATATTTTAGAGGATAACACCGGTTAGGTCTGGGTTAGGTCTGGGTTATGCCCGCATCTGGCTCATGATTATGCATTTTAATATAATTGTTGGCTAGATCCTGGGCTTTTTCCTCTTTGAATCACGCAGTACTGTGGTACCACATTGAAACAGTCGATTAAACCTGGTTTCGATCAATATTTTAGAGGACAACACCGGTTAGGTCTGGGTTATGCCCGCATCTGGCTCATGATTATGCATTTTAATATAATTGTTGGCTAGATCCTGGGTTTTTTCCTCTTTGAATCACGCAGTAATGTGGTACCACATTGAAACAGTCAATTAAACCTGGTTTCGATCAATATTTTAGAGGACAACACCGGTTAGGTCTGGGTTATGCCCGCATCTGGCTCATGATTTTGCCTTGTTCGCATGCTTGTTGGCCAGATCCTGGTTTTTTTTCTGGTTTGAATCACGTAGTAATGTGGTACCACACTGAAACAGTCAATTAAACCTGGCTTCGATCCACATTTTAGAGGACAACATCGGTTAGGTCTGGGTTATGCCCGCATCTGGCTCATGATTATGCATTTTAATATAATTGTTGGCTAGATCCTGGGTTTTTTCCTCTTTGAATCACGCAGTAATGTGGTACCACATTGAAACAGTCAATTAAACCTGGTTTCGATCAATATTTTAGAGGACAACACCGGTTAGGTCTGGGTTATGCCCGCATCTGGCTCATGATTTTGCCTTGTTCGCATGCTTGTTGGCCAGATCCTGGTTTTTTTTCTGGTTTGAATCACGTAGTAATGTGGTACCACACTGAAACAGTCAATTAAACCTGGTTTCGATCCACATTTTACAGGATAACACCGGTTTGGTCTGGGATAAGTATGGGCTATGTCCGCATCTGGCACATGATTTTGCCTTGTTCGCATGCTTGTTGGCCAGATCCTGGGTTTTTTCGGGTTTGAATCACGTAGTAATGTGGTACCACATTGAAACAGTCAATTAAACCTGGATTCGGTAAGCATTTTAGTCGGTAACACCGGTTAGGTCACGGCTAGGTCTGAGATATGCACGCATCTGGCTCATACTTTCGCGTTTTTCTCATACTTGTTGACCAGATCCTGGGTTTGTTCTGGAATGAATCATGTAGTAATGTCGTACCACCCAGAACCAGTGAATTGCACAATGTTTCGATCAATATTATAGAGGTTAACACCGTTTAGGTCTGGGTTAGGTCTGGGTTACACCCGCATCTGGCTCATGATTTTGCCTTCTTCGCATGCTTCTTAGCCAGATCCAGGGTTTTTTTCTGGTTTGAATCACGTAGTAATGTAGTACCACACTGAAACAGTCAATTGAACCTGGTTTCGATCAATATTTTAGAGGACAACACCAGTTAGGTCTGGGTTAGGTCTGGGTTCTGCCCGCATCTGGCTCATGGTTTTGCCTTCTTCGCATACTTGTTGGCCAGATCCTGGTTTTTTTTCTGGTTTGAATCACGTAGTAATGTGGTACCACACTGAAACAGTCAATTAAACCTGGTTTCGATCAATATTTTAGAGGATAACACCGGTTAGGTCTGGGTTAGATCTGGGTTATGCCCGCATCTTGCTTATGATTCTGCCTTCACCGCATTCTTGTTCGCCAGAACCTGGGTTTTTTCCTGTTTGAGTCACGTAGTAATGTGGTACCAAGTGGAACAGTCAATTAAACCTGGTTTCGATCAATATTTTAGAGGTTAACACCGTTTAGGTCTGGGTTAGGTCTGGGTTACACCCGCATCTGGCTCATGATTTTGCCTTCTTCGCATGCTTGTTAGCCAGATCCAGGGTTTTTTTCTGGTTTGAATCACGTAGTAATGTAGTACCACACTGAAACAGTCAATTAAACCTGGTTTCGATCAATATTTTAGAGGACAACACCAGTTAGGTCTGGGTTAGGTCTGGGTTCTGCCCGCATCTGGCTCATGGTTTTGCCTTCTTCGCATACTTGTTGGCCAGATCCTGGTTTTTTTTCTGGTTTGAATCACGTAGTAATGTGGTACCACACTGAAACAGTCAATTAAACCTGGTTTCGATCAATATTTTAGAGGATAACACCGGTTAGGTCTGGGTTAGGTCTGGGTTCTGCCCGCATCTGGCTCATGGTTTTGCCTTCTTCGCATACTTGTTGGCCAGATCCTGGTTTTTTTTCTGGTTTGAATCACGTAGTAATGTGGTACCACACTGAAACAGTCAATTAAACCTGGTTTCGATCAATATTTTAGAGGATAACACCGGTTAGGTCTGGGTTAGATCTGGGTTATGCCCGCATCTTGCTTATGATTCTGCCTTCACCGCATTCTTGTTCGCCAGAACCTGGGTTTTTTCCTGTTTGAGTCACGTAGTAATGTGGTACCAAGTGGAACAGTCAATTAAACCTGGTTTCGATCAATATTTTAGAGGTTAACACCGTTTAGGTCTGGGTTAGGTCTGGGTTACACCCGCATCTGGCTCATGATTTTGCCTTCTTCGCATGCTTGTTAGCCAGATCCTGGTTTTTTTTCGGGTTTGAATCTCGTAGTAATACGGTACCACACTGAAACTGTCAATTAAACCTGGATTCGGTCAGTATTTTAGTCGGTAACACCGGTTAGGTCTGGGCTAGGTCTGAGATATGCAAGCATCTCGCTTATACTTTCGCGTTTTTCTCATACTTGTTGACCAGATCCTGGGTTTGTTCTGGAATGAATCATGTAGTAATGTCGTACCACCCAGAACCAGTGAATTGCACAATGTTTCGATCCACATTTTACAGGATAACACCGGTTTGGTCTGGGATAAGTATGGGCTATGTCCGCATCTGGCTCATGATTTTACCTTCTTCGCATACTTGTTGGCCAGATCCTGGGTTTTTTCGTGTTTGAATATCGTAGTAATATGGTACCACATTGAAACTGTCAATTAAACCTGGTTTCGATCAGTAGTTTACAGGATAACACCGGTTAGGTCTAGGTTAGGTCTGGGTTATGCCCGCATCTGGCTCAAGATTTTGCCTTGTTCGCATGCTTGTTGGCCAGATCCTGGTTTTTTTTCTGGTTTGAATCACGTAGTAATGTGGTACCACACTGAAACAAACAATTAAACGTGGTTTCGATCAATATTTTAGAGGATAACACCGGTTAGGTCTGGGTTAGGTCTGGGTTATGCCTGCATCTGGCTCATGATTTTGCCTTGTTCGCATGTTTGTTAGCCAGATCCTGGGTTTTTTCGAGTTTGAATCTTGTAGTAGTGTGATACCACACTGAAGCAGTCAATTAAGCCTGGTTCCGATCAGTAGTTTACAGGATAACACCGGTTGGGTCTAGGTTAGGTCTGGGTTATGCCCGCATCTGACTCATGATTTTGCCTTCTTCGCATGCTTGTTGGCCAGATCCTGGTTTTTTTTCTGGTTTGAATCACGTAGTAATGTGGTACCACACTGAAACAGTCAATTAATCCTGGTTTCGATCCACATTTTAGAGGATAACACCGGTTAGGTCTGGGATAGGTATGCGTTATATCCGCATCTGGCTCATGATTTTGCCTTGTTCGCATGCTTGTTGGCCAGATCCTGGTTTTTTTTCTGGTTTGAATCACGTAGTAATGTGGTACCACAATGAAACAGACAATTAAACGTGGTTTCGATCAATATTTTAGAAGATAACGCCGGTTAGGTCTGGGTTAGGTCTGTGTTATGCCTGCGTCTGGCTCATGATTTTGCCTTGTTCGCATGCTTGTTGGCC
The DNA here is from genome assembly GCF_051014445.1 of Colletes latitarsis. Taxonomy (NCBI): domain Eukaryota; kingdom Metazoa; phylum Arthropoda; class Insecta; order Hymenoptera; family Colletidae; genus Colletes; species Colletes latitarsis. The sequence continues at coordinate 9,566,628 of NC_135147.1, forward strand.
AGATCCTGTGTTTTTTCTGGTTTGAATCACGTAGTAACGTGGTACCACACTGAAACAGACAATTAAACGTGGTTTCGATCAATATTTTAGAGGATAACGCCGGTTAGGTCTGGGTTAGGTATGGGTTATGCCAGCGTCTGGCTCATGATTTTGCCTTCACCGCATTCTTGTTCGCCAGAACCTGGGTTTTTTCGGGTTTGAATCACGTAGTAGTGTGGTACCACACTGAAACAGACAATTAAACCTGGATTCGATCAATATTTTAGAGGATAACACCGGTTAGGTCTGGGTTAGGTCTGGGTTATGCCCGCATCTGGCTCATGATTATGCATTTTAATATAATTGTTGGCTAGATCCTGGGTTTTTTCCTCTTTGAATCACGCAGTACTGTGGTACCACATTGAAACAGTCGATTAAACCTGGTTTCGATCAATATTTTAGAGGACAACACCGGTTAGGTCTGGGTTATGCCCGCATCTGGCTCATGATCTTGCCTTCCTCGCATGCTTGTTGGCCAGATCCTGGTTTTTTTCTGGTTTGAATCACGTAGTAATGTGGTACCACACTGAAACAGTCAATTAAACCTGGTTTCGATCCACATTTTACAGGATAACACCGGTTAGGTCTGGGATAGGTCTGGGTTATGCCCGCATCTGGCTCATGATTATGCATTTTAATATAATTGTTGGCTAGATCCTGGGTTTTTTCCTCTTTGAATCACGCAGTAATGTGGTACCACATTGAAACAGTCAATTAAACCTGGTTTCGATCAATATTTTAGAGGACAACACCGGTTAGGTCTGGGTTATGCCCGCATCTGACTCATGATTTTGCCTTGTTCGCATGCTTGTTGGCCAGATCCTGGTTTTTTTTCTGGTTTGAATCACGTAGTAATGTGGTACCACACTGAAACAAACAATTAAACGTGGTTTCGATCAATATTTTAGAGGATAACACCGGTTAGGTCTGGGTTAGGTCTGGGTTATGCCTGCATCTGGCTCATGATTTTGCCTTGTTCGCATGTTTGTTAGCCAGATCCTGGGTTTTTTCGAGTTTGAATCTTGTAGTAGTGTGATACCACACTGAAGCAGTCAATTAAGCCTGGTTCCGATCAGTAGTTTACAGGATAACACCGGTTGGGTCTAGGTTAGGTCTGGGTTATGCCCGCATCTGACTCATGATTTTGCCTTCTTCGCATGCTTGTTGGCCAGATCCTGGGTTTTTTCGGGTTTGAAACACGTAGTAATGTGGTACCACATTGAAACAGTCAATTAAACCTGGTTTCGATCAATATTTTAGAGGACAACACCGGTTAGGTCTGGGTTATGACCGCATCTGGCTCATGATTTTGCCTTCTTCGCATGCTTGTTGGCCAGATCCTGGTTTTTTTTCTGGTTTGAATCACGTAGTAATGTGGTACCACACTGAAACAGTCAATTAAACCTGGTTTCGATCAATATTTTAGAGGTTAACACCATTTAGGTCTGGGTTAGGTCTGGGTTATGCCCGCATCTGGCTCATGGTTTTGCCTTCTTCGAATACTTGTTGGCCATATCCTGGGTTCTTTCGTGTTTGAATCTCGTAGTAATATGGTACCACACTGAAACTGTCAATTAAACCTGGTTTCGATCCACATTTTAGAGGACAACACCGGTTAGGTCTAGGTTAGGTCTGGGTTATGCCCGCATCTGGCTCAAGATTTTGCCTTTTCGCATACATCTTGGCCAGAACCTGGGTTTTTTCCTGTTTGAATCACGTAGTAATGTGGTACCACAGTGGAACAGTCAATTAAACCAGGTTTCGATGTATATTTTAGAAGATATCACCGGTAAGATCTGGGTTAGGTCTTGGTTATGCCCCCAACTGGCTCACGATTTTGCCTTCTTCGCATACTTGTTGGCCAGATCCTGGGTTTTTTCGGGTTTGAATCACGTAGTAATGTGGTACCACATTGAAACAGTCAATTAAACCTGGATTCGGTCAGTATTTTAGTCGGTAACACCGGTTAGGTCTGGGGTAGGTCTGAGATATGCACGCATCTGGCTTATACTTTCGCGTTTTTCTCATACTTGTTGACCAGATCCTGGGTTTGTTCTGGAATGAATCATGTAGTAATGTCGTACCACACAGAACCAGTCAATTGCACAATGTTTCGATCAATATTTTAGAGCTTAACACCGTTTAGGTCTGGGTTAGGTCTGGGTTACACCCGCATCTGGCTCATGATTTTGCCTTCTTCGCATGCATGTTAGCCAGATCCAGGGTTTTTTTCTGGTTTGAATCACGTAGTAATGTAGTACCACACTGAAACAGACAATTAAACCTGGTTTCGATCAATATTTTAGAGGATAACACCGGTTAGGTCTGGGTTAGGTCTGGGTTATGCCTGCATCTGGCTCATGATTTTGCCTTGTTCGCATGCTTGTTAGCCAGATCCTGGTTTTTTTTCTGGTTTGAATCACGTAGTAATGTGGTACCACAATGAAACAGACAATTAAACGTGGTTTCGATCAATATTTTAGAGGATAACGCCGGTTAGGTCTGGGTTAGGTCTGTGTTATGCCTGCGTCTGGCTCATGATTTTGCCTTGTTCGCATGCTTGTTGGCCAGATCCTGTGTTTTTTCGGGTTTGAATCACGTAGTAGTGTGGTACCACACTGAAACAGACAATTAAACCTGGATTCGATCAATATTTTAGAGGATAACACCGGTTAGGTCTGGGTTAGGTCTGGGTTATGCCCGCATCTGGCTCATGATTATGCATTTTAATATAATTGTTGGCTAGATCCTGGGTTTTTTCCTCTTTGAATCACGCAGTACTGTGGTACCACATTGAAACAGTCGATTAAACCTGGTTTCGATCAAAATTTTAGAGGACAACACCGGTTAGGTCTGGGTTATGCCCGCATCTGGCTCATGATTTTGCCTTCCTCGCATGCTTGTTGGCCAGATCCTGGTTTTTTTCTGGTTTGAATCACGTAGTAATGTGGTACCACACTGAAACAGTCAATTAAACCTGGTTTCGATCCACATTTTACAGGATAACACCGGTTAGGTCTGGGATAGGTCTGGGTTATGCCCGCATCTGGCTCATGATTATGCATTTTAATATAATTGTTGGCTAGATCCTGGGTTTTTTCCTCTTTGAATCACGCAGTAATGTGGTACCACATTGAAACAGTCAATTAAACCTGGTTTCGATCAATATTTTAGAGGACAACACCGGTTAGGTCTGGGTTATGCCCGCATCTGGCTCATGATTTTGCCTTGTTCGCATGCTTGTTGGCCAGATCCTGGTTTTTTTTCTGGTTTGAATCACGTAGTAATGTGGTACCACACTGAAACAGTCAATTAAACCTGGCTTCGATCCACATTTTAGAGGACAACATCGGTTAGGTCTGGGTTATGCCCGCATCTGGCTCATGATTATGCATTTTAATATAATTGTTGGCTAGATCCTGGGTTTTTTCCTCTTTGAATCACGCAGTAATGTGGTACCACATTGAAACAGTCAATTAAACCTGGTTTCGATCAATATTTTAGAGGACAACACCGGTTAGGTCTGGGTTATGCCCGCATCTGGCTCATGATTATGCCTTGTTCGCATGCTTGTTGGCCAGATCCTGGTTTTTTTTCTGGTTTGAATCACGTAGTAATGTGGTACCACACTGAAACAGTCAATTAAACCTGGCTTCGATCCACATTTTAGAGGACAACATCGGTTAGGTCTGGGTTATGCCCGCATCTAGCTCATGATTATGCATTTTCATATAATTGTTGGCTAGATCCTGGGTTTTTTCCTCTTTGAATCACGCAGTAATGTGGTACCACATTGAAACAGACAATTAAACCTGGATTCGATCAATATTTTAGAGGATAACACCGGTTAGGTCTGGGTTAGGTCTGGGTTATGCCCGCATCTGGCTCATGATTATGCATTTTAATATAATTGTTGGCTAGATCCTGGGTTTTTTCCTCTTTGAATCACGCAGTACTGTGGTACCACATTGAAACAGTCGATTAAACCTGGTTTCGATCAATATTTTAGAGGACAACACCGGTTAGGTCTGGGTTATGCCCGCATCTGGCTCATGATTTTGCCTTCCTCGCATGCTTGTTGGCCAGATCCTGGTTTTTTTCTGGTTTGAATCACGTAGTAATGTGGTACCACACTGAAACAGTCAATTAAACCTGGTTTCGATCCACATTTTACAGGATAACACCGGTTAGGTCTGGGATAGGTCTGGGTTATGCCCGCATCTGGCTCATGATTATGCATTTTAATATAATTGTTGGCTAGATCCTGGGTTTTTTCCTCTTTGAATCACGCAGTAATGTGGTACCACATTGAAACAGTCAATTAAACCTGGTTTCGATCAATATTTTAGAGGACAACACCAGTTAGGTCTGGGTTAGGTCTGGGTTCTGCCCGCATCTGGCTCATGATTTTGCCTTGTTCGCATGTTTGTTAGCCAGATCCTGGGTTTTTTCGAGTTTGAATCTTGTAGTAGTGTGATACCACACTGAAGCAGTCAATTAAGCCTGGTTCCGATCAGTAGTTTACAGGATAACACCGGTTGGGTCTAGGTTAGGTCTGGGTTATGCCCGCATCTGACTCATGATTTTGCCTTCTTCGCATGCTTGTTGGCCAGATCCTGGGTTTTTTCGGGTTTGAAACACGTAGTAATGTGGTACCACATTGAAACAGTCAATTAAACCTGGTTTCGATCAATATTTTAGAGGACAACACCGGTTAGGTCTGGGTTATGACCGCATCTGGCTCTTGATTTTGCCTTCTTCGCATGCTTGTTGGCCAGATCCTGGTTTTTTTTCTGGTTTGAATCACGTAGTAATGTGGTACCACACTGAAACAGTCAATTAAACCTGGTTTCGATCAATATTTTAGAGGTTAACACCATTTAGTTCTGGGTTAGGTCTGGGTTATGCCCGCATCTGGCTCATGGTTTTGCCTTCTTCGAATACTTGTTGGCCATATCCTGGGTTCTTTCGTGTTTGAATCTCGTAGTAATATGGTACCACACTGAAACTGTCAATTAAACCTGGTTTCGATCCACATTTTAGAGGACAACACCGGTTAGGTCTAGGTTAGGTCTGGGTTATGCCCGCATCTGGCTCAAGATTTTGCCTTTTCGCATACATCTTGGCCAGATCCTGGGTTTTTTCCTGTTTGAATCACGTAGTAATGTGGTACCACAGTGGAACAGTCAATTAAACCAGGTTTCGATGTATATTTTAGAAGATATCACCGGTAAGATCTGGGTTAGGTCTTGGTTATGCCCCCAACTGGCTCACGATTTTGCCTGCTTCGCATACTTGTTGGCCAGATCCTGGGTTTTTTCGGGTTTGAATCACGTAGTAATGTGGTACCACATTGAAACAGTCAATTAAACCTGGATTCGGTCAGTATTTTAGTCGGTAACACCGGTTAGGTCTGGGCTAGGTCTGAGATATGCACGCATCTGGCTTATACTTTCGCGTTTTTCTCATACTTGTTGACCAGATCCTGGGTTTGTTCTGGAATGAATCATGTAGTAATGTCGTACCACACTGAAACAGTCAATTAATCCTGGTTTCGATCCACATTTTAGAGGATAACACCGGTTAGGTCTGGGATAGGTATGCGTTATATCCGCATCTGGCTCATGATTTTGCCTTGTTCGCATGCTTGTTGGCCAGATCCTGGTTTTTTTTCTGGTTTGAATCACGTAGTAATGTGGTACCACAATGAAACAGACAATTAAACGTGGTTTCGATCAATATTTTAGAGGATAACGCCGGTTAGGTCTGGGTTAGGTCTGTGTTATGCCTGCGTCTGGCTCATGATTTTGCCTTGTTCGCATGCTTGTTGGCCAGATCCTGTGTTTTTTCTGGTTTGAATCACGTAGTAACGTGGTACCACACTGAAACAGACAATTAAACGTGGTTTCGATCAATATTTTAGAGGATAACGCCGGTTAGGTCTGGGTTAGGTATGGGTTATGCCAGCATCTGGCTCATGATTTTGCCTTCACCGCATTCTTGTTCGCCAGAACCTGGGTTTTTTCGGGTTTGAATCACGTAGTAGTGTGGTACCACACTGAAACAGACAATTAAACCTGGATTCGATCAATATTTTAGAGGATAACACCGGTTAGGTCTGGGTTAGGTCTGGGTTATGCCCGCATCTGGCTCATGATTATGCATTTTAATATAATTGTTGGCTAGATCCTGGGTTTTTTCCTCTTTGAATCACGCAGTACTGTGGTACCACATTGAAACAGTCGATTAAACCTGGTTTCGATCAATATTTTAGAGGACAACACCGGTTAGGTCTGGGTTATGCCCGCATCTGGCTCATGATTTTGCCTTCCTCGCATGCTTGTTGGCCAGATCCTGGTTTTTTTCTGGTTTGAATCACGTAGTAATGTGGTACCACACTGAAACAGTCAATTAAACCTGGTTTCGATCCACATTTTACAGGATAACACCGGTTAGGTCTGGGATAGGTCTGGGTTATGCCCGCATCTGGCTCATGATTATGCATTTTAATATAATTGTTGGCTAGATCCTGGGTTTTTTCCTCTTTGAATCACGCAGTAATGTGGTACCACATTGAAACAGTCAATTAAACCTGGTTTCGATCAATATTTTAGAGGACAACACCGGTTAGGTCTGGGTTATGCCCGCATCTGGCTCATGATTTTGCCTTGTTCGCATGCTTGTTGGCCAAATCCTGGTTTTTTTTCTGGTTTGAATCACGTAGTAATGTGGTACCACACTGAAACAGTCAATTAAACCTGGCTTCGATCCACATTTTAGAGGACAACATCGGTTAGGTCTGGGTTATGCCCGCATCTAGCTCATGATTATGCATTTTCATATAATTGTTGGCTAGATCCTGGGTTTTTTCCTCTTTGAATCACGCCGTAATGTGGTACCACATTGAAACAGTCAATTAAACCTGGTTTCGATCAATATTTTAGAGGACAACACCCGTTAGGTCTGGGTTATGCCCGCAACTGGCTCATGATTTTGCCTTCCTCGCATGCTTGTTGGCCAGATCCTGGTTTTTTTCTGGTTTGAATCACGTAGTAATGTGGTACCACACTGAAACAGTCAATTAAACCTGGTTTCGATCCACATTTTACAGGATAACACCGGTTTGGTCTGGGATAAGTATGGGCTATGTCCGCATCTGGCTCATGATTTTGCCTTGTTCGCATGCTTGTTGGCCAGATCCTGGGTTTTTTCGGGTTTGAATCACGTAGTAATGTGGTACCACATTGAAACAGTCAATTAAACCTGGATTCGGTAAGCATTTTAGTCGGTAACACCGGTTAGGTCTGGGCTAGGTCTGAGATATGCACGCATCTGGCTCATACTTTCGCGTTTTTCTCATACTTGTTGACCAGATCCTGGGTTTGTTCTGGAATGAATCATGTAGTAATGTCGTACCACCCAGAACCAGTGAATTGCACAATGTTTCGATCAATATTATAGAGGTTAACACCGTTTAGGTCTGGGTTAGGTCTGGGTTACACCCGCATCTGGCTCATGATTTTGCCTTCTTCGCATGCTTCTTAGCCAGATCCAGGGTTTTTTTCTGGTTTGAATCACGTAGTAGTGTAGTACCACACTGAAACAGTCAATTGAACCTGGTTTCGATCAATATTTTAGAGGACAACACCAGTTAGGTCTGGGTTAGGTCTGGGTTCTGCCCGCATCTGGCTCATGGTTTTGCCTTCCTCGCATACTTGTTGGCCAAATCCTGGTTTTTTTTCTGGTTTGAATCACGTAGTAATGTGGTACCACACTGAAACAGTCAATTAAACCTGGTTTCGATCAATATTTTAGAGGATAACACCGGTTAGGTCTGGGTTAGATCTGGGTTATGCCCGCATCTTGCTTATGATTCTGCCTTCACCGCATTCTTGTTCGCCAGAACCAGGGTTTTTTTCTGGTTTGAATCACGTAGTAATGTAGTACCACACTGAAACAGTCAATTAAACCTGGTTTCGATCAATATTTTAGAGGACAACACCAGTTAGGTCTGGGTTAGGTCTGGGTTCTGCCCGCATCTGGCTCATGGTTTTGCCTTCTTCGCATACTTGTTGGCCAGATCCTGGTTTTTTTTCGGGTTTGAATCTCGTAGTAATACGGTACCACACTGAAACTGTCAATTAAACCTGGATTCGATCAGTATTTTAGTTGGTAACACCGGTTAGGTCTGGGCTAGGTCTGAGATATGCAAGCATCTCGCTTATACTTTCGCGTTTTTCTCATACTTGTTGACCAGATCCTGGGTTTGTTCTGGAATGAATCATGTAGTAATGTCGTACCACACAGAACCAGTCAATTGCACAATGTTTCGATCAATATTTTAGAGGTTAACACCGTTTAGGTCTGGGTTAGGTCTGGGTTACACCCGCATCTGGCTCATGATTTTACCTTCTTCGCATACTTGTTGGCCAGATCCTGGGTTTCTTCCTGTTTGAATCATGTAGTAGTGTGATACCACACTGAAGCAGTCAATTAAGCCTGGTTTCGATCAGTAGTTTACAGGATAACACCGGTTAGGTCTAGGTTAGGTCTGGGTTATGCCCGCATCTGGCTCAAGATTTTGCCTTTTCGCATACTTGTTGGCCAGATCCTGGGTTTTTTCCTGTTTGAATCACGTAGTAATGTGGTACCACAGTGGAACAGTCAATTAAACCTGGTTTCGATGTATATTTTAGAAGATATCACCGGTAAGATCTGGGTTAGGTCTTGGTTATGCCCCCAACTGGCTCATGATTTTGCCTTCTTCGCATACTTGTTGGCCAGATCCTGGGTTTTTTCGGGTTTGAATCACGTAGTAATGTGGTACCAAATTGAAACAGTCAATTAAACCTGGATTCGGTCAGTATTTTAGTCGGTAACACCGGTTAGGTCTGGGCTAGGTCTGAGATATGCAAGCATCTCGCTTATACTTTCGCGTTTTTCTCATACTTGTTGACCAGATCCTGGGTTTGTTCTGGAATGAATCATGTAGTAATGTCGTACCACACAGAACCAGTCAATTGCACAATGTTTCGATCAATATTTTAGAGGTTAACACCGTTTAGGTCTGGGTTAGGTCTGGGTTACACCCGCATCTGGCTCATGATTTTACCTTCTTCGCATACTTGTTGGCTAGATCCTGGGTTTTTTCCTATTTGAATCACGCAGTAATGTGGTACCACATTGAAACAGTCAATTAAACCTGGTTTCGATCAATATTTTAGAGGACAACACCGGTTAGGTCTGGGTTATGCCCGCATCTGGCTCATGATTTTGCCTTCTTCGCATGCTTGTTGGCCAGATCCTGGTTTCTTCTCTGGTTTGAATCACGTAGTAATGTGGTACCACACTGAAACAGTCAATTAAACCTGGTTTCGATCCACATTTTAGAGGATAACACCGGTTAGGTCTGGGTTATGCCCGCATCTGGCTCATGATTTTGCCTTCTTCGCATGCTTGTTGGCCAGATCCTGGTTTTTTTTCTGGTTTGAATCACGTAGTAATGTGGTACCAAACTGAAACAGTCAATTAAACCTGGTTTCGATCCACATTTTAGAGGATAACACCGGTTAGGTCTGGGATAGGTATGGGTTATGTCCACATCTGGCTCATGATTTTGCCTTGTTCGCATGCTTGTTAGCCAGATCCTGGGTTTTTTCGGGTCTGAATCATGTAGTAGTGTGATACCACACTGCAGCAGTCAATTAAGCCTGGTTTCGATCAGTAGTTTACAGGATAACACCGGTTGGGTCTAGGTTAGGTCTGGGTTATGCCCGCATCTGGCTCAAGATTTTGCCTTTTCGCAAACTAGTTGGCCAGATCCTGGGTTTTTTCGTGTTTGAATATCGTAGTAATATGGTACCACATTGAAACTGTCAATTAAACCTGGTTTCGATCCACATTTAAGAGGACAACACCGGTTAGGTCTTGGTTATTCCTCCAACTGGCACATGATTTTGCATTTTTCATATACTTGTCGGCTAGATCCTGGGTTTTTTCCTGTTTGAATCACGCAGTAATGTGGTACCACATTGAAACAGTCAATTAAACCTGGTTTCGATCCACATTTTAGAGGATAACACCGGTTAGGTCTGGGATAGGTATGGGTTATGTCCACATCTGGCTCATGATTTTGCCTTGTTCGCATGCTTGTTAGCCAGATCCTGGGTTTTTTCGGGTCTGAATCATGTAGTAGTGTGTTACCACACTGCAGCAGTCAATTAAGCCTGGTTTCGATCAGTAGTTCACAGGATAACACCGGTTGGGTCTAGGTTAGGTCTGGGTTATGCCCGCATCTGGCTCAAGATTTTGCCTTTTCGCAAACTTGTTGGCCAGATCCTGGGTTTTTTCGTGTTTGAATCTCGTAGTAATATGGTACCACACTGAAACTGTCAATTAAACCTGGTTTCGATCCACATTTTAGAGGACAACACCGGTTAGGTCTGGGTTATGCCCGCATCTGGCTCATGATTTTGCCTTCTTCGCATGCTTGTTGGCCAGATCCTGGTTTTTTTTCTGGTTTGAATCACGTAGTAATGTGGTACCAAACTGAAACAGTCAATTAAACCTGGTTTCGATCCACATTTTAGAGGATAACACCGGTTAGGTCTGGGATAGGTATGGGTTATGCCCGCATCTGGCTCATGATTTTGCCTTTTCGCATACTTGTTGGCCAGATCCTGGGTTTTTTCCTGTTTGAATCACGTAGTAATGTGGTACCACAGTGGAACAGTCAATTAAACCTGGTTTCGATCCACATTTTACAGGATAACACCGGTTAGGTCTGGGATAGGTATGGGTTATGTCCGCATCTGGCTCATGATTTTGCCCTGTTCGCATGCTTGTTGGCCAGATCCTGGTTTTTTCGGGTTTGAATCATGCAGTAGTGTGATACCACACTGAAACAGACAATTAAACGTGGTTTCGATCAATATTTTTGAGGATACCACCGGTTAGGTCTGGGTTAGGTCTGGGTTATGCCCGCATCTCGCTTATGATTCTGCCATCACCGCATTCTTGTTCGCCAGAACCTGGGTTTTTTCCTGTTTGAGTCACGTAGTAATGTGGTACCACAGTGGAACAGTCAATTAAACCTGGTTTCGATGTATATTTTAGAAGATATCACCGGTAAGATCTGGGTTAGGTCTTGGTTATGCCCCCAACTGGCTCAGGATTTTGCCTTCTTCGCATACTTGTTGGCCAGATCCTGGGTTTTTTCGGGTTTGAATCACGTAGTAGTGTGGTACCACACTGAAACAGTCAATTAAACCTGGTTTCGATCAATATTTTAGAGGACAACACCGGTTACGTCTGGGTTAGGTCGGAGATTTGCATGCATCTGGCTTATACTTTCGCATTTTTCGCATACTTGTTGGCCAGATCCTTGGTTTTTTCCTGTTTGAATCACGTAGTAATGTAGTACCACACTCAAACAGACAATTAAACCTGGTTTCGATCAATGTTTTAGAGGATAACACCGGTTAGGTCTAGGTTAGGTCTGGGTTATGCCCGCATCTGGCTCAAGATTTTGCCTTTTCGCATACTTGTTGGCCAGATCCTGGGTTTTTTCCTGTTTGAATCGCGTAGTAGTGTGATACCACACTGAAGCAGTCAATTAAGCCTGGTTTCGATCAGTAGTTTACAGGATAACACCGGTTAGGTCTAGGTTAGGTCTGGGTTATGCCCGCATCTGGCTCAAGATTTTGCTTTTCGCATACTTGTTGGCCAGATCCTGGGTTTTTTCCTGTTTGAGTCACGTAGTAATGTGGTACCACAGTCGAACAGTCAATTAAACCTGGTTTCGATGTATATTTTAGAAGATATCACCGGTAAGATCTGGGTTAGGTCTTGGTTATGCCCCCAACTGGCTCATGATTTTGCCTTCTTCGCATAATTGTTGGCCAGATCCTGGGCTTTTTCGGGTTTGAATCACGTAGTAATGTGGTACCACATTGAAACAGTCAATTAAACCTGGATTCGGTCAGTATTTTAGTCGGTAACACCGGCTAGGTCTGGGCTAGGTCTGAGATATGCACGCAACTGGCTTATACTGTCGCCTTTTTCGCATATTTGTTGGCCGGATCCTGGGTCTTTTCTGGTTTGAATCAGGTAGTAGTGTGGTACCACACTGAAACAGTCAATTAAACCTGGTTTCCATCAATATTTTAGTGGACAACACCGGTTAGGTCTGGGTTATGCCCGCATCTGGCTCATGATTATGCATTTTCATATAATTGTTGGCTAGATCCAGGGTTTTTTCCTCTTTGAATCACGCAGTAATGTGGTACCACATGGAAACAGTCAATTAAACCTGGTTTAGATCAATATTTGGGAGGACAACACCGGTTAGGTCTGGATTATGCCCGCATCTGGCTCATGGTTTTGCCTTCTTCGCATACTTGTTGGCCAGATCCTGGTTTTTTTTCTGGTTTGAATCACGTAGTAATGTGGTACCACAGTGGAACAGTCAATTAAACCTGGTTTCGATCAATATTTTAGAGGTTAACACCATTTAGGTCTGGGATAGGTATGGGTTATGTCCGCATCTGGCTCAAGATTTTGCCTTTTCGCATACTTGTTGGCCAGATCCTGGGTTTTTTCCTGTTTGAATCACGTAGTAATGTGGTACCACAGTGGAACAGTCAATTAAACCTGGTTTCGATGTATATTTTAGAAGATATCACCGGTAAGATCTGGGTTAGGTCTTGGTTATGCCCCCAACTGGCTCATGATTTTGCCTTCTTCGCATACTTGTTGGCCAGATCCTGGGTTTTTTCGTGTTTGAATATCGTAGTAATATGGTACCACATTGAAACTGTCAATTAAACCTGTTTTCGATCCACATTTAAGAGGACAACACCGGTTAGGTCTTGGTTATGCCCCCAACTGGCACATGATTTTGCATTTTTCATATACTTGTTGTCTAGATCCTGGGTTTTTTCCTCATTGAATCACGCAGTAATGTGGTACCACATTGAAACAGTCAATTAAACCTGGTTTCGATCAATATTTTAGAGGACAACACCGGTTAGGTCTGGGTTAGGTCTGGGTTACACCCGCATCTGGCTCATGATTTTGCCTTCTTCGCATGCTTGTTAGCCAGATCCAGGGTTTTTTCGGGTTTGAATCACGTAGTAATGTGGTACCAAATTGAAACAGTCAATTAAACCTGGATTCGGTCAGTATTTTAGTCGGTAACAACGGTTAGGTCTGGGCTAGGTCTGAGATATGCAAGCATCTCGCTTATACTTTCGCGTTTTTCTCATACTTGTTGACCAGATCCTGGGTTTGTTCTGGAATGAATCATGTAGTAATGTCGTACCACACAGAACCAGTCAATTGCACAATGTTTCGATCAATATTTTAGAGGTTAACACCGTTTAGGTCTGGGTTAGGTCTGGGTTACACCCGCATCTGGCTCATGATTTTCCCTGCTTCGCATACTTGTTGGCCAGATCCTGGGTTTTTTCGTGTTTGAATATCGTAGTAATATGGTACCACATTGAAACTGTCAATTAAACCTGGTTTCGATCCACATTTAAGAGGGCATCACCGGTTAGGTCTTGGTTATGCCCCCAACTGGCACATGATTTTGCATTTTTCATATACTTGTTGGCTAGATCCTGGGTTTTTTCCTGTTTGCATCACGCAGTAATGTGGTACCACATTGAAACAGTCAATTAAACCTGGTTTCCATCAATATTTTAGAGGACAACACCGGTTAGGTCTGGGTTATGCCTGCATCTGGCTCATGATTTTGCCTTCTTCGCATGCTTGTTGGCCAGATCCTGGTTTTTTCTCTGGTTTGAATCACGTAGTAATGTGGTACCACACTGAAACAGTCAATTAAACCTGGTTTCGATCCACATTTTAGGGGATAACACCGATTAGGTCTGGGTTATGCCCGCATCTGGCTCATGATTTTGCCTTCTTCGCATGCTTGTTGGCCAGATCCTGGGTTTTTTCGTGTTTGAATCTCGTAGTAATATGGTACCACACTGAAACTGTCAATTAAACCTGTTTTCGATCCACATTTTAGAGGACAACACCGGTTAGGTCTGGGTTATGCCTGCATCTGGCTCATGATTTTGCCTTCTTCGCATGCTTGTTGGCCAGATCCTGGTTTTTTCTCTGGTTTGAATCACGTAGTAATGTGGTACCACACTGAAACAGTCAATTAAACCTGGTTTCGATCCACATTTTAGGGGATAACACCGATTAGGTCTGGGTTATGCCCGCATCTGGCTCATGATTTTGCCTTCTTCGCATGCTTGTTGGCCAGATCCTGGTTTTTTTTCTGGTTTGAATCACGTAGTAATGTGGTACCAAACTGAAACAGTCAATTAAACGTGGTTTCGATCCACATTTTAGAGGATAACACCGGTTAGGTCTGGGATAGGTATGGGTTATGTCCGCATCTGGCTCATGATTTTGCCTTGTTCGCATGCTTGTTAGCCAGATCCTGGGTTTTTTCGGGTTTGAATCATGTAGTAGAGTGATACCACACTGCAGCAGTCAATTAAGCCTGGTTTCGATCAGTAGTTTACAGGATAACACCGGTTGGGTCTAGGTTAGGTCTGGGTTATGCCCGCATCTGGCTCAAGATTTTGCCTTTTCGCAAACTTGTTGGCCAGATCCTGGGTTTTTTCGTGTTTGAATCTCGTAGTAATATGGTACCACACTGAAACTGTCAATTAAACCTGTTTTCGATCCACATTTTAGAGGACAACACCGGTTAGGCCTGGGTTATGCCCGCATCTGGCTCATGATTTTGCCTTCTTCGCATGCTTGTTGGCCAGATCCTGGTTTTTTTTCTGGTTTGAATCACGTAGTAATGTGGTACCAAACTGAAACAGTCAATTAAACCTGGTTTCGATCCACATTTTAGAGGATAACACCGGTTAGGTCTGGGATAGGTATGGGTTATGCCCGCATCTGGCTCAAGATTTTGCCTTTTCGCATACTTGTTGGCCAGATCCTGGTTTTTTTTCTAGTTTGAATCACGTAGTAATGTGGTACCACACTGAAACAGTCAATTAAACCTGGTTTCGATCAATATTTTAGAGGATAACACCGGTTAGGTCTGGGTTAGGTCTGAGATTTGCATGCATCTCGCTTATACTTTCGCGTTTTTCTCATACTTGTTGACCAGACCCTGGGTTTGTTCTGGAATGAATCATTTAGTAATGTCGTACCACCCAGAACCAGTGAATTGCACAATGTTTCGATCAATATTTTAGAGGTTAACACCGTTTAGGTCTGGGTTAGGTCTGGGTTACACCCGCATCTGGCTCATGATTTTGGCTTCTTCGCATGCTTGTTAGCCAGATCCAGGGTTTTTTTCTGGTTTGAATCACGTAGTAATGTAGTACCACACTGAAACAGTCAATTAAACCTGGTTTCGATCAATATTTTAGAGGATAACACCGGTTAGGTCTGGGTTAGATCTGGGTTATGCCCGCATCTTGCTTATGATTCTGCCTTTACCGCATTCTTGTTCGCCAGAACCTGGGTTTTTTCCCGTTTGAGTCACGTAGTAATGTGGTACCACAGTGGAACAGTCAATTAAACCTGGTTTCGATCAATATTTTAGAGGTTAACACCATTTAGGTCTGGGTTAGGTCTGGGTTATGCCCGCATCTGGCTCATGGTTTTGCCTTCCTCGCATACTTGTTGGCCAGATCCTGGGTTTTTTCGGGTTTGAATCTCGTAGTAATATGGTACCACACTGAAACTGTCAATTAAACCTGGTTTCGATCCACATTTTAGAGAACAACACCGGTAAGATCTGGGTTAGGTCTTGGTTATGCCCCCAACTGGCTCATGATTTTGCCTTCTTCGCATACTTGTTGGCCAGATCCTGGGTTTTTTCGGGTTTGAATCACGTAGTAATGTGGTACCAAATTGAAACAGTCAATTAAACCTGGATTCGGTCAGTATTTTAGTCGGTAACACCGGTTAGGTCTGGGCTAGGTCTGAGATATGCAAGCATCTCGCTTATACTTTCGCGTTTTTCTCATACTTGTTGACCAGATCCTGGGTTTGTTCTGGAATGAATCATGTAGTAATGTCGTACCACACAGAACCAGTCAATTGCACAATGTTTCGATCAATATTTTAGAGGTTAACACCGTTTAGGTCTGGGTTAGGTCTGGGTTACACCCGCATCTGGCTCATGATTTTGCTTTCTTCGCATACTTACTGGCCAGATCCTGGGTTTTTTCCTGTTTGAATCACGCAGTAATGTGGTACCACATTGAAACAGTCAATTAAACCTGGTTTCGATCCACGTTTTAGAGGATAACACCGGTTGGGTCTAGGTTAGGTCTGGGTTATGCCCGCATCTGGCTCAAGATTTTGCCTTTTCGCAAACTTGTTGGCCAGATCCGGGGTTTTTTCGTGTTTGAATCTCGTAGTAATATGGTACCACACTGAAACTGTCAATTAAACCTGGTTTCGATCCACATTTTAGAGGACAACACCGGTTAGGTCTGGGTTATGCCCGCATCTGGCTCATGATTTTGCCTTCTTCGCATGCTTGTTGGCCAGATCCTGGTTTTTTTTCTGGTTTGAATCACGTAGTAATGTGGTACCAAACTGAAACAGTCAATTAAACCTGGTTTCGATCCACATTTTAGAGGATAACACCGGTTAGGTCTGGGATAGGTATGGGTTATGCCCGCATCTGGCTCAAGATTTTGCCTTTTCGCATACTTGTTGGCCAGATCCTGGGTTTTTTCCTGTTTGAATCACGTAGTAATGTGGTACCACAGTGGAACAGTCAATTAAACCTGGTTTCGATCAATATTTTAGAGGATAACACCGGTTAGGTCTGGGTTAGATCTGGGTTATGCCCGCATCTCGCTTATGATTCTGCCATCACCGCATTCTTGTTCGCCAGAACCTGGGTTTTTTCCTGTTTGAGTCACGTAGTAATGTGGTACCACAGTGGAACAGTCAATTAAACCTGGTTTCGATGTATATTTTAGAAGATATCACCGGTAAGATCTGGGTTAGGTCTTGGTTATGCCCCCAACTGGCTCAGGATTTTGCCTTCTTCGCATACTTGTTGGCCAGATCCTGGGTTTTTTCGGGTTTGAATCACGTAGTAGTGTGGTACCACACTGAAACAGTCAATTAAACCTGGTTTCGATCAATATTTTAGAGGACAACACCGGTTACGTCTGGGTTAGGTCGGAGATTTGCATGCATCTGGCTTATACTTTCGCATTTTTCGCATACTTGTTGGCCAGATCCTTGGTTTTTTCCTGTTTGAATCACGTAGTAATGTAGTACCACACTCAAACAGACAATTAAACCTGGTTTCGATCAATGTTTTAGAGGATAACACCGGTTAGGTCTAGGTTAGGTCTGGGTTATGCCCGCATCTGGCTCAAGATTTTGCCTTTTCGCATACTTGTTGGCCAGATCCTGGGTTTTTTCCTGTTTGAATCGCGTAGTAGTGTGATACCACACTGAAGCAGTCAATTAAGCCTGGTTTCGATCAGTAGTTTACAGGATAACACCGGTTAGGTCTAGGTTAGGTCTGGGTTATGCCCGCATCTGGCTCAAGATTTTGCTTTTCGCATACTTGTTGGCCAGATCCTGGGTTTTTTCCTGTTTGAGTCACGTAGTAATGTGGTACCACAGTCGAACAGTCAATTAAACCAGGTTTCGATGTATATTTTAGAAGATATCACCGGTAAGATCTGGGTTAGGTCTTGGTTATGCCCCCAACTGGCTCATGATTTTGCCTTCTTCGCATAATTGTTGGCCAGATCCTGGGCTTTTTCGGGTTTGAATCACGTAGTAATGTGGTACCACATTGAAACAGTCAATTAAACCTGGATTCGGTCAGTATTTTAGTCGGTAACACCGGCTAGGTCTGGGCTAGGTCTGAGATATGCACGCAACTGGCTTATACTGTCGCCTTTTTCGCATACTTGTTGACCAGATCCTGGGTTTGTTCTGGAATGAATCATGTAGTAATGTCGTACCACACAGAACCAGTCAATTGCACAATGTTTCGATCAATATTTTAGAGCTTAACACCGTTTAGGTCTGGGTTAGGTCTGGGTTACACCCGCATCTGGCTCATGATTTTGCCTGCTTCGCATGCATGTTAGCCAGATCCTGGGTTTTTTTCTGGTTTGAATCACGTAGTAATGTTGTACCACACTGAAACAGACAATTAAACCTGGTTTCGATCAATATTTTAGAGGATAACACCGGTTAGGTCTGGGTTAGGTCTGGGTTATGCCCGCATCTCGCTTATGATTCTGCCTTCACCGCATTCTTGTTCGCCAGAACCTGGGTTTTTTCGTGTTTGAATCTCGTAGTAATATGGTACCGCACTGAAACTGTGAATTAAACCTGGTTTCGATCCACATTTTAGAGGACAACACCGGTTAGGTCTGGGTTATGCCCGCATCTGGCTCATGATTATGCATTTTCATATAATTGTTGGCTAGATCCTGGGTTTTTTCCTCTTTGAATCACGCAGTAATGTGGTACCACATTGAAACAGTCAATTAAACCTGGTTTCGATCAATATTTTAGAGGAAAACACCGGTTAGGTCTGGGTTATGCCCGCATCTGGCTCATGATTTTGCCTTCTTCGCATGCTTGTTGGCCAGATCCTGGTTTTTTTTCTGGTTTGAATCACGTAGTAATGTGGTACCACACTGAAACAGTCAATTAAACCTGGTTTCGATCCACATTTTACAGGATAACACCGGTTAGGTCTGGGATAGGTATGGGTTATGTTCGCATCTGGCTCATGATTTTGTCTTGTTCGCATGCTTGTTGGCCTCCCTCAGGGGCTGCCAGCCTTTCAGCTGCAGTACGGGCTTAACGAACCCGGGGTACCCGAGCCATACACACACCGTAACCCTCCTGTTGGTCGTCACAAACCAATTCCCTATTGGTTTTGTGAATGGTACGTGACGGCAGGAGGAACGGGGGTCTTGGCTTAACCGCCTGGGCCACGAGTATGGCGAATTTATAAAATCGCCCTCCAATCCTAAGCTATGGTGCGCGGCGATGCGATGCATGGTTGGGGGAGAAGGCCCAATCCCAAGCGACCACCTCCGGGGAACCTGCCGAACCCCCGGAGTATTAGGCTTACCCGGGTAAGGCGGCTCTGCCCGGGTGGACCTTTATTTCCGACCATCTCGTGGGATTTTTATGGACACAGAAAATAAAATGGGGATGGGGCGGGTTTTGTCGGTTGGGGAGGACGGAGACGGGGTTGGGGTTAGGGTGGCGTCACTCGCGCCCCACTCAGCGCTAGGTCCGGCTTCGTGGAGGGTGGAGGAGGACGACGAGACGGCGTCGGTCTCGTCCTTCTCCTCCAACACGAGCCACATAGGCTCTAAGAGGAAGAGGACGGGGCAGGCCGTCGTCGAGGTGGGCGGGGCGATGAGCCCGTCGGTGAGGCTGAGTTGCCTCAGGGACGAGGTGACCGAGGAGATATCGGAGAGGATCTCCTCGTCCCTGAGGCGGGTGGAGAAAGTCGCCGCTGCCTGCGCCTTTAAGGGGCAGAAAAGCGGTGGCGCGGAGGCCCTGAAGGCCGCGGCGGAGGAAATGAGGGAGGCGGCGCGGGAGCTCAGAGGGCGGAACGCCCGTCTGCAGCTCCTGTTGGAGGAGGAGCGACAGGAGAGGAGGAGGGCAGAGGCGCTGTGGAACAGCGCGGCCCTCCCTCCCATCCTCCCTCCTCCTCCACCGCCGCGTCCCTCGGCGGAGGTAAATAAGCGGAGTGCGGCGGCAGTGGTGCGGGGCACCGCGGGCCCCTCCACCCGCACTCCGCCCGTGAAGAAGTCCCCGTCCTCCTCAGAAGACGATCTTCTGAGGAGGATTGGGGACATGATTGATGGCAAGCTGGCCGCCTTCCGGGAGGAGCTCCTCGGCGGAAGAGCGGTCAGCAGGAAGGCGGTGCCTCCCCGACCTGTTCCGGTACAGTCGGGGAAGGCAAAGAAGGGCGGAGTGAAGGCTCCGCCCAGCGTTGCGGCACCAGGGCCCCGGGTCGCGACCCCCAAGGGGGGTGGTGTACCCGTGGTCGCGGTGGTCGCGTCCTCCACAGCACCCTCCCAAGGGGGGGTGGCGTGGAGTGAGGTGGTGGGGCGGAAGGCGAAGCGGGCGGCGAGGAAGGCCTCGCAACCGCAGCCTCCGCCTCCGCCGCCGCCGGCCAAGGTAAAGGCCGCGAAGGTCGGGAAGGCACGACCAGGTCGTCCTCCAAAAACGGCAGCGGTGACGCTGACCGTTGCGCAGGGGGGCGACCTGACCCTCGCGGAGGCGATGCGGCTCGCCAGGGAGAATATCTCCCTGGAAGAGCTGGGCATCGCCTCAGTGAGGGCGAAGAGGGCCGTGACCGGGGGTCTCTTGCTGGAGATCCCCGGTGCAGAAGGCGGCGCGAAGGCGGATCGTCTCGCCCAGAGGCTCCGGGAGCAGCTGGGCGTGCGAGGTGTCCGCGTCGCCCGGCCCACGAAGCGCACGGAGATGCGCGTTTGTGGGCTGGACGACTCGGTCATCGCACAGGATGTGTCCCGTGCCCTTGCGAGGGCGGGGGACTGTCCTGTGGAGGACCTGCGGATCGGAGAGATCCGCAGGTCGCCCTCCGGCCTCGGGTCGGTGTGGGCCCGGTGCCCCCTCTCCGCCGCCCGTAAGGTGGCGGAATCCGGGAGGGTGTTGGTGGGGTGGGTTTCGGCGCGAGTGGAAATCCTCGCGCCGCGCCCGCTCCAGTGTCACCGCTGCCTCGAATTGGGGCACGTGAGGCAGTGGTGCACCTCGCCGGTGGACCGCAGCGGTCAGTGTTACCGCTGCGGTGCCAAAGAGCACCGTGCGAGCCAGTGCTCGGCGGCCCCCCACTGCCCGCTGTGTGCGGACATGGGGAGGCCAGCCGATCACAGGGTGGGGAGCAAGAAGTGCTCCCCCCCCCTCCCGGAAGGAGAGGAAGAGGCGGGTTGCACCGGCTCCGGTGCCGAGGGCGGTGGCATCGTCCTCCATGGAGGTGGACGGTGCTACGGGGACGGACGGCCGGGAGGAGACTGGCGCGGCCATTAATTAATGCCGCACCGCCTCCTCCTCCAGGCCAACCTCAACCACTGCCGCGCGGCACAGGACTTGATGTCCCAAGTCCTCGCGGAGTGGGGGGTTGGCCTGGCGGTCGCCGCCGAGCCGTACCGCGTCCCTGATCACCCTCATTGGGTGGGCGACGCGGACGGCTTGGTGGCGACGGTATGGGGAGGGGGCGACGGGTCCCCACCGTTCTCCTTGTTGGAGCGCGGTCGGGGATTCGTCGCCGTGGACTGGGGGGGAGTCGCTGTTGTGGGGTGCTACATTTCGCCCCGTAGCGGTCACGCTGCGTTCGAGCTGTACTTGGCCGAGGTCGCGGCATGCGTGCAGCGCTACGCGGCCCGGCCGGTGCTGGTCCTGGGGGATTTTAATGCCAAGTCGGTGGCTTGGGGATCCCCCAGGACCTCCGTTCGCGGCGGGATCCTGGGCGATTGGGCGGCGGGGCTCGACCTCCGGGTGTTGAACCGGGGGTCGGAGCACACATGCGTGCGGCGATATGGGGGGTCCATCGTGGATGTTGGATTCGCGACCCCCAACGCCGTGCGCATGGTGTCGGGTTGGCACGTGGTCGCGGGGGCAGAGACACTCTCCGATCACCGGTACATCCGGATGGAGGACTCTGCCGCCGCGAGTGCATCCCGACACGGCCGCCTGCGTGGCGCCCCACCACGCCGCTGGGCGCTTCGGCGCCTGGACAAGGACGCCCTGATGGCAGCTGCCCTCGCTGCAACTTGGCCGCAGGGAGCGGCCGAGTTGCCGAGCATAGAGGAGGAGGTCGCCCGGCTCGGAGCATTGGTCGCGGGTATTTGCGACGCGGCGATGCCTCGGGTCGGGCGGGCTTCTCCTCGCCGGGCGGTGTACCGGTGGTCGGACGCGATCGCGGAGTTGCGAGTCGCGACTGTCCGCGCCCGACGCCAGTACACCCGCGCGCGCCGTCGTCAACGTACAGGCGACGGCGTGGCGCGAGCGAGGGCAGCTGATGACCTGTATGGAGCATATCGCGTGGCGCGGGTTGCTCTGCAGGTCGCCATCAAACGGGCCAAGACCCAGACATGGAACGAGCTCCTCCAGACCCTTGATGACGATCCATGGGGGCGCCCATATAAGGTGGTGCTGAATAAGCTCCGCCCGTGGGCGCCCCCCGTCACCGAGGGTCTTGACCCCCGGCTGCTGGAGGACGTGGTCAATACACTCTTCTCAATTGGGGAGAGGGGACCGCGTCCTCCGGCGGCGGCGGCTGTCCCAGTGGAGTGGACGGCCGAGCTGGGGGTCACGCAGGAGGAGCTGGCTGCGGCCATCAGACGGCTCGGGGTTCGTAACACGGCCCCGGGTCCGGATGGTGTGCCCGGCCGGGTTTGGGTCTTGACCCAGGGCGTCCTTGGGGCCGACCTCAGGCGGTTGTTCGACCGCTGCCTGAGGGACGGGCGATTCCCCCCCAGTTGGAAGGTGGCGAGGATGGTCCTCCTCCGGAAGGAGGGTCGGCCCGCGGAGTCTCCCTCCGCATACCGGCCCATTTGTCTCCTCGACGAGGTGGGCAAGCTCTTCGAGCGTGTGATTGCTGCCCGCCTCGTCGAGCACCTGTCGCGGGGTGATCTCGGTCTGGCCGACTGCCAGTTCGGTTTCCGAGGGGG
Source organism: Colletes latitarsis (assembly GCF_051014445.1). Lineage (NCBI taxonomy): Eukaryota > Metazoa > Arthropoda > Insecta > Hymenoptera > Colletidae > Colletes > Colletes latitarsis. Next base: position 9,589,370 of record NC_135147.1, read on the forward strand.
CCGATCGACTATCGACGCGATAGGTCGTGTGAGGGCCCTCTCGGAGGCGGCCGTCTCCCGGGGAGGGGTGGCATTGGCAATATCCAAGGATATTGCCAATGCCTTTAACACCCTCCCCTGGGAAGAGATAAGGAGGGGACTCGAATATCATCGAGTCCCCCCTTGTCTCAGGGCGGTCGTCGGGGATTATCTCCGCGGCAGGTGGATCGAGTATCCGGGCCGGGATGGTGATATGCGGAGGGAGGTGTACTGCGGTGTTCCGCAGGGGTCGGTCCTCCCCTCAGGGGCTGCCAGCCTTTCAGCTGCAGTACGGGCTTAACGAACCTGGGGTACCCGAGTCATACACACACCGTAAGCCTCCTGTTGGTCGTCACAACGACCCATTCACAATTCCCTATTGGTTTTGTGAATGGTACGTGACGGCAGGAGGAACGGGGGTCTTGGCTTAACCGCCTGGGCCACGAGTATGGCGACTCTATAAAATCGCCCTCCAATCCTAAGCTATGGTGCGCGGCGATGGGATGCATGGTTGGGGGAGAAGGCCCAATCCCAAGCGACCACCTCCGGGGAACCTGCCGAACCCCCGGAGTATATAGGCTTACCCGGGTAAGGCGGCTCTGCCCGGGCGGACCTTTTCTTCCGACCTGCTCGTGGGAATATTATGGAGTTCAATATTAAAACGGGGATGGGACGGGGTAAGTCAGAGGGGGAGGACGAAGGCGGTGTTGGGACTGGAGTGACGGCGCTCGCGCCGCCTCCAGCGCCTGGCCCGGCTTCGTGGAAGGTGGAGGAGGACGACGAGACTGCGTCAGTCTCGTCCTTCTCCTCCACCAGGAGCCTCATAGGCTCTAAGAGGAAGAGGACGGGGCAGGCCGTCGTCGAGGTGGGCGGGGCGATGAGCCCGTCGGTGAGGCTGAGTGGCCTCAGGGACGAGGTGACCGAGGAGATATCGGAGAGGATCTCCTCGTCCCTGAGGCGGGTGGAGAAAGTCGCCGCTGCCTGCGCCTTTAAGGGGCAGAAAAGCGGTGGCGCGGAGGCCCTGAAGGCCGCGGCGGAGGAAATGAGGGAGGCGGCGCGGGAGCTCAGAGGGCGGAACGCCCGTCTGCAGCTCCTGTTGGAGGAGGAGCGACAGGGGAGGAGGAGGGCAGAGGCGCTGTGGAACAGCGCGGCCCTCCCTCCCATCCTCCCTCCTCCTCCACCGCCGCGTCCCTCGGCGGAGGTAAATAAGCGGAGTGCGGCGGCAGTGGTGCGGGGCACCGCGGGCCCCTCCACCCGCACTCCGCCCGTGAAGAAGTCCCCGTCTTCCTCAGAAGACGATCTTCTGAGGAGGATTGGGGACATGATTGATGGCAAGCTGGCCGCCTTCCGGGAGGAGCTCCTCGCCGGAAGAGCGGTCAGCAGGAAGGCGGTGCCTCCCCGACCTGTTCCGGTACAGTCGGGGAAGGCAAAGAAGGGCGGAGTGAAGGCTCCGCCCAGCGTTGCGGCACCAGGGCCCCGGGTCGCGACCCCCAAGGGGGGTGGTGTACCCGTGGTCGCGGTGGTCGCGTCCTCCACAGCACCCTCCCAAGGGGGGGTGGCGTGGAGTGAGGTGGTGGGGCGGAAGGCGAAGCGGGCGGCGAGGAAGGCCTCGCAACCGCAGCCTCCGCCTCCGCCGCCGGCGGCCAAGGTAAAGGCCGCGAAGGTCGGGAAGGCACGACCAGGCCGTCCCCCAAAAACGGCAGCGGTGACGCTGACCGTTGCGCAGGGGGGCGACCTGACCCTCGCGGAGGCGATGCGGCTCGCCAGGGAGAATATCTCCCTGGAAGAGCTGGGCATCGCCTCCGTGAGGGCGAAGAGGGCCGTGACCGGGGGTCTCTTGCTGGAGATCCCCGGTGCAGAAGGCGGCGCGAAGGCGGATCGTCTCGCCCAGAGGCTCCGGGAGCAGCTGGGCGAGCGAGGTGTCCGGGTCGCCCGGCCCACGAAGCGCACGGAGATGCGCGTTTGTGGGCTGGACGACTCGGTCAGCGCACAGGATGTGTCCCGTGCCCTTGCGAGGGCGGGGGACTGTCCTGTGGAGGACCTGCGGATCGGAGAGATCCGCAGGTCGCCCTCCGGCCTCGGGTCGGTGTGGGCCCGGTGCCCCCTCTCCGCCGCCCGTAAGGTGGCGGAATCCGGGAGGGTGTTGGTGGGGTGGGTTTCGGCGCGAGTGGAAATCCTCGCGCCGCGCCCGCTCCAGTGTCACCGCTGCCTCGAATTGGGGCACGTGAGGCAGTGGTGCACCTCGCCGGTGGACCGCAGCGGTCAGTGTTACCGCTGCGGTGCCAAAGAGCACCGTGCGAGCCAGTGCTCGGCGGCCCCCCACTGCCCGCTGTGTGCGGACATGGGGAGGCCAGCCGATCACAGGGTGGGGAGCAAGAAGTGCTCCCCCCCCTCCCGGAAGGAGAGGAAGAGGCGGGCTGCACCGGCTCCGGTGCCGAGGGCGGTGGCATCGTCCTCCATGGAGGTGGACGATGCTACGGGGACGGACGGCCGGGAGGAGGCTGGCGCGGCCATTAATTAATGCCGCCCCGCCTCCTCCTCCAGGCCAACCTCAACCACTGCCGCGCGGCACAGGACTTGATGTCCCAAGTCCTCGCGGAGTGGGGGGTTGGCCTGGCGGTCGCCGCCGAGCCGTACCGCGTCCCTGATCACCCTCATTGGGTGGGCGACGCGGACGGCTTGGTGGCGACGGTATGGGGAGGGGGCGACGGGTCCCCACCGTTCTCCTTGTTGGAGCGCGGTCGGGGATTCGTCGCCGTGGACTGGGGGGGAGTCGCTGTGGTGGGGTGCTACATTTCGCCCCGTAGCGGTCACGCTGCGTTCGAGCTGTACTTGGCCGAGGTCGCGGCATGCGTGCAGCGCTACGCGGCCCGGCCGGTGCTGGTCCTGGGGGATTTTAATGCCAAGTCGGTGGCTTGGGGATCCCCCAGGACCTCCGTTCGCGGCGGGATCCTGGGCGATTGGGCGGCGGGGCTCGACCTCCGGGTATTGAACCGGGGGTCGGAGCACACATGCGTGCGGCGATATGGGGGGTCCATCGTGGATGTTGGATTCGCGACCCCCAACGCCGTGCGCATGGTGTCGGGTTGGCACGTGGTCGCGGGGGCAGAGACACTCTCCGATCACCGGTACATCCGGATGGAGGTCTCTGCCGCCGCGAGTGCATCCCGACACGGCCGCCTGCGTGGCACCCCACCACGCCGCTGGGCGCTTCGGCGCCTGGACAAGGACGCCCTGATGGCAGCTGCCCTCGCTGCAACTTGGCCGCAGGGAGCGGCCGAGTTGCCGAGCATAGAGGAGGAGGTCGCCCGGCTCGGAGCATTGGTCGCGGGTATTTGCGACGCGGCGATGCCTCGGGTCGGGCGGGCTTCTCCTCGCCGGGCGGTGTACTGGTGGTCGGACGCGATCGCGGAGTTGCGAGTCGCGACTGTCCGCGCCCGACGCCAGTACACCCGCGCGCGCCGTCGTCAACGTACAGGCGACGGCGTGGCGCGAGCGAGGGCAGCTGATGACCTGTATGGAGCATACCGCGTGGCGCGGGTTGCTCTGCAGGTCGCCATCAAACGGGCCAAGACCCGGGCATGGAACGAGCTCCTCCAGACCCTTGATGACGATCCATGGGGGCGCCCATATAAGGTGGTGCTGAATAAGCTCCGCCCGTGGGCGCCCCCCGTCACCGAGGGTCTTGACCCCCAGCTGCTGGAGGACGTGGTCAATACACTCTTCCCAATTGGGGAGAGGGGACCGCGTCCTCCGGCGGCGGCGGCTGTCCCAGTGGAGTGGACGGCCGAGCTGGGGGTCACGCAGGAGGAGCTGGCAGCGGCCATCAGACGGCTCGGGGTTCGTAACACGGCCCCGGGTCCGGATGGTGTGCCCGGCCGGGTTTGGGTCTTGACCCAGGGCGTCCTTGGGGCCGACCTCAGGCGGTTGTTCGACCGCTGCCTGAGGGACGGGCGATTCCCCCCCAGTTGGAAGGTGGCGAGGATGGTCCTCCTCCGGAAGGAGGGTCGGCCCGCGGAGTCTCCCTCCGCATACCGGCCCATTTGTCTCCTCGACGAGGTGGGCAAGCTCTTCGAGCGTGTGATTGCTGCCCGCCTCGTCGAGCACCTGTCGCGGGGTGATCCCGGTCTGGCCGACTGCCAGTTCGGTTTCCGGGGGGGCCGATCGACTATCGACGCGATAGGTCGTGTGAGGGCCCTCTCGGAGGCGGCCGTCTCCCGGGGAGGGGTGGCATTGGCAACATCCTTGGATATTGCCAATGCCTTTAACACCCTCCCCTGGGAAGAGATAAGGAGGGGACTCGAATATCATCGGGTCCCCCCTTGTCTCAGGGCGGTCGTCGGGGATTATCTCCGCGGCAGGTGGATCGAGTATCCGGGCCGGGATGGTGATATGCGGAGGGAGGTGTACTGCGGTGTTCCGCAGGGGTCGGTCCTCGGGCCACTCCTGTGGAACATCGCGTACGACTCGGTGTTGCGGGCCGGCCTCCCCGACGGCGTCAGCACGGTGTGTTATGCGGATGACACACTGGTGCTGGCCGTCGGGGCGCACTGGGGGAGGGCCATGCGTCGCGTGGAGGAGGGGTCGCAACGCGTCGTCGACCGGATCAGGGGGATGGGGATGACGGTGGCGGTCCATAAGACCGAGGTGATTGCGTTTCATTCACCTCGGCAGGATCCGCCACCCCCTCTGATCCGGGTGGGTGGGGCTGACATCGAGGTGAAGCCCCAGATCAGGTATCTAGGGCTGATCCTCGATAGCCACTGGCGTTTCGAGGAGCATTTCCGCTGCCTGGTCCCCCGGTTGGAAAGGATGGTTGCGGCTCTGGGCCGGATCCTGCCCAACCTGGGGGGCCCGGCGGGCCGAGTTCGTCGCCTCTATGTGGCAATGGTCCAGTCGGTGGCCCTATACGGGGCCCCCGTCTGGGCGGACGACCTGGCTGCCTCCCGGCGCAGCATGACTATGCTGCGTCGGGTGCAGAGGCGCATGGCGCTCAGGGTCGTCCGCGGGTATCGGACCATGTCACATGAGGCGGCGACGGTTCTAGCGGGGATGCCGCCCATGGACCTGCTCGCGCGGTCGCACGCGGTGATGTACCGGCACCGCGACGACCGTCGCGCGGGGGTGGGGGCGGTCCCGGGCGGGCAGGAACCTGCTTGGGGCGATTTGAAGCGCCAGGCCCGGCAGTCCGTGTTGCTCGCGTGGCAGGAGCGGCTGGCTCTGCCAACCGCGGGGCACCGGACTGTCGGGGCGGTTCGGCCACTCCTGAAGGAGTGGCTGGACAGAGGCTATGGCAGCCTCACCTACCGGATGGCACAGGTATTTTCCGGGCATGGCAGCTTCGGAAGATACCTGTGCCGGATAGGGAAGGAGCCGACGGCGCGTTGCTGCCACTGCGACGCTGAGCAGGACACGGCGGATCATACCCTGGAGGTATGCCCCGCGTGGGAGGGGGAGCGCCGTGTCCTGGTCGGCGTCGTCGGGCGGGATGTCTCGCTGCCGGGCGTGGTGCGCGCCATGCTCGGCAGCGAGGAGAAGTGGAGGGCCGTGGCCTCCTTCTGCGAGAACGTAATGTTGCAGAAGGAGGCCGCGGGGAGGGAGCGCGAGCTTCAGCGGCGCGCTGAGGCTCGCGCTCGTGCGGTGGCCCGAGGTCGTCGCCCGGTCGCGAGGCGTCGCGGGCGGCCGCCTCGGCGTGGCGGATGACCTAGGCTGGGAGGGGGGTCCTGAGGGGACCCTCCTCCCGCCAGGCGGCGCCGGGTCGGACCGGTTGGGGGTAGGAGTGCCTCCCCCTACCGGTCCGGCGCAAGGGGAGGCACCCTCGGTGGTCTGGTGCGGCCATGAACGCCCGGCCGCCGAGGGGTGGAAACGGGGTCGCGGGCGTTTGCGAGTTGGGGCTCGCAGCCGCCACTAAACGCGGCCCCGGGGCGGATAGCGGCGGGATGGAGTGGCCCCGTCCCGCCGCTATGAGGCAGTGAGTCTACTGGGGGGACCGATTGTCCGCCCGGGGGATGGGCGCGAAAGCGCGGGCACGGGGAGGATACCGGAAGAATGCTTCGAGCGATTCCCGGTATCCTCCCAAAGCGTGCCGAAGGGTCACCGTGGGGTTTTTAGTGGGTAGGTCCCGCGTCTGTCGTTGTACGGGCGCGGGGAATCCCACACACCCCTCCCACCTCTCCCCAAGGAGGTGGGAGGGAGTCTTTCGAAGATTTTCCCCACGACAAAAAAAAAAAAAAAAAAAAAAAAAATGCTTGTTGGCCAGATCCTGGTTTTTTTCTGGTTTGAATCACGTAGTAATGTGGTACCACACTGAGACAGACAATTAAACGTGGTTTCGATCAATATTTTAGAGGATAACACCGGTTAGGTCTGTGTTAGGTCTGGGTTATCCCTGCATCTGGCTCATGATTGTGCCTTGTTCGCATGCTTGTTGGCCAGATCCTGTGTTTTTTCTGGTTTGGATAACGTAGTAATGTGGTACCACACTGAAACAGTCAATTAAACCTGGTATCGATCCACATTTTAGAGGATAACACCGGTTAGGTCTGGGTTAGGACTGGGTTATGCCCGCATTTGGCTCATGATTTTGCCTTGTTCGCATACTTGTTGGCCAGATCTTGGGTTTTCCCTGTTTGAATAATATAGTAATGTGGTACCACATTGAAACACTCAATTAAAGTTGGTTTCGATCAATATTATAGAGGACAACACCGGTTAGGTCTGGGTTATGCCCGCATCTGGCTCATGATTTTGCCTTCTTCGCATGCTAGTTGGCCAGATCATGGTTTTTTTTTCTGGTTTCAATCACGTAGTAATGTGGCACCACACTGAAACAGTCAATTAAACCTGGTTTCGATCTATATTTTAGAGGTTAACACCATTTAGGTATGGGTTAGGTCTGGGTTATGCCCGCATCTGGCTCATGGTTTTGCCTTCTTGGCATACTTGTTGGCCAGATCCTGGGTTTTTTCGTGTTTGAATCTCGTAGTAATATGGCACCACACTGAAACAGTCAATTAAACCTGGTTTCGATCTATATTTTAGAGGTTAACACCATTTAGGTATGGGTTAGGTCTGGGTTATGCCCGCATTTGGCTCATGATTTTGCCTTGTTCGCATACTTGTTGGCCAGATCTTGGGTTTTCCCTGTTTGAATAATATAGTAATGTGGTACCACAGTGAAACAGTCAATTAAACCTGGTTTCGATCAATATTTTAGAGGATAACAACGGTTAGGTCTGGTTTATGCCCGCATCTGGCTCATGATTATGCATTTTCATATAATTGTTGGCTAGATCCTGGGTTTTTTCCTCTTTGAATCACGCAGTAATGTGGTACCACATTGAAACTGTTACGAGCCAGGGCCGTGCAGCGCGCGTGGCCTGCGAGTGCGAGAAAGAATATGGAATATGGTATCAATTTGTTAGTTAGGTACACGGACGAACCCGATGCGAAATCGGGGAGCCGCTAGGATAGTTGATAACGAGGACGAACCTGATGCGAAATCAGGGAGCCTCTGGGATGGAGTCACGTACGGACGAACCTGGTGCGAAACCAGGGAGCCGTAGGAGGGTGAAACGTCGTGAACGAACCCGATGCGAAATCGGGGAGTCACTAGGATTGTTGATAACGACGCAGACGAACCCAATGCGAAATTGGGGAGCTGCTAGGAGGTTGGAAGAAACGCAGACGAACTCAATGCGAAATCGAGGAGCTGCTGGGAGGTTGGATAAATCACAGACGAACCTGATGCGAAACCAGGGAGCCGTAGGAGGGTGAAACGTCGTGAACGAACCCGATGCGAAATCGGGGAGTCACTAGGATTGTTGATAACGACGCAGACGAACCCAATGCGAAATTGGGGAGCTGCTAGGAGGTTGGAAGAAACGCAGACGAACTCAATGCGAAATCGAGGAGCTGCTGGGAGGTTGGATAAATCACAGACGAACCTGATGCGAAATCAGGGAGCTGTAGGATGCGGACGAACCTGATGCGAAATCGGGGAGCCGCTAGGATGGTAATAGATTGCGTGGACGAACTCGATGCGTAATCGAGGAGCCACTAGGTTGTAAGAGGTTGTATTTGGATTTGGGGATGTGTTAATTGAACTCGTAACTGTGAATTATTAAATATAATATAACCCGAGCGGTAAGGTTATATTATTATGGGAACGTTTAACTAATAATAATCGCTTTATATAATTGTGGGTTAAAGAAGTTGGGTAACTTTGATTTGATAATAAAAGTAGATATATTCTTAAATCAACAAATAAAATACAATTGTTTCGTGTATCTTATGTCGCGATCAAAGAATGAGTATATTTACCTAAAATGACCTTGCACGGTGTTGACGCACTGGCGATGCGGGGGTATGTCAGTTGGAAATAAAGGCCGCAATAGAATTTATGCCGGTTCACGGATTCTATATGGTTTGATACTAAAGGGTACGGTAGCCCGATCTCGCAAGATACAACTGACTATCAAATCGTATACGCGTGACAAGAGACGTGACGTTGACTCTAACGTGACGGTACGATTATGATCCCCCGAGTAATGAAATCACGGGGTTTATATACCAAAAAATCTGTGTGGGGCGGATTCAAAAGTACGTTAGAAATCATCGTGTGCACTATTCTCCGAATTGTATTAATTAACGGGCTGCTCTATTCTCCGAATTGTATTAATTAACGGGCTGCTGCATCGCGACGGAAATGACCCCCATTTCAAAGGTTAGATAAGTAGCAGGGCGATTTCATAATGCACGCAAGTGGCAAGAAAAATTTGAGGAACGAAACGTTCGACATACGTAACATCTCCCCCCCCAAGATGAAACATCGCGTTATGCGTGATGCTTTCATATTAGACGGAAAGCGCCCTGTTACTTATTTACAAAAGAAAATAATAAAAGTCGCGAAAAGTAGAATAATTGAAAGCTAAATGTGTCGGGGTGTGTAGTATCATGTTGTGGCGTGTACTTATCAATACTGGTGCGTTGTGTTCTGGGTTTAGACCTTGGGCACGACGTAGCCCACCTCCAACCACTGCTCGGCTACGTTCACAGGTGGCTGCCCCGGTAGTCGGTCCAGGTGGAGATCGGCAACGACTCCGTCTTCCGCGTTACCGATCCGGGATATTCGGCCTCTTCGAAGTAATGTTACGGATTGTAGTTATGTGTGAAATCAAGTCCTGTAAATAGTCTCCATATGATTTTAATTTCTCTTTATCTGGGAAGGAACTGGGTTCTCGAGCTACTTTTCCAAAAATTAACTCGTATGGTGTGAAATTTGTTGCTTCGTGAACGGATGTGTTATATGAGAACATTGCAAAAGGAATTAATAAATCCCAATCTTCGTAGTTATCCATGTAACGTTTGAGGTATTCAGTGAGCACGATGTGACTTCTTTCCAATGATCCATTAGTTTGTGGTCTATATCCGGAAGTTGTTATTTGTTTAATTTTAAATATTTCTGCCAAATTCGTCATTAAATTTCCAATGAAACTAGTTCCTTTATCTGTTAATATTTTTTTTTTTTTTTTTTTTTTTTTTTTTTTTTTGTCGTGGGGAAAATCTTCGAAAGACTCCCTCCCACCTCCTTGGGGAGAGGTGGGAGGGGTGTGTGGGATTCCCCGCGCCCGTACAACGACAGGCGCGGGACCTACCCACTAAAAACCCCACGGTGACCCTTCGGCACGCTTTGGGAGGATACCGGGAATCGCTCGAAGCATTCTTCCGGTATCCTCCCCGTGCCCGCGCTTTCGCGCCCATCCCCCGGGGGGACAATCCGTCCCCCCAGTAGACACACTGCCTCATAGCGGCGGGACGGGGCCACTCCATCCCGCCGCTATCCGTCCCGGGGCCGCTTTTAGTGGCGGCTGCGAGCCCCAACTCGCAACCGCCCGCGACCCCGTTTCCACCCCTCGGCGGCCGGGCGTTCATGGCCGCACCAGACCGCCGAGGGTGCCTCCCCTTGCGTCGGACCGGTAGGGGGAGGCACTCCTACCCCCAACCGGTCCGACCCGGCGCCGCCTGGCGGGAGGAGGGTCCCCTCAGGACCCCCCTCCCAGCCTAGGTCATCCGCCACGCCGAGGCGGCCGCCCGCGACGCCTCGCGACCGGGCGCCGACCTCGGGCCACCGCACGAGCGCGAGCTTCAGCGCGCCGCTGAAGCTCGCGCTCCCTCCCCGCGGCCTCCTTCTGCAACATTACGTTCTCGCAGAAGGAGGCCACGGCCCTCCACTTCTCCTCGCTGCCGAGCATGGCGCGCACCACGCCCGGCAGCGAGACATCCCGCCCGACGACGCCGACCAGGACACGGCGCTCCCCCTCCCACGCGGGGCATACCTCCAGGGTATGATCCGCCGTGTCCTGCTCAGCGTCGCAGTGGCAGCAACGCGCCGTCGGCTCCTTCCCTATCCGGCACAGGTATCTTCCGAAGCTGCCATGCCCGGAAAATACCTGTGCCAGCCGGTAGGTGAGGCTGCCATGGCCTCTGTCCAGCCACTCCTTCAGGAGTGGCCGAACAGCCCCGACAGTCCGGTGCCCTGCGGTTGGCAGAGCCAGCCGCTCCTGCCACGCGAGCAACACGGACTGCCGGGCCTGGCGCTTCAAATCGCCCCAAGCAGGTTCCTGCCCGCCCGGGACCGCCCCCACCCCCGCGCGACGGTCGACGCGGTGCCGGTACATCACCGCGTGCGACCGCGCGAGCAGGTCCATGGGCGGCATCCCCGCTAGAACCGTCGCCGCCTCATGTGACATGGTCCGATACCCGCGGACGACCCTGAGCGCCATGCGCCTCTGCACCCGACGCAGCATAGTCATGCTGCGCCGGGAGGCAGCCAGGTCGTCCGCCCAGACGGGGGCCCCGTATAGGGCCACCGACTGGACCATTGCCACATAGAGGCGACGAACTCGGCCCGCCGGGCCCCCCAGGTTGGGCAGGATCCAGCCCAGAGCCGCAACCATCCTTTCCAACCGGGGGACCAGGCAGCGGAAATGCTTCTCGAAACGCCAGTGGCTATCGAGGATCAGGCCCAGATACCTGATCTGGGGCTTCACCTCGATGTCAGCCCCACCCACCCGGATCAGAGGGGGTGGCGGATCCTGCCGAGGTGAATGAAACGCAATCACCTCGGTCTTATGGACCGCCACCGTCATCCCCATCCCCCTGATCCGGTCGACGACGCGTTGCGACCCCTCCTCCGCGCGACGCATGGCCCTCCCCCAGTGCGCCCCGACGGCCAGCACCAGTGTGTCATCCGCATAACACACCGTGCTGACGCCGTCGGGGAGGCCGGCCCGCAACACCGAGTCGTACGCGATGTTCCACAGGAGTGGCCCGAGGACCGACCCCTGCGGAACACCGCAGTACACCTCCCTCCGCATATCACCATCCCGGCCCGGATACTCGATCCACCTGCCGCGGAGATAATCCCCGACGACCGCCCTGAGACAAGGGGGGACCCGATGATATTCGAGTCCCCTCCTTATCTCTTCCCAGGGGAGGGTGTTAAAGGCATTGGCAATATCCAAGGATGTTGCCAATGCCACCCCTCCCCGGGAGACGGCCGCCTCCGAGAGGGCCCTCACACGACCTATCGCGTCGATAGTCGATCGGCCCCCCCGGAAACCGAACTGGCAGTCGGCCAGACCGGGATCACCCCGCGACAGGTGCTCGACGAGGCGGGCAGCAATCACACGCTCGAAGAGCTTGCCCACCTCGTCGAGGAGACAAATGGGCCGGTATGCGGAGGGAGACTCCGCGGGCCGACCCTCCTTCCGGAGGAGGACCATCCTCGCCACCTTCCAACTGGGGGGGAATCGCCCGTCCCTCAGGCAGCGGTCGAACAACCGCCTGAGGTCGGCCCCAAGGACGCCCTGGGTCAAGACCCAAACCCGGCCGGGCACACCATCCGGACCCGGGGCCGTGTTACGAACCCCGAGCCGTCTGATGGCCGCTGCCAGCTCCTCCTGCGTGACCCCCAGCTCGGCCGTCCACTCCACTGGGAATCTGTTAATATTGCGCGAGGTGTACCGTAGATTGCGATAAAGTGTCGTGCGAAGGCAGCTGCAATGGTCGCGGCTCGAATATTAGGTATTGCAACTGCCACGCAGTATTTCGTCAGATTGTCCTGTATGGTAAGAATATGTCTATTTCCATTAGGCGTGATTGGAAGAGGTCCCACGGTGTCCAATGATATTTTGTCAAATGCATCCAGCGGTGTGTCGGTGATCAACATGGGTTGGCGAGTCTTTGCTCGAACTAATTTTTGTTCTTGGCAACTTTGGCATGTCCTGATGTACTCTTGAATTTCGTTGCGCATTTTTGGCCAATGGAATTTTGATCGAATGCGTTTGTACGTTTTTGTTATCCCTTTATGCCCTCCAATTAAACTATCATGGGCTTCGCGAATTATGTCCAATCTATCCGATTCAGACGGTGTGGTGACAGCACAGCTGCATAGAGTAATTTGTTGATCTGTTTCGGTAAAAACTTCTTCTAATATTTTGTAAAATTTGTTAGCTGGTAATTTGTGTAAATCTCCTGTTACAGAGATTCGAAAGGAATTTATTTGATTTTGGTCCAGGGTATGTCTGAGAGTCTTTAACCCATGGGATACATCTTTTGCCGTAATATTGTCGTAAAAATTGTCAGAAATTACTATACTGAAGGTTTTAAACAACCCATTGTCTGAAGTCAATACGTGTCCCTTTTTCGGTTGCGCTGCCAAAAGATCCGGTTTATTAATTATTTCGGTGTCCAGTAATACTTTTCCTACGGTGGATATTAGGTTGCAATCTGCTGATATGAAGTGCGCGTAATGTCCGTTTTCCGCAGCGAGGGTGTTCGAAGAAACAGTTATTTTATAAGATTGTTTTGACGCAGTGTATCGGTGCTCGTTTTCGTCGGTTAAAACATCTGTGTCGGATGCGTATGGTAGGTAAGGATCAGGCGTGTGGTCAAAGGCGTCAGGTAGCCGTTCTGCACTTGCTTCGGTTGCAACCCTTGCAGGTGGATGAATTATGGCTGGTTGTAAAATTTCGTCTGTAACATGCGGTGTTACCTGTGGAGTACTGAATACATTTTTACGAGGATTTTCCATAATTGTATTTTCATTATTGGTAATTTCAAGTGGTTCTTCAAAGGACATTAGGTCATCGGGTAAATTGTTATCTTCCTCCGGTAGTGTGTTCCTTGTGGAGTTTGCTGCTGGCAGTAAGTTGTTTATGATTTCCTGAGATTCGTCTGGCAATGTTACTTCGTGCGATAAGCTGGGTAGAGTTCGGTGTCTAGCTATTATCGGCGAGTGTTGAATTTTTCCATAAGAGGGGCCTTGTTCTTCGTCCGAGCTACTACTAGCCTCCCGGTATTTGGGTCGGTTTTCCCTATCTCGACGTAACTGTTGTATACGGTGACCTATGAATTGCTTATCGGTAGTCGGTGGTACTTGAGCCCGGAAGTCGGGATCGTCCTTTGACTCCCGTGGAATGAGCGGTAGACAGACTGATGGAGGGTTGCGCGATAACGCGTCCGCGTTCATGTTCGTTTTTCCACACTTGTGGATAACCTGATACTCGTATTCCGAAAGTCGTAATTTCCATTTTATTAGCCTGGAGGTCGGGTCCTTAACTGAATGTAGCCAGACTAAGGGACGGTGATCTGTGACAAGGGTGAATTTTGTTCCATAAATATAGGGTCGGAAATACTTTACTGCGTAAACCATTGCGAGACATTCCTTCTCTGTTGCCGAATAATTCTTTTCAGGTTTATTAAGGCTTCGAGATGCATATGCTATCGGTAAATCCTTTCCTATTTCCCCCTGGCTAAGTACAGCTCCTATGGCGTATTCGGATGCGTCTGTAGTCACGATGAAGGGTTTGGTGAAATCCGGATACTGCAATATAGGTTGTTGACAAAGTTCTTTACGTAATTGATTAAAACTTTGATCTTGTTCTTCTGTCCATTTAAATTTAATGCCCTTTCCTAGTAAATTGATCAATGGTTTTGACTTCACGGTGAAATCTGGTATAAATCTTCTGTAATATCCTGCTAAGCCCAAAAATTGTTGAATATTCTTCTCCGTTTTCGGTGTGGGAAAGTCTTGCACAGCTTTTAATTTTCTTGGATCCGGTCTTACCCCCTTTTCGGAAATTATATGTCCTAAATATGCAACTTCTTTGCGTAGAAATTCGCATTTGTCAGTTTGAAGGGTTAAGCCCTGTTCCCGAAGGCGGTTCAATAATTTTTTAACTTTGATATTATGTTCTTGCAATGATGAAGCGTAAACGACAATGTCGTCCAGGTAAACGAAGAGGTCTGTTCCTTGTAATCCGGTGAGAACTTGATCCATGAGGCGTTGAAATGTAGGTGGAGCGTTCTTTAAGCCAAAAGGCATTCTTGAAAATTCGTAATGTCCATGCGGTGTGGTGAATGCTGTTTTTTGCTTATCCCTTGGATTCATTTCTATCTGGTGAAATCCACTGGCGAGATCAAAAACGGAAAAATATTTTGCTCCTCCTAATCGGTCCAAAATTTCTGTGATTTGTGGTAATGGATATTTGTCGGAGATTGTCTTTTCGTTTAATGCGCGAAAGTCTATTACCATGCCCCAACGTTTGTTTCCCTGTGAGTCAGCTTTCTTCGGTACGATCCATAAAGGTGAGTTGTAGGGTGATTTTGACGGAGTAATTATGCCTTGTGATAATAATGCGCTAACCTGTTTTTGTATTTCGTCCTGATGCACAGGCGGATATCGATATTGTCTTGTGTTTACTGGTATTTCGTCTATGGTGTGAATCGAATGATTAAAATCGGCTGCTTTTCCTAATTTGTCTCCAAGCAGAAAAAATCGGTCTGGAAATTCTTTTATTAAATCAGTGACGGATGCTCGTTCTTCCCTGTTTAAATGATTGGTATTTAGTGTATTTACGAGTTTTTCTATCCTATCTTCGGTGGTCCTGAATTTTGTTGGCTGTTCTGCATATGAGCAAAGGTCTTCGTCCGATGTGCTTAGAAAATCGTACGGTTCTATTATCTGTGGTTCTATCTCTACGTCGAGGTCTTCGCTGCTGGTGTTCGTTGCTAAGACGTGACATTTTCCGTTGTTATTTGTTACAGCTGCTTCCCCTACGTACAGTTGATCGTGAGTTTTAATACCTGGTAAATATCCTTCCTTTACTGTCGGGTTTGCTATTTTTACCGCGATTTGTTGTATCGTACGAGCTTCGAGCCTGTGTTTAGTCGGAGTTTGCGAGTTTAAAGATGAAAACAAATCATTGCGGTTTGAAAAACGTAATGGTCTAATAGGTTTGTCCCTTAATACCATGGTCCCATGATAATAAGAAATTTCGGCACCCTCTTGCATTAAAAATGGGCTTCCGATGAGTCCATCAGCGTCTATTGCAAGAGTTCTTACTATATAGAAAAATGCGGGTGTATCGTGAATATGGAAAATTGTGGTTCCTAACGTGTAAATTGGAGTTGTGGTTAATCCTGTTATTTCTATTTCTTCGCGAGAATTTATTATTGCTTTTGTTCCTAAAACATCGAGACGTACTAAGTTGATGGCTGCACCGCAATCGATTAAAAATGTTCCCTTTCCTAATTCCAGTTCTGGGACTTTGGTTTCGAGACGTGGGGCAGGTGTTTCTTTGATAAGGAGTCGTTTTCGAAGTGTACTGTTCTTTGACGACGGGTTTCGTTGCCGCTCATCGTGTCGCCGGTACGGTGAGCGCGATTGAAGTTTAAAGACCCGTTCGATTCGGCTGACGAGTCCCGCGAGTCACGTCGGTTTTTTGGATTACGCGGATTTTTCCTGCAGGATTTCCCGTCGTGTCCCGTAGTTTCACAATACCAACAATATAATTTCGGTTCGCGATATCTTTCGGAATTTTTTAATATGGAATAATGATTTCCTTCATCCTTAGGAAAATCGTAAGAACGCCTCGAAGGGGAAATCGAGGGGCTCCTTTGTCGCACGGGCCATGCCGACGCATGTGGTTGTTCCTCTCGATCCTCTTGACCTTCGTATGTTCTAGCATGCCGCCCTCGGTCATAACGACTCGGCGAGCCAGGGTACGACACTTGATTGTCGCGGTGGCGATAATCTTCGGTTCCACGATCCTTTCGTGACCACCGTGCAGGTGATTCGTTCCGGGGCATTTGTCTTCGATTCCTTAGTTTCCTGTCTATATGCAGCACGGCGTCGTAAGCATCTTCAAGAGTCCGTATGTCTCTAAATTGTGCCGACACCTTCCAAGAAATACGATCCGGTAAGCCTTCGATGAAATTTTCCAAAACATCTCGTTCCATCTCCTTGATGAAATCTTCGGCGTTGTCCCGGTATCTTTCTCGAATGGCTCCGCGCGCGCAATAAACCAGGTGACTAGTCCTGTCGACGTACTGTCGCAAACTTTCACCCTCGCGAATACGTAAACTCGCGATGTCTACTTGGAAATACGACAAACTTTTTCCCGGCGCGAATCTCTTTTTTAAATGTTTAATCAATTCGCTAACACTCACGAATTTATGCTCTAAGGTGCACCTTCGTGCGGGACCTATGAGTTTAGTCAGAACAATCGCCAGATAATCGGCTTCCGAACCCTCAGGTATCAATGTTAACCCATCCTCCACACTTTGTGCAAAACGCGATAAAGATGAAGTTTCTCCGTCGAAAGTCGGTATCGTCGATGTAACGTTTTGTATGCATGTCTTTTGTGTCAAAAGTGACATTGAATTTGCAAGCGATAATGTCAAGTTCATAATATCGTTCGACGAAATATTTGCTTGTGAACTTGTCATTTTTAATAATTTATTTTAATTCAACTAGAGAAAACTAGTATATTTAAATCCAATTAACAATGTGTATTAACTAGCGAAAACTAGTATATTCTTAACAAGAGTTAACTGGTTGACTTAACTAGCGAAACTAGTATATCGTCTAAATTCAAGAAGAGAAATTTCAACTTCTCAAGAAACCCAAAAATTACGTAGCGATTCTAAAATAGTTAAATCCCACCGCTGTCACCAGTTTCTGTTACGAGCCAGGGCCGTGCAGCGCGCGTGGCCTGCGAGTGCGAGAAAGAATATGGAATATGGTATCAATTTGTTAGTTAGGTACACGGACGAACCCGATGCGAAATCGGGGAGCCGCTAGGATAGTTGATAACGAGGACGAACCTGATGCGAAATCAGGGAGCCTCTGGGATGGAGTCACGTACGGACGAACCTGGTGCGAAACCAGGGAGCCGTAGGAGGGTGAAACGTCGTGAACGAACCCGATGCGAAATCGGGGAGTCACTAGGATTGTTGATAACGACGCAGACGAACCCAATGCGAAATTGGAGAGCTGCTAGGAGGTTGGAAGAAACGCAGACGAACTCAATGCGAAATCGAGGAGCTGCTGGGAGGTTGGATAAATCACAGACGAACCTGATGCGAAATCAGGGAGCTGTAGGATGCGGACGAACCTGATGCGAAATCGGGGAGCCGCTAGGATGGTAATAGATTGCGTGGACGAACTCGATGCGTAATCGAGGAGCCACTAGGTTGTAAGAGGTTGTATTTGGATTTGGGGATGTGTTAATTGAACTCGTAACTGTGAATTATTAAATATAATATAACCCGAGCGGTAAGGTTATATTATTATGGGAACGTTTAACTAATAATAATCGCTTTATATAATTGTGGGTTAAAGAAGTTGGGTAACTTTGATTTGATAATAAAAGTAGATATATTCTTAAATCAACAAATAAAATACAATTGTTTCGTGTATCTTATGTCGCGATCAAAGAATGAGTATATTTACCTAAAATGACCTTGCACGGTGTTGACGCACTGGCGATGCGGGGGTATGTCAGTTGGAAATAAAGGCCGCAATAGAATTTATGCCGGTTCACGGATTCTATATGGTTTGATACTAAAGGGTACGGTAGCCCGATCTCGCAAGATACAACTGACTATCAAATCGTATACGCGTGACAAGAGACGTGACGTTGACTCTAACGTGACGGTACGATTATGATCCCCCGAGTAATGAAATCACGGGGTTTATATACCAAAAAATCTGTGTGGGGCGGATTCAAAAGTACGTTAGAAATCATCGTGTGCACTATTCTCCGAATTGTATTAATTAACGGGCTGCTCTATTCTCCGAATTGTATTAATTAACGGGCTGCTGCATCGCGACGGAAACGACCCCCATTTCAAAGGTTAGATAAGTAGCAGGGCGATTTCATAATGCACGCAAGTGGCAAGAAAAATTTGAGGAACGAAACGTTCGACATACGTAACAAAACACTCAATTAAACCTGGTTTCGATCAATATTATAGAGGACAACACCGGTTAGGTCTGGGTTACGCCCGCATCTGGCTCATGATTTTGCCTTCTTCGCATGCTTGTTAGCCAGATCCTGGGTTTTTGCGGGTTTGAATCATGTAGTAGTGTGATACCACACTGAAGCAGCCAATTAAGCCTGGTTTCGATCAGTAGTTTACGGGATAACACCGGTTAGGTCTAGGTTAGGTCTGGGTTATGCCCGCATCTGGCTCAAGATTTTGCCTTTTCGTATACTTGTTGGCCAGATCCTGGG
This sequence comes from Colletes latitarsis, assembly GCF_051014445.1. Classification (NCBI taxonomy): domain Eukaryota; kingdom Metazoa; phylum Arthropoda; class Insecta; order Hymenoptera; family Colletidae; genus Colletes; species Colletes latitarsis. The sequence continues at coordinate 9,607,972 of NC_135147.1, forward strand.
TTTTTTCCTGTTTGAATCACGTAGTAATGTGGTACCACAGTGGAACAGTCAATTAAACCTGGTTTCGATGTATATTTTAGAAGATATCACCGGTAAGATCTGGGTTAGGACTGGGTTATGCCCGCATCTGGCTCATGATTCTGCCTTGTTCGCATACTTGTTGGCCAGATATTGGGTTTTTCCCTGTTTGAATAATATAGTAATGTGGTACCACAGTGAAACAGTCAATTAAACCTGGTTTCGATCAATATTATAGAGGACAACACCGGTTAGGTCTGGGTTATGCCCGCATCTGGCTCATGATTTTGCCTTCCTCGCATGCTTGTTGGCCAGATCCTGGTTTTTTTTCTGGTTTGAATCACGTAGTAATGTGGTACCACACTGAAACAGTCAATTAAACCTGGTTTCGATCCACATTTTACAGGATAACACCGGTTAGGTCTGGGATAGGTATGGGTTATGTCCGCATCTGGCTCATGATTTTGCCTTGTTCGCATGCTTGTTGGCCAGATCCTGGGTTTTTTCGTGTTTGAATCTCGTAGTAATATGGTACCACACTGAAACTGTCAATTAAACCTGGTTTCCATCCACATTTTAGAGGACAACATCGGTTAGGTCTGGGTTATGCCCGCATCTGGCTCATGATTATGCATTTTCATATAATTGTTGGCTAGATCCTGGGTTTTTTCCTCTTTGAATCACGCAGTAATGTGGTACCACATTGAAACAGTCAATTAAACCTGGTTTCGATCAATATTTTAGAGGACAACACCGGTTAGGTCTCGGTTATGCCCGCATCTGGCTCATGATTTTGCCTTCTTCGCATGCTTGTTGGCCAGATCCTGGTTTTTTTCTGGTTTGAATCACGTAGTAATGTGGTACCACATTGAAACAGTCAATTAAACCTGGTTTCGATCAATATTTTAGAGGACAACACCGGTTAGGTCTGGGTTATGCCCGCATCTGGCTCATGATTTTGCCTTCTTCGCATGCTTGTTGGCCAGATCCTGGTTTTTTTTCTGGTTTGAATCACGTAGTAATGTGGTAACACACTGAAACAGTCAATTAAACCTGGTTTCGATCCACATTTTACAGGATAACACCGGTTAGGTCTGGGATAGGTATGGGTTATGTCCGCATCTGGCTCATGATTTTGCCTTGTTCGCATGCTTGTTGGCCAGATCCTGGTTTTTTTTCTGGTTTGAATCACGTAGTAATGTGGTACCACACTGAAGCAGACAATTAAACGTTGTTTCGGTCCACATTTTAGAGGATAACACCGGTTAGGTCTGGGTTAGGTCTGGGTTATGCCCGCATCTAGCTCATGATTATGCATTTTCATATAATTGTTGGCTAGATCCTGGGTTTTTTCCTCTTTGAATCACGCAGTAATGTGGTACCACATTGAAACAGTCAACTAAACCTGGTTTCGATCAATATTTTAGAGGACAACACCGGTTAGATCTGGGTTATGCCCACATCTGGCTCATGATTTTGCCTTCTTCGCATGCTTGTTGGCCAGATCCTGGTTTTTTTCTGGTTTGAATCACGTAGTAATGTGGTACCACAATGAAACTGTCAATTAAACCTGGTTTCGATCCACATTTTACAGGATAACACCGGTTAGGTCTGGGATAGGTATGGGTTATGTCCGCAACTGGCTCATGATTTTGCCTTGTTCGCATGCTTGTTAGCCAGATCCTGGGTTTTTTCGGGTTTGAATCATGCAGTAGTGTGATACCACACTGAAACAGACAATTAAACGTGGTTTCGATCAATATTTTTGAGGATACCACCGGTTAGGTCTGGGTTAGGTCTGGGTTATGCCCCCAACTGGCTCATGATTTTGCATTTTTCATATACTTGTTGGCTACATCCTCGGTTTTTTCCTGTTTGAATCACGCAGTAATGTGATACCACATAGAAACAGTCAATTAAACCTGGTTTCGATCCACATTTTAGAGGATAACACCGGTTAGGTCTGGGTTAGGTCTGGGTTATGCCCGCATCTGGCTCATGATTTTGCCTTCTTCGCATGCTTGTTGGCCAGATCCTGGTTTTTTTCTGGTTTGAATCACGTAGTAATGTGGTACCACAATGAAACTGTCAATTAAACCTGGTTTCGATCCACATTTTACAGAATAACACCGGTTAGGTCTGGGATAGGTATGGGTTATGTCCGCATCTGGCTCATGATTTTGCCTTGTTCGCATGCTTGTTAGCCAGATCCTGTGTTTTTCAGGTTTGGATCACGTAGTAATGTGGTACCACACTCAAACAGTCAATTAATCCTTGTTTCGATCCACATTTTAGAGGATAACACCGGTTAGGTCTGGGTTAGGTCTGGGTTATGCCTGCATCTGGCTCATGATTTTGCCTTGTTCGCATGCTTGTTAGCCAGATCCTGGGTTTTTTCGGGTTTGAATCATGCATTAGTGTGATACCACACTGAAACAGACAATTAAACGTGGTTTCGATCAATATTTTAGAGGCTAACACCGGTTAGGTCTGGGTTAGGTCTGGGTTATGCCCCCAACTGGCTCATGATTTTGCATTTTTCATATACTTGTTGGCTACATCCTCGGTTTTTTCCTGTTTGAATCACGCAGTAATGTGATACCACATAGAAACAGTCAATTAAACCTGGTTTCGATCCACATTTTAGAGGATAACACCGGTTAGGTCTGGGTTAGGTCTGGGTTATGCCTGCATCTGGCTCATGATTTTGCTCTGGTTCGCATGCTTGTTGGCCAGATCCTGTGTTTTTCAGGTTTGGATCACGTAGTAATGTGGTACCACACTCAAACAGTCAATTAATCCTTGTTTCGATCCACATTTTAGAGGATAACACCGGTTAGGTCTGGGTTAGGTCTGGGTTATGCCTGCATCTGGCTCATGATTTTGCCTTGTTCGCATGCTTGTCGGCCAGATCCTGTGTATTTTCTGGTTTGAATCACGTAGTAATGTGGTACCACACTGAAACTGTCAATTAAACCTGGTTTCCATCCACATTTTTGAGGACAACATCGGTTAGGTCTGGGTTATGCCCGCATCTGGCTCATGATTATGCATTTTCATATAATTGTTGGCTAGATCCTGGGTTTTTTCCTCTTTGAATCACGCAGTAATGTGGTACCACATTGAAACAGTCAATTAAACCTGGTTTCGATCAATATTTTAGAGGACAACACCGGTTAGGTCTCGGTTATGCCCGCATCTGGCTCATGATTTTGCCTTCTTCGCATGCTTGTTGGCCAGATCCTGGTTTTTTTTCTGGTTTGAATCACGTAGTAATGTGGTACCACACTGAAACAGTCAATTAAACCTGGTTTCGATCCACATTTTACAGGATAACACCGGTTAGGTCTGGGATAGGTATGGGTTATGTCCGCATCTGGCTCATGATTTTGCCCTGTTCGCATGCTTGTTGGCCAGATCCTGGTTTTTTTTCTGGTTTGAATCACGTAGTAATGTGGTACCACACTGAAGCAGACAATTAAACGTTGTTTCGGTCCACAATTTAGAGGATAACACCGGTTAGGTCTGGGTTCGGTCTGGGTTATGCCCGCATCTAGCTCATGATTATGCATTTTCATATAATTGTTGGCTAGATCCTGGGTTTTTTCCACTTTGAATCACGCAGTAATGTGGTACCACATTGAAACAGTCAATTAAACCTGGTTTCGATCAATATTTTAGAGGACAACACCGGTTAGGTCTGGGTTATGCCAACATCTGGCTCATGATTTTGCCTTCTTCGCATGCTTGTTGGCCAGATCCTGGTTTTTTTCTGGTTTGAATCACGTAGTAATGTGGTAACACAATGAAACTGTCAATTAAACCTGGTTTCGATCCACATTTTACAGGATAACTCCGGTTAGGTCTGGGATAGGTATGGGTTATGTCCGCATCTGGCTCATGATTTTGCCCTGTTCGCATGCTTGTTGGCCAGATCCTGGTTTTTTTTCTGGTTTGAATCACGTAGTAATGTGGTACCACACTGAAGCAGACAATTAAACGTTGTTTCGGTCCACATTTTAGAGGATAACACCGGTTAGGTCTGGGTTAGGTCTGGGTTATGCCTGCATCTGGCTCATGATTTTGCCTTGTTCGCATGCTTGTTAGCCAGATCCTGGGTTTTTTCGGGTTTGAATCATGTAGTTGTGTGATACCACACAGAAACAGACAATTAAACCTGGTTTCGATCAATATTTTAGAGGACAACACCGGTTAGGTCTGGGTTAGGTCTGGGTTATGTGGGGCAGGCGGCGACGCCGACCGTAAGACCCTCCACCGCTCCCCGTGGCAGGGGGAGCGCGAAGGGGTCGGTGATGGTGTTTGGGTGCGAGGTGAGGGTCACTATTCCCTCATTCCCCCTCGTATCCAGCCCATCACCGTACCAGGGGCCCGTGGCAGAGGCCCCGTCCAGCGGGGGCGGCAGTGCTAGCCGGCCCCGCAGCCGTGGTCGCGATCGGGTGGGGGCCCGGTCGCGGCTAGTAGCAACGGCACGAGTGGGGGCCACGTCGCGTGTGACCGCGTGGCGTCGCCGGGGGGCAATCAATTATGTTTGCCCCCCATTGGGGGAGGAGGATAACATCTCCTCCCCCGGGAAGGGCCCGTAATAGGGCGTTGCGCCAACGGGGAGAGTCACGGTAGTATCGCTAGTTTGGTTCCCGTGACTATCCCCAGATAAAGGGCGCAGGCGGTCACCGTGGTGTTTTAGCCGGTAAGAGTCCGGCACTACCCCGGCCTCCCCCCCAGGGAGCCGGGGTGTCCATGAGGATTTCACCACGTTAAAAAAAAAAAAAAAAAAAAAAAGGTCTGGGTTATGCCCCCAACTGGATCATGATTTCGCATTTTTCATATACTTGTTGGCTACATCCTCGGTTTTTTCCTGTTTGAATCACGCAGTAATGTGGTACCACATAGAAACAGTCAATTAAACCTGGTTTCGATCCACATTTTAGAGGATAACACCGGTTAGGTCTGGGATAGGTATGGGTTATGTCCGCATCTGGCTCATGATTTTGCCTTGTTCACATGCTTGTTGGCCGGATCCTGGTTTTTTTTCTGGTTTGAATCACGTAGTAATGTGGTACCACACTGAAGCAGACAATTAAACGTTGTTTCGGTCCACATTTTAGAGGATAACACCGGTTAGGTCTGGGTTAGGTCTGGGTTATGCCCGCATCTAGCTCATGATTATGCATTTTCATATAATTGTTGGCTAGATCCTGGGTTTTTTCCTCTTTGAATCACGCAGTAATGTGGTACCACATTGAAACAGTCAACTAAACCTGGTTTCGATCAATATTTTAGAGGACAACACCGGTTAGGTCTGGGCTATGCCCACATCTGGCTCATGATTTTGCCTTCTTCGCATGCTTGTTGGCCAGATCCTGGTTTTTTTCTGGTTTGAATCACGTAGTAATGTGGTACCACAATGAAACTGTCAATTAAACCTGGTTTCGATCCACATTTTACAGGATAACACCGGTTAGGTCTGGGATAGGTATGGGTTATGTCCGCAACTGGCTCATGATTTTGCCTTGTTCGCATGCTTGTTAGCCAGATCCTGGGTTTTTTCGGGTTTGAATCATGCAGTAGTGTGATACCACACTGAAACAGACAATTAAACGTGGTTTCGATCAATATTTTAGAGGATACCACCGGTTAGGTCTGGGTTAGGTCTGGGTTATGCCCCCAACTGGCTCATGATTTTGCATTTTTCATATACTTGTTGGCTACATCCTCGGTTTTTTCCTGTTTGAATCACGCAGTAATGTGATACCACATAGAAACAGTCAATTAAACCTGGTTTCGATCCACATTTTAGAGGATAACACCGGTTAGGTCTGGGTTAGGTCTGGGTTATGCCCGCATCTGGCTCATGATTTTGCCTTCTTCGCATGCTTGTTGGCCAGATCCTGGTTTTTTTCTGGTTTGAATCACGTAGTAATGTGGTACCACAATGAAACTGTCAATTAAACCTGGTTTCGATCCACATTTTACAGAATAACACCGGTTAGGTCTGGGATAGGTATGGGTTATGTCCGCATCTGGCTCATGATTTTGCCTTGTTCGCATGCTTGTTAGCCAGATCCTGTGTTTTTCAGGTTTGGATCACGTAGTAATGTGGTACCACACTCAAACAGTCAATTAATCCTTGTTTCGATCCACATTTTAGAGGATAACACCGGTTAGGTCTGGGTTAGGTCTGGGTTATGCCTGCATCTGGCTCATGATTTTGCCTTGTTCGCATGCTTGTTAGCCAGATCCTGGGTTTTTTCGGGTTTGAATCATGCAGTAGTGTGATACCACACTGAAACAGACAATTAAACGTGGTTTCGATCAATATTTTAGAGGATAACACCGGTTAGGTCTGGGTTAGGTCTGGGTTATGCCCCCAACTGGCTCATGATTTTGCATTTTTCATATACTTGTTGGCTACATCCTCGGTTTTTTCCTGTTTGAATCACGCAGTAATGTGATACCACATAGAAACAGTCAATTAAACCTGGTTTCGATCCACATTTTAGAGGATAACACCGGTTAGGTCTGGGTTAGGTCTGGGTTATGCCTGCATCTGGCTCATGATTTTGCTCTGGTTCGCATGCTTGTTGGCCAGATCCTGTGTTTTTCAGGTTTGGATCACGTAGTAATGTGGTACCACACTCAAACAGTCAATTAATCCTTGTTTCGATCCACATTTTAGAGGATAACACCGGTTAGGTCTGGGTTAGGTCTGGGTTATGCCTGCATCTGGCTCATGATTTTGCCTTGTTCGCATGCTTGTCGGCCAGATCCTGTGTATTTTCTGGTTTGAATCACGTAGTAATGTGGTACCACACTGAAACTGTCAATTAAACCTGGTTTCCATCCACATTTTAGAGGACAACATCGGTTAGGTCTGGGTTATGCCCGCATCTGGCTCATGATTATGCATTTTCATATAATTGTTGGCTAGATCCTGGGTTTTTTCCTCTTTGAATCACGCAGTAATGTGGTACCACATTGAAACAGTCAATTAAACCTGGTTTCGATCAATATTTTAGAGGACAACACCGGTTAGGTCTCGGTTATGCCCGCATCTGGCTCATGATTTTGCCTTCTTCGCATGCTTGTTGGCCAGATCCTGGTTTTTTTTCTGGTTTGAATCACGTAGTAATGTGGTACCACACTGAAACAGTCAATTAAACCTGGTTTCGATCCACATTTTACAGGATAACACCGGTTAGGTCTGGGATAGGTATGGGTTATGTCCGCATCTGGCTCATGATTTTGCCCTGTTCGCATGCTTGTTGGCCAGATCCTGGTTTTTTTTCTGGTTTGAATCACGTAGTAATGTGGTACCACACTGAAGCAGACAATTAAACGTTGTTTCGGTCCACAATTTAGAGGATAACACCGGTTAGGTCTGGGTTAGGTCTGGGTTATGCCCGCATCTAGCTCATGATTATGCATTTTCATATAATTGTTGGCTAGATCCTGGGTTTTTTCCTCTTTGAATCACGCAGTAATGTGGTACCACATTGAAACACTCAATTAAACCTGGTTTCGATCAATATTATAGAGGACAACTCCGGTTAGGTCTGGGTTATGCCCGCATCTGGCTCATGATTTTGCCTTCCTCGCATGCTTGTTGGCCAGATCCTGGTTTTTTTCTGGTTTGAATCACGTAGTAATGTGGTACCACACTGAAACAGTCAATTAAACCTGGTTTCGATCCACATTTTACAGGATAACACCGGTTAGGTCTGGGATAGGTATGGGTTATGTCCGCATCTGGCTCATGATTTTGCCTTGTTCGCATGCTTGTTGGCCAGATCCTGGGTTTTTTCGTGTTTGAATCTCGTAGTAATATGGTACCACACTGAAACTGTCAATTAAACCTGGTTTCGATCCACATTTTAGAGGATAACACCGGTTAGGTCTGGGTTAGGTCTGTGTTAAGCCTGCATCTGGCTCATGATTTTGCCTTATTCGCATGCATGTTGGCCAGATCCTGTGTATTTTCTGGTTTGAATCACGTAGTAATGTGGTACCACACTGAAACTGTCAATTAAACCTGGTTTCGATCCACATTTTAGAGGACAACATCGGTTAGGTCTGGGTTATGCCCGCATCTGGCACATGATTATGCATTTTCATATAATTGTTGGCTAGATCCTGGGTTTTTTCCTCTTTGAATCACGCAGTAATGTGGTACCACATTGAAACAGTCAATTAAACCTGGTTTCGATCAATATTTTAGAGGACAACACCGGTTAGGTCTGGGTTATGCCCGCATCTGGCTCATGATTTTGCCTTCTTCGCATGCTTGTTGGCCAGATCCTGGTTTTTTTTCTGGTTTGAATCACGTAGTAATGTGGTACCACACTGAAACAGTCAATTAAACCTGGTTTCGATCCACATTTTAGAGGATAACACCGGTTAGGTCTGGGTTAGGTCTGGGTTATGCCTGCATCTGGCTCATGATTTTGCCTTGTTCGCATGCTTGTTAGCCAGATCCTGGGTTTTTTCGGGTTTGAATCATGTAGTAGTGTGATACCAGACTGAAACAGACAATTAAACGTGGTTTCGATCAATATTTTAGTGGATAACACCGGTTAGGTCTGGGTTAGGTCTGTGTGATGCCCCCAACTGGCTCATGATTTTGCATTTTTCATATACTTGTTGGCTACATCCTCGGTTTTTTCCTGTTTGAATCACGCAGTAATGTGGTACCACATAGAAACAGTCAATTAAACCTGGTTTCGATCCACATTTTAGAGGATAACACCGGTTAGGTCTGGGTTAGGTCTGGGTTATGCCTGCATCTGGCTCATGATTTTGCCTTGTTCGCATGCTTGTTGGCCAGATCATGTGTTTTTCAGGTTTGGATCACGTAGTAATGTGGTACCACACTCAAACAGTCAATTAATCCTTGTTACGATCCACATTTTAGAGGATAACACCGGTTAGGTCTGGGTTATGCCCGCATCTGGCTCATGATTTTGCCATCTTCGCATGCTTGTTGGCCAGATCCTGTGTTTTTTCTGGTTTGAATCACGTAGTAATGTGGTACCACACTGAAACAGACAATTAAACCTGGATTCGATCAATATTTTAGAGGATACCACCGGTTAGGTCTGGGTAAGGTCTGGGTTATGCCCGCATCTGGCTCATGATTTTGCCATCTTCGCATGCTTGTTGGCCAGATCCTGTGTTTTTTCCTGTTTGAATCACGCAGTAATGTGGTACCACATAGAAACAGTCAATTAGACCTGGTTTCGATCCACATTTTAGAGGACAACACCTGTTAGGTCTGGGTTATGCCCGCATCTGGCTCACGATTATGCATTTTCATATAATTGTTGGCTAGATCCTGGGTTTTTTCCTCTTTGAATCACGCAGTAATGTGGTACCACATTGAAACAGTCAATTAAACCTGGTTTCGATCAATATTTTAGAGGACAACACCGGTTAGGTCTGGGTTAGGTCTGGGTTATGCCCGCATCTGGCTCATGGTTTTGCCTTCTTCGCATACTTGTTGGCCAGATCCAGGGTTTTTTCGTGTTTGAATCACGTAGTAATGTGGTACTGCACTGAAACGGTCAATTGAACCTGGTTTCGATCCACATTTTAGAGGACAACACCGGTTAGGTCTGGGTTATGCCCGCATCTGGCTCATGATTTTGCCATCTTCGCATGCTTGTTGGCCAGATCCTGGTTTTTTTTCTGGTTTGAATCACGTAGTAATGTGGTACCACACTGAAACAGTCAATTAAACCTGGTTTCGATCCACATTTTACAGGATGACACCGGTTAGGTCTGGGATAGGTATGGGTTATGCCTGCATCTGGCTCATGATTTTGCCTTGTTCGCATGCTTGTTGGCCAGATCCTGTGTATTTTCTGGTTTGAATCACGTAGTAATGTGGTACCACACTGAAACTGTCAATTAAACCTGGTTTCGATCCACATTTTACAGGACAACATCGGTTAGGTCTGGGTTATACCCGCATCTGGCTCATGATTATGCATTTTCATATAATTGTTGGCTAGATCCTGGGTTATTCCTCTTTGAATCACGCTGTAATGTGGTACCACACTGAAACAGACAATTAAACGTGGTTTCGATCAATATTTTAGAGGATAACACCGGTTAGGTCTGGGTTAGGTCTGGGTTATGCCTGCATCTGGCTCATGATTTTGCCTTGTTCGCATGCTTGTTGGCCAGATCCTGGGTTTTTTCGGGTTTGAATCACGTAGTAATGTGGTACAACACTGAAACAGACAATTAAACCTGGATGCGATCAATATTTTACAGGATAACACCGGTTAGGTCTGGGTTAGGTCTGGGTTATGCCCGCATCTGGCTCATGATTATGCATTTTCATGTAATTGTTGGCTAGATCCTGGGATTTTTCCTCTTCGAATCACGCAGTAATGTGGTACCTCATTGAAACAGGCAATTAAACCTGTTTTCGATCAATATTTTAGAGGATAACGCCGGTTAGGTCTGGGTTAGGTCTGTGTTATGCCTGCATCTGGCTCATGATTTTGCCTTGTTCGCATGCTTGTTGGCCAGATCCTGGGTTTTTTCGGGTTTGAATCACGTAGTAATGTGGTACAACACTGAAACAGACAATTAAACCTGGATGCGATCAATATTTTACAGGATAACACCGGTTAGGTCTGGGTTAGGTCTGGGTTATGCCCGCATCTGGCTCATGATTATGCATTTTCATGTAATTGTTGGCTAGATCCTGGGTTTTTTCCTCTTCGAATCACGCAGTAATGTGGTACCTCATTGAAGCAGGCAATTAAACCTGGTTTCGATCAATATTTCAGAGGATAACGCCGGTTAGGTCTGGGTTAGGTCTGTGTTATGCCTGCATCTGGCTCATGATTTTGCCTTGTTCGCATGCTTGTTGGCCAGATCCTGTGTATTTTCTGGTTTGAATCACGTAGTAATGTGGTACCACACTGAAACTGTCAATTAAACCTTGTTTCGATCCACATTTTAGAGGACAACATCGGTTAGGTCTGGGTTATAACCGCATCTGGCTCATGATTATGCATTTTCATATAATTGTTGGCTAGATCCTGGGTTATTCCTCTTTGAATCACGCTGTAATGTGGTACCACACTGAAACAGACAATTAAACGTGGTTTCGATCAATATTTTAGAGGATAACACCGGTTAGGTCTGGGTTAGGTCTGGGTTATGCCTGCATCTGGCTCATGATTTTGCCTTGTTCGCATGCTTGTTGGCCAGATCCTGGGTTTTTTCGGGTTTGAATCACGTAGTAATGTGGTACAACAGTGAAACAGACAATTAAAACTGGATGCGATCAATATTTTACAGGATAACACCGGTTAGGTCTGGGTTAGGTCTGGGTTATGCCTGCATCTGGCTCATGATTTTGCCTTGTTCGCATGCTTGTTGGCCAGATCCTGGGTTTTTTCGGGTTTGAATCACGTAGTAATGTGGTACAACACTGAAACAGACAATTACACCTGGATGCGATCAATATTTTACAGGATAACACCGGTTAGGTCTGGGTTAGGTCTGGGTTATGTCCGCATCTGGCTCATGATTTTGCCTTGTTCGCATGCTTGTTGGCCAGATCCTGGTTTTTTTCTGGTTTGAATCACGTAGTAATGTGGTACCACACTGAAACAGACAATTAAACGTGGTTTCGATCAATATTTTAGAGGATAACGCCGGTTAGGTCTGGGTTAGGTATGTGTTATGCCTGCATCTGGCTCATGATTTTGCCTTGTTCGCATGCTTGTTAGCCAGATCCTGGGTTTTTTCGGGTTTGAATCATGTAGTAGTGTGATACCACACTGAAACAGACAATTAAACGTGGTTTCGATCAATATTTTAGAGGATAACACCGGTTAGGTCTGGGTTAGGTCTGGGTTATGCCCCCAACTGGCTCATGATTTTGCATTTTTCATATACTTGTTGGCTAGATCCTGGGTTTTTTCCTGTTTGAACCACGCAGTAATGTGGTACCACATAGAAACAGACAATTAAACGTGGTTTCGATCAATATTTTAGAGGATAACACCGGTTAGGTCTGGGTTAGGTCTGGGTTATGCCTGCATCTGGCTCATGATTTTGCCTTGTTCGCATGCTTGTTAGCCATATCCTGGGTTTTTTCGGGTTTGAATCATGTAGTAGTGTGATACCACACTGAAACAGACAATTAAACGTGGTTTCCATCCACATTTTACAGGATAACACCGGTTAGGTCTGGGATAGGTATGGGTTATGTCCGCATCTGGCTCATGATTTTGCCTTGTTCGCATGCTTGTTGGCCAGATCCTGGTTTTTTTCCTGTTTGAATCACGCAGTAATGTGGTACCACATAGAAACAGTCAATTAAACCTGGTTTCGATCCACATTTTAGAGGATAACACCGGTTAGGTCTAGGATAGGTATGGGTTATGTCCGCATCTGGCTCATGATTTTGCCTTGTTCGCATGCTTGTTGGCCAGATCCTGGTATTTTTTCTGGTTTGAATCACGTAGTAATGTGGTACCACACTGAAACAGACAATTAAACGTGGTTTCGATCAATATTTTAGAGGATAACACCGGTTAGGTCTGGGATAGGTATGGGTTATGTCCGCATCTGGCTCATGATTTTGCCTTGTTCGCATGCTTGTTGGCCAGATCCTGGTTTTTTTCCTGTTTGAATCACGCAGTAATGTGGTACCACATAGAAACAGTCAATTAAACCTGGTTTCGATCCACATTTTAGAGGATAACGCCGGTTAGGTCTGGGTTAGGTCTGTGTTATGCCTGCATCTGGCTCTTGATTTTGCCTTGTTCGCATGCTTGTTGGCCAGATCCTGTGTATTTTCTGGTTTGAATCACGTAGTAATGTGGTACTGCACTGAAACGGTCAATTGAACCTGGTTTCGATCCACATTTTAGAGGACAACACCGGTTAGGTCTGGGTTATGCCCGCATCTGGCTCATGATTTTGCCATCTTCGCATGCTTGTTGGCCAGATCCTGGTTTTTTTTCTGGTTTGAATCACGTAGTAATGTGGTACCACACTGAAACAGTCAATTAAACCTGGTTTCGATCCACATTTTACAGGATGACACCGGTTAGGTCTGGGATAGGTATGGGTTATGCCTGCATCTGGCTCATGATTTTGCCTTGTTCGCATGCTTGTTGGCCAGATCCTGTGTATTTTCTGGTTTGAATCACGTAGTAATGTGGTACCACACTGAAACTGTCAATTAAACCTGGTTTCGATCCACATTTTACAGGACAACATCGGTTAGGTCTGGGTTATACCCGCATCTGGCTCATGATTATGCATTTTCATATAATTGTTGGCTAGATCCTGGGTTATTCCTCTTTGAATCACGCTGTAATGTGGTACCACACTGAAACAGACAATTAAACGTGGTTTCGATCAATATTTTAGAGGATAACACCGGTTAGGTCTGGGTTAGGTCTGGGTTATGCCTGCATCTGGCTCATGATTTTGCCTTGTTCGCATGCTTGTTGGCCAGATCCTGGGTTTTTTCGGGTTTGAATCACGTAGTAATGTGGTACAACACTGAAACAGACAATTAAACCTGGATGCGATCAATATTTTACAGGATAACACCGGTTAGGTCTGGGTTAGGTCTGGGTTATGCCCGCATCTGGCTCATGATTATGCATTTTCATGTAATTGTTGGCTAGATCCTGGGATTTTTCCTCTTCGAATCACGCAGTAATGTGGTACCTCATTGAAACAGGCAATTAAACCTGTTTTCGATCAATATTTTAGAGGATAACGCCGGTTAGGTCTGGGTTAGGTCTGTGTTATGCCTGCATCTGGCTCATGATTTTGCCTTGTTCGCATGCTTGTTGGCCAGATCCTGGGTTTTTTCGGGTTTGAATCACGTAGTAATGTGGTACAACAGTGAAACAGACAATTAAAACTGGATGCGATCAATATTTTACAGGATAACACCGGTTAGGTCTGGGTTAGGTCTGGGTTATGCCTGCATCTGGCTCATGATTTTGCCTTGTTCGCATGCTTGTTGGCCAGATCCTGGGTTTTTTCGGGTTTGAATCACGTAGTAATGTGGTACAACACTGAAACAGACAATTACACCTGGATGCGATCAATATTTTACAGGATAACACCGGTTAGGTCTGGGTTAGGTCTGGGTTATGTCCGCATCTGGCTCATGATTTTGCCTTGTTCGCATGCTTGTTGGCCAGATCCTGGTTTTTTTCTGGTTTGAATCACGTAGTAATGTGGTACCACACTGAAACAGACAATTAAACGTGGTTTCGATCAATATTTTAGAGGATAACGCCGGTTAGGTCTGGGTTAGGTATGTGTTATGCCTGCATCTGGCTCATGATTTTGCCTTGTTCGCATGCTTGTTAGCCAGATCCTGGGTTTTTTCGGGTTTGAATCATGTAGTAGTGTGATACCACACTGAAACAGACAATTAAACGTGGTTTCGATCAATATTTTAGAGGATAACACCGGTTAGGTCTGGGTTAGGTCTGGGTTATGCCCCCAACTGGCTCATGATTTTGCATTTTTCATATACTTGTTGGCTAGATCCTGGGTTTTTTCCTGTTTGAACCACGCAGTAATGTGGTACCACATAGAAACAGACAATTAAACGTGGTTTCGATCAATATTTTAGAGGATAACACCGGTTAGGTCTGGGTTAGGTCTGGGTTATGCCTGCATCTGGCTCATGATTTTGCCTTGTTCGCATGCTTGTTAGCCATATCCTGGGTTTTTTCGGGTTTGAATCATGTAGTAGTGTGATACCACACTGAAACAGACAATTAAACGTGGTTTCCATCCACATTTTACAGGATAACACCGGTTAGGTCTGGGATAGGTATGGGTTATGTCCGCATCTGGCTCATGATTTTGCCTTGTTCGCATGCTTGTTGGCCAGATCCTGGTTTTTTTCCTGTTTGAATCACGCAGTAATGTGGTACCACATAGAAACAGTCAATTAAACCTGGTTTCGATCCACATTTTAGAGGATAACACCGGTTAGGTCTAGGATAGGTATGGGTTATGTCCGCATCTGGCTCATGATTTTGCCTTGTTCGCATGCTTGTTGGCCAGATCCTGGTATTTTTTCTGGTTTGAATCACGTAGTAATGTGGTACCACACTGAAACAGACAATTAAACGTGGTTTCGATCAATATTTTAGAGGATAACGCCGGTTAGGTCTGGGTTAGGTCTGTGTTATGCCTGCATCTGGCTCTTGATTTTGCCTTGTTCGCATGCTTGTTGGCCAGATCCTGTGTATTTTCTGGTTTGAATCACGTAGTAATGTGGTACCACACTGAAACTGTGAATTGAACCTGGTTTCGATCCACATTTTAGAGGACAACATCGGTTAGGTCTGGGTTATACCCGCATCTGGCTCATGATTATGCATTTTCATATAATTGTTGGCTAGATCCTGGGTTATTCCTCTTTGAATCACACTGTAATGTGGTACCACACTGAAACAGACAATTAAACGTGGTTTCGATCAATATTTTAGAGGATAACACCGGTTAGGTCTGGGTTAAGTCTGGGATATGCCCGCATCTGGTTTATACTGTCTCCTTTTTCGCATACTTGTTGGCCGGATCCTGGGTCTTTTCTGGTTTGAACCAGGTAGTAATGTGGCACCACACTGAAACAGTCAATTAAACCTGGTTTCGATCAATATTTTAGAGGTTAACACCATTCAGGTCTGGGTTAGGTCTGGGTTATGCCCGCATCTGGCTCATGGGTTTGCCTTGTTCACATGCTTGTTGGCCAGATCCTGGTTTTTTTCTGGTTTGAATCACGTAGTAATGTGGTACCACACTGAAACAGACAATTAAACGTGGTTTCGATCAATATTTTAGAGGATAACGCCGGTTAGGTCTGGGTTAGGTATGTGTTATGCCTGCATCTGGCTCATGATTTTGCCTTGTTCGCATGCTTGTTGGCCAGATCCTGGTTTTTTTTCTGGTTAGAATCACGTAGTAATGTGGTACCACACTGAAACAGACAATTAAACGTGGTTTCGATCCACATTTTAGAGGATAACACCGGTTAGGTCTGGGTTAGGTTTGGGTTATGCCTGCATCTGGCTCATGATTTTGCCTTGTTCGCATGCTTGTTAGCCAGATCCTGGGTTTTTTCGGGTTTGAATCATGTAGTAGTGTGATACCACACTGAAACAGACAATTAAACGTGGTTTCGATCCACATTTTAGAGGATAACACCGGTTAGGTCTGGGTTAGGTCTGGGTTATGCCCGCATCTGGCTCATGATTTAGCCTTCTTCGCGTGCTTGTTGGCAGGATCCTGGTTTTTTTTCTGGTTTGAATCACGTAGTAATGTGGTACCACACTGAAACAGTCAATTAAACCTGGTTTCGATCCACATTTTACAGGATAACACCGGTTAGGTCTGGGATAGGTATGGGTTATGTCCGCATCTGGCTCATGATTTTGCATTGTTCGCATGCTTGTTGGCCAGATCCTGGTTTTTTTTCTGGTTTGAATCACGTAGTAATGTGGTACCACACTGAAACAGACAATTAAACGTGGTTTCGATCCACATTTTAGAGGATAACACCGGTTAGGTCTGGGTTAGGTCTGGGTTATGCCTGCATCTGGCTCATGATTTTGCCTTGTTCGCATGCTTGTTAGCCAGATCCTGTGTTTTTCTGGTTTGGATCACGTAGTAATGTGGTACCACACTCAAACAGTCAATTAATCCTGGTTTCGATCCACATTTTAGAGGATAACACCGGTTAGGTCTGGGTTAGGTCTGGGTTATGCCTGCATCTGGCTCATGATTTTGCCTTGTTCGCATGCTTGTTAGCCAGATCCTGGGTTTTTTCGGGTTTGAATCCTGTAGTAGTGTGATACCACACTGAAACAGACAATTAAACGTGGTTTCGATCAATATTTTAGTGGATAACACCGGTTAGGTCTGGGTTAGGTCTGTGTTATGCCCTCAACTGGCTCATGATTTTGCATTTTTCATATACTTGTTGGCTACATCCTCGGTTTTTTCCTGTTTGAATCACGCAGTAATGTGGTACCACATAGAAACAGTCAATTAAACCTGGTTTCGATCCACATTTTAGAGGATAACACCGGTTAGGTCTGGGATAGGTATGGGTTATGTCCGCATCTGGCTCATGATTTTGCCTTGTTCGCATGCTTGTTGGCCAGATCCTGGTATTTTTTCTGGTTTGAATCACGTAGTAATGTGGTACCACACTGAAACAGACAATTAAACGTGGTTTCGATCAATATTTTAGAGGATAACGCCGGTTAGGTCTGGGTTAGGTCTGTGTTATGCCTGCATCTGGCTCATGATTTTGCCTTGTTCGCATGCTTGTTGGCCAGATCCTGTGTATTTTCTGGTTTGAATCACGTAGTAATGTGGTACCACACTGAAACTGTCAATTAAACCTGGTTTCGATCCACATTTTAGAGGACAACATCGGTTAGGTCTGGGTTATGCCCGCATCTGGCTCATGATTATGCATTTTCATATAATTGTTGGCTAGACCCTGGGTTTTTTCCTCTTTGAATCACGCAGTAATGTGGTACCAAATTGAAACAGTCAATTAAACCTGGTTTCGATCAATATT
Organism: Colletes latitarsis; assembly: GCF_051014445.1. Taxonomy (NCBI): domain Eukaryota; kingdom Metazoa; phylum Arthropoda; class Insecta; order Hymenoptera; family Colletidae; genus Colletes; species Colletes latitarsis. The sequence continues at coordinate 9,625,610 of NC_135147.1, forward strand.
TTAGAGGACAACACCGGTTAGGTCTGGGTTATGCCCGCATCTGGCTCATGATTTTGCCTTCTTCGCATGCTTGTTGGCCAGATCCTGGTTTTTTTTCTGGTTTGAATCACGTAGTAATGTGGTACCACACTGAAACAGTCAATTAAACCTGGTTTCGATCCACATTTTAGAGGACAACACCGGTTAGGTCTGGGTTATGCCCGCATCTGGCTCATGATTTTGCCATCTTCGCATGCTTGTTGGCCAGATCCTGGTTTTTTTTCTGGTTTGAATCACGTAGTAATGTGGTACCACACTGAAACAGTCAATTAAACCTGGTTTCGATCCACATTTTACAGGATAACACCGGTTAGGTCTGGGATAGGTATGGGTTATGCCTGCATCTGGCTCATGATTTTGCCTTGTTCGCATGCTTGTTGGCCAGATCCTGTGTATTTTCTGGTTTGAATCACGTAGTAATGTGGTACCACACTGAAACTGTCAATTAAACCTGGTTTCGATCCACATTTTAGAGGACAACATCGGTTAGGTCTGGGTTATGCCCGCATCTGGCTCATGGTTTTGCCTTCTTCGCATACTTGTTGGCCAGATCCAGGGTTTTTTCGTGTTTGAATCACGTAGTAATGTGGTGCCGCACTGAAACGGTCAATTAAACCTGGTTTCGATCCACATTTTAGAGGACAACACCGGTTAGGTCTGGGTTAGGTCTGGGTTATGCCCGCATCTGGCTCATGGTTTTGCCTTCTTCGCATACTTGTTGGCCAGATCCAGGGTTTTTTCGTGTTTGAATCACGTAGTAATGTGGTACCGCACTGAAACGGTCAATTAAACCTGGTTTCGATCCACATTTTAGAAGACAACACCGGTTAGGTCTGGGTTATGCCCGCATCTGGCTCATGATTATGCATTTTCATATAATTGTTGGCTAGATCCTGGGTTTTTTCCTCTTTGAATCACGCAGTAATGTGGTACCACATTGAAACAGCCAATTAAACCTGGTTTCGATCAATATTTTAGAGGATAACACCGGTTAGGTCTGGGATAGGTATGGGTTATGCCCGCATCTGGCTCATGATTATGCATTTTCATATAATTGTTGGCTAGATCCTGGGTTTTTTCCTCTTTGAATCACGCAGTAATGTGGTACCACATTGAAACAGTCAATTAAACCTGGTTTCGATCAATATTTTAGAGGACAACACCGGTTAGGTCTGGGTTAGGTCTGGGTTATGCCCGCATCTGGCTCATGGTTTTGCCTTCTTCGCATACTTGTTGGCCAGATCCAGGGTTTTTTCGTGTTTGAATCACGTAGTAATGTGGTACCGCACTGAAACGGTCAATTAAACCTGGTTTCGATCCACATTTTAGAGGACAACACCGGTTAGGTCTGGGTTATGCCCGCATCTGGCTCATGATTTTGCCATCTTCGCATGCTTGTTGGCCAGATCCTGGTTTTTTTTCTGGTTTGAATCACGTAGTAATGTGGTACCACACTGAAACAGTCAATTAAACCTGGTTTCGATCCACATTTTACAGGATGACACCGGTTAGGTCTGGGATAGGTATGGGTTATGCCCGCATCTGGCTCATGATTATGCATTTTCATATAATTGTTGGCTAGATCCTGGGTTTTTTCCTCTTTGAATCACGCAGTAATGTGGTACCACATTGAAACAGTCAATTAAACCTGGTTTCGATCAATATTTTAGAGGATAACGCCGGTTAGGTCTGGGTTAGGTATGTGTTATGCCTGCATCTGGCTCATGATTTTGCCTTGTTCGCATGCTTGTTGGCCAGATCCTGCGTTTTTTCTGGTTTGAATCACGTAGTAATGTGGTACCACACTGAAACAGACGATTAAACGTGGTTTCGATCAATATTTTAGAGGATAACACCGGTTAGGTCTGGGTTAGGTCTGGGTTATGCCCGCATCTGGCTCATGATTTTGCCTTCACCGCATTCTTGTTCGCCAGAACCTGGGTTTTTTCGGGTTTGAATCACGTAGTAATGTGGTACCACACTGAAACAGTCAATTAAACCAGGTTTCGATCCACATTTTAGAGGATAACACCAGTTAGGTCTGGGTTAGGTCAGGGTTATCCCTGCATCTGGCTCATGATTTTGCCTTGTTCGCATGCTTGTTGGCCAGATCCTGTGTTTTTTTCTGGTTTGGATAACGTAGTAATGTGGTACCACACTGAAACAGTCAATTAAACCTGGTATCGATCCACATTTTAGAGGATAACACCGGTTAGGTCTGGGTTAGGTCTGGGTTATCCCTGCATCTGGCTCATGATTTTGCCTTGTTCGCATACTTGTTGGCCAGATCCTGAGTTTTTTCCTGTTTGAATCACGTAGTAGTGTGATACCACACTGAAGCAGGCAATTAAGCCTGGTTTCGATCAGTAGTTTACAGGATAACACCGGTTATGTCTAGGTTAGGTCTGGGTTATGCCCGCATCTGGCTCAAGATTTTGCCTTTTCGCATACTTGTTGGCCAGATCCTGGGTTTTTTCCTGTTTGAGTCACGTAGTAATGTGGTACCACAGTGGAACAGTCAATTAAACCTGGTTTCGATGTATATTTTAGAAGATATCACCGGTAAGATCTGGGTTAGGTCTTGGTTATGCCCCCAACTGGCTCATGATTTTGCCTTCTTCGCATACTTGTTGGCCAGATCCTGCGTTTTTTCTGGTTTGAATCACGTAGTAATGTGGTACCACACTGAAACAGACAATTAAACGTGGTTTCGATCAATATTTTAGAGGATAACACCGGTTAGGTCTGGGTTAGGTCTGTGTTATGCCCCCAACTGGCTCATGATTTTGCATTTTCATATAATTGTTGGCTAGATCCTGGGTTTTTTCCTCTTTGAATCACGCAGTAATGTGGTACCACATTGAAACAGTCAATGAAACCTGGTTTCGATCAATATTTTAGAGGACAACACCGGTTAGGTCTGGGTTATGGCCGCATCTGGCTCATGATTTAGCCTTCTTCGCATGCTTGTTGGCAGGATCCTGGTTTTTTTTCTGGTTTGAATCACGTAGTAATGTGGTACCACACTGAAACAGCCAATTAAACCTGGTTTCGATCCACATTTGACAGGATATCACCGGTTAGGTCTGAGAAAGGTATGGGTTATGTCCGCATCTGGCTCATGATTTTGCCTTGTTCGCATGCTTGCTGGCCAGATCCTGGTTTTTTTTCTGGTTTGAATCACGTAGTAATGTGGTACCACACTGAAACAGACAATTAAACGTGGTTGCGATCCACATTTTAGAGGATAACACCGGTTAGGTCTGGGTTAGGTCTGGGTTATGCCTGCATCTGGCTCATGATTTTGCCTTGTTCGCATGCTTGTTAGCCAGATCCTGTGTTTTTCTGGTTTGGATCACGTAGTAATGTGGTACCACACTCAAACAGTCAATTAATCTTGGTTTCGATCCACATTTTAGAGGATAACACCGGTTAGGTCTGGGTTAGGTCTGGGTTATGCCCGCATCTGGCTCATGGTTTTGCCTTCTTCGCATACTTGTTGGCCAGATCCAGGGTTTTTTCGTGTTTGAATCACGTAGTAATGTGGTACCGCACTGAAACGGTCAATTAAACCTGGTTTCGATCCACATTTTAGAGGACAACACCGGTTAGGTCTGGGTTAGGTCTGGGTTATGCCCGCATCTGGCTCATGGTTTTGCCTTCTTCGCATACTTGTTGGCCAGATCCAGGGTTTTTTCGTGTTTGAATCACGTAGTAATGTGGTACCGCACTGAAACGGTCAATTAAACCTGGTTTCGATCCACATTTTAGAAGACAACACCGGTTAGGTCTGGGTTATGCCCGCATCTGGCTCATGATTATGCATTTTCATATAATTGTTGGCTAGATCCTGGGTTTTTTCCTCTTTGAATCACGCAGTAATGTGGTACCACATTGAAACAGTCAATTAAACCTGGTTTCGATCAATATTTTAGAGGATAACACCGGTTAGGTCTGGGATAGGTATGGGTTATGCCCGCATCTGGCTCATGATTATGCATTTTCATATAATTGTTGGCTAGATCCTGGGTTTTTTCCTCTTTGAATCACGCAGTAATGTGGTACCACATTGAAACAGTCAATTAAACCTGGTTTCGATCAATATTTTAGAGGACAACACCGGTTAGGTCTGGGTTAGGTCTGGGTTATGCCCGCATCTGGCTCATGGTTTTGCCTTGTTCGCATGCTTGTTGGCCAGATCCTGCGTTTTTTCTGGTTTGAATCACGTAGTAATGTGGTACCACACTGAAACAGACAATTAAACGTGGTTTCGATCAATATTTTAGAGGATAACACCGGTTAGGTCTGGGTTAGGTCTGGGTTATGCCCGCATCTGGCTCAAGATTTTGCCTTTTCGCATACTTGTTGGCCAGATCCAGGGTTTTTTCGTGTTTGAATCACGTAGTAATGTGGTACCGCACTGAAACGGTCAATTAAACCTGGTTTCGATCCACATTTTAGAGGACAACACCGGTTAGGTCTGGGTTATGCCCGCATCTGGCTCATGATTTTGCCATCTCCGCATGCTTGTTGGCCAGATCCTGGTTTTTTTTCTGGTTTGAATCACGTAGTAATGTGGTACCACACTGAAACAGTCAATTAAACCTGGTTTCGATCCACATTTTACAGGATGACACCGGTTAGGTCTGGGATAGGTATGGGTTATGTCCGCATCTGGCTCATGATTTTGCCTTGTTCGCATGCTTGTTGGCCAGATCCTGGTTTTTTTCTGGTTTGAATCACGTAGTAATGTGGTACCACACTGAAACAGACAATTAAACGTGGTTTCGATCAATATTTTAGAGGATAACGCCGGTTAGGTCTGGGTTAGGTATGTGTTATGCCTGCATCTGGCTCATGATTTTGCCTTGTTCGCATGCTTGTTGGCCAGATCCTGCGTTTTTTCTGGTTTGAATCACGTAGTAATGTGGTACCACACTGAAACAGACAATTAAACGTGGTTTCGATCAATATTTTAGAGGATAACACCGGTTAGGTCTGGGTTAGGTCTGGGTTATGCCCGCATCTGGCTCAAGATTTTGCCTTTTCGCATACTTGTTGGCCAGATCCTGGGTTTTTTCGGGTTTGAATCATGTAGTAGTGTGATACCACACTGAAACAGACAATTAAACGCGGTTTCGATCAATATTTTAGTGGATAACACCGGTTAGGTCTGGGTTAGGTCTGTGTTATGCCCCCAACTGGCTCATGATTTTGCATTTTTCATATACTTGTTGGCTACATCCTCGGTTTTTTCCTGTTTGAATCACGCAGTAATGTGGTACCACATTGAAACAGTCAATTAAACCTGGTTTCGATCCACATTTTAGAGGATAACACCGGTTAGGTCTGGGATAGGTATGGGTTATGTCCGCATCTGGCTCATGATTTTGCCTTGTTCGCATGCTTGTTGGCCAGAACCTGGTTTTTTTTCTGGTTTGAATCACGTAGTAATGTGGTACCACACTGAAACAGACAATTAAACGTGGTTTCGATCAATATTTTAGAGGATAACACCGGTTAGGTCTGGGTTATGCCCGCATCTGGCTCATGATTTTGCCTACTTCGCATGCTTGTTGGCCAGATCCTGGTTTTTTTTCTGGTTTGAATCACGCAGTAATGTGGTACCACATTGAAACAGTCAATTAAACCTGGTTTCGATCAATATTTTAGAGGACAACACCGGTTAGGTCTGGGTTAGGTCTGGGTTATGCCCGCATCTGGCTCATGGTTTTGCCTTCTTCGCATACTTGTTGGCCAGATCCAGGGTTTTTTCGTGTTTGAATCACGTAGTAATGTGGTACCGCACTGAAACGGTCAATTAAACCTGGTTTCGATCCACATTTTAGAGGATAACACCGGTTAGGTCTGGGATAGGTATGGGTTATGTCCGCATCTGGCTCATGATTTTGCCTTGTTCGCATGCTTGTTGGCCAGATCCTGGTTTTTTTCTGGTTTGAATCACGTAGTAATGTGGTACCACACTGAAACAGACAATTAAACGTGGTTTCGATCAATATTTTAGAGGATAACACCGGTTAGGTCTGGGTTAGGTCTGGGTTATGCCCCCAACTGGCTCATGATTTTGCATTTTTCATATACTTGTTGGCTAGATCCTGGGTTTTTTCCTGTTTGAACCACGCAGTAATGTGGTACCACATAGAAACAGTCAATTAAACCTGGTTTCGATCCACATTTTAGAGGATAACACCGGTTAGGTCTGGGTTAGGTCTGTGTTATGCCTGCATCTGTCTCATGATTTTGCCTTGTTCGCATGCTTGTTGGCCAGATCCTGGTTTTTTTTCTGGTTTGAATCACGTAGTAATGTGGTACCACACTGAAACAGACAATTAAACGTGGTTTCGATCAATATTTTAGAGGATAACGCCGGTTAGGTCTGGGTTAGGTCTGTGTTATGCCTGCATCTGGCTCATGATTTTGCCTTGTTCGCATGCTTGTTGGCCAGATCCTGTGTATTTTCTGGTTTGAATCACGTAGTAATGTGGTACCACACTGAAACTGTCAATTAAACCTGGTTTCGATCCACATTTTAGAGGACAACATCGGTTAGGTCTGGGTTATGCCCGCATCTGGCTCATGACTATGCATTTTCATATAATTGTTGGCTAGATCCTGGGTTTTTTCCTCTTTGAATCACGCAGTAATGTGGTACCACATTGAAACAGTCAATTAAACCTGGTTTCGATCAATATTTTAGAGGACAACACCGGTTAGGTCTGGGTTATGCCCCCAACTGGCTCATGATTTTGCATTTTTCATATACTTGTTGGCTAGATCCTGGGTTATTTCCTGTTTGAATCACGCAGTAATGTGGTACCACATAGAAACAGTCAATTAAACCTGGTTTCGATCCACATTTTAGAGGATAACACCGGTTAGGTCTGGGATAGGTATGGGTTATGTCCGCATCTGGCTCATGATTTTGCCTTGTTCGCATGCTTGTTGGCCAGATCCTGGTTTTTTTTCTGGTTTGAATCACGTAGTAATGTGGTACCACACTGAAACAGTCAATTAAACCTGGTTTCGATCCACATTTTACAGGATAACACCGGTTAGGTCTGGGTTAGGTCTGTGTTATGCCTGCATCTGGCTCATGATTTTGCCTTGTTCGCATGCTTGTTGGCCAGATCCTGTGTATTTTCTGGTTTGAATCACGTAGTAATGTGGTACCACACTGAAACAGACAATTAAACGTGGTTTCGATCAATATTTTAGAGGATAACACCGGTTAGGTCTGGGTTAGGTCTGGGTTATGCCCGCATCTGGCTCATGATTTTGCCTTCACCGCATTCTTGTTCGCCAGAACCTGGGTTTTTTCGGGTTTCAATCACGTAGTAATGTGGTACCACACTGAAACAGTCAATTAAACCTGGTTTCGATCCACATTTTACAGGATAACACCGGTTAGGTCTGGGATAGGTATGGGTTATGCCTGCATCTGGCTCATGATTTTGCCTTGTTCGCATGCTTGTTGGCCAGATCCTGTGTATTTTCTGGTTTGAATCACGTAGTAATGTGGTACCACACTGAAACTGTCAATTAGACCTGGTTTCGATCCACATTTTAGAGGACAACACCGGTTAGGTCTGGGTTATGCCCGCATCTGGCTCATGATTATGCATTTTCATATTATTGTTGGCTAGATCCTGGGTTTTTCCTCTTTGAATCACACTGTAATGTGGTACCACACTGAAACAGACAATTAAACGTGGTTTCGATCAATATTTTAGAGGATAACACCGGTTAGGTCTGGGTTAAGTCTGGGATATGCCCGCACCTGGTTTATACTGTCTCCTTTTTCGCATACTTGTTGGCCGGATCCTGGGTCTTTTCTGGTTTGAACCAGGTAGTAATGTGGCACCACCCTGAAACAGTCAATTAATCTCTAAAATATTGATCGAAACCAGGTTTAACACCATTTGGGTCTGGGTTAGGTCTGGGTTATGCCCGCATCTGGCTCATGGTTTTGCCTTCTTCGCATACGTGTTGGCCAGATCCTGGGTTTTTTCGTGTTTGAATCTCGTAGTAATATGGTACCACACTGAAACAGTCAATTAAACCTGGTTTCGATCAATATTTTAGAGGACACCACCGGTTAGGTCTGGGTTAGGTCTGGGTTATGCCCGCATCTGGCTCATGGTTTTGCCTTCTTCGCATACTTGTTGGCCAGATCCAGGGTTTTTTCGTGTTTGAATCACGTAGTAATGTGGTACCGCACTGAAACGGTCAATTAAACCTGGTTTCGATCTACATTTTAGAGGACAACACCGGTTAGGTCTGGGTTATGCCCGCATCTGGCTCATGATTTTGCCTTCTTCGCATGCTTGTTGGCCAGATCCTGGTTTTTTTTCTGGTTTGAATCACGTAGTAATGTGGTACCACACTGAAACAGTCAATTAAACCTGGTTTCGATCCACATTTTACAGGATAACACCGGTTAGGTCTGGAATAGGTATGGGTTATGCCTGCATCTGGCTCATGATTTTGCCTTGTTCGCATGCTTGTTGGCCAGATCCTGGGTTTTTTCGTGTTTGAATCTCGTATTAATATGGTACCACACTGAAACTGTCAATTAGACCTGGTTTCGATCCACATTTTAGAGGACAACACCGGTTAGGTCTGGGTTATGCCCGCATCTGGCTCATGATTATGCATTTTCATATAATTGTTGGCTAGATCCTGGGTTTTTTCCTCTTTGAATCACGCAGTAATGTGGTACCACATTGAAACAGTCAATTAAACCTGGTTTCGATCAATATTTTAGAGGACAACACCGGTTAGGTCTGGGTTAGGTCTGGGTTATGCCCGCATCTGGCTCATGGTTTTGCCTTCTTCGCATACTTGTTGGCCAGATCCAGGGTTTTTTCGTGTTTGAATCACGTAGTAATGTGGTACCGCACTGAAACGGTCAATTAAACCTGGTTTCGATCCACATTTTAGAGGATAACACCGGTTAGGTCTGGGATAGGTATGGGTTATGTCCGCATCTGGCTCATGATTTTGCCTTGTTCGCATGCTTGTTGGCCAGATCCTGGTTTTTTTTCTGGTTTGAATCACGTAGTAATGTGGTACCACACTGAAACAGTCAATTAAACCTGGTTTCGATCCACATTTTACAGGATGACACCGGTTAGGTCTGGGATAGGTATGGGTTATGTCCGCATCTGGCTCATGATTTTGCCTTGTTCGCATGCTTGTTGGCCAGATCCTGGTTTTTTTCTGGTTTGAATCACGTAGTAATGTGGTACCACACTGAAACAGACAATTAAACGTGGTTTCGACCAATATTTTAGAGGATAACACCGGTTAGGTCTGGGTTAGGTCTGGGTTATGCCCCCAACTGGCTCATGATTTTGCATTTTTCATATACTTGTTGGCTAGATCCTGGGTTTTTTCCTGTTTGAACCACGCAGTAATGTGGTACCACATAGAAACGGTCAATTAAACCTGGTTCCGATCCACATTTTAGAGGATAACACCGGTTAGGTCTGGGTTAGGTCTGTGTTATGCCTGCATCTGTCTCATGATTTTGCCTTGTTCGCATGCTTGTTGGCCAGATCCTGGTTTTTTTTCTGGTTTGAATCACGTAGTAATGTGGTACCACACTGAAACAGACAATTAAACGTGGTTTCGATCAATATTTTAGAGGATAACGCCGGTTAGGTCTGGGTTAGGTCTGTGTTATGCCTGCATCTGGCTCATGATTTTGCCTTGTTCGCATGCTTGTTGGCCAGATCCTGTGTATTTTCTGGTTTGAATCACGTAGTAATGTGGTACCACACTGAAACTGTCAATTAAACCTGGTTTCGATCCACATTTTAGAGGACAACGTCGGTTAGGTCTGGGTTATGCCCGCATCTGGCTCATGACTATGCATTTTCATATAATTGTTGGCTAGATCCTGGGTTTTTTCCTCTTTGAATCACGCAGTAATGTGGTACCACATTGAAACAGTCAATTAAACCTGGTTTCGATCAATATTTTAGAGGACAACACCGGTTAGGTCTGGGTTATGCCCGCATCTGGCTCATGATTTTGCCTTCTTCGCATGCTTGTTGGCCAGATCCTGGTTTTTTTTCTGGTTTGAATCACGTAGTAATGTGGTACCACACTGAAACAGTCAATTAAACCTGGTTTCGATCCACATTTTACAGGATAACACCGGTTAGGTCTGGGATAGGTATGGGTTATGCCTGCATCTGGCTCATGATTTTGCCTTGTTCGCATGCTTGTTGGCCAGATCCTGTGTATTTTCTGGTTTGAATCACGTAGTAATGTGGTCCCACACTGAAACTGTCAATTAAACCTGGTTTCGATCCACATTTTAGAGGACAACATCGGTTAGGTCTGGGTTATACCCGCATCTGGCTCATGATTATGCATTTTCATATAATTGTTGGCTAGATCCTGGGTTATTCCTCTTTGAATCACGCTGTAATGTGGTACCACACTGAAACAGACAATTAAACGTGGTTTCGATCAATATTTTAGAGGATAACACCGGTTAGGTCTGGGTTAGGTCTGGGTTATGCCTGCATCTGGCTCATGATTTTGCCTTGTTCGCATGCTTGTTGGCCAGATCCTGGGTTTTTTCGTGTTTGAATCTCGTAGTAATATGGTACCACACTGAAACTGTCAATTAGACCTGGTTTCGATCCACATTTTAGAGGACAACACCGGTTAGGTCTGGGTTATGCCCGCATCTGGCTCATGATTATGCATTTTCATATAATTGTTGGCTAGATCCTGGGTTTTTTCATCTTTGAATCACGCAGTAATGTGGTACCACATTGAAACAGTCAATTAAACCAGGTTTCGATCAATATTTTAGAGGATAACGCCGGTTAGGTCTGGGTTAGGTCTGTGTTATGCCTGCATCTGGCTCATGATTTTGCCTTGTACGCATGCTTGTTGGCCAGATCCTGCGTTTTTTCTGGTTTGAATCACGTAGTAATGTGGTACCACACTGAAACAGACAATTAAACGTGGTTTCGATCAATATTTTAGAGGATAACACCGGTTAGGTCTGGGTTAGGTCTGGGTTATGCCCGCATCTGGCTCATGATTTTGCCTTCACCGCATTCTTGTTCGCCAGAACCTGGGTTTTTTCGGGTTTGAATCACGTAGTAATGCGGTACCACACTGAAACAGTCAATTAAACCAGGTTTCGATCCACATTTTAGAGGATAACACCGGTTAGGTCTGGGTTAGGTCAGGGTTATCCCTGCATCTGGCTCATGATTTTGCCTTGTTCGCATGCTTGTTGGCCAGATCCTGTGTTTTTTTCTGGTTTGGATAACGTAGTAATGTGGTACCACACTGAAACAGTCAATTAAACCTGGTATCGATCCACATTTTAGAGGATAACACCGGTTAGGTCTGGGTTAGGTCTGGGTTATCCCTGCATCTGGCTCATGATTTTGCCTTGTTCGCATACTTGTTGGCCAGATCCTGGGTTTTTTCCTGTTTGAATCACGTAGTAGTGTGATACCACACTGAAGCAGTCAATTAAGCCTGGTTTCGATCAGTCGTTTACAGGATAACACCGGTTAGGTCTAGGTTAGGTCTGGGTTATGCCCGCATCTGGCTCAAGATTTTGCCTTTTCGCATACTTGTTGGCCAGATCCTGGGTTTTTTCCTGTTTGAGTCATGTAGTAATGTGGTACCACAGTGGAACAGTCAATTAAACCTGGTTTCGATGTATATTTTAGAAGATATCACCGGTAAGATCTGGGTTAGGTCTTGGTTATGCCCCCAACTGGCTCATGATTTTGCCTTCTTCGCATACTTGTTGGCCAGATCCTGCGTTTTTTCTGGTTTGAATCACGTAGTAATGTGGTACCACACTGAAACAGACAATTAAACGTGGTTTCGATCAATATTTTAGAGGATAACACCGGTTAGGTCTGGGTTAGGTCTGTGTTATGCCCCCAACTGGCTCATGATTTTGCATTTTCATATAATTGTTGGCTAGATCCTGGGTTTTTTCCTCTTTGAATCACGCAGTAATGTGGTACCACATTGAAACAGTCAACTAAACCTGGTTTCGATCCACATTTTAGAGGACAACACCGGTTAGGTCTGGGTTATGCCCGCATCTGGCTCATGATTATGCATTTTCATATAATTGTTGGCTAGATCCTGGGTTTTTTCCTCTTTGAATCACGCAGTAATGTGGTACCACATTGAAACAGTCAATTAAACCTGGTTTCGATCAGTATTTTAGAGGACAACACCGGTTAGGTCTGGGTTATGCCCGCATCTGGCTCATGATTTTGCCATCTTCGCATGCTTGTTGGCCAGATCCTGGTTTTTTTTCTGGTTTGAATCACGTAGTAATGTGGTACCACACTGAAACAGTCAATTAAACCTGGTTTCGATCCACATTTTACAGGATGACCCCGGTTAGGTCTGGGATAGGTATGGGTTATGTCCGCATCTGGCTCATGATTTTGCCTTGTTCGCATGCTTGTTGGCCTGATCCTGGTTTTTTTTCTGGTTAGAATCACGTAGTAATGTGGTACCACACTGAAACAGACAATTAAACGTGGTTTCGATCCACATTTTAGAGGATAACACTGGTTAGGTCTGGGTTAGGTCTGGGTTATGCCTGCATCTGGCTCATGATTTTGCCTTGTTCGCATGCTTGTTAGCCAGATCCTGGGTTTTTTCGGGTTTGAATCATGTAGTAGTGTGATACCACACTGAAACAGACAATTAAACGTGGTTTCGATCAATATTTTAGAGGATAACACCGGTTAGGTCTGGGTTAGGTCTGGGTTATGCCCCCAACTGGCTCATGATTTTGCATTTTTCATATACTTGTTGGCTAGATCCTGGGTTATTTCCTGTTTGAATCACGCAGTAATGTGGTACCACATAGAAACAGTCAATTAAACCTGGTTTCGATCCACATTTTAGAGGATAATACCGGTTAGGTCTGGGATAGGTATGGGTTATGTCCGCATCTGGCTCATGATTTTGCCTTGTTCGCATGCTTGTTGGCCAGATCCTGGTTTTTTTTCTGGTTTGAATCACGTAGTAATGTGGTACCACACTGAAACAGACAATTAAACGTGGTTTCGATCACTATTTTAGAGGATAACGCCGGTTAGGTCTGGGTTAGGTCTGTGTTATGCCTGCATCTGGCTCATGATTTTGCCTTGTTCGCATGCTTGTTGGCCAGATCCTGTGTATTTTCTGGTTTGAATCACGTAGTAATGTGGTACCACACTGAAACTGTCAATTAAACCTGGTTTCGATCCACATTTTAGAGGACAACATCGGTTAGGTCTGGGTTATGCCCGCATCTGGCTCATGATTATGCATTTTCATATAATTGTTGGCTAGATCCTGGGTTTTTTCCTCTTTGAATCACGCAGTAATGTGGTACCACATTGAAACAGTCAATTAAACCTGGTTTCGATCAATATTTTAGAGGACAACACCGGTTAGGTCTGGGTTATGCCCGCATCTGGCTCATGATTTTGCCTTCTTCGCATGCTTGTTGGCCAGATCCTGGTTTTTTTTCTGGTTTGAATCACGTAGTAATGTGGTACCACACTGAAACAGTCAATTAAACCTGGTTTCGATCCACATTTTACAGGATAACACCGGTTAGGTCTGGGATAGGTATGGGTTATGCCTGCATCTGGCTCATGATTTTGCCTTGTTCGCATGCTTGTTGGCCAGATCCTGTGTATTTTCTGGTTTGAATCACGTAGTAATGTGGTACCACACTGAAACTGTCAATTAAACCTGGTTTCGATCCACATTTTAGACGACAACATCGGTTAGGTCTGGGTTATACCCGCATCTGGCTCATGATTATGCATTTTCATATAATTGTTGGCTAGATCCTGGGTTATTCCTCTTTGAATCACGCTGTAATATGGTACCACACTGAAACAGACAATTAAACGTGGTTTCGATCAATATTTTAGAGGATAACACCGGTTAGGTCTGGGTTAGGTCGGGGTTATGCCTGCATCTTGCTCATGATTTTGCCTTGTTCGCATGCTTGTTGGCCAGATCCTGGGTTTTTTCGGGTTTGAATCACGTAGTAATGTGGTACAACACTGAAACAGACAATTAAACCTGGATGCGATCAATATTTTACAGGATAACACCGGTTAGGTCTGGGTTAGGTCTGGGTTATGCCCGCATCTGGCTCATGATTATGCATTTTCATGTAATTGTTGGCTAGATCCTGGGTTTTTTCCTCTTTGAATTACGCAGTAATGTGGTACCTCATTGAAACAGGCAATTAAACCTGGTTTCGATCAATATTTTAGAGGATAACGCCGGTTAGGTCTGGGTTAGGTCTGTGTTATGCCTGCATCTGGCTCATGATTTTGCCTTGTTCGCATGCTTGTTGGCCAGATCCCGTGTTTTTTCTGGTTTGAATCACGTAGTAATGTGGTACCACACTGAAACAGTCAATTAAACCTGGTATCGATCCACATTTTAGAGGATTACAACGGTTAGGTCTGTGTTAAGTCTGGGATATGCCCGCATCTGGCTTATACTGTCTCCTTTTTCGCATACTTGTTGGCCGGATCCTGGGTCTTTTCTGGTTTGAACCAGGTAGTAATGTGGCACCACACTGAAACAGTCAATTAATCTCTAAAATATTGATCGAAACCAGGTTTAACACCATTTGGGTCTGGGTTAGGTCTGAGTTATGCCCGCATCTGCTCATGGTTTTGCCTTCTTCGCATACTTGTTGGCCAGATCCTGGGTTTTTTCGTGTTTGAATCTCGTAGTAATATGGTACCACACTGAAACTGTCAATTAGACCTGGTTTCGATCCACATTTTAGAGGACAACACCGGTTAGGTCTGGGTTATGCCCGCATCTGGCTCATGATTATGCATTTTCATATAATTGTTGGCTAGATCCTGGGTTTTTTCCTCTTTGAATCACGCAGTAATGTGGTACCACATTGAAACAGTCAATTAAACCTGGTTTCGATCAGTATTTTAGAGGACAACACCGGTTAGGTCTGGGTTATGCCCGCATCTGGCTCATGATTTTGCCATCTTCGCATGCTTGTTGGCCAGATCCTGGTTTTTTTTCTGGTTTGAATCACGTAGTAATGTGGTACCACACTGAAACAGTCAATTAAACCTGGTTTCGATCCACATTTTACAGGATGACCCCGGTTAGGTCTGGGATAGGTATGGGTTATGTCCGCATCTGGCTCATGATTTTGCCTTGTTCGCATGCTTGTTGGCCAGATCCTGGTTTTTTTCTGGTTAGAATCACGTGGTAATGTGGTACCACACTGAAACAGACAATTAAACGTGGTTTCGATCCACATTTTAGAGGATAATACTGGTTAGGTCTGGGTTAGGTCTGGGTTATGCCTGCATCTGGCTCATGATTTTGCCTTGTTCGCATGATTGTTAGCCAGATCCTGGGTTTTTTCGGGTTTGAATCATGTAGTAGTGTGATACCACACTGAAACAGACAATTAAACGTGGTTTCGATCAATATTTTAGAGGATAACACCGGTTAGGTCTGGGTTAGGTCTGGGTTATGCCCCCAACTGGCTCATGATTTTGCATTTTTCATATACTTGTTGGCTAGATCCTGGGTTATTTCCTGTTTGAATCACGCAGTAATGTGGTACCACATAGAAACAGTCAATTAAACCTGGTTTCGATCCACATTTTAGAGGATAACACCGGTTAGGTCTGGGATAGGTATGGGTTATGTCCGCATCTGGCTCATGATTTTGCCTTGTTCGCATGCTTGTTGGCCAGATCCTGGTTTTTTTTCTGGTTTGAATCACGTAGTAATGTGGTACCACACTGAAACAGACAATTAAACGTGGTTTCGATCAATATTTTAGAGGATAACGCCGGTTAGGTCTGGGTTAGGTCTGTGTTATGCCTGCATCTGGCTCATGATTTTGCCTTGTTCGCATGCTTGTTGGCCAGATCCTGTGTATTTTCTGGTTTGAATCACGTAGTAATGTGGTACCACACTGAAACTGTCAATTAAACCTGGTTTCGATCCACATTTTAGAGGACAACATCGGTTAGGTCTGGGTTATACCCGCATCTGGCTCATGATTATGCATTTTCATATAATTGTTGGCTAGATCCTGGGTTTTTTCCTCTTTGAATCACGCAGTAATGTGGTACCACATTGAAACAGTCAATTAAACCTGGTTTCGATCAATATTTTAGAGGACAACACCGGTTAGGTCTGGGTTATGCCCGCATCTGGCTCATGATTTTGCCTTGTTCGCATGCTTGTTGGCCAGATCCTGGTTTTTTTTCTGGTTTGAATCACGTAGTAATGTGGTACCACACTGAAACAGACAATTAAACGTGGTTTCGATCACTATTTTAGAGGATAACGCCGGTTAGGTCTGGGATAGGTATGGGTTATGCCTGCATCTGGCTCATGATTTTGCCTTGTTCGCATGCTTGTTGGCCAGATCCTGTGTATTTTCTGGTTTGAATCACGTAGTAATGTGGTACCACACTGAAACTGTCAATTAAACCTGGTTTCGATCCACATTTTAGAGGACAACATCGGTTAGGTCTGGGTTATACCCGCATCTGGCTCATGATTATGCATTTTCATATAATTGTTGGCTAGATCCTGGGTTATTCCTCTTTGAATCACGCTGTAATGTGGTACCACACTGAAACAGACAATTAAACGTGGTTTCGATCAATATTTTAGAGGACAACACCGGTTAGGTCTGGATTATGCCCGCATCTGGCTCATGATTATGCATTTTCTTATAATTGTTGGCTAGATCCTGGGTTATTCCTCTTTGAATCACGCTGTAATGTGGTACCACACTGAAACAGACAATTAAACGTGGTTTCGATCAATATTTTAGAGGATAACACCGGTTAGGTCTGGGTTAGGTCTGGGTTATGCCCGCATCTGGCTCATGATTTTGCCATCTTCGCATGCTTGTTGGCCAGATCCTGGTTTTTTTTCTGGTTTGAATCACGTAGTAATGTGGTACCACACTGAAACAGTCAATTAAACCTGGTTTCGATCCACATTTTACAGGATGACCCCGGTTAGGTCTGGGATAGGTATGGGTTATGTCCGCATCTGGCTCATGATTTTGCCTTGTTCGCATGCTTGTTGGCCAGATCCTGGTTTTTTTTCTGGTTAGAATCACGTAGTAATGTGGTACCACACTGAAACAGACAATTAAACGTGGTTTCGATCCACATTTTAGAGGATAACACTGGTTAGGTCTGGGTTAGGTCTGGGTTATGCCTGCATCTGGCTCATGATTTTGCCTTGTTCGCATGCTTGTTAGCCAGATCCTGGGTTTTTTCGGGTTTGAATCATGTAGTAGTGTGATACCACACTGAAACAGACAATTAAACGTGGTTTCGATCAATATTTTAGAGGATAACACCGGTTAGGTCTGGGTTAGGTCTGGGTTATGCCCCCAACTGGCTCATGATTTTGCATTTTTCATATACTTGTTGGCTAGATCCTGGGTTATTTCCTGTTTGAATCACGCAGTAATGTGGTACCACATAGAAACAGTCAATTAAACCTGGTTTCGATCCACATTTTAGAGGATAACACCGGTTAGGTCTGGGATAGGTATGGGTTATGTCCGCATCTGGCTCATGATTTTGCCTTGTTCGCATGCTTGTTGGCCAGATCCTGGTTTTTTTTCTGGTTTGAATCACGTAGTAATGTGGTACCACACTGAAACAGACAATTAAACGTGGTTTCGATCAATATTTTAGAGGATAACGCCGGTTAGGTCTGGGTTAGGTCTGTGTTATGCCTGCATCTGGCTCATGATTTTGCCTTGTTCGCATGCTTGTTGGCCGGATCCTGTGTATTTTCTGGTTTGAATCACGTAGTAATGTGGTACCACACTGAAACTGTCAATTAAACCTGGTTTCGATCCACATTTTAGAGGACAACATCGGTTAGGTCTGGGTTATGCCCGCATCTGGCTCATGACTATGCATTTTCATATAATTGTTGGCTAGATCCTGGGTTTTTTCCTCTTTGAATCACGCAGTAATGTGGTACCACATTGAAACAGTCAATTAAACCTGGTTTCGATCAATATTTTAGAGGACAACACCGGTTAGGACTGGGTTATGCCCGCATCTGGCTCATGATTTTGCCTTCTTCGCATGCTTGTTGGCCAGATCCTGGTTTTTTTTCTGGTTTGAATCACGTAGTAATGTGGTACCACACTGAAACAGTCAATTAAACCTGGTTTCGATCCACATTTTACAGGATAACACCGGTTAGGTCTGGGATAGGTATGGGTTATGCCTGCATCTGGCTCATGATTTTGCCTTGTTCGCATGCTTGTTGGCCAGATCCTGTGTATTTTCTGGTTTGAATCACGTAGTAATGTGGTACCACACTGAAACTGTCAATTAAACCTGGTTTCGATCCACATTTTAGAAGACAACATCGGTTAGGTCTGGGTTATACCCGCATCTGGCTCATGATTATGCATTTTCATATAATTGTTGGCTAGATCCTGGGTTATTCCTCTTTGAATCACGCAGTAATGTGGTACCACACTGAAACAGACAATTAAACGTGGTTTCGATCAATATTTTAGAGGATAACACCGGTTAGGTCAGGGTTAGGTCTGGGTTATGCCTGCATCTGGCTCATGATTTTGCCTTGTTCGCATGCTTGTTGGCCAGATCCTGGGTTTTTTCGTGTTTGAATCTCGTAGTAATATGGTACCACACTGAAACTGTCAATTAGACCTGGTTTCGATCCACATTTTAGAGGACAACACCGGTTAGGTCTGGGTTATGCCCGCATCTGGCTCATGATTATGCATTTTCATATAATTGTTGGCTAGATCCTGGGTTTTTTCCTCTTTGAATCACGCAGTAATGTGGTACCACATTGAAACAGTCAATTAAACCTGGTTTCGATCAATATATTAGAGGACACCACCGGTTAGGTCTGGGTTAGGTCTGGGTTATGCCCGCATCTGGCTCATGGTTTTGCCTTCTTCGCATACTTGTTGGCCAGATCCAGGGTTTTTTCGTGTTTGAATCACGTAGTAATGTGGTACCGCACTGAAACGGTCAATTAAACCTGGTTTCGATCAATATTTTAGAGGACAACACCGGTTAGGTCTGGGTTATGCCCGCATCTGGCTCATGATTTTGCCTTGTTCGCATGCTTGTTGGCCAGATCCTGGTTTTTTTTCTGGTTTGAATCACGTAGTAATGTGGTACCACACTGAAACTGTCAATTAAACCTGGTTTCGATCCACATTTTAGAGGACAACATCGGTTAGGTCTGGGTTATGCCCGCATCTGGCTCATGACTATGCATTTTCATATAATTGTTGGCTAGATCCTGGGTTTTTTCCTCTTTGAATCACGCAGTAATGTGGTACCACATTGAAACAGTCAATTAAACCTGGTTTCGATCAGTATTTTAGAGGACAACACCGGTTAGGTCTGGGTTATGCCCGCATCTGGCTCATGATTTTGCCATCTTCGCATGCTTGTTGGCCAGATCCTGGTTTTTTTTCTGGTTTGAATCACGTAGTAATGTGGTACCACACTGAAACAGTCAATTAAACCTGGTTTCGATCCACATTTTACAGGATGACCCCGGTTAGGTCTGGGATAGGTATGGGTTATGTCCGCATCTGGCTCATGATTTTGCCTTGTTCGCATGCTTGTTGGCCAGATCCTGGTTTTTTTTCTGGTTAGAATCACGTGGTAATGTGGTACCACACTGAAACAGACAATTAAACGTGGTTTCGATCCACATTTCAGAGGATAATACTGGTTAGGTCTGGGTTAGGTCTGGGTTATGCCTGCATCTGGCTCATGATTTTGCCTTGTTCGCATGATTGTTAGCCAGATCCTGGGTTTTTTCGGGTTTGAATCATGTAGTAGTGTGATACCACACTGAAACAGACAATTAAACGTGGTTTCGATCAATATTTTAGAGGATAACACCGGTTAGGTCTGGGTTAGGTCTGGGTTATGCCCCCAACTGGCTCATGATTTTGCATTTTTCATATACTTGTTGGCTAGATCCTGGGTTATTTCCTGTTTGAATCACGCAGTAATGTGGTACCACATAGAAACAGTCAATTAAACCTGGTTTCGATCCACATTTTAGAGGATAACACCGGTTAGGTCTGGGATAGGTATGGGTTATGTCCGCATCTGGCTCATGATTTTGCCTTGTTCGCATGCTTGTTGGCCAGATCCTGGTTTTTTTTCTGGTTTGAATCACGTAGTAATGTGGTACCACACTGAAACAGACAATTAAACGTGGTTTCGATCAATATTTTAGAGGATAACGCCGGTTAGGTCTGGGTTAGGTCTGTGTTATGCCTGCATCTGGCTCATGATTTTGCCTTGTTCGCATGCTTGTTGGCCAGATCCTGTGTATTTTCTGGTTTGAATCACGTAGTAATATGGTACCACACTGAAACTGTCAATTAAACCTGGTTTCGATCCACATTTTAGAGGACAACATCGGTTAGGTCTGGGTTATGCCCGCATCTGGCTCATGACTATGCATTTTCATATAATTGTTGGCTAGATCCTGGGTTTTTTCCTCTTTGAATCACGCAGTAATGTGGTACCACATTGAAACAGTCAATTAAACCTGGTTTCGATCAATATTTTAGAGGACAACACCGGTTAGGTCTGGGTTATGCCCGCATCTGGCTCATGATTTTGCCTTGTTCGCATGCTTGTTGGCCAGATCCTGGTTTTTTTTCTGGTTTGAATCACGTAGTAATGTGGTACCACACTGAAACAGACAATTAAACGTGGTTTCGATCACTATTTTAGAGGATAACGCCGGTTAGGTCTGGGATAGGTATGGGTTATGCCTGCATCTGGCTCATGATTTTGCCTTGTTCGCATGCTTGTTGGCCAGATCCTGTGTATTTTCTGGTTTGAATCACGTAGTAATGTGGTACCACACTGAAACTGTCAATTAAACCTGGTTTCGATCCACATTTTAGAGGACAACATCGGTTAGGTCTGGGTTATACCCGCATCTGGCTC
The DNA here is from genome assembly GCF_051014445.1 of Colletes latitarsis. Lineage (NCBI taxonomy): Eukaryota > Metazoa > Arthropoda > Insecta > Hymenoptera > Colletidae > Colletes > Colletes latitarsis. The sequence continues at coordinate 9,646,705 of NC_135147.1, forward strand.
ATGATTATGCATTTTCATATAATTGTTGGCTAGATCCTGGGTTATTCCTCTTTGAATCACGCTGTAATGTGGTACCACACTGAAACAGACAATTAAACGTGGTTTCGATCAATATTTTAGAGGACAACACCGGTTAGGTCTGGATTATGCCCGCATCTGGCTCATGATTATGCATTTTCTTATAATTGTTGGCTAGATCCTGGGTTATTCCTCTTTGAATCACGCTGTAATGTGGTACCACACTGAAACAGACAATTAAACGTGGTTTCGATCAATATTTTAGAGGATAACACCGGTTAGGTCTGGGTTAGGTCTGGGTTATGCCCGCATCTGGCTCATGATTTTGCCATCTTCGCATGCTTGTTGGCCAGATCCTGGTTTTTTTTCTGGTTTGAATCACGTAGTAATGTGGTACCACACTGAAACAGTCAATTAAACCTGGTTTCGATCCACATTTTACAGGATGACCCCGGTTAGGTCTGGGATAGGTATGGGTTATGTCCGCATCTGGCTCATGATTTTGCCTTGTTCGCATGCTTGTTGGCCAGATCCTGGTTTTTTTTCTGGTTAGAATCACGTAGTAATGTGGTACCACACTGAAACAGACAATTAAACGTGGTTTCGATCCACATTTTAGAGGATAACACTGGTTAGGTCTGGGTTAGGTCTGGGTTATGCCTGCATCTGGCTCATGATTTTGCCTTGTTCGCATGCTTGTTAGCCAGATCCTGGGTTTTTTCGGGTTTGAATCATGTAGTAGTGTGATACCACACTGAAACAGACAATTAAACGTGGTTTCGATCAATATTTTAGAGGATAACACCGGTTAGGTCTGGGTTAGGTCTGGGTTATGCCCCCAACTGGCTCATGATTTTGCATTTTTCATATACTTGTTGGCTAGATCCTGGGTTATTTCCTGTTTGAATCACGCAGTAATGTGGTACCACATAGAAACAGTCAATTAAACCTGGTTTCGATCCACATTTTAGAGGATAACACCGGTTAGGTCTGGGATAGGTATGGGTTATGTCCGCATCTGGCTCATGATTTTGCCTTGTTCGCATGCTTGTTGGCCAGATCCTGGTTTTTTTTCTGGTTTGAATCACGTAGTAATGTGGTACCACACTGAAACAGACAATTAAACGTGGTTTCGATCAATATTTTAGAGGATAACGCCGGTTAGGTCTGTGTTATGCCTGCATCTGGCTCATGATTTTGCCTTGTTCGCATGCTTGTTGGCCGGATCCTGTGTATTTTCTGGTTTGAATCACGTAGTAATGTGGTACCACACTGAAACTGTCAATTAAACCTGGTTTCGATCCACATTTTAGAGGACAACATCGGTTAGGTCTGGGTTATGCCCGCATCTGGCTCATGACTATGCATTTTCATATAATTGTTGGCTAGATCCTGGGTTTTTTCCTCTTTGAATCACGCAGTAATGTGGTACCACATTGAAACAGTCAATTAAACCTGGTTTCGATCAATATTTTAGAGGACAACACCGGTTAGGACTGGGTTATGCCCGCATCTGGCTCATGATTTTGCCTTCTTCGCATGCTTGTTGGCCAGATCCTGGTTTTTTTTCTGGTTTGAATCACGTAGTAATGTGGTACCACACTGAAACAGTCAATTAAACCTGGTTTCGATCCACATTTTACAGGATAACACCGGTTAGGTCTGGGATAGGTATGGGTTATGCCTGCATCTGGCTCATGATTTTGCCTTGTTCGCATGCTTGTTGGCCAGATCCTGTGTATTTTCTGGTTTGAATCACGTAGTAATGTGGTACCACACTGAAACTGTCAATTAAACCTGGTTTCGATCCACATTTTAGAAGACAACATCGGTTAGGTCTGGGTTATACCCGCATCTGGCTCATGATTATGCATTTTCATATAATTGTTGGCTAGATCCTGGGTTATTCCTCTTTGAATCACGCAGTAATGTGGTACCACACTGAAACAGACAATTAAACGTGGTTTCGATCAATATTTTAGAGGATAACACCGGTTAGGTCAGGGTTAGGTCTGGGTTATGCCTGCATCTGGCTCATGATTTTGCCTTGTTCGCATGCTTGTTGGCCAGATCCTGGGTTTTTTCGTGTTTGAATCTCGTAGTAATATGGTACCACACTGAAACTGTCAATTAGACCTGGTTTCGATCCACATTTTAGAGGACAACACCGGTTAGGTCTGGGTTATGCCCGCATCTGGCTCATGATTATGCATTTTCATATAATTGTTGGCTAGATCCTGGGTTTTTTCCTCTTTGAATCACGCAGTAATGTGGTACCACATTGAAACAGTCAATTAAACCTGGTTTCGATCAATATATTAGAGGACACCACCGGTTAGGTCTGGGTTAGGTCTGGGTTATGCCCGCATCTGGCTCATGGTTTTGCCTTCTTCGCATACTTGTTGGCCAGATCCAGGGTTTTTTCGTGTTTGAATCACGTAGTAATGTGGTACCGCACTGAAACGGTCAATTAAACCTGGTTTCGATCCACATTTTAGAGGATAACACCGGTTAGGTCTGGGATAGGTATGGGTTATGTCCGCATCTGGCTCATGATTTTGCCTTGTTCGCATGCTTGTTGGCCAGATCCTGGTTTTTTTTCTGGTTTGAATCACGCTGTAATGTGGTACCACACTGAAACAGACAATTAAACGTGGTTTCGATCAATATTTTAGAGGATAACACCGGTTAGGTCTGGGTTAGGTCTGGGTTATGCCTGCATCTTGCTCATGATTTTGCCTTGTTCGCATGCTTGTTGGCCAGATCCTGGGTTTTTTCGGGTTTGAATCACGTAGTAATGTGGTACAACACTGAAACAGACAATTAAACCTGGATGCGATCAATATTTTACAGGATAACACCGGTTAGGTCTGGGTTAGGTCTGGGTTATGCCCGCATCTGGCTCATGATTATGCATTTTCATGTAATTGTTGGCTAGATCCTCGGTTTTTTCCTCTTTGAATTACGCAGTAATGTGGTACCTCATTGAAACAGGCAATTAAACCTGGTTTCGATCAATATTTTAGAGGATAACGCCTGTTAGGTCTGGGTTAGGTCTGTGTTATGCCTGCATCTGGCTCATGATTTTGCCTTGTTCGCATGCTTGTTGGCCAGATCCCGTGTTTTTTCTGGTTTGAATCACGTAGTAATGTGGTACCACACTGAAACAGTCAATTAAACCTGGTATCGATCCACATTTTAGAGGATTACAACGGTTAGGTCTGTGTTAAGTCTGGGATATGCCCGCATCTGGCTTATACTGTCTCCTTTTTCGCATACTTGTTGGCCGGATCCTGGGTCTTTTCTGGTTTGAACCAGGTAGTAATGTGGCACCACACTGAAACAGTCAATTAATCTCTAAAATATTGATCGAAACAAGGTTTAACACCATTTGGGTCTGGGTTAGGTCTGAGTTATGCCCGCATCTGCTCATGGTTTTGCCTTCTTCGCATACTTGTTGGCCAGATCCTGGGTTTTTTCGTGTTTGAATCTCGTAGTAATATGGTACCACACTGAAACTGTCAATTAGACCTGGTTTCGATCCACATTTTAGAGGACAACACCGGTTAGGTCTGGGTTATGCCCGCATCTGGCTCATGATTATGCATTTTCATATAATTGTTGGCTAGATCCTGGGTTATTCCTCTTTGAATCACGCTGTAATGTGGTACCACACTGAAACAGACAATTAAACGTGGTTTCGATCAATATTTTAGAGGATAACACCGGTTAGGTCTGGGTTAGGTCTGGGTTATGCCTGCATCTGGCTCATGATTTTGCCTTGTTCGCATGCTTGTTGGCCAGATCCTGGGTTTTTTCGGGTTTGAATCACGTAGTAATGTGGTACAACACTGAAACAGACAATTAAACCTGGATGCGATCAATATTTTACAGGATAACACCGGTTAGGTCTGGGTTAGGTCTGGGTTATGCCTGCATCTGGCTCATGATTTTGCCTTGTTCGCATGCTTGTTGGCCAGATCCCGTGTTTTTTCTGGTTTGAATCACGTAGTAATGTGATACCACACTGAAACAGTCAATTAAACCTGGTATCGATCCACATTTTAGAGGATTACAACGGTTAGGTCTGTGTTAAGTCTGGGATATGCCCGCATCTGGCTTATACTGTCTCCTTTTTCGCATACTTGTTGGCCGGATCCTGGGTCTTTTCTGGTTTGAACCAGGTAGTAATGTGGCACCACACTGAAACAGTCAATTAATCTCTAAAATATTGATCGAAACCAGGTTTTACACCATTTGGGTCTGGGTTACGTCTGAGTTATGCCCGCATCTGCTCATGGTTTTGCCTTCTTCGCATACTTGTTGGCCAGATCCTGGGTTTTTTCGTGTTTGAATCTAGTAGTAATATGGTACCACACTGAAACAGTCAATTAAACCAGGTTTCGATCAATATTTTAGAGGAAAACGCCGGTTAGGTCTGGGTTAGGTCTGTGTTATGCCTGCGTCTGGCTCATTATTTTGCCTTGTTCGCATGCTTGTTGGCCAGATCCCGTGTTTTTTCTGGTTTGAATCACGTAGTAATGTGGTACCACACTGAAACAGTCAATTAAACCAGGTATCGATCCACATTTTAGAGGATTACAACGGTTAGGTCTGTGTTAAGTCTGGGATATGCCCGCATCTGGCTTATACTGTCTCCTTTTTCGCATACTTGTTGGCCGGATCCTGGGTCTTTTCTGGTTTGAACCAGGTAGTAATGTGGCACCACACTGAAACAGTCAATTAATCTCTAAAATATTGATCGAAACAAGGTTTAACACCATTTGGGTCTGGGTTAGGTCTGAGTTATGCCCGCATCTGCTCATGGTTTTGCCTTCTTCGCATACTTGTTGGCCAGATCCTGGGTTTTTTCGTGTTTGAATCTCGTAGTAATATGGTACCACACTGAAACTGTCAATTAGACCTGATTTCGATCCACATTTTAGAGGACAACACCGGTTAGGTCTGGGTTATGCCCGCATCTGGCTCATGATTATGCATTTTCATATAATTGTTGGCTAGATCCTGGGTTTTTTCCTCTTTGAATCACGCAGTAATGTGGTACCACATTGAAACAGTCAATTAAACCTGGTTTCGATCAGTATTTTAGAGGACAACACCGGTTAGGTCTGGGTTATGCCCGCATCTGGCTCATGATTTTGCCATCTTCGCATGCTTGTTGGCCAGATCCTGGTTTTTTTTCTGGTTTGAATCACGTAGTAATGTGGTACCACACTGAAACAGTCAATTAAACCTGGTTTCGATCCACATTTTACAGGATAACACCGGTTAGGTCTGGGATAGGTATGGGTTATGCCTGCATCTGGCTCATGATTTTGCCTTGTTCGCATGCTTGTTGGCCAGATCCTGTGTATTTTCTGGTTTGAATCACGTAGTAATGTGGTACCACACTGAAACTGTCAATTAAACCTGGTTTCGATCCACATTTTAGAGGACAACATCGGTTAGGTCTGGGTTATACCCGCATCTGGCTCATGATTATGCATTTTCATATAATTGTTGGCTAGATCCTGGGTTATTCCTCTTTGAATCACGCTGTAATGTGGTACCACACTGAAACAGACAATTAAACGTGGTTTCGATAAATATTTTAGAGGATAACACCGGTTAGGTCTGGGTTAGGTCTGGGTTATGCCTGCATCTGGCTCATGATTTTGCCTTGTTCGCATGCTTGTTGGCCAGATCCTGGGTTTTTTCGGGTTTGAATCACGTAGTAATGTGGTACAACACTGAAACAGACAATTAAACCTGGTTTCGATCAATATTTTAGAGGATAACGCCGGTTAGGTCTGGGTTAGGTCTGTGTTATGCCTGCATCTGGCTCATGATTTTGCCTTGTTCGCATGCTTGTTGGCCAGATCCCGTGTTTTTTCTGGTTTGAATCACGTAGTAATGTGATACCACACTGAAACAGTCAATTAAACCTGGTATCGATCCACATTTTAGAGGATTACAACGGTTAGGTCTGTGTTAAGTCTGGGATATGCCCGCATCTGGCTTATACTGTCTCGTTTTTCGCATACTTGTTGGCCGGATCCTGGGTCTTTTCTGGTTTGAACCAGGTAGTAATGTGGCACCACACTGAAACAGTCAATTAATCTCTAAAATATTGATCGAAACCAGGTTTAACACCATTTGGGTCTGGGTTAGGTCTGAGTTATGCCCGCATCTGCTCATGGTTTTGCCTTCTTCGCATACTTGTTGGCCAGATCCTGGGTTTTTTCGTGTTTGAATCTAGTAGTAATATGGTACCACACTGAAACTGTCAATTAGACCTGGTTTCGATCCACATTTTAGAGGACAACACCGGTTAGGTCTGGGTTATGCCCGCATCTGACTCATGATTATGCATTTTCATATAATTGTTGGCTAGATCCTGGGTTTTTTCCTCTTTGAATCACGCAGTAATGTGGTACCACATTGAAACAGTCAATTAAACCTGGATTCGATCAATATTTTAGAGGATAACATCGGTTAGGTCTGGGTTAGGTCTGGGTTACGCCCGCATCTGGCTCATGATTATGCATTTTCATATAATTGTTGGCTAGATCCTGGGTTTTTTCCTCTTTGAATCACGCAGTAATGTGGTACCACATTGAAACAGTCAATTAAACCAGGTTTCGATCAATATTTTAGAGGAAAACGCCGGTTAGGTCTGGGTTAGGTCTGTGTTATGCCTGCGTCTGGCTCATTATTTTGCCTTGTACGCATGCTTGTTGGCCAGATCCTGCGTTTTTTCTGGTTTGAATCACGTAGTAATGTGGTACCACACTGAAACAGACAATTAAACGTGGTTTCGATCAATATTTTAGAGGACAACACCGGATAGGTCTGGGTTATGCCCGCATCTGGCTCATGATTTTGCCTTCACCGCATTCTTGTTCGCCAGAACCTGGGTTTTTTCGGGTTTGAATCACGTAGTAATGTGGTACCACACTGAAACAGTCAATTAAACATGGTTTCGATCCACATTTTACAGGATAACACCGGTTAGGTCTGGGATAGGTATGGGTTATGCCTGCATCTGGCTCATGATTTTGCCTTGTTCGCATGCTTGTTGGCCAGATCCTGTGTATTTTCTGGTTTGAATCACGTAGTAATGTGGTACCACACTGAAACTGTCAATTAAACCTGGATTCGATCCACATTTTAGAGGACAACATCGGTTAGGTCTGGGTTATACCCGCATCTGGCTCATGATTATGCATTTTCATATAATTGTTGGCTAGATCCTGGGTTATTCCTCTTTGAATCACGCTGTAATGTGGTACCACACTGAAACAGACAATTAAACCAGGTTTCGATCAATATTTTAGAGGAAAACGCCGGTTAGGTCTGGGTTAGGTCTGGGTTATGCCTGCATCTGGCTCATGATTTTGCCTTGTTCGCATGCTTGTTGGCCAGATCCTGGGTTTTTTCGGGTTTGAATCACGTAGTAATGTGGTACAACACTGAAACATACAATTAAACCTGGATGCGATCAATATTTTAGAGGATAACACCGGTTAGGTCTGGGTTAGGTCTGTGTTATGCCTGCATCTGGCTCATGATTTTGCCTTGTTCGCATGCTTGTTGGCCAGATCCCGTGTTTTTTCTGGTTTGAATCACGTAGTAATGTGGTACCACACTGAAACAGACAATTAAACGTGGTTTCGATCAATATTTTAGAGGATAACACCGGTTAGGTCTGGGTTAGGTCTGGGTTATGCCCGCATCTGGCTCATGATTTTGCCTTCACCGCATTCTTGTTCGCCAGAACCTGGGTTTTTTCGGGTTTGAATCACGTAGTAATGTGGTACCACACAAAAACAGTCAATTAAACCTGGTTTCGATCAATATTTTAGAGGATAACACCGGTTAGGTCTGGGATAGGTAAGGGTTATGCCCGCATCTGGCTCATGATTATGCATTTTCATGTAATTGTTGGCTAGATCCTGGGTTTTTTCCTCTTTGAATCACGCAGTAATGTGGTACCTCATTGAAACAGGCAATTAAACCTAGTTTCGATCAATATTTTAGAGGATAACGCCGGTTAGGTCTGGGTTAGGTCTGTGTTATGCCTGCATCTGGCTCATGATTTTGCCTTGTTCGCATGCTTGTTGGCCAGATCCCGTGTTTTTTCTGGTTTGAATCACGTAGTAATGTGGTACCACACTGAAACAGTCAATTAAACCTGGTATCGATCCACATTTTAGAGGATTACAACGGTTAGGTCTGTGTTAGGTCTGGGATATGCCCGCATCTGGCTTATACTGTCTCCTTTTTCGCATACTTGTTGGCCGGATCCTGGGTCTTTTCTGGTTTGAACCAGGTAGTAATGTGGCACCACACTGAAACAGTCAATTAATCTCTAAAATATTGATCGAAACCAGGTTTAACACCATTTGGGTCTGGGTTAGGTCTGGGTTATGCCCGCATCTGGCTCATGGTTTTGCCTTCTTCGCATACTTGTTGGCCAGATCCTGGGTTTTTTCGTGTTTGAATCTCGTAGTAATATGGTACCACACTGAAACTGTCAATTAGACCTGGTTTCGATCCACATTTTAGAGGACAACACCGGTTAGGTCTGGGTTATGCCCGCATCTGGCTCATGATTATGCATTTTCATATAATTGTTGGCTAGATCCTGGGTTTTTTCCTCTTTGAATCACGCAGTAATGTGGTACCACATTGAAACAGTCAATTAAACCTGGTTTCGATCAGTATTTTAGAGGACAACACCGGTTAGGTCTGGGTTATGCCCGCATCTGGCTCATGATTTTGCCTTGTTCGCATGCTTGTTGGCCAGATCCTGGTTTTTTTTCTGGTTAGAATCACGTAGTAATGTGGTACCACACTGAAACAGACAATTAAACGTGGTTTCGATCCACATTTTAGAGGATAACACCGGTTAGGTCTGGGTTATGCCTGCATCTGGCTCATGATTTTGCCTTGTTCGCATGCTTGTTGGCCAGATCCTGTGTATTTTCTGGTTTGAATCACGTAGTAATGTGGTACCACACTGAAACAGACAATTAAAAGTGGTTTCGATCAATATTTTAGAGGATAACGCCGGTTAGGTCTGGGTTAGGTCTGTGTTATGCCTGCATCTGGCTCATGATTTTGCCTTGTTCGCATGCTTGTTGGCCAGATCCTGTGTATTTTCTGGTTTGAATCACGTAGTAATGTGGTACCACACTGAAGCAGACAATTAAACGTGGTTTCGATCAATATTTTAGAGGATAACACCGGTTAGGTCTGGGTTAGGTATGGGTTATGCCAGCATCTGGCTCATGATTTTGCCATCACCGCATTCTTGTTCGCCAGAACCTGGGTTTTTTCGGGTTTGAATCACGTAGTAATGTGGTACCACACGGAAACAGTCAATTAAACCTGGTTTCGATCCACATTTTACAGGATGACACCGGTTAGGTCTGGGATAGGTACGGGTTATGTCCGCATCTGGCTCATGATTTTGCCTTGTTCGCATGCTTGTTGGCCAGATCCTGTGTATTTTCTGGTTTGAATCACGTAGTAATGTGGTACCACACTGAAACAGACAATTAAACGTGGTTTCGATCAATATTTTAGAGGATAACGCCGGTTAGGTCTGGGTTAGGTCTGTGTTATGCCTGCATCTGGCTCATGATTTTGCCTTGTTCGCATGCTTGTTGGCCGGATCCTGTGTATTTTCTGGTTTGAATCACGTAGTAATGTGGTACCACACTGAAACAGACAATTAAACGTGGTTTCGATCAATATTTTAGAGGATAACACCGGTTAGGTCTGGGTTAGGTATGGGTTATGCCAGCATCTGGCTCATGATTTTGCCATCACCGCATTCTTGTTCGCCAGAACCTGGGTTTTTTCGGGTTTGAATCACGTAGTAATGTGGTACCACACTGAAACAGTCAATTAAACCTGGTTTCGATCCACATTTTACAGGATGACACCGGTTAGGTCTGGGATAGGTACGGGTTATGTCCGCATCTGGCTCATGATTTTGCCTTGTTCGCATGCTTGTTGGCCAGATCCTGGTTTTTTTTCTGGTTAGAATCACGTAGTAATGTGGTACCACACTGAAACAGACAATTAAACGTGGTTTCGATCCACATTTTAGAGGATAACACCGGTTAGGTCTGGGTTAGGTCTGGGTTATGCCTGCATCTGGCTCATGATTTTGCCTTGTTCGCACGCTTCTTGGCCAGATCCTGGTTTTTTTTCTGGTTAGAATCACGTAGTAATGTGGTACCACACTGAAACAGACAATTAAACGTGGTTTCGATCCACATTTTAGAGGATAACACCGGTTAGGTCTGGGTTAGGTATGGGTTATGCCAGCATCTGGCTCATTATTTTGCCTTGTTCGCATGCTTGTTGGCCAGATCCTGTGTTTTTTCTGGTTTGAATCAGGTAGTAATGTGGTACCACACTGAAACAGACAATTAAACCTGGATTCGATCAATATTTTAGAGGATAACACCGGTTAGGTCTGGGTAAGGTCTGGGTTATGCCCGCATCTGGCTCATGGTTTTGCCTTTTCCGCATACTTGTTGGCCAGACTGCCAGTTCGGTTTCCGGGGGGGCCGATCGACTATCGACGCGATAGGTCGTGTGAGGGCCCTCTCGGAGGCGGCCGTCTCCCGGGGAGGGGTGGCATTGGCAATATCCTTGGATATTGCCAATGCCTTTAACACCCTCCCCTGGGAAGAGATAAGGAGGGGACTCGAATATCATCGAGTCCCCCCTTGTCTCAGGGCGGTCGTCGGGGATTATCTCCGCGGCAGGTGGATCGAGTATCCGGGCCGGGATGGTGATATGCGGAGGGAGGTGTACTGCGGTGTTCCGCAGGGGTCGGTCCTCGGGCCACTCCTGTGGAACATCGCGTACGACTCGGTGTTGCGGGCCGGCCTCCCCGACGGCGTCAGCACGGTGTGTTATGCGGATGACACACTGGTGCTGGCCGTCGGGGCGCACTGGGGGAGGGCCATGCGTCGCGCGGAGGAGGGGTCGCAATGCGTCGTCGACCGGATCAGGGGGATGGGGATGACGGTGGCGGTCCATAAGACCGAGGTGATTGCGTTTCATTCACCTCGGCAGGATCCGCCACCCCCTCTGATCCGGGTGGGTGGGGCTGACATCGAGGTGAAGCCCCAGATCAGGTATCTAGGGCTGATCCTCGATAGCCACTGGCGTTTCGAGGAGCATTTCCGCTGCCTGGTCCCCCGGTTGGAAAGGATGGTTGCGGCTCTGGGCCGGATCCTGCCCAACCTGGGGGGCCCGGCGGGCCGAGTTCGTCGCCTCTATATGGCAATGGTCCAGTCGGTAGCCCTATACGGGGCCCCCGTCTGGGCGGACGACCTGGCTGCCTCCCGGCGCAGCATGACTATGCTGCGTCGGGTGCAGAGGCGCATGGCGCTCAGGGTCGTCCGCGGGTATCGGACCATGTCACATGAGGCGGCGACGGTTCTAGCGGGGATGCCGCCCATGGACCTGCTCGCGCGGTCGCACGCGGTGATGTACCGGCACCGCGTCGACCGTCGCGCGGGTGTGGGGGCGGTCCCGGGCGGGCAGGAACCTGCTTGGGGCGATTTGAAGCGCCAGGCCCGGCAGTCCGTGTTGCTCGCGTGGCAGGAGCGGCTGGCTCTGCCAACCGCGGGGCACCGGACTGTCGGGGCTGTTCGGCCACTCCTGAAGGAGTGGCTGGACAGAGGCCATGGCAGCCTCACCTACCGGCTGGCACAGGTATTTTCCGGGCATGGCAGCTTCGGAAGATACCTGTGCCGGATAGGGAAGGAGCCGACGGCGCGTTGCTGCCACTGCGACGCTGAGCAGGACACGGCGGATCATACCCTGGAGGTATGCCCCGCGTGGGAGGGGGAGCGCCGTGTCCTGGTCGGCGTCGTCGAGCGGGATGTCTCGTTGCCGGGCGTGGTGCGCGCTATGCTCGGCAGCGAGGAGAAACGGAGGGCCGTGGCCTCCTTCTGCGAGAACGTAATGTTGCAGAAGGAGGCCGCGGGGAGGGAGCGCGAGCTTCAGCGGCGCGCTGAGGCTCGCGCTCGTGCGGTGGCCCGAGGTCGTCGCCCGGTCGCGAGGCGTCGCGGGCGGCCGCCTCGGCGTGGCGGATGACCTAGGCTGGGAGGGCGGTCCTGAGGGGACCCTCCTCCCGCCAGGCGGCGCCGGGTCGGACCGGTTGGGGGTAGGAGTGCCTCCCCCTACCGGTCCGGCGCAAGGGGAGGCACCCTCGGTGGTCTGGTGCGGCCATGAACGCCCGGCCGCCGAGGGGTGGAAACGGGGTCGCGGGCGGTTGCGAGTTGGGGCTCGCAGCCGCCACTAAACGCGGCCCCGGGGCGGATAGCGGCGGGATGGAGTGGCCCCGTCCCGCCGCTATGAGGCAGTGTGTCTACTGGGGGGACCGATTGTCCCCCCGGGGGATGGGCGCGAAAGCGCGGGCACGGGGAGGATACCGGAAGAATGCTTCGAGCGATTCCCGGTATCCTCCCAAAGCGTGCCGAAGGGTCACCGTGGGGTTTTTAGTGGGTAGGTCCCGCGCCTGTCGTTGTACGGGCGCGGGGAATCCCACACACCCCTCCCACCTCTCCCCAAGGAGGTGGGAGGGAGTCTTTCGAAGATTTTCCCCACGACAAAAAAAAAAAAAAAAAAAAATAAAAATACTTGTTGGCCAGATCCTGGGTTTTCCCCGGTTTGAATCATGTAGTAATGTGGTACCGCACTGAAACGGTCAATTAAACCTGGTTTCGATCAATATTTTAGAGGATAACACCGGTTAGGTCTGGGTTAGGTCTGGGTTATGCCCGCATCTGGCTCATGATTATGCATTTTCATATAATTGTTGGCTAGATCCTGGGTTTTTTCCTCTTTGAATCACGCAGCAATGTGGTACCACATTGAAACAGTCAATTAAACCAGGTTTCGATCAATATTTTAGAGGATAACGCCGGTTAGGTCTGGGTTAGGTCTGTGTTATGCCTGCATCTGGCTCATTGTTTTGCCTTGTTCGCATGCTTGTTGGCCAGATCCTGCGTTTTTTCTGGTTTGAATCACGTAGTAATGTGGTACCACACTGAAACAGACAATTAAACGTGGTTTCGATCAATATTTTAGAGGATAACACCGGTTAGGTCTGGGTTAGGTCTGGGTTATGCCCGCATCTGGCTCATGATTTTGCCTTCACCGCATTCTTGTTCGCCAGAACCTGGGTTTTTTCGGATTTGAATCACGTAGTAATGTGGTACCACACTGAAACAGTCAATTAAACCTGGTTTCGATCCACATTTTAGAGGATAACACCGGTTAGGTCTGGGTTAGGTCTGGGTTATGCCCGCGTCTGGCACATGGTTCTGCCTTCTTCGCATGCTTGTTGGCCAGATCCTGGGTTTTTTTCTGGCTTGAATCACGTAGTAATGTGGTACCACACTGAGACAGACAATTAAACGTGGTTTCGATCAATATTTTAGAGGATAACACCGGTTAGGTCTGGGTTAGGTCTGGGTTATCCCTGGATCTGGCTCATGATTTTGCCTTGTTCGCATGCTTGTTGGCCAGATCCTGTGTTTTTTTCTGGTTTGGATAACGTAGTAATGTGGTACCACACTGAAACAGTCAATTAAACCTGGTATCGATCCACATTTTAGAGGATAACACCGGTTAGGTCTGGGTTAGGTCTGGGTTATCCCTGCATCTGGCTCATGATTTTGCCTTGTTCGCATACTTGTTGGCCAGATCCTGGGTTTTTTCCTGTTTGAATCACGTAGTAGTGTGATACCACACTGAAGCAGTCAATTAAGCCTGGTTTCGATCAGTAGTTTACAGGATAACACCGGTTAGGTCTAGGTTAGGTCTGGGTTATGCCCGCATCTGGCTCAAGATTTTGCCTTTTCGCATACTTGTTGGCCAGATCCTGGGTTTTTTCCTGTTTGAGTCACGTAGTAATGTGGTACCACAGTGGAACAGTCAATTAAACCTGGTTTCGATGTATATTTTAGAAGATATCACCGGTAAGATCTGGGTTAGGTCTTGGTTATGCCCCCAACTGGCTCATGATTTTGCCTTCTTCGCATACTTGTTTGCCAGATCCTGGGCTTTTTCGGGTTTGAATCACGTAGTAATGTAGTACCACATTGAAACAGTCAATTAAACCTGGATTCGGTCAGTATTTTAGTCGGTAACACCGGTTAGGTCTGGGCTAGGTCTGAGATATGCACGCATCTGGCTTATACTGTCGCCTTTTTCGCATACTTGTTGGCCGGATCCTGGGTCTTTTCTGGTTTGAATCAGGTAGTAGTGTGGTACCACACTGAAACAGTCAATTAAACCTGGTTTTGATCAATATTTTAGAGGACACCACCGGTTAGGTCTGGGTTATGCCCGCATCTGGCTTATACTGTCGCCTTCTTCGCATACTTGTTGGCCAGATCCTTGGCTTTTTCGGGTTTGAATCACGTAGTAATGTGGTACCGCACTGAAACGGTCAATTAAACCTGGTTTCGATCCACATTTTACAGGATAACACCGGTTAGGTCTGGGATAGGTATGGGTTATGCCCCTCAGGGGCTGTGTCCGGCCAGGTGTCCGGCGCAGTACGGGGCGTAGCGACCCCGAGGTACCTGATGCTATTCACACCGTAAGCCTCCTGTTGGTCGTCGCAACGACCCATTCACAACTCCAGTTTTGGTTTTGTGAATGGTACGTGACGGCAGGAGGACCGGGGGCCTTGGCTTAACCGCCTGGGCCGCGAGGATGGTAACTCTATAACTTACCCTCTAATCCTAAGTTATGGTGCGCGGCGATGGGATGCATGGTTGGGAGAGAAGGCCCAATCCCTAGCGACCACCTCCGGGGCACCTGCCGATCCCCCGGAGTATTAGGCTTCCCCAGGCATGGCGGCTCTGCCTGGGGTGACCTCCATTCCGACCACGCTCGTGGGAACAAACATGGAATTGAATGGATCTCTTATAAACAACCGGACTGGAAATATGGATTACGGAATGGCACGTGAATCGGCAGACGAGAATGGCATAATGGACAACGGAATGAACGGACCACCTCCTGGTGGGGTTATACCCACGGGCAGGAGTGTGGAGGTGGATATTCCCTCGCTGGGAATCCACCTTGGGGGTGTAGCTATCCCTCATGGGGCCAGCCCCGTCCCGGTTGTCAGCCTGGAGAGGCTGAATGTCGCCGAGTGGTGTAAGCCTGGGAGGCAGTCTCCTCCCCGCAAGAGGCATGACACCGAAGGTCCTCTGCAGTCGCTAGGCGACGCGGTCCAGAGTGGACAGGTGGCAACGTCGTGTGGCGGGGAGAAAGTTACACTCCTCGACGACGAGTCCCAGGACGGTGACGAATGGGCGCCTAACCCTCGCACCGCCGATGAAGGAGAGAGTGCCGACACTAGCGACGGCGATTATGGGCCCGGAAAGAGGAAAAGAAAGGGCCCCAGAGCGGGAAGGCCGAGAGGTATATTTGGGGACCCGAAGAAACTGGGTCCGGGGATGAAGCACCTGCCAAAGCAGGCAGACCTCCGCAATATAGCGGAGGTCATGCGATTGGACGAGCTCCTGGGTCGGTTAAAGGAGCAATTGGAGTCCGTTGTCAGGGTGGCAGACACCGCGAGTCACCTTAAGACAACGGACATCCGTGGTCTCCGTCTGGCTGCTCGGATAGCGATGGTCAGCGCCGAGGAGCTGCACGGCAGAGCTGATCGGGCCGAAAACCCGAGCAGACCGGCCCGGGAGGTGGTAATTCGCCAAGGCGAATGGGAGCGAAGAGCCAAGGCCCTGGAAAAGAGGCTGGAGGTGGCAGATAAGACCGCCACCACCCTGCCCGAGACCGTGAGGGTCAAGGATAGGGAGTTGGAGCACCTCAGGCGGGAAGTGGACTGCCTGAGGTGCAAGCAGGAGCAGCGACGGCTGCTGAGAGCAGGGGAGGAAGTGGCCGGCGAGACGCCGCCGGACCACGAGCTGCCTTGTGCCCCTCGGCCACGACGGAAGGATCTCCTTCCGTCCACATTTTCCGAGGGGGAGTCCGGCATGGAGATAGAGACGGCGGTCCCAGGACTGTCGTCCGCAGAGCGTCCCGCCCAGATGGAGGAGGAGAGTCCCGCCTCCGGAAACCCTTTGTTGGTCATGATGACCGAAGTCGTGCAAAGGGTTTCCGAGATGGCGAGACACGTGTCGGCAGTCGAGAGCCGGTTCGACGCTCGATTGGATGCGGTCTGGCGGGTAGTGTCCCGCCCGCCGCTTGGGAAAGGTCCGGTGCCCCCACCTCCATCCGTGGGGGCGGCCCCAGCGGCTACGGCGAAAGGGCCACAGGTGCCAAAGGGAAAGGCGAAGGGGGTCGTGCCAACGAAATCGGGCCGCGTGAATGCCCCGGTGGAAGTCCCCGCGGTACCCACCAAACCTACCCCAAAGAAGCGAGGCGCTGCGAAGTCCCAAAGTGGCACACCAGCGGCCGGAGGGGCGGGCGTGCAGAATGCACCCACCCCGAAAGCTACGATGCCGCTGAAGGCATCGCCTCGTCCCCCTCCACCACCACCCAAGGCGGACAGCGGCAGGTCCGCTCCGCCCGCCCACAACAGGGCATTGTCCAACCCTGTACTCGCCAACGACGGGCAGAGCACGTGGGCGGAGGTGGTGAGGCGGGGGAAGAAAAAGGCAGGAGAGAAGGGTGCGGCACCTGCCGCATCCACCACCAAGGGCGGTAAGTCCGCCGCGTCGCGTCAGCCTGCCGCCAATACTGCGGCGGGCGTGAAGAAAAGGAGTGGTACCCAGTCTGCGGCGGTCAAATTACCGAGGCTGCCAAGGAATGCGGCAGTCTCGGTGACCGCCGCTACTGGGCGCGAAGGAGATCTGGGCCCCCTCCTCAATAGGGTGATGCCCGGGATCTGCCATGATCTCGGGATCACCGGGATGCGCCCCACCAGGGCGGTCACCGGGGCGCTTCTCTTAGCGATCCCCGGTGAAGAGGGGAAGGAGAAGGCGTCAGCCCTGAGGGCGCGTCTTGAGGGGGCCCTCCAGGTGGAGGGTGTTAGGGTGGCTTGCCCCCAAAAACAGGCCGAGATACGTATTTCCGGCCTGTCGGAGGCAGCCACCCAGCAGGCTGTTAGGGAGGCCCTTGCCACAGCCGGGGGTTGCGGCGGAGCGGAGGTCAAAGTTGGTGACCTCCGTCGGGACAGCTCGGGCATGTTTACTGCCTGGGCCCGCTGTCCCCTTCGCGCTGCAACCAAGCTCGCGAAGTCCGGCCGACTTATGGTCGGCTTCTTCGAGGCCCGGCTGGCAGTACTCGCAGCGAGGCCGCTGCAGTGCCACCGCTGCCTGGAGTTCGGACATGTCCGGCAGCGGTGCACCAGCACGATTGATCGCAGCGGCCTTTGCTACCGCTGCGGAGGGGCCTCCCACACCGCACGGGAGTGCACGGCCGCCCCTAAATGCCCCCTTTGTGTGGGCTTGGGGCGGCCGGCGGATCACCGCATGGGTGGGGCGGCGTGCCGTCCCCCCAAGCGGAAGGGGAAAAAGGCGAAAGGGGCGGGTGTGCCCCCATCCACGGTGCCGGCTGGTGTTGAGCCGGCGCCGGTGCCCGTCGCGATGGAGGTCCAAGGGGCGGCTTGTACCCAGCCGTCCCCAGCTGTGGTGTCGGGGGTCAACCCCGCCCCGGCATCTGTCGCGACGGGAGCGAAGGTGGTGGGGTGTGCACCCGCATCCCCACCGGTGATGGAGATGATGGAGGTGGATGTGGCGCCCTGCGACTCGGCGCCCTCCACCTCCACGAAATCGGAAGGTATGTTGTCGTGTGGGGGTGCTGCAGAGCCCCCACCACAGGCAGTAACCCAGTCGCCGTGCGGGTCAGAGCCCCTTAGTAGGGGGGTGATGGCCTCGTACGGCGGCAAAGATCCGGGGCGGGCGGTTGCGCCCCTAAACGTTGGAAGGGGAGGCCTGGAGGAGGCCACGGGTGAGATCCGATAATGTCTCAACGCCTCCTCCAGGTCAATTTAAACCACTGCCGGGGGGCCCAGGATCTCATGCTCCAAACCCTCCGGCAGTGGAACATCGGGATGGCCGTGATCGCCGAGCCCTATCGTGTCCCCAAACACCCAGCTTGGGTGGGGGACCTTAACGGTGTCTCGGCGATCACTTGGCAGTACGGGGGCGGCACGCTGCCGTGCTCCGTTGTTGGGAGGGGCCACGGGTTCGTGGCGGTGAAGTGGGGGGAACTGGTGGTTGCCGGGTGTTACGCGTCGCCCGCTATGAGCCTCTCCGAATTCGAGGCGTACCTCGACGGGGTGGGGAGATGCATCTCTCCACACCTCGCCAGTGGGGTACTCGTCCTGGGAGATTTTAATGCCCACGCTGCGGCGTGGGGCTGTCCTAGGACGACCGTGAAGGGCGACGCGATGCTCGTATGGGCGGCGGGTCACGGCCTCGTAGTGTTGAATGAGGGGGCCGTGAGCACGTGCGTGCACGCGCGGGGCGAGTCGATCGTCGACATATCGTTGGCGAGCCCCGCCATAGCGCGCCGTGTGTCCGACTGGAGGGTCGCGGAAGAGGTGGCCACGTTAAGCGACCACCTCTATATTACGTTTTCCGTATCCGCGACCCCCGGCGTAAATGGAACCCGCCAACCGGGCAGGGAAGCACACCCGGCGCCACGCTGGTCCGCCAAGAGGCTGGACCCGGACGCCCTTGCGATGGCAGCCTCCGTTGTGGCATGGCAGGAGATGCTACGCCGGACCCTCGGCAATCCTTCTGCCGGGGCGCGTTGGTTCCGCGAGACTATGACGTCCTTGTGCGACGCAGTCATGCCGCGGGCCACCGCCCTAAGCCGAGGGGGGTCCGTGTACTGGTGGTCGGGCGAGATCGAGGACTTACGCACTCGTTGCGTTGTCGCCCGACGCCGGTACACCCGCGCCAGGAGACGGCGCGGGGCGACGGCGGCAGTGGTGGTGGGGTTGCGCGGGGAATTTTCCCTGGCGCGAAGAACCCTCCGCCGGGCCATCGCGACCGCGAAAGCCCAGGCATGGACGGAGCTCCTCGGCTCTCTGGATGCAAATCCATGGGGGCGCCCCTATCATATGGTCGCAGGCAAGATGCGATCATGGGTGCCCCCGGTCACAGAGAGCCTCGACCCCCAGCTGCTCGGGGAAACTATGCGCGTCCTCTTCCCTGTTGGGGGAGAGGCGTTCCTGCATCCCCCCAAGCCACAGCCGGACCACCCGCCTTGGTGGTCCGACGAACTGGGGGTTTCTGAGGAGGCGCTGGCCAGGGCTGTCCGGAGAATGGCTGCCAAGAAGACGGCACCAGGACCGGACGGCATACCTGGCAGGGCCTGGGCAGTAGCGGTGGGCGCTCTGGGGGCCGGGCTGATAAGCGTCTTTGACGCGTGCCTGCGTACCGGTCAGTTCCCCCCCATATGGAAGGTGGCGAAGTTGGTCCTCCTCCACAAGCCAGGGAAGCCCGCGGATTCTCCATCCGTGTTCCGACCAATTTGTCTATTGGACGAGGCTGGCAAGCTTCTCGAGCGGGTCATAGTATCCCGGCTTGAGGGGCACCTGTCCCGCGTCGGCCCTGATCTGGCCGACCGACAGTTCGGCTTTCGCCGGGGCCGCTCCACGGTCGACGCCATAGCGACAGTGCGGACCCTGGCGGAATCGGCAATCTCCCGGGGGGGTGTGGCGTTGGCAGTCTCACTAGACATTGCCAACGCCTTCAATACCGTCTCCTGGGGGGCGATAGGTCGGGCACTCCAGTACCACCGGGTGCCCGCCTATCTATGTCGACTGATCGGGGATTATCTGCGGGGCAGGGAAGTCCAATATCCGGGTCGGAACGGGATGGAGCAGAGAGCGGTGCACCGCGGGGTTCCACAGGGGTCGGTCCTCGGGCCGCTCCTGTGGAACTTGGCGTATGACGCGGTGCTGAGGGCTGACCTCCCCGTCGGCGTGTCGTTGGTTTGTTACGCCGACGACACTCTGGTGATAGCCGGCGGGGATACGTGGAGGAGGGCCGTGGCCCTCGCGGAGGAAGGGACGGCACGAGTCGTCGCCGAAGTAGAGCGTCTGGGGTTGCGCGTGGCACCCCAGAAGACCGAGGCCATCTGGCTGTGCAACGTCAGTGGTCGAGGGGTGCCGCGCCTGGCGTCTCTACGGGTGGGTGGAGCCCAAGTCGCGGTGGGGCGCCGGATGAAGTATCTGGGCCTCACCCTCGACAGCTACTGGTGCTTCGGGCATCATTTGGAAGGGTTGGGTCCCCGTATTGAAAGGGCAGCGGCCGCGTTAGGTCGCATAATGCCAAATCTCGGGGGGCCCAACATGGCGGCAAGGCGGCTGTATTTAGGAGTCGTCCGGTCCATGGCGCTTTATGGCGCGCCAATATGGGCCGGCGGTCTGATGGCCAATCGGCGGGGTGCATTTGTACTCCGTCGGTTACAGAGGTTGGTCGCCATCAGAGTCGTGCGGGGTTATCGCACGATCTCCTACACAGCCGCCACCTTGCTGGCGGGTTCCGCGCCGTTTCACCTGCTGGCGAAAATGGACGCAGAGGTCTATCAAAGCCTCTGCGACCTTCGCCAGCGGGGCGTGGACCCGCACGGCGAGGAGGCCGCCAGGGCCCGAAGCCAGGCGCGGCGACGCGTCTATAGTCGGTGGCTGGTCTGGTTATCCAAGCCAGACCAGCGGGATGATCGCGTCGCCGCGGCGGTCCGCCCAGTGTTTTATGCCTGGGTGGGCCGTAGCTGGGGTACGCCCACCTACCGCCTGACACAGGTACTGACCGGACACGGTTGCTTCGGTCGGTACCTGCATCGGATAGGGCGGGAGGCGACGGCTGCGTGCCATCATTGCAGGGGAAGGGAGGACACCGCGCAGCAGACGCTGCAGTTGTGCCCGGCGTGGGCAGCTCAGCGCGGTGTCCTCGTTGGAGTAGTTGGAGCGGACCTCTCGCTGCCGGCCGTCATTCGTGCGATGGTCGGCAGTGAGGAGGCGTGGGCGGCCATGGCCTTGTTTTGTGAAGAGGTCATGGCCGCCAAGGAGGACGCCGAAAGGGCGCGTGAAGAGGTGGGGGGCAGGCGGCGACGTCGTCCGTAAGACCCTCCACCGCTCCCAGTGGCAGGGGGAGCGCGATGGGGTCGGTGATGGTGGTTGGTTGCAAGGTGACGGTCTTTATTCCCTCATTCCCCCTCGCAACCAACCCATCGCCGTACCAGGGGCCCGTGGCAGAGGCCCCGTCTAGCGGGGGCGGCAGTGTTAGCCGGCCCCACAGCCGTGGTCGCGATCGGGTGGGGGCCCGGTCGCGGCTAGTAGCAACAGCACGAGTGGGGGTGACGTCGCGTGTGACCGCGTGGCGTCGCCGGGGGGCAAACATAATTGATTGCCCCCCTTTGGGGGAGGAGGATCACTTCTCCTCCCCCGGGAAGGGCCCGTAGTAGGGCGTTGCACCAACGGGGAGAGTCACGGTAGTATCGCTAGATTGGTTCCCGTGACTCTCCCCAGATAAAGGCGCAGGCGGTCACCGTGGTGTTTTAGCCGGTAAGAGTCCGGCACTACCCCGGCCTCCCCCCAGGGAGCCGGGGTGTCCATGAGGATTTCACCACGTTAAAAAAAAAAAAAAAAAAAAGGTATGGGTTATGTCCGCATCTGGCTCATGATTTTGCCTTGTTCGCATGCTTGTTGGCCAGATCCTGGTTTTTTTTCTAGTTTGAATCACGTAGTAATGTGGTACCACACTGAAACAGACAATTAAACGTGGTTTCGATCCACATTTTAGAGGATAACACCGGTTAGGTCTGGGTTAGGTCTGGGTTATGCCTGCATCTGGCTCATGATTTAGCATTTTCATATAATTGATGGCTAGATCCTGGGTTTTTTCGGGTTTGAATCACGTAGTAATGTGGTACCACACTGAAACAGACAATTAAACCTGGATTCGATCAATATTTCAGAGGATAACACCGGTTAGGTCTGGGTTAGGTCTGGGTTATGTCCGCATCTGGCTCATGATTTTGCCTTGTTCGCATGCTTGTTGGCCAGATCCTGGTTTTTTTCTGGTTTGAATCACGTAGTAATGTGGTACCACACTGAAACAGACAATTAAACGTGGTTTCGATCAATATTTTAGAGGATAACGCCGGTTAGGTCTGGGTTAGGTCTGTGTTATGCCTGCATCTGGCTCATGATTTTGCCTTGTTCGCATGCTTGTTGGCCAGATCCTTGGTACTCTCTGGTTTGAATCACGTAGTAATGTGGTACCACACAAAAACAGTCAATTAAACCTGGTTTCGATCAATATTTTAGAGGATAACACCGGTTAGGTCTGGGTTAGGTATGGGTTACGCCAGCATCTGGCTCATGATTTTGCCTTCACCGCATTCTTGTTCGCCAGAACCTGGGTTTTTTCGGGTTTGAATCACGTAGTAATGTGGTACCACACTGAAACAGACAATTAAACCTGGATTCGATCAATATTTCAGAGGATAACACCGGTTAGGTCTGGGTTAGGTCTGGGTTATGCCCGCATCTGGCTCATGATTTTGCCTTTTCCGCATACTTGTTGGCCAGATCCTGGGTTTTCCCCGGTTTGAATCACGTAGTAATGTGCTACCGCACTGAAACGGTCAATTAAACCTGGTTTCGATCAATATTTTAGAGGATAACACCGGTTAGGTCTGGGTTAGGTCTGGGTTATGCCCGCATCTGGCTCATGATTATGCATTTTCATATAATTGTTGGCTAGATCCTGAGTTTTTTCCTCTTTGAATCACGCAGTAATGTGGTACCACATTGAAACAGTCAATTAAACCAGGATTCGATCAATATCTTAGAGGATAACGCCGGTTAGGTCTGGGTTAGGTCTGTGTTATGCCTGCATCTGGCTCATTATTTTGCCTTGTTCGCATGCTTGTTGGCCAGATCCTGGATTATTTCTGGTTTGAATCACGTAGTAATGTGGTACCACACTGAAACAGTCAATTAAACCTGGTTTCGATCCACATTTTAGGGGACAACACCGGTTAGGTCTAGGTTAGGTCTGGGTTATGCCCCCAACTGGCTCATGATTTTGCCTTTTCGCATACTTGTTGGCCAGATCCTGGTTTATTTCTGGTTTGAATCACGTAGTAATGTGGTACCACACTGAAACAGTCAATTAAACCTGGTTTCGATCAATATTTTAGAGGTTAACACCATTTAGGTCTGGGTTAGGTCTGGGTTCTGCCCCCAACTGGCTCATGATTTTGCCTTCTCGCATACTTGTTGGCCAGATCCTGGGTTTTTTCCTGTTTGAATCACGTAGTAATGTGGTACCACAGTGGAACAGTCAATTAAACCTGGATGCGGTCAGTATTTTAGTCGGTAACACCGGTTAGGTCTGGGCTAGGTCTGAGATATGCACGCATCTGGCTTATATTGTCGCCTTTTTCGCATACTTGTTGGCCGGATCCTGGGTCTTTTCTGGTTTGAATCAGGTAGTAGTGTGGTACCACACTGAAACAGTCAATTAAACCTGGTATCGATCCACATTTTAGAGGATAACAACGGTTAGGTCTGTGTTAAGTCTGGGATATGCCCGCATCTGGCTTATACTGTCTCCTTTTTCGCATACTTGTTGGCCGGATCCTGGGTCTTTTCTGGTTTGAACCAGGTGGTAATGTGGCACCACACTGAAACAGTCAATTAAACCTGGTTGCGATCAATATTTTAGAGATTAACACCATTTGGGTCTGGGTTAGGTCTGGGTTATGCCCGCATCTGGCTCATGGTTTTGCCTTCTTCGCATACTTGTTGGCAAGATCCTGGGTTTTTTCGTGTTTGAATCTCGTAGTAATATGGTACCACACTGAAACTGTCAATTAGACCTGGTTTCGATCCACATTTTAGAGGACAACACCGGTTAGGTCTGGGTTATGCCCGCATCTGGCTCATGATTATGCATTTTCATATAATTGTTGGCTAGATCCTGGGTTTTTTCCTCTTTGAATCACGCAGTAATGTGGTACCACATTGAAACAGTCAATTAAACCTGGTTTCGATCAATATTTTAGAGGACAACACCGGTTAGGTCTGGGTTATGCCCGCATCTGTCTCATGATTTTGCCTTCTTCGCATGCTTGTTGGCCAGATCCTGCTTTTTTCTGGTTTGAATCACGTAGTAATGTGGTACCACACTGAAACAGTCAATTAAACCTGGTTTCGATGTATATTTTAGAAGATATCACCGGTAAGATCTGGGTTAGGTCTTGGTTATGCCCCCAACTGACTCATGATTTTGCCTTCTTCGCATACTTGTTGGCCAGATCCTGGGCTTTTTCGGGTTTGAATCACGTAGTAATGTGGTACCACATTGAAACAGTCAATCAAACCTGGATTCGGTCAGTATTTCAGTCGGTAACACCGGCTAGGTCTGGGCTAGGTCTGAGATATGCACGCATCTGGCTTATATTGTCGCCTTTTTCGCATACTTGTTGGCCGGATCTTGGGTCTTTTCAGGTTTGAATCAGGTAGTAGTGTGGTACCACACTGAAACAGTCAATTAAACCTGGTATCGATCCACATTTTAGAGGATAACAACGGTTAGGTCCGTGTTAAGTCTGGGATATGCCCGCATCTGGCTTATACTGTCTCCTTTTTCGCATACTTGTTGGCCGGATCCTGGGTCTTTTCTGGTTTGAACCAGGTAGTAATGTGGCACCACACTGAAACAGTCAATTAAACCTGGTTGCGATCAATATTTTAGAGATTAACACCATTTGGGTCTGGGTTAGGTCTGGGTTATGCCCGCATCTGGCTCATGGTTTTGCCTCCTTCGCATACTTGTTGGCCAGATCCTGGGTTTTTTCGTGTTTGAATCTCGTAGTAATATGGTACCACACTGAAACTGTCAATTAGACCTGGTTTCGATCCACATTTTAGAGGACAACACCGGTTAGGTCTGGGTTATGCCCGCATCTGGCTCATGATTATGCATTTTCATATAATTGTTGGCTAGATCCTGGGTTTTTTCCTCTTTGAATCACGCAGTAATGTGGTACCACATTGAAACAGTCAATTAAACCTGGTTTCGATCAATATTTTAGAGGACAACACCGGTTAGGTCTGGGTTATGCCCGCATCTGTCTCATGATTTTGACTTCTTCGCATGCTTGTTGGCCAGATCCTGCTTTTTTTCTGGTTTGAATCACGTAGTAATGTGGTACCACACTGAAACAGTCAATTAAACCTGGTTTCGATCCACATTTTACAGGATAACACCGGTTAGGTCTGGGATAGGTATGGGTTATGTCCGCATCTGGCTCATGATTTTGCCTTGTTCGCATGCTTGTTGGCCAGATCCCGGGTTTTTTCGTGTTTGAATCTCGTAGTAATATGGTACCACACTGAAACTGTCAATTAAACCTGGTTTCGATCCACATTTTAGAGGACAACACCGGTTAGGTCTGGGTTATGCCCGCATCTGGCTCATGATTATGCATTTTCATATAATTGTTTGCTAGATCCTGGGTTTTTTCGGGTTTGACTCACGTAGTAATGTGGTACCCCACTGAAACTGTCAATTAATCCTGGTTTCGATCCACATTTTAGAGGATAACACCGGTTAGGTCTGGGTTAGGTCTGGGTTATGCCTGCATCTGGCTCATGATTTTGCTTTGTTCGCATGCTTGTTGGCCAGATCCTGGTTTTTTTTCTGGTTTGAATCACGTAGTAATGTGGTACCCCACTGAAACAGTCAATTAATCCTGGTTTCGATCCACATTTTAGAGGATAACACCGGTTAGGTCTGGGTTAGGTCTGGGTTATGCCCCCAACTGACTCATGATTTTGCCTTGTTCGCATGCTTGTTGGCCAGATCCTGGTTTTTTTTCTGGTTTGAATCACGTAGTAATGTGGTACCACACTGAAACAGACAATTAAACGTGGTTTCGATCCACATTTTAGAGGATAACACCGGTTAGGTCTGGGTTAGGTCTGGGTTATGCCTGCATCTGGCTCATGATTTTGCCTTGTTCGCATGCTTGTTAGCCAGATCCTGTGTTTTTTCTGGTTTGGATCACGTAGTAATGCGGTACCACACTGAAACAGTCAATTAATCCTGGTTTCGATCCACATTTTAGAGGATAACACCGGTTAGGTCTGGGTTAGGTCTGGGTTATGCCTGCATCTGGCTCATGGTTTTGCCTTGTTCGCATGCTTGTTAGCCAGATCCTGTGTTTTTTCTGGTTTGGATCACGTAGTAATGTGGTACCACACTGAAACAGTCAATTAATCCTGGTTTCGATCCACATTTTAGAGGATAACACCGGTTAGGTCTGGGTTAGGTCTGGGTTATGCCTGCATCTGGCTCATGTTTTTGCCTTGTTCGCATGCTTGTTAGCCATATCCTGTGTTTTTTCTGGTTTGGATCCCGTAGTAATGTGGTACCACACTGAAACAGTCAATTAATCCTGGTTTCGATCCACATTTTAGAGGATAACACCGGTTAGGTCTGGGTTAGGTCTGGGTTATGCCTGCATCTGGATCATGGTTTTGCCTTCTTCGCATACTTGTTGGCCAGATCCTGGGTTTTTTCGTGTTTGAATCTCGTAGTAATATGGTACCACACTGAAACTGTCAATTAGACCTGGTTTCGATCCACATTTTAGAGGACAACACCGGTTAGGTCTGGGTTATGCCCGCATCTGGCTCATGATTATGCATTTTCATATAATTGTTGGCTAGATCCTGGGTTTTTTCCTCTTTGAATCACGCAGTAATGTGGTACCACATTGAAACAGTCAATTAAACCTGGTTTCGATCAATATTTTAGAGGACAACACCGGTTAGGTCTGGGTTATGCCCGCATCTGTCTCATGATTTTGCCTTCTTCGCATGCTTGTTGGCCAGATCCTGGTTTTTTTTCTGGTTTGAATCACGTAGTAATGTGGTACCCCACTGAAACAGTCAATTAATCCTGGTTTCGATCCACATTTTAGAGGATAACACCGGTTAGGTCTGGGTTAGGTCTGGGTTATGCCTGCATCTGGCTCATGATTTTGCCTTGTTCGCATGCTTGTTGGCCAGATCCTGGTTTTTTTTCTGGTTTGAATCTCGTAGTAATATGGTACCACACTGAAACTGTCAATTAAACCTGGTTTCGATCCACATTTTAGAGGACAACACCGGTTAGGTCTGGGTTATGCCCGCATCTGGCTCATGATTATGCATTTTCATGTAATTGTTGGCTAGATCCTGGGTTTTTTCGGGTTTGAATCACGTAGTAATGTGGTACCCCACTGAAACAGTCAATTAATCCTGGTTTCGATCCACATTTTAGAGGATAACACCGGTTAGGTCTGGGTTAGGTCTGGGTTATGCCTGCATCTGGCTCATGATTTTGCCTTGTTCGCATGCTTGTTGGCCAGATCCTGCTTTTTTTTCTGGTTTGAATCACGTAGTAATGTGGTACCACACTGAAACAGACAATTAAACGTGGTTTCGATGAATATTTTCGAGGATAACACCGGTTAGGTTTGGGTTAGGTCAGGGTTATGCCCGCTTCTCGCTCATGTTTCTGCCTTCATCGCATACTTGTTGGCCAGATCCTTGGTCCTCTCTGGTTTGAATCACGTAGTAATGTGGTACCACACAGTAACAGTCAATTAAACTTGGTTTCGATCAATGTTTTAAAGGATAACACCGGTTAGGTCTGTGTTATGTCCGCATCTGGCTCATGATTTTGCTTTCTTCGCATACTTGTTGGCCAGATCCTGGATTTTTTCTGGTTTGAATCAAGTAGTAACGTGGTACCACACTGAAATAATCAATTAAACCTGTTTTCGATGAATATTTTAGAGGATATCACCGGTTAGGTCTGGCCAGAAATGATATTTTCGGTAAGGAATTTTTTTCTCGAAAGTGAGTATGATTTCGTGGATATGTCTGTTGACCAAAAATGCTTGTAACCGACCCCTGCAACCAAGAATAATTTTTTCAGAGTGATTTGAAATTTTTGAAATTCTCTAATAGCGTTTTAACGACGCCTCAGTCGAGAAATTGATATTCCTAATTTTCGTCTTATTTTGGCTTTTAGAATCTCCCATTAAAATTTTTCCCAGGTGTGACCAAACACTCTGTATATATCTATTAGTCCTGAAATATTATTAAATCAATATTAATCAAATTACACCTTGACCGAATTCATTTCAATCCCCACACCAATATATATTGCGTGTAACCCATAAATGGTTGAGAATGGAGTCATCTTTCCCATACTGGTATTATTAGATGGTCGCAGGTCCTGCATAAATTTCAATTTACATCATTTTTGTTTTGAGTAAACTCATTTTACTTTTTTGTATATTACCTAATGCAACTCATATTCTCCAGCCATGCGATGTAGGAATATTTAGACGATTAAAAGTTGCATGGCGAAAGGTAGTACAGGAACATAGACAAAGTACGTAGGTAGACTAAACCCATTACGAAGGTGAATTTCGCACCAATATTTCATACCATATATAAATTCCATGAAGACGGAGATCTTTATAAATGCTTTTAAAGCTTGTGGTGGCCTATGACCGTTTAACTCAAATACAATTTACTACACAAAACGTATTTCAGAAAGAAGAAAATAAATTAGAATTCATGTCGCCAGATGAAACTGACATCAATGACAGCAATATAAGTAGTTTTACATAGCATTCAAGAGCATATTCCAGATGATCTGAAAGAATTATTTGAAATAGCTTGTGCAAGTAATCTCTGTTTCCAGAGAGGGGAACAACTTTGTTTTCTATATAGAAAATATTAAAATACAATCGGGACACAACTAAGACACAACTTAATAACTCGCAGAGAGAAAGCACTGCTGATGTTCAACGCAGTGCAGTTCATAGTAACAGTAAAACCAATACCAGTGTAGAAGACTAATTTAACAATGTTTCGCTAGAAGAAACTAATATACGATATACTGATCATTAATTAACTTTAATATTTCATGACAATGATGCTTTTACTTTTTTCTAATGAGAATTGTTTTGTTTCTGATAGTATTGAAACTGAAAATATTAATTTTAAAGAAATAGTTCATAATAATGTCTTTACTTCTAATGGGAATTGTTTTGTTTCCGATGGTACTGAAATCAAACTACATTAATTCTACAACATTACCATTACATTACGGTTGAAGAACATGAATTCATCCAACGTTCTCGTAAAGACAAAGATTCTTCAGAATCTATTCTGGATAAGCATTATCAACATTATCAAAAAATTGAAAAAACAACAAAGAAAAGAAAAGAAATATAGTTTATATACAATTGATAACCAGGAAAAAGAGAAACAAAGAATGAAAGAAGAACGATTAGAAAAGAAAAAAACAAGCCGAGGAATTAAAAGAAGAAAAGCTATTGAAAAAAGAAAGAAAAACAGAAAAATGAAAAGGAAAAGGAGAAAGAAAAGCAAGACGAAGAGAAGGAGAAATGTAAAACTCAAACTAAAAATAAAAATAAAGTTAAGAACGTGAAAAGAAAATAATAAATAAGATTATTTTGTGTGTGTGCTTTTTACAGGGTGAATGTAGTAACTGAACCAGGTGGTTATGACTATGCAAGATTTTTATTAGCATCTTTTTCAAACTCCACTTGGAACAAGGCTGTACGTATGTATGTATGGGATTATCAGGAACCGTGTTTGTTCGTTAATCGGCACATCAAGCGGCACACTCGTATTTATTTCGTTAAACACAGTCACACCTACTACGTACTTTTCAATCTTTCTCTCTTCCGTGCCGTCTTTTCTCACTTTCTGGGTTATTCACCCATCAGCTGTTCGGCCGTACGCTCGCCGCGTGTTGACGGCTTTTTCGGCGGTAACCGTCTTCGCTCGTGCAAGCTCGTGGACAGCGAACGATTCGCTGTTCGGCCAAAAATTCGTGCGCGATTTAATAAT
This sequence comes from Colletes latitarsis, assembly GCF_051014445.1. Lineage (NCBI taxonomy): Eukaryota > Metazoa > Arthropoda > Insecta > Hymenoptera > Colletidae > Colletes > Colletes latitarsis. The sequence continues at coordinate 9,676,652 of NC_135147.1, forward strand.
TTTTAACTGCACGGTTCCCTACATACAGGGTGTTCGACCACCCCTGGGAAAAATTTTAATGGGAGATTCTAGAGGCCAAAATAAGACGAAAATCAAGAATACCAATTTGTTGATGGAGGCTCTGTTAAAAAGTTATTAATGTTTAAAGTTCCGCTCGTACTGAATTTTTTTCTCGAAAATGCGCAAGATTTCGGAGGTATGTCTATTCATAAAAAATGATTGTAACTGACCCCCGCAACTGAAAATAATTTTTCACAGAACGATTTGAAATCATTTTTTTTCGTCGAAAAATATAGGCACCTGATTAGATTTTCGGTAAGGAATTTTTTTCTCGAAAGTGCGCAGGATTTCGGGGGTATGTGTAATGACCAAAAATTATTGTAATTGACCCCTGCAACCGAAAATAATTTTTTTAGAACGATTTGAAAAATTTGTTTTTCGCCGAAAAATTTCAACACCTACCCGAATTTTTTTCTCGAAACTGAGTAGGATTTCGAATATATGTCTATTCACTAAAAATGCTTGTAATTTACCTCCGCAGCCGAAAATAATTTTTCCGGAACGATTTGAAACTTTTGAATTTAATTGTTAATAACTTTTTAACGAAGCCTCCATCAACAAATTGGTATTCTTGATTTTCGTCTTATTTTGGCCTCTAGAATCTCCTATTAAAATGTTTCCCAGGGCTGGCCGAACACCCTGTATACTACTATGTACTTATCAGTTTTTATTTTGTACTTTTGTAAAAATATTATATATTTATACAGGAAGAATCCAGTATGGGCCAGGATACAGCCTCATTCGAAGTAGAGTTTGAAAAAGATGCTAAGAAAAATCTTCCATAGTCACAATTTGGTTCAGTTACTTATATGTATATACACATAGAGGGTGTTCGGCCACCCCTGGGAGAAATTTTCATGGAGGATTCTAGAGGCCAAAATACGAAAATGCAGACGGAAATCAAGAATACCAATTTGCTGATAGAGGCTTCGTTAAAAAGTTATTAACAATTAAATTCAAAAATTTCAAATCGTTCTGGAAAAATTGTTTTCGGTTGCGGGGGTCAATTACAATCATTTTTGGTGAATGCACATACCTCCGAAATCTTACCCACTTTCGAGAAAAATATTCGAGAATGTGTGAAATTTTTTCGATGGAAAAAAAATTTCAAATCGTTCTAAAAGAATTATTTTCGGTTGCGGGGGTCAATTACAATCATTTTTGGTCATTACACATGCCCTCGGAATCCTACGCGCTTTCGAGAAAAAAATTCTTTACCGAAAATCTTATTAGATGCCTAAATTTTTCGACGAAAAAAAAAAAAAAATCTCAAATCGTTCTAGAAGAATTATTTTCGGTTGTGGGGGTCAATTGCAATCATTTTCGGTGAATAGACATACCCCCGAAATCCTACCCACTTTCTAGAAAAAAAATCGGCTAGGTGTGAAATTTTTTCGATGGAAAGAAAAAATTTGAAATCGTTTTAGAAAAATTATCTTCGGTTGCGGGGGTTACTTACAACTATTTTGGGTGAATAGTCATACCCCCCAAATCTTGCGCATTTTGGAGAAAGAAATTCTGTACGGGCGGAACTTTAAACGTTAATAACTTTTTAACAAAGCCTCCATCAACAAATTGGTATTCTTGATTTTCGTCTTATTTTGGCCTCTAGAATCCCCTGGGAGAAATTGTAATGGGAGATTCTAGAGGTTAAAGTAGGATTCGAATTTTTTTCTCGAAAATGCGCAGGATTTCGTATGTGGCATGTCTATTCACCGAAAATAATTGTAATTGACCCCCGAAATCGAAAGTAATTTTTTCAGAACGATTTGAAATTTTCTTTTTTTTTCGTCGAAAAATTTAGGCACTGCCTGTCGATTTTTCTTAAAAATTCCTTTTTGATTTTTATTCAGTTTGTTTGTCGCCCGACAAAATAGTTGTTTAATAATACTCTTTTTGTAGGTGCCCATGAGCTCTACTCCCGAAAAAAAACGTTTCATTGAAATATATTCACTATTCACTATATCAGTAGTGGTTGCGGAGGCTGTTTGAAAATTTGACCAGTTATATGGGATTTTTCTCACTTTACGGGCTCAAGGAACAACTTTTCCAACATTTCATTCATTAATCTCTACATATTCTCCATTAAAATATGCGTTGTGTTGCTGTTTGAAACATTAAAATCGTTCAATCCGTTCAGAAGTTATGATGTTTTAATGATTCGCATGAAAATTCGTGCAGATCTTTCTGTCTGGCCAGAAATGATATTTTCGGTAAGGTATTTTTTTCTCGAAACTGAGTATGATTTCGTGGATATGTCTGTTGGCCAAAAATGCTTGTAACCGACCCCTGCAACCAAAAATAATGTTTTCAGAGTGATTTGAAATTTTTGAAATTTTTTAATAGCGTTTTAACGACGCCTCAATCAACAAATTGATATGCTTAATTTTCGTCTTATTTTCGACTCTAGAATCTCCCATTGAAATTTTTCCCAGGGGTGGCCGAACAACACCTTGTATATGAAAAGATTGTACGAATACTTACCATACCTTACATAATTATATCCGCGATGTTTAATCGTATTTTTGGACTGGTCGTTACACAATACCTTAAATCTACTTTGTTTCGAAACGCAATAATCAATATATCGTTTTACTTGGTCCAAGGTTTTGCCTACCATTCTAGGATAAAAGAAACTATTTTACATTTTTAAAAACTATTTTGCAAAAGTGTTTTCAATAATGTTCACTATGTAAATATGTAAGAAGAATGTTAGTCCTCTATAGCACTAACTTTAAAACTAACGAGAATTGAAAATTTTTCACAACTGTTACTTATGAATACAGAGTGGAATCAACTGCTACTGAGGTATATATCTGTATATACCACGTACGAAATTGGATAAGCGTTGGTTGGGTAGTGGATTTGTCACGTCTTGAAAATAACAATAAAGTAGAAACAATTTGTATAAAAGAGTAATTTCATTCGGTCGGTATTAAATACATAAAAATTAAAATTTAAATAGAGTTATTTAATTTTGCTGGGTCGTTTTATAAAAATGAAATAAGCTTACTTACTAAAATCTTCGTAGCTCTCTGGTGGAATCTTTTCATAAACAATGTGATGATACGTGTAACTGAAATTTCCTGTTGTTTCGCTTTTATTTAAATATGGTTCGAACAATCCGTCCTTTCAACATTTTTAAAATGTTCTTGTAATAATAATACGTTCTGGTATGGATCGTATAACCAAGGTTGAAGGAAGGGATCTATCCTAAAATTTTGAAAATAAAATTTAAATAATACTGTAATAAACGATCCATCTTTATTTTTAACTTAAGTTAACAAACTAGAACTCAGAGAAACAGGCCATGTATCGTTGTTTTTTAATATGTTTTTTAACCAAGATCGCTGCTCTCGCTACTTCGTCTTGCATTGCATTGGAGTTCCAATATCCTCCAGAGTCTAAAAGAAAAATTATTTTCTGATTACACTCGTTCGTTCCCAGTACAAAATATTTCAAAACATTGACACGAACTGAAATGTACAGAGTGTTCGTCCACCCCTGGGACAAATTTTAATGGTAGATTCTAGAGGCGAAAATAAGGTGAAAATCAAGAATACCAATTTGTTGATTGAGGCTTCGTTAAAAAGTGTTTAAAAATGTTTAAAGTTCCACCTGTGAAACGGCAATCTGCGAACAGCTGCGTACGCGTGATAGTGATCCTCACTCAGAAAACTGTAATACTACTGTCGATAGATACGTCATGAAGTAGAGTTTCTCATGCCGGGTGGAACCACTATCCCGCGCACGCAGCTGTACGCAGATTGCCCATCTACAGGCGCAACTGTTTTGGGTTATGGAATAACGACGAAATATTATAGATTGAGATTTAATATGCTATATTAGATATAAAATATAAAAAAGAACACTTAATGGCGTGAAAAAACGGTAGAGACACCAACCGGAAGTCCTAGATTATATGTCGCGACTATTAGGGACTGCAACCGGGACAGCAGAGGAATTGAATTTGCAGGAAGTTCAAAACAAAACTTTACAACAGCAACTTTAAACGTTAATAACTTTGGTATATTCCTACCAAACGGCCCGTTCAACGATCGGGATGGGTTATACGTAATTCGTATTCGTCTAATTCAGTATATTATTTATATGCATTTCATTATCTGCGGAAATTCGGTATTTTTACAAAGTAAGTAAGTATTTTAAATATATTCTGATAGGTTCACAGGTGGAAACAAGCGACTGTCGTTACCTGTGTTCAAAATGCCAGCTAGTAAAATGCTAATTTGTTAACAATAACATTTATTGAATGAAATTTCTGCTATTTCTGCAAATATCTCATTGAATAAATCACCATCTTCCTATTACATACATACATTTACTAAATACATAATGGCTCAGGTATCCAATGAAGTTACTCTTATTGAAAATATAAAATATTGATAGTATTATATGTTAGAAAAAAGATTAAAAAATGTGTGGCACGCCTGCAAGTGGTTTCTTCAATTTAATTCATGTAAGCATCAGTAATGAGATCATGAAAATTGACGCTGTGATTAATTTTCAAATGGCCTCTGTGCCATTATTTCTACAACAAAATGTTGATTCATCAGTCTCTATCTACTCTACTCTACTCTACCCTTCCAATTGCTGCGCAGTATTTTTATTTAATGTTAGTTATATAATATCACGACATTGCTCATAATTATGTGTTAGCATATATGGTAATTTTAAAACAATATCTGTAGCTGAGTTTGTTTTTAGAAAACCACGTTCTTTGCTTTCCAAATATCTTTATATAATGCAATGGCTTTTAAAAAATAAGAGTATAAACATCTCACCGTAAACCGTAAATAGTTTACATTTTAAAGATCCAGAAACAGACGCTCATACGAATAAAATAGAAACTACGTGGAAGCATAGTAAACACTTTTTGCCTGAATATTGTCGGTTAGTATTTGCAGTTCCACACGTTTTTTAATATGTTTTTCTAACATATAATACAAAATAATAAATATTATATTTTCTATTTTCAGCAAAAAAGATAATTTCATTGGATACTTAAGCTATTACGTGTTTTATAAACCTTTCAAGCAAGGAAAGGATGATTTATTTAATCAGTTCTTGAAAGAAATTTCAGAAATTTCATTTGATGATTGATTCTGTAAAAAATCAAAATATACCAGACTTAGATGATAATGAAATTTAATAATAAAAACAAGTTAAACCAACGTACCGCGTACAATAGTAATTTACTATATATTGTAAACACTGTCAGAGGCGGGGAGGCATTTTTTATTGTTGCTGCATGTACTGTCTACATACCTATGAGTACTGTCTGAGTAGTGCTAGGTTATAGGGGTGGGTTTTAATACTGTCCACCTGACCGACTCGTGGAAGTTCTATGCCTAAAAAAATGATTTTTATGCATCATACACGTTCTACAAATTCCCATTTGACAATGTAGAATAGATCCAATTAGATAAATTATTTATAATTTTTAAAATGAACATAGCAACGATGGTCACTTGTTTCTATCTGTGAACCTGTCAAAAAATGTACTTAACCTTACTTTTTTACTGTAACTTTTTATAATAACAGTAACAGTTTATAAAAAAATAACGAATTTCCACAGATAATGAAATGCATATCAATAATGTACTGAATTAGGCGAATCGAATAATGTATAACTGACCCCGATCCGTGAACGGGCCGTTTGCTAGGAATGTTCCATAACTTTTCAACAAAGTCTAAAATTTTTCCCAAGGGTGAATACCTATACACTGTATAGATATCCTGTTTCCTTCAACCGAACGACATGTGTCCCTAAAAAATATATTTATAAAATAAGTCGGTCAAGTAGGAAGAATATTCAGATATTTAAGAATATGAATATATTGGTGAAAATATCCATTCCTCTTACCTTTATGTCCTGTGTATTGGATAATATAGATTTACATACTTTTACCGCTGAATTCGAAATTCTGAACTAAAGTACAGGACCAACCAATTAAATTAAGTTGCAAGAATGCATAAGCGATAAAACTGCATAAAGACTTTTTAAGCATGAGAGATAAAACTTACAGAGAATTTAATAGAAAATTATAAAACAAAATGTTTACTTAAGACTTACCTTTTGTAAAAACCGGCGATATCGACTGTGTGAGTGTAAATCGTCGTACGTTCGTGCCCGGTGCGGTAAAACACGTGCATCGATCTAGATTACGTACGTTCCACGCGTGCCACTTTCTCGATCTATACTTTTACATAAAAATATTCGATGAGGTGCATTTCTAGCTATTACGTGTAGCATCATGAGCAAACTCTTAGAAAATCACTCCTACTCCTCATTTGAACGGAATTTTTACTTTCATGATTTTAGCGAAAAGTCGTTTTCCTGCTCGGGGAACACATATGTACAGGGTGTTCGGCCACCCCTGGGAAAAATTTTAATGGGGGATTCTAGATGCCAAAATACGAAAATCTGGCTCATGATTTTGCCTTTTTCGCATACTTGTTGGACAGATCCTGGGTTTTTTCGGGTTTGAATCATGTAGTAGTGTCATACCACACTGAAGCAGTCAATTAAGCCTGATTTCGATCTATATTTTAGAAGATATCACCGGTAAGATCTGGGTTAGGTCTTGGTTATGCCCCCAACTGGCTCATGATTTTGCATTTTTCATATACTTGTTGGATAGATCCTGGGTTTTTTCCTGTTTGAATCACGCAGTAATGTGGTACTACATTGCAACAGTCAATTAAACCTGGTTTCGATCAATATTTTAGAGGATAAAACCGGTTAGGTCTGGATTATGCCCTCATCTGGTACATGATTTTGCCTTGTTCGCATGCTTGTTGGATAGATCCTGGGTTTTTTCCTGTTTGAATCACGCAGTAATGTGGTACTACATTGAAACAGTCAATTAAACCTGGTTTCGATCCACATTTTAGAGGATAACACCGGTTAAGTCTGGGTTAGATCTGGGTTATGCCCGCATCTCGCTCATGATTCTGCCTTCATCGCATTCTTGTTCGCAGAACCTGGGTTTTTTCGGGTTTGAATCACGTAGTAATGTGGTACCACACTGAAACAGTCAATTAAACCTGGATTCGGTCAGTATTTCAGAGGATAAAACCGGTTAGGTCTGGGATAGGTCTGCGTTATGCCCGCATCTGGCTCATGATTTTGCCTTCTTCGCATACTTGTTGGCCAGATTCTGGGTTTTTGGGGTTTGAATCACGTAGTAATGTGGTACCACACAGTAACAGTCAATTAAACCTGGATTCGATCCACATTTTAGAGGATAACACCGGTTAGGTCTGGGTTAGATCTGGGTTATGTCCGCATCTGGCTCATGATTTTGCCTTCTTCGCATACTTGTTGGCCAGATCCTGGGTTTTTTCGGGTTTGAATCACGCAGTAATGTGGTACCACAGTGTAACAGACAATTAAACCTGGTTTCGATCAATATTTTAGAGGATAACACCGGTTAGGTTTGGGTTAGGTCAGGGTTATGCCCGCTTCTCGCTCATGTTTCTGCCTTCATCGCATACTTGTTGGCCAGATCCTTGGTCCTCTCTGGTTTGAATCACGTAGTAATGTGGTACCACACAGTAACAGTCAATTAAACTTGGTTTCGATCCACATTTTATAGGATATCACCGGTTAGGTCTGGGTTAGGTCTGGGTTATGCCCGCATCTGGCTCATGATTTTGCCTTTTTCGCATACTTGTTGGCCAGATCCTGGGTTTTTTCCTGTATGAATCACGCAGTAATGTGGTACTACATTGAAACAGTCAATTAAACCTGGTTTCGATCAATATTTTAGAGGATAAAACCGGTTAGGTCTGGATTATGCCCGCCTCTGGTACATGATTTTGCCTTGTTCGCATGCTTGTTGGATAGATCCTGGGTTTTTTCCTGTTTGAATCACGCAGTAATGTGGTACTACATTGAAACAGTCAATTAAACCTGATTTCGATCAATATTTTAGAGGATAACAACGGTTAGGTCTGGATTAGGTCTGTGTTATACCCGCATCTGGCTCATGATTCTGCCTTCATCGCATTCTTGTTCGCCAGAACCTGGGTTTTTTCGGGTTTGAATCACGTAGTAATGTGGTACCACACTGAAACAGTCAATTAAACCTGTATTCGATCCACATTTTAGAGGATAACACCGGTTAGGTCTGGGTTAGATCTGGGTTATGCCCGCATCTGGCTCATGATTTTGCCTTCTTCGCATGCTTGTTGGCCAGATCCTGGGTTTTTTTCTGGTTTGAATCACGTAGTAATGTGGTACCGCACTGAAACAGTCAATTAAACCTGGTTTCGATCAATATTTTAGAGGATAACAACGGTTAGGTCTGGATTAGGTCTGTGTTATACCCGCATCTGGCTCATGATTTTACCTTTTTCGCATACTTGTTGGCCAGATACCAGCGTTTTTCCTGTTTGAATCACGTTGTAATGTGGTACCACAATGAAGCAGTCAATTAAACCTGGTTTCGATCAATATTTTAGAGGATAACACCGGTTAGGTCTGGGTTAGGTCTGGGTTATGCCCCCAACTGGCTCATGATTTTCCTTTTTTCCTATACTTGTTGGCTAGATCTTGTGTTTTTTCGGGTTTGAATCACGTAGTAATGTGGTACCACACTAAAGCTGTCAATTAAACCCGGTTTCGTTCATTATTTTTTTTTAATTCTACATAAGCAATTTAATTTTTATATGTATACAGGGTGTTCGGCCACCCCTGGGAAAAATTTTAATGGAAGATTCTAGAGGCCAAAATAAGACGAAAATCAAAAATACCAATTTGTTGATGGAGGCTTCGTTAAAAAAATATGAACAATTAAATTAAAAAATTTTAAATGGTTTTGGAAAAATTATTTTCGTTTGCGGGAGTCAATTAGAATCATTTTGTATGAATACACATATCCCGAAAATCCTACCCTCCTTCGAGAAAAAAATTCGTGTAGGTGGTAAAATTTCTCGGCGGAAAAAAAAATTTTTCAAATCGTTCTAAAAAAATTATTTCCCACTAGCATGCCCCATCTGGGCTGCGCCCGAGATGGTAGCGTTACACAACAGATACCAGGCGCTTTTTCGTTCCATTTTTTGGCTAAGTAATTGCGGCAAGTATGATCCATCGCTCCTACTTTAACTTCTCGTAAATTAAGATAGTCAATTCCTCTCTCAGGGTCTGCCAGCCTTTCAGCTGCAGTACGGGCTTAACGAACCCGGGGTACCCGAGCCATACACACACCGTAAGCCTCCTGTTGGTCGTCACAAACCAATTCCCTATTGGTTTTGTGAATGGTACGTGACGGCAGGAGGAACGGGGGTCTTGGCTTAACCGCCTGGGCCACGAGTATGGCGAATTTATAAAATCGCCCTCCAATCCTAAGCTATGGTGCGCGGCGATGCGATGCATGGTTGGGGGAGAAGGCCCAATCCCAAGCGACCACCTCCGGGGAACCTGCCGAACCCCCGGAGTATTAGGCTTACCCGGGTAAGGCGGCTCTGCCCGGGTGGACCTTTATTTCCGACCATCTCGTGGGATTTTTATGGACACAGAAAATAAAATGGGGATGGGGCGGGTTTTGTCGGTTGGGGAGGACGGAGACGGGGTTGGGGTTAGGGTGGCGTCACTCGCGCCCCACTCAGCGCCAGGTCCGGCTTCGTGGAGGGTGGAGGAGGACGACGAGACGGCGTCGGTCTCGTCCTTCTCCTCCAACACGAGCCACATAGGCTCTAAGAGGAAGAGGACGGGGCAGGCCGTCGTCGAGGTGGGCGGGGCGATGAGCCCGTCGGTGAGGCTGAGTTGCCTCAGGGACGAGGTGACCGAGGAGATATCGGAGAGGATCTCCTCGTCCCTGAGGCGGGTGGAGAAAGTCGCCGCTGCCTGCGCCTTTAAGGGGCAGAAAAGCGGTGGCGCGGAGGCCCTGAAGGCCGCGGCGGAGGAAATGAGGGAGGCGGCGCGGGAGCTCAGAGGGCGGAACGCCCGTCTGCAGCTCCTGTTGGAGGAGGAGCGACAGGGGAGGAGGGGGGCAGAGGCGCTGTGGAACAGCGCGGCCCTCCCTCCCATCCTCCCTCCTCCTCCACCGCCGCGTCCCTCGGCGGAGGTAAATAAGCGGAGTGCGGCGGCAGTGGTGCGGGGCACCGCGGGCCCCTCCACCCGCACTCCGCCCGTGAAGAAGTCCCCGTCCTCCTCAGAAGACGATCTTCTGAGGAGGATTGGGGACATGATTGATGGCAAGCTGGCCGCCTTCCGGGAGGAGCTCCTCGCCGGAAGAGCGGTCAGCAGGAAGGCGGTGCCTCCCCGACCTGTTCCGGTACAGTCGGGGAAGGCAAAGAAGGGCGGAGTGAAGGCTCCGCCCAACGTTGCGGCACCAGGGCCCCGGGTCGCGACCCCCAAGGGGGGTGGTGTACCCGTGGTCGCGGTGGTCGCGTCCTCCACAGCACCCTCCCAAGGGGTGGTGGCGTGGAGTGAGGTGGTGGGGCGGAAGGCGAAGCGGGCGGCGAGGATGGCCTCGCAACCGCGGCCTCCGCCTCCGCCGCCGGCGGCCAAGGTAAAGGCCGCGAAGGTCGGGAAGGCACGACCAGGTCGTCCCCCAAAAACGGCAGCGGTGACGCTGACCGTTGCGCAGGGGGGCGACCTGACCCTCGCGGAGGCGATGCGGCTCGCCAGGGAGAATATCTCCCTGGAAGAGCTGGGCATCGCCTCCGTGAGGGCGAAGAGGGCCGTGACCGGGGGTCTCTTGCTGGAGATCCCCGGTGCAGAAGGCGGCGCGAAGGCGGATCGTCTCGCCCAGAGGCTCCGGGAGCAGCTGGGCGAGCGAGGTGTCCGGGTCGCCCGGCCCACGAAGCGCACGGAGATGCGCGTTTGTGGGCTGGACGACTCGGTCAGCGCACAGGATGTGTCCCGTGCCCTTGCGAGGGCGGGGGACTGTCCTGTGGAGGACCTGCGGATCGGAGAGATCCGCAGGTCGCCCTCCGGCCTCGGGTCGGTGTGGGCCCGGTGCCCCCTCTCCGCCGCCCGTAAGGTGGCGGAATCCGGGAGGGTGTTGGTGGGGTGGGTTTCGGCGCGAGTGGAAATCCTCGCGCCGCGCCCGCTCCAGTGTCACCGCTGCCTCGAATTGGGGCACGTGAGGCAGTGGTGCACCTCGCCGGTGGACCGCAGCGGTCAGTGTTACCGCTGCGGTGCCAAAGAGCACCGTGCGAGCCAGTGCTCGGCGGCCCCCCACTGCCCGCTGTGTGCGGACATGGGGAGGCCAGCCGATCACAGGGTGGGGAGCAAGAAGTGCTCCCCCCCCTCCCGGAAGGAGAGGAAGAGGCGGGCTGCACCGGCTCCGGTGCCGAGGGCGGTGGCATCGTCCTCCATGGAGGTGGACGGTGCTACGGGGACGGACGGCCGGGAGGAGGCTGGCGCGGCCATTAATTAATGCCGCCCCGCCTCCTCCTCCAGGCCAACCTCAACCACTGCCGCGCGGCACAGGACTTGATGTCCCAAGTCCTCGCGGAGTGGGGGGTTGGCCTGGCGGTCGCCGCCGAGCCGTACCGCGTCCCTGATCACCCTCATTGGGTGGGCGACGCGGACGGCTTGGTGGCGACGGTATGGGGAGGGGGCGACGGGTCCCCGCCGTTCTCCTTGTTGGAGCGCGGTCGGAGATTCGTCGCCGTGGACTGGGGGGGAGTCGCTGTGGTGGGGTGCTACATTTCGCCCCGTAGCGGTCACGCTGCGTTCGAGCTGTACTTGGCCGAGGTCGCGGCATGCGCGCAGCGCTACGCGGCCCGGCCGGTGCTGGTCCTGGGGGATTTTAATGCCAAGTCGGTGGCTTGGGGATCCCCCAGGACCTCCGTTCGCGGCGGGATCCTGGGCGATTGGGCGGCGGGGCTCGACCTCCGGGTATTGAATCGGGGGTCGGAGCACACATGCGTGCGGCGATATGGGGGGTCCATCGTGGATGTTGGATTCGCGACCCCCAACGCCGTGCGCATGGTGTCGGGTTGGCACGTGGTCGCGGGGGCAGAGACACTCTCCGATCACCGGTACATCCGGATGGAGGTCTCTGCCGCCGCGAGTGCATCCCGACACGGCCGCCTGCGTGGCACCCCACCACGCCGCTGGGCGCTTCGGCGCCTGGACAAGGACGCCCTGATGGCAGCTGCCCTCGCTGCAACTTGGCCGCAGGGAGCGGCCGAGTTGCCGAGCATAGAGGAGGAGGTCGCCCGGCTCGGAGCATTGGTCGCGGGTATTTGCGACGCGGCGATGCCTCGGGTCGGGCGGGCTTCTCCTCGCCGGGCGGTGTACTGGTGGTCGGACGCGATCGCGGAGTTGCGAGTCGCGACTGTCCGCGCCCGACGCCAGTACACCCGCGCGCGCCGTCGTCAACGTACAGGCGACGGCGTGGCGCGAGCGAGGGCAGCTGATGACCTGTATGGAGCATACCGCGTGGCGCGGGTTGCTCTGCAGGTCGCCATCAAACGGGCCAAGACCCAGGCATGGAAGGAGCTCCTCCAGACCCTTGATGATGATCCATGGGGGCGCCCATATAAGGTGGTGCTGAATAAGCTCCGCCCCGTGGGCGCCCCCCGTCACCGAGGGTCTTGACCCCCGGCTGCTGGAGGACGTGGTCAATACACTCTTCCCAATTGGGGAGAGGGGACCGCGTCCTCCGGCGGCGGCGGCTGTCCCAGTGGAGTGGACGGCCGAGCCGGGGGTCACGCAGGAGGAGCTGGCAGCGGCCATCAGACGGCTCGGGGTTCGTAACACGGCCCCGGGTCCGGATGGTGTGCCCGGCCGGGTTTGGGTCTTGACCCAGGGCGTACTTGGGGCCGACCTCAGGCGGTTGTTCGACCGCTGCCTGAGGGACGGGCGATTCCCCCCCAGTTGGAAGGTGGCGAGGATGGTCCTCCTCCGGAAGGAGGGTCGGCCCGCGGAGTCTCCCTCCGCATACCGGCCCATTTGTCTCCTCGACGAGGTGGGCAAGCTCTTCGAGCGTGTGATTGCTGCCCGCCTCGTCGAGCACCTGTCGCGGGGTGATCCCGGTCTGGCCGACTGCCAGTTCGGTTTCCGGGGGGGCCGATCGACTATCGACGCGATAGGTCGTGTGAGGGCCCTCTCGGAGGCGGCCGTCTCCCGGGGAGGGGTGGCATTGGCAATATCCTTGGATATTGCCAATGCCTTTAACACCCTCCCCTGGGAAGAGATAAGGAGGGGACTCGAATATCATCGAGTCCCCCCTTGTCTCAGGGCGGTCGTCGGGGATTATCTCCGCGGCAGGTGGATCGAGTATCCGGGCCGGGATGGTGATATGCGGAGGGAGGTGTACTGCGGTGTTCCGCAGGGGTCGGTCCTCGGGCCACTCCTGTGGAACATCGCGTACGACTCGGTGTTGCGGGCCGGCCTCCCCGACGGCGTCTGCACGGTGTGTTATGCGGATGACACACTGGTGCTGGCCGTCGGGGCGCACTGGGGGAGGGCCATGCGTCGCGTGGAGGAGGGGTCGCAACGCGTCGTCGACCGGATCAGGGGGATGGGGATGACGGTGGCGGTCCATAAGACCGAGGTGATTGCGTTTCATTCACCTCGGCAGGATCCGCCACCCCCTCTGATCCGGGTGGGTGGGGCTGACATCGAGGTGAAGCCCCAGATCAGGTATCTAGGGCTGATCCTCGATAGCCACTGGCGTTTCGAGGAGCATTTCCGCTGCCTGGTCCCCCGGTTGGAAAGGATGGTTGCGGCTCTGGGCCGGATCCTGCCCAACCTGGGGGGCCCGGCGGGCCGAGTTCGTCGCCTCTATGTGGCAATGGTCCAGTCGGTAGCCCTATACGGGGCCCCCGTCTGGGCGGACGACCTGGCTGCCTCCCGGCGCAGCATGACTATGCTGCGTCGGGTGCAGAGGCGCATGGCGCTCAGGGTCGTCCGCGGGTATCGGACCATGTCACATGAGGCGGCGACGGTTCTAGCGGGGATGCCGCCCATGGACCTGCTCGCGCGGTCGCACGCGGTGATGTACCGGCACCGCGTCGACCGTCGCGCGGGGGTGGGGGCGGTCCCGGGCGGGCAGGAACCTGCTTGGGGCGATTTGAAGCGCCAGGCCCGGCAGTCCGTGTTGCTCGCGTGGCAGGAGCGGCTGGCTGTGCCAACCGCGGGGCACCGGACTGTCGGGGCTGTTCGGCCACTCCTGAAGGAGTGGCTGGACAGAGGCCATGGCAGCCTCACCTACCGGCTGGCACAGGTATTTTCCGGGCATGGCAGCTTCGGAAGATACCTGTGCCGGATAGGGAAGGAGCCGACGGCGCGTTGCTGCCACTGCGACGCTGAGCAGGACACGGCGGATCATACCCTGGAGGTATGCCCCGCGTGGGAGGGGGAGCGCCGTGTCCTGGTCGGCGTCGTCGGGCGGGATGTCTCGCTGCCGGGCGTGGTGCGCGCCATGCTCGGCAGCGAGGAGAAGTGGAGGGCCGTGGCCTCCTTCTGCGAGAACGTAATGTTGCAGAAGGAGGCCGCGGGGAGGGAGCGCGAGCTTCAGCGGCGCGCTGAAGCTCGCGCTCGTGCGGTGGCCCGAGGTCGTCGCCCGGTCGCGAGGCGTCGCGGGCGGCCGCCTCGGCGTGGCGGATGACCTAGGCTGGGAGGGGGGTCCTGAGGGGACCCTCCTCCCGCCAGGCGGCGCCGGGTCGGACCGGTTGGGGGTAGAAGTGCCTCCCCCTGCCGGTCCGACGCAAGGGGTGGCACCCTCGGCGGTCTGGTGCGGCCATGAACGCCCGGCCGCCGAGGGGTGGAAACGGGGTCGCGGGCGGTGCGAGTTGGGGCTCGCAGCCGCCACTAAACGCGGCCCCGGGACGGATAGCGGCGGGATGGAGTGGCCCCGTCCCGCCGCTATGAGGCAGTGTGTCTACTGGGGGGACCGATTGTCCCCCCGGGGGATGGGCGCGAAAGCGCGGGCACGGGGAGGATACCGGAAGAATGCTTCGAGCGATTCCCGGTTTCCTCCCAAAGCGTGCCGAAGGGTCACCGTGGGGTTTTTAGTGGGTAGGTCCCGCGCCTGTCGTTGTACGGGCGCGGGGAATCCCACACACCCCTCCCACCTCTCCCCAAGGAGGTGTGAGGGAGTCTTTCGAAGATTTTCCCCACGACAAAAAAAAAAAAAAAAAAAAAAAAAAAAAAAAGCCGAGTGTCATTACAAAGACGTGGTTGATTGATACTTCGCAACATCATGATTACCGATCCGACTTTCAATTGGAGATTATGCGGCGGCAATCCGGGCAATTCCAGCGAGTTTAAAAATTCGGTTGGATAGTTCACGACATCATCTTGGCTAGTAACGGAATCGACCGATTTGTACGTCATCAAGTCGCCAGCAATTTCAGTTTGAATCGTGATATTCAATTTGTCGACATCAATGTTTTTCGCAGCTAATATAGTGAACTTGCAAAAATTGACGGGGAATTGAATGCAGGCAGTCGAAATGTCAACGGAGATTTTGCCATTGCCAATGTCCAGCAATTGGTTTGAAAATACTTCTCCAAATTGGTCATTCAGTAACTTGACTCGCATGTTCATACTTAATTGGATGGTCATTACGTATTTCCACAAAACGGACGACTTCAAACATGCATTCAGTTCATCGGCTGGCGTTGACCTTGGAACCACTTCAAAAGAAATTTAGTCGATTGCGACACAATGTATGGTCAATATTATCAATTCTAAACAAATTTTATCGATTGCAACACAATAAAGTAAAATAAAAATAAGAATAATATTGGAATTTTGTCGGAAACCAACAGAGTACACAAGAGGGCGAGGACAACAGGATGGGTAGGTTTAGCAAATGATACCATAAGGTCAATATGAGCCAATAATGGTGAATATCCGCGTCCGCGACGCATATTAATACCGCCCGCACAACACCTTACATGCGAGAAACTTGTGCATCTGGCGGTGGCCGCGGTAGGTGACGCCGTCGTGGCCCTCTCGCGGCGGTTGCGGTGTGGGTAGTCTCATCTCTTCCCGAATTTCCATGTTTCCGAGCAACTTTTAAAAACCTGATTCGGACTACAACGAACATTTAAAAAAAAAAATTAGCCAGATCGGTTCAGCCGTTCTCCCGTGATGTCGTGACCAACGAACAGCATTTGAGTTTTATTATACAGATTGCAAGGGTCGATTATAATCATTTTTTATGAATAGATATACCCCGGAAATCCTACCCAGTTTGGAGAAAAAAATTCGAGAAGGTGTGAAATTTTTCAAGAAAATTAAAAAATTTTAAATCGTTCTAAAAAAATTATTTCTGATTGCAGGGACCAATTATAATAATTTTTGGTCGATAGACATACCCTCGAAATCGTAACCATTTTCGAGAAAAAAATTCCTTACCGAAAATATAATTTCAGGCGAAAAATGCTTCCCGTAAATTTTATGTTTGAATCTTTAAAACACCATAACTTCCGAACGGATTGGACGATTTTAATGTTAAAAAAGCCAAACGCCGCGTATTTTAGTGTAGAATATGTAACAATTATAAAAATATTGGAAAGGTTGTTCCTTGGCCCCGTAATGTTAGAAAACCCCCATAAAAATGATCCAATTTTCAACTTATATAGCCATAACTCCTATAATAGTGAATATATTTCAATGAAACTTTTTTCTCAAGTAGAGCCCATAGGTACCTACAAAAAAGTATTGAACAACTTTTCTGTAGGACGTCAAGCGAAAATATTAAAAATCAAAAACGAATTTTTAAGAAAAATCAACAGGGGATAGGTAGGTAGGTAGGTAGGTAGGTAGGTAGGTGCCTAAATTTTTCGGCCAAAATAAAAGGTCTCAAATCGTTCTGGAAAAATTATTTGCGGTTGCGGGGGTCAATTACAATCATTTTTGGTGGAATAGACATACCCCCAAAATCTTGCGCATTTTCGAGAAAAAAATTCAGTACCGACGGAACTTTAAACGTTAATAATTACTTTTTAACGAAGTCTCCATCGACAAATTAGAAAATTATTTTCTTCTATCTATTGTAATTAAGAGTAAAATTTAAGAAATAAACGGCTTAATCGTATAAGGCGACTAAGCGAAAATAAATTCAACTTGCACCGATTATTTTCCATTTGCCCAGCGTTCCTTCCCTCGAGATCCGGACGAGGTTAGGTTAGGCGAGGTGTTTAAACCTCCTCCCCTTAAAACACATTGCTTTAACAGTATAATAAAAAATACTTAACTGTCCAATTACATCTACTCTTACATCCAATGAAATCTACTTTAATATCCAAAGAAAATAACTAAAAAATCATTTCAAGTTCCACGTTACCCTTTTTTTAATACTTCTTTATTTATTTACGGGTTTGTACACCCTTTGTTGATATAATACAGTTGCATAATATGTATAAAAGTCACATTAATTGCGTATAATATGAGATGCAGTGCGTACAACACTAATGACATGCTATTTGAAGGAATACGGAGAACTGTTAAGGAAGTCCATATGCTGGCTAAACTGGTTAGCTTGGATATATGGTTAATACAATTATTGTATGTATAATGTCGTTTAAATGTTAGAATATAGAATAATTCCATATTTCCATATTTATACGTAGTTATTGGTGATTTTATAAACAAACAACATATCATATATAGTTCTACGTTGTACTTTTCTAAGAAAATAAATTTTTCACGTGAAATTTTCTGCATAAACTTCTGAAATAACTTTATTCTTGGTAAAAAAAAGAAACAACAATTAACAACAACAACACCAAGCTGTAGTAAGAATGTTGAATAAGCATCACATGAAAGACTACTTACTTTTTAATACAGAAAAGTATTAATAAGAAAGAATTTAGAAGTAATATATGAAAGATGAATTGTGGTCTGGTTAGGTCTGGGTTAAGTTAATAAAAGAAGGATAGACTTTTCAAATTTCAAATAAAGAAAGAAAGAAAGAAAATGAAGATAAGCCAAATGAAGAAGGGGATGACGAACCTATTTATCCTCTGAAAAAATAGATACAATAATAAAGAGAGACAAATTTTTTTAATCTGTGTAATCTCGAAATTCAGAGATAAAAAATAAGAAAGAATGTTTTACCAAATGTATTACCGAAAGTAGTTGACTTAATAGATATTGGCAACTTCGTCTTCATTGATTTCACTTATCTTATAACAGAATTAACTAATTCTGATATAGATTTATTAGATAATTTAGATTAACAGAACATTTTACAAAAGATTACTTTAGAAAAGTATTCAAATTACATGAAAAAGAAGATATCAAGGTAAAGAGGTTTGAAAATTTAGTATATAAAAAATATAATAAGATATTTAAGATAATCGACAAATGATACTTACCGATTGGGACATCCCAATCACTTTTTTTGTAAAAATGAAACGAATTTCGAATTTTTGGTCATAGAAAATGAAGTTTTTATGCAAAATAAATTAAATTATTATTTATGTATATGTAAGTTTAATTATGATTTTTATCTTCCAAAGTGTGATAAAACTGTAAGATAAAAGATGAATTAAGTTCCAAGTCCCTAAAATTTTCCAAATCATAGATTTAAAAATGATTTAGATATTTACATGATTTTAGTGTGGGTTTATATTTATACAAGTATATAAATATCTAAATGGGCAAGTTAAAGAACGATATACATGTTGATAGTATAATAATATCCCTTTATTCCTCATAAAAATTCACAACTGAATTCCTTTTATTCCATTCTTAAAAAATCCATCCCAAAATATATTATCAAAGCTAGTAATAAATTATTTGAACAAGGCGATAACAGATTTAAAATATTTAATAAAATTTAAATATCAGAGACTGATAGTATTAACAAAAGATAATATTAATACTATTTCGACTACTCTTATTTGATTTTAATATTAATTATAGATACTTTGATTATTGATTCATTAAAACATAAGTTAACTAAAAGTCCCAGTAGATTATAATTATATTTTAAAGAGCATGAATTAGCATAGAATTTCATAAAAAATTTGACGAGTGATAGAAGTAACTTGAATAATCTGAATTTTCTAGCTTATACTATATCTTTGGATATGGAATCGCAGATTCATTTTATTAGTGGTGTGACTAATAATATTAAGTTCTATGTTATCCAACTATTATTTTTATTAATAAAAATAGAGATAGTACTGATGATTTACTCAGACTGGTTAAAGTAAGTGGGCCAAGTGGGAAGAATATCAAGATAGATAGACAGATATTGGTAAAAATATCCTTCTTGTCTTTATATAGGAAATCTTTAATATTAAAAATAAACTCTTTCCGTAAAATCATCATACTTATCATCATAATTTATAAAATTAAAGTCAACGCATCTAACAATGAAAGGAGAAACTGACTTTATATCTTGTGTATCGGATAACATAGAGTTAGATTCTTTTACCGATGAATTATGAACAAACTGAACTCAAGTATTTTATAGGACTTGTCAAGAACGTTTTTTTCTTTTTTCATGTATTTACTTTTACTTTTGAAGTATGGAAAATAAAACTTACAGAGGCTTTGTTTACTTAAATGTTAAAACTTACCTTTTGTAAAAATCGGCGATATCGACTGTATAAATCGCCTTACGTTCGTGCCCGTAAGTGAGGTAGAGTACGTGCTCGATTTAGATTATGTAAGTAAATTTCGTGTATTTCGTGAGCAGCATCCCATGCTTGTCGCCAAATTGAAGTGTCCTTGAATTCGGAAGACTGGTTACGTGTGAATCTTGGTTGATCGTCTACCTTCAACTTCATTAATAACAACTCGTGAATACAGGTGTTACGTCGGGATTCCGTCGACATTTGTAAAAGAGAATTTCCCTATACAGGGATGCTTGTCCCATAGATGCCAGATTCAGCACCCGGTGCGACACTCACACATGGCAGATCACGCGTACGTGAGCTCGTGGAGTTTCGGAAAGTCGACAAAGGCAAACTGACACATGTCCTCTTTCTCGATTATTCCGAAGCTGCCCGAAGTAATTTCGGTCCGCCTCGTGGGAGTCGAGAGAGAAAGGCTCACATTTGTCTTCTCGCTCTTAACAACTGAAATCCGACCTCCCGTCTACGGCATACGATTTGGAATCTCGAGCCGTGATTTTCGACTGCCCAGGCATTTTTATTTTCCGACCTATGTAGGCGCACATAAGCAAAGTACCCATAATGGAAAAAAAATTTTGAAAATTTATTTTACGGAAATACACGTTTTAAGACCCCCTGATCATATTTTAATTATTGAAAAAAAAGAAACTTTTTTATTATTCCCATGTATGAGCGTACATATGCATATTAATAATACGATTTTTCAAAATCAAAATTCTTTAAGATTGAAAATTAATAAATTAAAATGAGAGTCCACTCTTTGCCAGTATCGTGCACGCTGTGGCATTTTTCAATAAGAAGAGTTCTTATTTTTATAACATAAACAAAAAAGTAGAATTAATAGTTGCGGAAATTAATTAATAATGATTTTCCTCGATATATTTTGAGTTAACCGTATCAATTTGTTATGACGAACTAAATAGTATATGTTTGATTTGGCTTAATTTTGCATAAAAAAATGATTGTATCGATCCATAAAAATTAATAACGTGCACGATACCGCTCAATGGAAACCACGGGAAGGTGGTGGTCTCTTCCATCAGGAGGGAAATGTAAAAAATTGTTATTTAATTATGCAATGCGCAATATTGAAATGTTTAAACTAATGTAATGAAAAAAGAGCTCGTAGATACATTAATTTTTGATTAATGTACATACCAGCTATAGTCACGAGATCCCCACCATCAAACCGTTTAAAAACAAAGGAATAGTGATCCCGTTTGCCAGTGTGATACAAAGTATGGATTGGATTTTAAATTTGAAAAGGACATAGTCGAATATTTTTAAAGGTACAAAACATAGCGTTTCATTTTAGAACAGTAACATGAGTTAGCAGGTACTATCATAAAACTGTTTTAGCCAGTTATATCCCTTTTTACCTGAAGTATAAGGTAAAAAGTACGAGGTACAAGTAAATCGAAATCCGAAAATCATTCACATTATATCAATGTAAATGAAGCGGCCTTTCCATCAGAGTTAAATGCAAAATTTTGTAATTTCTGTGAGAACAGAATTCTCATTAGATGTACGTGGTTTTTAAAATTTTTATGTTTTGACTGTTTTTACGAAAAATACCATTCAGATTCATGTACTTCATATATTGAAAATAACACATGTTAATTGTAATTAGTAAATTCAACTTTAAAAAAAAATATTCGAAGATCAGACAAAAATATAATGTCACATTTAGTGTACGATTAAAATATAATTAAGAAAAAAAAGATTTCTTTTAGCAGGGTTCGAATCTGCAGAGCAAAAGAAGCTCGAACTTGTAGCCAAACACCTCATCCTTCACGATACGCTAGTTGTTGGTGAATTTGGTTCTATTTTTGAAGATAAGTAGCTGTAATAACTTTAATAATATCTTGCAGTAAAACTTAACCCAAAACCGGGTACCATTCCAACTTTCCCCTATTAGAACCGAGTTTTCAATTTGTTTTAGCGAAAATCCTAGCCGGTTAAGCTGCTTACTGCTGTTTTTAATTACCAAGCATTTATTTCTCAATTAACCTTTTGCGAGTAAAACCATTTTGCACATTATTCTAAATCATTTGTGGTATTCGTTTTCAATGCGATTTAAGTAAGCATGTAATGTATAAGATTTCATTTAAGTTTTTCTTTTCTAGAGAAGATAAAGAAAAAGTTTATTTGATTTTTCTTACATAAAATTGAATTCTTCCCAAGATTTATATGAAACACTTAAAAGATCTTTTATAAATTACGCCTATGTATTGGAACAACTATGAAACAAGAGATATAATCATTATTATCCATGGGCTGATTATAGTCAAAGACTAATCGGACTTTGAAATGAGAACATAAAACTTAAATGTAAAGTTCCATTTAAATTCATTCAGCCATTTATACTCAATCGTATTAATAATATACATATGTACGCTCTTACATAGAAATAATCAAAAAAAATTTCTTTTTTTTCAATAATTAAAATATGATCAGGGGGTCTTAAAACGTGTATTTCCGTAAAATAAATTTTACAAAATTTTTTTCCCATTATGGGTACTTCGCTTATGTGCGCCTACATAGGTTGGAAAGGAAAAATGCCTGGGCAGTCGAGAATCACGGCTCGAGATTCCAAATCGTATGCCGTAGACGGGAGGTCGGATTTCAGTTGTTAAGAGCGAGAAGACAAATGTGAGCCTTTCTCTCTCGACTCCCACGAGGCGGACCGAAATTACTTCGGGCAGCTTCGGAATAATCGAGAAAGAGGACATGTGTCAGTTTGCCTTTGTCGACTTTCCGAAACTCCACGAGCTCACGTACGCGTGATCTGGCATAGTGTGAGAAAGCACCTTCGGTGCTTTTCTGGCATCTCTGGCTTGTCCCCTACAACACGGCATCATATCCCCTATAACACGCTTTCGCTCTAACACGATAAGAAAATTGCGAAAACCTTTGTAGAGCACTGGATAACATGATTTTTGCTTAACATATTTAAAACCTAAATTACCTTAAAGTAATGACGCGAAAGAATAATGAAAGAAATATAGTGGCTTTACATGAAAAAATATATTATTAGAAATTATAATTTATTAAATTAAGGTTGCGTTAAATTAAAATAATATTTTTTGTGTTTTTTTGTTTTCTGTTATACATACATACATGCATACATATACAGGGTGTTCGGCCACCCTTGGGAAAAATATTAATGGGAGATTCTAGAGGCCAAAATAAGACGAAAATCAAGAATACCAATTTGTTGATGGTGGCTTCGTTAAAAAGTTATTAACGTTTAAAGTTCCGCCAATACTGAATTTTTTCTCGAAAGTGGGTAAGATTTCGGGAGTATGTCTATTCACCGAAAATGATTATAATTTACCTCCGCAACCGAAAATAATTTTTCCAGAACGATTTGAAACTTTTCAATTTCGCCGAAAAATTTAGGCACCTACCTACCTACCTACCTATCCCCTGTTGATTTTTCTTAAAAATTCGTTTTTGATTTTTAATATTTTCGCTTGACGTCCTACAGAAAAGTTGTTCAATACTTTTTTGTAGGTACCTATGGGCTCTACTTGAGAAAAAAGTTTCATTGAAATATATTCACTATTATAGGAGTTATGGCTATATAAGTTGAAAATTGGACCATTTTTATGGGGGTTTTCTAACATTACGGGGCCAAGGAACAACCTTTCCAATATTTTTATAATTGTTACATATTCTACACTAAAATACGCGGCGTTTGGCTTTTTTAACATTAAAATCGTCCAATCCGTTCGGAAGTTATGGTGTTTTAAAGATTCAAACATAAAATTTACGGGAAGCATTTTTCGCCTGAAATTATATTTTCGGTAAGGAATTTTTTTCTCGAAAATGGTTACGATTTCGAGGGTATGTCTATCGACCAAAAATTATTATAATTGGTCCCTGCAATCAGAAATAATTTTTTTAGAACGATTTAAAATTTTTTAATTTTCTTGAAAAATTTCACACCTTCTCGAATTTTTTTCTCCAAACTGGGTAGGATTTCCGGGGTATATCTATTCATAAAAAATGATTATAATCGACCCTTGCAATCGGAAATAATTTTTTTAGAACGATTTGAAAAATTTTTTTTTTCGCCGAGAAATTTCACCACCTACCCGAATTTTTTTCTCGAAGGAGGGTAGGATTGTCGGGGATATGTGTATTCATAAAAAATGATTGTAATTGACCCCCGCAACCGAAAATAATTTTTCCAAAACGATTTGAAATTTTTTAATTTAATTGTTAATAACTTTTTAACGAAGCCTCCATCAACAAATTGGTATTCTTGATTTTCGTCTTATTTTGGCCTCTAGAATCTCCCATTAAAATTTTTCCCAGGGGTGGTCGAACACCCTGTATACATAGAAAAATTAAATTGCTCATGTAGAATGTGAGAAAGCGATCTATATGTGTTTGATATAAAATAGGTCGTTGAGATGCGCGTCATTCACATCGTTGACGGTTTTGTTTCTTTCGTCTTGGGGACGCCTTCTCGCGACGTTTCTCGTATGTTACGTTTTGATTTGCATTACGAGCTGCAACAGCCTGCTTGCGCTCATTCATATTTATTTAATTATTTCCTGTTATGTTAAATATATTACTTATTTAAACAAATACTGTGTGGTAAATTCTGTCATTGAATTAAAAAAAATATTCGTTTTTAATAAGTTTTCGGACCATAACTCCCCTCCCTTTTCGAGTGAACTGGCTCTGGGTTAGGTCTCATATAACACGGTTTCAGACAACACGGCATTTTATAGGAACCGATCTACCGTGTTATAGGAGGGTTTCAAACTGTATTTCGTTTATTTAATCCTTGGTTTTCTCTGGTTTGAATCACGAAGGAATGTGGTACCACACAGAAACAGTCAATGAAACCTGGTTTTGATCAATATTTTCGAGGATAACACCGGTTAGGTCTGGGTTAGGTCTGGGTTATGCCCGCATCTGGCTCATGATTTTGCCTTTTTCGCATACTTGTTGGCCAGATCCTGGATTTTTTCTGGTTTGAATCACGTAGTAATGTGGTACCACACTGAAACAGACAATTAAACCTGGTTTCGATGAATATTTTCGAGGATAACACCGGTTAGGTTTGGGTTAGGTCAGGGTTATGCCCGCTTCTCGCTCATGTTTCTGCCTTCATCGCATACTTGTTGGCCAGATCCTTGGTCCTCTCTGGTTTGAATCACGTAGTAATGTGGTACCACACAGTAACAGTCAATTAAACTTGGTTTCGATCAATGTTTTAAAGGATAACACCGGTTAGGTCTGTGTTATGTCCGCATCTGGCTCATGATTTTGCTTTCTTCGCATACTTGTTGGCCAGATCCTGGATTTTTTCTGGTTTGAATCAAGTAGTAACGTGGTACCACACTGAAATAATCAATTAAACCTGTTTTCGATGAATATTTTAGAGGATATCACCGGTTAGGTCTGGCCAGAAATGATATTTTCGGTAAGGAATTTTTTTCTCGAAAGTGAGTATGATTTCGTGGATATGTCTGTTGACCAAAAATGCTTGTAACCGACCCCTGCAACCAAGAATAATTTTTTCAGAGTGATTTGAAATTTTTGAAATTCTCTAATAGCGTTTTAACGACGCCTCAGTCGAGAAATTGATATTCCTAATTTTCGTCTTATTTTGGCTTTTAGAATCTCCCATTAAAATTTTTCCCAGGTGTGACCAAACACTCTGTATATATCTATTAGTCCTGAAATATTATTAAATCAATATTAATCAAATTACACCTTGACCGAATTCATTTCAATCCCCACACCAATATATATTGCGTGTAACCCATAAATGGTTGAGAATGGAGTCATCTTTCCCATACTGGTATTATTAGATGGTCGCAGGTCCTGCATAAATTTCAATTTACATCATTTTTGTTTTGTGTAAACTCATTTTACTTTTTTGTATATTACCTAATGCAACTCATATTCTCCAGCCATGCGATGTAGGAATATTTAGACGATTAAAAGTTGCATGGCGAAAGGTAGTACAGGAACATAGACAAAGTACGTAGGTAGACTAAACCCATTACGAAGGTGAATTTTGCACCAATATTTCATACCATATATAAATTCCATGAAGACGGAGATCTTTATAAATGCTTTTAAAGCTTGTGGTGGCCTATGACCGTTTAACTCAAATACAATTTACTACACAAAACGTATTTCAGAAAGAAGAAAATAAATTAGAATTCATGTCGCCAGATGAAACTGACATCAATGACAGCAATATAAGTAGTTTTACATAGCATTCAAGAGCATATTCCAGATGATCTGAAAGAATTATTTGAAATAGCTTGTGCAAGTAATCTCTGTTTCCAGAGAGGGGAACAACTTTGTTTTCTATATAGAAAATATTAAAATACAATCGGGACACAACTAAGACACAACTTAATAACTCGCAGAGAGAAAGCACTGCTGATGTTCAACGCAGTGCAGTTCATAGTAACAGTAAAACCAATACCAGTGTAGAAGACTAATTTAACAATGTTTCGCTAGAAGAAACTAATATACGATATACTGATCATTAATTAACTTTAATATTTCATGACAATGATGCTTTTACTTTTTTCTAATGAGAATTGTTTTGTTTCTGATAGTATTGAAACTGAAAATATTAATTTTAAAGAAATAGTTCATAATAATGTCTTTACTTCTAATGGGAATTGTTTTGTTTCCGATGGTACTGAAATCAAACTACATTAATTCTACAACATTACCATTACATTACGGTTGAAGAACATGAATTCATCCAACGTTCTCGTAAAGACAAAGATTCTTCAGAATCTATTCTGGATAAGCATTATCAACATTATCAAAAAATTGAAAAAACAACAAAGAAAAGAAAAGAAATATAGTTTATATACAATTGATAACCAGGAAAAAGAGAAACAAAGAATGAAAGAAGAACGATTAGAAAAGAAAAAAACAAGCCGAGGAATTAAAAGAAGAAAAGCTATTGAAAAAAGAAAGAAAAACAGAAAAATGAAAAGGAAAAGGAGAAAGAAAAGCAAGACGAAGAGAAGGAGAAATGTAAAACTCAAACTAAAAATAAAAATAAAGTTAAGAACGTGAAAAGAAAATAATAAATAAGATTATTTTGTGTGTGTGCTTTTTACAGGGTGAATGTAGTAACTGAACCAGGTGGTTATGACTATGCAAGATTTTTATTAGCATCTTTTTCAAACTCCACTTGGAACAAGGCTGTACGTATGTATGTATGGGATTATCAGGAACCGTGTTTGTTCGTTAATCGGTACATCAAGCGGCACACTCGTATTTATTTCGTTAAACACAGTCACACCTACTACGTACTTTTCAATCTTTCTCTCTTCCGTGCCGTCTTTTCTCACTTTCTGGGTTATTCACCCATCAGCTGTTCGGCCGTACGCTCGCCGCGTGTTGACGGCTTTTTCGGCGGTAACCGTCTTCGCTCGTGCAAGCTCGTGGACAGCGAACGATTCGCTGTTCGGCCAAAAATTCGTGCGCGATTTAATAATTTTTAACTGCACGGTTCCCTACATACAGGGTGTTCGGCCACCCATGGGAAAAATTTTAATGGGGGATTCTAGATGCCAAAATACGAAAATACAGACGAAAATCAAGAATACCAATTTGTTGATGGAGGCTCTGTTAAAAAGTTATTAATGTTTAAAGTTCCGCTCGTACTGAATTTTTTTCTCGAAAATGCGCAAGATTTCGGAGGTATGTCTATTCATAAAAAATGATTGTAACTGACCCTCGCAAATGAAAATAATTTTTCACAGAACGATTTGAAATCATTTTTTTTCGTCGAAAAATATAGGCACCTGATTAGATTTTCGGTAAGGAATTTTTTTCTCGAAAGTGCGTAGGATTTCGGGGGTATGTGTAATGACCAAAAATTATTGTAATTGACCCCTGCAACCGAAAATAATTTTTTTAGAACGATTTGAAAAATTTGTTTTTCGCCGAAAAATTTCAACACCTACCCGAATTTTTTTCTCAAAACTGAGTAGGATTTCGAATATATGTCTATTCACTAAAAATGCTTGTAATTTACCTCCGCAGCCGAAAATAATTTTTCCGGAACGATTTGAAACTTTTGAATTTAATTGTTAATAACTTTTTAACGAAGCCTCCATCAACAAATTGGTATTCTTGATTTTCGTCTTATTTTGGCCTCTAGAATCTCCTATTAAAATGTTTCCCAGGGCTGGCCGAACACCCTGTATACTACTATGTACTTATCTGTTTTTATTTTGTACTTTTGTAAAAATATTATATATTTATACAGGAAGAATCCAGTATGGGCCAGGATACAGCCTCATTCGAAGTAGAGTTTGAAAAAGATGCTAAGAAAAATCTTCCATAGTCACAATCTGGTTCAGTTACTTATATGTATATACACATAGAGGGTGTTCGGCCACCCCTGGGAGAAATTTTCATGGGGGATTCTAGAGGCCAAAATACGAAAATGCAGACGAAAATCAAGAATACCAATTTGCTGATAGAGGCTTCGTTAAAAAGTTATTAACAATTAAATTCAAAAATTTCAAATCGTTCTGGAAAAATTGTTTTCTGTTGCGGGGGTCAATTACAATCATTTTTGGTGAATGCACATACCTCCGAAATCTTACCCACTTTCGAGAAAAATATTCGAGAATGTGTGAAATTTTTTCGATGGAAAAAAAATTTCAAATCGTTCTAAAAGAATTATTTTCGGTTGCGGGGGTCAATTACAATCATTTTTGGTCATTACACATGCCCTCGGAATCCTACGCGCTTTCGAGAAAAAAATTCTTTACCGAAAATCTTATTAGATGCCTAAATTTTTCGACGAAAAAAAAAAAAAAATCTCAAATCGTTCTAGAAGAATTATTTTCGGTTGTGGGGGTCAATTGCAATCATTTTCGGTGAATAGACATACCCCCAAAATCCTACCCACTTTCTAGAAAAAAAATCGGCTAGGTGTGAAATTTTTTCGATGGAAAGAAAAAATTTGAAATCGTTTTAGAAAAATTATCTTCGGTTGCGGGGGTTACTTACAACTATTTTGGGTGAATAGTCATACCCCCCAAATCTTGCGCATTTTGGAGAAAGAAATTCTGTACGGGCGGAACTTTAAACGTTAATAACTTTTTAACAAAGCCTCCATCAACAAATTGGTATTCTTGATTTTCGTCTTATTTTGGCCTCTAGAATCCCCTGGGAGAAATTGTAATGGGAGATTCTAGAGGTTAAAGTAGGATTCGAATTTTTTTCTCGAAAATGCGCAGGATTTCGTATGTGGCATGTCTATTCACCGAAAATAATTGTAATTGACCCCCGAAATCGAAAGTAATTTTTTCAGAACGATTTGAAATTTTCTTTTTTTTTCGTCGAAAAATTTAGGCACTGCCTGTCGATTTTTCTTAAAAATTCCTTTTTGATTTTTATTCAGTTTGTTTGTCGCCCGACAAAATAGTTGTTTAATAATACTCTTTTTGTAGGTGCCCATGAGCTCTACTCCCGAAAAAAAACGTTTCATTGAAATATATTCACTATTCACTATATCAGTAGTGGTTGCGGAGGCTGTTTGAAAATTTGACCAGTTATATGGGATTTTTCTCACTTTACGGGCTCAAGGAACAACTTTTCCAACATTTCATTCATTAATCTCTACATATTCTCCATTAAAATATGCGTTGTGTTGCTGTTTGAAACATTAAAATCGTTCAATCCGTTCAGAAGTTATGATGTTTTAATGATTCGCATGAAAATTCGTGCAGATCTTTCTGTCTGGCCAGAAATGATATTTTCGGTAAGGTATTTTTTTCTCGAAACTGAGTATGATTTCGTGGATATGTCTGTTGGCCAAAAATGCTTGTAACCGACCCCTGCAACCAAAAATAATGTTTTCAGAGTGATTTGAAATTTTTGAAATTTTTTAATAGCGTTTTAACGACGCCTCAATCAACAAATTGATATGCTTAATTTTCGTCTTATTTTCGACTCTAGAATCTCCCATTGAAATTTTTCCCAGGGGTGGCCGAACAACACCTTGTATATGAAAAGATTGTACGAATACTTACCATACCTTACATAATTATATCCGCGATGTTTAATCGTATTTTTGGACTGGTCGTTACACAATACCTTAAATCTACTTTGTTTCGAAACGCAATAATCAATATATCGTTTTACTTGGTCCAAGGTTTTGCCTACCATTCTAGGATAAAAGAAACTATTTTACATTTTTAAAAACTATTTTGCAAAAGTGTTTTCAATAATGTTCACTATGTAAATATGTAAGAAGAATGTTAGTCCTCTATAGCACTAACTTTAAAACTAACGAGAATTGAAAATTTTTCACAACTGTTACTTATGAATACAGAGTGGAATCAACTGCTACTGAGGTATATATCTGTATATACCACGTACGAAATTGGATAAGCGTTGGTTGGGTAGTGGATTTGTCACGTCTTGAAAATAACAATAAAGTAGAAACAATTTGTATAAAAGAGTAATTTCATTCGGTCGGTATTAAATACATAAAAATTAAAATTTAAATAGAGTTATTTAATTTTGCTGGGTCGTTTTATAAAAATGAAATAAGCTTACTTACTAAAATCTTCGTAGCTCTCTGGTGGAATCTTTTCATAAACAATGTGATGATACGTGTAACTGAAATTTCCTGTTGTTTCGCTTTTATTTAAATATGGTTCGAACAATCCGTCCTTTCAACATTTTTAAAATGTTTTTGTAATAATAATACGTTCTGGTATGGATCGTATAACCAAGGTTGAAGGAAGGGATCTATCCTAAAATTTTGAAAATAAAATTTAAATAATACTGTAATAAACGATCCATCTTTATTTTTAACTTAAGTTAACAAACTAGAACTCAGAGAAACAGGCCATGTATCGTTGTTTTTTAATATGTTTTTTAACCAAGATCGCTGCTCTCGCTACTTCGTCTTGCATTGCATTGGAGTTCCAATATCCTCCAGAGTCTAAAAGAAAAATTATTTTCTGATTACACTCGTTCGTTCCCAGTACAAAATATTTCAAAACATTGACACGAACTGAAATGTACAGAGTGTTCGTCCACCCCTGGGACAAATTTTAATGGTAGATTCTAGAGGCGAAAATAAGGTGAAAATCAAGAATACCAATTTGTTGATTGAGGCTTCGTTAAAAAGTGTTTAAAAATGTTTAAAGTTCCACCTGTGAAACGGCAATCTGCGAACAGCTGCGTACGCGTGATAGTGATCCTCACTCAGAAAACTGTAATACTACTGTCGATAGATACGTCATGAAGTAGAGTTTCTCATGCCGGGTGGAACCACTATCCCGCGCACGCAGCTGTACGCAGATTGCCCATCTACAGGCGCAACTGTTTTGGGTTATGGAATAACGACGAAATATTATAGATTGAGATTTAATATGCTATATTAGATATAAAATATAAAAAAGAACACTTAATGGCGTGAAAAAACGGTAGAGACACCAACCGGAAGTCCTAGATTATATGTCGCGACTATTAGGGACTGCAACCGGGACAGCAGAGGAATTGAATTTGCAGGAAGTTCAAAACAAAACTTTACAACAGCAACTTTAAACGTTAATAACTTTGGTATATTCCTACCAAACGGCCCGTTCAACGATCGGGATGGGTTATACGTAATTCGTATTCGTCTAATTCAGTATATTATTTATATGCATTTCATTATCTGCGGAAATTCGGTATTTTTACAAAGTAAGTAAGTATTTTAAATATATTCTGATAGGTTCACAGGTGGAAACAAGCGACTGTCGTTACCTGTGTTCAAAATGCCAGCTAGTAAAATGCTAATTTGTTAACAATAACATTTATTGAATGAAATTTCTGCTATTTCTGCAAATATCTCATTGAATAAATCACCATCTTCCTATTACATACATACATTTACTAAATACATAATGGCTCAGGTATCCAATGAAGTTACTCTTATTGAAAATATAAAATATTGATAGTATTATATGTTAGAAAAAAGATTAAAAAATGTGTGGCACGCCTGCAAGTGGTTTCTTCAATTTAATTCATGTAAGCATCAGTAATGAGATCATGAAAATTGACGCTGCGATTAATTTTCAAATGGCCTCTGTGCCATTATTTCTACAACAAAATGTTGATTCATCAGTCTCTATCTACTCTACTCTACTCTACCCTTCCAATTGCTGCGCAGTATTTTTATTTAATGTTAGTTGTATAATATCACGACATTGCTCATAATTATATGTTAGCATATATGGTAATTTTAAAACAATATCTGTAGCTGAGTTTGTTTTTAGAAAACCACGTTCTTTGCTTTCCAAATATCTTTATATAATGCAATGGCTTTTAAAAAATAAGAGTATAAACATCTCACCGTAAACCGTAAATAGTTTACATTTTAAAGATCCAGAAACAGACGCTCATACGAATAAAATAGAAACTACGTGGAAGCATAGTAAACACTTTTTGCCTGAATATTGTCGGTTAGTATTTGCAGTTCCACACGTTTTTTAATATGTTTTTCTAACATATAATACAAAATAATAAATATTATATTTTCTATTTTCAGCAAAAAAGATAATTTCATTGGATACTTAAGCCATTACGTGTTTTATAAACCTTTCAAGCAAGGAAAGGATGATTTATTTAATCAGTTCTTGAAAGAAATTTCAGAAATTTCATTTGATGATTGATTCTGTAAAAAATCAAAATATACCAGACTTAGATGATAATGAAATTTAATAATAAAAACAAGTTAAACCAACGTACCGCGTACAATAGTAATTTACTATATATTGTAAACACTGTCAGAGGCGGGGAGGCATTTTTTATTGTTGCTGCATGTACTGTCTACATACCTATGAGTACTGTCTGAGTAGTGCTAGGTTATAGGGGTGGGTTTTAATACTGTCCACCTGACCGACTCGTGGAAGTTCTATGCCTAAAAAAATGATTTTTATGCATCATACACGTTCTACAAATTCCCATTTGACAATGTAGAATAGATCCAATTAGATAAATTATTTATAATTTTTAAAATGAACATAGCAACGATGGTCACTTGTTTCTATCTGTGAACCTGTCAAAAAATGTACTTAACCTTACTTTTTTACTGTAACTTTTTATAATAACAGTAACAGTTTATAAAAAAATAACGAATTTCCACAGATAATGAAATGCATATCAATAATGTACTGAATTAGGCGAATCGAATAATGTATAACTGACCCCGATCCGTGAACGGGCCGTTTGCTAGGAATGTTCCATAACTTTTCAACAAAGTCTAAAATTTTTCCCAAGGGTGAATACCTATACACTGTATAGATATCCTGTTTCCTTCAACCGAACGACATGTGTCCCTAAAAAATATATTTATAAAATAAGTCGGTCAAGTAGGAAGAATATTCAGATATTTAAGAATATGAATATATTGGTGAAAATATCCATTCCTCTTACCTTTATGTCCTGTGTATTGGATAATATAGATTTACATACTTTTACCGCTGAATTCGAAATTCTGAACTAAAGTACAGGACCAACCAATTAAATTAAGTTGCAAGAATGCATAAGCGATAAAACTGCATAAAGACTTTTTAAGCATGAGAGATAAAACTTACAGAGGATTTAATAGAAAATTATAAAACAAAATGTTTACTTAAGACTTACCTTTTGTAAAAACCGGCGATATCGACTGTGTGAGTGTAAATCGTCGTACGTTCGTGCCCGGTGCGGTAAAACACGTGCATCGATCTAGATTACGTACGTTCCACGCGTGCCACTTTCTAGATCTATACTTTTACATAAAAATATTCGATGAGGTGCATTTCTAGCTATTACGTGTAGCATCATGAGCAAACTCTTAGAAAATCACTCCTACTCCTCATTTGAACGGAATTTTTACTTTCATGATTTTAGCGAAAAGTCGTTTTCCTGCTCGGGGAACACATATGTACAGGGTGTTCGGCCACCCCTGGGAAAAATTTTAATGGGGGATTCTAGATGCCAAAATACGAAAATCTGGCTCATGATTTTGCCTTTTTCGCATACTTGTTGGACAGATCCTGGGTTTTTTCGGGTTTGAATCATGTAGTAGTGTCATACCACACTGAAGCAGTCAATTAAGCCTGATTTCGATCTATATTTTAGAAGATATCACCGGTAAGATCTGGGTTAGGACTGGGTTATGCCCGCATCTGGCTCATGATTTTGCCTTCTTCGCATACTTGTTGGCCAGATCCTGGGTTTTTTCGGGTTTGAATCACGTAGTAATGTGGTACCACACTGAAACAGACAATTAAACCTGGTTTCGATCAATATTTTAGAGGATAACACCGGTTAGGTCTGGGTTAGTTCTGGATTATGCCCGCATCTCGCTCATGATTCTGCATTCACCGCATTCTTGTTCGCCAGAACCTGGGTTTTTTCGGGTTTGAATCACGTAGTAATGTGGTACCACACTGAAACAGTCAATTACACCTGCTTTCGATCCACATTTTAGAGGATAACACCGGTTAGGTCTGGGTTAGGACTGGGTTATGCCCGCATCTGACACATGATTTTGCCTTCTTCGCTTGCTTGTTGGCCAGATCCTGGGTTTTTTTTCTGGTTTGAATCACGTAGTAATGTGGTACCACACTGAAACAGACAATTAATCGAGGTTTCGATCAATATTTTAGAGGATAACACCGGTTAGGTCTGGGTTATGCCCGCCTCTGGTTCTTGATTTTGACTTTTCCGCATACTTGTTGGCCAGATCCTTGGTTTTCCCTGGTTTGAATCACGTAGTAATGTGATACAGCACTGAAACAGTCAATTAAACCTGGTTTCGATCAATATTTTAGAGGATAACACCGGTTACGTCTGGGTTAGGACTGGGTTATGCCCGCATCTGGCACATGATTTTGCCTTCTTCGCATACTTGTTGGCCAGATCCTGGGTTTTTTCGGGTTTGAATCACGTAGTAATGTGGTACCACATTGAAACAGTCAATTAAACCTGGTTTCGATCCACATTTTAGAGGATAACACCGGTTAGGTCTGGGTTAGGTCTGGGTTATGCCCGCATCTGGCACATGATTTTGCCTTCTTCGCATGCTTGTTGGCCAGATCCTGGGTTTTTTTCTGGTTTGAATCACGTAGTAATGTGGTACCACACTGAAGCAGACAATTAAACGAGGCTTCGATCAATATTTTAGAGGATAACACCGGTTAGGTCTGGGTTATGCCCGCATCTGGCTCTTGATTTTGACTTTTCCGCATACTTGTTGGCCAGATCCTCGGTTTTCCCTGGTTTGAATCACGTAGTAATGTGATACAGCACTGAAACAGTCAATTAAACCTGGTTTCGATCAATATTTTACAGGATAACACCGGTTAGGTCTGGGTTAGGACTGGGTTATGCCCGCATCTGGCTCATGATTTTGCCTTCTTCGCATACTTGTTGGCCAGATCCTGGGTTTTTTCGGGTTCGAATCACGTAGTAATGTGGTACCACATTGAAACAGTCAAATAAACCTGGTTTCGATCCACATTTTAGAGGATAACACCGGTTAGGTCTGGGTTAGGTCTGGGTTATGCCCGCATCTGGCACATGATTTTGCCTTCTTCGCATGCTTGTTGGCCAGATCCTGGGTTTTTTCCTGGTTTGAATCACGTAGTAATGTGGTACCACACTGAAGCAGACAATTAAACGAGGTTTCGATCAATATTTTATAGGATAACTCCGGTTAGGTCTGGGATTGGTATGGGTTATGTCCGCATGTGGTTCATGATTTTGCTTTCTTCGCATACCTGTTAGCCAGATCCTGGGTTTTTTCGTGTTTGAATCACGTAGTAGTGTGGTACCACACTGAAACAGTCAATTAAACCTGGTTTCGATCCACATTTTAGAGGATAACACCGGTTAGGTCTGGGTTAGATCTGGGTTATGCCCGCATCTCGCTCATGATTCTGCCGTCATCGCATTCTTGTTCGCCAGAACCTGGGTTTTTTCGGGTTTGAATCACGTATTAATGTGGTACCACACTGAAACAGTCAATTAAACCTGGTTCCGGTCCACATATTAGAGGATAACACCGGTTAGGTCTGGGTTAGGTCTGGGTTATGCCCGCATCTGGCACATGATTATGCCTTCTTCGCATGCTTGTTGGCCAGATCCTGGGTTTTTTTCTGGTTTGAATCACGTAGTAATGTGGTACCACACTGAAACAGACAATTAAACGAGGTTTCGATCAATATTTTAGAGGATAACACCGGTTAGGTCTGGGTTATGCCCGCATCTGGCTCTTGATTTTGACTTATCCGCATACTTGCTGGCCAGATCCTTGGTTTTCCCTGGTTTGAATCACGTAGTAATGTGATACCGCACTGAAACAGTCAATTAAACCTGGTTTCGATCAATATTTTAGAGGATAACACCGGTTAGGTCTGGGTTAGGTCTGGGTTATGCCCGCATCTGGCTCATGATTTTGCCTTCTTCGCATACTTGTTGGCCAGATCCTGGGTTTTTTCGGGTTTGAATCACGTAGTAATATGGTACCACATTGAAACAGTCAATTAAACCTGGTTTCGATCCACATTTTAGAGGATAACACCGGTTAGGTCTGGGTTAGGTCTGGGTTATGCCCGCATCTGGCACATGATTTTGCCTTCTTCGCATGCTTGTTGGCCAGATCCTGGGTTTTTTTCTGGTTTGAATCACGTAGCAATGTGGTACCACACTGGAACAGACAATTAGACGAGGTTTCGATCAATATTTTAGAGGATAACACCGGTTAGGTCTGGGTTATGCCCGCATCTGGCTCTTGATTTTGACTTTTCCGCATACTTGTTGGCCAGATCCTTGGTTTTCCCTGGTTTGAATCACGTAGTAATATGATACCGCACTGAAACAGTCAATTAAACCTGGTTTCGATCAATATTTTAGAGGATAACACTGGTTAGGTCTGGGTTAGGACTGGGTTATGCCCGCATCTGGCTCATGATTTTGCCTTCTTCGCATACTTGTTGGCCAGATCCTGGGTTTTTTCGGGTTTGAATCACGTAGTAATGTGGTACCACACTGAAACAGACAATTAAACCTGGTTTCGAACCACATTTTAGAGGATAACACCGATTAGGTCTGGGTTAGGTCTGGGTTATGCCCGCATCTGGCACATGATTTTGCATTCTTCGCATGCTTGTTGGCCAGATCCTGGGTTTTTTTCTGGTTTGAATCACGTAGTAATGTGGTACCACACTGAAACAGACAATTAAACGAGGTTTCGATCAATATTTTAGAGGATAACACCGGTTAGGTCTGGGTTATGCCCGCATCTGGCTCTTGATTTTGACTTTTCCGCATACTTGTTGGCCAGATCCTTGGTTTTCCCTGGTTTGAATCACGTGGTAATGTGATACCGCACTGAAACAGTCAATTAAACCTGGTTTCGATCAATACTTTAGAGGATAACACCGGTTAGGTCTGGGTTAGGACTGGGTTATGCCCGCATCTGGCTCATGATTTTGCCTTCTTCGCATACTTGTTGGCCAGATCCTGGGTTTTTTCGGGTTTGAATCACGTGGTAATGTGGTACCACACTGAAACAGACAATTAAACCTGGTTTCGAACCACATTTTAGAGGATAACACCGATTAGGTCTGGGTTAGGTCTGGGTTATGCCCGCATCTGGCACATGATTTTGCCTTCTTCGCATACTTGTAGGCCAGATCCTGGGTTTTTTCGGGTTTGAATCACGTAGTAATGTGGTACCACACAGAAACAGTCAATTAAGCCTGGTTTCGATCCACATTTTACAGGATAACACCGGTTAGGTCTGGGTTAAGTCTGGGTTATGCCCGCATCTGGCACATGATTTTGCCTTCTTCGCATGCTTGTTGGCCAGATCCTGGGTTTTTTTCTGGTTTGAATCACGTAGTAATGTGGTACAACACTGAAACAGACAATTAAACGAGGTTTCGATCAATATTTTAGAGGATAACACCGGTTAGGTCTGGGTTATGCCCGCCTCTGGCTCTTGATTTTGACTTTTCCGCATATTTGTTGGCCAGATCCTTGGTTTTCCCTGGTTTGAATCACGTAGTAAAGTGATACCGCACTGAAACAGTCAATTAAACCTGGTTTCGATCAATATTTTAGAGGATAACACCGGTTAGGTCTGGGTTAGGACTGGGTTATGCCCGCATCTGGCTCATGATTTTGCCTTCTTCGCATACTTGTTGGCCAGATCCTGGGTTTTTTCGGGTTTGAATCACGTAGTAATGTGGTACCACACTGAAACAGACAATTAAACCTGGTTTCGATCCACATTTTAGAGGATAACACCGGTTAGGTCTGGGTTAGGACTGGGTTATGCCCGCACATCGCTCATGATTCTGCCTTCATCGCATTCTTGTTCGCAAGAACCTGGGTTTTTTCGGGTTTGAATCACGTAGTAACGTGGTACCACACAGTTACAGTCAATTAAACCTGGATTCGATCCACATTTTAGAGGATAACACCGGTTAGGTCTGGGTTAGTTCTGGGTTATGCCCGCATCTCGCTCATGATTCTGCCTTCATCGCATTCTTGTTCGCCAGAACCTGGGTTTTTTCGGGTTTGAATCACGTAGTAATGTGGTACCACACTGAAACAGTCAATTAAACCTGGTTTCGATCCACATTTTAGAGGATAACACCGGTTAGGTCTGGGTTAAGTCTGGGTTATGCCCGCATCTGGCACATGATTTTGCCTTCTTCGCATGCTTGTTGGCCAGATCCTGGGTTTTTTTCTGGTTTGAATCACGTAGTAATGTGGCACAACACTGAAACAGACAATTAAACGAGGTTTCGATCAATATTTTAGAGGATAACACCGGTTAGGTCTGGGTTATGCCCGCCTCTGGCTCTTGATTTTGACTTTTCCGCATATTTGTTGGCCAGATCCTTGGTTTTCCCTGGTTTGAATCACGTAGTAATGTGATACCGCACTGAAACAGTCAATTAAACCTGGTTTCGATCAATATTTTAGAGGATAACACCGGTTAGGTCTGGGTTAGGACTGGGTTATGCCCGCATCTGGCTCATGATTTTGCCTTCGTCGCATACTTGTTGGCCAGATCCTGGGTTTTTTCGGGTTTGAATCACGTAGTAATGTGGTACCACACTGAAACAGACAATTAAACCTGGTTTCGATCCACATTTTAGAGGATAACACCGGTTAGGTCTGGGTTAGGACTGGGTTATGCCCGCACATCGCTCATGATTCTGCCTTCATCGCATTCTTGTTCGCCAGAACCTGGGTTTTTTCGGGTTTGAATCACGTAGTAACGTGGTACCACACAGTTACAGTCAATTAAACCTGGATTCGATCCACATTTTAGAGGATAACACCGGTTAGGTCTGGGTTAGTTCTGGGTTATGGCCGCATCTTGCTCATGATTCTGCCTTCATCGCATTCTTGTTCGCCAGAACCTGGGTTTTTTCGGGTTTGAATCACGTAGTAATGTGGTACCACACTGAAACAGTCAATTAAACCTGGTTTCGATCCACATTTTAGAGGATAACACCGGTTAGGTCTGGGTTAAGTCTGGGTTTTGCCCGCATCTGGCTCATGATTTTGCCTTCTTCGCATACTTGTTGGCCAGATCCTGGGTTTTTTCGGGTTTGAATCACGTAGTAATGTGGTACCACACTGAAACAGACAATTAAACCTGGTTTCGATCCACATTTTAGAGGATAACACCGGTTAGGTCTGGGTTAGGACTGGGTTATGCCCGCACATCGCTCATGATTCTGCCTTCATCGCATTCTTGTTCGCCAGAACCTGGGTTTTTTCGGGTTTGAATCACGTAGTAACGTGGTACCACACAGTTACAGTCAATTAAACCTGGATTCGATCCACATTTTAGAGGATAACACCGGTTAGGTCTGGGTTAGTTCTGGGTTATGGCCGCATCTTGCTCATGATTCTGCCTTCATCGCATTCTTGTTCGCCAGAACCTGGGTTTTTTCGGGTTTGAATCACGTAGTAATGTGGTACCACACTGAAACAGACAATTAAACCTGGTTTCGATCCAAATTTTAGAGGATAACACCGGTTAGGTCTGTGTTAGGACTGGGTTATGCCCGCACATCGCTCATGATTCTGCCTTCATCGCATTCTTGTTCGCCAGAACCTGGGTTTTTTTCTGGTTTGAATCACGTAGTAATGTGGTACCACAGAGTTACAGTCAATTAAACCTGGATTCGATCCACATTTCAGAGGATAACACCGGCTAGGTCTGGGTTAGGTCTGGGTTATGCCCGCATCTGGCACATTGATTTTGCCTTCTTCGCATGCTTGTTGGCCAGATCCTGGGTTTTCTCTGGTTTGAATCACGTAGTAATGTGTTACCACACAGGTAACAGTCAACTAAACCTGGATTCGGTCAGTATTAAAGAGGATAAAACCGGTTAGGTCTGGGTTAGGTCTGGATTATGCCCGCATCTGGCACATGATTTTGCCTTCTTTGCATACTTGATGGCCAGATCCTGGGTTTTTGGGGTTTGAATCACGCAGTAATGTGGTACCACATTGAAACAGTCAATTAAACCTGGTTTCGATCAATATTTTAGAGGATAACACCGGTTAGGTCTGGGTTAGGACTGGGTCATGCCCGCATCTGGCTCATGATTTTGCCTTCTTCGCATACTTGTTGGCCAGATCCTTGGTCCTCCCTGGTTTGAATCACGTAGTAATGTGGTACCACACTGAAAAAGACAATTAAACCTGGTTTCGATCCACATTTTAGAGGATAACACCGGGTAGGTCTGGGTTAGGACTGGGTTATGCCCGCACATCGCTCATGATTCTGCATTCGTCGCATTCTTGTTCGCCAGAACCTGGGTTTTTTCGGATTTGAATCACGTAGTAATGTGGTACCACATTGAAACAGTCAATTAAACCTGGAATCGATCCTCATTTTATAGGATAACACCGGTTAGGTCTGGGATAGGTATGGGTTATGTCCGCATCTGGCTCATGAGTTTGCATTGTTCGCATGCTTGTTGGCCAGATCCTAGGTTTTTCTCTAGTTTGAATCACGTAGTAATGTGGTACCACACTGAAAAAGACAATTAAACCTGGTTTCGATCCACATTTTAGAGGATAACACCGGTTAGGTCTGGGTTAGGACTGGGTTATGCCGCATCTCGCTCATGATTCTGCCTTCATCGCATTCTTGTTCGCCAGAACCTGGGTTTTTTCGGGTTTGAATCACGTAGTAATGTGGTACCACACTGAAACAGTCAATTAAACCTGGTTTCGATCCACATTTTAGAGGATAACACCGGTTAGGTCTGGGTTAAGTCTGGGTTATGCCCGCATCTGGCACATGATTTTGCCTTCTTCGCATGCTTGTTGGCCAGATCCTGGTTTTTTTTCTGGTTTGAATCGCGTAGTAATGTGGTACCACACTGACACAGACAATTAAACGAGGTTTCGATCAATATTATAGAGGATAACACCGGTTAGATCTGGGTTATGCCCGCCTCTGGCTCTTGATTTTGACTTTTCCGCATATTTGTTGGCCAGATCCTTGGTTTTCCCTGGTTTGAATCACGTAGTAATGTGATTCCGCACTGAAACAGTCAATTAAACCTGGTTTCGATCAATATTTTAGAGGATAACACCGGTTAGGTCTGGGTTAGGACTGGGTTATGCCCGCATCTGGCTCATGATTTTGCCTTCTTCGCATACTTGTTGGCCAGATCCTGGGTTTATTCAGGTTTGAATCACGTAGTAATGTGTTACCACACAGGTAACAGTCATCTAAACCTGGATTCGGTCAGTAATAAAGAGGATAAAACCGGTTAGGTCTGGGTTAGGTCTGGATTATGCCCACATCTGGCACATGATTTTGCCTTCTTTGCATACTTGTTGGCCAGATCCTGGGTTTTTGGGGTTTGAATCACGCAGTAATGTGGTACCACATTGAAACAGTCAATTAAACCTGGTTTCGATCAATATTTTAGAGGATAAAACCGGTTAGGTCTGGGTTAGGTCTGGATTATGCCCGCATCTGGCACATGATTTTGCCTTCTTTGCATACTTGTTGGCCAGATCCAGGGTTTTTGGGGTTTGAATCACGCAGTAATGTGGTACCACATTGAAACAGTCAATTAAACCTGGTTTCGATCAATATTTTAGAGGATAAAACCGGTTAGGTCTGGGTTAGGTCTGGATTATGCCCGCATCTGGTACATGATTTTGCCTTTTTCGCATATTTGTGGACAGATCCTGGGTTTTTTCGGGTTTGAATCATGTAGTAGTGTGATACCACACTGAAGCAGTCAACTAAGCCTGGTTTCGATCAATATTTTAGAGGATAACACCGGTTAGGTCTGGGTTAGGTCTGGGTTATGCCCGCATCTGGCTCATGATTTTGCCTTCTTCGCATGCTTGTTGGCCAGATCCTGGCTTTTTTGCTGGTTTGAATCACGTAGTAATGTGGTACCACACTGAAACAGACAATTAAACGAGGTTTCGATCAATATTTTAGAGGATAACACCGGTTAGGTCTGGGTTATGCCCGCATCTGGCTCTTGATTTTGGCTTTTCCGCATACTGGATGGCCAGATCCTTGGTTTTCCCTGGTTTGAATCACGTAGTAATGTGATACCGCACTGAAACAGTCAATTAAACCTGGTTTCGATCAATACTTTAGAGGATAACACCGGTTAGGTCTGGGTTAGGTCTGGGTTATGCCCGCATCTCGATCATGATTCTGCCTTCATCGCATTCTTGTTCGCCAGAACCTGGGTTTTTTCGGGTTTGAATCGCGTAGTAATGTGGTACCACACTGAAACAGTCAATTAAACCTGCTTTCGATCCACATTTTAGAGGATAACACCGGTTAGGTCTGGGTTAGGTCTGGGTTATGCCCGCATCTGACACATGATTTTGCCTTCTTCGCATGCTTGTTGGCCAGATCCTGGGTTTTTTTTCTGGTTTGAATCACGTAGTAATGTGGTACCACACTGAAACTGACAATTAATCGACGTTTCGATCAATATTTTAGAGGATAACACCGGTTAGGTCTGGGTTATGCCCGCCTCTGGTTCTTGATTTTGACTTTTCCGCATACTTGTTGGCCAGATCCTTGGTTTTCCCTGGTTTGAATCACGTAGTAATGTGATACAGCACTGAAACAGTCAATTAAACCTGGTTTCGGATCAATATTTTAGAGGATAACACCGGTTAGGTCTGGGTTAGGACTGGGTTATGCCCGCATCTGGCTCATGATTTTGCCTTCTTCGCATACTTGTTGGCCAGATCCTGGGTTTTTACGGGTTTGAATCACGTAGTAATGTGGTACCACACTGAAACAGACAATTAAACCTGGTTTCGATCCACATTTTAGAGGATAACACCGGTTAGGTCTGGGTTAGGACTGGGTTATGCCCGCACATCGCTCATGATTCTGCCTTCATCGCATTCTTGTTCGCCAGAACCTGGGTTTTTTCGGGTTTGAATCACGTAGTAACGTGGTACCACACAGTTACAGTCAATTAAACCTGGATTCGATCCACATTTTATAGGATAACACCGGTTAAGTCTGGGATAGGTATGGGTCATGTCCGCATCTGGCTCATGATTTTGCTTTCTTCGCATACTTGTTGGCCAGATCCTGGGTTTTGTCGGGTTTGAATCACGTAGTAATGTGGTACCACACTGAAACAGTCAATTAAACCTGGTTTCGATCCACATTTTAGAGGATAACACCGGTTAGGTCTGGGTTAAGTCTGGGTTATGCCCGCATCTGGCACATGATTTTGCCTTCTTCGCATGCTTGTTGGCCAGATCCTGGTTTTTTTTCTGGTTTGAATCACGTAGTAATGTGGTACAACACTGAAACAGACAATTAAACGAGGTTTCGGTCCACATTTTAGAGGATAACACCGGCTTGGTCTGGGTTAGGTCTGGGTTATGCCCGCATCTGGCACATTGATTTTGCCTTCTTCGCATGCTTGTTGGCCAGATCCTGGGTTTTCTCTGGTTTGAATCACGTAGTAATGTGTTACCACACAGGTAACAGTCAACTAAACCTGGATTCGGTCAGTATTAAAAAGGATAACACCGGCTAGGTCTGGGTTAGGTCTGGGTTATGCCCGCATCTGGCACATTGATTTTGCCTTCTTCGCATACTTGTTGGCCAGATTCTGGGTTTTTGGGGTTTGAATCACGCAGTAATGTGGTACCACATTGAAACAGTCAATTAAACCTGGTTCGATCCACATTTTAGAGGATAACACCGGTTAGGTCTGGGTTAGGACTGGGTTATGCCCGCACATCACTCACGATTCTGCCTTCGTCGCATTCTTGTTCGCCAGAACCTCGGTTTTTTCGGGTTTGAATCACGTCGTAATGTGGTACCACATTGAAACAGTCAATTAAACCTGGAATCGATCCTCATTTTATAGGATAACACCGGTTAGGTCTGGGATAGGTATGGGTTATGTCCGCATCTGGCTCATGATTTTGCCTTGTTCGCATGCTTGTTGGCCAGATCCTAGGTTTTTTTCTAGTTTGAATCCCGTAGTAATGTGGTACCACACTGAAACAGACAATTAATCCTGGTTTCGGTCAATATTTTAGAGGGTAACACCGGTTAGGTCTGGGTTAGGACTGGCTTATGCCCGCATCTGGCTCATGATTTTGCCTTCTCCGTATACTTGTTGGCCAGATCCTGGGTTTTTTCGGGTTTGAATCACGTAGTAATGTGGTACCACACTGAAACAGACAATTAAACCTGGTTTCGATCCACATTTTAGAGGATAACACCGGTTAGGTCTGGGTTAGGACTGGGTTATGCCCGCACATCGCTCATGATTCTGCCTTCATCGCATTCTTGTTCGCCAGAACCTGGGTATTTTCGGGTTTGAATCACGTAGTAACGTGGTACCACACAGTTACAGTCAATTAAACCTGGATTCGATCCACATTTTATAGGATAACACCGGTTAAGTCTGGGATAGGTATGGGTCATGTCCGCATCTGGCTCATGATTTTGCTT
Source organism: Colletes latitarsis (assembly GCF_051014445.1). NCBI lineage: Eukaryota > Metazoa > Arthropoda > Insecta > Hymenoptera > Colletidae > Colletes > Colletes latitarsis. Next base: position 9,721,323 of record NC_135147.1, read on the forward strand.
TCTTCGCATATTTGTTGGCCAGATCCTGGGTTTTTTCGGGTTTGAATCACGTAGTAATGTGGTACCACACTGGAACAGTCAATTAAACCTGGTTTCGATCCACATTTTAGAGGATAACACCGGTTAGGTCTGGGTTAGTTCTGGGTTATGCCCGCATCTCGCTCATGATTCTGCCTTCATCGCATTCTTGTTCGCCAGAACCTGGGTTTTTTCGGGTTTGAATCACGTAGTAATGTGGTACCACACTGAAACAGTCAATTAAACCTGGTTTCGATCCACATTTTAGAGGATAACACCGGTTAGGTCTGGGTTAGGTCTGGGTTATGCCCGCCTCTGGCGCTTGATTTTGACTTTTCCGCATATTTGTTGGCCAGATCCTTGGTTTTCCCTGGTTTGAATCACGTAGTAACGTGATACCGCACTGAAACAGTCAATTAAACCTGGTTTCGACCAATATTTTAGAGGTTAACACCGGTTAGGTCTGGGTTAGGACTGGGTTATGCCCGCACATCGCTCATGATTCTGCCTTCATCGCATTCTTGTTCGCCAGAACCTGGGTTTTTTCGGGTTTGAATCACGCAGTAATGTGGTACCACATTGAAACAGTCAATTAAACCTGGTTTCGATCAATATTTTAGAGGATAAAACCGGTTAGGTCTGGATTATGCCCGCATCTGGTACATGATTTTGCCTTTTTCGCATATTTGTGGACAGATCCTGGGTTTTTTCGGGTTTGAATCATGTAGTAGTGTGATACCACACTGAAGCAGTCAACTAAGCCTGGTTTCGATCAATATTTTAGAGGTTAACACCGGTTAGGTCTGGGTTATGCCCGCATCTGGCTCATGATTTTGCCTTTTCCGCATACTTGTTGGCCAGATCCTGGGTTTTTGGGATTTGAATCACGTAGTAATGTGGTACCACACAGTAACAGTCAATTAAACCTGGATTCGATCCACATTTCATAGGATAACACCCGTTAGGTCTGGGATAGGTATGGGTTATGTCCGCATCTGGCTCATAATTTTGCTTTCTTCGCATACTTGTTGGCCAGATCCTGGGATTTTTCGGGTTTGAATCACGTAGTAACGTGGTACCACACTGAAACAGTCAATTAAACCTGGTTTCGATCCACATTTTAGAGGATAACACCGGTTAGGTCTGGGTTAGGTCTGCGTTTTGCCCGCATCTCGCTCATGATTCTGCCTTCATCGCATTCCTGTTCGCCAGAACCTGGGTTTTTTCGGGTTTGAATCACGTAGTAATGTGGTACCACACAGTAACAGTCAATTAAACCTGGATTCGATCCACATTTTATAGGATAACACCGGTTAGGTCTGGGATAGGTATGGGTTATGTCCGCCTCAGGCTCATGATTTTGCTTTCTTCGCATACTTGTTGGCCAGATCCTGGGTTTTTTCGGGTTTGAATCACGTAGTAATGTGGAACCACACTGAAACAGTCAATTAAACCTGGTTTCGATCCACATTTTAGAGGATAACACCGGTTAGGTCTGGGTTAGGTCTGGGTTATGCCCGCATCTGGCACATGATTTTGCCTTCTTCGCATGCTTGTTGGCCAGATCCTGGGTTTTCTTCTGGTTTGAATCACGTAGTAATGTGGTACCACACTGATACAGACAATTAAACGAGGTTTCGATCAATATTTTAGAGGATAACACCTGTTAGGTCTGGGATAGGTATGGGTTATGTCCGCATCTGGCTCATGATTTTGCTTTCTTCACATACTTGTTGGCCAGATCCTGGGTTTTTTCGCGTTTGAATCACGTAGTAATATGGTACCACACTGGAACAGTCAATTAAACCTGGTTTCGATCCACATTTTAGAGGATAACACCGGTTAGGTCTGGGTTAGTTCTGGGTTATGCCCGCATCTCGCTCATGATTCTGCCTTCATCGCATTCTTGTTCGCCAGAACCTGGGTTTTTTCGGGTTTGAATCACGTAGTAATGTGGTACCACACTGAAACAGTCAATTAAACCTGGTTTCGATCCACATTTTAGAGGATAACACCGGTTAGGTCTGGGTTAGGTCTGGGTTATGCCCGCATCTGGCACATGATTTTGCCTTCTTCGCATGCTTGTTGGCCAGATCCTGGGTTTTCTTCTGGTTTGAATCACGTAGTAATGTGGTACCACACTGATACAGACAATTAAACGAGGTTTCGATCAATATTTTAGAGGATAACACCTGTTAGGTCTGGGATAGGTATGGGTTATGTCCGCATCTGGCTCATGATTTTGCTTTCTTCGCATACTTGTTGGCCAGATCCTGGGTTTTTTCGGGTTTGAATCACGTAGTAATATGGTACCACACTGGAACAGTCAATTAAACCTGGTTTCGATCCACATTTTAGAGGTTAACACCGGTTAGGTCTGGGTTAGGACTGGGTTATGCCCGCACATCGCTCATGATTCTGCCTTCATCGCATTCTTGTTCGCCAGAACCTGGGTTTTTTCGGGTTTGAATCACGTAGTAATGTGGTACCACACTGAAACAGACAATTAAACCTGGTTTCGATCCAAATTTTAGAGGATAACACCGGTTAGGTCTGGGTTAGGTCTGGGTTATGCCCGCATCTGGCACATTGATTTTGCATTCTTTGCATACTTGTTGGCCAGATCCTCGGTTTTTGGGGTTTGAATCACGCAGTAATGTGGTACCACATTGAAACAGTCAATTAAACCTGGTTTCGATCAATATTTTAGAGGATAAAACCGGTTAGGTCTGGATTATGCCCGCATCTGGTACATGATTTTGCCTTTTTCGCATATTTGTGGACAGATCCTGGGTTTTTTCGGGTTTGAATCATGTAGTAGTGCGATACCACACTGAAGCAGTCAACTAAGCCTGGTTTCGATCAATATTTTAGAGGTTAACACCGGTTAGGTCTGGGTTAGGTCTGGGTTATGCCCGCATCTGGCTCATGATTTTGCCTTTTCCGCATACTTGTTGGCCAGATCCTGGGTTTTTGGGATTTGAATCACGTAGTAATGTGGTACCACACAGTAACAGTCAATTAAACCTGGATTCGAACCACATTTCAAAGGATAACACCCGTTAGGTCTGGGATAGGTATGGGTTATGTCCGCATCTGGCTCATAATTTTGCTTTCTTCGCATACTTGTTGGCCAGATCCTGGGATTTTTCGGGTTTGAATCACGTAGTAACGTGGTACCACACTGAAACAGTCAATTAAACCTGGTTTCGATCCACATTTTAGAGGATAACACCGGTTAGGTCTGGGTTAGGTCTGGGTTTTGCCCGCATCTCGCTCATGATTCTGCCTTCATCGCATTCCTGTTCGCCAGAACCTGGGTTTTTTCGGGTTTGAATCACGTAGTAATGTGGTACCACACAGTAACAGTCAATTAAACCTGGATTCGATCCACATTTTATAGGATAACACCGGTTAGGTCTGGGATAGGTATGTGTTATGTCCGCCTCAGGCTCATGATTTTGCTTTCTTCGCATACTTGTTGGCCAGATCCTGGGTTTTTTCGGGTTTGAATCACGTAGTAATGTGGAACCACACTGAAACAGTCAATTAAACCTGGTTTCGATCCACATTTTAGAGGATAACACCGGTTAGGTCTGGGTTAGGTCTGGGTTATGCCCGCATCTGGCACATGATTTTGCCTTCTTCGCATGCTTGTTGGCCAGATCCTGGGTTTTCTTCTGGTTTGAATCACGTAGTAATGTGGTACCACACTGATACAGACAATTAAACGAGGTTTCGATCAATATTTTAGAGGATAACACCTGTTAGGTCTGGGATAGGTATGGGTTATGTCCGCATCTGGCTCATGATTTTGCTTTCTTCGCATACTTGTTGGCCAGATCCTGGGTTTTTTCGTGTTTGAATCACGTAGTAATGTGGTACCACACTGAAACAGTCAATTAAACCTGGTTTCGATCCACATTTTATAGGACAACACCGGTTAGGTCTGGGATAGGTATGGGTTATGTCTGCATCTGGCTCATGATTTTGCCTTGTTCGCATGCTTGTTGGCCAGATCCTAGGTTTTTTTCTAGTTTGAATCACGCAGTAATGTGGTACCACACTGAAACAGACAATTAAACCTGGTTGCGATCAATATTTTAGAGGATAGCACCGGTTAGGTCTGGGCTAGATGTGGGTTATGTCCGCATCTGGCTCATGATTTTGCTTTCTTCGCATACTTGTTGGCCAGATCCTGGGTTTTTTCGGGTTTGAATCACGTAGTAATATGGTACCTCACTGAAACAGTCAATTAAACCTGGTTTCGATCCACATTTTGGAGGATAACACCGGTTAGGTCTGGGTTAGATCTGGGTTATGCTCGCATCTCGCTCATGATTCTGCCTTCATCGCATTCTTGTTCGCCTGAACCTGGGTTTCTTCGGGTTTGAATCACGTAGTAATGTGGTACCACACTGAAACAGACAATTAACCATAGTTTCGATCAATATTTTAGACGATAACACCGGTTAGGTCTGGGTTAGGACTGGGTTATGTCCGCATCTGGCTCATGATTTTGCCTTCTTCGCATACTTGTTGGCCAGATTCTGGGTTTTTTCGGGTTTGAATCACGTAGTAATGTGGTACGACATTGAAACAGTCAATTAAACCTGGTTTCGATCCACATTTTATAGGACAACACCGGTTAGGTCTGGGATAGGTATGGGTTATGTCCGCATCTGGCTCATGATTTTGCCTTGTTCGCATGCTTGTTGGCCAGATCCTATGTTTTTTTCTAGTTTGAATCACGTAGTAATGTGGTACCGCACTGAAACAGACAATTAAACATGGTTTCGATCAATATTTTAGACGATCACACCGGTTAGGTCTGGATTATGCCCGCATCTGCTACATGATTTTGCCTTTTTCGCATATTTGTTGGACAGATCCTTGGTTTTTTCGGGTTTGAATCACGTAGTAATGTGTTACCGCACAGGTAACTGTCAATTAAACCTGGATTCGGTCAGTATTTTAGAGGATAAAACCGGTTAGGTCTGGCTTAGGACTGGGTTATGCCCGCACATCGCTCATGATTCTGCCTTCATCGCATTCTTGTTCGCCAGAACCTGGGTTTTTTCGGGTTTGAATCATGTAGTAATGTGGTACCACACAGTTACAGTCAATTAAACCTGGATTCGATCCACATTTTAGAGGATAACACCGGCTTGGTCTGGGTTAGGTCTGGGTTATGCCCGCATCTGGCACATTGATTTTGCCTTCTTCGCATGCTTGTTGGCCAGATCCTGGGTTTTCTCTGGTTTGAATCACGTAGTAATGTGTTACCACACAGGTAACAGTCAACTAAACCTGGATTCGGTCAGTATTAAAGAGGATAACACCGGCTAGGTCTGGGTTAGGTCTGGGTTATGCCCGCATCTGGCACATTGATTTTGCCTTTTTCGCATATTTGTGGACAGATCCTGGGTTTTTTCGGGTTTGAATCATGTAGTAGTGTGATACCACACTGAAGCAGTCAACTAAGCCTGGTTTCGATCAATATTTTAGAGGATAACACCGGTTAGGTCTGGGTTAGGTCTGGGTTATGCCCGCATCTGGCTCATGATTTTGCCTTCTTCGCATGCTTGTTGGCCAGATCCTGGCTTTTTTTCTGGTTTGAATCACGTAGTAATGTGGTACCACACTGAAACAGACAATTAAACGAGGTTTCGATCAATATTTTAGAGGATAACACCGGTTAGGTCTGGGTTATGCCCGCATCTGGCTCTTGATTTTGGCTGTTCCGCATACTTGTTGGCCAGATCCTTGGTTTTCCCTGGTTTGAATCACGTAGTAATGTGATACCGCACTGAAACAGTCAATTAAACCTGGTTTCGATCAATACTTTAGAGGATAACACCGGTTAGGTCTGCGTTAGGACTGGGTTATGCCCGCATCTGGCTCATGATTGTGCCTTCTTCGCATACTTGTTGGCCAGATCCTGGGTTTTTCCGGGTTTGAATCACGTAGTAATGTGGTACCACACTGAAACAGACAATTAAACCTGGTTTCGATCAATATTTTAGAGGATAACACCGGTTAGGTCTGGGTTAGGTCTGGGTTATGCCCGCATCTCGCTCATGATTCTGCCTTCATCGCATTCTTGTTCGCCAGAACCTGGGTTTTTTCGGGTTTGAATCGCGTAGTAATGTGGTACCACACTGAAACAGTCAATTAAACCTGCTTTCGATCCACATTTTAGAGGATAACACCGGTTAGGTCTGGGTTAGGTCTGGGTTATGCCCGCATCTGACACATGATTTTGCCTTCTTCGCATGCTTGTTGGCCAGATCCTGGGTTTTTTTTCTGGTTTGAATCACGTAGTAATGTGGTACCACACTGAAACAGACAATTAATCGACGTTTCGATCAATATTTTAGAGGATAACACCGGTTAGGTCTGGGTTAGGACTGGGTTATGCCCGCATCTGGCTCATGATTTTGCCTTCTTCGCATACTTGTTGGCCAGATCCTGGGTTTTTTCGGGTTTGAATCACGTAGTAATGTGGTACCACACTGAAACAGACAATTAAACCTGGTTTCGATCCACATTTTAGAGGATAACACCGGTTAGGTCTGGGTTAGGACTGGGTTATGCCCGCACATCGCTCATGATTCTGCCTTCATCGCATTCTTGTTCGCCAGAACCTGGGTTTTTTCGGGTTTGAATCACGTAGTAACGTGGTACCACACAGTTACAGTCAATTAAACCTGGATTCGATCCACATTTTATAGGATAACACCGGTTAAGTCTGGGATAGGTATGGGTCATCTCCGCATCTGGCTCATGATTTTGCTTTCTTCGCATACTTGTTGGCCAGATCCTGGGTTTTTTCGGGTTTGAATCACGTAGTAATGTGGTACCACACTGAAACAGTCAATTAAACCTGGTTTCGATCCACATTTTAGAGGATAACACCGGTTAGGTCTGGGTTAAGTCTGGGTTATGCCCGCATCTGGCACATGATTTTGCCTTCTTCGCATGCTTGTTGGCCAGATCCTGGGTTTTTTTCTGGTTTGAATCACGTAGTAATGTGGTACAACACTGAAACAGACAATTAAACGAGGTTTCGATCAATATTTTAGAGGATAACACCGGTTAGGTCTGGGTTATGCCCGCCTCTGGCTCTTGATTTTGACTTTTCCGCATATTTGATGGCCAGATCCTTGGTTTTCCCTGGTTTGAATCACGTAGTAACGTGATACCGCACTGAAACAGTCAATTAAACCTGGTTTCGATCAATATTTTAGAGGATAACACCGGTTAGGTCTGGGTTAGGACTGGGTTATGCCCGCATCTGGCTCATGATTTTGCCTTCTTCGCATACTTGTTGGCCAGATCCTGGGTTTTCTCTGGTTTGAATCACGTAGTAATGTGGTACCACACTGAAACAGACAATTAAACCTGGTTTCGATCCAAATTTTAGAGGATAACACCGGTTAGGTCTGTGTTAGGACTGGGTTATGCCCGCACATCGCTCATGATTCTGCCTTCATCGCATTCTTGTTCGCCGGAACCTGGGTTTTTTCGGGTTTGAATCACGTAGTAATGTGGTACCACACAGTTACAGTCAATTAAACCTGGATTCGATCCACATTTTAGAGGATAACACCGGCTTGGTCTGGGTTAGGTCTGGGTTATGCCCGCATCTGGCACATTGATTTTGCCTTCTTCGCATGCTTGTTGGCCAGATCCTGGGTTTTCTCTGGTTTGAATCACGTAGTAATGTGTTACCACACAGGTAACAGTCAACTAAACCTGGATTCGGTCAGTATTAAAGAGGATAACACCGACTAGGTCTGGGTTAGGTCTGGGTTATGCCCGCATCTGGCACATTGATTTTGCCTTCTTCGCATACTTGTTGGCCAGATCCTGGGTTTTTGGGGTTTGAATCACGCAGTAATGTGGTACCACATTGAAACAGTCAATTAAACCTGGTTTCGATCCACATTTTAGAAGATAACACCGGTTAGGTCTGGGTTAGGACTGGGTTATGCCCGCACATCGCTCATGATTCTGCCTTCGTCGCATTCTTGTTCGCCAGAACCTGGGTTTTTTCGGGTTTGAATCACGTAGTAATGTGGTACCACATTGAAACAGTCAATTAAACCTGGAATCGATCCTCATTTTATAGGATAACACCGGTTAGGTCTGGGATAGGTATGGGTTATGTCCGCATCTGGCTCATGATTTTGCCTTGTTCGCATGCTTGTTGGCCAGATCCTAGGTTTTTTTCTAGTTTGAATCCCGTAGTAATGTGGTACCACACTGAAACAGACAATTAAACCTGGTTTCGATCAATATTTTAGAGGGTAACACCGGTTTGGTCTGGGTTAGGACTGGCTTATGCCCGCATCTGGCTCATGATTTTGCCTTCTCCGTATACTTGTTGGCCAGATCCTGGGTTTTTTCGGGTTTGAATCACGTAGTAATGTGGTACCACACTGAAACAGACAATTAAACCTGGTTTCGATCCACATTTTAGAGGATAACACCGGTTAGGTCTGGGTTAGGACTGGGTTATGCCCGCACATCGCTCATGATTCTGCCTTCATCGCATTCTTGTTCGCCAGAACCTGGGTTTTTTCGGGTTTGAATCACGTAGTAACGTGGTACCACACAGTTACAGTCAATTAAACCTGGATTCGATCCACATTTTATAGGATAACACCGGTTAAGTCTGGGATAGGTATGGGTCATGTCCGCATCTGACTCATGATTTTGCTTTCTTCGCATATTTGTTGGCCAGATCCTGGGTTTTTTCGGGTTTGAATCACGTAGTAATGTGGTACCACACTGGAACAGTCAATTAAACCTGGTTTCGATCCACATTTTAGAGGATAACACCGGTTAGGTCTGGGTTAGTTCTGGGTTATGCCCGCATCTCGCTCATGATTCTGCCTTCATCGCATTCTTGTTCGCAAGAACCTGGGTTTTTTCGGGTTTGAATCACGTAGTAATGTGGTACCACACTGAAACAGTCAATTAAACCTGGTTTCGATCCACATTTTAGAGGATAACACCGGTTAGGTCTGGGTTAGGTCTGGGTTATGCCCGCCTCTGGCGCTTGATTTTGACTTTTCCGCATATTTGTTGGCCAGATCCGTGGTTTTCCCTGGTTTGAATCACGTAGTAACGTGATACCGCACTGAAACAGTCAATTAAACCTGGTTTCGATCAATATTTTAGAGGTTAACACCGGTTAGGTCTGGGTTATGACTGGGTTATGCCCGCACATCGCTCATGATTCTGCCTTCATCGCATTCTTGTTCGCAAGAACCTGGGTTTTTTCGGGTTTGAATCACGTAGTAATGTGGTACCACACTGAAACAGACAATTAAACCTGGTTTCGATCCAAATTTTAGAGGATAACACCGGTTAGGTCTGGGTTAGGTCTGGGTTATGCCCGCATCTGGCACATTGATTTTGCATTCTTTGCATACTTGTTGGCCAGATCCTGGGTTTTTGGGGTTTGAATCACGCAGTAATGTGGTACCACATTGAAACAGTCAATTAAACCTGGTTTCGATCAATATTTTAGAGGATAAAACCGGTTAGGTCTGGATTATGCCCGCATCTGGTACATGATTTTGCCTTTTTCGCATATTTGTGGACAGATCCTGGGTTTTTTCGGGTTTGAATCATGTAGTAGTGTGATACCACACTGAAGCAGTCAACTAAGCCTGGTTTCGATCAATATTTTAGAGGTTAACACCGGTTAGGTCTGGGTTAGGTCTGGGTTATGCCCGCATCTGGCTCATGATTTTGCCTTTTCCGCATACTTGTTGGCCAGATCCTGGGTTTTTGGGATTTGAATCACGTAGTAATGTGGTACCACACAGTAACAGTCAATTAAACCTAGATTCGATCCACATTTCATAGGATAACACCGGTTAGGTCTGGGATAGGTATGGGTTATGTCCGTATCTGGCTCATAATTTTGCTTTCTTCGCATACTTGTTGGCCAGATCCTGGGTTTTTTCGGGTTTGAATCACGTAGTAACGTGGTACCACACTGAAACAGTCAATTAAACCTGGTTTCGATCCACATTTTAGAGGATAACACCGGTTAGGTCTGGGTTAGGTCTGGGTTTTGCCCGCATCTCGCTCATGATTCTGCCTTCATCGCATTCCTGTTCGCCAGAACCTGGGTTTTTTCGGGTTTGAATCACGTAGTAATGTGGTACCACACAGTAACAGTCAATTAAACCTGGATTCGATCCACATTTTATAGGATAACACCGGTTAGGTCTGGGATAGGTATGGGTTATGTCCGCATCTGGCTCATGATTTTGCCTTCTTCGCATGCTTGTTGGCCAGATCCTGGGTTTTCTTCTGGTTTGAATCACGTAGTAATGTGGTACCACACTGATACAGTCAATTAAGCCTGGTTTCGATCCACATTTTATAGGATAACACCTGTTAGGTCTGGGATAGGTATGGGTTATGTCTGCATCTGGCTCATGATTTTGCCTTGTTCGCATGCTTGTTGGCCAGATCCTAGGTTTTTTTCTAGTTTGAATCACGTAGTAATGTGGTACCACACTGAAACAGACAATTAAACCTGGTTGCGATCAATATTTTAGAGGATAACACCGGTTAGGTCTGGGCTAGATGTGGGTTATGTCCGCATCTGGCTCATGATTTTGCTTTCTTCGCATACTTGTTGGCCAGATCCTGGGTTTTTTCGGGTTTGAATCACGTAGTAATATGGTACCACACTGAAACAGTCAATTAATCCTGGTTTCGATCCACATTTTAGAGGATAACACCGGTTAGGTCTGGGTTAGATCTGGGTTATGCCCGCATCTCTCTCATGATTCTGCCTTCATCGCATTCTTGTTCGCCAGAACCTGGGTTTTTTCGGGTTTGAATCACGTAGTAATGTGGTACCACACTGAAACAGACAATTAAACATAGTTTCGATCAATATTTTAGACGATAACACCGGTTAGGTCTGGGTTAGGACTGGGTTATGTCCGCATCTGGCTCATGATTTTGCCTTCTTCGCATACTTGTTGGCCAGATTCTGGGTTTTTTCGGGTTTGAATCACGTAGTAATGTGGTACGACATTGAAACAGTCAATTAAACCTGGTTTCGATCCACATTTTATAGGACAACACCGGTTAGGTCTGGGATAGGTATGGGTTATGTCCGCATCTGGCTCATGATTTTGCCTTGTTCGCATGCTTGTTGGCCAGATCCTATGTTTTTTTCTAGTTTGAATCACGTAGTAATGTGGTACCGCACTGAAACAGACAATTAAACATGGTTTCGATCAATATTTTAGACGATAACACCGGTTAGGTCAGGATTATGCCCGCATCTGCTACATGATTTTGCCTTTTTCGCATATTTGTTGGACAGATCCTGGGTTTTTTCGGGTTTGAATCACGTAGTAATGTGGTACCACATTGAAACAGTCAATTAAACCTGGTTTCGATCAATATTTTAGAGGATAACACCGGTTAGGTCTGGGTTAGGACTGGCTTATGCCCGCATCTGGCTCATGATTTTGCCTTCTTCGCATACTTGTTGGCCAGATCCTTGGTCCTCTCTGGTTTGAATCACGTAGTAATGTAGTACCACACTGAAACAGACAATTAAACCTGGTTTCGATCAATATTTTAGAGGGTAACACCGGTTAGGTCTGGGTTAGGACTGGGTTATGCCCGCACATCGCTCATGATTCTGCCTTCGTCGTATTCTTGTTGGCCAGATCCTGGGTTTTTTCGGGTTTGAATCACGTAGTAATGTGGTACCACACTGAAACAGACAATTAAACCCGGTTTCGATCCACATTTTAGAGGGTAACACCGGTTAGGTCTGGGTTAGGACTGGGTTATGCCCGCACATCGCTCATGAATCTGCCTTGTTCGCATGCTTGTTGGCCAGATCCTAGGTTTTTTTCTAGTTTGAATCCCGTAGTAATGTGCTACCACACTGAAACAGACAATTAAACCTGGTTTCGATCAATATTTTAGAGGGTAACACCGGTTAGGTCTGGGTTAGGACTGGCTTATGCCCGCACATCGCTCATGAATCTGCCTTGTTCGCATGCTTGTTGGCCAGATCCTAGGTTTTTTTCTAGTTTGAATCCCGTAGTAATGTGCTACCACACTGAAACAGACAATTAAACCTGGTTTCGATCAATATTTTAGAGGGTAACACCGGTTAGGTCTGGGTTAGGACTGGCTTATGCCCGCATCTGGCTCATGATTTTGCCTTCTTCGCATACTTGTTGGCCAGATCCTTGGTCCTCTCTGGTTTGAATCACGTAGTAATGTGGTACCACACTGAAACAGACAATTAAACCTGGTTTCGATCAATATTTTAGAGGGTAACACCGGTTAGGTCTGGGTTAGGACTGGGTTATGCCCGCACATCGCTCATGATTCTGCCTTCGTCGTATTCTTGTTGGCCAGATCCTGGGTTTTTTCGGGTTTGAATCACGTAGTAATGTGGTACCACACTGAAACAGACAATTAAACCCGGTTTCGATCTACATTTTAGAGGATAACACCGGTTAGGTCTGGGTTAGGACTGGGTTATGCCCGCACATCGCTCATGAATCTGCCTTGTTCGCATGCTTGTTGGCCAGATCCTAGGTTTTTTTCTAGTTTGAATCCCGTAGTAATGTGCTACCACACTGAAACAGACAATTAAACCTGGTTTCGATCAATATTTTAGAGGGTAACACCGGTTAGGTCTGGGTTAGGACTGGCTTATGCCCGCATCTGGCTCATGATTTTGCCTTCTCCGTATACTTGTTGGCCAGATCCTGGGTTTTTTCGGGTTTGAATCACGTAGTAATGTGGTACCACACTGGAACAGTCAATTAAACCTGGTTTCGATCCACATTTTTGAGGATAACACCGATTAGGTCTGGGTTAGTTCTGGGTTATGCCCGCATCTCGCTCATGATTCTGCCTTCATCGCATTCTTGTTCGCCAGAACCTGGGTTTTTTCGGGTTTGAATCACGTAGTAATGTGGTACCACACTGAAACAGTCAACTAAACCTGGTTTCGATCCACATTTTAGAGGATAACACCGGTTAGGTCTGGGTTAAGTCTGGGTTATGCCCGCATCTGGCACATGATTTTGCCTTCTTCGCATGCTTGTTGGCCAGATCCTGGGTTTTTTTCTGGTTTGAATCACGTAGTAATGTGGTACCACACTGAAACAGACAATTAATCGAGGTTTCGATCAATATTTTAGAGGATAACACCGGTTAGGTCTGGGTTATGCCCGCCTCTGGCGCTTGATTTTGTCTTTTCCGCATATTTGTTGGCCAGATCCTTGGTTTTCTCTGGTTTGAATCACGTAGTAACGTGATACCGCACTGAAACAGTCAATTAAACCTGGTTTCGATCCACATTTTAGAGGATAACACCGGTTAGGTCTGGGTTAAGTCTGGGTTATGCCCGCATCTGGTACATGATTTTGCCTTCTTCGCATGCTTGTTGGCCAGATCCTGGGTTTTTTTCTGGTTTGAATCACGTAGTAATGTGGTACCACACTGAAACAGACAATTAATCGAGGTTTCGATCAATATTTTAGAGGATAACACCGGTTAGGTCTGGGTTATGCCCGCCTCTGGCGCTTGATTTTGACTTTTCTGCATATTTGTTGGCCAGATCCTTGGTTTTCCCTGGTTTGAATCACGTAGTAACGTGATACCGCACTGAAACAATCAATTAAACCTGGTTTCGATCAATATTTTAGAGGTTAACACCGGTTAGGTCTGGGTTAGGACTGGGTTATGCCCGCACATCGCTCATGATTCTGCCTTTTTCGCATATTTGTGGACAGATCCTGGGTTTTTTCGGGTTTGAATCACGCAGTAATGTGGTACCACATTGAAACAGTCAATTAAACCTGGTTTCGATCAATATTTTAGAGGATAAAACCGGTTAGGTCTGGATTATGCCCGCATCTGGTACATGATTTTGCCTTTTTCGCATATTTGTGGACAGATCCTGGGTTTTTTCGGGTTTGAATCATGTAGTAGTGTGATACCACACTGAAGCAGTCAACTAAGCCTGGTTTCGATCAATATTTTAGAGGTTAACACCGGTTAGGTCTGGGTTATGCCCGCATCTGGCTCATGATTTTGCCTTTTCCGCATACTTGTTGGCCAGATCCTGGGTTTTTGGGATTTGAATCACGTAGTAATGTGTTACCACACAGGTAACAGTCAACTAAACCTGGATTCGGTCAGTATTAAAGAGGATAACACCGACTAGGTCTGGGTTAGGTCTGGGTTATGCCCGCATCTGGCACATTGATTTTGCCTTCTTCGCATACTTGTTGGCCAGATCCTGGGTTTTTGGGGTTTGAATCACGCAGTAATGTGGTACCACATTGAAACAGTCAATTAAACCTGGTTTCGATCCACATTTTAGAAGATAACACCGGTTAGGTCTGGGTTAGGACTGGGTTATGCCCGCACATCGCTCATGATTCTGCCTTCGTCGCATTCTTGTTCGCCAGAACCTGGGTTTTTTCGGGTTTGAATCACGTAGTAATGTGGTACCACATTGAAACAGTCAATTAAACCTGGAATCGATCCTCATTTTATAGGATAACACCGGTTAGGTCTGGGATAGGTATGGGTTATGTCCGCATCTGGCTCATGATTTTGCCTTGTTCGCATGCTTGTTGGCCAGATCCTAGGTTTTTTTCTAGTTTGAATCCCGTAGTAATGTGGTACCACACTGAAACAGACAATTAAACCTGGTTTCGATCAATATTTTAGAGGGTAACACCGGTTTGGTCTGGGTTAGGACTGGCTTATGCCCGCATCTGGCTCATGATTTTGCCTTCTCCGTATACTTGTTGGCCAGATCCTGGGTTTTTTCGGGTTTGAATCACGTAGTAATGTGGTACCACACTGAAACAGACAATTAAACCTGGTTTCGATCCACATTTTAGAGGATAACACCGGTTAGGTCTGGGTTAGGACTGGGTTATGCCCGCACATCGCTCATGATTCTGCCTTCATCGCATTCTTGTTCGCCAGAACCTGGGTTTTTTCGGGTTTGAATCACGTAGTAACGTGGTACCACACAGTTACAGTCAATTAAACCTGGATTCGATCCACATTTTATAGGATAACACCGGTTAAGTCTGGGATAGGTATGGGTCATGTCCGCATCTGACTCATGATTTTGCTTTCTTCGCATATTTGTTGGCCAGATCCTGGGTTTTTTCGGGTTTGAATCACGTAGTAATGTGGTACCACACTGGAACAGTCAATTAAACCTGGTTTCGATCCACATTTTAGAGGATAACACCGGTTAGGTCTGGGTTAGTTCTGGGTTATGCCCGCATCTCGCTCATGATTCTGCCTTCATCGCATTCTTGTTCGCAAGAACCTGGGTTTTTTCGGGTTTGAATCACGTAGTAATGTGGTACCACACTGAAACAGTCAATTAAACCTGGTTTCGATCCACATTTTAGAGGATAACACCGGTTAGGTCTGGGTTAGGTCTGGGTTATGCCCGCCTCTGGCGCTTGATTTTGACTTTTCCGCATATTTGTTGGCCAGATCCGTGGTTTTCCCTGGTTTGAATCACGTAGTAACGTGATACCGCACTGAAACAGTCAATTAAACCTGGTTTCGATCAATATTTTAGAGGTTAACACCGGTTAGGTCTGGGTTATGACTGGGTTATGCCCGCACATCGCTCATGATTCTGCCTTCATCGCATTCTTGTTCGCAAGAACCTGGGTTTTTTCGGGTTTGAATCACGTAGTAATGTGGTACCACACTGAAACAGACAATTAAACCTGGTTTCGATCCAAATTTTAGAGGATAACACCGGTTAGGTCTGGGTTAGGTCTGGGTTATGCCCGCATCTGGCACATTGATTTTGCATTCTTTGCATACTTGTTGGCCAGATCCTGGGTTTTTGGGGTTTGAATCACGCAGTAATGTGGTACCACATTGAAACAGTCAATTAAACCTGGTTTCGATCAATATTTTAGAGGATAAAACCGGTTAGGTCTGGATTATGCCCGCATCTGGTACATGATTTTGCCTTTTTCGCATATTTGTGGACAGATCCTGGGTTTTTTCGGGTTTGAATCATGTAGTAGTGTGATACCACACTGAAGCAGTCAACTAAGCCTGGTTTCGATCAATATTTTAGAGGTTAACACCGGTTAGGTCTGGGTTAGGTCTGGGTTATGCCCGCATCTGGCTCATGATTTTGCCTTTTCCGCATACTTGTTGGCCAGATCCTGGGTTTTTGGGATTTGAATCACGTAGTAATGTGGTACCACACAGTAACAGTCAATTAAACCTAGATTCGATCCACATTTCATAGGATAACACCGGTTAGGTCTGGGATAGGTATGGGTTATGTCCGTATCTGGCTCATAATTTTGCTTTCTTCGCATACTTGTTGGCCAGATCCTGGGTTTTTTCGGGTTTGAATCACGTAGTAACGTGGTACCACACTGAAACAGTCAATTAAACCTGGTTTCGATCCACATTTTAGAGGATAACACCGGTTAGGTCTGGGTTAGGTCTGGGTTTTGCCCGCATCTCGCTCATGATTCTGCCTTCATCGCATTCCTGTTCGCCAGAACCTGGGTTTTTTCGGGTTTGAATCACGTAGTAATGTGGTACCACACAGTAACAGTCAATTAAACCTGGATTCGATCCACATTTTATAGGATAACACCGGTTAGGTCTGGGATAGGTATGGGTTATGTACGCATCTGGCTCATGATTTTGCCTTCTTCGCATGCTTGTTGGCCAGATCCTGGGTTTTCTTCTGGTTTGAATCACGTAGTAATGTGGTACCACACTGATACAGTCAATTAAGCCTGGTTTCGATCCACATTTTATAGGATAACACCTGTTAGGTCTGGGATAGGTATGGGTTATGTCTGCATCTGGCTCATGATTTTGCCTTGTTCGCATGCTTGTTGGCCAGATCCTAGGTTTTTTTCTAGTTTGAATCACGTAGTAATGTGGTACCACACTGAAACAGACAATTAAACCTGGTTGCGATCAATATTTTAGAGGATAACACCGGTTAGGTCTGGGCTAGATGTGGGTTATGTCCGCATCTGGCTCATGATTTTGCTTTCTTCGCATACTTGTTGGCCAGATCCTGGGTTTTTTCGGGTTTGAATCACGTAGTAATATGGTACCACACTGAAACAGTCAATTAATCCTGGTTTCGATCCACATTTTAGAGGATAACACCGGTTAGGTCTGGGTTAGATCTGGGTTATGCCCGCATCTCTCTCATGATTCTGCCTTCATCGCATTCTTGTTCGCCAGAACCTGGGTTTTTTCGGGTTTGAATCACGTAGTAATGTGGTACCACACTGAAACAGACAATTAAACATAGTTTCGATCAATATTTTAGACGATAACACCGGTTAGGTCTGGGTTAGGACTGGGTTATGTCCGCATCTGGCTCATGATTTTGCCTTCTTCGCATACTTGTTGGCCAGATTCTGGGTTTTTTCGGGTTTGAATCACGTAGTAATGTGGTACGACATTGAAACAGTCAATTAAACCTGGTTTCGATCCACATTTTATAGGACAACACCGGTTAGGTCTGGGATAGGTATGGGTTATGTCCGCATCTGGCTCATGATTTTGCCTTGTTCGCATGCTTGTTGGCCAGATCCTATGTTTTTTTCTAGTTTGAATCACGTAGTAATGTGGTACCGCACTGAAACAGACAATTAAACATGGTTTCGATCAATATTTTAGACGATAACACCGGTTAGGTCAGGATTATGCCCGCATCTGCTACATGATTTTGCCTTTTTCGCATATTTGTTGGACAGATCCTGGGTTTTTTCGGGTTTGAATCACGTAGTAATGTGGTACCACATTGAAACAGTCAATTAAACCTGGTTTCGATCAATATTTTAGAGGATAACACCGGTTAGGTCTGGGTTAGGACTGGCTTATGCCCGCATCTGGCTCATGATTTTGCCTTCTTCGCATACTTGTTGGCCAGATCCTTGGTCCTCTCTGGTTTGAATCACGTAGTAATGTAGTACCACACTGAAACAGACAATTAAACCTGGTTTCGATCAATATTTTAGAGGGTAACACCGGTTAGGTCTGGGTTAGGACTGGGTTATGCCCGCACATCGCTCATGATTCTGCCTTCGTCGTATTCTTGTTGGCCAGATCCTGGGTTTTTTCGGGTTTGAATCACGTAGTAATGTGGTACCACACTGAAACAGACAATTAAACCCGGTTTCGATCCACATTTTAGAGGGTAACACCGGTTAGGTCTGGGTTAGGACTGGGTTATGCCCGCACATCGCTCATGAATCTGCCTTGTTCGCATGCTTGTTGGCCAGATCCTAGGTTTTTTTCTAGTTTGAATCCCGTAGTAATGTGCTACCACACTGAAACAGACAATTAAACCTGGTTTCGATCAATATTTTAGAGGGTAACACCGGTTAGGTCTGGGTTAGGACTGGCTTATGCCCGCACATCGCTCATGAATCTGCCTTGTTCGCATGCTTGTTGGCCAGATCCTAGGTTTTTTTCTAGTTTGAATCCCGTAGTAATGTGCTACCACACTGAAACAGACAATTAAACCTGGTTTCGATCAATATTTTAGAGGGTAACACCGGTTAGGTCTGGGTTAGGACTGGCTTATGCCCGCATCTGGCTCATGATTTTGCCTTCTTCGCATACTTGTTGGCCAGATCCTTGGTCCTCTCTGGTTTGAATCACGTAGTAATGTGGTACCACACTGAAACAGACAATTAAACCTGGTTTCGATCAATATTTTAGAGGGTAACACCGGTTAGGTCTGGGTTAGGACTGGGTTATGCCCGCACATCGCTCATGATTCTGCCTTCGTCGTATTCTTGTTGGCCAGATCCTGGGTTTTTTCGGGTTTGAATCACGTAGTAATGTGGTACCACACTGAAACAGACAATTAAACCCGGTTTCGATCTACATTTTAGAGGATAACACCGGTTAGGTCTGGGTTAGGACTGGGTTATGCCCGCACATCGCTCATGAATCTGCCTTGTTCGCATGCTTGTTGGCCAGATCCTAGGTTTTTTTCTAGTTTGAATCCCGTAGTAATGTGCTACCACACTGAAACAGACAATTAAACCTGGTTTCGATCAATATTTTAGAGGGTAACACCGGTTAGGTCTGGGTTAGGACTGGCTTATGCCCGCATCTGGCTCATGATTTTGCCTTCTCCGTATACTTGTTGGCCAGATCCTGGGTTTTTTCGGGTTTGAATCACGTAGTAATGTGGTACCACACTGGAACAGTCAATTAAACCTGGTTTCGATCCACATTTTTGAGGATAACACCGATTAGGTCTGGGTTAGTTCTGGGTTATGCCCGCATCTCGCTCATGATTCTGCCTTCATCGCATTCTTGTTCGCCAGAACCTGGGTTTTTTCGGGTTTGAATCACGTAGTAATGTGGTACCACACTGAAACAGTCAACTAAACCTGGTTTCGATCCACATTTTAGAGGATAACACCGGTTAGGTCTGGGTTAAGTCTGGGTTATGCCCGCATCTGGCACATGATTTTGCCTTCTTCGCATGCTTGTTGGCCAGATCCTGGGTTTTTTTCTGGTTTGAATCACGTAGTAATGTGGTACCACACTGAAACAGACAATTAATCGAGGTTTCGATCAATATTTTAGAGGATAACACCGGTTAGGTCTGGGTTATGCCCGCCTCTGGCGCTTGATTTTGTCTTTTCCGCATATTTGTTGGCCAGATCCTTGGTTTTCTCTGGTTTGAATCACGTAGTAACGTGATACCGCACTGAAACAGTCAATTAAACCTGGTTTCGATCCACATTTTAGAGGATAACACCGGTTAGGTCTGGGTTAAGTCTGGGTTATGCCCGCATCTGGTACATGATTTTGCCTTCTTCGCATGCTTGTTGGCCAGATCCTGGGTTTTTTTCTGGTTTGAATCACGTAGTAATGTGGTACCACACTGAAACAGACAATTAATCGAGGTTTCGATCAATATTTTAGAGGATAACACCGGTTAGGTCTGGGTTATGCCCGCCTCTGGCGCTTGATTTTGACTTTTCTGCATATTTGTTGGCCAGATCCTTGGTTTTCCCTGGTTTGAATCACGTAGTAACGTGATACCGCACTGAAACAATCAATTAAACCTGGTTTCGATCAATATTTTAGAGGTTAACACCGGTTAGGTCTGGGTTAGGACTGGGTTATGCCCGCACATCGCTCATGATTCTGCCTTTTTCGCATATTTGTGGACAGATCCTGGGTTTTTTCGGGTTTGAATCATGTAGTAGTGTGATACCACACTGAAGCAGTCAACTAAGCCTGGTTTCGATCAATATTTTAGAGGTTAACACCGGTTAGGTCTGGGTTAGGTCTGGGTTATGCCCGCATCTGGCTCATGATTTTGCCTTTTTCGCATATTTGTTGGACAGATCCTGGGTTTTTTCGGGTTTGAATCACGTAGTAATGTGTTACCGCACAGGTAACTGTCAATTAAACCTGGATTCGGTCAGGATTTTAGAGGATAAAACCGGTTAGGTCTGGGTTAGGACTGGGTTATGCCCGCACATCGCTCATGATTCTGCCTTCATCGCATTCTTGTTCGCCAGAACCTGGGTTTTTTCGGGTTTGAATCACGTAGTAATGTGGTACCACACAGTAACAGTCAATTAAACCTGGATTCGATCCACATTTTATAGGATAACACCGGTTAGGTCTGGGATAGGTATGGGTTATGTCCGCATCAGGCTCATGATTTTGCTTTCTTCGCATACTTGTTGGCCAGATCCTGGGTTTTTTCGGGTTTGAATCACGTAGTAATGTGGAACCACACTGAAACAGTCAATTAAACCTGGTTTTGATCCACATTTTAGAGGATAACACCGGTTAGGTCTGGGTTAGGTCTGGGTTATGCCCGCATCTCGCTCATGATTCTGCCTTCATCGCATTCTAGTTCGCCAGAACATGGGTTTTTTCGGGTTTGAATCACGTAGTAATGTGGTACCACACAGTAACAGTCAATTAAACCTGGTTTCGATCAATATTTTAGAGGGTAACACCGGTTAGGTCTGGGTTAGGTCTGGCTTATGCCCGCATCTGGCTCATGATTTTGCCTTCTCCGTATACTTGTTGGCCAGATCCTGGGTTTTTTCGGGTTTGAATCACGTAGTAATGTGGTACCACACTGAAACAGACAATTAAACCTGGTTTCGATCCACATTTTAGAGGATAACACCGGTTAGGTCTGGGTTAGGATTGGGTTATGCCCGCACATCGCTCATGATTCTGCCTGCGTCGCATTCTTGTTCGCCAGAACCTGGGTTTTTTCGGGTTTGAATCACGTAGTAATGTGGTACCACATTGAAACAGTCAATTAAACCTGGAATCGATCCTCATTTTATAGGATAACACCGGTTAGGTCTGGGATAGGTATGGGTTATGTCCGCATCTGGCTCATGATTTTGCCTTGTTCGCATGCTTGTTGGCCAGATCCTAGGTTTTTTTCTAGTTTGAATCCCGTAGTAATGTGGTACCACACTGAAACAGACAATTAAACCTGGTTTCGATCAATATTTTAGAGGGTAACACCGGTTAGGTCTGGGTTAGGTCTGGCTTATGCCCGCATCTGGCTCATGATTTTGCCTTCTCCGTATACTTGTTGGCCAGATCCTGGGTTTTTTCGGGTTTGAATCACGTAGTAATGTGGTACCACACTGAAACAGACAATTAAACCTGGTTTCGATCCACATTTTAGAGGATAACACCGGTTAGGTCTGGGTTAGGACTGGGTTATGCCCGCACATCGCTCATGATTCTGCCTTCATCGCATTCTTGTTCGCCAGAACCTGGGTTTTTTCGGGTTTGAATCACGTAGTAACGTGGTACCACACAGTTACAGTCAATTAAACCTGGATTCGATCCACATTTTATAGGATAACACCGGTTAAGTCTGGGATAGGTATGGGTCATGTCCGCATCTGGCTCATGATTTTGCTTTCTTCGCATATTTGTTGGCCAGATCCTGGGTTTTTTCGGGTTTGAATCACGTAGTAATGTGGTACCACACTGGAACAGTCAATTAAACCTGGTTTCGATCCACATTTTAGAGGATAACACCGGTTAGGTCTGGGTTAAGTCTGGGTTATGCCCGCATCTGGCACATGATTTTGCCTTCTTCGCATTCTTGTTCGCCAGAACCTGGGGTTTTTCGGGTTTGAATCACGTAGTAATGTGGTACCACACTGAAACAGTCAATTAAACCTGGTTTCGATCCACATTTTAGAGGATAACACCGGTTAGGTCTGGGTTAAGTCTGGGTTATGCCCGCATCTGGCACATGATTTTGCCTTCTTCGCATGCTTGTTGGCCAGATCCTGGGTTTTTTTCTGGTTTGAATCACGTAGTAATGTGGTACCACACTGAAACAGACAATTAATCGAGGTTTCGATCAATATTTTAGAGGATAACACCGGTTAGGTCTGGGTTATGCCCGCCTCTGGCGCTTGATTTTGACTTTTCCGCATATTTGTTGGCCAGATCCTTGGTTTTCCCTGGTTTGAATCACGTAGTAACGTGATACCGCACTGAAACAGTCAATTAAACCTGGTTTCGATCAATATTTTAGAGGTTAATACCGGTTAGGTCTGGGTTAGGACTGGGTTATGCCCCACATCGCTCATGATTCTGCCTTTTTCGCATATTTGTGGACAGATCCTGGGTTTTTTCGGGTTTGAATCATGTAGTAGTGTGATACCACACTGAAGCAGTCAACTAAGCCTGGTTTCGATCAATATTTTAGAGGTTAACACCGGTTAGGTCTGGGTTAGGTCTGGGTTATGCCCGCATCTGGCTCATGATTTTGCCTTTTCCGCATACTTGTCGGCCAGATCCTGGGTTTTTGGGATTTGAATCACGTAGTAATGTGGTACCACACAGTAACAGTCAATTAAACCTGGATTCGATCCACATTTTATAGGATAACACCGGTTAGGTCTGGGTTAGTTCTGGGTTATGCCCGCATCTCGCTCATGATTCTGCCTTCATCGCATTCTTGTTCGCCAGAACCTGGGTTTTTTCGGGTTTGAATCACGTAGTAATGTGGTACCACACAGTAACAGTCAATTAAACCTGGATTCGATCCACATTTTATAGGATAACACCGGTTAGGTCTGGGATAGGTATGGGTTATGTCCGCATCTGGCTCATGATTTTGCTTTCTTCGCATACTTGTTGGCCAGATCCTGGGTTTTTTCGGGTTTGAATCACGTAGTAATGTGGAACCACACTGAAACAGTCAATTAAACCTGGTTTTGATCCACATTTTAGAGGATAACACCGGTTAGGTCTGGGTTAGGTCTGGGTTATGCCCGCATCTCGCTCATGATTCTGCCTTCATCGCATTCTTGTTCGCCAGAACATGGGTTTTTTCGGGTTTGAATCACGTAGTAATGTGGTACCACACAGTAACAGTCAATTAAACCTGGATTCGATCCACATTTCATAGGATAACACCGGTTAGGTCTGGGATAGGTATGGGTTATGTCCGCATCTGGCTCATAATTTTGCTTTCTTCGCATACTTGTTGGCCAGATCCTGGGTTTTTTCGGGTTTGAATCACGTAGTAACGTGGTACCACACTGAAACAGTCAACTAAACCTGGTTTCGATCCACATTTTAGAGGATAACACCGGTTAGGTCTGGGTTAGGTCTGGGTTTTGCCCGCATCTCGCTCATGATTCTGCCTTCATCGCATTCTTGTTCGCCAGAACCTGGGTTTTTTCGGGTTTGAATCACGTAGTAATGTGGTACCACACAGTAACAGTCAATTAAACCTGGATTCGATCCACATTTTATAGGATAACACCGGTTAGGTCTGGGTTAGGACTGGCTTATGCCCGCATCTGGCTCATGATTTTGCCTTCATCGCATTCTTGTTCGCCAGAACCTGGGTTTTTTCGGGTTTGAATCTCGTAGTAATGTGGTACCACATTGAAACAGTCAATTAAACCTGGTTTCGATCCACATTTTATAGGATAACACCTGTTAGGTCTGGGATAGGTATGTGTTATGTCTGCATCTGGCTCATGATTTTGCCTTGTTCGCATGCTTGTTGGCCAGATCCTAGGTTTTTTTCTAGTTTGAATCACGTAGTAATGTGGTACCACACTGAAACAGACAATTAAACCTGGTTGCGATCAATATTTTAGAGGATAACACCGGTTAGGTCTGGGCTAGATGTGGGTTATGTCCGCATCTGGCTCATGATTTTGCTTTCTTCGCATACTTGTTGGCCAGATCCTGGGTTTTTTCGGGTTTGAATCACGTAGTAATATGGTACCACACTGAAACAGTCAATTAAACCTGGTTTCGATCCACATTTTAGAGGATAACACCGGTTAGGTCTGGGTTAGATCTGGGTTATGCCCGCATCTCGCTCATGATTCTGCCTTCATCGCATTCTTGTTCGCCAGAACCTGGGTTTTTTCGGGTTTGAATCACGTAGTAATGTGGTACCACACTGAAACAGACAATTAAACATAGTTTCGATCAATATTTTAGACGATAACACCGGTTAGGTCTGGGTTAGGACTGGGTTATGTCCGCATCTGGCTCATGATTTTGCCTTCTTCGCATACTTGTTGGCCAGATTCTGGGTTTTTTCGGGTTTGAATCACGTAGTAATGTGGTACGACATTGAAACAGTCAATTAAACCTGGTTTCGATCCACATTTTATAGGACAACACCGGTTAGGTCTGGGATAGGTATGGGTTATGTCCGCATCTGGCTCATGATTTTGCCTTGTTCGCATGCTTGTTGGCCAGATCCTAGGTTTTTTTCTAGCTTGAATCCCGTAGTAATGTGGTACCATACTGAAACAGACAATTAAACCTGGTTTCGATCCACATTTTAGAGGATAACACCGGTTAGGTCTGGGTTAGGACTGGGTTATGCCCGCACATCGCTCATGATTCTGCCTGCGTCGCATTCTTGTTCGCCAGAACCTGGGTTTTTTCGGGTTTGAATCACGTAGTAATGTGGTACCACATTGAAACAGTCAATTAAACCTGGAATCGATCCTCATTTTATAGGATAACACCGGTTAGGTCTGGGATAGGTATGGGTTATGTCCGCATCTGGCTCATGATTTTGCCTTGTTCGCATGCTTGTTGGCCAGATCCTAGGTTTTTTTCTAGTTTGAATCCCGTAGTAATGTGGTACCACACTGAAACAGACAATTAAACCTGGTTTCGATCAATATTTTAGAGGGTAACACCGGTTAGGTCTGGGTTAGGTCTGGCTTATGCCCGCATCTGGCTCATGATTTTGCCTTCTCCGTATACTTGTTGGCCAGATCCTGGGTTTTTTCGGGTTTGAATCACGTAGTAATGTGGTACCACACTGAAACAGACAATTAAACCTGGTTTCGATCCACATTTTAGAGGATAACACCGGTTAGGTCTGGGTTAGGACTGGGTTATGCCCGCACATCGCTCATGATTCTGCCTTCATCGCATTCTTGTTCGCCAGAACCTGGGTTTTTTCGGGTTTGAATCACGTAGTAACGTGGTACCACACAGTTACAGTCAATTAAACCTGGATTCGATCCACATTTTATAGGATAACACCGGTTAAGTCTGGGATAGGTATGGGTCATGTCCGCATCTGGCTCATGATTTTGCTTTCTTCGCATATTTGTTGGCCAGATCCTGGGTTTTTTCGGGTTTGAATCACGTAGTAATGTGGTACCACACTGGAACAGTCAATTAAACCTGGTTTCGATCCACATTTTAGAGGATAACACCGGTTAGGTCTGGGTTAAGTCTGGGTTATGCCCGCATCTGGCACATGATTTTGCCTTCTTCGCATTCTTGTTCGCCAGAACCTGGGGTTTTTCGGGTTTGAATCACGTAGTAATGTGGTACCACACTGAAACAGTCAATTAAACCTGGTTTCGATCCACATTTTAGAGGATAACACCGGTTAGGTCTGGGTTAAGTCTGGGTTATGCCCGCATCTGGCACATGATTTTGCCTTCTTCGCATGCTTGTTGGCCAGATCCTGGGTTTTTTTCTGGTTTGAATCACGTAGTAATGTGGTACCACACTGAAACAGACAATTAATCGAGGTTTCGATCAATATTTTAGAGGATAACACCGGTTAGGTCTGGGTTATGCCCGCCTCTGGCGCTTGATTTTGACTTTTCCGCATATTTGTTGGCCAGATCCTTGGTTTTCCCTGGTTTGAATCACGTAGTAACGTGATACCGCACTGAAACAGTCAATTAAACCTGGTTTCGATCAATATTTTAGAGGTTAATACCGGTTAGGTCTGGGTTAGGACTGGGTTATGCCCCACATCGCTCATGATTCTGCCTTTTTCGCATATTTGTGGACAGATCCTGGGTTTTTTCGGGTTTGAATCATGTAGTAGTGTGATACCACACTGAAGCAGTCAACTAAGCCTGGTTTCGATCAATATTTTAGAGGTTAACACCGGTTAGGTCTGGGTTAGGTCTGGGTTATGCCCGCATCTGGCTCATGATTTTGCCTTTTCCGCATACTTGTCGGCCAGATACTGGGTTTTTGGGATTTGAATCACGTAGTAATGTGGTACCACACAGTAACAGTCAATTAAACCTGGATTCGATCCACATTTTATAGGATAACACCGGTTAGGTCTGGGTTAGTTCTGGGTTATGCCCGCATCTCGCTCATGATTCTGCCTTCATCGCATTCTTGTTCGCCAGAACCTGGGTTTTTTCGGGTTTGAATCACGTAGTAATGTGGTACCACACAGTAACAGTCAATTAAACCTGGATTCGATCCACATTTTATAGGATAACACCGGTTAGGTCTGGGATAGGTATGGGTTATGTCCGCATCTGGCTCATGATTTTGCTTTCTTCGCATACTTGTTGGCCAGATCCTGGGTTTTTTCGGGTTTGAATCACGTAGTAATGTGGAACCACACTGAAACAGTCAATTAAACCTGGTTTTGATCCACATTTTAGAGGATAACACCGGTTAGGTCTGGGTTAGGTCTGGGTTATGCCCGCATCTCGCTCATGATTCTGCCTTCATCGCATTCTTGTTCGCCAGAACATGGGTTTTTTCGGGTTTGAATCACGTAGTAATGTGGTACCACACAGTAACAGTCAATTAAACCTGGATTCGATCCACATTTCATAGGATAACACCGGTTAGGTCTGGGATAGGTATGGGTTATGTCCGCATCTGGCTCATAATTTTGCTTTCTTCGCATACTTGTTGGCCAGATCCTGGGTTTTTTCGGGTTTGAATCACGTAGTAACGTGGTACCACACTGAAACAGTCAACTAAACCTGGTTTCGATCCACATTTTAGAGGATAACACCGGTTAGGTCTGGGTTAGGTCTGGGTTTTGCCCGCATCTCGCTCATGATTCTGCCTTCATCGCATTCTTGTTCGCCAGAACCTGGGTTTTTTCGGGTTTGAATCACGTAGTAATGTGGTACCACACAGTAACAGTCAATTAAACCTGGATTCGATCCACATTTTATAGGATAACACCGGTTAGGTCTGGGATAGGTATGGGTTATGTCCGCCTCTGGCTCATGATTTTGCTTTCTTCGCATACTTGTTGGCCAGATCCTAGGTTTTTTTCTAGTTTGAATCACGTAGTAATGTGGTACCACACTGAAACAGACAATTAAACCTGGTTGCGATCAATATTTTAGAGGATAACACCGGTTAGGTCTGGGTTAGGACTGGCTTATGCCCGCATCTGGCTCATGATTTTGCCTTCATCGCATTCTTGTTCGCCAGAACCTGGGTTTTTTCGGGTTTGAATCTCGTAGTAATGTGGTACCACATTGAAACAGTCAATTAAACCTGGTTTCGATCCACATTTTATAGGATAACACCTGTTAGGTCTGGGATAGGTATGTGTTATGTCTGCATCTGGCTCATGATTTTGCCTTGTTCGCATGCTTGTTGGCCAGATCCTAGGTTTTTTTCTAGTTTGAATTACGTAGTAATGTGGTACCACACTGAAACAGACAATTAAACCTGGTTGCGATCAATATTTTAGAGGATAACACCGGTTAGGTCTGGGCTAGATGTGGGTTATGTCCGCATCTGGCTCATGATTTTGCTTTCTTCGCATACTTGTTGGCCAGATCCTGGGTTTTTTCGGGTTTGAATCACGTAGTAATATGGTACCACACTGAAACAGTCAATTAAACCTGGTTTCGATCCACATTTTAGAGGATAACACCGGTTAGGTCTGGGTTAGATCTGGGTTATGCCCGCATCTCGCTCATGATTCTGCCTTCATCGCATTCTTGTTCGCCAGAACCTGGGTTTTTTCGGGTTTGAATCACGTAGTAATGTGGTACCACACTGAAACAGACAATTAAACATAGTTTCGATCAATATTTTAGACGATAACACCGGTTAGGTCTGGGTTAGGACTGGGTTATGTCCGCATCTGGCTCATGATTTTGCCTTCTTCGCATACTTGTTGGCCAGATTCTGGGTTTTTTCGGGTTTGAATCACGTAGTAATGTGGTACGACATTGAAACAGTCAATTAAACCTGGTTTCGATCCACATTTTATAGGACAACACCGGTTAGGTCTGGGATAGGTATGGGTTATGTCCGCATCTGGCTCATGATTTTGCCTTGTTCGCATGCTTGTTGGCCAGATCCTAGGTTTTTTTCTAGTTTGAATCACGTAGTAATGTGGTACCGCACTGAAACAGACAATTAAACATGGTTTCGATCAATATTTTAGACGATAACACCGGTTAGGTCTGGATTATGCCCGCATCTGCTACATGATTTTGCCTTTTTCGCATATTTGTTGGACAGATCCTGGGTTTTTTCGGGTTTGAATCACGTAGTAATGTGTTACCGCACAGGTAACTGTCAATTAAACCTGGATTCGGTCAGTATTTTAGAGGATAAAACCGGTTAGGTCTGGGTTAGGACTGGGTTATGCCCGCACATCGCTCATGATTCTGCCTTCATCGCATTCTTGTTCGCCAGAACCTGGGTTTTTCGGGTTTGAATCACGTAGTAATGTGGTACCACATTGAAACAGTCAATTAAACCTGGAATCGATCCACATTTTATAGGATAACACCGGTTAGGTCTGGGATAGGTATGGGTTTTGTCCGCATCTGGCTCATGATTTTGCCTTGTTCGCATGCTTGTTGGCCAGATCCTAGGTTTTTTTCTAGTTTGAATCCCGTGGCGGGGAGCAAGAAGTGCTCCCCCCCCCTCCCGGAAGGAGAGGAAGAGGCGGGCTGCACCGGCTCCGGTGCCGAGGGCGGCGGCATCGTCCTCCATGCAGGTGGACGGTGCTACGGGGACGGACGGCCGGGAGGAGGCTGGCGCGGCCATTAATTAATGCCGCCCCGCCTCCTCCTCCAGGCCAACCTCAACCACTGCCGCGCGGCACAGGACTTGATGTCCCAAGTCCTCGCGGAGTGGGGGGTTGGCCTGGCGGTCGCCGCCGAGCCGTACCGCGTCCCTGATCACCCTCATTGGGTGGGCGACGCGGACGGCTTGGTGGCGACGGTATGGGGAGGGGGCGACGGGTCCCCACCGTTCTCCTTGTTGGAGCGCGGTCGGGGATTCGTCGCCGTGGACTGGGGGGGAGTCGCTGTGGTGGGGTGCTACATTTCGCCCCGTAGCGGTCACGCTGCGTTCGAGCTGTACTTGGCCGAGGTCGCGGCATGCGTGCAGCGCTACGCGGCCCGGCCGGTGCTGGTCCTGGGGGATTTTAATGCCAAGTCGGTGGCTTGGGGATCCCCCAGGACCTCCGTTCGCGGCGGGATCCTGGGCGATTGGGCGGCGGGGCTCGACCTCCGGGTATTGAACCGGGGGTCGGAGCACACATGCGTGCGGCGATATGGGGGGTCCATCGTGGATGTTGGATTCGCGACCCCCAACGCCGTGCGCATGGTGTCGGGTTGGCACGTGGTCGCGGGGGCAGGGACACTCTCCGATCACCGGTACATCCGGATGGAGGTCTCTGCCGCCGCGAGTGCATCCCGACACGGCCGCCTGCGTGGCACCCCACCACGCCGCTGGGCGCTTCGGCGCCTGGACAAGGACGCCCTGATGGCAGCTGCCCTCGCTGCAACTTGGCCGCAGGGAGCGGCCGAGTTGCCGAGCATAGAGGAGGAGGTCGCCCGGCTCGGAGCATTGGTCGCGGGTATTTGCGACGCGGCGATGCCTCGGGTCGGGCGGGTTTCCCCTCGCCGGGCGGTGTACTGGTGGTCGGACGCGATCGCGGAGTTGCGAGTCGCGACTGTCCGCGCCCGACGCCAGTACACCCGCGCGCGCCGTCGTCAACGTACAGGCGACGGCGTGGCGCGGGCGAGGGCAGCTGATGACCTGTATGGAGCATACCGCGTGGCGCGGGTTGCTCTGCAGGTCGCCATCAAACGGGCCAAGACCCAGGCATGGAAGGAGCTCCTCCAGACCCTTGATGACGATCCATGGGGGCGCCCATATAAGGTGGTGCTGAATAAGCTCCGCCCGTGGGCGCCCCCCGTCACCGAGGGTCTTGACCCCCGGCTGCTGGAGGACGTGGTCAATACACTCTTCCCAATTGGGGAGAGGGGACCGCGTCCTCCGGCGGCGGCGGCTGTCCCAGTGGAGTGGACGGCCGAGCTGGGGGTCACGCAGGAGGAGCTGGCAGCGGCCATCAGACGGCTCGGTGTTCGTAACACGGCCCCGGGTCCGGATGGTGTGCCCGGCCGGGTTTGGGTCTTGACCCAGGGCGTCCTTGGGGCCGACCTCAGGCGGTTGTTCGACCGCTGCCTGAGGGACGGGCGATTCCCCCCCAGTTGGAAGGTGGCGAGGATGGTCCTCCTCCGGAAGGAGGGTCGGCCCGCGGAGTCTCCCTCCGCATACCGGCCCATTTGTCTCCTCGACGAGGTGGGCAAGCTCTTCGAGCGTGTGATTGCTGCCCGCCTCGTCGAGCACCTGTCGCGGGGTGATCCCGGTCTGGCCGACTGCCAGTTCGGTTTCCGGGGGGGCCGATCGACTATCGACGCGATAGGTCGTGTGAGGGCCCTCTCGGAGGCGGCCGTCTCCCGGGGAGGGGTGGCATTGGCAATATCCTTGGATATTGCCAATGCCTTTAACACCCTCCCCTGGGAAGAGATAAGGAGGGGACTCGAATATCATCGGGTCCCCCCTTGTCTCAGGGCGGTCGTCGGGGATTATCTCCGCGGCAGGTGGATCGAGTATCCGGGCCGGGATGGTGATATGCGGAGGGAGGTGTACTGCGGTGTTCCGCAGGGGTCGGTCCTCGGGCCACTCCTGTGGAACATCGCGTACGACTCGGTGTTGCGGGCCGGCCTCCCCGACGGCGTCAGCACGGTGTGTTATGCGGATGACACACTGGTGCTGGCCGTCGGGGCGCACTGGGGGAGGGCCATGCGTCGCGTGGAGGAGGGGTCGCAACGCGTCGTCGACCGGATCAGGGGGATGGGGATGACGGTGGCGGTCCATAAGACCGAGGTGATTGCGTTTCATTCACCTCGGCAGGATCCGCCACCCCCTCTGATCCGGGTGGGTGGGGCTGACATCGAGGTGAAGCCCCAGATCAGGTATCTAGGGCTGATCCTCGATAGCCACTGGCGTTTCGAGGAGCATTTCCGCTGCCTGGTCCCCCGGTTGGAAAGGATGGTTGCGGCTCTGGGCCGGATCCTGCCCAACCTGGGGGGCCCGGCGGGCCGAGTTCGTCGCCTCTATGTGGCAATGGTCCAGTCGGTAGCCCTATACGGGGCCCCCGTCTGGGCGGACGACCTGGCTGCCTCCCGGCGCAGCATGACTATGCTGCGTCGGGTGCAGAGGCGCATGGCGCTCAGGGTCGTCCGCGGGTATCGGACCATGTCACATGAGGCGGCGACGGTTCTAGCGGGGATGCCGCCCATGGACCTGCTCGCGCGGTCGCACGCGGTGATGTACCGGCACCGCGTCGACCGTCGCGCGGGGGTGGGGGCGGTCCCGGGCGGGCAGGAACCTGCTTGGGGCGATTTGAAGCGCCAGGCCCGGCAGTCCGTGTTGCTCGCGTGGCAGGAGCGGCTGGCTCTGCCAACCGCGGGGCACCGGACTGTCGGGGCTGTTCGGCCACTCCTGAAGGAGTGGCTGGACAGAGGCCATGGCAGCCTCACCTACCGGCTGGCACAGGTGTTTTCCGGGCATGGCAGCTTCGGAAGATACCTGTGCCGGATAGGGAAGGAGCCGACGGCGCGTTGCTGCCACTGCGACGCTGAGCAGGACACGGCGGATCATACCCTGGAGGTATGCCCCGCGTGGGAGGGGGAGCGCCGTGTCCTGGTCGGCGTCGTCGGGCGGGATGTCTCGCTGCCGGGCGTGGTGCGCGCCATGCTCGGCAGCGAGGAGAAGTGGAGGGCCGTGGCCTCCTTCTGCGAGAACGTAATGTTGCAGAAGGAGGCCGCGGGGAGGGAGCGGGAGCTACAGCGGCGCGCTGAAGCTCGCGCTCGTGCGGTGGCCCGAGGTCGTCGCCCGGTCGCGAGGCGTCGCGGGCGGCCGCCTCGGCGTGGCGGATGACCTAGGCTGGGAGGGGGGTCCTGAGGGGACCCTCCTACCGCCAGGCGGCGCCGGGTCGGACCGGTTGGGGGTAGGAGTGCCTCTCCCTACCGGTCCGACGCAAGGGGAGGCACCCTCGGCGGTCTGGTGCGGCCATGAACGCCCGGCCGCCGAGGGGTGGAAACGGGGTCGCGGGCGGTTGCGAGTTGGGGCTCGCAGCCGCCACTAAACGCGGCCCCGGGACGGATAGCGGCGGGATGGAGTGGCCCCGTCCCGCCGCTATGAGGCAGTGTGTCTACAGGGGGGACCGATTGTCGCCCCGGGGGATGGGCGCGAAAGCGCGGGCACGGGGAGGATACCGGAAGAATGCTTCGAGCGATTCCCGGTATCCTCCCAAAGCGTGCCGAAGGGTCACCGTGGGGTTTTTAGTGGGTAGGTCCCGCGCCTGTCGTTGTACGGGCGCGGGGAATCCCACACACCCCTCCCACCTCTCCCCAAGGAGGTGTGAGGGAGTCTTTCGAAGATTTTCCCCACGAGTTTGAATCCCGTAGTAATGTGGTACCACACTGAAACAGACAATTAAACCTGGTTTCGATCCACATTTTAGAGGATAACACCGGTTAGGTCTGGGTTAGGACTGGGTTATGCCCGCACATCGCTCATGATTCTGCCTTCATCGCATTCTTGTTCGCCAGAACCTGGGTTTTTTCGGGTTTGAATCGCGTAGTAACGTGGTACCACACAGTAACAGTCAATTAAACCTGGGGTCGATACACATTTCATAGGATAACACCGGTTAGGTCTGGGATAGGTATGGCTTATGTCCGCATCTGGCTCATGATTTTGCCTTGTTCGCATGCTTGTTGGCCAGATCCTAGGTTTTTTTCTAGCTTGAATCCCGTAGTAATGTGGTACCACACTGAAACAGACAATTAAACCTGGTTTCGATCAATATTTTAGAGGGTAACACCGGTTAGGTCTGGGTTAGGACTGGATTATGCCCGTATCTGGCTCATGATTTTGCCTTCTTCGCATACTTGTTGGCCAGATCCTGGGTTTTTTCGGGTTTGAATCACGTAGTAATGTGGTACCACACTGAAACAGACAATTAAACCTGGTTTCGATCCACATTTTAGAGGATAACACCGGTTAGGTCTGGGTTAGGACTGGGTTATGCCCGCACATCGCTCATGATTCTGCCTTCATCGCATTCTTGTTCGCCAGAACCTGGGTTTTTTCGGGTTTGAATCACGTAGTAACGTGGTACCACACAGTTACAGTCAATTAAACCTGGATTCGATTCACATTTTATAGGATAACACCGGTTAAGTCTGGGATAGGTATGGGTCATGTCCGCATCTGGCTCATGATTTTGCTTTCTTCGCATATTTGTTGGCCAGATCCTGGGTTTTTTCGGGTTTGAATCACGTAGTAATGTGGTACCACACTGAAACAGTCAATTAAACCTGGTTTCGATCCACATTTTAGAGGATAACACCGGTTAGGTCTGGGTTAGTTCTGGGTTATGCCCGCATCTCGCTCATGATTCTGCCTTCATCGCATTCTTGTTCGCCAGAACCTGGGTTTTTTCCGGTTTGAATCACGTAGTAATGTGGTACCACACTGAAACAGTCAATTAAACCTGGTTTCGATCCACATTTTAGAGGATAACACCGGTTAGGTCTGGGTTAGGTATGGGTTATGCCCGCATCTGGCACATGATTTTGCCTTGTTCGCATGCTTCTTGGCCAGATCCTAGGTTTTTTTCTAGCTTGAATCCCGTAGTAATGTGGTACCACACTGAAACAGACAACTAAACCTGGTTTCGATCAATATTTTAGAGGGTAACACCGGTTAGGTCTGGGTTAGGACTGGGTTATGCCCGCATCTGGCTCATGATTTTGCCTTCTCCCTATACTTGTTGGCCAGATCCTGGGTTTTTTCGGGTTTGAATCACGTAGTAATGTGGTACCACACTGAAACAGACAATTGAACCTGGTTTCGATCCACATTTTAGAGGATAACACCGGTTAGGTCTGGGTTAGGACTGGGTTATGCCCGCACATCGCTCATGATTCTGCCTTCATCGCATTCTTGTTCGCCAGAACCTGGGTTTTTTCGGGTTTGAATCACGTAGTAACGTGGTACCACACAGTTACAGTCAATTAAACCTGGATTCGATCCACATTTTATAGGATAACACCGGTTAAGTCTGGGATAGGTATGGGTCATGTCCGCATCTGGCTCATGATTTTGCTTTCTTCGCATACTTGTTGGCCAGATCCTGAGTTTTTTCGGGTTTGAATCACGT
Source organism: Colletes latitarsis (assembly GCF_051014445.1). Classification (NCBI taxonomy): domain Eukaryota; kingdom Metazoa; phylum Arthropoda; class Insecta; order Hymenoptera; family Colletidae; genus Colletes; species Colletes latitarsis. Next base: position 9,756,214 of record NC_135147.1, read on the forward strand.
AGTAATGTGGTACCACACTGAGACAGTCAATTAAACCTGGTTTCGATCCACATTTTAGAGGCTAACACCGGTTAGGTCTGGGTTAGTTCTGGGTTATGCGCGCATCTCGCTCATGATTCTGCCTTCATCGCATTCTTGTTCGCCAGAACCTGGGTTTTTTCGGGTTTGAATCACGTAGTAATGTGGTACCACACTGAAACAGACAATTAAACCTGGTTCCGATCCACATTTTAGAGGATAACACCGGTTAGGTCTGGGTTAAGTCTGGGTTATGCCCGCATCTGGCACATGATTTTGCCTTCTTCGCATGCTTGTTGGCCAGATCCTGGGTTTTTTTCTGGTTTGAATCACGTAGTAATGTGGTACCACACTGAAACAGACAATTAAACGAGGTTTCGATCAATATTTTAGAGGATAACACCGGTTAGGTCTGGGTTATGCCCGCCTCTGGCGCTTGATTTTGACTTTTCCGCATATTTGTTGGCCAGATCCTTGGTTTTCCCTGGTTTGAATCACGTAGTAATGTGATACCGCACTGAAACAGTCAATTAAACCTGGTTTCGATCAATATTTTAGAGGTTAACACCGGTTAGGTCTGGGTTAGGACTGGGTTATACCCGCACATCGCTCATGATTCTGCCTTCATCGCATTCTTGTTCGCCAGAACCTGGGTTTTTTCGGGTTTGAATCACGTAGTAATGTGGTACCACACTGAAACAGACAATTAAACCTGGTTTCGATCCACATTTTAGAGGATAACACCGGTTAGGTCTGGGTTAGGACTGGGTTATGCCCGCACATCGCTCATGATTCTGCCTTCATCGCATTCTTGTTCGCCAGAACCTGGGTTTTTTCGGGTTTGAATCACGTAGTAATGTGGTACCACACAGTTACAGTCAATTAAACCTGGATTCGATCCACATTTTAGAGGATAACACCGGTTAGGTCTGGGTTAGGTCTGGGTTATGCCCGCATCTGGCACATTGATTTTGCCTTCTTTGGATACTTGTTGGCCAGATCCTGGGTTTTTGGGGTTTGAATCACGCAGTAATGTGGTACCACATTGAAACAGTCAATTAAACCTGGTTTCGATCAATATTTTAGAGGATAAAACCGGTTAGGTCTGGATTATGCCCGCATCTGGTACATGATTTTGCCTTTTTCGCATATTTGTGTACAGATCCTGGGTTTTTTCGGGTTTGAATCATGCAGTAGTGTGGTACCACACTGAGACAGTCAATTAAACCTGGTTTCGATCCACATTTTAGAGGCTAACACCGGTTAGGTCTGGGTTAGTTCTGGGTTATGCGCGCATCTCGCTCATGATTCTGCCTTCATCGCATTCTTGTTCGCCAGAACCTGGGTTTTTTCGGGTTTGAATCACGTAGTAATGTGGTACCACACTGAAACAGTCCATTAAACCTGGTTTCGATCCACATTTTAGAGGATAACACAGGTTAGGTCTGGGTTAAGTCTGGGTTATGCCCGCATCTGGCACATGATTTTGCCTTCTTCGCATGCTTGTTGGCCAGATCCTGGGTTTTTTTCTGGTTTGAATCACGTAGTAATGTGGTACCACACTGAAACAGACAATTAAACGAGGTTTCGATCAATATTTTAGAGGATAACACCGGTTAGGTCTGGGTTATGCCCGCCTCTGGCGCTTGATTTTGACTTTTCCGCATATTTGTTGGCCAGATCCTTGGTTTTCCCTGGTTTGAATCACGTAGTAATGTGATACCGCACTGAAACAGTCAATTAAACCTGGTTTCGATCAATATTTTAGAGGTTAACACCGGTTAGGTCTGGGTTAGGACTGGGTTATGCCCGCACATCGCTCATGATTCTGCCTTCATCGCATTCTTGTTCGCCAGAACCTGGGTTTTTTCGGGTTTGAATCACGTAGTAATGTGGTACCACACTGAAACAGACAATTAAACCTGGTTTCGATCCAAATTTTAGAGGATAACACCGGTTAGGTCTGGGTTAGGACTGGGTTATGCCCGCACAACGCTCATGATTCTGCCTTCATCGCATTCTTGTTCGCCAGAACCTGAGTTTTTTCGGGTTTGTATCACGTAGTAATGTGGTACCACACAGTTACAGTCAATTAAACCTGGATTCGATCCACATTTTAGAGGATAACACCGGTTAGGTCTGGGTTAGGTCTGGGTTATGCCCGCATCTGGCACATGATTTTGCCTTCTTCGCATGCTTGTTGGCCAGATCCTGGGTTTTTTTCTGGTTTGAATCACGTAGTAATGTGGTACCACACTGAAACAGACAATTAAACCTGGTTTCGATCAATATTTTAGAGGATAAAACCGGTTAGGTCTGGATTATGCCCGCATCTGGTACATGATTTTGCCTTTTTCGCATATTTGTGGACAGATGGGTTTTTTCGAGTTTGAATCATGTAGTAGTGTGATACCACACTGAAGCAGTCAACTAAGCCTGGTTTCGATCAATATTTTAGAGGATAACACCGGTTAGGTCTGGGTTAGGTCTGGGTTATGCCCGCATCTGGCTCATGATTTTGCCTTTTCCGCATACTTGTTGGCGAGATCCTGGGTTTTTGGGACTTGAATCACGTAGTAATGTGGTACCACACAGTAACAGTCAACTAAACCTGGATTCGATCCACATTTTATAGGATAACACCGGTTAGGTCTGGGATAGGTATGGGTTATGTCCGCATCTGGCTCATGATTTTGCTTTCTTCGCATACTTGCTGGCCAGATCCTGGGTTTCTTCGGATTTGAATCACGTAGTAATGTGGTACCACACTGAAACAGTCAATTATACCTGGTTTCGATCCACATTTTAGAGGATAACACCGGTTAGGTGTGGGTTAGGTCTGGGTTATGCCCGCATCTCGCTCATGATTCTGCCTTCATCGCATTCTTGTTCGCCAGAACCTGGGTTTTTTCGGGTTTGAATCACGTAGTAATGTGGTACCACACAGTAACAGTCAATTAAACCTGGATTCGATCCACATTTTAGAGGATAACACCGGTTAGGTCTGGGTTAGGACTGGGTTATGCCCGCACATCGCTCATGATTCTGCCTTCATCGCATTCTTGTTCGCCAGAACCTGGGTTTTCTCTGGTTTGAATCACGTAGTAATGTGTTACCACACAGGTAACAGTCATCTAAACCTGGTTTCGATCCACATTTTATAGGATAACACCGGTTAAGTCTGGGATAGGTATGGGTCATGTCCGCATCTGGCTCATGATTTTGCTTTCTTCGCATACTTGTTGGCCAGATCCTGAGTTTTTTCGGGTTTGAATCACGTAGTAATGTGGTACCACACTGAGACAGTCAATTAAACCTGGTTTCGATCCACATTTTAGAGGCTAACACCGGTTAGGTCTGGGTTAGTTCTGGGTTATGCGCGCATCTCGCTCATGATTCTGCCTTCATCGCATTCTTGTTCGCCAGAACCTGGGTTTTTTCGGGTTTGAATCACGTAGTAATGTGGTACCACACTGAAACAGTCAATTAAACCTGGTTTCGATCCACATTTTAGTGGATAACACCGGTTAGGTCTGGGTTAAGTCTGGGTTATGCCCGCATCTGTCACATGATTTTGCCTTCTTCGCATGCTTGTTGGCCAGATCCTGGGTTTTTTTCTGGTTTGAATCACGTAGTAATGTGGTACCACACTGAAACAGACAATTAAACGAGGTTTCGATCAATATTTTAGAGGATAACACCGGTTAGGTCTGGGTTATGCCCGCCTCTGGCGCTTGATTTTGACTTTTCCGCATATTTGTTGGCCAGATCCTTGGTTTTCCCTGGTTTGAATCACGTAGTAATGTGATACCGCACTGAAACAGTCAATTAAACCTGGTTTCGATCCACATTTTAGAGGATAACACAGGTTAGGTCTGGGTTAAGTCTGGGTTATGCCCGCATCTGGCACATGATTTTGCCTTCTTCGCATGCTTGTTGGCCAGATCCTGGGTTTTTTTCTGGTTTGAATCACGTAGTAATGTGGTACCACACTGAAACAGACGATTAAACGAGGTTTCGATCAATATTTTAGAGGATAACACCGGTTAGGTCTGGGTTATGCCCGCCTCTGGCGCTTGATTTTGACTTTTCCGCATATTTGTTGGTCAGATCCTTGGTTTTCCCTGGTTTGAATCACGTAGTAATGTGATACCGCACTGAAACAGTCAATTAAACCTGGTTTCGATCAATATTTTAGAGGTTAACACCGGGTAGGTCTCGGTTAGGACTGGGTTATGCCCGCATCTGGCACATGATTTTGCCTTCTTCGCATGCTTGTTGGCCAGATCCTGGGTTTTTTTCTGGTTTGAATCACGTAGTAATGTGGTACCACACTGAAACAGACAATTAAACGAGGTTTCGATCAATATTTTAGAGGATAATACCGGTTAGGTCTGGGTTATGCCCGCCTCTGGCGCTTGATTTTGACTTTTCCGCATATTTGTTGGCCAGATCCTTGGTTTTCCCTGGTTTGAATCACGTAGTAATGTGATACCGCACTGAAACAGTCAATTAAACCTGGTTTCGATCCACATTTTAGAGGATAACACAGGTTAGGTCTGGGTTAAGTCTGGGTTATGCCCGCATCTGGCACATGATTTTGCCTTCTTCGCATGCTTGTTGGCCAGATCCTGGGTTTTTTTCTGGTTTGAATCACGTAGTAATGTGGTACCACACTGAAACAGACAATTAAACGAGGTTTCGATCAATATTTTAGAGGATAACACCGGTTAGGTCTGGGTTATGCCCGCCTCTGGCGCTTGATTTTGACTTTTCCGCATATTTGTTGGCCAGATCCTTGGTTTTCCCTGGTTTGAATCACGTAGTAATGTGATACCGCACTGAAACAGTCAATTAAACCTGGTTTCGATCAATATTTTAGAGGATAAAACCGGTTAGGTCTGGATTATGCCCGCATCTGGTACATGATTTTGCCTTTTTCGCATATTTGTGGACAGATCCTGGGTTTTTTCGAGTTTGAATCATGTAGTAGTGTGATACCACACTGAAGCAGTCAACTAAGCCTGGTTTCGATCCAAATTTTAGAGGATAACACCGGTTAGGTCTGGGTTAGGACTGGGTTATGCCCGCACAACGCTCATGATTCTGCCTTCATCGCATTCTTGTTCGCCAGAACCTGAGTTTTTTCGGGTTTGAATCACGTAGTAATGTGGTACCACACAGTTACAGTCAATTAAACCTGGATTCGATCCACATTTTAGAGGATAACACCGGTTAGGTCTGGGTTAGGTCTGGGTTATGCCCGCATCTGGCACATTGATTTTGCCTTCTTTGCATACTTGTTGGCCAGATCCTGGGTTTTTGGGGTTTGAATCACGCAGTAATGTGGTATCACATTGAAACAGTCAATTAAACCTGGTTTCGATCAATATTTTAGAGGATAAAACCGGTTAGGTCTGGATTATGCCCGCATCTGGTACATGATTTTGCCTTTTTCGCATATTTGTGGACAGATCCTGGGTTTTTTCGAGTTTGAATCATGTAGTAGTGTGATACCACACTGAAGCAGTCAACTAAGCCTGGTTTCGATCAATATTTTAGAGGATAGCACCGGTTAGGTCTGGGTTAGGTCTGGGTTATGCCCGCATCTGGCTCATGATTTTGCCTTTTCCGCATACCTGTTGGCGAGATCCTGGGTTTTTGGGACTTGAATCACGTAGTAATGTGGTACCACACAGTAACAGTCAATTAAACCTGGATTCGATCCACATTTTATAGGATAACACCGGTTAGGTCTGGGATAGGTATGGGTTATGTCCGCATCTGGCTCATGATTTTGCTTTCTTCGCATACTTGCTGGCCAGATCCTGGGTTTCTTCGGATTTGAATCACGTAGTAATGTGGTACCACACTGAAACAGTCAATTATACCTGGTTTCGATCCACATTTTAGAGGATAACACCGGTTAGGTGTGGGTTAGGTCTGGGTTATGCCCGCATCTCGCTCATGATTCTGCCTTCATCGCATTCTTGTTCGCCAGAACCTGGGTTTTTTCGGGTTTGAATCACGTAGTAATGTGGTACCACACAGTAACAGTCAATTAAACCTGGATTCGATCCACATTTTAGAGGATAACACCGGTTAGGTCTGGGTTTGGTCTGGGTTATGCCCGCATCTGGCACATTGATTTTGCCTTCTTTGCATACTTGTTGGCCAGATCCTGGGTTTTTTCGGGTTTGAATCACGTAGTAATGTGGTACCACACAGTTACAGTCAATTAAACCTGGATTCGATCCACATTTTAGAGGATAACACCGGTTAGGTTTTGGTTAGGTCTGGGTTATGCCCGCATCTGGCACATTGATTTTGCCTTCTTTGCATACTTGTTGGCCAGATCCTGGGATTTTGGGTTTTGAATCACGCAGTAATGTGGTACCACATTGAAACAGTCAATTAAACCTGGTTTCGATCAATATTTTAGAGGATAAAACCGGTTAGGTCTGGATTATGCCCGCATCTGGTACATGATTTTGCCTTTTTCGCATATTTGTGAACAGATCCTGGGTTTTTTCGGGTTTGAATCATGCAGTAGTGTGGTACCACACTGAGACAGTCAATTAAACCTGGTTTCGATCCATATTTTAGAGGCTAACACCGGTTAGGTCTGGGTTAGTTCTGGGTTATGCGCGCATCTCGCTCATGATTCTGCCTTCATCGCATTCTTGTTCGCCAGAACCTGGGTTTTTTCGGGTTTGAATCACGTAGTAATGTGGTACCACACTGAAACAGTCAATTAAACCTGGTTTCGATCCACATTTTAGAGGATAACACCGGTTAGGTCTGGGTTAAGTCTGGGTTATGCCCGCATCTGGCACATGATTTTGCCTTCTTCGCATGCTTGTTGGCCAGATCCTGGGTTTTTTTCTGGTTTGAATCACGTAGTAATGTGGTACCACACTGAAACAGACAATTAAACGAGGTTTCGATCAATATTTTAGAGGATAACACCGGTTAGGTCTGGGTTATGCCCGCCTCTGGCGCTTGATTTTGACTTTTCCGCATATTTGTTGGCCAGATCCTTGGTTTTCCCTGGTTTGAATCACGTAGTAATGTGATACCGCACTGAAACAGTCAATTAAACCTGGTTTCGATCCACATTTTAGAGGATAACACAGGTTAGGTCTGGGTTAAGTCTGGGTTATGCCCGCATCTGGCACATGATTTTGCCTTCTTCGCATGCTTGTTGGCCAGATCCTGGGTTTTTTTCTGGTTTGAATCACGTAGTAATGTGGTACCACACTGAAACAGACAATTAAACGAGGTTTCGATCAATATTTTAGAGGATAACACCGGTTAGGTCTGGGTTATGCCCGCCTCTGGCGCTTGATTTTGACTTTTCCGCATATTTGTTGGCCAGATCCTTGGTTTTCCCTGGTTTGAATCACGTAGTAATGTGATACCGCACTGAAACAGTCAATTAAACCTGGTTTCGATCAATATTTTAGAGGTTAACACCGGTTAGGTCTGGGTTAGGACTGGGTTATGCCCGCACATCGCTCATGATTCTGCCTTCATCGCATTCTTGTTCGCCAGAACCTGGGTTTTTTCGGGTTTGAATCACGTAATAATGTGGTACCACACTGAAACAGACAATTAAACCTGGTTTCGATCCAAATTTTAGAGGATAACACCGGTTAGCTCTGGGTTAGGACTGGGTTATGCCCGCACAACGCTCATGATTCTGCCTTCATCGCATTCTTGTTCGCCAGAACCTGAGTTTTTTCGGGTTTGAATCACGTAGTAATGTGGTACCACACAGTTACAGTCAATTAAACCTGGATTCAATCCACATTTTAGAGGATAACACCGGTTAGGTCTGGGTTAGGTCTGGGTTATGCCCGCATCTGGCACATTGATTTTGCCTTCTTTGCATACTTGTTGGCCAGATCCTGGGTTTTTGGGGTTTGAATCACGCAGTAATGTGGTATCACATTGAAACAGTCAATTAAACCTGGTTTCGATCAATATTTTAGAGGATAAAACCGGTTAGGTCTGGATTATGCCCGCATCTGGTACATGATTTTGCCTTTTTCGCATATTTGTGGACAGATCCTGGGTTTTTTCGAGTTTGAATCATGTAGTAGTGTGATACCACACTGAAGCAGTCAACTAAGCCTGGTTTCGATCAATATTTTAGAGGATAACACCGGTTATGTCTGGGTTAGGTCTGGGTTATGCCCGCATCTGGCTCATGATTTTGCCTTTTCCGCATACTTGTTGGCGAGATCCTGGGTTTTTGGGACTTGAATCACGTAGTAATGTGGTACCACACAGTAACAGTCAATTAAACCTGGATTCGATCCACATTTTATAGGATAACACCGGTTAGGTCTGGGATAGGTATGGGTTATGTCCGCATCAGGCTCATGATTTTGCTTTCTTCGCATACTTGCTGGCCAGATCCTGGGTTTCTTCGGATTTGAATCACGTAGTAATGTGGTACCACACTGAAACAGTCAATTATACCTGGTTTCGATCCACATTTTAGAGGATAACACCGGTTAGGTGTGGGTTAGGTCTGGGTTATGCCCGCATCTCGCTCATGATTCTGCCTTCATCGCATTCTTGTTCGCCAGAACCTGGGTTTTTTCGGGTTTGAATCACGTAGTAATGTGGTACCACACAGTAACAGTCAATTAAACCTGGATTCGATCCACATTTTAGAGGATAACACCGGTTAGGTCTGGGTTAGGACTGGGTTATGCCCGCACATCGCTCATGATTCTGCCTTCATCGCATTCTTGTTCGCCAGAACCTGGGTTTTCTCTGGTTTGAATCACGTAGTAATGTGTTACCACACAGGTAACAGTCATCTAAACCTGGTTACGATCCACATTTTATAGGATAACACCGGTTAAGTCTGGGATAGGTATGGGTCATGTCCGCATCTGGCTCATGATTTTGCTTTCTTCGCATACTTGTTGGCCAGATCCTGAGTTTTTTCGGGTTTGAATCACGTAGTAATGTGGTACCACACTGAGACAGTCAATTAAACCTGGTTTCGATCCACATTTTAGAGGCTAACACCGGTTAGGTCTGGGTTAGTTCTGGGTTATGCGCGCATCTGGCACATGATTTTGCCTTCTTCGCATGCTTGTTGGCCAGATCCTGGGTTTTTTTCTGGTTTGAATCACGTAGTAATGTGGTACCACACTGAAACAGACAATTAAACGAGGTTTCGATTAATATTTTAGAGGATAACACCGGTTAGGTCTGGGTTATGCCCGCCTCTGGCGCTTGATTTTGACTTTTCCGCATATTTGTTGGCCAGATCCTTGGTTTTCCCTGGTTTGAATCACGTAGTAATGTGATACCGCACTGAAACAGTCAATTAAACCTGGTTTCGATCAATATTTTAGAGGTTAACACCGGTTAGGTCTGGGTTAGGACTGGGTTATGCCCGCACATCGCTCATGATTCTGCCTTCATCGCATTCTTGTTCGCCAGAACCTGGGTTTTTTCGGGTTTGAATCACGTAGTAATGTGGTACCACACTGAAACAGACAATTAAACCTGGTTTCGATCCACATTTTAGAGGATAACACCGGTTAGGTCTGGGTTAGGACTGGGTTATGCCCGCACAACGCTCATGATTCTGCCTTCATCGCATTCTTGTTCGCCAGAACCTGGGTTTTTTCGGGTTTGAATCACGTAGTAATGTGGTACCACACATTTACAGTCAATTAAACCTGGATTCGATCCACATTTTAGAGGATAACACCGGTTAGGTCTGGGTTAGGTCTGGGTTATGCCCGCATCTGGTACATTGATTTTGCCTTCTTTGCATACTTGTTGGCCAGATCCTGGGTTTTTGGGGTTTGAATCACGCAGTAATGTGGTACCACATTGAAACAGTCAATTAAACCTGGTTTCGATCAATATTTTAGAGGATAAAACCGGTTAGGTCTGGATTATGCCCGCATCTGGTACATGATTTTGCCTTTTTCGCATATTTGTGAACAGATCCTGGGTGTTTTCGGGTTTGAATCATGCAGTAGTGTGGTACCACACTCAGACAGTCAATTAAACCTGGTTTCGATCCATATTTTAGAGGCTAACACCGGTTAGGTCTGGGTTAGTTCTGGGTTATGCGCGCATCTCGCTCATGATTCTGCCTTCATCGCATTCTTGTTCGCCAGAACCTGGGTTTTTTCGGGTTTGAATCACGTAGTAATGTGGTACCACACTGAAACAGTCAATTAAACCTGGTTTCGATCCACATTTTAGAGGATAACACCGGTTAGGTCTGGGTTAAGTCTGGGTTATGCCCGCATCTGGCACATGATTTTGCCTTCTTCGCATGCTTGTTGGCCAGATCCTGGGTTTTTTTCTGGTTTGAATCACGTAGTAATGTGGTACCACACTGAAACAGACAATTAAACGAGGTTTCGATCAATATTTTAGAGGATAACACCGGTTAGGTCTGGGTTATGCCCGCCTCTGGCGCTTGATTTTGACTTTTCCGCATATTTGTTGGCCAGATCCATGGTTTTGCCTGGTTTGAATCACGTAGTAATGTGATACCGCACTGAAACAGTCAATTAAACCTGGTTTCGATCAATATTTTAGAGGCTAACACCGGTTAGGTCTGGGTTAGTTCTGGGTTATGCGCGCATCTCGCTCATGATTCTGCCTTCATCGCATTCTTGTTCGCCAGAACCTGGGTTTTTTCGGGTTTGAATCACGTAGTAATGTGGTACCACACTGAAACAGTCAATTAAACCTGGTTTCGATCCACATTTTAGAGGATAACACCGGTTAGGTCTGGGTTAGGTCTGGGTTATGCCCGCATCTGGCACATTGATTTTGCCTTCTTTGCATACTTGTTGGCCAGATCCTGGGTTTTTGGGGTTTGAATCACGCAGTAATGTGGTACCACATTGAAACAGTCAATTAAACCTGGTTTCGATCAATATTTTAGAGGATAAAACCGGTTAGGTCTGGATTATGCCCGCATCTGGTACATGATTTTGCCTTTTTCGCATATTTGTGGACAGATCCTGGGTTTTTTCGGGTTTGAATCATGTAGTAGTGTGATACCACACTGAAGCAGTCAACTAAGCCTGGTTTCGATCAATATTTTAGAGGATAACACCGGTTAGGTCTGGGTTAGGTCTGGGTTATGCCCGCATCTGGCTCATGATTTTGCCTTTTCCGCATACTTGTTGGCCAGATCCTGGGTTTTTGGGATTTGAATCACGTAGTAATGTGGTACCACACAGTAACAGTCAATTAAACCTGGATTCGATCCACATTTTATAGGATAACACCGGTTAGGTCTGGGATAGGTATGGGTTATGTCCGCATCTGGCTCATGATTTTGCTTTCATCGCATACTTGCTGGCCAGATCCTGGGTTTCTTCGGATTTGAATCACGTAGTAATGTGGTACCACACTGAAACAGTCAATTATACCTGGTTTCGATCCACATTTTAGAGGATAACACCGGTTAGGTGTGGGTTAGGTCTGGGTTATGCCCGCATCTCGCTCCTGATTCTGCCTTCATCGCATTCTTGTTCGCCAGAACCTGGGTTTTTTCGGGTTTGAATCACGTAGTAATGTGGAACCACACTGAAACAGTCAATTAAACCTGGTTTCGATCCACATTTTAGAGGATAACACCGGTTAGGTCTGGGTTAGGTCTGGGTTATGCCCGCATCTGGCACATGATTTTGCCTTCTTCGCATGCTTGTTGGCCAGATCCTCGGTTTTTTTCTGGTTTGAATCACGTAGTAATGTGGTACCACACTGATACAGACAATTAAACGAGGTTTCGATCAATATTTTAGAGGATAACACCTGTTAGGTCTGGGATAGGTATGGGTTATGCCCGCATCTGGCACATGATTTTGCCTTCTTCGCATACTTGTTGGCCAGATCCTGGGTTTTTTCGGGTTTGAATCACGTAGTAATGTGGTACCACACAGTAACAGTCAATTAAACCTGGATCCGATCCACATTTTATAGGATAACACCGGTTAGGTCTGGGATAGGTATGGGTTATGTCCGCATCTCGCTCATGATTTTGCTTTCTTCGCATACTTGTTGGCCAGATCCTGGGTTTTTTCGGGTTTGAATCACGTAGTAATGTGGAACCACACTGAAACAGTCAATTAAACCTGGTTTTGATCCACATTTTAGAGGATAACACCGGTTAGGTCAGGGTTAGGTCTGGGTTATGCCCGCATCTCGCTCATGATTCTGCCTTCATCGCATTCTTGTTCGCCAGAACCTGGGTTTTTTCGGGTTTGAATCACGTAGTAATGTGGTACCACACAGTAACAGTCAATTAAACCTGGATTCGATCCACATTTTATAGGATAACACCGGTTAGGTCTGGGATAGGTATGGGTTATGTCCGCATCTGGCTCATGATTTTGCTTTCTTCGCATACTTGTTGGCCAGATCCTGGGTTTTTTCGGGTTTGAATCACGTAGTAATGTGGAACCACACTGAAACAGTCAATTAAACCTGGTTTTGATCCACATTTTAGAGGATAACACCGGTTAGGTCAGGGTTAGGTCTGGGTTATGCCCGCATCTCGCTCCTGATTCTGCCTTCATCGCATTCTTGTTCGCCAGAACCTGGGTTTTTTCGGGTTTGAATCACGTAGTAATGTGGTACCACACAGTAACAGTCAATTAAACCTGGATTCGATCCACATTTTATAGGATAACACCGGTTAGGTCTGGGATAGGTATGGGTTATGTCCGCATCTGGCTCATGATTTTGCTTTCTTCGCATACTTGTTGGCCAGATCCTGGGTTTTTTCGGGTTTGAATCACGTAGTAATGTGGAACCACACTGAAACAGTCAATTAAACCTGGTTTCGATCCACATTTTAGAGGATAACACCGGTTAGGTCTGGGTTAGGTCTGGGTTATGCCCGCATCTGGCACATGATTTTGCCTTCTTCGCATGCTTGTTGGCCAGATCCTCGGTTTTTTTCTGGTTTGAATCACGTAGTAATGTGGTACCACACTGATACAGACAATTAAACGAGGTTTCGATCAATATTTTAGAGGATAACACCTGTTAGGTCTGGGATAGGTATGGGTTATGTCCGCATCTGGCTCATGATTTTGCTTTCTTCGCATACTTGTTGGCCAGATCCTGGGTTTTTTCGTGTTTGAATCACGTAGTAATGTGGTACCACACTGAAACAGTCAATTAAACCTGGTTTCGATCCACATTTTATAGGATAACACCTGTTAGGTCTGGGATAGGTATGGGTTATGTCTGCATCTGGCTCATGATTTTGCCTTGTTCGCATGCTTGTTGGCCAGATCCTAGGTTTTTTTCTAGTTTGAATCACGTAGTAATGTGGTACCACATTGAAACAGTCAATTAAACCTGGTTTCGATCCACATTTTATAGGATAACACCTGTTAGGTCTGGGATAGGTATGGGTTATGTCCGCATCTGGCTCATGATTTTGCTTTCTTCGCATACTTGCTGGCCAGATCCTGGGTTTCATCGGATTTGAATCACGTAGTAATGTGGTACCACACTGAAACAGTCAATTATACCTGGTTTCGATCCACATTTTAGAGGATAACACCGGTTAGGTGTGGGTTAGGTCTGGGTTATGCCCGCATCTCGCTCATGATTCTGCCTTCATCGCATTCTTGTTCGCCAGAACCTGGGTTTTTTCGGGTTTGAATCACGTAGTAATGTGGTACCACACAGTAACAGTCAATTAAACCTGGATTCGATCCACATTTTATAGGATAACACCGGTTAGGTCTGGGATGGGTTATGTCCGCATCTGGCTCATGATTTTGCTTTCTTCGCATACTTGTTGGCCAGATCCTGGGTTTTTTCGGGTTTGAATCACGTAGTAATGTGGAACCACACTGAAACAGTCAATTAAACCTGGTTTTGATCCACATTTTAGAGGATAACACCGGTTAGGTCTGGGTTAGGTCTGGGTTATGCCCGCATCTCGCTCATGATTCTGCCTTCATCGCATTCTTGTTCGCCAGAACCTGGGTTTTTTCGGGTTTGAATCACGTAGTAATGTGGTACCACACAGTAACAGTCAATTAAACCTGGATTCGATCCACATTTTATAGGATAACACCGGTTAGGTCTGGGATAGGTATGGGTTATGTCCGCATCTGGCTCATAATTTTGCTTTCTTCGCATACTTGTTGGCCAGATCCTGGGTTTTTTCGGGTTTGAATCACGTAGTAATGTGGTACCACACTGAAACAGTCAATTAAACCTGGTTTCGATCCACATTTTAGAGGATAACACCGGTTAGGTCTTGGTTAGGTCTGGGTTTTGCCCGCATCTCGCTCATGATTCTGCCTTCATCGCATTCTTGTTCGCCAGAACCTGGGTTTTTTCGGGTTTGAATCACGTAGTAATGTGGTACCACACAGTAACAGTCAATTAAACCTGGATTCGATCCACATTTTATAGGATAACACCGGTTAGGTCTGGGATAGGTATGGGTTATGTCCGCATCTGGCTCATGATTTTGCTTTCTTCGCATACTTGTTGGCCAGATCCTGGGTTTTTTCGGGTTTGAATCACGTAGTAATGTGGAACCACACAGAAACAGTCAATTAAACCTGGTTTCGATCCACATTTTAGAGGATAACACCGGTTAGGTCTGGGTTAGGTCTGGGTTATGCCCGCATCTGGCACATGATTTTGCCTTCTTCGCATGCTTGTTGGCCAGATCCTCGGTTTTTTTCTGGTTTGAATCACGTAGTAATGTGGTACCACACTGATACAGACAATTAAACGAGGTTTCGATCAATATTTTAGAGGATAACACCTGTTAGGTCTGGGATAGGTATGGGTTATGTCCGCATCTGGCTCATGATTTTGCTTTCTTCGCATACTTGTTGGCCAGATCCTGGGTTTTTTCGTGTTTGAATCACGTAGTAATGTGGTACCACACTGAAACAGTCAATTAAACCAGGTTTCGATCCACATTTTATAGGATAACACCTGTTAGGTCTGGGATAGGTATGGGTTATGTCTGCATCTGGCTCACGATTTTGCCTTGTTCGCATGCTTGTTGGCCAGATCCTAGGTTTTTTTCTAGTTTGAATCACGTAGTGATGTGGTACCACACAGTAACAGTCAATTAAACCTGGATTCGATCCACATTTTAGAGGATAACACCGGTTAGGTCTGGGCTAGATCTGGGTTATGTCCGCATCTGGCTCATGATTTTGCTTTCTTCGCATACTTGTTGGCCAGATCCTGGGTTGTTTCGGGTTTGAATCACGTAGTAATATGGTACCACACTGAAACAGTCAATTAAACCTGGTTTCGGTCAGTATTTTAGAGGATAACACCGGTTAGGTCTGGGTTAGATCTGGGTTATGCCCGCATCTCGCTCATGATTCTGCCTTCATCGCATTCTTGTTCGCCAGAACCTGGGTTTTTTTCTAGTTTGAATCACGTAGTAATGTGGTACCACACTGAAACAGACAATTAAACATGGTTTCGATCAATATTTTAGACGATAACACCGGTTAGGTCTGGATTATGCCCGCATCTGCTACATGATTTTGCCTTTTTCGCATATTTGTTGGACAGATCCTGGGTTTTTTCGGGATTGAATCACGTAGTAATGTGTTACCACACAGGTAACTGTCAATTAAACCTGGATTCGGTCAGTATTTTAGAGGATAAAACCGGTTAGGTCTGGGTTAGGACTGGGCTATGCCCGCATCTGGCTCATGATTTTGCCTTCTTCGCATACTTGTTGGCCAGATCCTGGGTTTTTTTGGGTTTGAATCACGTGGTAATGTGGTACCACACTGAAACAGACAATTAAACCTGGTTTGGATCCACATTTTAGAGGATAACACCGGTTAGGTCTGGGTTAGGACTGGGTTATGCCCGCTCATCGCTCATGATTCTGCCTTCATCGCATTCTTGTTCGCCAGAACCTGGGTTTTTTCGGGTTTGAATCACGTAGTAATGTGGTACCACATTGAAACAGTCAATTAAACCTGGAATCGATCTACATTTTATAGGATAACACCGGTTAGGTCTGGGATAGGTATGGGTTTTGTCCGCATCTGGCTCATGATTTTGCCTTGTTCGCATGCTTGTTGGCCAGATCCTAGATTTTTTTCTAGTTTGAATCCCGTAGTAATGTGGTACCACACTGAAACAGACAATTAAACCTGGATTCGATCCACATTTTATAGGATAACACCGGTTAGGTCTGGGTTATGCCCGCATCTGGCTCATTATTTTGCCTTCCTCGCATGCTTGTTGGCCAGATCCTGGTTTTTTTCTGGTTTGAATCACGTAGTAATGTGGTACCACACAGTAACAGTCAATTAAACCTGGATTCGATCCACATTTTATAGGATAACACCGGTTAGGTCTGGGATAGGTATGGGTTATGTCCGCATCTGGCTCATAATTTTGCTTTCTTCGCATACTTGTTGGCCAGATCCTGGGTTTTTTCAGGTTTGAATCACGTAGTAATGTGGTACCACACTGAAACAGTCAATTAAACCTGGTTTCGATCCACATTTTAGAGGATAACACCGGTTAGGTCTTGGTTAGGTCTGGGTTTTGCCCGCATCTCGCTCATGATTCTGCCTTCATCGCATTCTTGTTCGCCAGAACCTGGGTTTTTTCGGGTTTGAATCACGTAGTAATGTGGTACCACACTGAAACAGTCAATTAAACCTGGTTTCGATCCACATTTTAGAGGATAACACCGGTTAGGTCTTGGTTAGGTCTGGGTTTTGCCCGCATCTCGCTCATGATTCTGCCTTCATCGCATTCTTGTTCGCCAGAACCTGGGTTTTTTCTGGTTTGAATCACGTAGTAATGTGGTACCACACAGTAACAGTCAATTAAACCTGGATTCGATCCACATTTTATAGGATAACACCGGTTAGGTCTGGGATAGGTATGGGTTATGTCCGCATCTGGCTCATAATTTTGCTTTCTTCGCATACTTGTTGGCCAGATCCTGGGTTTTTTCGGGTTTGAATCACGTAGTAATGTGGTACCACACTGAAACAGTCAATTAAACCTGGTTTCGATCCACATTTTAGAGGATAACACCGGTTAGGTCTGGGTTAGGACTGGGTTATGCCCGCACATCGCTCATGATTCTGCCTTCATCCCATTCTTGTTCGCCAGAACCTGGGTTTTTTCGGGTTTGAATCACGTAGTAATGTGGTACCACACTGAAACAGTCAATTAAACCTGGTTTCGATCCACATTTTAGAGGATAACACCGGTTAGGTCTGGGATAAGTCTGGGTTATGCCCGCATCTGGCACATGATTTTGCCTTCTTCGCATGCTTGTTGGCCAGATCCTGGGTTTTTTTCTGGTTTGAATCACGTAGTAATGTGGTACCACACTGAAACAGACAATTAAACGAGGTTTCGATCAATATTTTAGAGGATAACACCGGCTAGGTCTGGTTTATGCCCGCCTCTGGCGCTTGATTTTGACTTTTCCGCATATTTGTTGGCCAGATCCATGGTTTTCCCTGGTTTGAATCACGTAGTAATGTGATACCGCACTGAAACAGTCAATTAAACCTGGTTTCGATCGATATTTTAGAGGTTAACACCGGTTAGGTCTGGGTTAGGACTGGGTTATGCCCGCACATCGCCCATGATTCTGCCTTCATCGCATTCTTGTTCGCCAGAACCTGGGTTTTTTCGGGTTTGAATCACGTAGTAATGTGATACCGCACTGAAACAGTCAATTAAACCTGGTTTCGATCGATATTTTAGAGGTTAACACCGGTTAGGTCTGGGTTAGGACTGGGTTATGCCCGCACATCGCCCATGATTCTGCCTTCAACGCATTCTTGTTCGCCAGAACCTGGGTTTTTTCGAGTTTGAATCACGTAGTAATGTGGTACCACACTGAAACAGACAATTAAACCTGGTTTCGATCCAAATTTTAGAGGATAACACAGGTTAGGTCTGGGTTAGGACTGGGTTATGCCCGCACATCGCTCATGATTCTGCCTTCATCGCATTCTTGTTCGCCAGAACCTGAGTTTTTTCGGGTTTGAATCACGTAGTAATGTGGTACCACACAGTTACAGTCAATTAAACCTGGATTCGATCCACATTTTAGAGGATAACACCGGTTAGGTCTGGGTTAGGTCTGGGTTATGCCCGCATCTGGCACATTGATTTTGCCTTCTTTGCATACTTGTTGGCCAGATCCTGGGTTTTTGGGATTTGAATCACGTAGTAATGTGGTACCACACAGTAACAGTTAATTAAACCTGGATTCGATCCACATTTTATAGGATAACACCGGTTAGGTCTGGGATAGGTATGGGTTATGTCCGCATCTGGCTCATGATTTTGCTTTCTTCGCATACTTGCTGGCCAGATCCTGGGTTTCTTCGGATTTGAATCACGTAGTAATGTGGTACCACACTGAAACAGTCAATTATACCTGGTTTCGATCCACATTTTAGAGGATAACACCGGTTAGGTGTGGGTTAGGTCTGGGTTATGCCCGCATCTCGCTCATGATTCTGCCTTCATCGCATACTTGTTCGCCAGAACCTGGGTTTTTTCGGGTTTGAATCACGTAGTAATGTGGTACCACACTGAAACAGTCAATTAAACCTGGTTTCGATCCACATTTTAGAGGATAACACCGGTTAGGTCTTGGTTAGGTCTGGGTTTTGCCCGCATCTCGCTCATGATTCTGCCTTCATCGCATTCTTGTTCGCCAGAACCTGGGTTTTTTCGGGTTTGAATCACGTAGTAATGTGGTACCACACAGTAACAGTCAATTAAACCTGGATTCGATCCACATTTTATAGGATAACACCGGTTAGGTCTGGGATAGGTATGGGTTATGTCCGCATCTGGCTCATGATTTTGCTTTCTTCGCATACTTGTTGGCCAGATCCTGGGTTTTTTCGGGTTTGAATCACGTAGTAATGTGGAACCACACTGAAACAGTCAATTAAACCTGGTTTCGATCCACATTTTAGAGGATAACACCGGTTAGGTCTGGGTTAGGTCTGGGTTATGCCCGCATCTGGCACATGATTTTGCCTTCTTCGCATGCTTGTTGGCCAGATCCTCGGTTTTTTTCTGGTTTGAATCACGTAGTAATGTGGTACCACACTGATACAGACAATTAAACGAGGTTTCGATCAATATTTTAGAGGATAACACCTGTTAGGTCTGGGATAGGTATGGGTTATGTCCGCATCTGGCTCATGATTTTGCTTTCTTCGCAAACTTGTTGGCCAGATCCTGGGTTTTTTCGTGTTTGAATCACGTAGTAATGTGGTACCACACTGAAACAGTCAATTAAACCTGGTTTCGATCCACATTTTATAGGATAACACCTGTTAGGTCTGGGATAGGTATGGGTTATGTCTGCATTTGGCTCATGATTTTGCCTTGTTCGCATGCTTGTTGGCCAGATCCTAGGTTTTTTTCTAGTTTGAATCACGTAGTAATGTGGTACCACATTGAAACAGTCAATTAAACCTGGTTTCGATCCACATTTTATAGGATAACACCTGTTAGGTCTGGGATAGGTATGGGTTATGTCTGCATCTGGCTCATGATTTTGCCTTGTTCGCATGCTTGTTGGCCAGATCCTAGGTTTTTTTCTAGTTTGAATCACGTAGTAATGTGGTACCACACTGAAACAGACAATTAAACCTGGTTGCGATCAATATTTTAGAGGATAACACCGGTTAGGTCTGGGTTAGGACTGGGTTATACCCGCATCTCGCTCATGATTCTGCCTTCATCGCATCCTTGTTCGCCAGAACCTGGGTTTTTGTGGGTTTGAATCACGTAGTAATGTGGTACCACACAGTAACAGTCAATTAAACCTGGATTCGATCCACATTTTAGAGGATAACACCGGTTAGGTCTGGGCTAGATCTGGGTTATGCCCGCATCTCGCTCATGATTCTGCATTCATCGCATTCTTGTTCGCCAGAACCTGGGTTTTTTCGGGTTTGAATCACGTAGTAATGTGGTACCACACTGAAACAGACAATTAAACATAGTTTCGATCAATATTTTAGACGATAACACCGGTTAGGTCTGGGTTAGGACTGGGTTATGTCCGCATCTGGCTCATGATTTTGCCTTCTTCGCATACTTGTTGGCCAGATTCTGGGTTTTTTCGGGTTTGAATCACGTAGTAATGTGGTACGACATTGAAACAGTCAATTAAACCTGGTTTGGATCCACATTTTAGAGGATAACACCGGTTAGGTCTGGGTTATGCCCGCATCTGGCTCTTGATTTTGACTTTTCCGCATACTTGTTGGCCAGATCCTGGGTTTTTTCGGGTTTGAATCACGTAGTAATGTGGTACCACACTGAAACAGTCAATTAAACCAGGTTTCGATCCACATTTTAGAGGATAACACCGGTTAGGTCTGGGTTAGGACTGGGTTATGCCCGCATCTGGCTCATGATTTTGCCTTCTTCGCATACTTGTTGGCCAGATCCTGGGTTTTTTTCTAGTTTGAATCACGTAGTAATGTGGTACCACACTGAAACAGACAATTAAACCTGGTTGCGATCAATATTTTAGAGGATAACACCGGTTAGGTCTGGGTTAGGACTGGGTTATACCCGCATCTCGCTCATGATTCTGCCTTCATCGCATCCTTGTTCGCCAGAACCTGGGTTTTTGGGGTTTGAATCACGCAGTAATGTGGTATCACATTGAAACAGTCAATTAAACCTGGTTTCGATCAATATTTTAGAGGATAAAACTGGTTAGGTCTGGATTATGCCCGCATCTGGCTCATGATTTTGCCTTGTTCGCATGCTTGTTGGCCAGATCCTAGGTTTTTTTCTAGTTTGAATCACGTAGTAATGTGGTACCACACTGAAACAGACAATTAAACATGGTTTCGATCAATATTTTAGACGATAACACCGGTTAGGTCTGGATTATGCCCGCATCTGCTACATGATTTTGCCTTTTTCGCATATTTGTTGGACAGATCCTGGGTTTTTTCGGGTTTGAATCACGTAGTAATGTGTTACCACACAGGTAACTGTCAATTAAACCTGGATTCGGTCAGTATTTTAGAGGATAAAACCGGTTAGGTCTGGGTTAGGACTGGGCTATGCCCGCATCTGGCTCATGATTTTGCCTTCTTCGCATACTTGTTGGCCAGATCCTGGGTTTTTTTGGGTTTGAATCACGTAGTAATGTGGTACCACACTGAAACAGACAATTAAACCTGGTTTGGATCCACATTTTAGAGGATAACACCGGTTAGGTCTGGGTTAGGACTGGGTTATGCCCGCACATCGCTCATGATTCTGCCTTCATCGCATTCTTGTTCGCCAGAACCTGGGTTTTTTCGGGTTTGAATCACGTAGTAATGTGGTACCACATTGAAACAGTCAATTAAACCTGGAATCGATCTACATTTTATAGGATAACACCGGTTAGGTCTGGGATAGGTATGGGTTTTGTCCGCATCTGGCTCATGATTTTGCCTTGTTCGCATGCTTGTCGGCCAGATCCTAGGTTTTTTTCTAGTTTGAATCCCGTAGTAATGTGGTACCACACTGAAACAGACAATTAAACCTGGTTTCGATCCACATTTTAGAGGCTAACACCGGTTAGGTCTGGGTTAGGACTGGGTTATGCCCGCACATCGCTCATGATTCTGCCTTCATCGCATTCTTGTTCGCCAGAACCTGGGTTTTTTCGGGTTTGAATCGCGTAGTAACGTGGTACCACACAGTTACAGTCAATTAAACCTGGATTCGATCCACATTTTATAGGATAACACCGGTTAGGTCTGGGTTATGCCCGCATCTGGCTCTTGATTTTGACTTTTCCGCATACTTGTTGGCCAGATCCTGGGTTTTTTCGGGTTTGAATCACGTAGTAATGTGGTACCACACTGAAACAGTCAATTAAACCAGGTTTCGATCCACATTTTAGAGGATAACACCGGTTAGGTCTGGGTTAGGACTGGGTTATGCCCGCATCTGGCTCATGATTTTGCCTTCTTCGCATACTTGTTGGCCAGATCCTGGGTTTTTTTCTAGTTTGAATCACGTAGTAATGTGGTACCACACTGAAACAGACAATTAAACCTGGTTGCGATCAATATTTTAGAGGATAACACCGGTTAGGTCTGGGTTAGGACTGGGTTATACCCGCATCTCGCTCATGATTCTGCCTTCATCGCATCCTTGTTCGCCAGAACCTGGGTTTTTGCGGGTTTGAATCACGTAGTAATGTGGTACCACACAGTAACAGTCAATTAAACCTGGATTCGATCCACATTTTAGAGGATAACACCGGTTAGGTCTGGGCTAGATCTGGGTTATGTCCGCATCTGGCTCATGATTTTGCTTTCTTCGCATACTTGTTGGCCAGATCCTGGGTTTTTTCGGGTTTGAATCACGTAGTAATATGGTACCACACTGAAACAGTCAATTAAACCTGGTTTCGGTCAGTATTTTAGAGGATAACACCGGTTAGGTCTGGGTTAGATCTGGGTTATGCCCGCATCTCGCTCATGATTCTGCCTTCATCGCATTCTTGTTCGCCAGAACCTGGGTTTTTTCGGGTTTGAATCACGTAGTAATGTGGTACCACACTGAAACAGACAATTAAACATAGTTTCGATCAATATTTTAGACGATAACACCGGTTAGGTCTGGGTTAGGACTGGGTTATGTCCGCATCTGGCTCATGATTTTGCCTTCTTCGCATACTTGTTGGCCAGATTCTGGGTTTTTTCGGGTTTGAATCACGTAGTAATGTGGTACGACATTGAAACAGTCAATTAAACCTGGTTTCGATCCACATTTTATAGGACAACACCGGTTAGGTCTGGGATAGGTATGGGTAATGTCCGCATCTGGCTCATGATTTTGCCTTGTTCGCATGCTTGTTGGCCAGATCCTAGGATTTTTCTAGTTTGAATCACGTAGTAATGTGGTACCACACTGAAACAGACAATTAAACATGGTTTCGATCAATATTTTAGACGATAACACCGGTTAGGTCTGGATTATGCCCGCATCTGCTACATGATTTTGCCTTTTTCGCATATTTGTTGGACAGATCCTGGGTTTTTTCGGGTTTGAATCACGTAGTAATGTGTTACCACACAGGTAACTGTCAATTAAACCTGGATTCGGTCAGTATTTTAGAGGATAAAACCGGTTAGGTCTGGGTTAGGACTGGGCTATGCCCGCATCTGGCTCATGATTTTGCCTTCTTCGCATACTTGTTGGCCAGATCCTGGGGTTTTTTGGGTTTGAATCACGTAGTAATGTGGTACCACACTGAAACAGACAATTAAACCTGGTTTGGATCCACATTTTAGAGGATAACACCGGTTAGGTCTGGGTTAGGACTGGGTTATGCCCGCACATCGCTCATGATTCTGCCTTCATCGCATTCTTGTTCGCCAGAACCTGGGTTTTTTCGGGTTTGAATCACGTAGTAATGTGGTACCACATTGAAACAGTCAATTAAACCTGGAATCGATCTACATTTTATAGGATAACACCGGTTAGGTCTGGGATAGGTATGGGTTTTGTCCGCATCTGGCTCATGATTTTGCCTTGTTCGCATACTTGTTGGCCAGATCCTAGGTTTTTTTCTAGTTTGAATCCCGTAGTAATGTGGTACCACACTGAAACAGACAATTAAACCTGGTTTCGATCCACATTTTAGAGGATAACACCGGTTAGGTCTGGGTTAGGACTGGGTTATGCCCGCACATCGCTCATGATTCTGCCTTCATCGCATTCTTGTTCGCCAGAACCTGGGTTTTTTCGGGTTTGAATCGCGTAGTAACGTGGTACCACACAGTTACAGTCAATTAAACCTGGATTCGATCCACATTTTATAGGATAACACCGGTTAGGTCTGGGTTATGCCCGCATCTGGCTCTTGATTTTGACTTTTCCGCATACTTGTTGGCCAGATCCTGGGTTTTTTCGGGTTTGAATCACGTAGTAATGTGGTACCACACTGAAACAGTCAATTAAACCAGGTTTCGATCCACATTTTAGAGGATAACAACGGTTAGGTCTGGGTTAGGACTGGGTTATGCCCGCATCTGGCTCATGATTTTGCCTTCTTCGCATACTTGTTGGCCAGATCCTGGGTTTTTTAGGGTTTCAATAACGTAGTAATGTGGTACCAAACTGAAACAGACAATTAAACCTGATTTCGATCCACATTTTAGAGGATAACACCGGTTAGGTCTGGATTAGGACTGGGTTATGCCCGCATCTCGCTCATGATTTTGCCTTCTTCGCATACTTGTTGGCCAGATCCTGGGTTTTTTCGGGTTTGAATCACGTAGTAATGTGGTACCACACTGAAACAGACAATTAAACCTGGTTTCGATCCACATTTTAGAGGATAACACCGGTTTGGTCTGGGTTAGGACTGGGTTATGCCCGCATCTCGCTCATGATTCTGCCTTCATCGCATTCTTGTTCGCCAGAACCTGGGATTTTTCGGGTTTGAATCACGCAGTAATGTGGTACCACACTGAAACGGTCAATTAAACCTGGTTTCCATCCACATTTTAGAGGATAACACCGGTTAGGTCTGGGTTAGGACTGGGTTATGCCCGCATCTGGCTCATGATTTTGCCTTCTTCGCATACTTGTTGGACAGATCCTGGGTTTTTGGGGTTTGAATCACGTAGTAATGTGGTACCACGCAGTAACAGTCAATAAAACCTGGATTCGATCCACATTTTATAGGATAACACCGGTTAGGTCTGGGATAGGTATGGGTTATGTCCGTATCTGGCTCATGATTTTGCTTACTTCGCATACTTGTTGGCCAGATCCTGGGTTTTTTCGTGTTTGAATCACGTAGTAATGTGGTACCACACTGAAACAGACAATTATACCTGGTTTCGATCCACATTTTAGAGGATAACACCGGTTAGGTCTGGGTTAGGACTGGGTTATGCCCGCACATCGCTCATGATTCTGCCTTCATCGCATTCTTGTTCGCCAGAACCTGGGTTTTTTCGGGTTTGAATCGCGTAGTAACGTGGTACCACACAGTTACAGTCAATTAAACCTGGATTCGATCCACATTTTATAGGATAACACCGGTTAGGTCTGGGTTATGCCCGCATCTGGCTCTTGATTTTGACTTTTCCGCATACTTGTTGGCCAGATCCTGGGTTTTTTCGGGTTTGAATCACGTAGTAATGTGGTACCACACTGAAACAGTCAATTAAACCAGGTTTCGATCCACATTTTAGAGGATAACACCGGTTAGGTCTGGGTTAGGACTGGGTTATGCCCGCATCTGGCTCATGATTTTGCCTTCTTCGCATACTTGTTGGCCAGATCCTGGGTTTTTTAGGGTTTCAATAACGTAGTAATGTGGTACCAAACTGAAACAGACAATTAAACCTGATTTCGATCCACATTTTAGAGGATAACACCGGTTAGGTCTGGATTAGGACTGGGTTATGCCCGCATCTCGCTCATGATTTTGCCTTCTTCGCATACTTGTTGGCCAGATCCTGGGTTTTTTCGGGTTTGAATCACGTAGTAATGTGGTACCACACTGAAACGGTCAATTAAACCTGGTTTCCATCCACATTTTAGAGGATAACACCGGTTAGGTCTGGGTTAGGACTGGGTTATGCCCGCATCTGGCTCATGATTTTGCCTTCTTCGCATACTTGTTGGACAGATCCTGGGTTTTTGGGGTTTGAATCACGTAGTAATGTGGTACCACGCAGTAACAGTCAATAAAACCTGGATTCGATCCACATTTTATAGGATAACACCGGTTAGGTCTGGGATAGGTATGGGTTATGTCCGTATCTGGCTCATGATTTTGCTTACTTCGCATACTTGTTGGCCAGATCCTGGGTTTTTTCGTGTTTGAATCACGTAGTAATGTGGTACCACACAGGTAACTGTCAATTAAACCTGGATTCGGTCAGTATTTTAGAGGATAAAACCGGTTAGGTCTGGGTTAGGACTGGGCTATGCCCGCATCTGGCTCATGATTTTGCCTTCTTCGCATACTTGTTGGCCAGATCCTGGGTTTTTTTGGGTTTGAATCACGTAGTAATGTGGTACCACACAGTAACAGTCAATTAAACCTGGATTCGATCCACATTTTATAGGATAACACCGGTTAGGTCTGGGATAGGTATCGGTTATGTCCGCATCTGGCTCATAATTTTGCTTTCTTCGCATACTTGTTGGCCAGATCCTGGGTTTTTTCGGGTTTGAATCACGTAGTAATGTGGTACCACACTGAAACAGTCAATTAAACCTGGTTTCGATCCACATTTTAGAGGATAACACCGGTTAGGTCTTGGTTAGGTCTGGGTTTTGCCCGCATCTCGCTCATGATTCTGCCTTCATCGCATTCTTGTTCGCCAGAACCTGGGTTTTTTCGGGTTTGAATCACGTAGTAATGTGGTACCACACAGTAACAGTCAATTAAACCTGGATTCGATCCACATTTTATAGGATAACGCCGGTTAGGTCTGGGATAGGTATGGGTTATGTCCGCATCTGGCTCATGATTTTGCTTTCTTCGCATACTTGTTGGCGAGATCCTGGGTTTGTTCGGGTTTGAATCACGTGGTAATGTGGAACCACACTGAAACAGTCAATTAAACCTGGTTTCGATCCACCTTTTAGAGGATAACACCGGTTAGGTCTGGGTTAGGTCTGGGTTATGCCCGCATCTGGCACATGATTTTGCCTTCTTCGCATGCTTGTTGGCCAGATCCTCGGTTTTTTTCTGGTTTGAATCACGTAGTAATGTGGTACCACACTGATACAGACAATTAAACGAGGTTTCGATCAATATTTTAGAGGATAACACCTGTTAGGTCTGGGATAGGTATGGGTTATGTCCGCATCTGGCTCATGATTTTGCTTTCTTCGCATACTTGTTGGCCAGATCCTGGGTTTTTTCGTGTTTGAATCACGTAGTAATGTGGTACCACACTGAAACAGTCAATTAAACCTGGTTTCGATCCACATTTTATAGGATAACACCTGTTAGGTCTGGGATAGGTATGGGTTATGTCTGCATCTGGCTCATGATTTTGCCTTGTTCGCATGCTTGTTGGCCAGATCCTAGGTTTTTTTCTAGTTTGAATCACGTAGTAATGTGGTACCACATTGAAACAGTCAATTAAACCTGGTTTCGATCCACATTTTATAGGATAACACCTGTTAGGTCTGGGATAGGTATGGGTTATGTCCGCATCTGGCTCATGATTTTGCTTCCTTCGCATACTTGCTGGCCAGATCCTGGGTTTCTTCGGATTTGAATCAGGTAGTAATGTGGTACCACACTGAAACAGTCAATTATACCTGGTTTCGATCCACATTTTAGAGGATAACACCGGTTAGGTGTGGGTTAGGTCTGGGTTATGCCCGCATCTCGCTCATGATTCTGCCTTCATCGCATTCTTGTTCGCCAGAACCTGGGTTTTTTCGGGTTTGAATCACGCAGTAATGTGGTACCACACTGAAACGGTCAATTAAACCTGGTTTCCATCCACATTTTAGAGGATAACACCGGTTAGGTCTGGGTTAGGACTGGGTTATGCCCGCATCTGGCTCATGATTTTGCCTTCTTCGCATACTTGTTGGACAGATCCTGGGTTTTTGGGGTTTGAATCACGTAGTAATGTGGTACCACGCAGTAACAGTCAATAAAACCTGGATTCGATCCACATTTTATAGGATAACACCGGTTAGGTCTGGGATAGGTATGGGTTATGTCCGTATCTGGCTCATGATTTTGCTTACTTCGCATACTTGTTGGCCAGATCCTGGGTTTTTTCGTGTTTGAATCACGTAGTAATGTGGTACCACACAGGTAACTGTCAATTAAACCTGGATTCGGTCAGTATTTTAGAGGATAAAACCGGTTAGGTCTGGGTTAGGACTGGGCTATGCCCGCATCTGGCTCATGATTTTGCCTTCTTCGCATACTTGTTGGCCAGATCCTGGGTTTTTTTGGGTATGAATCACGTAGTAATGTGGTACCACACTGAAACAGACAATTAAACCTGGTTTCGATCCACATTTTAGAGGATAACACCGGTTTGGTCTGGGTTAGGTCTGGGTTATGCCCGCATCTCGCTCATGATTCTGCCTTCATCGCATTCTTGTTCGCCAGAACTTGGGTTTTTTCGGGTTTGAATCACGTAGTAATGTGGTACCACACAGTAACAGTCAATTAAACCTGGATTCGATCCACATTTTATAGGATAACACCGGTTAGGTCTGGGATAGGTATCGGTTATGTCCGCATCTGGCTCATAATTTTGCTTTCTTCGCATACTTGTTGGCCAGATCCTGGGTTTTTTCGGGTTTGAATCACGTAGTAATGTGGTACCACACTGAAACAGTCAATTAAACCTGGTTTCGATCCACATTTTAGAGGATAACACCGGTTAGGTCTTGGTTAGGTCTGGGTTTTGCCCGCATCTCGCTCATGATTCTGCCTTCATCGCATTCTTGTTCGCCAGAACCTGGGTTTTTTCGGGTTTGAATCGCGTAGTAACGTGGTACCACACAGTTACAGTCAATTAAACCTGGATTCGATCCACATTTTATAGGATAACACCGGTTAGGTCTGGGTTATGCCCGCATCTGGCTCTTGATTTTGACTTTTCCGCATACTTGTTGGCCAGATCCTGGGTTTTTTCGGGTTTGAATCACGTAGTAATGTGGTACCACACTGAAACAGTCAATTAAACCAGGTTTCGATCCACATTTTAGAGGATAACAACGGTTAGGTCTGGGTTAGGACTGGGTTATGCCCGCATCTGGCTCATGATTTTGCCTTCTTCGCATACTTGTTGGCCAGATCCTGGGTTTTTTAGGGTTTCAATAACGTAGTAATGTGGTACCAAACAGAAACAGACAATTAAACCTGATTTCGATCCACATTTTAGAGGATAACACCGGTTAGGTCTGGATTAGGACTGGGTTATGCCCGCATCTCGCTCATGATTTTGCCTTCTTCGCATACTTGTTGGCCAGATCCTGGGTTTTTTCGGGTTTGAATCACGTAGTAATGTGGTACCACACTGAAACAGACAATTAAACCTGCTTTCGATCCACATTTTAGAGGATAACACCGGTTTGGTCTGGGTTAGGACTGGGTTATGCCCGCATCTCGCTCATGATTCTGCCTTCATCGCATTCTTGTTCGCCAGAACCTGGGATTTTTCGGGTTTGAATCACGCAGTAATGTGGTACCACACTGAAACGGTCAATTAAACCTGGTTTCCATCCACATTTTAGAGGATAACACCGGTTAGGTCTGGGTTAGGACTGGGTTATGCCCGCATCTGGCTCATGATTTTGCCTTCTTCGCATACTTGTTGGACAGATCCTGGGTTTTTGGGGTTTGAATCACGTAGTAATGTGGTACCACGCAGTAACAGTCAATAAAACCTGGATTCGATCCACATTTTATAGGATAACACCGGTTAGGTCTGGGATAGGTATGGGTTATGTCCGTATCTGGCTCATGATTTTGCTTACTTCGCATACTTGTTGGCCAGATCCTGGGTTTTTTCGTGTTTGAATCACGTAGTAATGTGGTACCACACTGAAACAGTCAATTAAACCAGGTTTCGATCCACATTTTAGAGGATAACACCGGTTAGGTCTGGGTTAGGACTGGGTTATGCCCGCATCTGGCTCATGATTTTGCCTTCTTCGCATACTTGTTGGCCAGATCCTGGGTTTTTTAGGGTTTCAATAACGTAGTAATGTGGTACCAAACTGAAACAGACAATTAAACCTGATTTCGATCCACATTTTAGAGGATAACACCGGTTAGGTCTGGATTAGGACTGGGTTATGCCCGCATCTCGCTCATGATTTTGCCTTCTTCGCATACTTGTTGGCCAGATCCTGGGTTTTTTCGGGTTTGAATCACGTAGTAATGTGGTACCACACTGAAACAGACAATTAAACCTGGTTTCGATCCACATTTTAGAGGATAACACCGGTTTGGTCTGGGTTAGGACTGGGTTATGCCCGCATCTCGCTCATGATTCTGCCTTCATCGCATTCTTGTTCGCCAGAACCTGGGATTTTTCGGGTTTGAATCACGCAGTAATGTGGTACCACACTGAAACGGTCAATTAAACCTGGTTTCCATCCACATTTTAGAGGATAACACCGGTTAGGTCTGGGTTAGGACTGGGTTATGCCCGCATCTGGCTCATGATTTTGCCTTCTTCGCATACTTGTTGGACAGATCCTGGGTTTTTGGGGTTTGAATCACGTAGTAATGTGGTACCACGCAGTAACAGTCAATAAAACCTGGATTCGATCCACATTTTATAGGATAACACCGGTTAGGTCTGGGATAGGTATGGGTTATGTCCGTATCTGGCTCATGATTTTGCTTACTTCGCATACTTGTTGGCCAGATCCTGGGTTTTTTCGTGTTTGAATCACGTAGTAATGTGGTACCACACAGGTAACTGTCAATTAAACCTGGATTCGGTCAGTATTTTAGAGGATAAAACCGGTTAGGTCTGGGTTAGGACTGGGCTATGCCCGCATCTGGCTCATGATTTTGCCTTCTTCGCATACTTGTTGGCCAGATCCTGGGTTTTTTTGGGTTTGAATCACGTAGTAATGTGGTACCACGCTGAAACAGACAATTAAACCTGGTTTCGATCCACATTTTAGAGGATAACACCGGTTTGGTCTGGGTTAGGTCTGGGTTATGCCCGCATCTCGCTCATGATTCTGCCTTCATCGCATTCTTGTTCGCCAGAACTTGGGTTTTTTCGGGTTTGAATCACGTAGTAATGTGGTACCACACAGTAACAGTCAATTAAACCTGGATTCGATCCACATTTTATAGGATAACACCGGTTAGGTCTGGGATAGGTATCGGTTATGTCCGCATCTGGCTCATAATTTTGCTTTCTTCGCATACTTGTTGGCCAGATCCTGGGTTTTTTCGGGTTTGAATCACGTAGTAATGTGGTACCACACTGAAACAGTCAATTAAACCTGGTTTCGATCCACATTTTAGAGGATAACACCGGTTAGGTCTTGGTTAGGTCTGGGTTTTGCCCGCATCTCGCTCATGATTCTGCCTTCATCGCATTCTTGTTCGCCAGAACCTGGGTTTTTTCGGGTTTGAATCACGTAGTAATGTGGTACCACACAGTAACAGTCAATTAAACCTGGATTCGATCCACATTTTATAGGATAACGCCGGTTAGGTCTGGGATAGGTATGGGTTATGTCCGCATCTGGCTCATGATTTTGCTTTCTTCGCATACTTGTTGGCCAGATCCTGGGTTTTTTCGGGTTTGAATCACGTGGTAATGTGGAACCACACTGAAACAGTCAATTAAACCTGGTTTCGATCCACCTTTTAGAGGATAACACCGGTTAGGTCTGGGTTAGGTCTGGGTTATGCCCGCATCTGGCACATGATTTTGCCTTCTTCGCATGCTTGTTGGCCAGATCCTCGGTTTTTTTCTGGTTTGAATCACGTAGTAATGTGGTACCACACTGATACAGACAATTAAACGAGGTTTCGATCAATATTTTAGAGGATAACACCTGTTAGGTCTGGGATAGGTATGGGTTATGTCCGCATCTGGCTCATGATTTTGCTTTCTTCGCATACTTGTTGGCCAGATCCTGGGTTTTTTCGTGTTTGAATCACGTAGTAATGTGGTACCACACTGAAACAGTCAATTAAACCTGGTTTCGATCCACATTTTATAGGATAACACCTGTTAGGTCTGGGATAGGTATGGGTTATGTCTGCATCTGGCTCATGATTTTGCCTTGTTCGCATGCTTGTTGGCCAGATCCTAGGTTTTTTTCTAGTTTGAATCACGTAGTAATGTGGTACCACATTGAAACAGTCAATTAAACCTGGTTTCGATCCACATTTTATAGGATAACACCTGTTAGGTCTGGGATAGGTATGGGTTATGTCCGCATCTGGCTCATGATTTTGCTTCCTTCGCATACTTGCTGGCCAGATCCTGGGTTTCTTCGGATTTGAATCACGTAGTAATGTGGTACCACACTGAAACAGTCAATTATACCTGGTTTCGATCCACATTTTAGAGGATAACACCGGTTAGGTGTGGGTTAGGTCTGGGTTATGCCCGCATCTCGCTCATGATTCTGCCTTCATCGCATTCTTGTTCGCCAGAACCTGGGTTTTTTCGGGTTTGAATCACGCAGTAATGTGGTACCACACTGAAACGGTCAATTAAACCTGGTTTCCATCCACATTTTAGAGGATAACACCGGTTAGGTCTGGGTTAGGACTGGGTTATGCCCGCATCTGGCTCATGATTTTGCCTTCTTCGCATACTTGTTGGACAGATCCTGGGTTTTTGGGGTTTGAATCACGTAGTAATGTGGTACCACGCAGTAACAGTCAATAAAACCTGGATTCGATCCACATTTTATAGGATAACACCGGTTAGGTCTGGGATAGGTATCGGTTATGTCCGCATCTGGCTCATAATTTTGCTTTCTTCGCATACTTGTTGGCCAGATCCTGGGTTTTTTCGGGTTTGAATCACGTAGTAATGTGGTACCACACTGAAACAGTCAATTAAACCTGGTTTCGATCCACATTTTAGAGGATAACACCGGTTAGGTCTTGGTTAGGTCTGGGTTTTGCCCGCATCTCGCTCATGATTCTGCCTTCATCGCATTCTTGTTCGCCAGAACCTAGGTTTTTTCGGGTTTGAATCACGTAGTAATGTGGTACCACACAGTAACAGTCAATTAAACCTGGATTCGATCCACATTTTATAGGATAACGCCGGTTAGGTCTGGGATAGGTATGGGTTATGTCCGCATCTGGCTCATGATTTTGCTTTCTTCGCATACTTGTTGGCCAGATCCTGGGTTTTTTCGTGTTTGAATCACGTAGTAATGTGGTACCACACTGAAACAGTCAATTAAACCTGGTTTCGATCCACATTTTAGAGGATAACACCGGTTTGGTCTGGGTTAGGTCTGGGTTATGCCCGCATCTCGCTCATGATTCTGCCTTCATCGCATTCTTGTTCGCCAGAACTTGGGTTTTTTCGGGTTTGAATCACGTAGTAATGTGGTACCACACAGTAACAGTCAATTAAACCTGGATTCGATCCACCTTTTAGAGGATAACACCGGTTAGGTCTGGGTTAGGTCTGGGTTATGCCCGCATCTGGCACATGATTTTGCCTTCTTCGCATGCTTGTTGGCCAGATCCTCGGTTTTTTTCTGGTTTGAATCACGTAGTAATGTGGTACCACACTGATACAGACAATTAAACGAGGTTTCGATCAATATTTTAGAGGATAACACCTGTTAGGTCTGGGATAGGTATGAGTTATGTCCGCATCTGGCTCATGATTTTGCTTTCTTCGCATACTTGTTGGCCAGATCCTGGGTTTTTTCGTGTTTGAATCACGTAGTAATGTGGTACCACACTGAAACAGTCAATTAAACCTGGTTTCGATCCACATTTTATAGGATAACACCTGTTAGGTCTGGGATAGGTATGGGTTATGTCTGCATCTGGCTCATGATTTTGCCTTGTTCGCATGCTTGTTGGCCAGATCCTAGGTTTTTTTCTAGTTTGAATCACGTAGTAATGTGGTACCACATTGAAACAGTCAATTAAACCTGGTTTCGATCCACATTTTATAGGATAACACCTGTTAGGTCTGGGATAGGTATGGGTTATGTCCGCATCTGGCTCATGATTTTGCTTCCTTCGCATACTTGCTGGCCAGATCCTGGGTTTCTTCGGATTTGAATCACGTAGTAATGTGGTACCACACTGAAACAGTCAATTATACCTGGTTTCGATCCACATTTTAGAGGATAACACCGGTTAGGTGTGGGTTAGGTCTGGGTTATGCCCGCATCTCGCTCATGATTCTGCCTTCATCGCATTCTTGTTCGCCAGAACCTGGGTTTTTTCGGGTTTGAATCACGTAGTAATGTGGTACCACACAGTAACAGTCAATTAAACCTGGTTTCGATCCACATTTTATAGGATAACACCTGTTAGGTCTGGGATAGGTATGGGTTATGTCTGCATCTGGCTCATGATTTTGCCTTGTTCGCATGCTTGTTGGCCAGATCCTAGGTTTTTTTCTAGTTTGAATCACGTAGTAATGTGGTACCACATTGAAACAGTCAATTAAACCTGGTTTCGATCCACATTTTATAGGATAACACCTGTTAGGTCTGGGATAGGTATGGGTTATGTCCGCATCTGGCTCATGATTTTGCTTTCTTCGCATACTTGTTGGCCAGATCCTGGGTTTTTTCGGGTTTGAATCACGTAGTAATGTGGAACCACACTGAAACAGTCAATTAAACCTGGTTTTGATCCACATTTTAGAGGATAACACCGGTTAGGTCTGGGTTAGGTCTGGGTTATGCCCGCATCTCGCTCATGATTCTGCCTTCATCGCATTCTTGTTCGCCAGAACCTGGGTTTTTTCGGGTTTGAATCACGTAGTAATGTGGAACCACACAGTAACAGTCAATTAAACCTGGATTCGATCCACATTTTATAGGATAACACCGGTTAGGTCTGGGATAGGTATGGGTTATGTCCGCATCTGGCTCATAATTTTGCTTTCTTCGCATACTTGTTGGCCAGATCCTGGGTTTTTTCGGGTTTGAATCACGTAGTAATGTGGTACCACACTGAAACAGTCAATTAAACCTGGTTTCGATCCACATTTTAGAGGATAACACCGGTTAGGTCTTGGTTAGGTCTGGGTTTTGCCCGCATCTCGCTCATGATTCTGCCTTCATCGCATTCTTGTTCGCCAGAACCTGGGTTTTTTCGGGTTTGAATCACGTAGTAATGTGGTACCACACAGTAACAGTCAATTAAACCTGGATTCGATCCACATTTTATAGGATAACACCGGTTAGGTCTGGGATAGGTATGGGTTATGTCCTCATCTGGCTCATGATTTTGCTTTCTTCGCATACTTGTTGGCCAGATCCTGGGTTTTTTCGGGTTTGAATCACGTAGTAATGTGGTACCACACTGAAACAGTCAATTAAACCTGGTTTCGATCCACATTTTATAGGATAACACCTGTTAGGTCTGGGATAGGTATGGGTTATGTCTGCATCTGGCTCACGATTTTGCCTTGTTCGCATGCTTGTTGGCCAGATCCTAGGTTTTTTTCTAGTTTGAATCACGTAGTAATGTGGTACCACATTGAAACAGTCAATTAAACCTGGTTTCGATCCACATTTTATAGGATAACACCTGTTAGGTCTGGGATAGGTATGGGTTATGTCTGCATTTGGCTCATGATTTTGCCTTGTTCGCATGCTTGTTGGCCAGATCCTAGGTTTTCTTCTAGTTTGAATCACGTAGTAATGTGGTACCACACTGAAACAGACAATTAAACCTGGTTGCGATCAATATTTTAGAGGATAACACCGGTTAGGTCTGGGTTAGGACTGGGTTATACCCGCATCTCGCTCATGATTCTGCCTTCATCGCATCCTTGTTCGCCAGAACCTGGGTTTTTTCGGGTTTGAATCACGTAGTAATGTGGTACCACACAGTAACAGTCAATTAAACCTGGATTCGATCCACATTTTAGAGGATAACACCGGTTAGGTCTGGGCTAGATCTGGGTTATGTCCGCATCTGGCTCATGATTTTGCTTTCTTCGCATACTTGTTGGCCAGATCCTGGGTTTTTTCGGGTTTGAATCACGTAGTAATATGGTACCACACTGAAACAGTCAATTAAACCTGGTTTCGGTCAGTATTTTAGAGGATAACACCGGTTAGGTCTGGGTTAGATCTGGGTTATGCCCGCATCTCGCTCATGATTCTGCCTTCATCGCATTCTTGTTCGCCAGAACCTGGGTTTTTTCGGGTTTGAATCACGTAGTAATGTGGTACCACACTGAAACAGACAATTAAACATAGTTTCGATCAATATTTTAGACGATAACACCGGTTAGGTCTGGGTTAGGACTGGGTTATGTCCGCATCTGGCTCATGATTTTGCCTTCTTCGCATACTTGTTGGCCAGATTCTGGGTTTTTTCGGGTTTGAATCACGTAGTAATGTGGTACGACATTGAAACAGTCAATTAAACCTGGTTTCGATCCACATTTTATAGAACAACACCGGTTAGGTCTGGGATAGGTATGGGTTATATCCGCATCTGGCTCATGATTTTGCCTTGTTCGCAAGCTTGTTGGCCAGATCCTAGGTTTTTTTCTAGTTTGAATCACGTAGTAATGTGGTACCACACTGAAACAGACAATTAAACATGGTTTCGATCAATATTTTAGAGGATAAAACCGGTTAGGTCTGGGTTAGGACTGGGCTATGCCCGCATCTGGCTCATGATTTTGCCTTCTTCGCATACTTGTTGGCCAGATCCTGGGTTTTTTTGGGTTTGAATCACGTGGTAATGTGGTACCACACTGAAACAGACAACTAAACCTGGTTTGGATCCACATTTTAGAGGATAACACCGGTTAGGTCTGGGTTAGGACTGGGTTATGCCCGCACATCGCTCATGATTCTGCCTTCATCGCATTCATGTTCGCCAGAACCTGGGTTTTTTCGGGTTTGAATCACGTAGTAATGTGGTACCACATTGAAACAGTCAATTAAACCTGGAATCGATCTACATTTTATAGGATAACACCGGTTAGGTCTGGGATAGGTATGGGTTTTGTCCGCATCTGGCTCATGATTTTGCCTTGTTCGCATGCTTGTTGGCCAGATCCTAGATTTTTTTCTAGTTTGAATCCCGTAGTAATGTGGTACCACACTGAAACAGTCAATTAAACCTGGTTTCGATCCACATTTTAGAGGATAACACCGGTTAGGTCTTGGTTAGGTCTGGGTTTTGCCCGCATCTCGCTCATGATTTTGCTTTCTTCGCATACTTGTTGGCCAGATCCTGGGTTTTTTCGTGTTTGAATCACGTAGTAATGTGGTACCACACTGAAACAGTCAATTAAACCTGGTTTCGATCCACATTTTATAGGATAACACCTGTTAGGTCTGGGATAGGTATGGGTTATGTCTGCATCTGGCTCACGATTTTGCCTTGTTCGCATGCTTGTTGGCCAGATCCTAGGTTTTTTTCTAGTTTGAATCACGTAGTAATGTGGTACCACATTGAAACAGTCAATTAAACCTGGTTTCGATCCACATTTTATAGGATAACACCTGTTAGGTCTGGGATAGGTATGGGTTATGTCTGCATTTGGCTCATGATTTTGCCTTGTTCGCATGCTTGTTGGCCAGATCCTAGGTTTTTTTCTAGTTTGAATCACGTAGTAATGTGGTACCACACTGAAACAGACAATTAAACCTGGTTGCGATCAATATTTTAGAGGATAACACCGGTTAGGTCTGGGTTAGGACTGGGTTATACCCGCATCTCGCTCATGATTCTGCCTTCATCGCATCCTTGTTCGCCAGAACCTGGGTTTTTTCGGGTTTGAATCACGTAGTAATGTGGTACCACACAGTAACAGTCAATTAAACCTGGATTCGATCCACATTTTAGAGGATAACACCGGTTAGGTCTGGGCTAGATCTGGGTTATGTCCGCATCTGGCTCATGATTTTGCTTTCTTCGCATACTTGTTGGCCAGATCCTGGGTTTTTTCGGGTTTGAATCACGTAGTAATATGGTACCACACTGAAACAGTCAATTAAACCTGGTTTCGGTCAGTATTTTAGAGGATAACACCGGTTAGGTCTGGGTTAGATCTGGGTTATGCCCGCATCTCGCTCATGATTCTGCCTTCATCGCATTCTTGTTCGCCAGAACCTGGGTTTTTTCGGGTTTGAATCACGTAGTAATGTGGTACCACACTGAAACAGACAATTAAACATAGTTTCGATCAATATTTTAGACGATAACACCGGTTAGGTCTGGGTTAGGACTGGGTTATGTCCGCATCTGGCTCATGATTTTGCCTTCTTCGCATACTTGTTGGCCAGATTCTGGGTTTTTTCGGGTTTGAATCACGTAGTAATGTGGTACGACATTGAAACCGTCAATTAAACCTGGTTTCGATCCACATTTTATAGAACAACACCGGTTAGGTCTGGGATAGGTATGGGTTATATCCGCATCTGGCTCATGATTTTGCCTTGTTCGCATGCTTGTTGGCCAGATCCTAGGTTTTTTTCTAGTTTGAATCACGTAGTAATGTGGTACCACACTGAAACAGACAATTAAACATGGTTTCGATCAATATTTTAGAGGATAAAACCGGTTAGGTCTGGGTTAGGACTGGGCTATGCCCGCATCTGGCTCATGATTTTGCCTTCTTTGCATACTTGTTGGCCAGATCCTGGGTTTTTTTGGGTTTGAATCACGTGGTAATGTGGTACCACACTGAAACAGACAACTAAACCTGGTTTGGATCCACATTTTAGAGGATAACACCGGTTAGGTCTGGGTTAGGACTGGGTTATGCCCGCACATCGCTCATGATTCTGCCTTCATCGCATTCATGTTCGCCAGAACCTGGGTTTTTTCGGGTTTGAATCACGTAGTAATGTGGTACCACATTGAAACAGTCAATTAAACCTGGAATCGATCTACATTTTATAGGATAACACCGGTTAGGTCTGGGATAGGTATGGGTTTTGTCCGCATCTGGCTCATGATTTTGCCTTGTTCGCATGCTTGTTGGCCAGATCCTAGATTTTTTTCTAGTTTGAATCCCGTAGTAATGTGGTACCACACTGAAACAGTCAATTAAACCTGGTTTCGATCCACATTTTAGAGGATAACACCGGTTAGGTCTTGGTTAGGTCTGGGTTTTGCCCGCATCTCGCTCATGATTCTGCCTTCATCGCATTCTTGTTCGCCAGAACCTGGGTTTTTTCTGGTTTGAATCACGTAGTAATGTGGTACCACACAGTAACAGTCAATTAAACCTGGATTCGATCCACATTTTATAGGATAACACCGGTTAGGTCTGGGATAGGTATGGGTTATGTCCGCATCTGGCTCATAATTTTGCTTTCTTCGCATACTTGTTGGCCAGATCCTGGGTTTTTTCGGGTTTGAATCACGTAGTAATGTGGTACCACACTGAAACAGTCAATTAAACCTGGTTTCGATCCACATTTTAGAGGATAACACCGGTTAGGTCTGGGTTAAGTCTGGGTTATGCCCGCATCTGGCACATGATTTTGCCTTCTTCGCATGCTTGTTGGCCAGATCCTGGGTTTTTTTCTGGTTTGAATCACGTAGTAATGTGGTACCACACTGAAACAGACAATTAAACGAGGTTTCGATCAATATTTTAGAGGATAACACCGGTTAGGTCTGGGTTATGCCCGCCTCTGGCGCTTGATTTTGACTTTTCCGCATATTTGTTGGCCAGATCCATGGTTTTCCCTGGTTTGAATCACGTAGTAATGTGATACCGCACTGAAACAGTCAATTAAACCTGGTTTCGATCGATATTTTAGAGGTTAACACCGGTTAGGTCTGGGTTAGGACTGGGTTATGCCCGCACATCGCCCATGATTCTGCCTTCATCGCATTCTTGTTCGCCAGAACCTGAGTTTTTTCGGGTTTGAATCACGTAGTAATGTGGTACCACACAGTTACAGTCAATTAAACCTGGATTCGATCCACATTTTAGAGGATAACACCGGTTAGGTCTGGGTTAGGTCTGGGTTATGCCCGCATCTGGCACATTGATTTTGCCTTCTTTGCATACTTGTTGGCCAGATCCTGGGTTTTTGGGGTTTGTGTCACGCAGTAATGTGGTATCACATTGAAACAGTCAATTAAACCTGGTTTCGATCAATATTTTAGAGGATAAAACCGGTTAGGTCTGGATTATGCCCGCATCTGGTACATGATTTTGCCTTTTTCGCATGTTTGTGGACAGATCCTCGGTTTTTTCGGGTTTGAATCATGTAGTAGTGTGATACCACACTGAAGCAGTCAACTAAGCGTGGTTTCGATCAATATTTTAGAGGATAACACCGGTTAGGTCTGGGTTAGGTCTGCGTTATGCCCGCATCTGGCTCATGATTTTGCCTTTTCCGCATACTTGTTGGCCAGATCCTGGGTTTTTGGGATTTGAATCACGTAGTAATGTGGTACCACACAGTAACAGTCAATTAAACCTGGATTCGATCCACATTTTATAGGATAACACCGGTTAGGTCTGGGATAGGTATGGGTTATGTCCGCATCTGGCTCATGATTTTGCTTTCTTCGCATACTTGCTGGCCAGATCCTGGGTTTCTTCGGATTTGAATCACGTAGTAATGTGGTACCACACTGAAACAGTCAATTATACCTGGTTTCGATCCACATTTTAGAGGATAACACCGGTTAGGTGTGGGTTAGGTCTGGGTTATGCCCGCATCTCGCTCATGATTCTGCCTTCATCGCATTCTTGTTCGCCAGAACCTGGGTTTTTTCGGGTTTGAATCACGTAGTAATGTGGTACCACACTGAAACAGTCAATTAAACCTGGTTTCGATCCACATTTTAGAGGATAACACCGGTTAGGTCTTGGTTAGGTCTGGGTTTTGCCCGCATCTCGCTCATGATTCTGCCTTCATCGCATTCTTGTTCGCCAGAACCTGGGTTTTTTCGGGTTTGAATCACGTAGTAATGTGGTACCACACAGTAACAGTCAATTAAACCTGGATTCGATCCACATTTTATAGGATAACACCGGTTAGGTCTGGGATAGGTATGGGTTATGTCCGCATCTGGCACATGATTTTGCTTTCTTCGCATACTTGTTGGCCAGATCCTGGGTTTTTTCGGGTTTGAATCACGTAGTAATGTGGAACCACACTGAAACAGTCAATTAAACCTGGTTTCGATCCACATTTTAGAGGATAACACCGGTTAGGTCTGGGTTAGGTCTGGGTTATGCCCGCATCTGG
Organism: Colletes latitarsis; assembly: GCF_051014445.1. NCBI lineage: Eukaryota > Metazoa > Arthropoda > Insecta > Hymenoptera > Colletidae > Colletes > Colletes latitarsis. The sequence goes on from NC_135147.1 coordinate 9,797,188, forward strand.
CACATGATTTTGCCTTCTTCGCATGCTTGTTGGCCAGATCCTCGGTTTTTTTCTGGTTTGAATCACGTAGTAATGTGGTACCACACTGATACAGACAATTAAACGAGGTTTCGATCAATATTTTAGAGGATAACACCTGTTAGGTCTGGGATAGGTATGGGTTATGTCCGCATCTGGCTCATGATTTTGCTTTCTTCGCATACTTGTTGGCCAGATCCTGGGTTTTTTCGTGTTTGAATCACGTAGTAATGTGGTACCACACTGAAACAGTCAATTAAACCTGGTTTCGATCCACATTTTATAGGATAACACCTGTTAGGTCTGGGATAGGTATGGGTTATGTCAGCATTTGGCTCATGATTTTGCCTTGTTCGCATGCTTGTTGGCCAGATCCTAGGTTTTTTTCTAGTTTGAATCACGTAGTAATGTGGTACCACATTGAAACAGTCAATTAAACCTGGTTTCGATCCACATTTTATAGGATAACACCTGTTAGGTCTGGGATAGGTATGGGTTATGTCTGCATCTGGCTCATGATTTTGCCTTGTTCGCATGCTTGTTGGCCAGATCCTAGGTTTTTTTCTAGTTTGAATCACGTAGTAATGTGGTACCACACTGAAACAGACAATTAAACCTGGTTGCGATCAATATTTTAGAGGATAACACCGGTTAGGTCTGGGATAGGACTGGGTTATACCCGCATCTCGCTCATGATTCTGCCTTCATCGCATCCTTGTTCGCCAGAACCTGGGTTTTTGTGGGTTTGAATCACGTAGTAATGTGGTACCACACAGTAACAGTCAATTAAACCTGGATTCGATCCACATTTTAGAGGATAACACCGGTTAGGTCTGGGCTAGATCTGGGTTATGCCCGCATCTCGCTCATGATTCTGCCTTCATCGCATTCTTGTTCGCCAGAACCTGGGTTTTTTCGGGTTTGAATCACGTAGTAATGTGGTACCACACTGAAACAGACAATTAAACATAGTTTCGATCAATGTTTTAGACGATAACACCGGTTAGGTCTGGGTTAGGACTGGGTTATGTCCGCATCTGGCTCATGATTTTGCCTTCTTCGCATACTTGTTGGCCAGATTCTGGGTTTTTTCGGGTTTGAATCACGTAGTAATGTGGTACGACATTGAAACAGTCAATTAAACCTGGTTTCGATCCACATTTTATAGGACAACACCGGTTAGGTCTGGGATAGGTATGGGTTATGTCCGCATCTGGCTCATGATTTTGCCTTGTTCGCATGCTTGTTGGCCAGATCCTAGGTTTTTTTCTAGTTTGAATCACGTAGTAATGTGGTACCACACTGAAACAGACAATTAAACATGGTTTCGATCAATATTTTAGACGATAACACCGGTTAGGTCTGGATTATGCCGCATCTGCTACATGATTTTGCCTTTTTCGCATATTTGTTGGACAGATCCTGGGTTTTTTCGGGTTTGAATCACGTAGTAATGTGGTACCACACTGAAACAGACAATTAAACCTGGTTTGGATCCACATTTTAGAGGATAACACCGGTTAGGTCTGGGTTAGGACTGGGTTATGCCCGCACATCGCTCATGATTCTGCCTTCATCGCATTCTTGTTCGCCAGAACCTGGGTTTTTTCGGGTTTGAATCACGTAGTAATGTGGTACCACATTGAAACAGTCAATTAAACCTGGAATCGATCTACATTTTATAGGATAACACCGGTTAGGTCTGGGATAGGTATGGGTTTTGTCCGCATCTGGCTCATGATTTTGCCTTGTTCGCATGCTTGTCGGCCAGATCCTAGGTTTTTTTCTAGTTTGAATCCCGTAGTAATGTGGTACCACACTGAAACAGACAATTAAACCTGGTTTCGATCCACATTTTAGAGGATAACACCGGTTAGGTCTGGGTTAGGACTGGGTTATGCCCGCACATCGCTCATGATTCTGCCTTCATCGCATTCTTGTTCGCCAGAACCTGGGTTTTTTCGGGTTTGAATCACGTAGTAATGTGGTACCACACTGAAACAGTCAATTAAACCAGGTTTCGATCCACATTTTAGAGGATAACACCGGTTAGGTCTGGGTTAGGACTGGGTTATGCCCGCATCTGGCTCATGATTTTGCCTTCTTCGCATACTTGTTGGCCAGATCCTGGGTTTTTTTCTAGTTTGAATCACGTAGTAATGTGGTACCACACTGAAACAGACAATTAAACCTGGTTGCGATCAATATTTTAGAGGATAACACCGATTAGGTCTGGGTTAGGACTGGGTTATACCCGCATCTCGCTCATGATTCTGCCTTCATCGCATTCTTGTTCGCCAGTACCTGGGTTTTTTCGGGTTTGAATCACGTAGTAATGTGGTACCACACTGAAACAGACAATTAAACATAGTTTCGATCAATATTTTAGACGATCACACCGGTTAGGTCTGGGTTAGGACTGGGTTATGTCCGCATCTGGCCCATGATTTTGCCTTCTTCGCATACTTGTTGGCCAGATTCTGGGTTTTTTCGGGTTTGAATCACGTAGTAATGTGGTACGACAATGAAACAGTCAATTAAACCTGGTTTCGATCCACATTTTATAGGACAACACCGGTTAGGTCTGGGATAGGTATGGGTTATGTCCGCATCTGGCTCATGATTTTGCCTTGTTCGCATGCTTGTCGGCCAGATCCTAGGTTTTTTTCTAGTTTGAATCCCGTAGTAATGTGGTACCACACTGAAACAGACAATTAAACCTGGTTTCGATCCACATTTTAGAGGATAACACCGGTTAGGTCTGGGTTAGGACTGGGTTATGCCCGCACATCGCTCATGATTCTGCCTTCATCGCATTCTTGTTCGCCAGAACCTGGGTTTTTTCGGGTTTGAATCACGTAGTAATGTGGTACCACACAGTAACAGTCAATTAAACCTGGATTCGATCCACATTTTAGAGGATAACACCGGTTAGGTCTGGGTTAGGACTGGGTTATGCCCGCATCTGGCTCATGATTTTGCTTTCTTCGCATACTTGTTGGCCAGATCCTGGGTTTTTTCGGGTTTGAATCACGTAGTAATATGGTACCACACTGAAACAGTCAATTAAACCTGGTTTCGGTCAGTATTTTAGAGGATAACACCGGTTAGGTCTGGGTTAGATCTGGGTTATGCCCGCATCTCGCTCATGATTCTGCCTTCATCGCATTCTTGTTCGCCAGTACCTGGGTTTTTTCGGGTTTGAATCACGTAGTAATGTGGTACCACACTGAAACAGACAATTAAACATAGTTTCGATCAATATTTTAGACGATCACACCGGTTAGGTCTGGGTTAGGACTGGGTTATGTCCGCATCTGGCCCATGATTTTGCCTTCTTCGCATACTTGTTGGCCAGATTCTGGGTTTTTTCGGGTTTGAATCACGTAGTAATGTGGTACGACAATGAAACAGTCAATTAAACCTGGTTTCGATCCACATTTTATAGGACAACACCGGTTAGGTCTGGGATAGGTATGGGTTATGTCCGCATCTGGCTCATGATTTTGCCTTGTTCGCATGCTTGTTGGCCAGATCCTAGGATTTTTCTAGTTTGAATCACGTAGTAATGTGGTACCACACTGAAACAGACAATTAAACATGGTTTCGATCAATATTTTAGACGATAACACCGGTTAGGTCTGGATTATGCCCGCATCTGCTACATGATTTTGCCTTTTTCGCATATTTGTTGGACAGATCCTGGGTTTTTTCGGGTTTGAATCACGTAGTAATGTGTTACCACATAGGTAACTGTCAATTAAACCTGGATTCGGTCAGTATTTTAGAGGATAAAACCGGTTAGGTCTGGGTTAGGACTGGGCTATGCCCGCATCTGGCTCATGATTTTGCCTTCTTCGCATACTTGTTGGCCAGATCCTGGGGTTTTTTGGGTTTGAATCACGTAGTAATGTGGTACCACACTGAAACAGACAATTAAACCTGGTTTGGATCCACATTTTAGAGGATAACACCGGTTAGGTCTGGGTTAGGACTGGGTTATGCCCGCACATCGCTCATGATTCTGCCTTCATCGCATTCTTGTTCGCCAGAACCTGGGTTTTTTCGGGTTTGAATCACGTAGTAATGTGGTACCACATTGAAACAGTCAATTAAACCTGGAATCGATCTACATTTTATAGGATAACACCGGTTAGGTCTGGGATAGGTATGGGTTTTGTCCGCATCTGGCTCATGATTTTGCCTTGTTCGCATACTTGTCGGCCAGATCCTAGGTTTTTTTCTAGTTTGAATCCCGTAGTAATGTGGTACCACACTGAAACAGACAATTAAACCTGGTTTCGATCCACATTTTAGAGGATAACACCGGTTAGGTCTGGGTTAGGACTGGGTTATGCCCGCACATCGCTCATGATTCTGCCTTCATCGCATTCTTGTTCGCCAGAACCTGGGTTTTTTCGGGTTTGAATCGCGTAGTAACGTGGTACCACACAGTTACAGTCAATTAAACCTGGATTCGATCCACATTTTATAGGATAACACCGGTTAGGTCTGGGTTATGCCCGCATCTGGCTCTTGATTTTGACTTTTCCGCATACTTGTTGGCCAGATCCTGGGTTTTTTCGGGTTTGAATCACGTAGTAATGTGGTACCACACTGAAACAGTCAATTAAACCAGGTTTCGATCCACATTTTAGAGGATAACACCGGTTAGGTCTGGGTTAGGACTGGGTTATGCCCGCATCTGGCTCATGATTTTGCCTTCTTCGCATACTTGTTGGCCAGATCCTGGGTTTTTTTCTAGTTTGAATCACGTAGTAATGTGGTACCACACTGAAACAGACAATTAAACCTGGTTGCGATCAATATTTTAGAGGATAACACCGGTTAGGTCTGGGTTAGGACTGGGTTATACCCGCATCTCGCTCATGATTCTGCCTTCATCGCATCCTTGTTCGCCAGAACCTGGGTTTTTGCGGGTTTGAATCACGTAGTAATGTGGTACCACACAGTAACAGTCAATTAAACCTGGATTCGATCCACATTTTAGAGGATAACACCGGTTAGGTCTGGGCTAGATCTGGGTTATGTCCGCATCTGGCTCATGATTTTGCTTTCTTCGCATACTTGTTGGCCAGATCCTGGGTTTTTTCGGGTTTGAATCACGTAGTAATATGGTACCACACTGAAACAGTCAATTAAACCTGGTTTCGGTCAGTATTTTAGAGGATAACACCGGTTAGGTCTGGGTTAGATCTGGGTTATGCCCGCATCTCGCTCATGGTTCTGCCTTCATCGCATTCTTGTTCGCCAGAACCTGGGTTTTTTCGGGTTTGAATCACGTAGTAATGTGGTACCACACTGAAACAGACAATTAAACCTGGTTTCGATCCACATTTTATAGGATAACACCTGTTAGGTCTGGGATAGGTATGGGTTATGTCTGCATTTGGCTCATGATTTTGCCTTGTTCGCATGCTTGTTGGCCAGATCCTAGGTTTTTTTCTAGGTTGAATCACGTAGTAATGTGGTACCACATTGAAACAGTCAATTAAACCTGGTTTCGATCCACATTTTATAGGATAACACCTGTTAGGTCTGGGATAGGTATGGGTTATGTCCGCATCTGGCTCATGATTTTGCCTTGTTCGCATGCTTGTTGGCCAGATCCTAGGTTTTTTTCTAGTTTGAATCACGTAGTAATGTGGTACCACACTGAAACAGACAATTAAACATGGTTTCGATCAATATTTTAGACGATAACACCGGTTAGGTCTGGATTATGCCGCATCTGCTACATGATTTTGCCTTTTTCGCATATTTGTTGGACAGATCCTGGGTTTTTTCGGGTTTGAATCACGTAGTAATGTGTTACCACACAGGTAACTGTCAATTAAACCTGGATTCGGTCAGTATTTTAGAGGATAAAACCGGTTAGGTCTGGGTTAGGACTGGGCTATGCCCGCATCTGGCTCATGATTTTGCCTTCTTCGCATACTTGTTGGCCAGATCCTGGGGTTTTTTGGGTTTGAATCACGTAGTAATGTGGTACCACACTGAAACAGACAATTAAACCTGGTTTGGATCCACATTTTAGAGGATAACACCGGTTAGGTCAGGGTTAGGACTGGGTTATGCCCGCACATCGCTCATGATTCTGCCTTCATCGCATTCTTGTTCGCCAGAACCTGGGTTTTTTCGGGTTTGAATCACGTAGTAATGTGGTACCACATTGAAACAGTCAATTAAACCTGGAATCGATCTACATTTTATAGGATAACACCGGTTAGGTCTGGGATAGGTATGGGTTTTGTCCGCATCTGGCTCATGATTTTGCCTTGTTCGCATACTTGTTGGCCAGATCCTAGGTTTTTTTCTAGTTTGAATCCCGTAGTAATGTGGTACCACACTGAAACAGACAATTAAACCTGGTTTCGATCCACATTTTAGAGGATAACACCGGTTAGGTCTGGATTAGGACTGGGTTATGCCCGCACATCGCTCATGATTCTGCCTTCATCGCATTCTTGTTCGCCAGAACCTGGGTTTTTTCGGGTTTGAATCACGTAGTAATGTGGTACCACACTGAAACAGTCAATTAAACCTGGTTTCGATCCACATTTTAGAGGATAACACCGGTTAGGTCTGGGTTAGGACTGGGTTATGCCCGCATCTCGCTCATGATTCTGCCTTCATCGCATGCTTGTTGGCCAGATCCCAGTTTTTTTTTTCTGGTTTGAATCACGTAGTAATGTGGTACCACACTGAAACAGACAAATAAACGAGGTTTCGATCAATATTTTAGAGGATAACACCGGTTAGGTCTGGGTTATGCCCGCATCTGGCTCTTGATTTTGACTTTTCCGCATACTTGTTGGCCAGATCCTTGGTTTTCCCTGGTTTGAATCACGTAGTAATGTGATACCGCACTGAAACAGTCAATTAAACCTGGTTTCGAACAATATTTTAGAGGATAACACCGGTTAGGTCTGGGTTAGGACTGGGTTATGCCCGCATCTGGCTCATGATTTTGCCTTCTTCGCATACTTGTTGGACAGATCCTGGGTTTTTGGGGTTTGAATCACGTAGTAATGTGGTACCACGCAGTAACAGTCAATAAAACCTGGATTCGATCCACATTTTATAGGATAACACCGGTTAGGTCTGGGATAGGTATGGGTTATGTCCGTATCTGGCTCATGATTTTGCTTACTTCGCATACTTGTTGGCCAGATCCTGGGTTTTTTCGTGTTTGAATCACGTAGTAATGTGGTACCACACAGGTAACTGTCAATTAAACCTGGATTCGGTCAGTATTTTAGAGGATAAAACCGGTTAGGTCTGGGTTAGGACTGGGCTATGCCCGTATCTGGCTCATGATTTTGCCTTCTTCGCATACTTGTTGGCCAGATCCTGGGTTTTTTTGGGTTTGAATCACGTAGTAATGTGGTACCACACTGAAACAGACAATTAAACCTGGTTTGGATCCACATTTTAGAGGATAACACCGGTTAGGTCTGGGTTAGGACTGGGTTATGCCCGCACATCGCTCATGATTCTGCCTTCATCGCATTCTTGTTCGCCAGAACCTGGGTTTTTTCGGGTTTGAATCACGTAGTAATGTGGTACCACATTGAAACAGTCAATTAAACCTGGAATCGATCTACATTTTATAGGATAACACCGGTTAGGTCTGGGTTAGGACTGGGTTATGCCCGCACATCGCTCATGATTCTGCCTTCATCGCATTCTTGTTCGCCAGAACCTGGGTTTTTTCGGGTTTGAATCGCGTAGTAACGTGGTACCACACAGTTACAGTCAATTAAACCTGGATTCGATCCACATTTTATAGGATAACACCGGTTAGGTCTGGGTTATGCCCGCATCTGGCTCTTGATTTTGACTTTTCCGCATACTTGTTGGCCAGATCCTGGGTTTTTTCGGGTTTGAATCACGTAGTAATGTGGTACCACACTGAAACAGTCAATTAAACCAGGTTTCGATCCACATTTTAGAGGATAACACCGGTTAGGTCTGGGTTAGGACTGGGTTATGCCCGCATCTGGCTCATGATTTTGCCTTCTTCGCATACTTGTTGGCCAGATCCTGGGTTTTTTAGGGTTTCAATAACGTAGTAATGTGGTACCAAACTGAAACAGACAATTAAACCTGATTTCGATCCACATTTTAGAGGATAACACCGGTTAGGTCTGAATTAGGACTGGGTTATGCCCGCATCTCGCTCATGACTTCGCCTTCAAAGCATTCTTGTTCGCCAGAACCTGGGTTTTTTCGGGTTTGAATTACGTAGTAATGTGGTACCACACTGAAACAGTCAATTAAACCTGGTTTCGATCCACATTTTAGAGGATAACACCGGTTAGGTCTGGGTTAGGACTGGGTTATGCCCGCATCTCGCTCATGATTCTGCCTTCATCGCATGCTTGTTGGCCAGATCCTGGTTTTTTTTTTCTGGTTTGAATCACGTAGTAATGTGGTACCACACTGAAACAGACAATTAAACGAGGTTTCGATCAATATTTTAGAGGATAACACCGGTTAGGTCTGGGTTATGCCCGCATCTGGCTCCTGATTTTGACTTTTCCGCATACTTGTTGGCCAGATCCTTGGTTTTCCCTGGTTTGAATCACGTAGTAATGTGATACCGCACTGAAACAGTCAATTAAACCTGGTTTCGAACAATATTTTAGAGGATAACACCGGTTAGGTCTGGGTTGGGACTGGGTTATGCCCGCATCTCGCTCATGATTCTGCCTTCATCGCATTCCTGTTCGCCAGAACCTGGGCTTTTTCGGGTTTGAATCACGTAGTAATGTGGTATCACACTGAAACAGACAATTAAACCTGGATTCGATCCACATTTTATAGGATAACACCGGTTAGGTCTGGGATAGGTATGGGTTATGTCCGCAACTGGCTCATGATTTTGCTTTCTTCGCATACTTGTTGGCCAGATCCTGTGTTTTTTCGTGTTTGAATCACGTAGTAATGTGGTACCACACTGAAACAGTCAATTAAACCTGGGTTCGATCCACATTTTATAGGATAACTCCGGTTAGGTCTGGGATAGGTATGGGTTATGTCCGCATCTTGCTCATGATTTTGCTTTCTTCGCATACTTGTTGGCCAGATCCTGTGCTTTTTCGTGTTTGAATCACGTAGTAATGTGGTACCACACTGAAACAGTCAATTAAACCTGGGTTCGATCCACATTTTAGAGGATAACACCGGTTACGTCTGGGTTAGGGCTGGGTTATGCCCGCACATCGCTCATGATTCTGCTTTCATCGCATTCTTGTTCGCCAGAACCTGGGTCTTTTCGGGTTTGAATCACGTAGTGATGTGGTACCACACAGTAACAGTCAATTAAACCTGGATTCGATCCACATTTTATAGGATAACTCCGGTTAGGTCTGCGATAGGTATGGGTTATGTCCGCATCTGGCTCATGATTTTGCTTTCTTCGCATACTTGTTGGCCAGATCCTGTGTTTTTTCGTGTTTGAATCACGTAGTAATGTGGTACCACACTGAAACAGTCAATTAAACCTGGGTTCGATCCACATTTTAGAGGATAACACCGGTTAGGTCTGGGTTAGATCTGGGTTATGCCCGCATCTCGCTCATGATTCTGCCTTCATCGCATTCTTGTTCGCCAGAACCTGGGTTTTTTCGGGTTTGAATCACGTATTAATGTGGAACCACACTTAAACAGACAATTAAACCTGGTTTCGATCCACATTTTAGAGGATAACACCGGTTAGGTCTGGATTAGGTCTGGGTTATGCCCGCATCTGGCACATGATTTTGCCTTCTTCGCATGCTTGTTGGCCAGATCCTGGGTTTTTTCTGGTTTGAATCACGTAGTAATGTGGTACCGCACAGAAACAGTCAATTAAACCTGGATTCGATCAATATTTTAGAGGATAAAACCGGTTAGGTCTGGATTATGCCCGCATCTGGTACATGATTTTGCTTTGTTCGCATGCTTGTTGGATAGATCCTGGGTTTTTTCCTGTTTGAATCACGCAGTAATGTGGTACTACATTGAAACAGTCAATTAAACCTGGATTCGATCCACATTTTAGAGGATAACATCGGTTACGTCTGGGTTAGGACTGGGTTATGCCCGCACATCGCTCATGATTCTGCTTTCATCGCATTCTTGTTCGCCAGAACCTGGGTCTTTTCGGGTTTGAATCACGTAGTAATGTGGTACCACACAGTAACAGTCAATTAAACCTGGATTCGATCCACATTTTATAGGATAACACCGGTTAGGTCTGGGTTATGCCCGCATCTGGCTCTTGATTTTGACTTTTCCGCATACCTGTTGGCCAGATCCTGGGTTTTCTCGGGTTTGAATCACGTAGTAATGTGGTACCACACTGAAACAGTCAATTAAACCAGGTTTCGATCCACAATTTAGAGGATAACACCGGTTAGGTCTGGGTTAGGACTGGGTTGTGCCCGCATCTGGCTCTTGATTTTGACTTTTCCGCATACTTGTTGGCCAGATCCTGGGTTTTTTCGGGTTTGAATCACGTAGTAATGTGGTACCACACTGAAACAGTCAATTAAACCAGGTTTCGATCCACATTTTAGAGGATAACACCGGTTAGGTCTGGGTTAGGACTGGGTTATACCCGCATCTCGCTCATGATTCTGCTTTCATCGCATTCTTGTTCGCCAGAACCTGGGTTTTTTCGGGTTTGAATCACGTATTAATGTGGAACCACACTTAAACAGACAATTAAACCTGGTTTCGATCCACATTTTAGAGGATAACACCGGTTAGGTCTGGATTAGGTCTGGGTTATGCCCGCATCTGGCACATGATTTTGCCTTCTTCGCATGCTTGTTGGCCAGATCCTGGGTTTTTTCGGGTTTGAATCGCGTAGTAACGTGGTACCACACAGTTACAGTCAATTAAACCTGGATTCGATCCACATTTTATAGGATAACACCGGTTAGGTCTGGGTTATGCCCGCATCTGGCTCTTGATTTTGACTTTTCCGCATACTTGTTGGCCAGATCCTGGGTTTTCTCGGGTTTGAATCACGTAGTAATGTGGTACCACACTGAAACAGTCTATTAAACCAGGTTTCGATCCACAATTTAGAGGATAACACCGGTTAGGTCTGGGTTAGGACTGGGTTGTGCCCGCATCTGGCTCATGATTTTGCCTTCTTCGCATACTTGTTGGCCAGATCCTGGGTTTTTTTCTAGTTTGAATCACGTAGTAATGTGGTACCACACTGAAACAGACAATTAAACCTGGTTGCGATCAATATTTTAGAGGATAACACCGGTTAGGTCTGGGTTAGGACTGGGTTATACCCGCATCTCGCTCATGATTCTGCCTTCATCGCATCCTTGTTCGCCAGAACCTGGGGTTTTGCGGGTTTGAATCACGTAGTAATGTGGTACCACACAGTAACAGTCAATTAAACCTGGATTCGATCCACATTTTAGAGGATAACACCGGTTAGGTATGGGCTAGATCTGGGTTATGTCCGCATCTGGCTCATGATTTTGCTTTCTTCGCATACTTGTTGGCCAGATCCTGGGTTTTTTCGGGTTTGAATCACGTAGTAATATGGTACCACACTGAAACAGTCAATTAAACCTGGTTTCGGTCAGTATTTTAGAGGATAGCACCGGTTAGGTCTGGGTTAGACCTGGGTTATGCCCGCATCTCGCTCATGATTCTGCCTTCATCGCATTCTTGTTCGCCAGAACCTGGGTTTTTTCGGGTTTGAATCACGTAGTAATGTGGTACCACACTGAAACAGACAATTAAACATAGTTTCGATCAATATTTTAGACGATAACACCGGTTAGGTCTGGGTTAGGACTGGGTTATGTCCGCATCTGGCTCATGATTTTGCCTTCTTCGCATACTTGTTGGCCAGATTCTGGGTTTTTTCGGGTTTGAATCACGTAGTAATGTGGTACGACATTGAAACAGTCAATGAAACCTGGTTTCGATCCACATTTTATAGGACAACACCGGTTAGGTCTGGGATAGGTATGGGTTATGCCCGCATCTGGCTCATGATTTTGCATTGTTCGCATGCTTGTTGGCCAGATCCTACGATTTTTCTAGTTTGAATCACGTAGTAATGTGGTACCACACTGAAACAGACATTTAAACATGGTTTCGATCAATATTTTAGACGATAACACCGGTTAGATCTGGATTATGCCCGCATCTGCTACATGATTTTGCCTTTTTCGCATATTTGTTGGACAGATCCTGGGTTTTTTCGGGTTTGAATCACGTAGTAATGTGTTACCACACAGGGAACTGTCAATTAAACCTGGATTCGGTCAGTATTTTAGAGGATAAAACCGGTTAGGTCTGGGTTAGGACTGGGCTATGCCCGCATCTGGCTCATGATTTTGCCTTCTTCGCATACTTGTTGGCCAGATCCTGGGTTTTTTTGGGTTTGAATCACGTAGTAATGTGGTACCACACTGAAACAGACAATTAAACCTGGTTTGGATCCACATTTTAGAGGATAACACCGGTTAGGTCTGGGTTAGGACTGGGTTATGCCCGCAACTGGCTCATGATTTTGCTTTCTTCGCATACTTGTTGGCCAGATCCTGTGTTTATTCGTGTTTGAATCACGTAGTAATGTGGTACCACACTGAAACAGTCAATTAAACCTGGTTTCGATCCACATTTTAGAGGATAACACCGGTTAGGTCTGGGTTAGGACTGGGTTATGCCCGCACATCGCTCATGATTCTGCCTTCATCGCATTCTTGTTCGCCAGAACCTGGGTTTTTTCGGGTTTGAATCACGTAGTAATGTGGTACCACATTGAAACAGTCAATTAAACCTGGAATCGATCTACATTTTATAGGATAACACCGGTTAGGTCTGGGATAGGTATGGGTTTTGTCCGCATCTGGCTCATGATTTTGCCTTGTTCGCATGCTTGTTGGCCAGATCCTAGGTTTTTTTCTAGTTTGAATTCCGTAGTAATGTGGTACCACACTGAAACAGACAATTAAACCTGGTTTCGATCCACATTTTAGAGGATAACACCGGTTAGGTCTGGGTTAGGACTGGGTTATGCCCGCACATCGCTCATGATTCTGCCTTCATCGCATTCTTGTTCGCCAGAACCTGGGTTTTTTCGGGTTTGAATCGCGTAGTAACGTGGTACCACACAGTTACAGTCAATTAAACCTGGATTCGATCCACATTTTATAGGATAACACCGGTTAGGTCTGGGTTATGCCCGCATCTGGCTCTTGATTTTGACTTTTCCGCATACTTGTTGGCCAGATCCTGTGTTTTTTCGGGTTTGAATCACGTAGTAATGTGGTACCACACTGAAACAGTCAATTAAACCAGGTTTCGATCCACATTTTAGAGGATAACACCGGTTAGGTCTGGGTTAGGACTGGGTTATGCCCGCATCTGGCTCATGATTTTGCCTTCTTCGCATACTTGTTGGCCAGATCCTGGGTTTTTTAGGGTTTCAATAACGTAGTAATGTGGTACCAAACTGAAACAGACAATTAAACCTGATGTCGATCCACATTTTAGAGGATAACACCGGTTAGGTCTGGATTAGGACTGGGTTATGCCCGCATCTCGCTCATGACTTCGCCTTCAAAGCATTCTTGTTCGCCAGAACCTGGGTTTTTTCGGGTTTGAATCACGTAGTAATGTGGTACCACACTGAAACAGTCAATTAAACCTGGTTTCGATCCACATTTTAGAGGATAACACCGGTTAGGTCTGGGTTATGCCCGCATCTGGCTCTTGATTTTGACTTTTCCGCATACTTGTTGGCCAGATCCTGGGTTTTCTCGGGTTTGAATCACGTAGTAATGTGGTACCACACTGAAACAGTCAATTAAACCAGGTTTCGATCCACATTTTAGAGGATAACACCGGTTAGGTCTGGGTTAGGACTGGGTTATGCCCGCATTTGGCTCATGATTTTGCCTTCTTCGCATACTTGTTGGCCAGATCCTGGGTTTTTTTCTAGTTTGAATCACGTAGTAATGTGGTACCACACTGAAGCAGACATTTAAACCTGGTTGCGATCAATATTTTAGAGGATAACACCGGTTAGGGCTGGGTTAGGACTGGGTTATACCCGCATCTCGCTCATGATTCTGCCTTCATCGCATCCTTGTTCGCCAGAACCTGGGGTTTTGCGGGTTTGAATCACGTAGTAATGTGGTACCACACAGTAACAGTCAATTAAACCTGGATTCGATCCACATTTTAGAGGATAACACCGGTTAGGTATGGGCTAGATCTGGGTTATGTCCGCATCTGGCTCATGATTTTGCCTTCTTCGCATACTTGTTGGCCAGATTCTGGGTTTTTTCGGGTTTGAATCACGTAGTAATGTGGTACGACATTGAAACAGTCAATGAAACCTGGTTTCGATCCACATTTTATAGGACAACACCGGTTAGGTCTGGGATAGGTATGGGTTATGCCCGCATCTGGCTCATGATTTTGCATTGTTCGCATGCTTGTTGGCCAGATCCTAGGATTTTTCTAGTTTGAATCACGTAGTAATGTGGTACCACACTGAAACAGACAATTAAACATGGTTTCGATCAATATTTTAGACGATAACACCGGTTAGATCTGGATTATGCCCGCATCTGCTACATGATTTTGCCTTTTTCGCATATTTGTTGGACAGATCCTGGGTTTTTTCGGGTTTGAATCACGTAGTAATGTGTTACCACACAGGGAACTGTCAATTAAACCTGGATTCGGTCAGTATTTTAGAGGATAAAACCGGTTAGGTCTGGGTTAGGACTGGGCTATGCCCGCATCTGGCTCATGATTTTGCCTTCTTCGCATACTTGTTGGCCAGATCCTGGGTTTTTTTGGGTTTGAATCACGTAGTAATGTGGTACCACACTGAAACAGACAATTAAACCTGGTTTGGATCCACATTTTAGAGGATAACACCGGTTAGGTCTGGGTTAGGACTGGGTTATGCCCGCAACTGGCTCATGATTTTGCTTTCTTCGCATACTTGTTGGCCAGATCCTGTGTTTTTTCGTGTTTGAATCACGTAGTAATGTGGTACCACACTGAAACAGTCAATTAAACCTGGTTTCGATCCACATTTTAGAGGATAACACCGGTTAGGTCTGGGTAAGGCTGTGTTATGCCCGCACATCGCTCATGATTCTGCCTTCATCGCATTCTTGTTCGCCAGAACCTGGGTTTTTTCGGGTTTGAATCGCGTAGTACCGTGGTACCACACAGTTACAGTCAATTAAACCTGGATTCGATCCACATTTTATAGGATAACACCGGTTAGGTCTGGGTTATGCCCGCATCTGGCTCTTGATTTTGACTTTTCCGCATACTTGTTGGCCAGATCCTGGGTTTTCTCGGGTTTGAATCACGTAGTAATGTGGTACCACACTGAAACAGTCAATTAAACCAGGTTTCGATCCACATTTTAGAGGATAACACCGGTTAGGTCTGGGTTAGGACTGGGTTATGCCCGCATCTGGCTCATGATTTTGCCTTCTTCGCATACTTGTTGGCCAGATCCTGGGTTTTTTTCTAGTTTGAATCACGTAGTAATGTGGTACCACACTGAAACAGACAATTAAACCTGGTTTGGATCCACATTTTAGAGGATAACACCGGTTAGGTCTGGGTTAGGACTGGGTTATGCCCGCACATCGCTCATGATTCTGCCTTCATCGCATTCTTGTTCGCCAGAACCTGGGTTTTTTCGGGTTTGAATCACGTAGTAATGTGGTACCACATTGAAACAGTCAATTAAACCTGGAATCGATCTACATTTTATAGGATAACACCGGTTAGGTCTGGGATAGGTATGGGTTTTGTCCGCATCTGGCTCATGATTTTGCCTTGTTCGCATGCTTGTTGGCCAGATCCTAGGTTTTTTTCTAGTTTGAATCCCGTAGTAATGTGGTACCACACTGAAACAGACAATTAAACCTGGTTTCGATCCACATTTTAGAGGATAACACCGGTTAGGTCTGGGTTAGGACTGGGTTATGCCCGCACATCGCTCATGATTCTGCCTTCATCGCATTCTTGTTCGCCAGAACCTGGGTTTTTTCGGGTTTGAATCGCGTAGTAACGTGGTACCACACAGTTACAGTCAATTAAACCTGGTTTCGATCCACATTTTATAGGATAACACCGGTTAGGTCTGGGTTATGCCCGCATCTGGCTCTTGATTTTGACTTTTCCGCATACTTGTTGGCCAGATCCTGTGTTTTTTCGGGTTTGAATCACGTAGTAATGTGGTACCACACTGAAACAGTCAATTAAACCAGGTTTCGATCCACATTTTAGAGGATAACACCGGTTAGGTCTGGGTTAGGACTGGGTTATGCCCGCATCTGGCTCATGATTTTGCCTTCTTCGCATACTTGTTGGCCAGATCCTGGGTTTTTTAGGGTTTCAATAACGTAGTAATGTGGTACCAAACTGAAACAGACAATTAAACCTGATGTCGATCCACATTTTAGAGGATAACACCGGTTAGGTCTGGATTAGGACTGAGTTATGCCCGCATCTCGCTCATGACTTCGCCTTCAAAGCATTCTTGTTCGCCAGAACCTGGGTTTTTTCGGGTTTGAATCACGTAGTAATGTGGTACCACACTGAAACAGTCAATTAAACCTGGTTTCGATCCACATTTTAGAGGATAACACCGGTTAGGTCTGGGTTATGCCCGCATCTGGCTCTTGATTTTGACTTTTCCGCATACTTGTTGGCCAGATCCTGGGTTTTCTCGGGTTTGAATCACGTAGTAATGTGGTACCACACTGAAACAGTCAATTAAACCAGGTTTCGATCCACATTTTAGAGGATAACACCGGTTAGGTCTGGGTTAGGACTGGGTTATGCCCGCATCTGGCTCATGATTTTGCCTTCTTCGCATACTTGTTGGCCAGATCCTGGGTTTTTTTCTAGTTTGAATCACGTAGTAATGTGGTACCACACTGAAGCAGACAATTAAACCTGGTTGCGATCAATATTTTAGAGGATAACACCGGTTAGGTCTGGGTTAGGACTGGGTTATACCCGCATCTCGCTCATGATTCTGCCTTCATCGCATCCTTGTTCGCCAGAACCTGGGGTTTTGCGGGTTCGAATCACGTAGTAATGTGGTACCACACAGTAACAGTCAATTAAACCTGGATTCGATCCACATTTTAGAGGATAACACCGGTTAGGTATGGGCTAGATCTGGGTTATGTCCGCATCTGGCTCATGATTTTGCTTTCTTCGCATACTTGTTGGCCAGATCCTGGGTTTTTTCGGGTTTGAATCACGTAGTAATATGGTACCACACTGAAACAGTCAATTAAACCTGGTTTCGGTCAGTATTTTAGAGGATAGCACCGGTTAGGTCTGGGTTAGACCTGGGTTATGCCCGCATGTCGCTCATGATTCTGCCTTCATCGCATTCTTGTTCGCCAGAACCTGGGTTTTTTCGGGTTTGAATCACGTTGTAATGTGGTACCACACTGAAACAGACAATTAAACATAGTTTCGATCAATATTTTAGACGATAACACCGGTTAGGTCTGGGTTAGGACTGGGTTATGTCCGCATCTGGCTCATGATTTTGCCTTCTTCGCATACTTGTTGGCCAGATTCTGGGTTTTTTCGGGTTTGAATCACGTAGTAATGTGGTACGACATTGAAACAGTCAATGAAACCTGGTTTCGATCCACATTTTATAGGACAACACCGGTTAGGTCTGGGATAGGTATGGGTTATGTCCGCATCTGGCTCATGATTTTGCCTTGTTCGCATGCTTGTTGGCCAGATCTTAGGATTTTTCTAGTTTGAATCACGTAGTAATGTGGTACCACACTGAAACAGACAATTAAACATGGTTTCGATCAATATTTTAGACGATAACACCGGTTAGATCTGGATTATGCCCGCATCTGCTACATGATTTTGCCTTTTTCGCATATTTGTTGGACTGATCCTGGGTTTTTTCGGGTTTGAATCACGTAGTAATGTGTTACCACACAGGTAACTGTCAATTAAACCTGGATTCGGTCAGTATTTTAGAGGATAGCACCGGTTAGGTCTGGGTTAGACCTGGGTTATGCCCGCATCTCGCTCATGATTCTGCCTTCATCGCATTCTTGTTCGCCAGAACCTGGGCTTTTTCGGGTTTGAATCACGTAGTAATGTGGTACCACACTGAAACAGACAATTAAACATAGTTTCGATCAATATTTTAGACGATAACACCGGTTAGGTCTGGGTTAGGACTGGGTTATGTCCGCATCTGGCTCATGATTTTGCCTTCTTCGCATACTTGTTGGCCAGATTCTGGGTTTTTTCGGGTTTGAATCACGTAGTAATGTGGTACGACATTGAAACAGTCAATGAAACCTGGTTTCGATCCACATTTTATAGGACAACACCGGTTAGGTCTGGGATAGGTATGGGTTATGCCCGCATCTGGCTCATGATTTTGCATTGTTCGCATGCTTGTTGGCCAGATCCTAGGATTTTTCTAGTTTGAATCACGTAGTAATGTGGTACCACACTGAAACAGACAATTAAACATGGTTTCGATCAATATTTTAGACGATAACACCGGTTAGATCTGGATTATGCCCGCATCTGCTACATGATTTTGCCTTTTTCGCATATTTGTTGGACAGATCCTGGGTTTTTTCGGGTTTGAATCACGTAGTAATGTGTTACCACACAGGGAACTGTCAATTAAACCTGGATTCGGTCAGTATTTTAGAGGATAAAACCGGTTAGGTCTGGGTTAGGACTGGGCTATGCCCGCATCTGGCTCATGATTTTGCCTTCTTCGCATACTTGTTGGCCAGATCCTGGGTTTTTTTGGGTTTGAATCACGTAGTAATGTGGTACCACACTGAAACAGACAATTAAACCTGGTTTGGATCCACATTTTAGAGGATAACACCGGTTAGGTCTGGGTTAGGACTGGGTTATGCCCGCAACTGGCTCATGATTTTGCTTTCTTCGCATACTTGTTGGCCAGATCCTGTGTTTTTTCGTGTTTGAATCACGTAGTAATGTGGTACCACACTGAAACAGTCAATTAAACCTGGTTTCGATCCACATTTTAGAGGATAACACCGGTTAGGTCTGGGTAAGGCTGTGTTATGCCCGCACATCGCTCATGATTCTGCCTTCATCGCATTCTTGTTCGCCAGAACCTGGGTTTTTTCGGGTTTGAATCGCGTAGTACCGTGGTACCACACAGTTACAGTCAATTAAACCTGGATTCGATCCACATTTTATAGGATAACACCGGTTAGGTCTGGGTTATGCCCGCATCTGGCTCTTGATTTTGACTTTTCCGCATACTTGTTGGCCAGATCCTGGGTTTTCTCGGGTTTGAATCACGTAGTAATGTGGTACCACACTGAAACAGTCAATTAAACCAGGTTTCGATCCACATTTTAGAGGATAACACCGGTTAGGTCTGGGTTAGGACTGGGTTATGCCCGCATCTGGCTCATGATTTTGCCTTCTTCGCATACTTGTTGGCCAGATCCTGGGTTTTTTTCTAGTTTGAATCACGTAGTAATGTGGTACCACACTGAAACAGACAATTAAACCTGGTTTGGATCCACATTTTAGAGGATAACACCGGTTAGGTCTGGGTTAGGACTGGGTTATGCCCGCACATCGCTCATGATTCTGCCTTCATCGCATTCTTGTTCGCCAGAACCTGGGTTTTTTCGGGTTTGAATCACGTAGTAATGTGGTACCACATTGAAACAGTCAATTAAACCTGGAATCGATCTACATTTTATAGGATAACACCGGTTAGGTCTGGGATAGGTATGGGTTTTGTCCGCATCTGGCTCATGATTTTGCCTTGTTCGCATGCTTGTTGGCCAGATCCTAGGTTTTTTTCTAGTTTGAATCCCGTAGTAATGTGGTACCACACTGAAACAGACAATTAAACCTGGTTTCGATCCACATTTTAGAGGATAACACCGGTTAGGTCTGGGTTAGGACTGGGTTATGCCCGCACATCGCTCATGATTCTGCCTTCATCGCATTCTTGTTCGCCAGAACCTGGGTTTTTTCGGGTTTGAATCGCGTAGTAACGTGGTACCACACAGTTACAGTCAATTAAACCTGGATTCGATCCACATTTTATAGGATAACACCGGTTAGGTCTGGGTTATGCCCGCATCTGGCTCTTGATTTTGACTTTTCCGCATACTTGTTGGCCAGATCCTGTGTTTTTTCGGGTTTGAATCACGTAGTAATGTGGTACCACACTGAAACAGTCAATTAAACCAGGTTTCGATCCACATTTTAGAGGATAACACCGGTTAGGTCTGGGTTAGGACTGGGTTATGCCCGCATCTGGCTCATGATTTTGCCTTCTTCGCATACTTGTTGGCCAGATCCTGGGTTTTTTAGGGTTTCAATAACGTAGTAATGTGTTACCAAACTGAAACAGACAATTAAACCTGATGTCGATCCACATTTTAGAGGATAACACCGGTTAGGTCTGGATTAGGACTGGGTTATGCCCGCATCTCGCTCATGACTTCGCCTTCAAAGCATTCTTGTTCGCCAGAACCTGGGTTTTTTCGGGTTTGAATCACGTAGTAATGTGGTACCACACTGAAACAGTCAATTAAACCTGGTTTCGATCCACATTTTAGAGGATAACACCGGTTAGGTCTGGGTTATGCCCGCATCTGGCTCTTGATTTTGACTTTTCCGCATACTTGTTGGCCAGATCCTGGGTTTTCTCGGGTTTGAATCACGTAGTAATGTGGTACCACACTGAAACAGTCAATTAAACCAGGTTTCGATCCACATTTTAGAGGATAACACCGGTTAGGTCTGGGTTAGGACTGGGTTATGCCCGCATCTGGCTCATGATTTTGCCTTCTTCGCATACTTGTTGGCCAGATCCTGGGTTTTTTTCTAGTTTGAATCACGTAGTAATGTGGTACCACACTGAAGCAGACAATTAAACCTGGTTGCGATCAATATTTTAGAGGATAACACCGGTTAGGTCTGGGTTAGGACTGGGTTATACCCGCATCTCGCTCATGATTCTGCCTTCATCGCATCCTTGTTCGCCAGAACCTGGGGTTTTGCGGGTTCGAATCACGTAGTAATGTGGTACCACACAGTAACAGTCAATTAAACCTGGATTCGATCCACATTTTAGAGGATAACACCGGTTAGGTATGGGCTAGATCTGGGTTATGTCCGCATCTGGCTCATGATTTTGCTTTCTTCGCATACTTGTTGGCCAGATCCTGGGTTTTTTCGGGTTTGAATCACGTAGTAATATGGTACCACACTGAAACAGTCAATTAAACCTGGTTTCGGTCAGTATTTTAGAGGATAGCACCGGTTAGGTCTGGGTTAGACCTGGGTTATGCCCGCATCTCGCTCATGATTCTGCCTTCATCGCATTCTTGTTCGCCAGAACCTGGGTTTTTTCGGGTTTGAATCACGTTGTAATGTGGTACCACACTGAAACAGACAATTAAACATAGTTTCGATCAATATTTTAGACGATAACACCGGTTAGGTCTGGGTTAGGACTGGGTTATGTCCGCATCTGGCTCATGATTTTGCCTTCTTCGCATACTTGTTGGCCAGATTCTGGGTTTTTTCGGGTTTGAATCACGTAGTAATATGGTACGACATTGAAACAGTCAATGAAACCTGGTTTCGATCCACATTTTATAGGACAACACCGGTTAGGTCTGGGATAGGTATGGGTTATGTCCGCATCTGGCTCATGATTTTGCCTTGTTCGCATGCTTGTTGGCCAGATCTTAGGATTTTTCTAGTTTGAATCACGTAGTAATGTGGTACCACACTGAAACAGACAATTAAACATGGTTTCGATCAATATTTTAGACGATAACACCGGTTAGATCTGGATTATGCCCGCATCTGCTACATGATTTTGCCTTTTTCGCATATTTGTTGGACTGATCCTGGGTTTTTTCGGGTTTGAATCACGTAGTAATGTGTTACCACACAGGTAACTGTCAATTAAACCTGGATTCGGTCAGTATTTTAGAGGATAAAACCGGTTAGGTCTGGGTTAGGACTGGGCTATGCCCGCATCTGGCTCATGATTTTGCCTTCTTCGCATACTTGTTGGCCAGATCCTGGGTTTTTTTGGGTTTGAATCACGTAGTAATGTGGTACCACACTGAAACAGACAATTAAACCTGGTTTGGATCCACATTTTGGAGGATAACACCGGTTAGGTCTGGGTTAGGACTGGGTTATGCCCGCACATCGCTCATGATTCTGCCTTCATCGCATTCTTGTTCGCCAGAACCTGGGTTTTTTCGGGTTTGAATCACGTAGTAATGTGGTACCACATTGAAATAGTCAATTAAACCTGGAATCGATCTACATTTTATAGGATAACACCGGTTAGGTCTGGGATAGGTATGGGTTTTGTCCGCATCTGGCTCATGATTTTGCCTTGTTCGCATGCTTGTTGGCCAGATCCTAGGTTTTTTTCTAGTTTGAATCCCGTAGTAATGTGGTACCACACTGAAACAGACAATTAAACCTGGTTTCGATCCACATTTTAGAGGATAACACCGGTTAGGTCTGGGTTAGGACTGGGTTATGCCCGCACATCGCTCATGATTCTGCCTTCATCGCATTCTTGTTCGCCAGAACCTGGGTTTTTTCGGGCTTGAATCGCGTAGTAACGTGGTACCACACAGTTACAGTCAATTAAACCTGGATTCGATCCACATTTTATAGGATAACACCGGTTAGGTCTGGGTTATGCCCGCATCTGGCTCTTGATTTTGACTTTTCCGCATACTTGTTGGCCAGATCCTGGGTTTTTTCGGGTTTGAATCACGTAGTAATGTGGTACCACACTGAAACAGTCAATTAAACCTGGAATCGATCTACATTTTATAGGATAACACCGGTTAGGTCTGGGATAGGTATGGGTTATGTCCGCATTCTGCTCATGATTTTGCCTTCTTCGCATACCTGTTGGACAGATCCTGGGTTTTTTCGGGTTTGAATCACGTAGTAATGTGGTACCACACTGAAACAGACAATTAAATCTGGTTTCGATCCACATTTTAGAGGATAACACCGGTTACGTCTGGGTTAGGACTGGGTTATGCCCGCACATCGCTCATGATTCTGCCTTCATCGCATTCTTGTTCGCCAGAACCTGGGTTTTTTCGGGTTTGAATCGCGTAGTAACGTGGTTCCACACAGTTACAGTCAATTAAACCTGGATTCGATCCACATTTTATAGGATAACACCGGTTAGGTCTGGGTTATGCCCGCATCTGGCTCTTGATTTTGACTTTTCCGCATACTTGTTGGCCAGATCCTGGGTTTTTTCGGGTTTGAATCACGTAGTAATGTGGTACCACACTGAAACAGTCAATTAAACCAGGTTTCGATCCACATTTTAGAGGATAACACCGGTTAGGTCTGGGTTAGGACTGGGTTATGCCCGCATCTGGCTCATGATTTTGCCTTCTTCGCATACTTGTTGGCCAGATCGTGGGTTTTTTAGGGTTTCAATAACATAGTAATGTGGTACCAAACTGAAACAGACAATTAAACCTGATGTCGATCCACATTTTAGAGGATAACACAGGTTAGGCCTGGATTAGGACTGGGTTATGCCCGCATCTCGCTCATGACTTCGCCTTCAAAGCATTCTTGTTCGCCAGAACCTGGGTTTTTTCGGGTTTGAATCACGTAGTAATGTGGTACCACACTGAAACAGTCAATTAAGCCTGGTTTCGATCCACATTTTAGAGGATAACACCGGTTAGGTCTGGGTTAGGACTGGGTTATGCCCGCATCTCGCTCATGATTCTGCCTTCATCGCATGCTTGTTGGCCAGATCCTGGTTTTTTTTTTCTGGTTTGAATCACGTAGTAATGTGGTACCACACTGAAACAGACAATTAAACGAGGTTTCGATCAATATTTTAGAGGATAACACCGGTTAGGTCTGGGTTATGCCCGCATCTGGCTCTTGATTTTGACTTTTCCGCATACTTGTTGGCCAGATCCTTGGTTTTCCCTGGTTTGAATCACGTAGTAATGTGATACCGCACTGAAACAGTCAATTAAACCTGGTT
Organism: Colletes latitarsis; assembly: GCF_051014445.1. Lineage (NCBI taxonomy): Eukaryota > Metazoa > Arthropoda > Insecta > Hymenoptera > Colletidae > Colletes > Colletes latitarsis. The sequence continues at coordinate 9,821,333 of NC_135147.1, forward strand.
TCGAACAATATTTTAGAGGATAACACCGGTTAGGTCTGGGTTAGGACTGGGTTATGCCCGCATCTGGCTCATGATTTTGCCTTCTTCGCATACTTGTTGGCCAGATCCTGGGTTTTTTCGGGTTTGAATCACGTAGTAATGTGGTACCACACTGAAACAGACAATTAAACCTGGTTTCCATCCACATTTTAGAGGATAACACCGGTTTGGTCTGGGTTAGGACTGGGTTATGCCCGCATCTCGCTCATGATTCTGCCTGCATCGCATTCTTGTTCGCCAGAACCTGGGTTTTTTCGGGATTGAATCACGCAGTAATGTGGTACCACACTGAAACGGTCAATTAAACCTGGTTTCCATCCACATTTTAGAGGATAACACCGGTTAGGTCTGGGTTAGGACTGGGTTATGCCCGCATCTGGCTCATGATTTTGCCTTCTTCGCATACTTGTTGGCCAGATCCTGGGTTTTTGGGGTTTGAATCACGTAGTAATGTGGTACCACGCAGTAACAGTCAATAAAACCTGGATTCGATCCACATTTTATAGGATAACACCGGTTAGGTCTGGGATAGGTATGGGTTATGTCCGTATCTGGCTCATGATTTTGCTTACTTCGCATACTTGTTGGCCAGATCCTGGGTTTTTTCGTGTTTGAATCACGTAGTAATGTGGTACCACACTGAAACAGTCAATTAAACCTGGTTCCGATCCACATTTTAGGGGATAACACCGGTTAGGTCTGGGTTAGATCTGGGTTATGCCCGCATCTCGCTCATGATTCTGCCTTCATCGCCTTCTTGTTCGCCAGAACCTGGGTTTTTTCGGGTTTGAATCACGTAGTAATGTGGTACCTCACAGTAACAGTCAGTTAAACCTGGATTCGATCCACATATTAGAGGATAACACCGGTTAGGTCTGGGTTAGATCTGGGTTATGTCAGCATCTGACTCATGATTTTGCCTTCTTCGCATACTTGTTGGCCAGATCCTGGGTTTTTTCGGGTTTGAATCACGCAGTAATGTGGTACCACACTGTAACAGACAATTAAACCTAGTTTCGATCAATATTTTAGTGGATAACACCGGTTAGGTCTGGGTTAGATCTGGGTTATGCCCGCATCTCGCTCATGATTCTGCCTTCATCGCATTCCTGTTCGCCAGAACCTGGGCTTTTTCGGGTTTGAATCACGTAGTAATGTGGTATCACACTGAAACAGACAATTAAACCTGGATTCGATCCACATTTTATAGGATAACACCGGTTAGGTCTGGGATAGGTATGGGTTATGTCCGCATTCTGCTCATGATTTTGCCTTCTTCGCATACCTGTTGGACAGATCCTGGGTTTTTTCGGGTTTGAATCACGTAGTAATGTGGTACCACACTGAAACAGACAATTAAATCTGGTTTCGATCCACATTTTAGAGGATAACACCGGTTACGTCTGGGTTAGGACTGGGTTATGCCCGCACATCGCTCATGATTCTGCTTTCATCGCATTCTTGTTCGCCAGAACCTGGGTCTTTTCGGGTTTGAATCACGTAGTAATGTGGTACCACACAGTAACAGTCAATTAAACCTGGATTCGATCCACATTTTATAGGATAACTCCGGTTAGGTCTGGGATAGGTATGGGTTATGTCCGCATCTGGCTCATGATTTTGCTTTCTTCGCATACTTGTTGGCCAGATCCTTGGTTTTTTCGGGTTTGAATCACGTAGTAATGTGGAACCACACTGAAACAGTCAATTAAACCTGGTTTCGATCCACATTTTAGAGGATAACACCGGTTAGGTCTGGGTTAGGACTGGGTTATGCCCGCATCTCGCTCATGATTCTGCCTTCATCGCATGCTTGTTGGCCAGATCCTGGTTTTTTTTTCTGGTTTGAATCACGTAGTAATGTGGTACCACACTGAAACAGACAATTAAACGAGGTTTCGATCAATATTTTAGAGGATAACACCGGTTAGGTCTGGGTTATGCCCGCATCTGGCTCTTGATTTTGACTTTTCCGCATACTTGTTGGCCAGATCCTTGGTTTTCCCTGGTTTGAATCACGTAGTAATGTGATACCGCACTGAAACAGTCAATTAAACCTGGTTTCGAACAATATTTTAGAGGATAACACCGGTTAGGTCTGGGTTAGGACTGGGTTATGCCCGCATCTGGCTCATGATTTTGCCTTCACCGCATACTTGTTGGCCAGATCCTGGGTTTTTTCGGGTTTGAATCACGTAGTAATGTGGTACCACACTGAAACAGACAATTAAACCTGGTTTCGATCCACATTTTAGAGGATAACACCGGTTTGGTCTGGGATAGGACTGGGTTATGCCCGCATCTCGCTCATGATTCTGCCTTCATCGCATTCTTGTTCGCCAGAACCTGGGTTTTTTCGGGTTTGAATCACGCAGTAATGTGGTACCACACTGAAACGGTCAATTAAACCTGGTTTCCATCCACATTTTAGAGGATAACACCGGTTGGGTCTGGGTTAGGACTGGGTTATGCCCGCATCTGGCTCATGATTTTGCCTTCTTCGCATACTTGTTGGCCAGATCCTGGGTTTTTGGGGTTTGAATCACGTAGTAATGTGGTACCACGCAGTAACAGTCAATAAAACCTGGATTCGATCCACATTTTATAGGATAACACCGGTTAGGTCTGGGATAGGTATGGGTTATGTCCGTATCTGGCTCATGATTTTGCTTACTTCGCATACTTGTTGGCCAGATCCTGGGTTTTTTCGTGTTTGAATCACGTAGTAATGTGGTACCACACTGAAACAGTCAATTAAACCTGGTTCCGATCCACATTTTAGGGGATAACACCGGTTAGGTCTGGGTTAGATCTGGGTTATGCCCGCATCTCGCTCATGATTCTGCCTTCATCGCCTTCTTGTTCGCCAGAACCTGGGTTTTTTCGGGTTTGAATCACGTAGAAATGTGGTACCTCACAGTAACAGTCAGTTAAACCTGGATTCGATCCACATATTAGAGGATAACACCGGTTAGGTCTGGGTTAGATCTGGGTTATGTCAGCATCTGACTCATGATTTTGCCTTCTTCGCATACTTGTTGGCCAGATCCTGGGTTTTTTCGGGTTTGAATCACGCAGTAATGTGGTACCACACTGTAACAGACAATTAAACCTAGTTTCGATCAATATTTTAGTGGATAACACCGGTTAGGTCTGGGTTAAGTCTGGGTTATGCCCGCATCTCGCTCATGATTCTGCCTTCATCGCATTCCTGTTCGCCAGAACCTGGGCTTTTTCGGGTTTGAATCACGTAGTAATGTGGTATCACACTGAAACAGACAATTAAACCTGGATTCGATCCACATTTTATAGGATAACACCGGTTAGGTCTGGGATAGGTATGGGTTATGTCCGCATTCTGCTCATGATTTTGCCTTCTTCGCATACCTGTTGGACAGATCCTGGGTTTTTTCGGGTTTGAATCACGTAGTAATGTGGTACCACACTGAAACAGTCAATTAAACCTGGTTTCGATCCACATTTTAGAGGATAACACCGGTTAGGTCTGGGTTAGGTCTGGGTTATGCCCGCATCTGGCACATGATTTTGCCTTCTTCGCATGCTTGTTGGCCAGATCCTGGGTTTTTTCTGGTTTGAATCACGTAGTAATGTGGTACTACATTGAAACAGTCAATTAAACCTGGATTCGATCCACATTTTATAGGATAACACCGGTTAGGTCTGGGATAGGTATGGGTTATGTCCGCATTCTGCTCATGATTTTGCCTTCTTCGCATACCTGTTGGACAGATCCTGGGTTTTTTCGGGTTTGAATCACGTAGTAATGTGGTACCACACTGAAACAGACAATTAAATCTGGTTTCGATCCACATTTTAGAGGATAACACCGGTTACGTCTGGGTTAGGACTGGGTTATGCCCGCACATCGCTCATGATTCTGCTTTCATCGCATTCTTGTTCGCCAGAACCTGGGTCTTTTCGGGTTTGAATCACGTAGTAATGTGGTACCACACAGTAACAGTCAATTAAACCTGGATTCGATCCACATTTTATAGGATAACTCCGGTTAGGTCTGGGATAGGTATGGGTTATGTCCGCATCTGGCTCATGATTTTGCTTTCTTCGCATACTTGTTGGCCAGATCCTGTGTTTTTTCGTGTTTGAATCACGTAGTAATGTGGTACCACACTGAAACAGTCAATTAAACCTGGTTTCGATCCACATTTTAGAGGATAACACCGGTTAGGTCTGGGTTAGATCTGGGTTATGCCCGCATCTCGCTCATGATTCTGCCTTCATCGCATTCTCGTTCGCCAGAACCTGGGTTTTTTCGGGTTTGAATCACGTATTAATGTGGTACCACACTTAAACAGAAAATTAAACCTGGTTTCGATCCACATTTTAGAGGATAACACCGGTTAGGTCTGGATTAGGTCTGGGTTATGCCCGCATCTGGCACATGATTTTGCCTTCTTCGCATGCTTGTTGGCCAGATCCTGGGTTTTTTCTGGTTTGAATCACGTAGTAATGTGGTACCGCACAGAAACAGTCAATTAAACCTGGATTCGATCAATATTTTAGAGGATAAAACCGGTTAGGTCTGGATTATGCCCGCATCTGGTACATGATTTTGCTTTGTTCGCATGCTTGTTGGATAGATCCTGGGTTTTTTCCTGTTTGAATCACGCAGTAATGTGGTACTACATTGAAACAGTCAATTAAACCTGGATTCGATCCACATTTTAGAGGATAACATCGGTTACGTCTGGGTTAGGACTGGGTTATGCCCGCACATCGCTCATGATTCTGCTTTCATCGCATTCTTGTTCGCCAGAACCTGGGTCTTTTCGGGTTTGAATCACGTAGTAATGTGGTACCACACAGTAACAGTCAATTAAACCTGGATTCGGTCCACATTTTATAGGATAACTCCGGTTAGGTCTGGGATAGGTATGGGTTATGTCCGCAACTGGCTCATGATTTTGCTTTCTTCGCATACTTGTTGGCCAGATCCTGTGTTTTTTCGTGTTTGAATCACGTAGTAATGTGGTACCACACTGAAACAGTCAATTAAACCTGGTTTCGATCCACATTTTAGAGGATAACACCGGTTAGGTCTGGGTTAGGTCTGGGTTATGCCCGCATCTGGCTCATGATTTTGCCTTCTTCGCATACTTGTTGGCCAGATCCGGGGTTTTTGGGGTTTGAATCACGTAGTAATGTGGTACCACGCAGTAACAGTCAATAAAACCTGGATTCGATCCACATTTTATAGGATAACACCGGTTAGGTCTGGGATAGGTATGGGTTATGTCCGTATCTGGCTCATGATTTTGCTTACTTCGCATACTTGTTGGCCAGATCCTGGGTTTTTTCGTGTTTGAATCACGTAGTAATGTGGTACCACACTGAAACAGTCAATTAAACCAGGTTCCGATCCACATTTTAGGGGATAACACCGGTTAGGTCTGGGTTAGATCTGGGTTATGCCCGCATCTCGCTCATGATTCTGCCTTCATCGCATTCTTGTTCGCCAGAACCTGGGTTTTTCGGGTTTGAATCACGTAGTAATGTGGTACCTCACAGTAACAGTCAATTAAACCTGGATTCGATCCACATTTTAGAGGATAACACCGGTTAGATCTGGGTTATGTCAGCATCTGGCTCATGATTTTGCCTTCTTCGCATACTTATTGGCCAGATCCTGGGTTTTTTCGGGTATGAATCACGCAGTAATGTGGTACCACACTGTAACAGACAATTAAACCTAGTTTCGATCAATATTTTAGTGGATAACACCGGTTAGGTCTGGCTTAGATCTGGGTTATGCCCGCATCTCGCTCATGATTCTGCCTTCATCGCATTCCTGTTCGCCAGAACCTGGGTTTTTTCGGGTTTGAATCACGTAGTAATGTGGTACCACACTGAAACAGACAATTAAACCTGGATTCGATCCACATTTTATAGGATAACACCGGTTAGGTCTGGGATAGGTATGGGTTATGTCCGCATTCTGCTCATGATTTTGCCTTCTTCGCATACCTGTTGGACAGATCCTGGGTTTTTTCGGGTTTGAATCACGTAGTAATGTGGTACCACACTGAAACAGTCAATTAAACCTGGTTTCGATCCACATTTTAGAGGATAACACCGGTTAGGTCTGGGTTAGATCTGGGTTATGCCCGCATCTCGCTCATGATTCTGCCTTCATCGCATTCTTGTTCGCCAGAACCTGGGTTTTTTCGGGTTTGAATCACGTATTAATGTGGTACCACTCTTAAACAGACAATTAAACCTGGTTTCGATCCACATTTTAGAGGATAACACCGGTTAGGTCTGGATTAGGTCTGGGTTATGCCCGCATCTGGCACATGATCTTGCCTTCTTCGCATGCTTGTTGGCCAGATCCTGGGTTTTTTCTGGTTTGAATCACGTAGTAATGTGGTACCGCACAGAAACAGTCAATTAAACCTGGATTCGATCAATATTTTAGAGGATAAAACCGGTTAGGTCTGGATTATGCCCGCATCTGGTACATGATTTTGCTTTGTTCGCATGCTTGTTGGATAGATCCTGGGTTTTTTCCTGTTTGAATCACGCAGTAATGTGGTACTACATTGAAACAGTCAATTAAACCTGGATTCGATCCACATTTTAGAGGATAACATCGGTTACGTCTGGGTTAGGACTGGGTTATGCCCGCACATCGCTCATGATTCTGCTTTCATCGCATTCTTGTTCGCCAGAACCTGGGTCTTTTCGGGTTTGAATCACGTAGTAATGTGGTACCACACAGTAACAGTCAATTAAACCTGGATTCGATCCACATTTTATAGGATAACTCCGGTTAGGTCTGGGTTAGGTCTGGGTTATGCCCGCATCTGGCTCATGATTTTGCTTTCTTCGCATTCTTGTTGGCCAGATCCTGTGTTTTTTCGTGTTTGAATCACGTAGTAATGTGGTACCACACTGAAACAGTCAATTAAACCTGGTTTCGATCCACATTTTAGAGGATAACACCGGTTAGGTCTGGGTTAGGTCTGGGTTATGCCCGCATCTGGCACATGATTATGCCTTCTTCGCATGCTTGTTGGCCAGATCCTGGGTTTTTATTCTGGTTTGAATCACGTAGTAATGTGGTACCACACTGAAACACACAATTAAACGAGGTTTCGATCAATATTTTAGAGGATAACACCGTTTAGGTCTGGGTTATGCCCGCATCTGGCTCTTGATTTTCACTTTTCCGCACACTTGTTGGCCAGATCCCTGGTTTTCCCTGGTTTGAATCACGTAGTAATGTGATACCACACTGAAACAGTCAATTAAACCTGGATTCGATCCACATTTTATAGGATAACTCCGGTTAGGTCTGGGTTAGTACTGGGTTATGCCCGCATCTGGCTCATGATTTTGCCTTCTTCGCATACTTGTTGGCCAGATCCTGGGTTTTTTCGGGTTTGAATCACGTAGTAATGTGGTACCACACTGAAACAGACAATTAAACCTGGTTTCGATCCACATTTTAGAGGATAACACCGGTTAGGTCTGGGTTAGGACTGGGTTATGCATTCACATCGCTCATGATTCTGCCTTCATCGCATTCTTGTTCGCCAGAACCTGGGTTTTTTCGGGTTTGAATCACGTAGTAATGTGGTACCACATTGAAACAGTCAATTAAACCTGGTTTCGATCAATATTTTGGAGGATAAAACCGGTTAGGTCTGGATTATGACCGCATATGGGACATGATTTTGCCTTTTTCGCATATTTGTTGGACAGATCCTGGGTTTTTTCGGGTTTGAATCATGTAGTAGTGTGATACCACACTGAAGCAGTCAATTAAGCCTGGTTTCGATCAATATTTTAGAGGATAACACCGGTTAGGTCTGGGTTAGGTCTGGGTTATGCCCGCATCAGGCACATGATTTTGCCTTCTTCGCATGCTTGTTGGCCAGATCCTAGGTTTTTTCTCTGGTTTGAATCACGTAGTAATGTGGTACCACACTGAAACAGACAATTAAACGAGGTTTCGATCAATATTTTAGAGGATAACACCGGTTAGGTCTGGGTTATGCCCGCAACTCGCTCATGATTCTGCCTTCATCGCATTCTCGTTCGCCAGAACCTGGGTTTTTTCGGGTTTGAATCACGTAGTAATGTGGTACCACGCAGTAACAGTCAATTAAACCTGGATTCGATCCACATTTTATAGGATAACACCGGTTAGGTCTGGGAAAGGTATGGGTTATGTCCGCATCTGGCTAATGATTTTGCTTTCTTCGCATACTTGTTGGCCAGTTCCTGGGTTTTTTCGTGTTTGAATCACGTAGTAATGTGGTACCACACTGAAACAGTCAATTAAAACTGGTTTCGATCCACATTTTAGAGGATAACACCGGTTAGGTCTGGGTTAGGTCTGGGTTATGCCCGCATCTGGCACATGATTTTGCCTTCTTCGCATACTTGTTGGCCAGATCCTGTGTTTTTTTCTGGTTTGAATCACGTAGTAATGTGGTACCACACTGGAACAGACAATTAAACGAGGTTTCGATCAATATCTTAGAGGATAACACCGGTTAGGTCTGGGTTATGCCCGCATCTGGCTCTTGATTTTGACTTTTCTGCATACTTGTTGGCCAGATCCTTGGTTTTCCCTGGTTTGAATCACGTAGTAATATGATACCGCACTGAAACAGTCAATTAAACCTGGTTTCGATCCACATTTTAGAGGATAACACCGGTTAGGTCTGGGTTAGGTCTGGGTTATGCCCGCATCTGGCACATGATTTTGCCTTCTTCGCATGCTTGTTGGCCAGATCCTGGGTTTTTTTCTGGTTTGAATCACCTAGTAATGTGGTACCACACTGAAACAGACAATTAAACGAGGTTTCGATCAATATTTTAGAGGATAACACCGGTTAGGTCTGGGTTATGCCCGCATCTGGCTCTTGATTTTCACTTTTCCGCACACTTGTTGGCCAGATCCCTGGTTTTCCCTGGTTTGAATCACGTAGTAATGTGATACCACACTGAAACAGTGAATTAAACCTGGTTTCGATCAATATTTTAGAGGATAACGCCGGTTAGGTCTGGGTTAGTACTGGGTTATGCCCGCATCTGGTACATGATTTTGCCTTGTTCGCATGCTTCTTGGATAGATCCTGGGTTTTTTCCTGTTTGAATCACGCAGTAATGTGGTACTACATTGAAACAGTCAATTAAACCTGGATTCGATCCACATTTTATAGGATAACACCGGTTAGGTCTGGGATAGGTATGGGTTATGTCCGCATTCTGCTCATGATTTTGCCTTCTTCGCATACTTGTTAGCCAGATTCTGGGTTTTTTCGGGTTTGAATCACGTAGTAATGTGGTACGACATTGAAACAGTCAATTAAACCTGGTTTCGATCCACATTTTATAGGACAACACCGGTTAGGTCTGGGATAGGTATGGGTTATGTCCGCATCTGGCTCATGATTTTGCCTTGTTCGCATGCTTGTTGGCCAGATCCTAGGTTTTTTTCTAGTTTGAATCACGTAGTAATGTGGTATCACACTGAAACAGACACCTAAACATGGTTTCGATCAATATTTTAGACGATAACACCGGTTAGGTCTGGATTATGCCCGCATCTGCTACATGATTTTGCATTTTTCGCATATTTGTTGGACAGATCCCGGGTTTTTTCGGGTTTGAATCACGTAGTAATGTGTTACCACACAGGTAACTGTCAATTAAACCTGGATTCGGTCAGTATTTTAGAGGATAAAACCGGTTAGGTCTGGGTTAGGACTGGGTTATGCCCGCACATCGCTCATGATTCTGCCTTCATCGCATTCTTGTTCGCCAGAACCTGGGTTTTTTCGGGTTTGAATCGCGTAGTAACGTGGTACCACACAGTTACAGTCAATTAAACCTGGATTCGATCCACATTTTATAGGATAACACCGGTTAGGTCTGGGTTATGCCCGCATCTGGCTCTTGATTTTGACTTTTCCGCATACTTGTTGGCCAGATCCTTGGTTTTCCCTGGTTTGAATCACGTAGTAATGTGATACCGCACTGAAACAGTCAATTAAACCTGGATTCGATCAATATTTTAGAGGATAAAACCGGTTAGGTCTGGATTATGCCCGCATCTGGTACATGATTTTGCCTTGTTCGCATGCTTCTTGGATAGATCCTGGGTTTTTTCCTGTTTGAATCACGCAGTAATGTGGTACTACATTGAAACAGTTAATTAAAACTGGATTCGATCCACATTTTATAGGATAACACCGGTTAGGTCTGGGATAGGTATGGGTTATGTCCGCATTCTGCTCATGATTTTGCCTTCTTCGCATACTTGTTGGACAGATCCTGGGTTTTTTCGGGTTTGAATCATGTAGTAGTGTGATACCACACTGAAGCAGTCAATTATGCCTGGTTTTGATCAATATTTTAGAGGATAACACCGGTTAGGTCTGGGATAGGTCTGAGTTATGCCCGCATCTGGCTCATGATTTTGCCTTTTCCGCATACTTGTTGGCCAGATCCTGGGTTTTTGGGGTTTGAATCACGTTGTAATGTGGTACCACACAGTAACAGTCAATTAAACCTGGAGTCGATCCACATTTTATAGGATAACTCCGGTTAGGTCTGGGATAGGTATGGGTTATTTCCGCATCTGGCTCATGATTTTGCTTTCTTCGCATACTTGTTGGCCAGATCCTGTGTTTTTTCGTGTTTGAATCACGTAGTAATGTGGTACCACACTGAAACAGTCAATTAAACCTGGTTTCGATCCACATTTTAGAGGATAACACCGGTTAGGTCTGGGTTAGATTTGGGTTATGCCCGCATCTCGCTCATGATTCTGCTTTCATCGCATTCTTGTTCGCTAGAACCTGGGTTTTTTCGGGTTTGAATCACGTAGTAATGTGGTACCACATTGAAACAGTCAATTAAGCCTGGTTTCGATCCACATTTTAGAGGATAACACCGGTTAGGTCTGGGTTAGGTCTGGGTTATGCCCGCATCTGGCACATGATTTTGCCTTCTTCGCATGCTTGTTGGCCAGATCCTGGGTTTTTTCTCTGGTTCGAATCACGTAGTAATGTGGTACCACACTGAAACAGACAATTAAACGAGGTTTCGATCAATATTTTAGAGGATAACACCGGTTAGGTCTGGGTTATGCCCGCATCTCGCTCATGATTCTGCCTTCATCGCATTCTTGTTCGCCAGAACCTGGGTTTTTTCGGGTTTGAATCACGCAGTAATGTGGTACCACACTGTAACAGACAATTAAACCTAGTTTCGATCAATATTTTAGTGGATAACACCGGTTAGGTCTGGGTTAGATCTGGGTTATGCCCGCATCTCGCTCATGATTCTGACTTCATCGCATTCCTGTTCGCCAGAACCTGCGTTTTTTGGGTTTGAATCACGTAGTAATGTGGTACCACACTGAAACAGTCAATTAAACCTGGTTTCGATCCACATTTTAGAGGATAACACCGGTTAGGTCTGGGTTAGGTCTGGGTTATGCCCGCATCTGGCACATGATTATGCCTTCTTCGCATGCTTCTTGGCCAGATCCTGGGTTTTTTTTCTGGTTTGAATCACGTAGTAATGTGGTACCACACTGAAACAGACAATTAAACGAGGTTTCGATCAATATTTTAGAGGATAACACCGGTTAGGTCTGGGTTATGCCCGCATCTGGCTCTAGATTTTGACTTTTCCGCATACGTCTTGGCCAGATCCTTGGTTTTCCCTGGTTTGAATCACGTAGTAATCTGATACCGCACTGAAACAGTCAATTAAACCTGGATTCGATCAATATTTTAGAGGATAACACCGGTTAGTTCTGGGTTAGGACTGGGTTATGCCCGCATCTGGATCATGATTTTGCCTTCTTCGCATACTTGTTGGCCAGATCCTGGGTTTTTTCGGATTTGAATCACTTAGTAATGTGGTACCACACTGAAACAGACAATTAAACCTGGTTTCGATCCACATTTTATAGGATAACACCGGTTAGGTCTGGGTTATGCCCGCATCTGGCTCTTGATTTTGACTTTTCCGCATACTTGTTGGCCAGATCCTTGGTTTTCCCTGGTTTGAATCACGTAGTAATGTGATACCGCACTGAAACAGTCAATTAAACCTGGATTCGATCAATATTTTAGAGGATAAAACCGGTTAGGTCTGGATTATGCCCGCATCTGGTACATGATTTTGCCTTGTTCGCATGCTTCTTGGATAGATCCTGGGTTTTTTCCTGTTTGAATCACGCAGTAATGTGGTACTACGTTGAAACAGTTAATTAAACCTGGATTCGATCCGCATTTTATAGGATAACACCGGTTAGGTCTGGGATAGGTATGGGTTATGTCCGCATTCTGCTCATGATTTTGCCTTCTTCGCATACTTGTTGGACAGATCCTGGGTTTTTTCGGGTTTGAATCATGTAGTAGTGTGATGCCACACTGAAGCAGTCAATTATGCCTGGTTTTGATCAATATTTTAGAGGATAACACCGGTTAGGTCTGGGATAGGTCTGAGTTATGCCCGCATCTGGCTCATGATTTTGCCTTTTCCGCATACTTGTTGGCCAGATCCTGGGTTTTTGGGGTTTGAATCACGTTGTAATGTGGTACCACACAGTAACAGTCAATTAAACCTGGAGTCGATCCACATTTTATAGGATAACACCGGTTAGGTCTGGGATAGGTATGGGTTATGTCCGCATCTGGCTCATGATTTTGCTTTCTTCGCATACTTGTTGGCCAGATCCTGGGTTTTTTCGGGTTTGAATCACGTAGTAATGTGGTACCACACTGAAACAGACAATTAAACGAGGTTTCGTTCAATATTTTAGAGGATAACACCGGTTAGGTCTGGGTTATGCCCGCATCTGGCTCTAGATTTTGACTTTTCTGCATACTTGTTGGCCAGATCCTTGGTTTTCCCTGGTTTGAATCACGTAGTAATCTGATACCGCACTGAAACAGTCAATTAAACCTGGATTCGATCAATATTTTAGAGGATAACACAGGTTAGGTCTGGATTAGGCCCGCATCTGCTACATGATTTTGCATTTTTCGCATATTTGTTGGACAGATCCTGGGTTTTTTCGGGTTTGAATCACGTAGTAATGTGTTACCACACAGGTAACTGTCAATTAAGCCTGGATTCGGTCAGTATTTTAGAGGATAAAACCGGTTAGGTCTGGGTTAGGACTGGGTTATGCCCGCACATCGCTCATGATTCTGCCTTCATCGCATTCTCGTTCGCCAGAACCTGGGTTTTTTCGGGTTTGAATCACGTATTAATGTGGTACCACACTTAAACAGACAATTAAACCTGGTTTCGATCCACATTTTAGAGGATAACACCGGTTAGGTCTGGATTAGGTCTGGGTTATGCCCGCATCTGGCACATGATTTTGCCTTCTTCGCATGCTTGTTGGCCAGATCCTGGGATTTTTCTGGTTTGAATCACGTAGTAATGTGGTACCGCACAGAAACAGTCAATTAAACCTGGATTCGATCAATATTTTAGAGGATAAAACCGGTTAGGTCTGGATTATGCCCGCATCTGGTACATGATTTTGCTTTGTTCGCATGCTTGTTGGATAGATCCTGGGTTTTTTCCTGTTTGAATCACGCAGTAATGTGGTACTACATTGAAACAGTCAATTAAACCTGGATTCGATCCACATTTTAGAGGATAACATCGGTTACGTCTGGGTTAGGACTGGGTTATGCCCGCACATCGCTCATGATTCTGCTTTCATCGCATTCTTGTTCGCCAGAACCTGGGTCTTTTCGGGTTTGAATCACGTAGTAATGTGGTACCACAAAGTAACAGTCAATTAAACCTGGATTCGATCCACATTTTATAGGATAACTCCGGTTAGGTCTGGGATAGGTATGGGTTATGTCCGCAACTGGCTCATGATTTTGCTTTCTTCGCATACTTGTTGGCCAGATCCTGTGTTTTTTCGTGTTTGAATCACGTAGTAATGTGGTACCACACTGAAACAGTCAATTAAACCTGGTTTCGATCCACATTTTAGGGGATAACACCGGTTAGGTCTGGGTTAGGTCTGGGTTATGCCCGCATCTGGCTCATGATTTTGCCTTCTTCGCATACTTGTTGGCCAGATCCTGGGTTTTTGGGGTTTGAATCACGTAGTAATGTGGTACCACGCAGTAACAGTCAATAAAACCTGGATTCGATCCACATTTTATAGGATAACACCGGTTAGGTCTGGGATAGGTATGGGTTATGTCCGTATCTGGCTCATGATTTTGCTTACTTCGCATACTTGTTGGCCAGATCCTGGGTTTTTTCGTGTTTGAATCACGTAGTAATGTGGTACCACACTGAAACAGTCAATTAAACCAGGTTCCGATCCACATTTTAGTGGATAACACCGGTTAGGTCTGGGTTATGCCTGCATCTCGCTCATGATTCTGCCTTCATCGCATTCTTGTTCGCCAGAACCTGGGTTTTTTCGGGTTTGAATCACGTAGTAATGTGGTACCTCACAGTAACAGTCAATTAAACCTGGATTCGATCCACATTTTAGAGGATAACACCGGTTAGATCTGCGTTATGTCAGCATCTGGCTCATGATTTTGCCTTCTTCGCATACTTGTTGGCCAGATCCTGGGCTTTTTCGGGTTTGAATCACGCAGTAATGTGGTACCACACTGTAACAGACAATTAAACCTAGTTTCGATCCACATTTTATAGGATAACACCGGTTAGGTCTGGGATAGGTATGGGTTATGTCCGCATTCTGCTCATGATTTTGCCTTCTTCGCATACCTGTTGGGCAGATCCTGGGTTTTTTCGGGTTTGAATCACGTAGTAATGTGGTACCACACTGAAACAGTCAATTAAACCTGGTTTCGATCCACATTTTAGAGGATAACACCGGTTAGGTCTGGGTTAGGTCTGGGTTATGCCCGCATCTGGCACATGATTTTGCCTTCTTCGCATGCTTGTTGGCCAGATCCTAGGTTTTTTCTCTGGTTTGAATCACGTAGTAATGTGGTACCACACTGAAACAGACAATTAAACGAGGTATCGATCAATATTTTAGAGGATAACACCGGTTAGGTCTGGGTTATGCCCGCATCTCGCTCATGATTCTGCCTTCATCGCATTCTCGTTCGCCAGAACCTGGGTTTTTTCGGGTTTGAATCACGTAGTAATGTGGTACCACGCAGTAACAGTCAATTAAACCTGGATTCGATCCACATTTTATAGGATAACACCGGTTAGGTCTGGGAAAGGTATGGGTTATGTCCGCATCTGGCTAATGATTTTGCTTTCTTCGCATACTTGTTGGCCAGTTCCTGGGTTTTTTCGTGTTTGAATCACGTAGTAATGTGGTACCACACTGAAACAGTCAATTAAACCTGGTTTCGATCCACATTTTAGAGGATAACACCGGTTAGGTCTGGGTTATGCCCGCATCTGGCACATGATTTTGCCTTCTTCGCATGCTTGTTGGCCAGATCCTAGGTTTTTTCTCTGGTTTGAATCACGTAGTAATGTGGTACCACACTGAAACAGACAATTAAACGAGGTATCGATCAATATTTTAGAGGATAACACCGGTTAGGTCTGGGTTATGCCCGCATCTCGCTCATGATTCTGCCTTCATCGCATTCTCGTTCGCCAGAACCTGGGTTTTTTCGGGTTTGAATCACGTAGTAATGTGGTACCACGCAGTAACAGTCAATTAAACCTGGATTCGATCCACATTTTATAGGATAACACCGGTTAGGTCTGGGAAAGGTATGGGTTATGTCCGCATCTGGCTAATGATTTTGCTTTCTTCGCATACTTGTTGGCCAGTTCCTGGGTTTTTTCGTGTTTGAATCACGTAGTAATGTGGTACCACACTGAAACAGTCAATTAAACCTGGTTTCGATCCACATTTTAGAGGATAACGCCGGTTAGGTCTGGGTTAGTACTGGGTTATGCCCGCATCTGGCTCATGATTTTGCCTTCTTCGCATACTTGTTGGCCAGATCCTGTGTTTTTTTCTGGTTTGAATCACGTAGTAATGTGGTACCACACTGGAACAGACAATTAAACGAGGTTTCGATCAATATCTTAGAGGATAACACCGGTTAGGTCTGGGTTATGCCCGCATCTGGCTCTTGATTTTGACTTTTCTGCATACTTGTTGGCCAGATCCTTGGTTTTCCCCGGTTTGAATCACGTAGTAATATGATACCGCACTGAAACAGTCAATTAAACCTGGTTTCGATCCACATTTTAGAGGATAACACCGGTTAGGTCTGGGTTAGGTCTGGGTTATGCCCGCATCTGGCACATGATTTTGCCTTTTTCGCATGCTTGTTGGCCAGATCCTGGGTTTTTTTCTGGTTTGAATCACGTAGTAATGTGGTACCACACTGAAACAGACAATAAAACGAGGTTTCGATCAATATTTTAGAGGATAACACCGGTTAGGTCTGGGTTATGCCCGCATCTGGCTCTTGATTTTGACTTTTCCGCATACTTGTTGGCCAGATCCTTGGTTTTCCCTGGTTTGAATCACGTAGTAATGTGATACCGCACTGAAACAGTCAATTAAACCTGGATTCGATCAATATTTTAGAGGTTAAATCGGTTAGGTCTGGATTATGCCCGCATCTGGTACATGATTTTGCCTTGTTCGCATGCTTCTTGGATAGATCCTGGGTTTTTTCCTGTTTGAATCATGCAGTAATGTGGTACTACATTGAAACAGTCAATTAAACCTGGATTCGATCCACATTTTATAGGATAACACCGGTTAGGTCTGGGATAGGTATGGGTTATGTCCGCATTCTGCTCATGATTTTGCCTTCTTCGCATACTTGTTAGCCAGATTCTGGGTTTTTTCGGGTTTGAATCACGTAGTAATGTGGTACGACATTGAAACAGTCAATTAAACCTGGTTTCGATCCACATTTTATAGGACAACACCGGTTAGGTCTGGATTATGCCCGCATCTGCTACATGATTTTGCATTTTTCGCATATTTGTTGGACAGATCCTGGGTTTTTTCGGGTTTGAATCACGTAGTAATGTGTTACCACACAGGTAACTGTCAATTAAACCTGGATTCGGTCAGTATTTTAGAGGATAAAACCGGTTAGGTCTGGGTTATGCCCGCATCTGGCTCTTGATTTTGACTTTTCTGCATACTTGTTGGCCAGATCCTTGGTTTTCCCTGGTTTGAATCACGTAGTAATATGATACCGCACTGAAACAGTCAATTAAACCTGGTTTCGATCCACATTTTATAGGATAACACCGGTTAGGTCTGGGATAGGTATGGGTTATGTCCGCATTCTGCTCATGATTTTGCCTTCTTCGCATACTTGTTGGACAGATCCTGGGTTTTTTCGGGTTTGAATCATGTAGTAGTGTGATACCACACTGAAGCAGTCAATTATGCCTGGTTTTGATCAATATTTTAGAGGATAACACCGGTTAGGTCTGGGATAGGTCTGAGTTATGCCCGCATCTGGCTCATGATTTTGCCTTTTCCGCATACTTGTTGGCCAGATCCTGGGTTTTTGGGGTTTGAATCACGTTGTAATGTGGTACCACACAGTAACAGTCAATTAAACCTGGAGTCGATCCACATTTTATAGGATAACACCGGTTAGGTCTGGGATAGGTATGGGTTATGTCCGCATCTGGCTCATGATTTTGCTTTCTTCGCATACTTGTTGGCCAGATCCTGGGTTTTTTCGGGTTTGAATCACGTAGTAATGTGGTACCACACTGAAACAGCCAATTAAACCTGGTTTCGATCAATATTTTAGTGGATAACTCCGGTTAGGTCTGGGTGAGATCTGGGTTATGCCCGCATCTCGCTCATGATTCTGACTTCATCGCATTCCTGTTCGCCAGAACCTGCGTTTTTTGGGTTTGAATCACGTAGTAATGTGGTACCACACTGAAAGAGACAATTAAATCTGGTTTCGATCCACATTTTAGAGGATAACACCGGTTACGTCTGGGTTAGGACTGGGTTATGCCCGCACATCGCTCATGATTCTGCTTTCATCGCATTCTTGTTCGCCAGAACCTGGGTCTTTTCGGGTTTGAATCACGTAGTAATGTGGTACCACACAGTAACAGTCAATTAAACCTGGATTCGATCCACATTTTATAGGATAACTCCGGTTAGGTCTGGGATAGGTATGGGTTATGTCCGCATCTCGCTCATGATTCTGCCTTCATCGCATTCTTGTTCGCCAGAACCGGGGTTTTTTCGGGTTTGAATCACGCAGTAATGTGGTACCACACTGTAACAGACAATTAAACCTAGCTTCGATCAATATTTTAGTGGATAACACCGGTTAGGTCTGGGTTAGATCTGGGTTATGCCCGCATCTCGCTCATGATTCTGACTTCATCGCATTCCTGTTCGCCAGAACCTGCGTTTTTTGGGTTTGAATCACGTAGTAATGTGGTACCACACTGAAACAGTCAATTAAACCTGGTTTCGATCCACATTTTAGAGGATAACACCGGTTAGGTCTGGGTTATGCCCGCATCTGGCTCTA
Organism: Colletes latitarsis; assembly: GCF_051014445.1. Taxonomy (NCBI): domain Eukaryota; kingdom Metazoa; phylum Arthropoda; class Insecta; order Hymenoptera; family Colletidae; genus Colletes; species Colletes latitarsis. The sequence goes on from NC_135147.1 coordinate 9,839,917, forward strand.
GATTTTGACTTTTCCGCATACTTGTTGGCCAGATCCTTGGTTTTCCCTGGTTTGAATCACGTAGTAATCTGATACCGCACTGAAACAGTCAATTAAACCTGGATTCGATCAATATTTTAGAGGATAACACCGGTTAGGTCTGGGTTAGGACTGGGTTATGCCCGCATCTGGCTCATGATTCTGCCTTCTTCGCATACTTGTTGGCCAGATCCTGGGTTTTTTCGGGTTTGAATCACTTAGTAATGTGGTACCACACTGAAACAGACAATTAAACCTGGTTTCGATCCACATTTTAGAGGATAACACCGGTTAGGTCTGGGTTAGGACTGGGTTATGCATTCACATCGCTCATGATTCTGCCTTCATCGCATTCCTGTTCGCCAGAACCTGGGTTTTTTCGGGTTTGAATCACGTAGTAATGTGGTACCACATTGAAACAGTCAATTAAACCTGGTTTCGATCAATATTTTGGAGGATAAAACCGGTTAGGTCTGGATTATGTCCGCATCTGGGACATGATTTTGCCTTTTTCGCATATTTGTTGGACAGATCCTGGGTTTTTTCGGGTTTGAATCATGTAGTAGTGTGATACCACACTGAAGCAGTCAATTAAGCCTGGTTTCGATCAATATTTTAGAGGATAACACCGGTTAGGTCTGGGTTAGGTCTGGGTTATGCCCGCATCTGGCACATGATTTTGCCTTCTTCGCATGCTTGTTGGCCAGATCCTAGGTTTTTTCTCTGGTTTGAATCACGTAGTAATGTGGTACCACACTGAAACAGACAATTAAACGAGGTTTCGATCAATATTTTAGAGGATAACACCGGTTAGGTCTGGGTTATGCCCGCATCTCGCTCATGATTCTGCCTTCATCGCATTCTCGTTCGCCAGAACCTGGGTTTTTTCGGGTTTGAATCACGTAGTAATGTGGTACCACGCAGTAACAGTCAATTAAACCTGGATTCGATCCACATTTTATAGGATAACACCGGTTAGGTCTGGGAAAGGTATGGGTTATGTCCGCATCTGGCTAATGATTTTGCTTTCTTCGCATACTTGTTGGCCAGTTCCTGGGTTTTTTCGTGTTTGAATCACGTAGTAATGTGGTACCACACTGAAACAGTCAATTAAACCTGGTTTCGATCCACATTTTAGAGGATAACACCGGTTAGGTCTGGGTTATGCCCGCATCTGGCACATGATTTTGCCTTCTTCGCATGCTTGTTGGCCAGATCCTAGGTTTTTTCTCTGGTTTGAATCACGTAGTAATGTGGTACCACACTGAAACAGACAATTAAACGAGGTATCGATCAATATTTTAGAGGATAACACCGGTTAGGTCTGGGTTATGCCCGCATCTCGCTCATGATTCTGCCTTCATCGCATTCTCGTTCGCCAGAACCTGGGTTTTTTCGGGTTTGAATCACGTAGTAATGTGGTACCACGCAGTAACAGTCAATTAAACCTGGATTCGATCCACATTTTATAGGATAACACCGGTTAGGTCTGGGAAAGGTATGGGTTATGTCCGCATCTGGCTAATGATTTTGCTTTCTTCGCATACTTGTTGGCCAGTTCCTGGGTTTTTTCGTGTTTGAATCACGTAGTAATGTGGTACCACACTGAAACAGTCAATTAAACCTGGTTTCGATCCACATTTTAGAGGATAACGCCGGTTAGGTCTGGGTTAGTACTGGGTTATGCCCGCATCTGGCTCATGATTTTGCCTTCTTCGCATACTTGTTGGCCAGATCCTGTGTTTTTTTCTGGTTTGAATCACGTAGTAATGTGGTACCACACTGGAACAGACAATTAAACGAGGTTTCGATCAATATCTTAGAGGATAACACCGGTTAGGTCTGGGTTATGCCCGCATCTGGCTCTTGATTTTGACTTTTCTGCATACTTGTTGGCCAGATCCTTGGTTTTCCCCGGTTTGAATCACGTAGTAATATGATACCGCACTGAAACAGTCAATTAAACCTGGTTTCGATCCACATTTTAGAGGATAACACCGGTTAGGTCTGGGTTAGGTCTGGGTTATGCCCGCATCTGGCACATGATTTTGCCTTTTTCGCATGCTTGTTGGCCAGATCCTGGGTTTTTTTCTGGTTTGAATCACGTAGTAATGTGGTACCACACTGAAACAGACAATAAAACGAGGTTTCGATCAATATTTTAGAGGATAACACCGGTTAGGTCTGGGTTATGCCCGCATCTGGCTCTTGATTTTGACTTTTCCGCATACTTGTTGGCCAGATCCTTGGTTTTCCCTGGTTTGAATCACGTAGTAATGTGATACCGCACTGAAACAGTCAATTAAACCTGGATTCGATCAATATTTTAGAGGTTAAATCGGTTAGGTCTGGATTATGCCCGCATCTGGTACATGATTTTGCCTTGTTCGCATGCTTCTTGGATAGATCCTGGGTTTTTTCCTGTTTGAATCATGCAGTAATGTGGTACTACATTGAAACAGTCAATTAAACCTGGATTCGATCCACATTTTATAGGATAACACCGGTTAGGTCTGGGATAGGTATGGGTTATGTCCGCATTCTGCTCATGATTTTGCCTTCTTCGCATACTTGTTAGCCAGATTCTGGGTTTTTTCGGGTTTGAATCACGTAGTAATGTGGTACGACATTGAAACAGTCAATTAAACCTGGTTTCGATCCACATTTTATAGGACAACACCGGTTAGGTCTGGATTATGCCCGCATCTGCTACATGATTTTGCATTTTTCGCATATTTGTTGGACAGATCCTGGGTTTTTTCGGGTTTGAATCACGTAGTAATGTGTTACCACACAGGTAACTGTCAATTAAACCTGGATTCGGTCAGTATTTTAGAGGATAAAACCGGTTAGGTCTGGGTTATGCCCGCATCTGGCTCTTGATTTTGACTTTTCTGCATACTTGTTGGCCAGATCCTTGGTTTTCCCTGGTTTGAATCACGTAGTAATATGATACCGCACTGAAACAGTCAATTAAACCTGGTTTCGATCCACATTTTATAGGATAACACCGGTTAGGTCTGGGATAGGTATGGGTTATGTCCGCATTCTGCTCATGATTTTGCCTTCTTCGCATACTTGTTGGACAGATCCTGGGTTTTTTCGGGTTTGAATCATGTAGTAGTGTGATACCACACTGAAGCAGTCAATTATGCCTGGTTTTGATCAATATTTTAGAGGATAACACCGGTTAGGTCTGGGATAGGTCTGAGTTATGCCCGCATCTGGCTCATGATTTTGCCTTTTCCGCATACTTGTTGGCCAGATCCTGGGTTTTTGGGGTTTGAATCACGTTGTAATGTGGTACCACACAGTAACAGTCAATTAAACCTGGAGTCGATCCACATTTTATAGGATAACACCGGTTAGGTCTGGGATAGGTATGGGTTATGTCCGCATCTGGCTCATGATTTTGCTTTCTTCGCATACTTGTTGGCCAGATCCTGGGTTTTTTCGGGTTTGAATCACGTAGTAATGTGGTACCACACTGAAACAGCCAATTAAACCTGGTTTCGATCAATATTTTAGTGGATAACTCCGGTTAGGTCTGGGTGAGATCTGGGTTATGCCCGCATCTCGCTCATGATTCTGACTTCATCGCATTCCTGTTCGCCAGAACCTGCGTTTTTTGGGTTTGAATCACGTAGTAATGTGGTACCACACTGAAAGAGACAATTAAATCTGGTTTCGATCCACATTTTAGAGGATAACACCGGTTACGTCTGGGTTAGGACTGGGTTATGCCCGCACATCGCTCATGATTCTGCTTTCATCGCATTCTTGTTCGCCAGAACCTGGGTCTTTTCGGGTTTGAATCACGTAGTAATGTGGTACCACACAGTAACAGTCAATTAAACCTGGATTCGATCCACATTTTATAGGATAACTCCGGTTAGGTCTGGGATAGGTATGGGTTATGTCCGCATCTCGCTCATGATTCTGCCTTCATCGCATTCTTGTTCGCCAGAACCGGGGTTTTTTCGGGTTTGAATCACGCGGTAATGTGGTACCACACTGTAACAGACAATTAAACCTAGCTTCGATCAATATTTTAGTGGATAACACCGGTTAGGTCTGGGTTAGATCTGGGTTATGCCCGCATCTCGCTCATGATTCTGACTTCATCGCATTCCTGTTCGCCAGAACCTGCGTTTTTTGGGTTTGAATCACGTAGTAATGTGGTACCACACTGAAACAGTCAATTAAACCTGGTTTCGATCCACATTTTAGAGGATAACACCGGTTAGGTCTGGGTTATGCCCGCATCTGGCTCTAGATTTTGACTTTTCCGCATACTTGTTGGCCAGATCCTTGGTTTTCCCTGGTTTGAATCACGTAGTAATCTGATACCGCACTGAAACAGTCAATTAAACCTGGATTCGATCAATATTTTAGAGGATAACACCGGTTAGGTCTGGGTTAGGACTGGGTTATGCCCGCATCTGGCTCATGATTCTGCCTTCTTCGCATACTTGTTGGCCAGATCCTGGGTTTTTTCGGGTTTGAATCACTTAGTAATGTGGTACCACACTGAAACAGACAATTAAACCTGGTTTCGATCCACATTTTAGAGGATAACACCGGTTAGGTCTGGGTTAGGACTGGGTTATGCATTCACATCGCTCATGATTCTGCCTTCATCGCATTCCTGTTCGCCAGAACCTGGGTTTTTTCGGGTTTGAATCACGTAGTAATGTGGTACCACATTGAAACAGTCAATTAAACCTGGTTTCGATCAATATTTTGGAGGATAAAACCGGTTAGGTCTGGATTATGTCCGCATCTGGGACATGATTTTGCCTTTTTCGCATATTTGTTGGACAGATCCTGGGTTTTTTCGGGTTTGAATCATGTAGTAGTGTGATACCACACTGAAGCAGTCAATTAAGCCTGGTTTCGATCAATATTTTAGAGGATAACACCGGTTAGGTCTGGGTTAGGTCTGGGTTATGCCCGCATCTGGCACATGATTTTGCCTTCTTCGCATGCTTGTTGGCCAGATCCTAGGTTTTTTCTCTGGTTTGAATCACGTAGTAATGTGGTACCACACTGAAACAGACAATTAAACGAGGTTTCGATCAATATTTTAGAGGATAACACCGGTTAGGTCTGGGTTATGCCCGCATCTCGCTCATGATTCTGCCTTCATCGCATTCTCGTTCGCCAGAACCTGGGTTTTTTCGGGTTTGAATCACGTAGTAATGTGGTACCACGCAGTAACAGTCAATTAAACCTGGATTCGATCCACATTTTATAGGATAACACCGGTTAGGTCTGGGAAAGGTATGGGTTATGTCCGCATCTGGCTAATGATTTTGCTTTCTCCGCATACTTGTTGGCCAGTTCCTGTGTTTTTTTCTGGTTTGAATCACGTAGTAATGTGGTACCACACTGGAACAGACAATTAAACGAGGTTTCGATCAATATCTTAGAGGATAACACCGGTTAGGTCTGGGTTATGCCCGCATCTGCTACATGATTTTGCATTTTTCGCATATTTGTTGGACAGATCCTGGGTTATTTCGGGTTTGAGTCACGTAGTAATGTGTTACCACACAGGTAACTGTCAATTAAACCTGGATTCGGTCAGTATTTTAGAGGATAAAACCGGTTAGGTCTGGGTTAGGACTGGGTTATGCCCGCACATCGCTCATGATTCTGCCTTCATCGCATTCTTGTTCGCCAGAACCTAGGTTTTTTCGGGTTTGAATCGCGTAGTAACGTGGTACCACACAGTTACAGTCAATTAAACCTGGATTCGATCCACATTTTATAGGATAACACCGGTTAGGTCTGGGTTATACCCGCATCTGGCTCTTGATTTTGACTTTTCCGCATACTTGTTGGCCAGATCCTTGGTTTTCCCTGGTTTGAATCACGTAGTAATGTGATACCGCACTGAAATAGTCAATTAAACCTGGATTCGATCAATATTTTAGAGGATAAAACCGGGTAGGTCTGAATTATGCCCGCATCTGGTACATGATTTTGCCTTGTTCGCATGCTTCTTGGATAGATCCTGGGTTTTTTCCTGTTTGAATCACGCAGTAATGTGGTACTACATTGAAACAGTTAATTAAACCTGGATTCGATCCGCATTTTATAGGATAACACCGGTTAGGTCTGGGATAGGCATGGGTTATGTCCGCATTCTGCTCATGATTTTGGCTTCTTCGCATACTTGTTGGACAGATCCTGGGTTTTTTCGGGTTTGAGTCATGTAGTAGTGTGATACCACACTGAAGCAGTCAATTATGCCTGGTTTTGATCAATATTTTAGAGGATAACACCGGTTAGGTCTGGGATAGGTCTGAGTTATGCCCGCATCTGGCTCATGATTTTGCCTTTTCCGCATACTTGTTGGCCAGATCCTGGGTTTTTGGGGTTTGAATCACGTTGTAATGTGGTACCACACAGTAACAGTCAATTAAACCTGGTTTCGATCCACATTTTAGAGAATAACACCGGTTAGGTCTGGGTTAGATCTGGGTTATGTCAGCATCTGGCTCATGATTTTGCCTTCTTCGCATACTTGTTGGCCAGATCCTGGGTTTTTTCTGGTTTGAATCACGCAGTAATGTGGTACCACACTGTAACAGACAATTAAACCTGGTTTCGATCAATATTTTAGAGGATAACACCGGTTAGGTCTGGGTTAGGTCTGGGTTATGCCCGCATTTCGCTCATGATTCTGCCTTCATCGCATTCTTGTTCGCCAGAACCTGGGTTTTTTCGGGTTTGAATCACGTAGTAATGTGGTACCACACTGAAACAGTCAATTAAACGAGGTTTCGATCAATATTTTAGAGGATAACACCGGTTAGGTCTGGGTTATGCCCGCATCTGGCTCTTGATTTTGACTTTTCCGCATACTTGTTGGCCAGATCCTTGGTTTTCCCTGGTTTGAATCACGTAGTAATCTGATACCGCACTGAAACAGACAATTAAACCTGGTTTCGATCCACATTTTAGAGGATAACACCGGTTAGGTCTGGGTTAGGACTGGGTTATGCATTCACATCGCTCATGATTCTGCCTTCATCGCATTCTTGTTCGCCAGAACCTTGGTTTTTTCGGGTTTGAATCACGTAGTAATGTGGTACCACATTGAAACAGTCAATTAAACCTGGTTTCGATCAATATTTTGGAGGATAAAACCGGTTAGGTCTGGATTATGTCCGCATCTGGGACATGATTTTGCCTTTTTCGCATATTTGTTGGACAGATCCTGGGTTTTTTCGGGTTTGAATCATGTAGTAGTGTGATACCACACTGAAGCAGTCAATTAAGCCTGGTTTCGATCAATATTTTAGAGGATAACACCGGTTAGGTCTGGGTTAGGTCTGGGTTATGCCCGCATCTGGCACATGATTTTGCCTTCTTCGCATGCTTGTTGGCCAGATCCTAGGTTTTTTCTCTGGTTTGAATCACGTAGTAATGTGGTACCACACTGAAACAGACAATTAAACGAGGTTTCGATCAATATTTTAGAGGATAACACCGGTTAGGTCTGGGTTATGCCCGCATCTCGCTCATGATTCTGCCTTCATCGCATTCTCGTTCGCCAGAACCAGGGTTTTTTCGGGTTTGAATCACGTAGTAATGTGGTACCACGCAGTAACAGTCAATTAAACCTGGATTCGATCCACATTTTATAGGATAACACCGGTTAGGTCTGGGAAAGGTATGGGTTATGTCCGCATCTGGCTAATGATTTTGCTTTCTTCGCATACTTGTTGGCCAGTTCCTGGGGTTTTTCGTGTTTGAATCACGTAGTAATGTGGTACCACACTGAAACATTCAATTAAACCTGGTTTCGATCCACATTTTAGAGGATAACACCGGTTAGGTCTGGGTTAGGTCTGGGTTATGCCCGCATCTGGCACATGATTTTGCCTTCTTCGCATACTTGTTGGCCAGATCCTGTGTTTTTATCTGGTTTGAATCACGTAGTAATGTGGTACCACACTGAAACAGACAATAAAACGAGGTTTCGATCAATATTTTAGAGGATAACACCGGTTAGGTCTGGGTTATGCCCGCATCTGGCTCTTGATTTTGACTTTTCCGCATACTTGTTGGCCAGATCCTTGGTTTTCCCTGGTTTGAATCACGTAGTAATGTGATACCGCACTGAAACAGTCAATTAAACCTGGATTCGATCAATATTTTAGAGGATAAAACCGGTTAGGTCTGGATTATGCCCGCATCTGGTACATGATTTTGCCTTGTTCGCATGCTTCTTGGATAGATCCTGGGTTTTTTCCTGTTTGAATCACGTAGTAATGTGGTACTACATTGAAACAGTCAATTAAACCTGGATTCGATCCACATTTTATAGGATAACACCGGTTAGGTCTGGGATAGGTATGGGTTATGTCCGCATTCTGCTCATGATTTTGCCTTCTTCGCATACTTGTTGGCCAGATTCTGGGTTTTTTCGGGTTTGAATCACGTAGTAATGTGGTACGACATTGAAACAGTCAATTAAACCTGGTTTCGATCCACATTTTATAGGACAACACCGGTTAGGTCTGGGATAGGTATGGGTTATGTCCGCATCTGGCTCATGATTTTGCCTTGTTCGCATGCTTGTTGGCCAGATCCTAGGTTTTTTTCTAGTTTGAATCACGTAGTAATGTGGTATCACACTGAAACAGACAATTAAACATGGTTTCGATCAATATTTTAGACGTTGACACCGGTTAGGTCTGGATTATGCCCGCATCTGCTACATGATTTTGCATTTTTCGCATATTTGTTAGACAGATCCTGGGTTATTTCGGGTTTGAGTCACGTAGTAATGTGTTACCACACAGGTAACTGTCAATTAAACCTGGATTCGGTCAGTATTTTAGGGGATAAAACCGGTTAGGTCTGGGTTAGGACTGGGTTATGCCCGCACATCGCTCATGATTCTGCCTTCATCGCATTCTTGTTCGCCAGAACCTAGGTTTTTTCGGGTTTGAATCGCGTAGTAACGTGGTACCACACAGTTACAGTCAATTAAACCTGGATTCGATCCACATTTTATAGGATAACACCGGTTAGGTCTGGGTTATGCCCGCATCTGGCTCTTGATTTTGACTTTTCCGCATACTTGTTGGCCAGATCCTTGGTTTTCCCTGGTTTGAATCACGTAGAAATGTGATACCGCACTGAAATAGTCAATTAAACCTGGATTCGATCAATATTTTAGAGGATAAAACCGGTTAGGTCTGAATTATGCCCGCATCTGGTACATGATTTTGCCTTGTTCGCATGCTTCTTGGATAGATCCTGGGTTTTTTCCTGTTTGAATCACGCAGTAATGTGGTACTACATTGAAACAGTTAATTAAACCTGGATTCGATCCGCATTTTATAGGATAACACCGGTTAGGTCTGGGATAGGCATGGGTTATGTCCGCATTCTGCTCATGATTTTGGCTTCTTCGCATACTTGCTGGACAGATCCCGGGTTTTTTCGGGTTTGAATCATGTAGTAGTGTGATACCACACTGAAGCAGTCAATTATGCCTGGTTTTGATCAATATTTTAGAGGATAACACCGGTTAGGTCTGGGATAGGTCTGAGTTATGCCCGCATCTGGCTCATGATTTTGCCTTTTCCGCATACTTGTTGGCCAGATCCTGGGTTTTTGGGGTTTGAATCACGTTGTAATGTGGTACCACACAGTAACAGTCAATTAAACCTGGAGTCGATCCACATTTTATAGGATAACACCGGTTAGGTCTGGGATAGGTATGGGTTATGTCCGCATCTGGCTCATGATTTTGCTTTCTTCGCATACTTGTTGGCCAGATCCTGGGTTTTTTCGTGTTTGAATCACGTAGTAATGTGGTACCACACTGAAACAGCCAATTAAACCTGGTTTCGATCCACATTTTAGAGAATAACACCGGTTAGGTCTGGGTTAGATCTGGGTTATGTCAGCATCTGGCTCATGATTTTGCCTTCTTCGCATACTTGTTGGCCAGATCCTGGGTTTTTTCTGGTTTGAATCACGCAGTAATGTGGTACCACACTGTAACAGACAATTAAACCTGGTTTCGATCAATATTTTAGAGGATAACACCGGTTAGGTCTGGGTTAGGACTGGGTTATGCCCGCATCTGGCTCATGATTTTGCCTTCTTCGCATACTTGTTGGCCAGATTCTGGGTTTTTTCGGGTTTGAATCACGTAGTAATGTGGTACCACACTGAAACAGACAATTAAACCTGGTTTCGATCAATATTTTAGAGGATAACACCGGCTAGGTCTGGGTTAGGTCTGGGTTATGCCCGCATTTCGCTCATGATTCTGCCTTCATCGCATTCTTGTTCGCCAGAACCTGGGTTTTTTCGGGTTTGAATCACGTAGTAATGTGGTACCACACTGAAACAGTCAATTAAACGAGGTTTCGATCAATATTTTAGAGGATAACACCGGTTAGGTCTGGGTTATGCCCGCATCTGGCTCTTGATTTTGACTTTTCCGCATACTTGTTGGCCAGATCCTTGGTTTTCCCTGGTTTGAATCACGTAGTAATCTGATACCGCACTGAAACAGACAATTAAACCTGGTTTCGATCCACATTTTAGAGGATAACACCGGTTAGGTCTGGGTTAGGACTGGGTTATGCATTCACATCGCTCGTGATTCTGCCTTCATCGCATTCTTGTTCGCCAGAACCTTGGTTTTTTCGGGTTTGAATCACGTAGTAATGTGGTACCACATTGAAACAGTCAATTAAACCTGGTTTCGATCAATATTTTGGAGGATAAAACCGGTTAGGTCTGGATTATGTCCGCATCTGGGACATGATTTTGCCTTTTTCGCATATTTGTTGGACAGATCCTGGGTTTTTTCGGGTTTGAATCATGTAGTAGTGTGATACCACACTGAAGCAGTCAATTAAGCCTGGTTTCGATCAATATTTTAGAGGATAACACCGGTTAGGTCTGGGTTAGGTCTGGGTTATGCCCGCATCTGGCACATGATTTTGCCTTCTTCGCATGCTTGTTGGCCAGATCCTAGGTTTTTTCTCTGGTTTGAATCACGTAGTAATGTGGTACCACACTGAAACAGACAATTAAACGAGGTTTCGATCAATATTTTAGAGGATAACACCGGTTAGGTCTGGGTTATGCCCGCATCTCGCTCATGATTCTGCCTTCATCGCATTCTCGTTCGCCAGAACCTGGGTTTTTTCGGGTTTGAATCACGTAGTAATGTGGTACCACGCAGTAACAGTCAATTAAACCTGGATTCGAGCCACATTTTATAGGATAACACCGGTTAGGTCTGGGAAAGGTATGGGTTATGTCCGCATCTGGCTAATGATTTTGCTTTCTTCGCATACTTGTTGGCCAGTTCCTGGGTTTTTTCGTGTTTGAATCACGTAGTAATGTGGTACCACACTGAAACATTCAATTAAACCTGGTTTCGATCCACATTTTAGAGGATAACACCGGTTAGGTCTGGGTTAGGTCTGGGTTATGCCCGCATCTGGCACATGATTTTGCCTTCTTCGCATACTTGTTGGCCAGATCCTGTGTTTTTTTCTGGTTTGAATCACGTAGTAATGTGGTACCACACTGGAACAGACAATTAAACGAGGTTTCGATCAATATCTTAGAGGATAACACCGGTTAGGTCTGGGTTATGCCCGCATCTGGATCTTGATTTTGACTTTTCTGCATACTTGTTGGCCAGATCCTTGGTTTTCCCTGGTTTGAATCACGTAGTAATATGATACCGCACTGAAACAGTCAATTAAACCTGGTTTCGATCCACATTTTAGAGGATAACACCGGTTAGGTCTGGGTTAGGTCTGGGTTATGCCCGCATCTGGCACATGATTTTGCCTTCTTCGCATGCTTGTTGGCCAGATCCTGGGTTTTTTCCTGGTTTGAATCACGTAGTAATGTGGTACCACACTGAAACAGACAATAAAACGAGGTTTCGATCAATATTTTAGAGGATAACACCGGTTAGGTCTGGGTTATGCCCGCATCTGGCACATGATTTTGACTTTTCCGCATACTTGTTGGCCAGATCCTTGGTTTTCCCTGGTTTGAATCACGTAGTAATGTGATACCGCACTGAAACAGTCAATTAAACCTGGATTCGATCAATATTTTAGAGGATAAAACCGGTTAGGTCTGGATTATGCCCGCATCTGGTACATGATTTTGCCTTGTTCGCATGCTTCTTGGATAGATCCTGGGTTTTTTCCTGTTTGAATCACGTAGTAATGTGGTACTACATTGAAACAGTCAATTAAACCTGGATTCGATCCACATTTTATAGGATAACACCGGTTAGGTCTGGGATAGGTATGGGTTATGTCCGCATTCTGCTCATGATTTTGCCTTCTTCGCATACTTGTTGGCCAGATTCTGGGTTTTTTCGGGTTTGAATCACGTAGTAATGTGGTACGACATTGAAACAGTCAATTAAACCTGGTTTCGATCCACATTTTATAGGACAACACCGGTTAGGTCTGGGATAGGTATGGGTTATGTCGGCATCTGGCTCATGATTTTGCCTTGTTCGCATGATTGTTGGCCAGATCCTAGGTTTTTTTCTAGTTTGAATCACGTAGTAATGTGGTATCACACTGAAACAGACAATTAAACATGGTTTCGATCAATATTTTAGACGACGACACCGGTTAGGTCTGGATTATGCCCGCATCTGCTACATGATTTTGCATTTTTCGCATATTTGTTGGACAGATCCTGGGTTTTTTCGGGTTTGAATCACGTAGTCATGTGTTATCACACAGGTAACTGTCAATTAAACCTGGATTCGGTCAGTATTTTAGAGGATAAAACCGGTTAGGTCTGGGTTAGGACTGGGTTATGCCCGCACATCGCTCATGATTCTGCCTTCATCGCATTCTTGTTCGCCAGAACCTAGGTTTTTTCGGGTTTGAATCGCGTAGTAACGTGGTACCACACAGTTACAGTCAATTAAACCTGGATTCGATCCACATTTTATAGGATAACACCGGTTAGGTCTGGGTTATGCCCGCATCTGGCTCTTGATTTTGCCTTCTTCGCATACTTGTTGGACAGATCCTGGGTTTTTTCGGGTTTGAATCATGTAGTAGTGTGATACCACACTGAAGCAGTCAATTATGCCTGGTTTTGATCAATATTTTAGAGGATAACACCGGTTAGGTCTGGGATAGGTCTGAGTTATGCCCGCATCTGGCTCATGATTTTGCCTTTTCCGCATACTTGTTGGCCAGATCCTGGGTTTTTGGGGTTTGAATCACGCAGTAATGTGGTACCACACTGTAACAGGCAATTAAACCTAGTTTCGATCAATATTTTAGTGGATAACACCGGTTAGGTCTGGGTTAGATCTGGGTTATGCCCGCATCTCGCTCATGATTCTGACTTCATCGCATTCTTGTTCGCCAGAACCTGCGTTTTTTGGGTTTGAATCACGTAGTAATGTGGTACCACACTGAAACAGTCAAATAAACCTGGTTTCGATCCACATTATAGAGGATAACACCGGTTAGGTCTGGGTTAGGTCTGGGTTATGCCCGCATCTGGCACATGATTATGCCTTCTTCGCATGCTTGTTGGTCAGATCCTGGGTTTTTTTCTGGTTTGAATCACGTAGTAATGTGGTACCACACTGAAACAGACAACTAAACGAGGTTTCGATCAATATTTTAGAGGATAACACCGGTTAGGTCTGGGTTATGCCCGCATCTCGCTCATGATTCTGACTTCATCGCATTCCTGTTCGCCAGAACCTGCGTTTTTTGGGTTTGAATCACGTAGTAATGTGGTACCACACTGAAACAGTCAATTAAACCTGGATTCGATCAATATTTTAGAGGATAACACCGGTTAGGTCTGGGTTAGGACTGGGTTATGCCCGAATCTGGCTCATGATTTTGCCTTCTTCGCATACTTGTTGGCCAGATCCTGGGTTTTTTCGGGTTTGAATCACTTAGTAATGTGGTACCACACTGAAACAGACAATTAAACCTGGTTTCGATCCACATTTTAGAGGATAACACCGGTTAGGTCTGAGTTAGGACTGGGTTATGCATTCACATCGCTCATGATTCTGCCTTCATCGCATTCTTGTTCGCCAGAACCTGGGTTTTTTCGGGTTTGAATCACGTAGTAATGTGGTACCACATTGAAACAGTCAATTAAACCTGGTTTCGATCAATATTTTGGAGGATAAAACCGGTTAGGTCTGGATTATGTCCGCATCTGGGACATGATTTTGCCTTTTTCGCATATTTGTTGGACAGATCCTGGGTTTTTTCGGGTTTGAATCATGTAGTAGTGTGATACCACACTGAAGCAGTTAATTAAGCCTGGTTTCGATCAATATTTTAGAGGATAACACCGGTTAGGTCTGGGTTAGGTCTGGGTTATGCCCGCATCTGGCACATGATTTTGCCTTCTTCGCATGCTTGTTGGCCAGATCCTAGGTTTTTTCTCTGGTTTGAATCACGTAGTAATGTGGTACCACACTGAAACAGACAATTAAACGAGGTTTCGATCAATATTTTAGAGGATAACACCGGTTAGGTCTGGGTTATGCCCGCATCTCGCTCATGATTCTGCCTTCATCGCATTCTCGCTCGCCAGAACCTGGGTTTTTTCGGGTTTGAATCACGTAGTAATGTGGTACCACGCAGTAACAGTCAATTAAACCTGGATTCGATCCACATTTTATAGGATAACACCGGTTAGGTCTGGGAAAGGTATGGGTTATGTCCGCATCTGGCTAATGATTTTGCTTTCTTCGCATACTTGTTGGCCAGTTCCTGGGTTTTTTCGTGTTTGAATCACGTAGTAATGTGGTACCACACTGAAACAGTCAATTAAACCTGGTCTCGATCCACATTTTAGAGGATAACACCGGTTAGGTCTGGGTTAGGTCTGGGTTATGCCCGCATCTGGCACATGATTTTGCCTTCTTCGCATACTTGTTGGCCAGATCCTGTGTTTTTTTCTGGTTTGAATCACGTAGTAATGTGGTAACACACTGGAACAGACAATTAAACGAGGTTTCGATCAATATCTTAGAGGATAACACCGGTTAGGTCTGGGTTATGCCCGCATCTGGCTCTTGATTTTGACTTTTCTGCATACTTGTTGGCCAGATCCTTGGTTTTCCCTGGTTTGAATCACGTAGTAATATGATACCGCACTGAAACAGTCAATTAAACCTGGTTTCGATCCACATTTTAGAGGATAACACCGGTTAGGTCTGGGTTAGGTCTGGGTTATGCCCGCATCTGGCACATGATTTTGCCTTCTTCGCATGCTTGTTGGCCAGATCCTGGGTTTTTTTCTGGTTTGAATCACGTAGTAATGTGGTACCACACTGAAACAGACAATAAAACGAGGTTTCGATCAATATTTTAGAGGATAACACCGGTTAGGTCTGGGTTATGCCCGCATCTGGCTCTTGATTTTGACTTTTCCGCATACTTGTTGGCCAGATCCTTGGTTTTCCCTGGTTTGAATCACGTAGTAATGTGATACCGCACTGAAACAGTCAATTAAACCTGGATACGATCAATATTTTAGAGGATAAAACCGGTTAGGTCTGGATTATGCCCGCATCTGGTACATGATTTTGCCTTGTTCGCATGCTTCTTGGATAGATCCTGGGTTTTTTCCTGTTTGAATCACGCAGTAATGTGGTACTACATTGAAACAGTCAATTAAACCTGGATTCGATCCACATTTTATAGGATAACACCGGTTAGGTCTGGGATAGGTATGGGTTATGTCCGCATTCTGCTCATGATTTTGCCTTATTCGCATACTTGTTGGCCAGATTCTGGGTTTTTTCGGGTTTGAATCACGTAGTAATGTGGTACGACATTGAAACAGTCAATTAAACCTGGTTTCGATCCACATTTTATAGGACAACACCGGTTAGGTCTGGATTATGCCCGCATCTGCTACATGATTTTGCATTTTTCGCATATTTGTTGGACAGATCCTGGGTTTTTTCGGGTTTGAATCACGTAGTAATGTGTTACCACACAGGTAACTGTCAATTAAACCTGGATTCGGTCAGTATTTTAGAGGATAAAACCGGTTAGGCCTGGGTTAGGACTGGGTTATGCCCGCACATCGCTCATGATTCTGCCTTCATCGCATTCTTGTTCGCCAGAACCTGGGTTTTTTCGGGTTTGAATCGCGTAGTAACGTGGTACCACACAGTTACAGTCAATTAAACCTGGATTCGATCCACATTTTATAGGATAACACCGGTTAGGTCTGGGTTATGCTCGCATCTGGCTCTTGATTTTGGCTTTTCCGCATACTTGTTGGCCAGATCCTTGGTTTTCCCTGGTTTGAATCACGTAGTAATGTGATACCGCACTGAAACAGTCAATTAAACCTGGATTCGATCAATATTTTAGAGGATAAAACCGGTTAGGTCTGGATTATGCCCGCATCTGGTACATGATTTTGCCTTGTTCGCATGCTTCTTGGATAGATCCTGGGTTTTTTCCTGTTTGAATCACGCAGTAATGTGGTACTACATTGAAACAGTTAATTGAACCTGGATTCGATCCACATTTTATAGGATAACACCGGTTAGGTCTGGGATAGGTCTGAGTTATGCCCGCATCTGGCTCATGATTTTGCCTTTTCCGCATACTTGTTGGCCAGATCCTGGGTTTTTGGGGTTTGAATCACGTTGTAATGTGGTACCACACAGTAACAGTCAATTAAACCTGGAGTCGATCCACATTTTATAGGATAACACCGGTTAGGTCTGGGATAGGTATGGGTTATGTCCGCATCTGGCTCATGATTTTGCTTTCTTCGCATACTTGTTGGCCAGATCCTGGGTTTTTTCGGGTTTGAATCACGTAGTAATGTGGTACCACACTGAAACAGGCAATTAAATCTGGTTTCGATCCACATTTTAGAGGATAACACCGGTTACGTCTGGGTTAGGACTGGGTTATGCCCGCACATCGCTCATGATTCTGCTTTCATCGCATTCTTGTTCGCCAGAACCTGGGTCTTTTCGGGTTTGAATCACGTAGTAATGTGGTACCACACAGTAACAGTCAATTAAACCTGGATTCGATCCACATTTTATAGGATAACTCCGGTTAGGTCTGGGATAGGTATGGGTTATGTCCGCATCTGGCTCATGATTTTGCTTTCTTCGCATACTTGTTGGCCAGATCCTGTGTTTTTTCGTGTTTGAATCACGTAGTAATGTGGTACCATACTGAAACAGTCAATTAAACCTGGTTTGGATCCACATTTTAGAGGATAACACCGGTTAGGTCTGGGTTAGATCTGGGTTATGCCCGCATCTCGCTCATGATTCTGCCTTCATCGCATTCTTGTTCGCCAGAACCTGGGTTTTTTGGGGGTTGAATCACGTATTAATGTGGTACCACACTTAAACAGACAATTAAACCTGGGTTCGATCCACATTTTAGAGGATAACACCGGTTAGGTCTGGATTAGGTCTGGGTTATGCCCGCATCTGGCACATGATTTTGCCTTCTTCGCATGCTTGTTGGCCAGATCCTGGGTTTTTTCTGTTTTGAATCACGTAGTAATGTGGTACCGCACAGAAACAGTCAATTAAACCTGGATTCGATCAATATTTTAGAGGATAAAACCGGTTAGGTCTGGATTATGTCCGCATCTGGGACATGATTTTGCCTTTTTCGCATATTTGTTGGACAGATCCCTGGTTTTTTCGGGTTTGAATCATGTAGTAGTGTGATACCACACTGAAGCAGTCAATTAAGCCTGGTTTCGATCAATATTTTAGAGGATAACACCGGTTAGGTCTGGGTTAGGTCTGGGTTATGCCCGCATCTGGCACATGATTTTGCCTTCTTCGCATGCTTGTTGGCCAGATCCTGGGTTTTTTCTCTGGTTTGAATCACGTAGTAATGTGGTACCACACTGAAACAGACAATTAAACGAGGTTTCGATCAATATTTTAGAGGATAACACCGGTTAGGTCTGGGTTATGCCCGCATCTCGCTCATGATTCTGCCTTCATCGCATTCTCGTTCGCCAGAACCTGGGTTTTTTCGGGTTTGAATCACGTAGTAATGTGGTACCACGCAGTAACAGTCAATTAAACCTGGATTCGATCCACATTTTATAGGATAACACCGGTTAGGTCTGGGAAAGGTATGGGTTATGTCCGCATCTGGCTAATGATTTTGCTTTCTTCGCATACTTGTTGGCCAGTTCCTGGGTTTTTTCGTGTTTGAATCACGTAGTAATGTGGTACCACACTGAAACATTCAATTAAACCTGGTTTCGATCCACATTTTAGAGGATAACACCGGTTAGGTCTGGATTATGCCCGCATCTGCTACATGATTTTGCATTTTTCGCATATTTGTTGGACAGATCCTGGGTTTTTTCGGGTTTGAATCACGTAGTAACGTGGTACGACATTGAAACAGTCAATTAAACCTGGTTTCGATCCACATTTTAGAGGATAACACCGGTTAGGTCTGGATTAGGTCTGGGTTATGCCCGCATCTGGCACATGATTTTGCCTTCTTCGCATACTTGTTGGCCAGATCCTTGGTTTTCCCTGGTTTGAATCACGTAGTAATGTGATACCGCACTGAAACAGCCAATTAAACCTGGATTCGATCAATATATTAGAGGATAAAACCGGTTAGGTCTGGATTATGCCCGCATCTGGTACATGATTTTGCCTTGTTCGCATGCATCTTGGATAGATCCTGGGTTTTTTCCTGTTTGAATCACGCAGTAATGTGGTACTACATTGAAACAGTCAATTAAACCTGGATTCGATCCACATTTTATAGGATAACACCGGTTAGGTCTGGGATAGGTATGGGTTATGTCCGCATTCTGCTCATGATTTTGCCTTCTTCGCATACTTGTTGGCCAGATTCTGGGTTTTTTCGGGTTTGAATCACGTAGTAATGTGTTACCACACAGGTAACTGTCAATTAAACCTGGATTCGGTCAGTATTTCAGAGGATAAAACCGGTTAGGTCTGGGTTAGGACTGGGTTATGCCCGTACATCGCTCATGATTCTGCCTTCATCGCATTCTTGTTCGCCAGAACCTGGGTTTTTTCGGGTTTGAATCGCGTAGTAACGTGGTACCACACAGTTACAGTCAATTAAACCTGGATTCGATCCACATTTTATAGGATAACACCGGTTAGGTCTGGGTTATGCCCGCATCTGGCTCTTGATTGTGACTTTTCCGCATACTTGTTGGCCAGATCCTTGGTTTTCCCTGGTTTGAATCACGTAGTAATGTGATACCGCACTGAAACTGTCAATTAAACCTGGATTCGATCAATATTTTAGAGGATAAAACCGGTTAGGTCTGGATTATGCCCGCATCTGGTACATGATTTTGCCTTGTTCGCATGCTTCTTGGATAGATCCTGGGTTTTTTCCTGTTTGAATCACGCAGTAATGTGGTACTACATTGAAACAGTCAATTAAACCTGGATTCGATCCACATTTTATAGGAGAACACCGGTTAGGTCTGGGATAGGTATGGGTTATGTCCGCATTCTGCTCATGATTTTGCCTTCTTCGCATACTTGTTGGACAGATCCTGGGTTTTTTCGGGTTTGAATCATGTAGTAGTGTGATACCACACTGAAGCAGTCAATTATGCCTGGTTTTGATCAATATTTTAGAGGATAACACCGGTTAGGTCTGGGTAATGCCCGCATCTCGCTCATGATTCTGCCTTCATCGCATTCTCGTTCGCCAGAACCTGGGTTTTTTCGGGTTTGAATCACGTAGTAATGTGGTACCACGCAGTAACAGTCAATTAAACCTGGATTCGATCCACATTTTATAGGATAACACCGGTTAGGTCTGGGAAAGGTATGGGTTATGTCCGCATCTGGCTAATGATTTTGCTTTCTTCGCATACTTGTTGGCCATTTCCTGGGTTTTTTCGTGTTTGAATCACGTAGTAATGTGGTACCACACTGAAACAGTCAATTAAACCTGGTTTCGATCCACATTTTAGAGGATAACACCGGTTAGGTCTGGGTTAGGTCTGGGTTATGCCCGCATCTGGCACATGATTTTGCCTTCTTCGCATACTTGTTGGCCAGATCCTTGGTTTTCCCTGGTTTGAATCACGTAGTAATATGATACCGCACTGAAGCAGTCAATTAAACCTGGTTTCGATCCACATTTTAGAGGATAACACCGGTTAGGTCTGGGTTAGGTCTGGGTTATGCCCGCATCTGGCACATGATTATGCCTTTTTCGCATGCTTGTTGGCCAGATCCTGGGTTTTTTTCTGGTTTGAATCACGTAGTAATGTGGTACCACACTGAAACAGACAATTAAACGAGGTCTCGATCAATATTTTAGAGCATAACACCGGTTAGGTCTGGGTTATGCCCGCATCTGGCTCTTGATTTTGACTTTTCCGCATACTTGTTGGCCAGATCCTCGGTTTTCCCTGGTTTGAATCACGTAGTAATGTGATACCGCACTGAAACAGTCAATTAAACCTGGATTCGATCAATATATTAGAGGATAAAACCGGTTAGGTCTGGATTATGCCCGCATCTGGTACATGATTTTGCCTTGTTCGCATGCATCTTGGATAGATCCTGGGTTTTTTCCTGTTTGAATCACGCAGTAATGTGGTACTACATTGAAACAGTCAATTAAACCTGGATTCGATCCACATTTTATAGGATAACACCGGTTAGGTCTGGGATAGGTATGGGTTATGTCCGCATTCTGCTCATGATTTTGCCTTCTTCGCATACTTGTTGGCCAGATTCTGGGTTTTTTCGGGTTTGAATCACGTAGTAATGTGGTACGACATTGAAACAGTCAATTAAACCTGGTTTCGATCCACATTTTATAGGACAACACCGGTTAGGTCTGGGATAGGTATGGGTTATGTCCGCATCTGGCTCATGATTTTGCCTTGTTCTCATGCTTGTTGGCCAGATCCTAGGTTTTTTTCTAGTTTGAATCACGTAGTAATGTGGTACCACACTGAAACAGACAATTAAACATGGTTTCGATCAATATTTTAGACGATAACACCGGTTAGGTCTGGATTATGCCCGCATCTGCTACATGATTTTGCATTTTTCGCATATTTGTTGGACAGATCCTGGGTTTTTTCGGGTTTGAATCACGTAGTAATGTGTTACTACACAGGTAACTGTCAATTAAACCTGGATTCGGTCAGTATTTTAGAGGATAAAACCGGTTAGGTCTGGGTTAGGACTGGGTTATGCCCGCACATCGCTCATGATTCTGCCTTCATCGCATTCTTGTTCGCCAGAACCTGGGTTTTTTCGGGTTTGAATCGCGTAGTAACGTGGTACCACACAGTTACAGTCAATTAAACCTGGATTCGATCCACATTTTATAGGATAACACCGGTTAGGTCTGGGTTATGCCCGCATCTGGCTCTTGATTGTGACTTTTCCGCACACTTGTTGGCCAGATCCTTGGTTTTCCCTGGTTTGAATCACGTAGTAATGTGATACCGCACTGAAACAGTCAATTAAACCTGGATTCGATCAATATTTTAGAGGATAAAACCGGTTAGGTCTGGATTATGCCCGCATCTGGTACATGATTTTGCCTTGTTCGCATGCTTCTTGGATAGATCCTGGGTTTTTTCCTGTTTGAATCACGCAGTAATGTGGTACTACATTGAAACAGTCAATTAAACCTGGATTCGATCCACATTTTATAGGAGAACACCGGTTAGGTCTGGGATAGGTATGGGTTATGTCCGCATTCTGCTCATGATTTTGCCTTCTTCGCATACTTGTTGGACAGATCCTGGGTTTTTTCGGGTTTGAATCATGTAGTAGTGTGATACCACACTGAAGCAGTCAATTATGCCTGGTTTTGATCAATATTTTAGAGGATAACACCGGTTAGGTCTGGGATAGGTCTGAGTTATGCCCGCATCTGGCTCATGATTTTGCCTTTTCCGCATACTTGTTGGCCAGATCCTGGGTTTTTGGGGTTTGAATCACGTTGTAATGTGGTACCACACAGTAACAGTCAATTAAACCTGGAGTCGATCCACATTTTATAGGATAACACCGGTTAGGTCTGGGAAAGGTATGGGTTATGTCCGCATCTGGCTAATGATTTTGCTTTCTTCGCATACTTGTTGGCCAGTTCCTGGGTTTTTTCGTGTTTGAATCACGTAGTAATGTGATACCGCACTGAAACAGTCAATTAACCTGGTTTCGATCCACATTTTAGAGGATAACACCGGTTAGGTCTGGGTTAGGTCTGGGTTATGCCCGCATCTGGCACATGATTTTGCCTTTTTCGCATGCTTGTTGCCCAGATCCTGGGTTTTTTTCTGGTTTGAATCACGTAGTAATGTGGTACCACACTGAAACAGACAATTAAACGAGGTCTCGATCAATATTTTAGAGCATAACACCGGTTAGGTCTGGGTTATGCCCGCATCTGGCTCTTGATTTTGACTTTTCCGCATACTTGTTGGCCAGATCCTTGGTTTTCCCTGGTTTGAATCACGTAGTAATGTGATACCGCACTGAAACAGTCAATTAAACCTGGATTCGATCAATATATTAGAGGATAAAACCGGTCAGGTCTGGATTATGCCCGCATCTGGTACATGATTTTGCCTTGTTCGCATGCATCTTGGATAGAACCTGGGTTTTTTCGGGTTTGAATCGCGTAGTAACGTGGTACCACACAGTTACAGTCAATTAAACCTGGATTCGATCCACATTTTATAGGATAACACCGGTTAGGTCTGTGTTATGCCCGCATCTGGCTCTTGATTGTGACTTTTCCGCATACTTGTTGGCCAGATCCTTGGTTTTCCCTGGTTTGAATCACGTAGTAATGTGATACCGCACTGAAACAGTCAATTAAACCTGGATTCGATCAATATTTTAGAGGATAAAACCGGTTAGGTCTGGATTATGCCCGCATCTGGTACATGATTTTGCCTTGTTCGCATGCTTCTTGGATAGATCCTGGGTTTTTTCCTGTTTGAATCACGCAGTAATGTGGTACTACATTGAAACAGTCAATTAAACCTGGATTCGATCCACATTTTATAGGAGAACACCGGTTAGGTCTGGGATAGGTATGGGTTATGTCCGCATTCTGCTCATGATTTTGCCTTCTTCGCATACTTGTTGGACAGATCCTGGGTTTTTTCGGGTTTGAATCATGTAGTAGTGTGATACCACACTGAAGCAGTCAATTATGCCTGGTTTTGATCAATATTTTGGAGGATAACACCGGTTAGGTCTGGGATAGGTCTGAGTTATGCCCGCATCTGGCTCATGATTTTGCCTTTTCCGCATACTTGTTGGCCATATCCTGGGTTTTTGGGGTTTGAACCACGTTGTAATGTGGTACCACACAGTAACAGTCAATTAAACCTGGAGTCGATCCACATTTTATAGGATAACACCGGTTAGGTCTGGGAAAGGTATGGGTTATGTCCGCATCTGGCTAATGATTTTGCTTTCTTCGCATACTTGTTGGCCAGTTCCTGGGTTTTTTCGTGTTTGAATCACGTAGTAATGTGGTACCACACTGAAACATTCAATTAAACCTGGTTTCGATCCACATTTTAGAGGATAACACCGGTTAGGTCTGGGTTAGGTCTGGGTTATGCCCGCATCTGGCACATGATTTTGCCTTCTTCGCATACTTGTTGGCCAGATCCTGTGTTTTTTTCTGGTTTGAATCACGTAGTAATGTGGTACCACACTGGAACAGACAATTAAACGAGGTTTCGATCAATATCTTAGAGGATAACACCGGTTAGGTCTGGGTTATGCCCGCATCTGGCTCTTGATTTTGACTTTTCTGCATACTTGTTGGCCAGATCCTTGGTTTTCCCTGGTTTGAATCACGTAGTAATATGATACCGCACTGAAACAGTCAATTAAACCTGGTTTCGATCCACATTTTAGAGGATAACACCGGTTAGGTCTGGGTTAGGTCTGGGTTATGCCCGCATCTGGCACATGATTTTGCCTTCTTCGCATGCTTGTTGGCCAGATCCTTGGTTTTTTTCTGGTTTGAATCACGTAGTAATGTGGTACCACACTGAAACAGACAATAAAACGAGGTTTCGATCAATATTTTAGAGGATAACACCGGTTAGGTCTGGGTTATGCCCGCATCTGGCTCTTGATTTTGACTTTTCCGCATACTTGTTGGCCAGATCCTTGGTTTTCCCTGGTTTGAATCACGTAGTAATGTGATACCGCACTGAAACAGTCAATTAAACCTGGATTCGATCAATATTTTAGAGGATAAAACCGGTTAGGTCTGGATTATGCCCGCATCTGGTACATGATTTTGCCTTGTTCGCATGCTTCTTGGATAGATCCTGGGTTTTTTCCTGTTTGAATCACGTAGTAATGTGGTACTACATTGAAACAGTCAATTAAACCTGGATTCGATCCACATTTTATAGGATAACACCGGTTAGGTCTGGGATAGGTATGGGTTATGTCCGCATTCTGCTCATGATTTTGCCTTCTTCGCATACTTGTTGGCCAGATTCTGGGTTTTTTCGGGTTTGAATCACGTAGTAATGTGGTACGACATTGAAACAGTCAATTAAACCTGGTTTCGATCCACATTTTATAGGACAACACCGGTTAGGTCTGGGATAGGTATGGGTTATGTCCGCATCTGGCTCATGATTTTGCCTTGTTCGCATGCTTGTTGGCCAGATCCTAGGATTTTTTCTAGTTTGAATCACGTAGTAATGTGGTATCACACTGAAACAGACAATTAAACATGGTTTCGATCAATATTTTAGACGATGACACCGGTTAGGTCTGGATTATGCCCGCATCTGCTACATGATTTTGCATTTTTCGCATATTTGTTGGACAGATCCTGGGTTTTTTCGGGTTTGAATCACGTAGTAATGTGTTACCACACAGGTAACTGTCAATTAAACCTGGATTCGGTCAGTATTTTAGAGGATAAAACCGGTTAGGTCTGGGTTAGGACTGGGTTATGCCCGCACATCGCTCATGATTCTGCCTTCATCGCATTCTTGTTCGCCAGAACCTAGGTTTTTTCGGGTTTGAATCGCGTAGTAACGTGGTACCACACAGTTACAGTCAATTAAACCTGGATTCGATCCACATTTTATAGGATAACACCGGTTAGATCTGGGTTATGCCCGCATCTGGCTCTTGATTTTGACTTTTCCGCATACTTGTTGGCCAGATCCTTGGTTTTCCCTGGTTTGAATCACGTAGTAATGTGATACCGCACTGAAACAGTCAATTAAACCTGGATTCGATCTATATTTTAGAGGATAAAACCGGTTAGGTCTGGATTATGCCCGCATCTGGTACATGATTTTGCCTTGTTCGCATGCTTCTTGGATAGATCCTGGGTTTTTTCCTGTTTGAATCACGCAGTAATGTGGTACTACATTGAAGCAGTTAATTAAACCTGGATTCGATCCACATTTTATAGGATAACACCGGTTAGGTCTGGGATAGGTATGGGTTATGTCCGCATTCTGCTCATGATTTTGCCTTCTTCGCATACTTGTTGGACAGATCCTGGGTTTTTTCGGGTTTGAATCATGTAGTAGTGTGATACCACACTGAAGCAGTCAATTATGCCTGGTTTTGATCTATATTTTAGAGGATAACACCGGTTAGGTCTGGGATAGGTCTGAGTTATGCCCGCATCTGGCTCATGATTTTGCCTTTTCCGCATACTTGTTGGCCAGATCCTGGGTTTTTGGGGTTTGAATCACGCAGTAATGTGGTACCACACTGTAACAGACAATTAAACCTAGTTTCGATCAATATTTTAGTGGATAACACCGGTTAGGTCTGGGTTAGATCTGGGTTATGCCCGCATCTCGCTCATGATTCTGACTTCATCGCATTCCTGTTCGCCAGAACCTGCGTTTTTTGGGTTTGAATCACGTAGTAATGTGGTACCACACTGAAACAGTCAATTAAACCTGGTTTCGATCCACATTTTAGAGGATAACACCGGTTAGGTCTGGGTTAGGTCTGGGTTATGCCCGCATCTGGCACATGATTATGCCTTCTTCGCATGCTTGTTGGCCAGATCCTGGGTTTTTTTTCTGGTTTGAATCACGTAGTAATGTGGTACCACACTGAAACAGACAATTAAACGAGGTTTCGATCAATATTTTAGAGGATAACACCGGTTAGGTCTGGGTTATGCCCGCATCTCGCTCATGATTCTGACTTCATCGCATTCCTGTTCGCCAGAACCTGCGTTTTTTGGGTTTGAATCACGTAGTAATGTGGTACCACACTGAAACAGTCAATTAAACCTGGATTCGATCAATATTTTAGAGGATAACACCGGTTAGGTCTGGGTTATGCCCGCATCTGGCTCTTGATTTTGACTTTTCTGCATACTTGTTGGCCAGATCCTTGGTTTTCCCTGGTTTGAATCACGTAGTAATATGATACCGCACTGAAACAGTCAATTAAACCTGGTTTCGATCCACATTTTAGAGGATAACACCGGTTAGGTCTGGGTTAGGTCTGGGTTATGCCCGCATCTGGCACATGATTTTGCCTTCTTCGCATGCTTGTTGGCCAGATCCTGGGTTTTTTTCTGGTTTGAATCACGTAGTAAGGTGGTACCACACTGAAACAGACAATAAAACGAGGTTTCGATCAATATTTTAGAGGATAACACCGGTTAGGTCTGGGTTATGCCCGCATCTGGCTCTTGATTTTGACTTTTCCGCATACTTGTTGGCCAGATCCTTGGTTTTCCCTGGTTTGAATCACGTAGTAATGTGATACCGCACTGAAACAGTCAATTAAACCTGGATTCGATCAATATTTTAGAGGATAAAACCGGTTAGGTCTGGATTATGCCCGCATCTGGTACATGATTTTGCCTTGTTCGCAGGCTTCTTGGATAGATCCTGGGTTTTTTCCTGTTTGAATCACGCAGTAATGTGGTACTACATTGAAACAGTTAATTGAACCTGGATTCGATCCACATTTTATAGGATAACACCGGTTAGGTCTGGGATAGGTCTGAGTTATGCCCGCATCTGGCTCATGATTTTGCCTTTTCCGCATACTTGTTGGCCAGATCCTGGGTTTTTGGGGTTTGAAGCACGTTGTAATGTGGTACCACACAGTAACAGTCAATTAAACCTGGAGTCGATCCACATTTTATAGGATAACACCGGTTAGGTCTGGGATAGGTATGGGTTATGTCCGCATCTGGCTCATGATTTTGCTTTCTTCGCATACTTGTTGGCCAGATCCTGGGTTTTTCGGGTTTGAATCACGTAGTAATGTGGTACCACACTGAAACAGGCAATTAAATCTGGTTTCGATCCACATTTTAGAGGATAACACCGGTTACGTCTGGGTTAGGACTAGGTTATGCCCGCACATCGCTCATGATTCTGCTTTCATCGCATTCTTGTTCGCCAGAACCTGGGTCTTTTCGGGTTTGAATCACGTAGTAATGTGGTACCACACAGTAACAGTCAATTAAACCTGGATTCGATCCACATTTTATAGGATAACTCCGGTTAGGTCTGGGATAGGTATGGGTTATGTCCGCATCTGGCTCATGATTTTGCTTTCTTCGCATACTTGTTCGCCAGAACCTGGGTTTTTTGGGGGTTGAATCACGTATTAATGTGGTACCACACTTAAACAGACAATTAAACCTGGTTTCGATCCACATTTTAGAGGATAACACCGGTTAGGTCTGGATTAGGTCTGGGTTATGCCCGCATCTGGCACATGATTTTGCCTTCATCGCATGCTTGTTGGCCAGATCCTGGGTTTTTTCTGGTTTGAATCACGTAGTAATGTGGTACCGCACAGAAACAGTCAATTAAACCTGGATTCGATCAATATTTTAGAGGATAAAACCGGTTAGATCTGGATTATGCCCGCATCTGGTACATGATTTTGATTTGTTCGCATGCTTGTTGGATAGATCCTGGGTTTTTTCCTGTTTGAATCACGCAGTAATGTGGTACTACATTGAAACAGTCAATTAAACCTGGATTCGATCCACATTTTAGAGGATAACACCGGTTACGTCTGGGTTAGGACTGGGTTATGCCCGCACATCGCTCATGATTCTGCTTTCATCGCATTCTTGTTCGCCAGAACCTGGGTTTTTTCGGGTTTGAATCACGTAGTAATGTGGTACCACATTGAAACAGTCAATTAAACCTGGTTTCGATCAATATTTTGGAGGATAAAACCGGTTAGGTCTGGATTATGTCCGCATCTGGGACATGATTTTGCCTTTTTCGCATACTTGTTGGACAGATCCCTGGTTTTTTCGGGTTTGAATCATGTAGTAGTGTGATACCACACTGAAGCAGTCAATTAAGCCTGGTTTCGATCAATATTTTAGAGGATAACACCGGTTAGGTCTGGGTTAGGTCTGGGTTATGCCCGCATCTGGCACATGATTTTGCCTTCTTCGCATGCTTGTTTGCCAGATCCTGGGTTTTTTCTCTGGTTTGAATCACGTAGTAATGTGGTACCACACTGAAACAGACAATTAAACGAGGTTTCGATCAATATTTTAGAGGATAACACCGGTTAGGTCTGGGTTATGCCCGCATCTCGCTCATGATTCTGCCTTCATCGCATTCTCGTTCGCCAGAACCTGGGTTTTTTCGGGTTTGAATCACGTAGTAATGTGGTACCACGCAGTAACAGTCAATTAAACCTGGATTCGATCCACATTTTATAGGATAACACCGGTTAGGTCTGGGAAAGGTATGGGTTATGTCCGCATCTGGCTAATGATTTTGCTTTCTTCGCATACTTGTTGGCCAGTTCCTGGGTTTTTTCGTGTTTGAATCACGTAGTAATGTGGTACCACACTGAAACAGTCAATTAAACCTGGTTTCGATCCACATTTTAGAGGATAACACCGGTTAGGTCTGGGTTAGGTCTGGGTTATGCCCGCATCTGGCACATGATTTTGCCTTCTTCGCATACTTGTTGGCCAGATCCTGTGTTTTTTTCTGGTTTGAATCACGTAGTAATGTGGTACCACACTGGAACAGACAATTAAACGAGGTTTCGATCAATATCTTAGAGGATAACACCGGTTAGGTCTGGGTTATGCCCGCATCTGGCTCTTGATTTTGACTTTTCTGCATACTTGTTGGCCAGATCCTTGGTTTTCCCTGGTTTGAATCACGTAGTAATATGATACCGCACTGAAACAGTCAATTAAACCTGGTTTCGATCCACATTTTAGAGGATAACACCGGTTAGGTCTGGGTTAGGTCTGGGTTATGCCCGCATCTGGCACATGATTTTGCCTTCTTCGCATGCTTGTTGGCCAGATCCTGGGTTTTTTTCTGGTTTGAATCACGTAGTAAGGTGGTACCACACTGAAACAGACAATAAAACGAGGTTTCGATCAATATTTTAGAGGATAACACCGGTTAGGTCTGGGTTATGCCCGCATCTGGCTCTTGATTTTGACTTTTCCGCATACTTGTTGGCCAGATCCTTGGTTTTCCCTGGTTTGAATCACGTAGTAATGTGATACCGCACTGAAACAGTCAATTAAACCTGGATTCGATCAATATATTAGAGGATAAAACCGGTTAGGTCTGCATTATGCCCGCATCTGGTACATGATTTTGCCTTGTTCGCATGCATCTTGGATAGATCCTGGGTTTTTTCCTGTTTGAATCACGCAGTAATGTGGTACTACATTGAAATAGTCAATTAAACCAGGATTCGATCCACATTTTATAGGATAACACCGGTTAGGTCTGGGATAGGTATGGGTTATGTCCGCATTCTGCTCATGATTTTGCCTTCTTCGCATACTTGTTGGCCAGATTCTGGGTTTTTTCGGGTTTGAATCACGTAGTAATGTGGTACGACATTGAAACAGTCAATTAAACCTGGTTTCGATCCACATTTTATAGGACAACACCGGTTAGGTCTGGGATAGGTATGGGTTATGTCCGCATCTGGCTCATGATTTTGCCTTGTTCTCATGCTTGTTGGCCAGATCCTAGGTTTTTTTCTAGTTTGAATCACGTAGTAATGTGGTACCACACTGAAACAGACAATTAAACATGGTTTCGATCAATATTTTAGACGATAACACCGGTTAGGTCTGGATTATGCCCGCATCTGCTACATGATTTTGCATTTTTCGCATATTTGTTGGACAGATCCAGGGTTTTTTCGGGTTTGAATCACGTAGTAATGTGTTACCACACAGGTAACTGTCAATTAAACCTGGATTCGGTCAGTATTTTAGAGGATAAAACCGGTTAGGTCTGGGTTAGGACTGGGTTATGCCCGCACATCGCTCATGATTCTGCCTTCATCGCATTCTTGTTCGCCAGAACCTGGGTTTTTTCGGGTTTGAATCGCGTAGTAACGTGGTA
This sequence comes from Colletes latitarsis, assembly GCF_051014445.1. Taxonomy (NCBI): domain Eukaryota; kingdom Metazoa; phylum Arthropoda; class Insecta; order Hymenoptera; family Colletidae; genus Colletes; species Colletes latitarsis. The sequence continues at coordinate 9,870,370 of NC_135147.1, forward strand.
CCACACAGTTACAGTCAATTAAACCTGGATTCGATCGACATTTTATAGGATAACACCGGTTAGGTCTGGGTTAGGTCTGGGTTATGCCCGCATCTGGCACATGATTTTGCCTTCTTCGCATACTTGTTGGCCAGATCCTGTGTTTTTTTCTGGTTTGAATCACGTAGTAATGTGGTAACACACTGGAACAGACAATTAAACGAGGTTTCGATCAATATCTTAGAGGATAACACCGGTTAGGTCTGGGTTATGCCCGCATCTGGCTCTTGATTTTGACTTTTCTGCATACTTGTTGGCCAGATCCTTGGTTTTCCCTGGTTTGAATCACGTAGTAATATGATACCGCACTGAAACAGTCAATTAAACCTGGTTTCGATCCACATTTTAGAGGATAACACCGGTTAGGTCTGGGTTAGGTCTGGGTTATGCCCGCATCTGGCACATGATTTTGCCTTCTTCGCATGCTTGTTGGCCAGATCCTGGGTTTTTTTCTGGTTTGAATCACGTAGTAAGGTGGTACCACACTGAAACAGACAATAAAACGAGGTTTCGATCAATATTTTAGAGGATAACACCGGTTAGGTCTGGGTTATGCCCGCATCTGGCTCTTGATTTTGACTTTTCCGCATACTTGTTGGCCAGATCCTTGGTTTTCCCTGGTTTGAATCACGTAGTAATGTGATACCACACAGTAACAGTCAATTAAACCTGGAGTCGATCCACATTTTATAGGATAACACCGTTTAGGTCTGGGATAGGTATGGGTTATGTCCGCATCTGGCTCATGATTTTGCTTTCTTCGCATACTTGTTGGCCAGATCCTGGGTTTTTTCGGGTTTGAATCACGTAGTAATGTGGTACCACACTGAAACAGGCAATTAAATCTGGTTTCGATCCACATTTTAGAGGATAACACCGGTTACGTCTGGGTTAGGACTGGGTTATGCCCGCACATCGCTCATGATTCTGCTTTCATCGCATTCTTGTTCGCCAGAACCTGGGTCTTTTCGGGTTTGAATCACGTAGTAATGTGGTACCACACAGTAACAGTCAATTAAACCTGGATTCGATCCACATTTTAGAGGATAACACCGGTTAGGTCTGGGATAGGTATGGGTTATGTCCGCATCTGGCTCATGATTTTGCTTTCTTCGCATACTTGTTGGCCAGATCCTGTGTTTTTTCGTGTTTGAATCACGTAGTAATGTGGTACCATACTGAAACAGTCAATTAAACCTGGTTTCGATCCACATTTTAGAGGATAACACCGGTTAGGTCTGGGTTAGATCTGGGTTATGCCCGCATCTCGCTCATGATTCTGCCTTCATCGCATTCTTGTTCGCCAGAACCTGGGTTTTTTGGGGGTTGAATCACGTATTAATGTGGTACCACACTTAAACAGACAATTAAACCTGGTTTCGATCCACATTTTAGAGGATAACACCGGTTAGGTCTGGATTAGGTCTGGGTTATGCCCGCATCAGGCACATGATTTTGCCTTCTTCGCATGCTTGTTGGCCAGATCCTGGGTTTTTTCTCTGGTTTGAATCACGTAGTAATGTGGTACCACACTGAAACAGACAATTAAACGAGGTTTCGATCAATATTTTAGAGGATAACACCGGTTAGGTCTGGGTTATGCCCGCATCTCGCTCATGATTCTGCCTTCATCGCATTCTCGTTCGCCAGAACCTGGGTTTTTTCGGGTTTGAATCACGTAGTAATGTGGTACCACGCAGTAACAGTCAATTAAACCTGGATTCGATCCACATTTTATAGGATAACACCGGTTAGGTCTGGGAAAGGTATGGGTTATGTCCGCATCTGGCTAATGATTTTGCTTTCTTCGCATACTTGTTGGCCAGTTCCTGGGTTTTTTCGTGTTTGAATCACGTAGTAATGTGGTACCACACTGAAACAGTCAATTAAACCTGGTTTCGATCCACATTTTAGAGGATAACACCGGTTAGGTCTGGGTTAGGTCTGGGTTATGCCCGCATCTGGCACATGATTTTGCCTTCTTCGCATACTTGTTGGCCAGATCCTGTGTTTTTTTCTGGTTTGAATCACGTAGTAATGTGGTACCACACTGGAACAGACAATTAAACGAGGTTTCGATCAATATCTTAGAGGATAACACCGGTTAGGTCTGGGTTATGCCCGCATCTGGCTCTTGATTTTGACTTTTCTGCATACTTGTTGGCCAGATCCTTGGTTTTCCCTGGTTTGAATCACGTAGTAATATGATACCGCACTGAAACAGTCAATTAAACCTGGTTTCGATCCACATTTTAGAGGATAACACCGGTTAGGTCTGGGTTAGGTCTGGGTTATGCCCGCATCTGGCACATGATTTTGCCTTTTTCGCATGCTTGTTGGCCAGATCCTGGGTTTTTTTCTGGTTTGAATCACGTAGTGATGTGGTACCACACTGAAACAGACAATTAAACGAGGTTTCGATCAATATTTTAGAGCATAACACCGGTTAGGTCTGGGTTATGCCCGCATCTGGCTCTTGATTTTGACTTTTCCGCATACTTGTTGGCCAGATCCTTGGTTTTCCCTGGTTTGAATCACGTAGTAATGTGATACCGCACTGAAACAGTCAATTAAACCTGGATTCGATCAATATATTAGAGGATAAAACCGGTTAGGTCTGGATTATGCCCGCATCTGGTACATGATTTTGCCTTGTTCGCATGCATCTTGGATAGATCCTGGGTTTTTTCCTGTTTGAATCACGCAGTAATGTGGTACTACATTGAAACAGTCAATTAAACCTGGATTCGATCCACATTTTATAGGATAACACCGGTTAGGTCTGGGATAGGTATGGGTTATGTCCGCATTCTGCTCATGATTTTGCCTTCTTCGCATACTTGTTGGCCAGATTCTGGGTTTTTTCGGGTTTGAATCACGTAGTAATGTGGTACGACATTGAAACAGTCAATTAAACCTGGTTTCGATCCACATTTTATAGGACAACACCGGTTAGGTCTGGGATAGGTATGGGTTATGTCCGCATCTGGCTCATGATTTTGCCTTGTTCTCATGCTTGTTGGCCAGATCCTAGGTTTTTTTCTAGTTTGAATCACGTAGTAATGTGGTACCACACTGAAACAGACAATTAAACATGGTTTCGATCAATATTTTAGACGATAACACCGGTTAGGTCTGGATTATGCCCGCATCTGCTACATGATTTTGCATTTTTCGCATATTTGTTGGACAGATCCAGGGTTTTTTCGGGTTTGAATCACGTAGTAATGTGTTACCACACAGGTAACTGTCAATTAAACCTGGATTCGGTCAGTATTTTAGAGGATAAAACCGGTTAGGTCTGGGTTAGGACTGGGTTATGCCCGCACATCGCTCATGATTCTGCCTTCATCGCATTCTTGTTCGCCAGAACCTGGGTTTTTTCGGGTTTGAATCGCGTAGTAACGTGGTACCACACAGTTACAGTCAATTAAACCTGGATTCGATCCACATTTTATAGGATAACACCGGTTAGGTCTGGGTTATGCCCGCATCTGGCTCTTGATTGTGACTTTTCCGCATACTTGTTGGCCAGATCCTTGGTTTTCCCTGGTTTGAATCACGTAGTAATGTGATACCGCACTGAAACAGTCAATTAAACCTGGATTCGATCAATATTTTAGAGGATAAAACCGGTTAGGTCTGGATTATGCCCGCATCTGGTACATGATTTTGCCTTGTTCGCATGCTTCTTGGATAGATCCTGGGTTTTTTCCTGTTTGAATCACGCAGTAATGTGGTACTACATTGAAACAGTCAATTAAACCTGGATTCGATCCACATTTTATAGGAGAACACCGGTTAGGTCTGGGATAGGTATGGGTTATGTCCGCATTCTGCTCATGATTTTGCCTTCTTCGCATACTTGTTGGACAGATCCTGGGTTTTTTCGGGTTTGAATCATGTAGTAGTGTGATACCACACTGAAGCAGTCAATTATGCCTGGTTTTGATCAATATTTTAGAGGATAGCACCGGTTAGGTCTGGGATAGGTCTGAGTTATGCCCGCATCTGGCTCATGATTTTGCCTTTTCCGCATACTTGTTGGCCAGATCCTGGGTTTTTGGGGTTTGAATCATGTTGTAATGTGGTACCACACAGTAACAGTCAATTAAACCTGGAGTCGATCCACATTTTATAGGATAACACCGGTTAGGTCTGGGATAGGTATGGGTTATGTCCGTATCTGGCTCATGATTTTGCTTTCTTCGCATACTTGTTGGCCAGATCCTGGGTTTTTTCGGGTTTTAATCACGTAGTAATGTGGTACCACACTGAAACAACCAATTAAACCTGGTTTCGATCCACATTTTAGAGAATAACACCGGTTAGGTCTGGGTTAGGACTGGGTTATGCCCGCATCTCGCTCATGATTCTGCCTTCATCGCATGCTTGTTGGCCAGATCCTGGGTTTTTTTTCTGGTTTGAATCACGTAGTAATGTGGTACCACACAGAAACAGACAATTAAACCTGGTTTCGATCCACATTTTAGAGAATAACACCGGTTAGGTCTGGGTTAGGACTGGGTTATGCCCGCATCTCGCTCATGATTCTGCCTTCATCGCATGCTTGTTGGCCAGATCCTGGTTTTTTTTTTCTGGTTTGAATCACGTAGTAATGTGGTACCACACTGAAACAGACAATTAAACGAGGTTTCGATCAATATTTTAGAGGATAACACCGGTTAGGTCTGGGTTATGCCCGCATCTGGCTCTTGATTTTGACTTTTCCGCATACTTGTTGGCCAGATCCCTGGTTTTCCCTGGTTTGAATCACGTAGTAATGTGATGCCGCACTGAAACAGTCAATTAAACCTGGTTTCCATCCACATTTTAGAGGATAACACCGGTTAGGTCTGGGTTAGGACTGGGTTATGCCCGCATCTGGCTCATGATTTTGACTTCTTCGCATACTTGTTGGCCAGATCCTGGGTTTTTTCGGGTTTGAATCACGTAGTACTGTGGTACCACACTGAAACAGACAATTAAACCTGGTTTCGATCCACATTTTAGAGGATAACACCGGTTAGGTCTGGGTTAGGGCTGGGTTATGCCCGCATCTCGCTCATGATTCTGCCTTCATCGCATTCTTGTTCGCCAGAACCTGGGTTTTTTCGGGTATGAATCACGTAGTAATGTGGTACCACACTGAAACAGTCAATTAAACCTGGTTTCCATCCACATTTTAGAGGATAACACCGGTTAGGTCTGGGTTAGGACTGGGTTATGCCCGCATCTGGCTCATGATTTTGCTTTCTTCGCATACTTGTTGGCCAGATCCTGGGTTTTTGGGGTTTGAATCACGTAGTAATGTGGTACCACACAGTAACAGTCAATAAAACCTGGATTCGATCCACATTTTATAGGATAACACCGGTTAGGTCTGGGATAGGTATGGGTTATGTCCGCATCTGGCTCATGATTTTGCTTTCTTCGCATACTTGTTGGCCAGATCCTGGGTTTTTTCGTGTTTGAATCACGTAGTAATGTGGTACCACACTGAAACGGTCAATTAAACCTGGTTTCGATCCACATTTTAGGGGATAACACCGGTTAGGTCTGGGTTAGATCTGGGTTATGCCCGCATCTGGCACATGATTTTGCCTTCCTCGCATGCTTGTTGGCCAGATCCTGGGTTTTTTCTGGTTTGAATCACGTAGTAATGTGGTACCGCACTGAAACTGTCAATTAAACCTGTATTCGATCAATATTTTAGAGGATAAAACCGGTTAGGTCTGGATTATGCCCGCATCTGGTACATGATTTTGCCTTGTTCGCATGCTTGTTGGATAGATCCTGGGTTTTTTCTGGTTTGAATCACGTAGTAATGTGGTACTACATTGAAACAGTCAATTAAACCTGGATTCGATCCACATTTTATAGGATAACACCGGTTAGGTCTGGGATAGGTATGGGTTATGTCCGCATTCTGCTCATGATTTTGCCTTCTTCGCATACCTGTTGGACAGATCCTGGGTTTTTTCGGGTTTGAATCACGTAGTAATGTGGTACCACACTGAAACAGACAATTAAATCTGGTTTCGATCCACATTTTAGAGGATACCACCGGTTACGTCTGGGTTAGGACTGGGTTATGCCCGCACATCGCTCATGATTCTGCTTTCATCGCATTCTTGTTCGCCAGAACCTGGGTCTTTTCGGGTTTGAATCACGTAGTAATGTGGTACCACACAGTAACAGTCAATTAAACCTGGATTCGATCCACATTTTATAGGATAACTCCGGTTAGGTCTGGGATAGGTATGGGTTATGTCCGCATCTGGCTAATGATTTTGCTTTCTTCGCATACTTGTTGGCCAGTTCCAGGGTTTTTTCGTGTTTGAATCACGTAGTAATGTGGAACCACACTGAAACAGTCAATTAAACCTGGTTTCGGTCCACATTTTGGAGGATAACACCGGTTAGGTCTGGGTTAGGTCTGGGTTATGCCCGCATCTGGCACATGATTTTGCCTTCTTCGCATACTTGTTGGCCAGATCCTGTGTTTTTTTCTGGTTTGAATCACGTAGTAATGTGGTACCACACTGGAACAGACAATTAAACGAGGTTTCGATCAATATTTTAGAGCATAACACCTGTTAGGTCTGGGTTATGCCCGCATCTGGCTCTTGATTTTGACTTTTCCGCATACTTGTTGGCCAGATCCTTGGTTTTCCCTGGTTTGAATCACGTAGTAATATGATACCGCACTGAAACAGTCAATTAAACCTGGTTTCGATCCACATTTTAGAGGATAACACCGGTTAGGTCTGGGTTAGGTCTGGGTTATGCCCGCATCTGGCACATGATTTTGCCTTCTTCGCATGCTTGTTGGCCAGATCCTGGGTTTTTTTCTGGTTTGAATCACGTAGTAATGTGGTACCACACTGAAACAGACAATTAAACGAGGTTTCGATCAATATTTTAGAGGATAACACCGGTTAGGTCTGGGTTATGCCCGCATCTGGCTCTTGATTTTGACTTTTCCGCATACTTGTTGGCCAGATCCTTGGTTTTCCCTGGTTTGAATCACGTAGTAATATGATACCGCACTGAAACAGTCAATTAAACCTGGTTTCGATCCACATTTCAGAGGATAACACCGGTTAGGTCTGGGTTAGGTCTGGGTTATGCCCGCATCTGGCACATGATTTTGCCTTCTTCGCATGCTTGTTGGCCAGATCCTGGGTTTTTTTCTGGTTTGAATCACGTAGTAATGTGGTACCACACTGAAACAGACAATTAAACGAGGTTTCGATCAATATTTTAGAGGATAACACCGGTTAGGTCTGGGTTATGCCCGCATCTGGCTCTTGATTTTGACTTTTCCGCATACTTGTTGGCCAGATCCTTGGTTTTCCCTGGTTTGAATCACGTAGTAATGTGATACCGCACTGAAACAGTCAATTAAACCTGGTTTCGATCAATATTTTAGAGGATAACACCGGTTAGGTCTGGGTCAGGACTGGGTTATGCCCGCATCTGGCTCATGATTTTGTCTTCTTCGCATACTTGTTGGCCAGATTCTGGGTTTTTTCGGGTTTGAATCACGTAGTAATGTGGTACCACACTGAAACAGACAATTAAACCTGGTTTCGATCAATATTTTAGAGGATAACACCGGTTAGGTCTGGGTTAGGTCTGGGTTATCCCCGCATTTCGCTCATGATTCTGCCTTCATTGCATTCTTGTTCGCCAGAACCTGGGTTTTTTCGGGTTTGAATCACGTAGTAATGTGGTACCACACTGAAACAGTCAATTAAACCTGGTTTCGATCCACATTTTACAGGATAACACCGGTTAGGTCTGGGTTAGGTCTGGGTTAGGTCTGGGTTATGCCAGCATCTGGCACATGATTTTGCCTTCTTCGCATGCTTGTTGGCCAGATCCTGGGTTTTTTTCTGGTTTGAATCACGTAGTAATGTGGTACCACACTGAAACAGACAATTAAACGAGGTTTCGATCAATATTTTAGAGGATAACACCGGTTAGGTCTGGGTTATGCCCGCATCTGGCTCTTGATTTTGACTTTTCCGCATACTTGTTGGCCAGATCCTCGGTTTTCCCTGGCTTGAATCACGTAGTAATGTGATACCGCACTGAAACAGTCAATTAAACCTGGTTTCGATCAATATTTTAGAGGATAACACCGGTTAGGTCTGGGTTAGGACTGGGTTATGCCCGCATCTGGCTCATGATTTTGCCTTCTTCGCATACTTGTTGGCCAGATTCTGGGTTTTTTCGGGTTTGAATCACGTAGTAATGTGGTACCACACTGAAACAGACAATTAAACCTGGTTTCGATCCATATTTTAGAGGATAACACCGGTTAGGTCTGGGTTAGGTCTGGGTTATGCCCGCATTTCGCTCATGATTCTGCCTTCATCGCATTCTTGTTCGCCAGAACCTGGGTTTTTTCGGGTTTGAATCACGTAGTAATGTGGTACCACACTGAAACAGTCAATTGAACCTGGTTTCGATCCACATTTTAGAGGATAACACCGGTTAGGTCTGGGTTAGGACTGGGTTATGTCCGCATCTGGCTCATGATTTTGCCTTCTTCGCATACTTGTTGGCCAGATTCTGGGTTTTTTCGGGTTTGAATCACGTAGTAATGTGGTACGACATTGAAACAGTCAATTAAACCTGGTTTCGATCCACATTTTATAGGACCACACCGGTTAGGTCTGGGATAGGTATGGGTTATGTCCGCATCTGGCTCATGATTTTGCCTTGTTCGCATGCTTGTTGGCCAGATCCTAGGTTTTTTTCTAGTTTGAATCGCGTAGTAATGTGGTACCACACTGAAACAGACAATTAAACATGGTTTCGATCAATATTTTAGACGATAACACCGGTTAGGTCTGGATTATGCCCGCATCTGCTACATGATTTTGCATTTTTCGCATATTTGTTGGACAGATCCTGGGTTTTTTCGGGTTTGAATCACGTAGTAATGTGTTACCACACAGGTAACTGTCAATTAAACCTGGATTCGGTCAGTATTTTAGAAGATAAAACCGGTTAGGTCTGGGATAGGTATGGGTTATGTCCGCATCTGGCTCATGATTTTGCTTTCTTCGCATACTTGTTGGCCAGATCCTGGGTTTTTTCGGGTTTGAATCACGTAGTAATGTGGTACCACACTGAAACAGCCAATTAAACCTGGTTTCGAACAATATTTTAGAGGATAACACCGGTTAGGTCTGGGTTAGGACTGGGTTATGCCCGCATCTGGCTCTTGATTTTGACTTTTCCGCATACTTGTTGGCCAGATCCCTGGTTTTCCCTGGTTTGAATCACGTAGTAATGTGATGCCGCACTGAAACAGTCAATTAAACCTGGTTTCGAACAATATTTTAGAGGATAACACCGGTTAGGTCTGGGTTAGGACTGGGTTATGCCCGCATCTGGCTCTTGATTTTGACTTTTCCGCATACTTGTTGGCCAGATCCTTGGTTTTCCCTGGTTTGAATCACGTAGTAATATGATACCGCACTGAAACAGTCAATTAAACCTGGTTTCGATCCACATTTTAGAGGATAACACCGGTTAGGTCTGGGTTAGGTCTGGGTTATGCCCGCATCTGGCACATGATTTTGCCTTCTTCGCATGCTTGTTGGCCAGATCCTGGGTTTTTTTCTGGTTTGAATCACGTAGTAATGTGGTACCACACTGAAACAGACAATTAAACGAGGTTTCGATCAATATTTTAGAGGATAACACCGGTTAGGTCTGGGTTATGCCCGCATCTGGCTCTTGATTTTGACTTTTCCGCATACTTGTTGGCCAGATCCTTGGTTTTCCCTGGTTTGAATCACGTAGTAATATGATACCGCACTGAAACAGTCAATTAAACCTGGTTTCGATCCACATTTCAGAGGATAACACCGGTTAGGTCTGGGTTAGGTCTGGGTTATGCCCGCATCTGGCACATGATTTTGCCTTCTTCGCATGCTTGTTGGCCAGATCCTGGGTTTTTTTCTGGTTTGAATCACGTAGTAATGTGGTACCACACTGAAACAGACAATTAAACGAGGTTTCGATCAATATTTTAGAGGATAACACCGGTTAGGTCTGGGTTATGCCCGCATCTGGCTCTTGATTTTGACTTTTCCGCATACTTGTTGGCCAGATCCTCGGTTTTCCCTGGTTTGAATCACGTAGTAATGTGATACCGCACTGAAACAGTCAATTAAACCTGGTTTCGATCAATATTTTAGAGGATAACACCGGTTAGGTCTGGGTTAGGACTGGGTTATGCCCGCATCTGGCTCATGATTTTGCCTTCTTCGCATACTTGTTGGCCAGATTCTGGGTTTTTTCGGGTTTGAATCACGTAGTAATGTGGTACCACACTGAAACAGACAATTAAACCTGGTTTCGATCCATATTTTAGAGGATAACACCGGTTAGGTCTGGGTTAGGTCTGGGTTATGCCCGCATTTCGCTCATGATTCTGCCTTCATCGCATTCTTGTTCGCCAGAACCTGGGTTTTTTCGGGTTTGAATCACGTAGTAATGTGGTACCACACTGAAACAGTCAATTGAACCTGGTTTCGATCCACATTTTAGAGGATAACACCGGTTAGGTCTGGGTTAGGACTGGGTTATGTCCGCATCTGGCTCATGATTTTGCCTTCTTCGCATACTTGTTGGCCAGATTCTGGGTTTTTTCGGGTTTGAATCACGTAGTAATGTGGTACGACATTGAAACAGTCAATTAAACCTGGTTTCGATCCACATTTTATAGGACCACACCGGTTAGGTCTGGGATAGGTATGGGTTATGTCCGCATCTGGCTCATGATTTTGCCTTGTTCGCATGCTTGTTGGCCAGATCCTAGGTTTTTTTCTAGTTTGAATCGCGTAGTAATGTGGTACCACACTGAAACAGACAATTAAACATGGTTTCGATCAATATTTTAGACGATAACACCGGTTAGGTCTGGATTATGCCCGCATCTGCTACATGATTTTGCATTTTTCGCATATTTGTTGGACAGATCCTGGGTTTTTTCGGGTTTGAATCACGTAGTAATGTGTTACCACACAGGTAACTGTCAATTAAACCTGGATTCGGTCAGTATTTTAGAAGATAAAACCGGTTAGGTCTGGGATAGGTATGGGTTATGTCCGCATCTGGCTCATGATTTTGCTTTCTTCGCATACTTGTTGGCCAGATCCTGGGTTTTTTCGGGTTTGAATCACGTAGTAATGTGGTACCACACTGAAACAGCCAATTAAACCTGGTTTCGAACAATATTTTAGAGGATAACACCGGTTAGGTCTGGGTTAGGACTGGGTTATGCCCGCATCTGGCTCTTGATTTTGACTTTTCCGCATACTTGTTGGCCAGATCCCTGGTTTTCCCTGGTTTGAATCACGTAGTAATGTGATGCCGCACTGAAACAGTCAATTAAACCTGGTTTCGAACAATATTTTAGAGGATAACACCGGTTAGGTCTGGGTTAGGACTGGGTTATGCCCGCATCTGGCTCTTGATTTTGACTTTTCCGCATACTTGTTGGCCAGATCCTTGGTTTTCCCTGGTTTGAATCACGTAGTAATATGATACCGCACTGAAACAGTCAATTAAACCTGGTTTCGATCCACATTTTAGAGGATAACACCGGTTAGGTCTGGGTTAGGTCTGGGTTATGCCCGCATCTGGCACATGATTTTGCCTTCTTCGCATGCTTGTTGGCCAGATCCTGGGTTTTTTTCTGGTTTGAATCACGTAGTAATGTGGTACCACACTGAAACAGACAATTAAACGAGGTTTCGATCAATATTTTAGAGGATAACACCGGTTAGGTCTGGGTTATGCCCGCATCTGGCTCTTGATTTTGACTTTTCCGCATACTTGTTGGCCAGATCCTTGGTTTTCCCTGGTTTGAATCACGTAGTAATATGATACCGCACTGAAACAGTCAATTAAACCTGGTTTCGATCCACATTTCAGAGGATAACACCGGTTAGGTCTGGGTTAGGTCTGGGTTATGCCCGCATCTGGCACATGATTTTGCCTTCTTCGCATGCTTGTTGGCCAGATCCTGGGTTTTTTTCTGGTTTGAATCACGTAGTAATGTGGTACCACACTGAAACAGACAATTAAACGAGGTTTCGATTAATATTTTAGAGGATAACACCGGTTAGGTCTGGGTTATGCCCGCATCTGGCTCTTGATTTTGACTTTTCCGCATACTTGTTGGCCAGATCCTTGGTTTTCCCTGGTTTGAATCACGTAGTAATGTGATACCGCACTGAAACAGTCAATTAAACCTGGTTTCGATCAATATTTTAGAGGATAACACCGGTTAGGTCTGGGTCAGGACTGGGTTATGCCCGCATCTGGCTCATGATTTTGTCTTCTTCGCATACTTGTTGGCCAGATTCTGGGTTTTTTCGGGTTTGAATCACGTAGTAATGTGGTACCACACTGAAACAGACAATTAAACCTGGTTTCGATCAATATTTTAGAGGATAACACCGGTTAGGTCTGGGTTAGGTCTGGGTTATCCCCGCATTTCGCTCATGATTCTGCCTTCATTGCATTCTTGTTCGCCAGAACCTGGGTTTTTTCGGGTTTGAATCACGTAGTAATGTGGTACCACACTGAAACAGTCAATTAAACCTGGTTTCGATCCACATTTTACAGGATAACACCGGTTAGGTCTGGGTTAGGTCTGGGTTAGGTCTGGGTTATGCCAGCATCTGGCACATGATTTTGCCTTCTTCGCATGCTTGTTGGCCAGATCCTGGGTTTTTTTCTGGTTTGAATCACGTAGTAATGTGGTACCACACTGAAACAGACAATTAAACGAGGTTTCGATCAATATTTTAGAGGATAACACCGGTTAGGTCTGGGTTATGCCCGCATCTGGCTCTTGATTTTGACTTTTCCGCATACTTGTTGGCCAGATCCTCGGTTTTCCCTGGTTTGAATCACGTAGTAATGTGATACCGCACTGAAACAGTCAATTAAACCTGGTTTCGATCAATATTTTAGAGGATAACACCGGTTAGGTCTGGGTTAGGACTGGGTTATGCCCGCATCTGGCTCATGATTTTGCCTTCTTCGCATACTTGTTGGCCAGATTCTGGGTTTTTTCGGGTTTGAATCACGTAGTAATGTGGTACCACACTGAAACAGACAATTAAACCTGGTTTCGATCAATATTTTAGAGGATAACACCGGTTAGGTCTGGGTTAGGTCTGGGTTATGCCCGCATTTCGCTCATGATTCTGCCTTCATCGCATTCTTGTTCGCCAGAACCTGGGTTTTTTCGGGTTTGAATCACGTAGTAATGTGGTACCACACTGAAACAGTCAATTGAACCTGGTTTCGATCCACATTTTAGAGGATAACACCGGTTAGGTCTGGGTTAGGACTGGGTTATGTCCGCATCTGGCTCATGATTTTGCCTTCTTCGCATACTTGTTGGCCAGATTCTGGGTTTTTTCGGGTTTGAATCACGTAGTAATGTGGTACGACATTGAAACAGTCAATTAAACCTGGTTTCGATCCACATTTTATAGGACCACACCGGTTAGGTCTGGGATAGGTATGGGTTATGTCCGCATCTGGCTCATGATTTTGCCTTGTTCGCATGCTTGTTGGCCAGATCCTAGGTTTTTTTCTAGTTTGAATCGCGTAGTAATGTGGTACCACACTGAAACAGACAATTAAACATGGTTTCGATCAATATTTTAGACGATAACACCGGTTAGGTCTGGATTATGCCCGCATCTGCTACATGATTTTGCATTTTTCGCATATTTGTTGGACAGATCCTGGGTTTTTTCGGGTTTGAATCACGTAGTAATGTGTTACCACACAGGTAACTGTCAATTAAACCTGGATTCGGTCAGTATTTTAGAAGATAAAACCGGTTAGGTCTGGGATAGGTATGGGTTATGTCCGCATCTGGCTCATGATTTTGCTTTCTTCGCATACTTGTTGGCCAGATCCTGGGTTTTTTCGGGTTTGAATCACGTAGTAATGTGGTACCACACTGAAACAGCCAATTAAACCTGGTTTCGATCCACATTTTAGAGAATAACACCGGTTAGGTCTGGGTTAGGATTGGGTTATGCCCGCATCTGGCTCTTGATTTTGACTTTTCCGCATACTTGTTGGCCAGATCCCTGGTTTTCCCTGGTTTGAATCACGTAGTAATGTGATGCCGCACTGAAACAGTCAATTAAACCTGGTTTCGAACAATATTTTAGAGGATAACACCGGTTAGGTCTGGGTTAGGACTGGGTTATGCCCGCATCTGGCTCTTGATTTTGACTTTTCCGCATACTTGTTGGCCAGATCCCTGGTTTTCCCTGGTTTGAATCACGTAGTAATGTGATGCCGCACTGAAACAGTCAATTAAACCTGGTTTCGAACAATATTTTAGAGGATAACACCGGTTAGGTCTGGGTTAGGACTGGGTTATACCCGCATCTGGCTCATGATTTTGCCCTCTTCGCATACTTCTTGGCCAGATCCTGGGTTTTTGGGGTTTGAATCACGTAGTAATGTGGTACCACACAGTAACAGTCAATAAAACCTGGATTCGATCCACATTTTATAGGATAACACCGGTTAGGTCTGGGATAGGTATGGGTTATGTCCGCATCTGGCTCATGATTTTGCTTTCTTCGCATACTTGTTGGCCAGATCCTGGGTTTTTTCGTGTTTGAATCACGTAGTAATGTGGTGCCACACTGAAACAGTCAATTAAACCTGGTTCCGATCCACATTTTAGGGGATAAAACCGGTTAGGTCTGGGTTAGATCTGGGTTATGCCCGCATCTCGCTCATGATTCTGCCTTCATCGCATTCTTGTTCGCCAGAACCTGGGTTTTTTCGGGTTTGAATCACGTAGTAATGTGGTACCTCAAAGTAACAGTCAATTAAACCTGGATTCGATCCACATTTTAGAGGATAACACCGGCTAGGTCTGGGTTAGATCTGGGTTATTTCAGCATCTGGCTCATGATTTTGCCTTCTTCGCATACTTGTTGGCCAGATCCTGGGTTTTTTCTGGTTTGAATCACGCAGTAATGTGGTACCACACTGTAACAGACAATTAAACCTTGTTTCGATCAATATTTTAGTGGATAACACCGGTTAGGTCTGGGTTAGATCTGGGTTATGCCCGCAGATCGCTCATGATTCTGCTTTCATCGCATTCTTGTTCGCCAGAGCCTGGGTCTTTTCGGGTTTGAATCACGTAGTAATGTGGTACCACACAGTAACAGTCAATTAAACCTGGATTCGATCCACATTTTATAGGATAACTCCGGTTAGGTCTGGGATAGGTATGGGTTATGTCCGCATCTGGCTCATGATTTTGCTTTCTTCGCATACTCGTTGGCCAGATCCTGTGTTTTTTCGTGTTTGAATCACGTAGTAATGTGGTACCACACTGAAACAGTCAATTAAACCTGGTTTCGATCCACATTTTAGAGGATAAAACCGGTTAGGTCTGGATTATGCCCGCATCTGGTACATGATTTTGCCTTGTTCGCATGCTTCTTGGATAGATCCTGGGTTTTTTCCTGTTTGAATCACGCAGTAATGTGGTACCACACTGCAACAGACAATTAAACCTTGTTTCGATCAATATTTTAGTGGATAACACCGGTTAGGTCTGGGTTAGATCTGGGTTATGCCCGCATCTCGCTCATGATTCTGCTTTCATCGCATTCTTGTTCGCCAGAACCTGGGTTTTTTCGGGTTTGAATCACGTAGTAATGTGGTACCACACTGAAACAGTCAATTAAACCTGGTTTCCATCCACATTTTAGAGGATAACACCGGTTAGGTCTGGGTTAGGACTGGGTTATGCCTGCATCTGGCTCATGATTTTGCCTTCTTCGCATACCTGTTGGACAGATCCTGGGTTTTTTCGGGTTTGAATCACGTAGTAATGTGGTACGACATTGAAACAGTCAATTAAACCTGGTTTCGATCCACATTTTATAGGACAACACCGGTTAGGTCTGGGATAGGTATGGGTTATGTCCGCATCTGGCTCATGATTTTGCCTTGTTCGCATGCTTGTTGGCCAGATCCTAGGTTTTTTTCTAGTTTGAATCACGTAGTAATGTGGTACCACACTGAAACAGACAATTAAACCTGGTTTCGATCCACATTTTAGAGGATAACACCGGTTAGGTCTGGGTTAGGTCTGGGTTATGCCCGCATTTCGCTCATGATTCTGCCTTCATCGCATTCTTGTTCGCCAGAACCTGGGTTTTTTCGGGTTTGAATCACGTAGTAATGTGGTACCACACTGAAACAGTCAATTAAACCTGGTTTCGATCCACATTTTAGAGGATAACACCGGTTAGGTCTGGGTTAGGACTGGGTTATGTCCGCATCTGGCTCATGATTTTGCCTTCTTCGCATACTTGTTGGCCAGATACTGGGTTTTTTCAGGTTTGAATCACGTAGTAATGTGGTACGACATTGAAACAGTCAATTAAACCTGGTTTCGATCCACATTTTATAGGACAACACCGGTTAGGTCTGGGATAGGTATGGGTTATGTCCGCATCTGGCTCATGATTTTGCCTTGTTCGCATGCTTGTTGGCCAGATCCTAGGTTTTTTTCTAGTTTGAATCACGTAGTAATGTGGTACCACACTGAAACAGACAATTAAACCTGGTTTCGATCCACATTTTAGAGGATAACACCGGTTAGGTCTGGGTTAGGACTGGGTTATGCCCGCACATCGCTCATGATTCTGCCTTCAACGCATTCTTGTTCGCCAGAACCTGGGTTTTTTCGGGTTTGAATCACGTAGTAATGTGGTACCACATTGAAACAGTCAATTAAACCTGGAATCGATCCACATTTTATAGGATAACACCGGTTAGGTCTGGGATAGGTACGGGTTTTGTCCGCATCTGGCACATGATTTTGCCTTGTTCGCATGCTTGTTGGCCAGATCCTTGGTTTTTTTCTAGTTTGAATCCCGTAGTAATGTGGTACCACACTGAAACAGACAATTAAACCTGGTTTCGATCCACATTTTAGAGGATAACACCGGTTAGGTCTGGGTTAGGACTGGGTTATGCCCGCACAACGCTCATGATTCTGCCTTCATCGCATTCTTGTTCGCCAGAACCTGGGTTTTTTCGGGTTTGAATCGCGTAGTAACGTGGTACCACACAGTTACAGTCAATTAAATCTGGATTCGATCCACATTTTATAGGATAACACCGGTTAGGTCTGGGTTATGCCCGCATCTGGCTCTTGATTTTGACTTTTCCGCATACTTGTTGGCCAGATCCTTGGTTTTCCCTGGTTTGAATCACGTAGTTATGTGATACCGCACTGAAACAGTCAATTAAACCTGGATTCGATCAATATTTTAGAGGATAAAACCGGTTAGGTCTGGATTATGCCCGCATCTGGTACATGATTTTGCCTTGTTCGCATGCTTCTTGGATAGATCCTGGGTTTTTTCCTGTTTGAATCACGCAGTAATGTGGTACTACACTGAAACAGCCAATTAAACCTGGTTTCGATCCACATTTTAGAGAATAACACCGGTTAGGTCTGGGTTAGGACTGGGTTATGCCCGCATCTCGCTCATGATTCTGCCTTCATCGCATGCTTGTTGGCCAGATCCTGGTATTTTTTTTCTGGATTGAATCACGTAGTAATGTGGTACCACACAGAAACAGACAATTAAACCTGGTTTCGATTCACATTTTAGAGAATAACACCGGTTAGGTCTGGGTTAGGACTGGGCTATGCCCGCATCTGGCTCATGATTTTGCCTTATTCGCATACTTGTTGGCCAGATCCTGGGTTTTTTTGGGTTTGAATCACGTAGTAATGTGGTACCACACTGAAACAGACAATTAAACCTGGTTTCGATCCACATTTTAGAGGATAACACCGGTTAGGCCTGGGTTAGGACTGGGTTATGCCCGCACATCGCTCATGATTCTGCCTTCATCGCATTCTTGTTCGCCAGAACCTGGGTTTTTTCTGGTTTGAATCACGTAGTAATGTGGTACCACACAGAAACAGACAATTAAACTTGGTTTCGATCCACATTTTAGAGAATAACACCGGTTAGGTCTGGGTTAGGACTGGGTTATGCCCGCACATCGCTCATGATTCTGCCTTCATCGCATTCTTGTTCGCCAGAACCTGGGTTTTTTCGGGTTTGAATCACGTAGTAATGTGGTACCACATTGAAACAGTCAATTAAACCTGGAATCGATCCACATTTTATAGGATAACACCGGTTAGGTCTGGGTTAGGTCTGGGTTATGCCCGCATCTGGCTCTTGATTTTGACTTTTCCGCATACTTGTTGGCCAGATCCTTGGTTTTCCCTGGTTTGAATCACGTAGTTATGTGATACCGCACTGAAACAGTCAATTAAACCTGGATTCGATCAATATTTTAGAGGATAAAACCGGTTAGGTCTGGATTATGCCCGCATCTGGTACATGATTTTGCCTTGTTCGCATGCTTCTTGGATAGATCCTGGGTTTTTTCCTGTTTGAATCACACAGTAATGTGGTACTACACTGAAACAGCCAATTAAACCTGGTTTCGATCCACATTTTAGAGAATAACACCGGTTAGGTCTGGGTTAGGACTGGGTTATGCCCGCATCTCGCTCATGATTCTGCCTTCATCGCATGCTTCTTGGCCAGATCCTGGTATTTTTTTTCTGGATTGAATCACGTAGTAATGTGGTACCACACAGAAACAGACAATTAAACCTGGTTTCGATTCACATTTTAGAGAATAACACCGGTTAGGTCTGGGTTAGGACTGGGCTATGCCCGCATCTGGCTCTTGATTTTGACTTTTCCGCATACTTGTTGGCCAGATCCCTGGTTTTCCCTGGTTTGAATCACGTAGTAATGTGATGCCGCACTGAAACAGTCAATTAAACCTGGTTTCGAACAATATTTTAGAGGATAACACCGGTTAGGTCTGGGTTAGGACTGGGTTATGCCCGCATCTGGCTCATGATTTTGACTTCTTCGCATACTTGTTGGCCAGATCCTGGGTTTTTTCGGGTTTGAATCACGTAGTAATGTGGTACCACACTGAAACAGACAATTAAACCTGGTTTCGATCCACATTTTAGAGGATAACACCGGTTAGGTCTGGGTTGGGACTGGGTTATGCCCGCATCTCGCTCATGATTCTGCCTCCATCGCATTCTTGTTCGCCAGAACCTGGGTTTTTTCGGGTTTGAATCACGTAGTAATGTGGTACCACACTGAAACAGTCAATTAAACCTGGTTTCCATCCACATTTTAGAGGATAACACCGGTTAGGTCTGGGTTAGGACTGGGTTATGCCCGCATCTGGCTCATGATTTTGCCTTCTTCGCATACTTGTTGGCCAGATCCTGGGTTTTTGGTGTTTGAATCACGTAGTAATGTGGTACCACACAGTATCAGTCAATAAAACCTGGATTCGATCCACATTTTATAGGATAACACCGGTTAGGTCTGGGATAGGTATGGGTTATGTCCGCATCTGGCTCATGATTTTGCTTTCTTCGCATACTTGTTGGCCAGATCCTGGGTTTTTTCGTGTTTGAATCACGTAGTAATGTGGTACCACACAGAAACAGTCAATTAAACCTGGTTCCGATCCACATTTTAGGGGATAACACCGGTTAGCTCTGGGTTAGATCTGGGTTATGCCCGCATCTCGCTCATGATTCTGCCTTCATCGCATTCTTGTTCGCCAGAACCTGGGTTTTTTCGGGTTTGAATCACGTAGTAATGTGGTACCTCACAGTAACAGTCAATTAAACCTGGATTCGATCCACATTTTAGAGGATAAAACCGGTTAGGTGTGGGTTAGATCTGGGTTATGTCAGCATCTGGCTCATGATTTTGCCTTCTTCGCATACTTGTTGGCCAGATCCTGGGTTTTTTCGGGTTTGAATCACGCAGTAATGTGGTACCACACTGTAACAGACAATTAAACCTAGTTTCGATCAGTATTTTAGTGGATAACACCGGTTAGGTCTGGGTTAGATCTGGGTTATGCCCGCATCTCGCTCATGATTCTGACTTCATCGCATTCCTGTTCGCCAGAACCTGGGTTTTTTCGGGTTTGAATCACGTAGTAATGTGGTGCCACACTGAAACAGACAATTAAACCTGGTTTCGATCCACATTTTAGAGGATAACACCGGTTAGGTCTGGGTTAGGTCTGGGTTATGCCCGCATCTGGCACATGATTTTGCCTTCTTCGCATGCTTGTTGGCCAGATCCTGGGTTTTTTCTGGTTTGAATCACGTAGTAATGTGGTACCGCACTGAAACAGTCAATTAAACCTGGATTCGATCAATATTTTAGAGGATAAAACCGGTTGGGTCTGGATTATGCCCGCATCTGGTACATGATTTTGCCTTGTTCGCATGCTTGTTGGATAGATCCTGGGTTTTTTCCTGTTTGAATCACGCAGTAATGTGGTACTACATTGAAACAGTCAATTAAACCTGGATTCGATCCACAGTTTATAGGATAACACCGGTTAGGTCTGGGATAGGTATGGGTTATGTCCGTATTCTGCTCATGATTTTGCCTTCTTCGCATACCTGTTGGACAGATCCTGGGTTTTTTCGGGTTTGAATCACGTAGTAATGTGGTACCACACTGAAACAGACAATTAAATCTGGTTTCGATCCACATTTTAGAGGATAACACCGGTTACGTCTGGATTATGCCCGCATCTGCTACATGATTTTGCATTTTTCGCATATTTGTTGGACAGATCCTGGGTTTTTTCGGGTTTGAATCACGTAGTAATGTGTTACCACACAGGTAACTGTTAATTAAACCTGGATTCGGTCAGTATTTTACAGGATAAAACCGGTTAGGTCTGGGTTAGGACTGGGCTATGCCCGCATCTGGCTCATGATTTTGCCTTCTTCGCATACTTGTTGGCCAGATCCTGGGTTTTTTTGGGTTTGAATCACGTAGTAATGTGGTACCACACTGAAACAGACAATTAAACCTGGTTTCGATCCACATTTTAGAGGATAACACCGGTTAGGTCTGGGTTAGGACTGGGTTATGCCCGCACATCGCTCATGATTCTGCCTTCATCGCATTCTTGTTCGCCAGAACCTGGGTTTTTTCGGGTTTGAATCACGTAGTAATGTGGTACCACATTGAAACAGTCAATTAAACCTGGAATCGATCCACATTATATAGGATAACACCGGTTAGGTCTGGGATAGGTATGGGTTTTGTCCGCATCTGGCTCATGATTTTGCCTTGTTCGCATGCTTGTTGGCCAGATCCTTGGTTTTTTTCTAGTTTGAATCCCGTAGTAATGTGGTACCACACTGAAACAGACAATTAAACCTGGTTTCGATCCACATTTTAGAGGATAACACCGGTTAGGTCTGGGTTAGGACTGGGTTATGCCCGCACATCGCTCATGATTCTGCCTTCATCGCATTCTTGTTCGCCAGAACCTGGGTTTTTTCGGGTTTGAATCGCGTAGTAACGTGGTACCACACAGTTACAGTCAATTAAACCTGTATTCGATCCACATTTTATAGGATAACCCCGGTTAGGTCTGGGTTATGCCCGCATCTGGCTCTTGATTTTGACTTTTCCGCATACTTGTTGGCCAGATCCTTGGTTTTCCCTGGTTTGAATCACGTAGTAATGTGATACCGCACTGAAACAGTCAATTAAACCTGGATTCGATCAATATTTTAGAGGATAAAACCGGTTAGGTCTGGATTATGCCCGCATCTGGTACATGATTTTGACTTGTTCGCATGCTTCTTGCATAGATCCTGGGTTTTTTCCTGTTTGAATCACGCAGTAATGTGGTACTACATTGAAACAGTCAATTAAACCTGGATTCGATCCACATTTTATAGGATAACACCGGTTAGGTCTGGGATAGGTATGGGTTATGTCCGCATTCTGCTCATGATTTTGCGTTCTTCGCATACTTGTTGGACAGATCCTGGGTTTTTTCGGGTTTGAATCATGTAGTAGTGTGATACCACACTGAAGCAGTCAAATATGCCTGGTTTTGATCAATATTTTAGAGGATAACACCGGTTAGGTCTGGGATAGGTCTGAGTTATGCCCGCATCTGGCTCATGATTTTGCCTTTTCCGCATACTTGTTGGCCAGATCCTGGGTTTTATAGGGTTTGAATCACGTTGTAATGTGGTACCACACAGTAACAGTCAATTAAACCCGGAGTCGATCCACATTTTATAGGATAACACCGGTTAGGTCTGGGATAGGTATGGGTTATGTCCGCATCTGGCTCACGATTTTGCTTTCTTCGCATACTTGTTGGCCAGATCCTGGGTTTTTTTTTGGTTTGAATCACGTAGTAATGTGTTACCACACTGAAACAGACAATTAAACCTGGTTTCGATCCACATTTTAGAGAATAACACCGGTTAGGTCTGGGTTAGGACTGGGTTATGCCCGCATCTCGCTCATGATTCTGCCTTCATCGCATGCTTGTTGGCCAGATCCTGGTTTTTTTTTTCTGGTTTGAATCACGTAGTAATGTGGTACCACACAGAAACAGACAATTAAACCTGATTTCGATCCACATTTTAGAGAATAACACCGGTTAGGTCTGGGTTAGGACTGGGTTATGCCCGCATCTCGCTCATGATTCTGCCTTCATCGCATGCTTGTTGGCCAGATCCTGGTTTTTTTTTCTGGTTTGAATCACGTAGTAATGTGGTACCACACTGAAACAGACAATTAAACGAGGTTTCGATCAATATTTTAGAGGATAACACCGGTTAGGTCTGGCTCTTGATTTTGACTTTTCCGCATACTTGTTGGCCAGATCCCTGGTTTTCCCTGGTTTGAATCACGTAGTAATGTGATGCCGCACTGAAGCAGTCAATTAAACCTGGTTTCGAACAATATTTTAGAGGATAACACCGGTTAGGTCTGGGTTAGGACTGGGTTATGCCCGCATCTGGCTCATGATTTTGACTTCTTCGCATACTTGTTGGCCAGATCCTGGGTTTTTCGGGTTTGAATCACGTAGTAATGTGGTACCACACTGAAACAGACAATTAAACCTGGTTTCGATCCACATTTTAGAGGATAACACCGGTTAGGTCTGGGTTAGGACTGGGTTATGCCCGCATCTCGCTCATGATTCTGCCTCCATCGCATTCTTGTTCGCCAGAACCTGGGTTTTTTCGGGTTTGAATCACGTAGTAATGTGGTACCACACTGAAACAGTCAATTAAACCTGGTTTCCATCCACATTTTAGAGGATAACACCGGTTAGGTCTGGGTTAGGACTGGGTTATGCCCGCATCTGGCTCATGATTTTGCCTTCTTCGCATACTTGTTGGCCAGATCCTGGGTTTTTGGTGTTTGAATCACGTAGTAATGTGGTACCACACAGTATCAGTCAATAAAACCTGGATTCGATCCACATTTTATAGGATAACACCGGTTAGGTCTGGGATAGGTATGGGTTATGTCCGCATCTGGCTCATGATTTTGCTTTCTTCGCATACTTGTTGGCCAGATCCTGGGTTTTTTCGTGTTTGAATCACGTAGTAATGTGGTACCACACAGAAACAGTCAATTAAACCTGGTTCCGATCCACATTTTAGGGGATAACACCGGTTAGCTCTGGGTTAGATCTGGGTTATGCCCGCATCTCGCTCATGATTCTGCCTTCATCGCATTCTTGTTCGCCAGAACCTGGGTTTTTTCGGGTTTGAATCACGTAGTAATGTGGTACCTCACAGTAACAGTCAATTAAACCTGGATTCGATCCACATTTTAGAGGATAAAACCGGTTAGGTGTGGGTTAGATCTGGGTTATGTCAGCATCTGGCTCATGATTTTGCCTTCTTCGCATACTTGTTGGCCAGATCCTGGGTTTTTTCGGGTTTGAATCACGCAGTAATGTGGTACCACACTGTAACAGACAATTAAACCTAGTTTCGATCAATATTTTAGTGGATAACACCGGTTAGGTCTGGGTTAGATCTGGGTTATGCCCGCATCTCGCTCATGATTCTGACTTCATCGCATTCCTGTTCGCCAGAACCTGGGTTTTTTCGGGTTTGAATCACGTAGTAATGTGGTACCACACTGAAACAGACAATTAAACCTGGTTTCGATCCACATTTTAGAGGATAACACCGGTTAGGTCTGGGTTAGGTCTGGGTTATGCCCGCATCTGGCACATGATTTTGCCTTCTTCGCATGCTTGTTGGCCAGATCCTGGGTTTTTTCTGGTTTGAATCACGTAGTAATGTGGTACCGCACTGAAACAGTCAATTAAACCTGGATTCGATCAATATTTTAGAGGATAAAACCGGTTGGGTCTGGATTATGCCCGCATCTGGTACATGATTTTGCCTTGTTCGCATGCTTGTTGGATAGATCCTGGGTTTTTTCCTGTTTGAATCACGCAGTAATGTGGTACTACATTGAAACAGTCAATTAAACCTGGATTCGATCCACAGTTTATAGGATAACACCGGTTAGGTCTGGGATAGGTATGGGTTATGTCCGTATTCTGCTCATGATTTTGCCTTCTTCGCATACCTGTTGGACAGATCCTGGGTTTTTTCGGGTTTGAATCACGTAGTAATGTGGTACCACACTGAAACAGACAATTAAATCTGGTTTCGATCCACATTTTAGAGGATAACACCGGTTACGTCTGGATTATGCCCAAATCTGCTACATGATTTTGCATTTTTCGCATATTTGTTGGACAGATCCTGGGTTTTTTCGGGTTTGAATCACGTAGTAATGTGTTACCACACAGGTAACTGTTAATTAAACCTGGATTCGGTCAGTATTTTACAGGATAAAACCGGTTAGGTCTGGGTTAGGACTGGGCTATGCCCGCATCTGGCTCATGATTTTGCCTTCTTCGCATACTTGTTGGCCAGATCCTGGGTTTTTTTGGGTTTGAATCACGTAGTAATGTGGTACCACACTGAAACAGACAATTAAACCTGGTTTCGATCCACATTTTAGAGGATAACACCGGTTAGGTCTGGGTTAGGACTGGGTTATGCCCGCACATCGCTCATGATTCTGCCTTCATCGCATTCTTGTTCGCCAGAACCTGGGTTTTTTCGGGTTTGAATCACGTAGTAATGTGGTACCACATTGAAACAGTCAATTAAACCTGGAATCGATCCACATTATATAGGATAACACCGGTTAGGTCTGGGATAGGTATGGGTTTTGTCCGCATCTGGCTCATGATTTTGCCTTGTTCGCATGCTTGTTGGCCAGATCCTTGGTTTTTTTCTAGTTTGAATCCCGTAGTAATGTGGTACCACACTGAAACAGACAATTAAACCTGGTTTCGATCCACATTTTAGAGGATAACACCGGTTAGGTCTGGGTTAGGACTGGGTTATGCCCGCACATCGCTCATGATTCTGCCTTCATCGCATTCTTGTTCGCCAGAACCTGGGTTTTTTCGGGTTTGAATCGCGTAGTAACGTGGTACCACACAGTTACAGTCAATTAAACCTGTATTCGATCCACATTTTATAGGATAACCCCGGTTAGGTCTGGGTTATGCCCGCATCTGGCTCTTGATTTTGACTTTTCCGCATACTTGTTGGCCAGATCCTTGGTTTTCCCTGGTTTGAATCACGTAGTAATGTGATACCGCACTGAAACAGTCAATTAAACCTGGATTCGATCAATATTTTAGAGGATAAAACCGGTTAGGTCTGGATTATGCCCGCATCTGGTACATGATTTTGACTTGTTCGCATGCTTCTTGCATAGATCCTGGGTTTTTTCCTGTTTGAATCACGCAGTAATGTGGTACTACATTGAAACAGTCAATTAAACCTGGATTCGATCCACATTTTATAGGATAACACCGGTTAGGTCTGGGATAGGTATGGGTTATGTCCGCATTCTGCTCATGATTTTGCGTTCTTCGCATACTTGTTGGACAGATCCTGGGTTTTTTCGGGTTTGAATCATGTAGTAGTGTGATACCACACTGAAGCAGTCAAATATGCCTGGTTTTGATCAATATTTTAGAGGATAACACCGGTTAGGTCTGGGATAGGTCTGAGTTATGCCCGCATCTGGCTCATGATTTTGCCTTTTCCGCATACTTGTTGGCCAGATCCTGGGTTTTATAGGGTTTGAATCACGTTGTAATGTGGTACCACACAGTAACAGTCAATTAAACCCGGAGTCGATCCACATTTTATAGGATAACACCGGTTAGGTCTGGGATAGGTATGGGTTATGTCCGCATCTGGCTCATGATTTTGCTTTCTTCGCATACTTGTTGGCCAGATCCTGGGTTTTTTTTTGGTTTGAATCACGTAGTAATGTGTTACCACACTGAAACAGACAATTAAACCTGGTTTCGATCCACATTTTAGAGAATAACACCGGTTAGGTCTGGGTTAGGACTGGGTTATGCCCGCATCTCGCTCATGATTCTGCCTTCATCGCATGCTTGTTGGCCAGATCCTGGTTTTTTTTTTCTGGTTTGAATCACGTAGTAATGTGGTACCACACAGAAACAGACAATTAAACCTGATTTCGATCCACATTTTAGAGAATAACACCGGTTAGGTCTGGGTTAGGACTGGGTTATGCCCGCATCTCGCTCATGATTCTGCCTTCATCGCATGCTTGTTGGCCAGATCCTGGTTTTTTTTTCTGGTTTGAATCACGTAGTAATGTGGTACCACACTGAAACAGACAATTAAACGAGGTTTCGATCAATATTTTAGAGGATAACACCGGTTAGGTCTGGCTCTTGATTTTGACTTTTCCGCATACTTGTTGGCCAGATCCCTGGTTTTCCCTGGTTTGAATCACGTAGTAATGTGATGCCGCACTGAAGCAGTCAATTAAACCTGGTTTCGAACAATATTTTAGAGGATAACACCGGTTAGGTCTGGGTTAGGACTGGGTTATGCCCGCATCTGGCTCATGATTTTGACTTCTTCGCATACTTGTTGGCCAGATCCTGGGTTTTTCGGGTTTGAATCACGTAGTAATGTGGTACCACACTGAAACAGACAATTAAACCTGGTTTCGATCCACATTTTAGAGGATAACACCGGTTAGGTCTGGGTTAGGACTGGGTTATGCCCGCATCTCGCTCATGATTCTGCCTTCATCGCATTCTTGTTCGCCAGAACCTGGGTTTTTTCGGGTTTGAATCACGTAGTAAAGTGGTACCACACTGAAACAGTCAATTAAACCTGGTTTCCATCCACATTTTAGAGGATAACACCGGTTAGGTCTGGGTTAGGACTGGGTTATGCCCGCATCTGGCTCATGATTTTGCCTTCTTCGCATACTTGTTGGCCAGATCCTGGGTTTTTGGGGTTTGAATCACGTAGTAATGTGGTACCACACAGTAACAGTCAATAAAACCTGGATTCGATCCACATTTTATAGGATAACACCGGTTTGGTCTGGGATAGGTATGGGTTATGTCCGCATCTGGCTCATGATTTCGCTTTCTTCGCATACTTGTTGGCCAGATCCTGGGTTTTTTCGTGTTTGAATCACGTAATAATGTGGTACCACACTGAAACAGTCAATTAAACCTGGTTCCGATCCACATTTTAGGGGATAACACCGGTTAGGTCTGGGTTAGATCTGGGTTATGCCCGCATCTCGCTCATGATTCTGCCTTCATCGCATTCTTGTTCGCCAGAACCTGGGTTTTTTCGGGTTTCAATCACGTAGTAATGTGGTACCACACTGAAACAGTCAATTAAACCTGGTTTCGATCCACATTTTAGAGGATAACACCGGTTAGGTCTGGGTTAGGACTGGGTTATGTCCGCATCTGGCTCATGATTTTGCCTTCTTCGCATACTTGTTGGCCAGATACTGGGTTTTTTCAGGTTTGAATCACGTAGTAATGTGGTACGACATTGAAACAGTCAATTAAACCTGGTTTCGATCCACATTTTATAGGACAACACCGGTTAGGTCTGGGATAGGTATGGGTTATGTCCGCATCTGGCTCATGATTTTGCCTTGTTCGCATGCTTGTTGGCCAGATCCTAGGTTTTTTTCTAGTTTGAATCACGTAGTAATGTGGTACCACACTGAAACAGACAATTAAACCTGGTTTCGATCCACATTTTAGAGGATAACACCGGTTAGGTCTGGGTTAGGACTGGGTTATGCCCGCACAACGCTCATGATTCTGCCTTCATCGCATTCTTGTTCGCCAGAACCTGGGTTTTTTCGGGTTTGAATCGCGTAGTAACGTGGTACCACACAGTTACAGTCAATTAAATCTGGATTCGATCCACATTTTATAGGATAACACCGGTTAGGTCTGGGTTATGCCCGCATCTGGCTCTTGATTTTGACTTTTCCGCATACTTGTT
This sequence comes from Colletes latitarsis, assembly GCF_051014445.1. Lineage (NCBI taxonomy): Eukaryota > Metazoa > Arthropoda > Insecta > Hymenoptera > Colletidae > Colletes > Colletes latitarsis. The sequence goes on from NC_135147.1 coordinate 9,898,802, forward strand.
GGCCAGATCCTTGGTTTTCCCTGGTTTGAATCACGTAGTTATGTGATACCGCACTGAGACAGTCAATTAAACCTGGATTCGATCAATATTTTAGAGGATAAAACCGGTTAGGTCTGGATTATGCCCGCATCTGGTACATGATTTTGCCTTGTTCGCATGCTTCTTGGATAGATCCTGGGTTTTTTCCTGTTTGAATCACGCAGTAATGTGGTACTACACTGAAACAGCCAATTAAACCTGGTTTCGATCCACATTTTAGAGAATAACACCGGTTAGGTCTGGGTTAGGACTGGGTTATGCCCGCATCTCGCTCATGATTCTGCCTTCATCGCATGCTTGTTGGCCAGATCCTGGTATTTTTTTTCTGGATTGAATCACGTAGTAATGTGGTACCACACAGAAACAGACAATTAAACCTGGTTTCGATTCACATTTTAGAGAATAACACCGGTTAGGTCTGGGTTAGGACTGGGCTATGCCCGCATCTGGCTCATGATTTTGCCTTGTTCGCATGCTTGTTGGCCAGATCCTTGGTTTTTTTTTTCTGGTTTGAATCACGTAGTAATGTGGTACCACACAGAAACAGACAATTAAACTTGGTTTCGATCCACATTTTAGAGAATAACACCGGTTAGGTCTGGGTTAGGACTGGGTTATGCCCGCACATCGCTCATGATTCTGCCTTCATCGCATTCTTGTTCGCCAGAACCTGGGTTTTTTCGGGTTTGAATCACGTAGTAATGTGGTACCACATTGAAACAGTCAATTAAACCTGGAATCGATCCACATTTTATAGGATAACACCGGTTAGGTCTGGGTTAGGTCTGGGTTATGCCCGCATCTGGCTCTTGATTTTGACTTTTCCGCATACTTGTTGGCCAGATCCTTGGTTTTCCCTGGTTTGAATCACGTAGTTATGTGATACCGCACTGAAACAGTCAATTAAACCCGGATTCGATCAATATTTTAGAGGATAAAACCGGTTAGGTCTGGATTATGCCCGCATCTGGTACATGATTTTGCCTTGTTCGCATGCTTCTTGGATAGATCCTGGGTTTTTTCCTGTTTGAATCACACAGTAATGTGGTACTACACTGAAACAGCCAATTAAACCTGGTTTCGATCCACATTTTAGAGAATAACACCGGTTAGGTCTGGGTTAGGACTGGGTTATGCCCGCATCTCGCTCATGATTCTGCCTTCATCGCATGCTTGTTGGCCAGATCCTGGTATTTTTTTTCTGGATTGAATCACGTAGTAATGTGGTACCACACAGAAACAGACAATTAAACCTGGTTTCGATTCACATTTTAGAGAATAACACCGGTTAGGTCTGGGTTAGGACTGGGCTATGCCCGCATCTGGCTCTTGATTTTGACTTTTCCGCATACTTGTTGGCCAGATCCCTGGTTTTCCCTGGTTTGAATCACGTAGTAATGTGATGCCGCACTGAAACAGTCAATTAAACCTGGTTTCGAACAATATTTTAGAGGATAACACCGGTTAGGTCTGGGTTAGGACTGGGTTATGCCCGCATCTGGCTCATGATTTTGACTTCTTCGCATACTTGTTGGCCAGATCCTGGGTTTTTTCGGGTTTGAATCACGTAGTAATGTGGTACCACACTGAAACAGACAATTAAACCTGGTTTCGATCCACATTTTAGAGGATAACACCGGTTAGGTCTGGGTTGGGACTGGGTTATGCCCGCATCTCGCTCATGATTCTGCCTCCATCGCATTCTTGTTCGCCAGAACCTGGGTTTTTTCGGGTTTGAATCACGTAGTAATGTGGTACCACACTGAAACAGTCAATTAAACCTGGTTTCCATCCACATTTTAGAGGATAACACCGGTTAGGTCTGGGTTAGGACTGGTGTTATGCCCGCATCTGGCTCATGATTTTGCCTTCTTCGCATACTTGTTGGCCAGATCCTGGGTTTTTGGGGTTTGAATCACGTAGTAATGTGGTACCACACAGTATCAGTCAATAAAACCTGGATTCGATCCACATTTTATAGGATAACACCGGTTAGGTCTGGGATAGGTATGGGTTATGTCCGCATCTGGCTCATGATTTTGCTTTCTTCGCATACTTGTTGGCCAGATCCTGGGTTTTTTCGTGTTTGAATCACGTAGTAATGTGGTACCACACAGAAACAGTCAATTAAACCTGGTTCCGATCCACATTTTAGGGGATAACACCGGTTAGCTCTGGGTTAGATCTGGGTTATGCCCGCATCTCGCTCATGATTCTGCCTTCATCGCATTCTTGTTCGCCAGAACCTGGGTTTTTTCGGGTTTGAATCACGTAGTAATGTGGTACCTCACAGTAACAGTCAATTAAACCTGGATTCGATCCACATTTTAGAGGATAAAACCGGTTAGGTGTGGGTTAGATCTGGGTTATGTCAGCATCTGGCTCATGATTTTGCCTTCTTCGCATACTTGTTGGCCAGATCCTGGGTTTTTTCGGGTTTGAATCACGCAGTAATGTGGTACCACACTGTAACAGACAATTAAACCTAGTTTCGATCAATATTTTAGTGGATAACACCGGTTAGGTCTGGGTTAGATCTGGGTTATGCCCGCATCTCGCTCATGATTCTGACTTCATCGCATTCCTGTTCGCCAGAACCTGGGTTTTTTCGGGTTTGAACCACGTAGTAATGTGGTACCACACTGAAACAGACAATTAAACCTGGTTTCGATCCACATTTTATAGGATAACACCGGTTACGTCTGGATTATGCCCGCATCTGCTACATGATTTTGCATTTTTCGCATATTTGTTGGACAGATCCTGGGTTTTTTCGGGTTTGAATCGCGTAGTAATGTGTTACCACACAGGTAACTGTTAATTAAACCTGGATTCGGTCAGTATTTTACAGGATAAAACCGGTTAGGTCTGGGCTAGGACTGGGCTATGCCCGCATCTGGCTCATGATTTTGCCTTCTTCGCATACTTGTTGGCCAGATCCTGGGTTTTTTTGGGTTTGAATCACGTAGTAATGTGGTACCACACTGAAACAGACAATTAAACCTGGTTTCGATCCACATTTTAGAGGATAACACCGGTTAGGTCTGGGTTAGGACTGGGTTATGCCCGCACATCGCTCATGATTCTGCCTTCATCGCATTCTTGTTCGCCAGAACCTGGGTTTTTTCGGGTTTGAATCGCGTAGTAACGTGGTACCACACAGTTACAGTCAATTAAACCTGTATTCGATCCACATTTTATAGGATAACCCCGGTTAGGTCTGGGTTATGCCCGCATCTGGCTCTTGATTTTGACTTTTCCGCATACTTGTTGGCCAGATCCTTGGTTTTCCCTGGTTTGAATCACGTAGTAATGTGATACCGCACTGAAACAGTCAATTAAACCTGGATTCGATCAATATTTTAGAGGATAAAACCGGTTAGGTCTGGATTATGCCCGCATCTGGTACATGATTTTGACTTGTTCGCATGCTTCTTGCATAGATCCTGGGTTTTTTCCTGTTTGAATCACGCAGTAATGTGGTACTACATTGAAACAGTCAATTAAACCTGGATTCGATCCACATTTTATAGGATAACACCGGTTAGGTCTGGGATAGGTATGGGTTATGTCCGCATTCTGCTCATGATTTTGCGTTCTTCGCATACTTGTTGGACAGATCCTGGGTTTTTTCGGGTTTGAATCATGTAGTAGTGTGATACCACACTGAAGCAGTCAATTATGCCTGGTTTTGATCAATATTTTAGAGGATAACACCGGTTAGGTCTGGGATAGGTCTGAGTTATGCCCGCATCTGGCTCATGATTTTGCCTTTTCCGCATACTTGTTGGCCAGATCCTGGGTTTTATAGGGTTTGAATCACGTTGTAATGTGGTACCACACAGTAACAGTCAATTAAACCCGGAGTCGATCCACATTTTATAGGATAACACCGGTTAGGTCTGGGATAGGTATGGGTTATGTCCGCATCTGGCTCATGATTTTGCTTTCTTCGCATACTTGTTGGCCAGATCCTGGGTTTTTTTCTGGTTTGAATCACGTAGTAATGTGTTACCACACTGAAACAGACAATTAAACCTGGTTTCGATCCACATTTTAGAGAATAACACCGGTTAGGTCTGGGTTAGGACTGGGTTATGCCCGCATCTCGCTCATGATTCTGCCTTCATCGCATGCTTGTTGGCCAGATCCTGGTTTTTTTTTTCTGGTTTGAATCACGTAGTAATGTGGTACCACACAGAAACAGACAATTAAACCTGATTTCGATCCACATTTTAGAGAATAACACCGGTTAGGTCTGGGTTAGGACTGGGTTATGCCCGCATCTCGCTCATGATTCTGCCTTCATCGCATGCTTGTTGGCCAGATCCTGGTTTTTTTTTCTGGTTTGAATCACGTAGTAATGTGGTACCACACTGAAACAGACAATTAAACGAGGTTTCGATCAATATTTTAGAGGATAACACCGGTTAGGTCTGGCTCTTGATTTTGACTTTTCCGCATACTTGTTGGCCAGATCCCTGGTTTTCCCTGGTTTGAATCACGTAGTAATGTGATGCCGCACTGAAGCAGTCAATTAAACCTGGTTTCGAACAATATTTTAGAGGATAACACCGGTTAGGTCTGGGTTAGGACTGGGTTATGCCCGCATCTGGCTCATGATTTTGACTTCTTCGCATACTTGTTGGCCAGATCCTGGGTTTTTCGGGTTTGAATCACGTAGTAATGTGGTACCACACTGAAACAGACAATTAAACCTGGTTTCGATCCACATTTTAGGGGATAACACCGGTTTGGTCTGGGATAGGTATGGGTTATGTCCGCATCTGGCTCATGATTTCGCTTTCTTCGCATACTTGTTGGCCAGATCCTGGGTTTTTTCGTGTTTGAATCACGTAGTAATGTGGTACCACACTGAAACAGTCAATTAAACCTGGTTCCGATCCACATTTTAGGGGATAACACCGGTTAGGTCTGGGTTAGATCTGGGTTATGCCCGCATCTCGCTCATGATTCTGCCTTCATCGCATTCTTGTTCGCCAGAACCTGGGTTTTTTCGGGCTTCAATCACGTAGTAATGTGGTACCTCACAGTAACAGTCAATTAAACCTGGATTCGATCCACATTTTAGAGGATAACACCGGTTAGGTCTGGGTTAGATCTGGGTTATGTCAGCATCTGGCTCATGATTTTGCCTTCTTCGCATACTTGTTGGCCAGATCCTGGGTTTTTTCGGGTTTGAATCACGCAGTAATGTGGTACCACACTGTAACAGACAATTAAACCTAGTTTCGATCAATATTTTAGTGGATAACACCGGTTAGGTCTGGGTTAGATCTGGGTTATGCCCGCATCTCGCTCATGATTCTGACTTCATCGCATTCCTGTTCGCCAGAACCTGGGTTTTTTCGGGTTTGAATCACGTAGTAATGTGGTACCACATTGAAACAGTCAATTAAACCTGGAATCGATCCACATTTTAGAGGATAACACCGGTTAGGTCTGGGTTAGGTCTGGGTTATGCCCGCATCTGGCACATGATTTTGCCTTCTTCGCATGCTTGTTGGCCAGATCCTGGGTTTTTTCTGGTTTGAATCACGTAGTAATGTGGTACCGCACTGAAACAGTCAATTAAACCTGGATTCGATCAATATTTTAGAGGATAAAACCGGTTAGGTCTGGATTATGCCCGCATCTGGTACATGATTTTGCCTTGTTCGCATGCTTGTTGGATAGATCCTGGGTTTTTTCCTGTTTGAATCACGCAGTAATGTGGTACTACATTGAAACAGTCAATTAAACCTGGATTCGATCCTCATTTTATAGGATAACACCGGTTAGGTCTGGGATAGGTATGGGTTACGTCCGTATTCTGCTCATGATTTTGCCTTCTTCGCATACCTGTTGGACAGATCCTGGGTTTTTTCGGGTTTGAAACACGTAGTAATGTGGTACCACACTGAAACAGACAATTAAATCTGGTTTCGATCCACATTTTAGAGGATAACACCGGTTAGGTCTGGGTTAGATCTGGGTTATGCCCGCATCTCGCTCATGATTCTGCCTTCATCGCATTCCTGTTCGCCAGAACCTGGGCTTTTTCGGGTTTGAATCACGTATTAATGTGGTACCACACTGAAACAGTCAATTAAACCTAGTTTCTATCCACATTTTAGAGGATAACACCGGTTAGGTCTGGGTTTGGTCTGGGTTATGTCCGCATCTGGCACATGATTAAGCCTTCTTCGCATGCTTGTTGGCCAGATCCTGGGTTTTTATTCTGGTTTGAATCACGTAGTAATGTGGTACCACACTGAAACAGACAATTAAACGAGGTTTCGGTCAATATTTTAGAGGATAACACCGGTTAGGTCTGGGTTATGCCCGCATCTGGCTCTTGATTTTCACTTTTCCGCATACTTGTTGGCCAGATCCTTGGTTTTCCCTGGTTTGAATCACGTAATAATGTGATACCACACTGAAACAGTCAATTAAACCTGGTTTCGATTAATATTTCAGAGGATAACACCGGTTAGGTCTGGGTTAGTACTGGGTTATGCCCGCATCTGGCTCATGATTTTGCCTTCTTCGCATACTTGTTGGCCAGCTCCTGAGTTTTTTCGGGTTTGAATCACGTAGTAATGTGGTACCACACTGAAACAGACAATTAAACCTGGTTTCGATCCACATTTTAGAGGATAACACTGGTTAGGTCTGGGTTAGGACTGGGTTATGCATTCACATCGCTCATGTTTCTGCCTTCATCGCATTCTTGTTCGCCAGAACCTGGGTTTTTTCGGGTTTGAATCACGTAGTAATGTGGTACCACATTGAAACAGTCAATTAAACCTGGTTTCGATCAATATTATGGAGGATAAAACCGGTTAGGTCTGGATTATGTCCGCATCTGGTACATGATTTTGCCTTTTTCGCATATTTGTTGGACAGATCCTGGGTTTTTTCGGGTTTGAATCATGTAGTAGTGTGATACCACACTGAAGCAGTCAATTAAGCCTGGTTTCGATCAATATTTTAGAGGATAACACCGGTTAGGTCTGGGTTAGGTCTGGGTTATGCCCGCATCTGGCACATGATTTTGCCTTCTTCGCATGCTTGTTGGCCAGATCCTGGGTTTTTTTTCTGGTTTGAATCACGTAGTAATGTGGTACCACACTGAAACAGACAATTAAACGAGGTTTCGATCAATATTTTAGAGGATAACACCGGTTAGGTCTGGCTCTTGATTTTGACTTTTCCGCATACTTGTTGGCCAGATCCCTGGTTTTCCCTGGTTTGAATCACGTAGTAATGTGATGCCGCACTGAAGCAGTCAATTAAACCTGGTTTCGAACAATATTTTAGAGGATAACACCGGTTAGGTCTGGGTTAGGACTGGGTTATGCCCGCATCTGGCTCATGATTTTGACTTCTTCGCATACTTGTTGGCCAGATCCTGGGTTTTTCGGGTTTGAATCACGTAGTAATGTGGTACCACACTGAAACAGACAATTAAACCTGGTTTCGATCCACATTTTAGAGGATAACACTGGTTAGGTCTGGGTTAGGACTGGGTTATGCATTCACATCGCTCATGATTCTGCCTTCATCGCATTCTTGTTCGCCAGAACCTGGGTTTTTTCGGGTTTGAATCACGTAGTAATGTGGTACCACATTGAAACAGTCAATTAAACCTGGTTTCGATCAATATTATGGAGGATAAAACCGGTTAGGTCTGGATTATGTCCGCATCTGGTACATGATTTTGCCTTTTTCGCATATTTGTTGGACAGATCCTGGGTTTTTTCGGGTTTGAATCATGTAGTAGTGTGATACCACACTGAAGCAGTCAATTAAGCCTGGTTTCGATCAATATTTTAGAGGATAACACCGGTTAGGTCTGGGTTACGTCTGGGTTATGCCCGCATCTGGCACATGATTTTGCCTTCTTCGCATGCTTGTTGGCCAGATCCTGGGTTTTTTTTCTGGTTTGAATCACGTAGCAATGTGGTACCACACTGAAACAGACAATTAAACGAGGTTTCGATCAATATTTTAGAGGATAACACCGGTTAGGTCTGGGTTATGCCCGCATCTGGCTCTTGATTTTGACTTTTCCGCATACTTGTTGGCCAGATCCTTGGTTTTCCCTGGTTTGAATCACGTAGTAATATGATACCGCACTGAAACAGTCAATTAAACCTGGTTTCGATCCACATTTTAGAGGATAACACCGGTTAGGTCTGGGTTAGGTCTGGGTTATGCCCGCATCTGGCACATGATTTTGCCTTCTTCGCATGTTTGTTGGCCAGATCCTGGGTTTTATTCTGGTTTGAATCACGTAGTAATGTGGTACCACACTGAAACAGACAATTAAACGAGGTTTCGATCAATATTTTAGAGGATAACACCGGTTAGGACTGGGTTATGCCCGCATCTGGCTCTTGATTTTGACTTTTCCGCATACTTGTTGGCCAGATCCTTGGTTTTCCCTGGTTTGAATCACGTAGTAATGTGATACAGCACTGAAACAGACAATTAAACCTGGTTTCGATCAATATTTTAGAGGATAACACCGGTTAGGTCTGGGTTAGGACTGGGTTATGCCCGCATCTGGCTCATGATTTTGCCTTCTTCGCATACTTGTTGGCCAGATCCTGGGTTTTTTCGGGTTTGAATCACGTCGTAATGTGGTACCACATTGAAACAGTCAATTAAACCTGGTTTCGATCCACATTTTAGAGGATAACACCGGGTAGGTCTGGGTTAGGTCTGGGTTATGCCCGCATCTGGCACATGATTTTGCCTTCTTCGCATGCTTGTTGGCCAGATCCTGGGTTTTTTTCTGGTTTGAATCACGTAGTAATGTGGTACCACACTGAAACAGACAATTAAACGAGGTTTCGATCAATATTTTAGAGGATAACACCGGTTAGGTCTGGGTTATGCCCGCATCTGGCTCTTGATTTTGACTTTTCCGCATACTTGTTGGCCAGATCCTTGGTTTTCCCTGGTTTGAATCACGTAGTAATGTGATACCGCACAGAAACAGTCAATTAAACCTGGTTTCGATCAATATTTTAGAGGATAACACCGGTTAGGTCTCGCTAAGGGCTGGGTTATGCCCGCATCTGGCTCATGATTTTGCCTTCTTCGCATACTTGTTGGCCAGATCCTGGGTTTTTTCGGGTTTGAATCACGTAGTAATGTGGTACCACACTGAAACAGACAATTAAACCTGGTTTCGATCAATATTTTAGAGGATAACACCGGTTAGGTCTGGGTTAGGTCTGGATTATGCCCGCATTTCGCTCATGATTCTGCCTTCATCGCATTCTTGTTCGCCAGAACCTGGGTCTTTTCGGGTTTGAATCACGTAGTAATGTGGTACCACACTGAAACAGTCAATTAAACCTGGTTTCGATCCACATTTTAGAGGATAACACCGGTTAGGTCTCGGTTAGGTCTGGGTTATGCCCGCATCTCGCTCATGATTGTGCCGTCATCGCATTCTTGTTCGCCAGAACCTGGGTTTTTTCGGGTTTGAATCACGTAGTAATGCGGTACCACACTGAAACAGACCATTAAACCTGGTTTCGATCCACATTTTACAGGATAACACCGGTTAGGTCTGGGTTATGCCCGCATCTGGCTCTGGATTTTGACTTTTCCGCATACTTGTTGGCCAGATCCTTGGTTTTCCCTGGTTTGAATCACGTAGTAATATGATTCCGCACTGAAACAGTCAATTAAACCTGGTTTCGATCAATATTTTAGAGGATAACACCGGTTAGGTCTGGCTAAGGACTGGGTTATGCCCGCATCTGGCTCATGATTTTGCCTTCTTCGCATACTTGTTCGCCAGATCCTGGGTTTTTTCGGGTTTGAATCACGTAGTAATGTGGTACCACACTGAAACAGTCAATTAAACCTGGTTTCGATCCACATTTTAGAGGATAACACCGGTTAGGTCTGGGTTAGGTCTGGGTTATGCCCGCATTTCGCTCATGATTCTGCCTTCATCGCATTCTTGTTCGCCAGAACCTGGGTCTTTTCGGGTTTGAATCACGTAGTAATGTGGTACCACACTGAAACAGTCAATTAAACCTGGTTTCGATCCACATTTTAGAGGATAACACCGGTTAGGTCTGGGTTAGGTCTGGGTTATGCCCGCATTTCGCTCATGATTCTGCCTTCATCGCATTCTTGTTCGCCAGAACCTGGGTTTTTTCGGGTTTGGATCACGTAGTAATGTGGTACCACACTGAAACAGTCAATTAAACCTGGTTTCGATCCACATTTTAGAGGATAACACCGGATAGGTCTGGGTTAGGACTGGGTTATGCCCGCATCTGGCTCATGATTTTGCCTTCTTCGCATACTTGTTGCCCCAGATCCTTTGTCCTCTCTGGTTTGAATCACGTAGTAATGTGGTACCACACTGAAACAGACAATTAAACCTGGTTTCGATCCACATTTTAGAGGATAACACCGGTTAGGTCTGGGTTAGGACTGGGTTATGCCCGCACATCGCTCATGATTCTGCCTTCATCGCATTCTTGTTCGCCAGAACCTGGGTTTCTTCGGGTTTGAATCACGTAGTAATGTGGTACCACATTGAAACAGTCAATTAAACCTGGTTTCGATCCACATTTTAGAGGATAACACCGGTTAGGTCTGGGTTAGGACTGGGTTATGCCCGCATCTCGCTCATGATTCTGCCTTCATCGCATTCTTGTTCGCCAGAACCTGGCTTTTCGGGTTTGAATCACGTAGTAATGCGGTACCACACTGAAACAGACAATTAAACCTGGTTTCGATCCACATTTTACAGGATAACACCGGTCAGGTCTGGGTTTTGCCCGCATCTGGCTCTTGATTTTGACTTTTCTGCATACTTGTTGGCCAGATCCTTGGTTTTCCCTGGTTTGAATCACGTAGTAATGTGATACCGCACTGAAACAGTCAATTAAACCTGGTTTCGATCAATATTTTAGAGGATAACACCGGTTAGGTCTGGGTTAGGACTGGGTTATGCCCGCATCTGGCTCATGATTTTGCCTTCTTCGCATACTTGTTGCCCCAGATCCTTGGTCCTCTCTGGTTTGAATCACGTAGTAATGTGGTACCACACTGAAACAGACAATTAAACCTGGTTTCGTTCCACATTTTAGAGGATAACACCGGTTAGGTCTGGGTTAGGACTGGGTTATGCATTCACATCGCTCATGATTCTGCCTTCATCGCATTCTTGTTCGCCAGAACCTGGGTTTTTTCGGGTTTGAATCACGTAGTAATGTGGTACCACATTGAAACAGTCAATTAAACCTGGTTTCGATCAATATTTTAGAGGATAAAACAGGTTAGGTCTGGATTATGCCCGCATTTGGGACATGATTTTCCCTTTTTCGCATATTTGTTGGACAGATCCTGGGTTTTTTCGGGTTTGAATCACGTAGTAATGTGGTACCACACTGAAACAGTCAATTAAGCCTGGTTTCGATCCACATTTTAGAGGATAACACCGGTTAGGTCTGGGTTAGGACTGGGTTATGCCCGCATCTGACACATGATTTTGCCTTCTTCGCATGCTTGTTGGCCAGATCCTGGGTTTTTTTCTGGTTTGAATCACGTAGTAATGTGGTACCACACTGAAACAGACAATGAAACGAGGTTTCGATCAATATTTTAGAGGATAACACCGGTTAGGTCCGGGTTATGCCCGCATCTGGCTCTTGATTTTGACTTTTCCGCATACTTGTTGGCCAGATCCTTGGTTTTATCTGGTTTGAATCACGTAGTAATGTGATACCGCACTGAAACAGTCAATTAAACGAGGTTTCGATGAATATTTTAGAGGATAACACCGGTTAGGTCTGGGTTATGCCCGCATCTGGCTCTTGATTTTGACTTTTCCGCATACTTGTTGGCCAGATCCTTGGTTTTCCCTGGTTTGAATCACGTAGTAATGTGATACCGCACTGAAACAGTCAATTAAACATGGTTTCGATGAATATTTTAGTGGATAACACCGGTTAGGTCTGGGTTAGGACTGGGTTATGCATTCACATCGCTCATGATTCTGCCTTCATCGCATTCTTGTTCGCCAGTACCTGGGTTTTTTCGGGTTTGAATCACGTAGTAATGTGGTACCACACTGAAAGAGACAATTAAACCTGGATTCGATCCACATTTTATAGGATAACACCGGTTAGGTCTGGGTTAGGACTGGGTTATGCCCGCATCTGGCTCATGATTTTGCCTTCTTCGCATACTTGTTGGCCAGATCCTGGGTTTTTTCGGGTTTGTATCACGTAGTAATGTGGTACCACACTGAAACAGTCTATTAAACCTGGTTTCGATCCACATTTTAGAGGATAACACCGGTTAGGTCTGGGTTAGGACTGGGTTATGCCCGCATCTGGCTCATGATTTTGCCTTCTTCGCATACTTGTTGGCCAGATCCTGGGTTTTTTCGGGTTTGAATCACGTAGTAATGTGGTACCACACTGAAACAGTCAATTAAATCTGGTTTCGATCCACATTTTAGAGGATAACACCGGTTAGGTCTGGGTTAGGTCTGGGTTATGCCCGCATCTGGCACATGATTTTGCCTTCTTCTCATGCTTGTTGGCCAGATCCTGGGTTTTTTTCTGGTTTGAATCACGTAGTAATGTGGTACCACACTGAAACAGACAATTAAACGAGGTTTCGATGAATATTTTAGAGGATAACACCGGTTAGGTCTGGGTTATGCCCGCATCTGGCTCTTGATTTTGACTTTTCCGCATACTTGTTGGCCAGATCCTTGGTTTTCCCTGGTTTGAATCACGTAGTAATGTGATACCGCACTGAAACAGTCAATTAAACCTGGTTTCGATCAATATTTTAGAGGATAACACCGGTTAGGTCTGGGTTAGGACTGGGTTATGCCCGTATCTGGCTCATGATTTTGCCTTCTTCGCATACTTGTTGGCCAGATCCTGGGTTTTTTCGGGTTTGAATCACGTAGTAATGTGGTACCACACTGAAACAGACAATTAAACCTGGTTTCGATCAATATTATAGAGGATAACACCGGTTAGGTCTGGGTTAGGTCTGGGTTATGCCCGCATCTCGCTCATGATTCTGCCTTCATCGCATTCTTGTTCGCCAGAACCTGGATTTTTTCGGGTTTGAATCACGTAGTAATGTGGTACCACACTGAAACAGACAATTAAACGAGGTTTCGATCAATATTTTAGAGGATAACACCGGTTAGGTCTCGGTTATGCCCGCATCTGGCTCTTGATTTTGACTCTTCCGCATACTTGTTGGCTAGATCCTTGGTTTTCCCTGGTTTGAATCACGTAGTAATGTGATACCGCACTGAAACAGTCAATTAAACCTGGTTTCGATCAATATTTTAGAGGATAACACCGGTTAGGTCTGGGTTAGGACTGGGTTATGCATTCACATCGCTCATGATTCTGCCTTCATCGCATTCTTGTTCGCCAGAACCTGGATTTTTTCGGGTTTGAATCACGTAGTAATGTGGTACCACATTGAAACAGTCAATTAAGCCTGGTTTCGATCAATATTTTAGAGGATAACACCGGTTAGGTCTGGGTTAGGTCTGGGTTATGCCCGCATCTGGCTCATGATTTTGCCTTTTCCGCATACTTGTTGGCCAGATCCTGGGTTTTTTCGGGTTTGAATCACGTAGTAATGTGGTACCAGACTGAAACAGTCAATTAAACCTGGTTTCGATCCACATATTAGAGGATAACACCGGTTAGGTCTGGGTTAGGTCTGGGTTATGCCCGCATTTCGCTCATGATTCTGCCTTCATCGCATTCTCGTTCGCCAGAACCTGGGTTTTTTCGGGTTTGAAGCACGTAGTAATGTGGTACCACACAGTAACAGTCAATTAAACCTGGATTCGATCCACATTTTATAGGATAACACCGGTTAGGTCTGGGATAGGTATGGGTTATGTCCGCATCTGGCTCATGATTTTGCTTTCTTCGCATACTTGTTGGCCAGTTCCTGGGTTTTTTCGTGTTTGAATCACGTAGTAATGTGGTACCACACTGGAACAGACAATTAAACAAGGTTTCGATCAATATTTTAGAGGATAACACCGGTTAGGTCTGGGTTATGCCCGCATCTGGCTCTTGATTTTGACTTTTCCGCATACTTGTTGGCCAGATCCTTGGTTTTCCCTGGTTTGAATCACGTAGTAATATGATACCGCACTGAAACAGTCAATTAAACCTGGTTTCGATCAATATTTTAGAGGATAACACCGGTTAGGTCTGGGTTAGGACTGGGTTATGCCCGCATCTGGCTCATGATTTTGCCTTCTTCGCATACTTGTTGGCCAGATCCTGGGTTTTTTCGTGTTTGAATCACGTAGTAATGTGGTACCACACTGGAACAGACAATTAAACGGGGTTTCGATCAATATTTTAGAGGATAACACCGGTTAGGTCTGGGTTATGCCCGCATCTGGCTCTTGATTTTGACTTTTCCGCATACTTGTTGGCCAGATCCTTGGTTTTCCCTGGTTTGAATCACGTAGTAATATGATACCGCACTGAAACAGTTAATTAAACCTGGTTTCGATCAATATTTTAGAGGATAACACCGGTTAGGTCTGGGTTAGGTCTGGGTTATGCCCGCATATCGCTCATGATTCTGCCTTCATCGCATTCTCGTTCGCCAGAACCTGGGTTTTTTCTGGTTTGAATCACGTAGTAATGTGGTACCACACAGTAACAGTCAATTAAACCTGGATTCGATCCACATTTTAGAGGATAACACCGGTTAGGTCTGGGTTAGGTCCCGGTTATGCCCGCATCTGGCTCATGATTTTGCCATCTTCGCATACTTGTTGGCCAGATCCTGGGTTTTTTCGGGTTTGAATCACGTAGTAATGTGGTACCACACTGAAACAGACAATTAAACCTGGTTTCGATCAATATTTTAGACGATAACACCGGTTAGGTCTGGGTTAGGTCTGGGTTATGCCCGCATCTGGCACATGATTTTGCCTTCTTCGCATGCTTGTTGGCCAGATCCTGGGTTTTTTTCTGGTTTGAATCACGTAGTAATGTGGCACCACACTGAAACAGACAATTAAACGAGGTTTCGATCAATATCTTAGAGGATAACACCGGTTAGGTCTGGGTTATGCCCGCATCTGGCTCTTGATTTTGACTTTTCCGCATACTTGTTGGCCAGAGCCTTGGTTTTCCCTGGTTTGAATCACGTAGTAATGTGATACCGCACTGAAACAGTCAATTAAACCTGGTTTCGATCAATATTTTAGAGGATAACACCGGTTAGGTCTGGGTTAGGACTGGGTTATGCCCGCATCTGGCTCATGATTTTGCCTTCTTCGCATACTTGTTGGCCAGATCCTGGGTTTTTTCGGGTTTGAATCACGTAGTAATGTGGTACCACACTGAAACAGACAATTAAACCTGGTTTCGATCAATATTATAGAGGATAACACCGGTTAGGTCTGGGTTAGGTCTGGGTTATGCCCGCATCTCGCTCATGATTCTGCCTTCATCGCATTCTTGTTCGCCAGAACCTGGATTTTTTCGGGTTTGAATCACGTAGTAATGTGGTACCACACTGAAACAGACAATTAAACGAGGTTTCGATCAATATTTTAGAGGATAACACCGGTTAGGCCTGGGTTATGCCCGCATCTGGCTCTTGATTTTGACTCTTCCGCATACTTGTTGGCCAGATCCTTGGTTTTCCCTGGTTTGAATCACGTAGTAATGTGATACCGCACTGAAACAGTCAATTAAACCGGGTTTCGATCAATATTTTAGAGGATAACACCGGTTAGGTCTGGGTTAGGACTGGGTTATGCATTCACATCGCTCATGATTCTGCCTTCATCGCATTCTTGTTCGCCAGAACCTGGGTTTTTTCGGGTTTGAATCACGTAGTAATGTGGTACCACATTGAAACAGTCAATTAAGCCTGGTTTCGATCAATATTTTAGAGGATAACACCGGTTAGGTCTGGGTTAGGTCTGGGTTATGCCCGCATCTGGCTCATGATTTTGCCTTTTCCGCATACTTGTTGGCCAGATCCTGGGTTTTTTCGGGTTTGAATCACGTAGTAATGTGGTACCAGACTGAAACAGTCAATTAAACCTGGTTTCGATCCACATATTAGAGGATAACACCGGTTAGGTCTGGGTTAGGTCTGGGTTATGCCCGCATTTCGCTCATGATTCTGCCCTCATCGCATTCTCGTTCGCCAGAACCTGGGTTTTTTCGGGTTTGAATCACGTAGTAATGTGGTACCACACAGTAACAGTCAATTAAACCTGGATTCGATCCACATTTTATAGGATAACACCGGTTAGGTCTGGGATAGGTATGGGTTATGTCCGCATCTGGCTCATGATTTTGCTTTCTTCGCATACTTGTTGGCCAGTTCCTGGGTTTTTTCGTGTTTGAATCACGTAGTAATGTGGTACCACACTGGAACAGACAATAAAACGAGGTTTCGATCAATATTTTAGAGGATAACACCGGTTAGGTCTGGGTTATGCCCGCATCTGGCTCTTGATTTTGACTTTTCCGCATACTTGTTGGCCAGATCCTTGGTTTTCCCTGGTTTGAATCACGTAGTAATATGATACCGCACTGAAACAGTCAATTAAACCTGGTTTCGATCAATATTTTAGAGGATAACACCGGTTAGGTCTGGGTTAGGACTGGGTTATGCCCGCATCTGGCTCATGATTTTGCCTTCTTCGCATACTTGTTGGCCAGATCCTGGGTTTTTTCGTGTTTGAATCACGTAGTAATGTGGTACCACACTGGAACAGACAATTAAACGAGGTTTCGATCACTATTTTAGAGGATAACACCGGTTAGGTCTGGGTTATGCCCGCATCTGGCTCTTGATTTTGACTTTTCCGCATACTTGTTGGCCAGATCCTTGGTTTTCCCTGGTTTGAATAACGTAGTAATATGATACCGCACTGAAACAGTTAATTAAACCTGGTTTCGATCAATATTTTAGAGGATAACACCGGTTAGGTCTGGGTTAGGTCTGGGTTATGCCCGCATATCGCTCATGATTCTGCCTTCATCGCATTCTCGTTCGCCAGAACCTGGGTTTTTTCGGGTTTGAATCACGTAGTAATGTGGTACCACACAGTAACAGTCAATTAAACCTGGATTCGATCCACATTTTAGAGGATAACACCGGTTAGGTCTGGGTTAGGTCCCGGTTATGCCCGCATCTGGCTCATGATTTTGCCATCTTCGCATACTTGTTGGCCAGATCCTGGGTTTTTTCGGGTTTGAATCACGTAGTAATGTGGTACCACACTGAAACAGACAATTAAACCTGGTTTCGAACAATATTTTAGACGATAACACCGGTTAGGTCTGGGTTAGGTCTGGCTTATGCCCGCATCTCGCTCATGATTCTGCCTTCATCGCATTCTTGTTCGCCAGAACCTGGGTTTTTTCGGGTTTGAATCACGTAGTAATGTGGTACCACACTGAAACAGTCAATTAAACCTGGTTTCGATCCACATTTTAGAGGATAACACCGGTTAGGTCTGGGTTAGGTCTGGGTTATGCCCGCATCTGACACATGATTTTGCCTTCTTCGCATGCTTGTTGGCCAGATCCTGGGTTTTTTTCTGGTTTGAATCACGTAGTAATGTGTTACCACACTGAAACAGACAATTAAACGAGGTTTCGATCAATATTTTAGAGGATAACACCGGTTAGGTCTGGGTTATGCCCGCATCTGGCTCTTGATTTTGACTTTTCCGCATACTTGTTGGCCAGATCCTTGGTTTTCCCTGGTTTGAATCACGTAGTAATGTGATACCGCACTGAAACGGTCAATTAAACCTGGTTTCGATCAATATTTTAGTGGATAACACCGGTTAGGTCTGGGTTAGGTCTGGGTTATGCCCGCATCTGACACATGATTTTGCCTTCTTCGCATGCTTGTTGGCCAGATCCTGGGTTTTTTTCTGGTTTGAATCACGTAGTAATGTGGTACCACACTGAGACAGACAATTAAACGAGGTTTCGATCAATATTTTAGAGGATAACACCGGTTAGGTCTGGGTTATGCCCGCATCTGGCTCTTGATTTTGACTTTTCCGCATACTTGTTGGCCAGATCCTTGGTTTTCCCTGGTTTGAATCACGTAGTAATATGATACCGCACTGAAACAGTCAATTAAACCTGGTTTCGATCAATATTTTAGAGGATAACACCGGTTAGGTCTGGGTTAGGACTGGGTTATGCCCGCATCTGGCTCATGATTTTGCCTTCTTCGCATACTTGTTGGCCAGATCCTGGGTTTTTTCGTGTTTGAATCACGTAGTAATGTGGTACCACACTGGAACAGACAATTAAACGAGGTTTCGATCAATATTTTAGAGGATAACACCGGTTAGGTCTGGGTTATGCCCGCATCTGGCTCTTGATTTTGACTCTTCCGCATACTTGTTGGCCAGATCCTAGGTTTTCCCTGGTTTGAATCACGTAGTAATGTGATACCGCACTGAAACAGTCAATTAAACCTGGTTTCGATCAATATTTTAGAGGATAACACCGGTTAGGTCTGGGTTAGGACTGGGTTATGCATTCACATCGCTCATGATTCTGCCTTCATCGCATTCTGGTTCGCCAGAACCTGGGTTTTTTCGGGTTTGAATCACGTAGTAATGCGATACCGCACTGAAACAGTCAATTAAACCTGGTTTCGATCAATATTTTAGAGGATAACACCGGTTAGGTCTGGGTTATGCCCGCATCTGGCTCTTGATTTTGACTTTTCCGCATACTTGTTGGCCAGATCCTTGGTTTTCCCTGGTTTGAATCACGTAGTAATATGATACCGCACTGAAACAGTTAATTAAACCTGGTTTCGATCAATATTTTAGAGGATAACACCGGTTAGGTCTGGGTTAGGTCTGGGTTATGCCCGCATATCGCTCATGATTCTGCCTTCATCGCATTCTCGTTCGCCAGAACCTGGGTTTTTTCGGGTTTGAATCACGTAGTAATGTGGTACCACACAGTAACAGTCAATTAAACCTGGATTCGATCCACATTTTAGAGGATAACACCGGTTAGGTCTGGGTTAGGTCCCGGTTATGCCCGCATCTGGCTCATGATTTTGCCATCTTCGCATACTTGTTGGCCAGATCCTGGGTTTTTTCGGGTTTGAATCACGTAGTAATGTGGTACCACACTGAAACAGACAATTAAACCTGGTTTCGATCAATATTTTAGACGATAACACCGGTTAGGTCTGGGTTAGGTCTGGGTTATGCCCGCATCTCGCTCATGATTCTGCCTTCATCGCATTCTTGTTCGCCAGAACCTGGGGTTTTTCGGGTTTGAATCACGTAGTAATGTGGTACCACACTGAAACAGTCAATTAAACCTGGTTTCGATCCACATTTTAGAGGATAACACCGGTTAGGTCTGGGTTAGGTCTGGGTTATGCCCGCATCTGACACATGATTTTGCCTTCTTCGCATGCTTGTTGGCCAGATCCTGGGTTTTTTTCTGGTTTGAATCACGTAGTAATGTGTTACCACACTGAAACAGACAATTAAACGAGGTTTCGATCAATATTTTACAGGATAACACCGGTTAGGTCTGGGTTAGGGCTGGGTTATGCCCGCATCTGGCTCATGATTTTGCCTTCTTCGCATACTTGTTGGCCAGATCCTGGGTTTTTTCGTGTTTGAATCACGTAGTAATGTGGTACCACACTGGAACAGACAATTAAACGAGGTTTCGATCAATATTTTAGAGGATAACACCGGTTAGGTCTGGGTTATGCCCGCATCTGGCTCTTGATTTTGACTTTTCCGCATACTTGTTGGCCAGATCCTTGGTTTTCCCTGGTTTGAATCACGTAGTAATATGATACCGCACTGAAACAGTTAATTAAACCTGGTTTCGATCAATATTTTAGAGGATAACACCGGTTAGGTCTGGGTTAGGTCTGGGTTATGCCCGCATATCGCTCATGATTCTGCCTTCATCGCATTCTCGTTCGCCAGAACCTGGGTTTTTTCGGGTTTGAATCACGTAGTAATGTGGTACCACACAGTAACAGTCAATTAAACCTGGATTCGATCCACATTTTAGAGGATAACACCGGTTAGGTCTGGGTTAGGTCCCGGTTATGCCCGCATCTGGCTCATGATTTTGCCATCTTCGCATACTTGTTGGCCAGATCCTGGGTTTTTTCGGGTTTGAATCACGTAGTAATGTGGTACCACACTGAAACAGACAATTAAACGAGGTTTCGATCAATATTTTAGAGGATAACACCGGTTAGGTCTGGGTTATGCCCGCATCTGGCTCTTGATTTTGACTTTTCCGCATACTTGTTGGCCAGATCCTTGGTTTTCCCTGGTTTGAATCACGTAGTAATGTGATACCGCACTGAAACGGTCAATTAAACCTGGTTTCGATCAATATTTTAGTGGATAACACCGGTTAGGTCTGGGTTAGGTCTGGGTTATGCCCGCATCTGACACATGATTTTGCCTTCTTCGCATGCTTGTTGGCCAGATCCTGGGTTTTTTTCTGGTTTGAATCACGTAGTAATGTGGTACCACACTGAGACAGACAACTAAACGAGGTTTCGATCAATATTTTAGAGGATAACACCGGTTAGGTCTGGGTTATGCCCGCATCTGGCTCTTGATTTTGACTTT
This sequence comes from Colletes latitarsis, assembly GCF_051014445.1. Classification (NCBI taxonomy): domain Eukaryota; kingdom Metazoa; phylum Arthropoda; class Insecta; order Hymenoptera; family Colletidae; genus Colletes; species Colletes latitarsis. Next base: position 9,919,530 of record NC_135147.1, read on the forward strand.
TCCGCATACTTGTTGGCCAGATCCTTGGTTTTCCCTGGTTTGAATCACGTAGTAATATGATACCGCACTGAAACAGTCAATTAAACCTGGTTTCGATCAATATTTTAGAGGATAACACCGGTTAGGTCTGGGTTAGGACTGGGTTATGCCCGCATCTGGCTCATGATTTTGCCTTCTTCGCATACTTGTTGGCCAGATCCTGGGTTTTTTCGTGTTTGAATCACGTAGTAATGTGGTACCACACTGGAACAGACAATTAAACGAGGTTTCGATCAATATTTTAGAGGATAACACCGGTTAGGTCTGGGTTATGCCCGCATCTGGCTCTTGATTTTGACTTTTCCGCATACTTGTTGGCCAGATCCTTGGTTTTCCCTGGTTTGAATCACGTAGTAATATGATACCGCACTGAAACAGTCAATTAAACCTGGTTTCGATCAATATTTTAGAGGATAACACCGGTTAGGTCTGGGTTAGGTCTGGGTTATGCCCGCATTTCGCTCATGATTCTGCCTTCATCGCATTCTCGTTCGCCAGAACCTGGGTTTTTTCGGGTTTGAATCACGTAGTAATGTGGTACCACACAGTAACAGTCAATTAAACCTGGATTCGATCCACATTTTAGAGGATAACACCGGTTAGGTCTGGGTTAGGTCCCGGTTATGCCCGCATCTCGCTCATGATTCTGCCTTCATCGCATTCTTGTTCGCCAGAACCTGGGTTTTTTCGGGTTTGAATCACGTAGTAATGTGGTACCACACTGAAACAGTCAATTAAACCTGGTTTCGATCCACATTTTAGAGGATAACACCGGTTAGGTCTGGGTTAGGTCTGGGTTATGCCCGCATCTGACACATGATTTTGCCTTCTTCGCATGCTTGTTGGCCAGATCCTGGGTTTTTTTCTGGTTTGAATCACGTAGTAATGTGTTACCACACTGAAACAGACAATTAAACGAGGTTTCGATCAATATTTTAGAGGATAACACCAGTTAGGTCTGGGTTATGCCCGCATCTGGCTCTTGATTTTGACTTTTCCGCATACTTGTTGGCCAGATCCTTGGTTTTCCCTGGTTTGAATCACGTAGTAATGTGATACCGCACTGAAACGGTCAATTAAACCTGGTTTCGATGAATATTTTAGACGATAACACCGGTTAGGTCTGGGTTAGGTCTGGGTTATGCCCGCATCTCGCTCATGATTCTGCCTTCATAGCATTCTTGTTCGCCAGAACCTGGGTTTTTTCGGGTTTGAATCACGTAGTAATGTGGTACCACACTGAAACAGTCAATTAAACCTGGTTTCGATCCACATTTTAGAGGATAACACCGGTTAGGTCTGGGTTAGGTCTGGGGTATGCCCGCATCTGACACATGATTTTGCCTTCTTCGCATGCTTTTTGGCCAGATCCTGGGTTTTTTTCTGGTTTGAATCACGTAGTAATGTGGTACCACACTGAGACAGACAATTAAACGAGGTTTCGATCAATATTTTAGAGGATAACACCGGTTAGGTCTGGGTTATGCCCGCATCTGGATCTTGATTTTGACTTTTCCGCATACTTGTTGGCTAGATCCTTGGTTTTCCCTGGTTTGAATCACGTAGTAATGTGATACCGCACTGAAACAGTCAATTAAACCTGGTTTCGATCAATATTTTAGAGAATAACACCGGTTAGGTCTGGGTTAGGACTGGGTTATGCCCGCATCTGGCTCATGATTCTGCCTTCTTCGCATACTTGTTGGCCAGATCCTGGGTTTTTTCGGGTTTGAATCACGTCGTAATGTGGTACCACATTGAAACAGTCAATTAAACCTGGTTTCGATCCACATTTTTGAGGATAACACCGGTTAGGTCTGGGTTAGGTCTGGGTTATGCCCGCATCTGGCACATGATTTTGCCTTCTTCGCATGCTTGTTGGCCAGATCCTGGGTTTTTTTCTGGTTTGAATCACGTAGTAATGTGACACCGCACTGAAACGGTCAATTAAACCTGGTTTCGATCAATATTTTAGTGGATAACACCGGTTAGGTCCGGGTTAGGACTGGGTTATGCATTCACATCGCTCATGATTCTGCCTTCATCGCATTCCTGTTCGCCAGAACCTGGGTTTTTTCGGGTTTGAATCACGTAGTAATGTGGTACCACACTGAAACAGACAATTAAACCTGGTTACGATCCACATTTTAGAGGATAACACCGGTTAGGTCTGGGTTAGGACTGGGTTATGCCCGCATCTGGCTCATGATTCTGCCTTCTTCGCATACTTGTTGGCCAGATCCTGGGTTTTTTCGGGTTTGAATCACGTCGTAATGTGGTACCACATTGAAACAGTCAATTAAACCTGGTTTCGATCCACATTTTTGAGGATAACACCGGTTAGGTCTGGGTTAGGTCTGGGTTATGCCCGCATCTGGCTCATGATTTTGCCTTCTTCGCATGCTTGTTGGCCAGATCCTGGGTTTTTTTCTGGTTTGAATCACTTAGTAATGTGGTACCACACTGAAACAGACAATGAAACGAGGTTTCGATCAATATTTTAGTGGATAACACCGGTTAGGTCTGGGTTATGCCCGCATCTGGCTTTTGATTTTGACTTTTCCGCATACTTGTTGGCTAGATCCTTGGTTTTCCCTGGTTTGAATCACGTAGTAATGCGATACCGCACTGAAACAGTCAATTAAACCTGGTTTCGATCAATATTTTAGAGGATAACACCGGTTAGGTCTGGGTTATGCCCGCATCTGGCTCTTGATTTTGACTTTTCCGCATACTTGTTGGCCAGATCCTTGGTTTTCCCTGGTTTGATTCGCGTAGTAATGTGATACCGCACTGAAACAGTCAATTAAACCTGGTTTCGATCAATATTTTAGTGGATAACACCGGTTAGGTCTGGGTTAGGACTGGGTTATGCATTCACATCGCTCATGATTCTGCCTTCATCGCATTCTAGTTCGCCAGAACCTGGGTTTTTTCGGGTTTGAATCACGTAGTAATGTGGTACCACACTGAAACAGACAATTAAACCTGGTTACGATCCACATTTTAGAGGATAACACCGGTTAGGTCTGGGTTAGGACTGGGTTATGCCCGCATCTGGCTCATGATTTTGCCTTCTTCGCATACTTGTTGGCCAGATCCTGGGTTTTTTCGGGTATGTATCACGTACTAATGTGGTACCACACTGAAACAGACAATTAAACGAGGTTTCGATCAATATTTGAGAGGATAACACCGGTTTGGTCTGGGTTATGCCCGCATCTGGCTCTTGATTTTGACTTTTCCGCATACTTGTTGGCTAGATCCTTGGTTTTCCCTGGTTTGAATCACGTAGTAATGTGATACCGCACTGAAACAGTCAATTAAACCTGGTTTCGATCAATATTTTAGTGGATAACACCGGTTAGGTCTGGGTTAGGACTGGGTTATGCTTTCACATCGCTCATGATTCTGCCTTCATCGCATTCTTGTTCGCCAGAACCTGGGTTTTTTCGGGTTTGAATCACGTAGTAATGTGGTACCACACTGAAACAGACAATTAAACCTGGTTTCGATCCACATTTTAGAGGATAACACCGGTTAGGTCTGGGTTAGGACTGGGTTATGCCCGCATCTGGCTCATGATTCTGCCTTCTTCGCATACTTGTTGGCCAGATCCTGGGTTTTTTCGGGTTTGAATCACGTCGTAATGTGGTACCACATTGAAACAGTCAATTAAACCTGGTTTCGATCCACATTTTTGAGGATAACACCGGTTAGGTCTGGGTTAGGTCTGGGTTATGCCCGCATCTGGCACATGATTTTGCCTTCTTCGCATGCTTGTTGGCCAGATCCTGGGTTTTTTTCTGGTTTGAATCACGTAGTAATGTGTTACCACACTGAAACAGACAATTAAACGAGGTTTCGATCAATATTTTAGAGGATAACACCGGTTAGGTCTGGGTTATGCCCGCATCTGGCTCTTGATTTTGACTTTTCCGCATACTTGTTGGCCAGATCCTTGGTTTTCCCTGGTTTGAATCACGTAGTAATGTGACACCGCACTGAAACGGTCAATTAAACCTGGTTTCGATCAATATTTTAGTGGATAACACCGGTTAGGTCCGGGTTAGGACTGGGTTATGCATTCACATCGCTCATGATTCTGCCTTCATCGCATTCCTGTTCGCCAGAACCTGGGTTTTTTCGGGTTTGAATCACGTAGTAATGTGGTACCACACTGAAACAGACAATTAAACCTGGTTATGATCCACATTTTAGAGGATAACACCGGTTAGGTCTGGGTTAGGACTGGGTTATGCCCGCATCTGGCTCATGATTTTGCCTTCTTCGCATACTTGTTGGCCAGATCCTGGGTTTTTTCGGGTTTGTATCACGTAGTAATGTGGTACCACACTGAAACAGACAATTAAACGAGGTTTTGATCAATATTTGAGAGGATAACACCGGTTAGGTCTGGGTTATGCCCGCATCTGGCTCTTGATTTTGACTTTTCCGCATACTTGTTGGTCAGATCCTTGGTTTTCCCTGGTTTGAATCACGTAGTAATGTGATACCGCACTGAAACAGTCAATTAAACCTGGTTTCGATCAATATTTTATTGGATAACACCGGTTAGGTCTGGGTTAGGACTGGGTTATGCTTTCACATCGCTCATGATTCTGCCTTCATCGCATTCTTGTTCGCCAGAACCTGGGTTTTTTCGGGTTTGAATCACGTAGTAATGTGGTACCACACTGAAACAGACAATTAAACCTGGTTTCGATCCACATTTTAGAGGATAACACCGGTTAGGTCTGGGTAAGGACTGGGTTATGCCCGCATCTGGCTCATGATTCTGCCTTCTTCGCATACTTGTTGGCCAGATCCTGGGTTTTTTCGGGTTTGAATCACGTCGTAATGTGGTACCACATTGAAACAGTCAATTAAACCTGGTTTCGATCCACATTTTTGAGGATAACACCGGTTAGGTCTGGGTTAGGTCTGGGTTATGCCCGCATCTGGCTCATGATTTTGCCTTCTTCGCATGCTTGTTGGCCAGATCCTGGGTTTTTTTCTGGTTTGAATCACTTAGTAATGTGGTACCACACTGAAACAGACAATGAAACGAGGTTTCGATCAATATTTTAGTGGATAACACCGGTTAGATCCGGGTTATGCCCGCATCTGGCTCTTGATTTTGACTTTTCCGCATACTTGTTGGCCAGATCCTTGGTTTTCCCTGGTTTGAATCACGTAGTAATGTGATACCGCACTGAAACAGTCAATTAAACCTGTTTTCGATCAATATTTTAGAGGATAACACCGGTTAGGTCTGGGTTAGGACTGGGTTATGCCCGCATCTGGCTCATGATTTTGCCTTCTTCGCATACTTCTTGGCCAGATCCTTGGTCCTCTCTGGTTTGAATCACGTAGTAATGTGGTACCACACTGAAACAGACAATTAAACCTGGTTCCGATCCACATTTTAGGGGATAACACCGGTTAGGTCTGGGTTAGGACTGGGTTATGCTTTCGCATCGCTCATGATTCTGCCTTCATCGCATTCTTGTTCGCCAGAACCTGGGTTTTTTCGGGTTTGAATCACGTAGTAATGTGGTACCACACTGAAACAGACAATAAAACCTGGTTCCGATCCACATTTTAGGGGATAACACCGGTTAGGTCTGGGTAAGATCTGGGTTATGCCCGCATCTCGCTCATGATTCTGCCTTCATCGCATTCTTGTTCGCCAGAACCTGGGTTTTTTCTGGTTTGAATCACGTAGTAATGTGGTACCACACTGAAACAGACAATTAAACGAGGTTTCGATCAATATTTTAGAGGATAACTCCGGTTAGGTCTGGGTTATGCCCGCATCTGGCTCTTGATTTTGACTTTTCCGCATACTTGTTGGCTAGATCCTTGGTTTTCCCTGGTTTGAATCACGTAGTAATGTGATACCGCACTGAAACAGTCAATTAAACCTGGTTTCGATCAATATTTTAGAGGATAACACCGGTTAGGTCTGGGTTATGCCCGCATCTGGCTCTTGATTTTGACTTTTCCGCATACTTGTTGGCCAGATCCTTGGTTTTCCCTGGTTTGATTCGCGTAGTAATGTGATACCGCACTGAAACAGTCAATTAAACCTGGTTTCGATCAATATTTTAGTGGATAACACCGGTTAGGTCTGGGTTAGGACTGGGTTATGCATTCACATCGCTCATGATTCTGCCTTCATCGCATTCTTGTTCGCCAGAACCTGGGTTTTTTCGGGTTTGAATCACGTAGTAATGTGGTACCACACTGAAACAGACAATTAAACCTGGTTACGATCCACATTTTAGAGGATAACACCGGTTAGGTCTGGGTTAGGACTGGGTTATGCCCGCATCTGGCTCATGATTTTGCCTCCTTCGCATACTTGTTGGCCAGATCCTGGGTTTTTTCGGGTTTGTATCACGTAGTAATGTGGTACCACACTGAAACAGACAATTAAACGAGGTTTCGATCAATATTTGAGAGGATAACACCGGTTTGGTCTGGGTTATGCCCGCATCTGGCTCTTGATTTTGACCTTTCCGCATACTTGTTGGCTAGATCCTTGGTTTTCCCTGGTTTGAATCACGTAGTAATGTGATACCGCACTGAAACAGTCAATTAAACCTGGTTTCGATCAATATTTTAGTGGATAACACCGGTTAGGTCTGGGTTAGGACTGGGTTATGCTTTCACATCGCTCATGATTCTGCCTTCATCGCATTCTTGTTCGCCAGAACCTGGGTTTTTTCGGGTTTGAATCACGTAGTAATGTGGTACCACACTGAAACAGACAATTAAACCTGGTTTCGATCCACATTTTAGAGGATAACACCGGTTAGGTCTGGGTTAGGACTGGGTTATGCCCGCATCTGGCTCATGATTCTGCCTTCTTCGCATACTTGTTGGCCAGATCCTGGGTTTTTTCGGGTTTGAATCACGTCGTAATGTGGTACCACATTGAAACAGTCAATTAAACCTGGTTTCGATCCACATTTTTGAGGATAACACCGGTTAGGTCTGGGTTAGGTCTGGGTTATGCCCGCATCTGGCACATGATTTTGCCTTCTTCGCATGCTTGTTGGCCAGATCCTGGGTTTTTTTCTGGTTTGAATCACGTAGTAATGTGTTACCACACTGAAACAGACAATTAAACGAGGTTTCGATCAATATTTTAGAGGATAACACCGGTTAGGTCTGGGTTATGCCCGCATCTGGCTCTTGATTTTGACTTTTCCGCATACTTGTTGGCCAGATCCTTGGTTTTCCCTGGTTTGAATCACGTAGTAATGTGATACCGTACTGAAACGGTCAATTAAACCTGGTTTCGATCAATATTTTAGTGGATAACACCGGTTAGGTCTGGGTTAGGACTGGGTTATGCATTCACATCGCTCATGATTCTGCCTTCATCGCATTCCTGTTCGCCAGAACCTAGGTTTTTTCGGGTTTGAATCACGTAGTAATGTGGTACCACACTGAAACAGACAATTAAACCTGGTTACGATCCACATTTTAGAGGATAACACCGGTTAGGTCTGGGTTAGGACTGGGTTATGCATTCACATCGCTCATGATTCTGCCTTCATCGCATTCCTGTTCGCCAGAACCTAGGTTTTTTCGGGTTTGAATCACGTAGTAATGTGGTACCACACTGAAACAGACAATTAAACCTGGTTACGATCCACATTTTAGAGGATAACACCGGTTAGGTCTGGGTTAGGACTGGGTTATGCCCGCATCTGGCTCACGATTTTGCCTTCTTCGCATACTTGTTGGCCAGATCCTGGGTTTTTTCGGGTTTGTATCACGTAGTAATGTGGTACCACACTGAAACAGACAATTAAACGAGGTTTCGATCAATATTTGAGAGGATAACACCGGTTAGGTCTGGGTTATGCCCGCATCTGGCTCTTGATTTTGACTTTTCCGCATACTTGTTGGTCAGATCCTTGGTTTTCCCTGGTTTGAATCACGTAGTAATGTGATACCGCACTGAAACAGTCAATTAAACCTGGTTTCGATCAATATTTTAGTGGATAACACCGGTTAGGTCTGGGTTAGGACTGGGTTATGCTTTCACAGCGCTCATGATTCTGCCTTCATCGCATTCTTGTTCGCCAGAACCTGGGTTTTTTCGGGTTTGAATCACGTAGTAATGTGGTACCACACTGAAACAGACAATGAAACGAGGTTTCGATCAATATTTTAGAGGATAACTCCGGTTAGGTCTGGGTTATGCCCGCATCTGGCTCTTGATTTTGTCTTTTCCGCATACTTGTTAGCCAGATCCTTGGTTTTCCCTGGTTTGAATCACGTAGTAATGTGATACCGCACTGAAACAGTCAATTAAACCTGGTTTCGATCAATATTTTAGAGGATAACACCGGTTAGGTCTGGGTTAGGACTGGGTTATGCCCGCATCTGGCTCATGATTTTGCCTTCTTCGCATACTTCTTGGCCAGATCCTTGGTCCTCTCTGGTTTGAATCACGTAGTAATGTGGTACCACACTGAAACAGACAATTAAACCTGGTTCCGATCCACATTTTAGGGGATAACACCGGTTAGGTCTGGGTTAGGACTGGGTTATGCTTTCACATCGCTCATGATTCTGCCTTCATCGCATTCTTGTTCGCCAGAACCTGGGTTTTTTCGGGTTTGAATCACGTAGTAATGTGGTACCACACTGAAACAGACAATTAAACCTGGTTCCGATCCACATTTTAGGGGATAACACCGGTTAGGTCTGGGTAAGATCTGGGTTATGCCCGCACCTCGCTCATGATTCTGCCTTCATCGCATTCTTGTTCGCCAGAACCTGGGTTTTTTCGGGTTTGAATCACGTAGTAATGTGGTACCACACTGAAACAGACAATGAAACGAGGTTTCGATCAATATTTTAGAGGATAACTCCGGTTAGGTCTGGGTTATGCCCGCATCTGGCTCTTGATTTTGTCTTTTCCGCATACTTGTTAGCCAGATCCTTGGTTTTCCCTGGTTTGAATCACGTAGTAATGTGATACCGCACTGAAACAGTCAATTAAACCTGGTTTCGATCAATATTTTAGAGGATAACACCGGTTAGGTCTGGGTTAGGACTGGGTTATGCCCGCATCTGGCTCATGATTTTGCCTTCTTCGCATACTTCTTGGCCAGATCCTTGGTCCTCTCTGGTTTGAATCACGTAGTAATGTGGTACCACACTGAAACAGACAATTAAACCTGGTTCCGATCCACATTTTAGGGGATAACACCGGTTAGGTCTGGGTTAGGACTGGGTTATGCTTTCACATCGCTCATGATTCTGCCTTCATCGCATTCTTGTTCGCCAGAACCTGGGTTTTTTCGGGTTTGAATCACGTAGTAATGTGGTACCACACTGAAACAGACAATTAAACCTGGTTCCGATCCACATTTTAGGGGATAACACCGGTTAGGTCTGGGTAAGATCTGGGTTATGCCCGCATCTCGCTCATGATTCTGCCTTCATCGCATTCTTGTTCGCCAGAACCTGGGTTTTTTCTGGTTTGAATCACGTAGTAATGTGGTACCACACTGAAACAGACAATTAAACGAGGTTTCGATCAATATTTTAGAGGATAACTCCGGTTAGGTCTGGGTTATGCCCGCATCTGGCTCTTGATTTTGACTTTTCCGCATACTTGTTGGCTAGATCCTTGGTTTTCCCTGGTTTGAATCACGTAGTAATGTGATACCACACTGAAACAGTCAATTAAACCTGGTTTCGATCAATATTTTAGAGGATAACACCGGTTAGGTCTGGGTTAGGACTGGGTTATGCCCGCATCTGGCTCATGATTTTGCCTTCTTCGCATACTTGTTGGCCAGATCCTGGGGTTTTTCGGGTTTGAATCACGTAGTAATGTGGTACCACACTGAAACAGACAATTAAACCTGGTTTCGATCCACATTTTAGAGGATAACACCGGTTAGGTCTGGGTTAGGTCTGGGTTATGCCCGCATCTGGCACATGATTTTGCCTTCTTCGCATGCTTGTTGGCCAGATCCTGGGTTTTTTTCTGGTTTGAATCACGTAGTAATGTGTTACCACACTGAAACAGACAATTAAACCTGGTTACGATCCACATTTTAGAGGATAACACCGGTTAGGTCTGGGTTAGGTCTGGGTTATGCCCGCATCTGGCTCTTGATTTTGACTTTTCCGCAACCTTGTTGGCCAGATCCTTGGTTTTCCCTGGTTTGAATCGCGTAGTAATGTGATACCGCACTGCAACAGTCAATTAAACCAGGTTTCGATCAATATTTTAGTGGATAACACCGGTTAGGTCTGGGTTAGGACTGGGTTATGCATTCACATCGCTCATGATTCTGCCTTCATCGCATTCTTGTTCGCCAGAACCTGGGTTTTTTCGGGTTTGAATCACGTAGTAATGTGGTACCACACTGAAACAGACAATTAAACCTGGTTACGATCCACATTTTAGAGGATAACACCGGTTAGGTCTGGGTTAGGACTGGGTTATGCCCGCATCTGGCTCATGATTTTGCCTTCTTCGCATACTTGTTGGCCAGATCCTGGGTTTTTTCGGGTTTGTATCACGTAGTAATGTGGTACCACACTGAGACAGACAATTAAACGAGGTTTCGATCAATATTTTAGAGGATAACTCCGGTTAGGTCTGGGTTATGCCCGCATCTGGCTCTTCATTTTGACTTTTCCGCATACTTGTTGGCTAGATCCTTGGTTTTCCCTGGTTTGAATCACGTAGTAATGTGATACCACACTGAAACAGTCAATTAAACCTGGTTTCGATCAATATTTTAGATGATAACACCGGTTAGGTCTGGGTTAGGACTGGGTTATGCCCGCATCTGGCTCATGATTTTGCCTTCTTCGCATACTTGTTGGCCAGATCCTGGGGTTTTTCGGGTTTGAATCACGTAGTAATGTGGTACCACACTGAAACAGACAATTAAACCTGGTTTCGATCCACATTTTAGAGGATAACACCGGTTAGGTCTGGGTTAGGTCTGGGTTATGCCCGCATCTGGCACATGATTTTGCCTTCTTCGCATGCTTGTTGGCCAGATCCTGGGTTTTTTTCTGGTTTGAATCACGTAGTAATGTGTTACCACACTGAAACAGACAATTAAACGAGGTTTCGATCAATATTTTAGAGGATAACACCGGTTAGGTCTGGGTTATGCCCGCATCTGGCTCTTGATTTTGACTTTTCCGCAAACTTGTGGCCAGATCCTTGGTTTTCCCTGGTTTGAATCGCGTAGTAATGTGATACCGCACTGCAACAGTCAATTAAACCAGGTTTCGATCAATATTTTAGTGGATAACACCGGTTAGGTCTGGGTTAGGACTGGGTTATGCATTCACATCGCTCATGATTCTGCCTTCATCGCATTCTTGTTCGCCAGAACCTGGGTTTTTTCGGGTTTGAATCACGTAGTAATGTGGTACCACACTGAAACAGACAATTAAACCTGGTTACGATCCACATTTTAGAGGATAACACCGGTTAGGTCTGGGTTAGGACTGGGTTATGCCCGCATCTGGCTCATGATTTTGCCTTCTTCGCATACTTGTTGGCCAGATCCTGGGTTTTTTCGGGTTTGTATCACGTAGTAATGTGGTACCACACTGAAACAGACAATTAAACGAGGTTTCGATCAATATTTTAGAGGATAACACCGGTTAGGTCTGGGTTATGCCCGCATCTGGCTCTTGATTTTGACTTTTCCGCATACTTGTTGGCCAGATCCTTGGTTTTCCCTGGTTTGAATCGCGTAGTAATGTGATACCGCACTGAAACAGTCAATTAAACCTGGTTTCGATCAATATTTTAGTGGATAACACCGGTTAGGTTTGGGTTAGGACTGGGTTATGCATTCACATCGCTCATGATTCTGCCTTCATCGCATTCTTGTTCGCCAGAACCTGGGTTTTTTCGGGTTTGAATCACGTAGTAATGTGGTACCACACTGAAACAGACAATTAAACCTGGTTACGATCCACATTTTAGAGGATAACACCGGTTAGGTCTGGGTTAGGACTGGGTTATGCCCGCATCTGGCTCATGATTTTGCCTTCTTCGCATACTTCTTGGCCAGATCCTAGGTCCTCTCTGGTTTGAATCACGTAGTAATGTGGTACCACACTGAAACAGACAATTAAACCTGGTTCCGATCCACATTTTAGGGGATAACACCGGTTAGGTCTGGGTTAGGACTGGGTTATGCTTTCACATCGCTCATGATTCTGCCTTCATGGCATTCTTGTTCGCCAGAACCTGGGTTTTTTCGGGTTTGAATCACGTAGTAATGTGGTACCACACTGAAACAGACAATTAAACCTGGTTCCGATCCACATTTTAGGGGATAACACCGGTTAGGTCTGGGTTAGATCTGGGTTATGCCCGCATCTCGCTCATGATTCTGCCTTCATCGCATTCTTGTTCACCAGAACCAGGGTTTTTTCTGGTTTGAATCACGTAGTAATGTGGTACCACACTGAAACAGACAATTAAACGAGGTTTCGATCAATATTTTAGAGGATAACTCCGGTTAGGTCTGGGTTATGCCCGCATCTGGCTCTTGATTTTGACTTTTCCGCATACTTGTTGGCTAGATCCTTGGTTTTCCCTGGTTTGAATCACGTAGTAATGTGATACCGCACTGAAACAGTCAATTAAACCTGGTTTCGATCAATATTTTAGAGGATAACACCGGTTAGGTCTGGGTTAGGACTGGGTTATGCCCGCATCTGGCTCATGATTTTCCCTTCTTCGCATACTTGTTGGCCAGATCCTGGGGTTTTTCGGGTTTGAATCACGTAGTAATGTGGTACCACACTGAAACAGACAATTAAACCTGGTTTCGATCCACATTTTAGAGGATAACACCGGTTAGGTCTGGGTTAGGTCTGGGTTATGCCCGCATCTGGCACATGATTTTGCCTTCTTCGCATGCTTGTTGGCCATATCCTGGGTTTTTTTCTGGTTTGAATCACGTAGTAATGTGTTACCACACTGAAACAGACAATTAAACGAGGTTTCGATCAATATTTTAGAGGATAACACCGGTTAGGTCTGGGTTATGCCCGCATCTGGCTCTTGATTTTGACTTTTCCGCATACTTGTTGGCCAGATCCTTGGTTTTCCCTGGTTTGAATCGCGTAGTAATGTGATACCGCACTGAAACAGTCAATTAAACCTGGTTTCGATCAATATTTTAGTGGATAACACCGGTTAGGTCTGGGTTAGGACTGGGTTATGCATTCACATCGCTCATGATTCTGCCTTCATCGCATTCATGTTCGCCAGAACCTGGGTTTTTTCGGGTTTGAATCACGTAGTAATGTGGTACGACACTGAAACAGACAATTAAACCTGGTTTCGATCCACATTTTAGAGGATAACACCGGTTAGGTCTGGGTTAGGACTGGGTTATGCCCGCATCTGGCTCATGATTTTGCCTTCTTCGCATACTTGTTGGCCAGATCCTGGGTTTTTTCGGGTTTGAATCACGTCGTAATGTGGTACCACTTTGAAACAGTCAATTAAACCTGGTTTCGATCCACATTTTTGAGGATAACACCGGTTAGGTCTGGGTTAGGTCTGGGTTATGCCCGCATCTGGCACATGATTTTGCCCTCTTCGCATGCTTGTTGGCCAGATCCTGGGTTTTTTTCTGGTTTGAATCACGTAGTAATGTGGTACCACACTGAAACAGACAATTAAACGAGGTTTCGATCAATATTTTAGAGGATAACACCGGTTAGGTCTGGGTTATGCCCGCATCTGGCTCTTGATTTTGACTTTTCCGCATACTTGTTGGCCAGATCCTCGGTTTTCCCTGATTTGAATCACGTAGTAATGTGATACCGCACTGAAACAGTCAATTAAACCTGGTTTCGATCAATATTTTAGAGGATAACACCGGTTAGGTCTGGGTTAGGACTGGGTTATGCCCGCATCTGGCTCATGATTTTGCCTTCTTCGCATACTTGTTGGGCAGATCCTGGGTTTTTTCGGGTTTGAATCACGTAGTAATGTGGTACCACACTGAAACAGACAATTAAACCTGGTTTCGATCCACATTTTAGAGGATAACACCGGTTAGGTCTGGGTTAGGACTGGGTTATGCCCGCATCTGGCTCATGATTTTGCCTTCTTCGCATACTTGTTGGCCAGATCCTGGGTTTTTTCGGGTTTGAATCACGTCGTAATGTGGTACCACATTGAAACAGTCAATTAAACCTGGTTTCGATCCACATTTTTGAGGATAACACCGGTTAGGTCTGGGTTAGGTCTGGGTTATGCCCGCATCTGGCACATGATTTTGCCTTCTTCGCATGCTTGTTGGCCAGATCCTGGGTTTTTTTCTGGTTTGAATCACGTAGTAATGTGGTACCACACTGAAACAGACAATGAAACGAAGTTTCGATCAATATTTTAGAGGGTAACACCGGTTAGGTCCGGGTTATGCCCGCAACTGGCTCTTGATTTTGACTTTTCCGCATACTTGTTGGCCAGATCCATGGTTTTCCCTGGTTTGAATCACGTAGTAATGTGATACCGCACTGAAACAGTCAATTAAACCTGGTTTCGATCAATATTTTAGAGGATAACACCGGTTAGGTCTGGGTTAGGACTGGGTTATGCCCGCATCTGGCTCATGATTTTGCCTTCTTCGCATACTTGTTGGCCAGATCCTGGGTTTTTTCGGGTTTGAATCACGTCGTAATGTGGTACCACATTGAAACAGTCAATTAAACCTGGTTTCGATCCACATTTTTGAGGATAACACCGGTTAGGTCTGGGTTAGGTCTGGGTTATGCCCGCATCTGGCACATGATTTTGCCTTCTTCGCATGCTTGTTGGCCAGATCCTGGGTTTTTTTCTGGTTTGAATCACGTAGTAATGTGGTACCACACTGAAACAGACAATGAAACGAAGTTTCGATCAATATTTTAGAGGGTAACACCGGTTAGGTCCGGGTTATGCCCGCAACTGGCTCTTGATTTTGACTTTTCCGCATACTTGTTGGCCAGATCCATGGTTTTCCCTGGTTTGAATCACGTAGTAATGTGATACCGCACTGAAACAGTCAATTAAACCTGGTTTCGATCAATATTTTAGAGGATAACACCGGTTAGGTCTGGGTTAGGACTGGGTTATGCCCGCATCTGGCTCATGATTTTGCCTTCTTCGCATACTTGTTGGGCAGATCCTGGGTTTTTTCGGGTTTGAATCACGTAGTAATGTGGTACCACACTGAAACAGACAATTAAACCTGGTTTCGATCCACATTTTAGAGGATAACACCGGTTAGGTCTGGGTTAGGACTGGGTTATGCCCGCATCTGGCTCATGATTTTGCCTTCTTCGCATACTTGTTGGCCAGATCCTGGGTTTTTTCGGGTTTGAATCACGTCGTAATGTGGTACCACATTGAAACAGTCAATTAAACCTGGTTTCGATCCACATTTTTGAGGATAACACCGGTTAGGTCTGGGTTAGGTCTGGGTTATGCCCGCATCTGGCACATGATTTTGCCTTCTTCGCATGCTTGTTGGCCAGATCCTGGGTTTTTTTCTGGTTTGAATCACGTAGTAATGTGTTACCACATTGAAACAGTCAATTAAACCTGGTTTCGATCCACATTTTTGAGGATAACACCGGTTAGGTCTGGGTTAGGTCTGGGTTATGCCCGCATCTGGCACATGATTTTGCCTTCTTCGCATGCTTGTTGGCCAGATCCTGGGTTTTTTTCTGGTTTGAATCACGTAGTAATGTGGTACCACACTGAAACAGACAATGAAACGAAGTTTCGATCAATATTTTAGAGGGTAACACCGGTTAGGTCCGGGTTATGCCCGCAACTGGCTCTTGATTTTGACTTTTCCGCATACTTGTTGGCCAGATCCTTGGTTTTCCCTGGTTTGAATCACGTAGTAATGTGATACCGCACTGAAACAGTCAATTAAACCTGGTTTCGATCAATATTTTAGAGGATAACACCGGTTAGGTCTGGGTTAGGACTGGGTTATGCCCGCATCTGGCTCATGATTTTGCCTTCTTCGCATACTTCTTGGCCGGATCCTTGGTCCTCTCTGGTTTGAATCACGTAGTAATGTGGTACCACACTGAAACAGACAATTAAACCTGGTTCCGATCCACATTTTAGGGGATAACACCGGTTAGGTCTGGGTTAGGACTGGGTTATGCTTTCACATCGCTCATGATTCTGCCTTCATCGCATTCTTGTTCGCCAGAACCTGGGTTTTTTCTGGTTTGAATCACGTAGTAATGTGGTACCACACTGAAACAGACAATTAAACGAGGTTTCGATCAATATTTTAGAGGATAACACCGGTTAGGTCTGGGTTATGCCCGCATCTGGATCTTGATTTTGACTTTTCCGCATACTTGTTGGCTAGATCCTTGGTTTTCCCTGGTTTGAATCACGTAGTAATGTGATACCGCACCGAAACAGTCAATTAAACCTGGTTTCGATCAATATTTTAGAGGATAACACCGGTTAGGTCTGGGTTAGGACTGGGTTATGCCCGCATCTGGCTCATGATTTTGCCTTCTTCGCATACTTGTTGGCCAGATCCTGGGGTTTTTCGGGCTTGAATCACGTAGTAATGTGGTACCACACTGAAACAGACAATTAAACCTGGTTTCGATCCACATTTTAGAGGATAACACCGGTTAGGTCTGGGTTAGGTCTGGGTTATGCCCGCATCTGGCACATGATTTTGCCTTCTTCGCATGCTTGTTGGCCAGATCCTGGGTTTTTTTCTGGTTTGAATCACGTAGTAATGTGTTACCACACTGAAACAGACAATTAAACGAGGTTTCGATCAATATTTTAGTGGATAACACCGGTTAGGTCTGGGTTATGCCCGCATCTGGCTCTTGATTTTGACTTTTCCGCATACTTGTTGGCCAGATCCTTGGTTTTCCCTGGTTTGAATCACGTAATAATGTGATACCGCACTGAAACAGTCAATTAAACCTGGTTTCGATCAATATTTTAGTGGATAACACCGGTTAGGTCTGGGTTAGGGCTGGGTTATGCATTCACATCGCTCATGATTCTGCCTTCATCGCATTCTTGTTCGCCAGAACCTGGGTTTTTTCGGGTTTGAATCACGTAGTAATGTGGTACCACACTGAAACAGGCAATTAAACCTGGTTACGATCCACATTTTAGAGGATAACACCGGTTAGGTCTGGGTTAGGACTGGGTTATGCCCGCATCTGGCTCATGATTTTGCCTTCTTCGCATACTTGTTGGCCAGATCCTGGGTTTTTTCGGGTTTGTATCACGTAGTAATGTGGTACCACACTGAAACAGACAATTAAACGAGGTTTCGATCAATATTTGAGAGGATAACACCGGTTAGGTCTGGGTTATGCCCGCATCTGGCTCTTGATTTTGTCTTTTCCGCATACTTGTTGGCCAGATCCTTGGTTTTCCCTGGTTTGAATCACGTAGTAATGTGATACCGCACTGAAACAGTCAATTAAACCTGGTTTCGATCAATATTTTAGTGGATAACACCGGTTAGGTCTGGGTTAGGACTGGGTTATGCTTTCACATCGCTCATGATTCTGCCTTCATCGCATTCTTGTTCGCCAGAACCTGGGTTTTTTCGGGTTTGAATCACGTAGTAATGTGGTACCACACTGAAACAGACAATTAAACCCGGTTTCGATCCACATTTTAGAGGATAATACCGGTTAGGTCTGGGTTAGGACAGGGTTATGCCCGCATCTGGCTCATGATTTTGCCTTCTTCGCATACTTGTTGGCCAGATCCTGGTTTTTTTCGGGTTTGAATCACGTCGTAATGTGGTACCACATTGAAACAGTCAATTAAACCTGGTTTCGATCCACATTTTTGAGGATAACACCGGTTAGGTCTGGGTTAGGTCTGGGTTATGCCCGCATCTGGCACATGATTTTGCCTTCTTCGCATGCTTGTTGGCCAGATCCTGGGTTTTTTTCTGATTTGAATCACGTAGTAATGTGGTACCACACTGAAACAGACAATTAAACGAGGTTTCGATCAATATTTTAGAGGATAACACCGGTTAGGTCTGGGTTATGCCCGCATCTGGCTCTTGATTTTGACTTTTCCGCATACTTGTTGGCCAGATCCTCGGTTTTCCCTGGTTTGAATCACGTAGTAATGTGATACCGCACTGAAACAGTCAATTAAACCTGGTTTCGATCAATATTTTAGAGGATAACACCAGT
Organism: Colletes latitarsis; assembly: GCF_051014445.1. Classification (NCBI taxonomy): domain Eukaryota; kingdom Metazoa; phylum Arthropoda; class Insecta; order Hymenoptera; family Colletidae; genus Colletes; species Colletes latitarsis. Next base: position 9,937,818 of record NC_135147.1, read on the forward strand.
TAGGTCTGGGTTAGGACTGGGTTATGCCCGCATCTGGCTCATGATTTTGCCTTCTTCGCATACTTGTTGGCCAGATCCTGGGTTTTTTCGGGTTTGAATCACGTAGTAATGTGGTACCACACTGAAACAGACAATTAAACCTGGTTTCGATCAATATTTTAGAGGATAACACCGGTTAGGTCTGGGTTAGGTCTGGGTTATGCCCGCATCTCGCTCATGATTCTGCCTTCATCGCATTCTTGTTCACCAGAACCAGGGTTTTTTCTGGTTTGAATCACGTAGTAATGTGGTACCACACTGAAACAGACAATTAAACGTGGTTTCGATCAATATTTTAGAGGATAACTCCGGTTAGGTCTGGGTTATGCCCGCATCTGGCTCTTGATTTTGACTTTTCCGCATACTTGTTGGCTAGATCCTTGGTTTTCCCTGGTTTGAATCACGTAGTAATGTGATACCGCACTGAAACAGTCAATTAAACCTGGTTTCGATCAATATTTTAGAGGATAACACCGGTTAGGTCTGGGTTAGGACTGGGTTATGCCCGCATCTGGCTCATGATTTTGCCTTCTTCGCATACTTGTTGGCCAGATCCTGGGGTTTTTCGGGTTTGAATCACGTAGTAATGTGGTACCACACTGAAACAGACAATTAAACCTGGTTTCGATCCACATTTTAGAGGATAACACCGGTTAGGTCTGGGTTAGGTCTGGGTTATGCCCGCATCTGGCACATGATTTTGCCTTCTTCGCATGCTTGTTGGCCATATCCTGGGTTTTTTTCTGGTTTGAATCACGTAGTAATGTGTTACCACACTGAAACAGACAATTAAACGAGGTTTCGATCAATATTTTAGAGGATAACACCGGTTAGGTCTGGGTTATGCCCGCATCTGGCTCTTGATTTTGACTTTTCCGCATACTTGTTGGCCAGATCCTTGGTTTTCCCTGGTTTGAATCGCGTAGTAATGTGATACCGCACTGAAACAGTCAATTAAACCTGGTTTCGATCAATATTTTAGTGGATAACACCGGTTAGGTCTGGGTTAGGACTGGGTTATGCATTCACATCGCTCATGATTCTGCCTTCATCCCATTCATGTTCGCCAGAACCTGGGTTTTTTCGGGTTTGAATCACGTAGTAATGTGGTACGACACTGAAACAGACAATTAAACCTGGTTTCGATCCACATTTTAGAGGATAACACCGGTTAGGTCTGGGTTAGGACTGGGTTATGCCCGCATCTGGCTCATGATTTTGCCTTCTTCGCATACTTGTTGGCCAGATCCTGGGTTTTTTCGGGTTTGAATCACGTCGTAATGTGGTACCACTTTGAAACAGTCAATTAAACCTGGTTTCGATCCACATTTTTGAGGATAACACCGGTTAGGTCTGGGTTAGGTCTGGGTTATGCCCGCATCTGGCACATGATTTTGCCCTCTTCGCATGCTTGTTGGCCAGATCCTGGGTTTTTTTCTGGTTTGAATCACGTAGTAATGTGGTACCACACTGAAACAGACAATTAAACGAGGTTTCGATCAATATTTTAGAGGATAACACCGGTTAGGTCTGGGTTATGCCCGCATCTGGCTCTTGATTTTGACTTTTCCGCATACTTGTTGGCCAGATCCTCGGTTTTCCCTGATTTGAATCACGTAGTAATGTGATACCGCACTGAAACAGTCAATTAAACCTGGTTTCGATCAATATTTTAGAGGATAACACCGGTTAGGTCTGGGTTAGGACTGGGTTATGCCCGCATCTGGCTCATGATTTTGCCTTCTTCGCATACTTGTTGGGCAGATCCTGGGTTTTTTCGGGTTTGAATCACGTAGTAATGTGGTACCACACTGAAACAGACAATTAAACCTGGTTTCGATCCACATTTTAGAGGATAACACCGGTTAGGTCTGGGTTAGGACTGGGTTATGCCCGCATCTGGCTCATGATTTTGCCTTCTTCGCATACTTGTTGGCCAGATCCTGGGTTTTTTCGGGTTTGAATCACGTCGTAATGTGGTACCACATTGAAACAGTCAATTAAACCTGGTTTCGATCCACATTTTTGAGGATAACACCGGTTAGGTCTGGGTTAGGTCTGGGTTATGCCCGCATCTGGCACATGATTTTGCCTTCTTCGCATGCTTGTTGGCCAGATCCTGGGTTTTTTTCTGGTTTGAATCACGTAGTAATGTGGTACCACACTGAAACAGACAATGAAACGAAGTTTCGATCAATATTTTAGAGGGTAACACCGGTTAGGTCCGGGTTATGCCCGCAACTGGCTCTTGATTTTGACTTTTCCGCATACTTGTTGGCCAGATCCATGGTTTTCCCTGGTTTGAATCACGTAGTAATGTGATACCGCACTGAAACAGTCAATTAAACCTGGTTTCGATCAATATTTTAGAGGATAACACCGGTTAGGTCTGGGTTAGGACTGGGTTATGCCCGCATCTGGCTCATGATTTTGCCTTCTTCGCATACTTGTTGGCCAGATCCTGGGTTTTTTCGGGTTTGAATCACGTCGTAATGTGGTACCACATTGAAACAGTCAATTAAACCTGGTTTCGATCCACATTTTTGAGGATAACACCGGTTAGGTCTGGGTTAGGTCTGGGTTATGCCCGCATCTGGCACATGATTTTGCCTTCTTCGCATGCTTGTTGGCCAGATCCTGGGTTTTTTTCTGGTTTGAATCACGTAGTAATGTGGTACCACACTGAAACAGACAATGAAACGAAGTTTCGATCAATATTTTAGAGGGTAACACCGGTTAGGTCCGGGTTATGCCCGCAACTGGCTCTTGATTTTGACTTTTCCGCATACTTGTTGGCCAGATCCATGGTTTTCCCTGGTTTGAATCACGTAGTAATGTGATACCGCACTGAAACAGTCAATTAAACCTGGTTTCGATCAATATTTTAGAGGATAACACCGGTTAGGTCTGGGTTAGGACTGGGTTATGCCCGCATCTGGCTCATGATTTTGCCTTCTTCGCATACTTGTTGGGCAGATCCTGGGTTTTTTCGGGTTTGAATCACGTAGTAATGTGGTACCACACTGAAACAGACAATTAAACCTGGTTTCGATCCACATTTTAGAGGATAACACCGGTTAGGTCTGGGTTAGGACTGGGTTATGCCCGCATCTGGCTCATGATTTTGCCTTCTTCGCATACTTGTTGGCCAGATCCTGGGTTTTTTCGGGTTTGAATCACGTCGTAATGTGGTACCACATTGAAACAGTCAATTAAACCTGGTTTCGATCCACATTTTTGAGGATAACACCGGTTAGGTCTGGGTTAGGTCTGGGTTATGGCCGCATCTGGCATATGATTTTGCCTTCTTCGCATGCTTGTTGGCCAGATCCTGGGTTTTTTTCTGGTTTGAATCACGTAGTAATGTGTTACCACATTGAAACAGTCAATTAAACCTGGTTTCGATCAATATTTTAGAGGATAACACCGGTTAGGTCTGGGTTAGGACTGGGTTATGCCCGCATCTGGCTCATGATTTTGCCTTCTTCGCATACTTCTTGGCCGGATCCTTGGTCCTCTCTGGTTTGAATCACGTAGTAATGTGGTACCACACTGAAACAGACAATTAAACCTGGTTCCGATCCACATTTTAGGGGATAACACCGGTTAGGTCTGGGTTAGGACTGGGTTATGCTTTCACATCGCTCATGATTCTGCCTTCATCGCATTCTTGTTCGCCAGAACCTGGGTTTTTTCTGGTTTGAATCACGTAGTAATGTGGTACCACACTGAAACAGACAATTAAACGAGGTTTCGATCAATATTTTAGAGGATAACACCGGTTAGGTCTGGGTTATGCCCGCATCTGGATCTTGATTTTGACTTTTCCGCATACTTGTTGGCTAGATCCTTGGTTTTCCCTGGTTTGAATCACGTAGTAATGTGATACCGCACCGAAACAGTCAATTAAACCTGGTTTCGATCAATATTTTAGAGGATAACACCGGTTAGGTCTGGGTTAGGACTGGGTTATGCCCGCATCTGGCTCATGATTTTGCCTTCTTCGCATACTTGTTGGCCAGATCCTGGGGTTTTTCGGGCTTGAATCACGTAGTAATGTGGTACCACACTGAAACAGACAATTAAACCTGGTTTCGATCCACATTTTAGAGGATAACACCGGTTAGGTCTGGGTTAGGTCTGGGTTATGCCCGCATCTGGCACATGATTTTGCCTTCTTCGCATGCTTGTTGGCCAGATCCTGGGTTTTTTTCTGGTTTGAATCACGTAGTAATGTGTTACCACACTGAAACAGACAATTAAACGAGGTTTCGATCAATATTTTAGAGGATAACACCGGTTAGGTCTGGGTTATGCCCGCATCTGGCTCTTGATTTTGACTTTTCCGCATACTTGTTGGCCAGATCCTTGGTTTTCCCTGGTTTGAATCACGTAATAATGTGATACCGCACTGAAACAGTCAATTAAACCTGGTTTCGATCAATATTTTAGTGGATAACACCGGTTAGGTCTGGGTTAGGGCTGGGTTATGCATTCACATCGCTCATGATTCTGCCTTCATCGCATTCTTGTTCGCCAGAACCTGGGTTTTTTCGGGTTTGAATCACGTAGTAATGTGGTACCACACTGAAACAGGCAATTAAACCTGGTTACGATCCACATTTTAGAGGATAACACCGGTTAGGTCTGGGTTAGGACTGGGTTATGCCCGCATCTGGCTCATGATTTTGCCTTCTTCGCATACTTGTTGGCCAGATCCTGGGTTTTTTCGGGTTTGTATCACGTAGTAATGTGGTACCACACTGAAACAGACAATTAAACGAGGTTTCGATCAATATTTGAGAGGATAACACCGGTTAGGTCTGGGTTATGCCCGCATCTGGCTCTTGATTTTGTCTTTTCCGCATACTTGTTGGCCAGATCCTTGGTTTTCCCTGGTTTGAATCACGTAGTAATGTGATACCGCACTGAAACAGTCAATTAAACCTGGTTTCGATCAATATTTTAGTGGATAACACCGGTTAGGTCTGGGTTAGGACTGGGTTATGCTTTCACATCGCTCATGATTCTGCCTTCATCGCATTCTTGTTCGCCAGAACCTGGGTTTTTTCGGGTTTGAATCACGTAGTAATGTGGTACCACACTGAAACAGACAATTAAACCCGGTTTCGATCCACATTTTAGAGGATAATACCGGTTAGGTCTGGGTTAGGACAGGGTTATGCCCGCATCTGGCTCATGATTTTGCCTTCTTCGCATACTTGTTGGCCAGATCCTGGTTTTTTTCGGGTTTGAATCACGTCGTAATGTGGTACCACATTGAAACAGTCAATTAAACCTGGTTTCGATCCACATTTTTGAGGATAACACCGGTTAGGTCTGGGTTAGGTCTGGGTTATGCCCGCATCTGGCACATGATTTTGCCTTCTTCGCATGCTTGTTGGCCAGATCCTGGGTTTTTTTCTGATTTGAATCACGTAGTAATGTGGTACCACACTGAAACAGACAATTAAACGAGGTTTCGATCAATATTTTAGAGGATAACACCGGTTAGGTCTGGGTTATGCCCGCATCTGGCTCTTGATTTTGACTTTTCCGCATACTTGTTGGCCAGATCCTCGGTTTTCCCTGGTTTGAATCACGTAGTAATGTGATACCGCACTGAAACAGTCAATTAAACCTGGTTTCGATCAATATTTTAGAGGATAACACCAGTTAGGTCTGGGTTAGGACTGGGTTATGCCCGCATCTGGCTCATGATTTTGCCTTCTTCGCATACTTGTTGGCCAGATCCTGGGTTTTTTCGGGTTTGAATCACGTAGTAATGTGGTACCACACTGAAACAGACAATTAAACCTGGTTTCGATCAATATTTTAGAGGATAACACCGGTTAGGTCTGGGTTAGGTCTGGGTTATGCCCGCATCTCGCTCATGATTCTGCCTTCATCGCATTCTTGTTCGCCAGAACCTGGGTTTTTTCGGGTTTGAATCACGTAGTAATGTGGTACCACACTGAAACAGTCAATTAAACCTGGTTTCGATCCACATCTTAGAGGATAACACCGGTTAGGTCTGGGTTAGGTCTGGGTTATGCCCGCATCTGACACATGATTTTGCCTTCTTCGCATGCTTGTTGGCCAGATCCTGGGTTTTTTTCTGGTTTGAATCACGTAGTAATGTGGTACCACACTGAAACAGACAATGAAACGAGGTTTCGATCAATATTTTAGAGGATAACACCGGTTAGGTCCGGGTCATGCCCGCATCTGGCTCTTGATTTTGACTTTTCCGCATACTTGTTGGCCAGATCCTTGGTTTTCCCTGGTTTGAATCACGTAGTAATGTGATACCGCACTGAAACAGTCAATTAAACCTGGTTTCGATCAATATTTTAGAGGATAACACCGGTTAGGTCTGGGTTAGAACTGGGTTAAGCCCGCATCTGGCTCATGATTTTGCCTTCTTCGCATACTTCTTGGCCAGATCCTTGGTCCTCTCTGGTTTGAATCACGTAGTAATGTGGTACCACACCGTAACAGACAATTAAACCTGGTTCCGATCCACATTTTAGGGGATAACACCGGTTAGGTCTGGGTTAGATCTGGGTTATGCCCGCATCTCGCTCATGATTCTGCCTTCATCGCATTCTTGTTCGCCAGAACCTGGGTTTTTTCTGGTTTGAATCACGTAGTAATGTGGTACCACACTGAAACAGACAATTAAACGAGGTTTCGATCAATATTTTAGAGGATAACACCGGTTAGGTGTGGGTTATGCCCGCATCTGGCTCTTGATTTTGACTTTTCCGCATACTTGTTGGCCAGATCCTTGGTTTTCCCTGGTTTGAATCACGTAATAATGTGATACCGCACTGAAACAGTCAATTAAACCTGGTTTCGATCAATATTTTAGTGGATAACACCGGTTAGGTCTGGGTTAGGGCTGGGTTATGCATTCACATAGCTCATGATTCTGCCTTCATCGCATTCTTGTTCGCCAGAACCTGGGTTTTTTCGGGTTTGAATCACGTAGTAATGTGGTACCACACTGAAACAGGCAATTAAACCTGGTTACGATCCACATTTTAGAGGATAACACCGGTTAGGTCTGGGTTAGGACTGGGTTATGCCCGCATCTGGCTCATGATTTTGCCTTCTTCGCATACTTGTTGGCCAGATCCTGGGTTTTTTCGGGTTTGTATCACGTAGTAATGTGGTACCACACTGAAACAGACAATTAAACGAGGTTTCGATCAATATTTGAGAGGATAACACCGGTTAGGTCTGGGTTATGCCCGCATCTGGCTCTTGATTTTGACTTTTCCGCATACTTGTTGGCCAGATCCTTGGTTTTCCCTGGTTTGAATCACGTAGTAATGTGATACCGCACTGAAACAGTCAATTAAACCTGGTTTCGATCAATATTTTAGTGGATAACACCGGTTAGGTCTGGGTTAGGACTGGGTTATGCTTTCACATCGCTCATGATTCTGCCTTCATCGCATTCTTGTTCGCCAGAACCTGGGTTTTTTCGGGTTTGAATCACGTAGTAATGTGGTACCACACTGAAACAGACAATTAAACCCGGTTTCGATCCACATTTTAGAGGATAATACCGGTTAGGTCTGGGTTAGGACTGGGTTATGCCCGCATCTGGCTCATGATTTTGCCTTCTTCGCATACTTGTTGGCCAGATCCTGGTTTTTTTCGGGTTTGAATCACGTCGTAATGTGGTACCACATTGAAACAGTCAATTAAACCTGGTTTCGATCCACATTTTTGAGGATAACACCGGTTAGGTCTGGGTTAGGTCTGGGTTATGCCCGCATCTGGCACATGATTTTGCCTTCTTCGCATGCTTGTTGGCCAGATCCTGGGTTTTTTTCTGATTTGAATCACGTAGTAATGTGGTACCACACTGAAACAGACAATTAAACGAGGTTTCGATCAATATTTTAGAGGATAACACCGGTTAGGTCTGGGTTATGCCCGCATCTGGCTCTTGATTTTGACTTTTCCGCATACTTGTTGGCCAGATCCTCGGTTTTCCCTGGTTTGAATCACGTAGTAATGTGATACCGCACTGAAACAGTCAATTAAACCTGGTTTCGATCAATATTTTAGAGGATAACACCAGTTAGGTCTGGGTTAGGACTGGGTTATGCCCGCATCTGGCTCATGATTTTGCCTTCTTCGCATACTTGTTGGCCAGATCCTGGGTTTTTTCGGGTTTGAATCACGTCGTAATGTGGTACCACATTGAAACAGTCAATTAAACCTGGTTTCGATCCACATTTTTGAGGATAACACCGGTTAGGTCTGGGTTAGGTCTGGGTTATGCCCGCATCTCGCTCATGATTCTGCCTTCATCGCATTCTTGTTCGCCAGAACCTGGGTTTTTTCGGGTTTGAATCACGTAGTAATGTGGTACCACACTGAAACAGTCAATTAAACCTGGTTTCGATCCACATCTTAGAGGATAACACCGGTTAGGTCTGCGTTAGGTCTGGGTTATGCCCGCATCTGACACATGATTTTGCCTTCTTCGCATGCTTGTTGGCCAGATCCTGGGTTTTTTTCTGGTTTGAATCACGTAGTAATGTGGTACCACACTGAAACAGACAATGAAACGAGGTTTCGATCAATATTTTAGAGGATAACACCGGTTAGGTCCGGGTCATGCCCGCATCTGGCTCTTGATTTTGACTTTTCCGCATACTTGTTGGCCAGATCCTTGGTTTTCCCTGGTTTGAATCACGTAGTAATGTGATACCGCACTGAAACAGTCAATTAAACCTGGTTTCGATCAATATTTTAGTGGATAACACCGGTTAGGTCTGGGTTAGGGCTGGGTTATGCATTCACATCGCTCATGATTCTGCCTTCATCGCATTCTTGTTCGCCAGAACCTGGGTTTTTTCGGGTTTGAATCACGTAGTAATGTGGTACCACACTGAAACAGGCAATTAAACCTGGTTACGATCCACATTTTAGAGGATAACACCGGTTAGGTCTGGGTTAGGACTGGGTTATGCCCGCATCTGGCTCATGATTTTGCCTTCTTCGCATACTTGTTGGCCAGATCCTGGGTTTTTTCGGGTTTGTATCACGTAGTAATGTGGTACCACACTGAAACAGACAATTAAACGAGGTTTCGATCAATATTTGAGAGGATAACACCGGTTAGGTCTGGGTTATGCCCGCATCTGGCTCTTGATTTTGACTTTTCCGCATACTTGTTGGCCAGATCCTTGGTTTTCCCTGGTTTGAATCACGTAGTAATGTGATACCGCACTGAAACAGTCAATTAAACCTGGTTTCGATCAATATTTTAGTGGATAACACCGGTTAGGTCTGGGTTAGGACTGGGTTATGCTTTCACATCGCTCATGATTCTGCTTTCATCGCATTCTTGTTCGCCAGAACCTGGGTTTTTTCGGGTTTGAATCACGTAGTAATGTGGTACCACACTGAAACAGACAATTAAACCCGGTTTCGATCCACATTTTAGAGGATAATACCGGTTAGGTCTGGGTTAGGACTGGGTTATGCCCGCATCTGGCTCATGATTTTGCCTTCTTCGCATACTTGTTGGCCAGATCCTGGTTTTTTTCGGGTTTGAATCACGTCGTAATGTGGTACCACATTGAAACAGTCAATTAAACCTGGTTTCGATCCACATTTTTGAGGATAACACCGGTTAGGTCTGGGTTAGGTCTGGGTTATGCCCGCATCTCGCTCATGATTCTGCCTTCATCGCATTCTTGTTCGCCAGAACCTGGGTTTTTTCGGGTTTGAATCACGTAGTAATGTGGTACCACACTGAAACAGTCAATTAAACCTGGTTTCGATCCACATCTTAGAGGATAACACCGGTTAGGTCTGCGTTAGGTCTGGGTTATGCCCGCATCTGACACATGATTTTGCCTTCTTCGCATGCTTGTTGGCCAGATCCTGGGTTTTTTTCTGGTTTGAATCAGGTAGTAATGTGGTACCACACTGAAACAGACAATGAAACGAGGTTTCGATCAATATTTTAGAGGATAACACCGGTTAGGTCCGGGTCATGCCCGCATCTGGCTCTTGATTTTGACTTTTCCGCATACTTGTTGGCCAGATCCTTGGTTTTCCCTGGTTTGAATCACGTAGTAATGTGATACCGCACTGAAACAGTCAATTAAACCTGGTTTCGATCAATATTTTAGAGGATAACACCGGTTAGGTCTGGGTTAGAACTGGGTTAAGCCCGCATCTGGCTCATGATTTTGCCTTCTTCGCATACTTCTTGGCCAGATCCTTGGTCCTCTCTGGTTTGAATCACGTAGTAATGTGGTACCACACCGTAACAGACAATTAAACCTGGTTCCGATCCACATTTTAGGGGATAACACCGGTTAGGTCTGGGTTAGATCTGGGTTATGCCCGCATCTCGCTCATGATTCTGCCTTCATCGCATTCTTGTTCGCCAGAACCTGGGTTTTTTCTGGTTTGAATCACGTAGTAATGTGGTACCACACTGAAACAGACAATTAAACGAGGTTTCGAACAATATTTTAGAGGATAACACCGGTTAGGTCTGGGTTATGCCCGCATCTGGCTCTTGATTTTGACTTTTCCGCATACTTGTTGGCCAGATCCTTGGTTTTCCCTGGTTTGAATCACGTAGTAATGTGTTACCACACTGAAACAGACAATTAAACGAGGTTTCGATCAATATTTTAGAGGATAACACCGGTTAGGTCTGGGTTATGCCCGCATCTGGCTCTTGATTTTGACTTTTCCGCATTCTTGTTGGCCAGATCCTTGGTTTTCCCTGGTTTGAATCGCGTAGTAATGTGATACCGCACTGAAACAGTCAATTAAACCTGGTTTCGATCAATATTTTAGTGGATAACACCGGTTAGGTCTGGGTTAGGACTGGGTTATGCATTCACATCGCTCATGATTCTGCCTTCATCGCATTCTTGTTCGCCAGAACCTGGGTTTTTTCGGGTTTGAATCACGTAGTAATGTGGTAACACACTGAAACAGACAATTAAACCTGGTTACGATCCACATTTTAGAGGATAACACCGGTTAGGTCTGGGATAGGACTGGGTTATGCCCGCATCTGGCTCATGATTTTGCCTTCTTCGCATACTTGTTGGCCAGATCCTGGGTTTTTTCGGGTTTGTATCACGTAGTAATGTGGTACCACACTGAAACAGACAATTAAACGAGGTTTCGATCAATATTTGAGAGGATAACACCGGTTAGGTCTGGGTTATGCCCGCATCTGGCTCTTGATTTTGACTTTTCCGCATACTTGTTGGCCAGATCCTTGGTTTTCCCTGGTTTGAATCACGTAGTAATGTGATACCGCACTGAAACAGTCAATTAAACCTGGTTTCGATCAATATTTTAGTGGATAACACCGGTTAGGTCTGGGTTAGGACTGGGTTATGCTTTCACATCGCTCATGATTCTGCCTTCATCGCATTCTTGTTCGCCAGAACCTGGGTTTTTTCGGGTTTGAATCACGTAGTAATGTGGTACCACACTGAAACAGACAATTAAACCCGGTTTCGATCCACATTTTAGAGGATAATACCAGTTAGGTCTGGGTTAGGACTGGGTTATGCCCGCATCTGGCTCATGATTTTGCCTTCTTCGCATACTTGTTGGCCAGATCCTGGTTTTTTTCGGGTTTGAATCACGTCGTAATGTGGTACCACATTGAAACAGTCAATTAAACCTGGTTTCGATCCACATTTTTGAGGATAACACCGGTTAGGTCTGGGTTAGGTCTGGGTTATGCCCGCATCTGGCACATGATTTTGCCTTCTTCGCATGCTTGTTGGCCAGATCCTGGGTTTTTTTCTGGTTTGAATCACGTAGTAATGTGGTACCACACTGAAACAGACAATTAAACGAGGTTTCGATCAATATTTTAGAGGATAACACCGGTTAGGTCTGGGTTATGCCCGCATCTGGCTCTTGATTTTGACTTTTCCGCATACTTGTTGGCCAGATCCTCGGTTTTCCCTGGTTTGAATCACGTAGTAATGTGATACCGCACTGAAACAGTCAATTAAACCTGGTTTCGATCAATATTTTAGAGGATAACACCAGTTAGGTCTGGGTTAGGACTGGGTTATGCCCGCATCTGGCTCATGATTTTGCCTTCTTCGCATACTTGTTGGCCAGATCCTGGGTTTTTTCGGGTTTGAATCACGTAGTAATGTGGTACCACACTGAAACAGACAATTAAACCTGGTTTCGATCAATATTTTAGAGGATAACACCGGTTAGGTCTGGGTTAGGTCTGGGTTATGCCCGCATCTCGCTCATGATTCTGCCTTCATCGCATTCTTGTTCGCCAGAACCTGGGTTTTTTCGGGTTTGAATCACGTAGTAATGTGGTACCACACTGAAACAGTCAATTAAACCTGGTTTCGATCCACATCTTAGAGGATAACACCGGTTAGGTCTGGGTTAGGTCTGGGTTATGCCCGCATCTGACACATGATTTTGCCTTCTTCGCATGCTTGTTGGCCAGATCCTGGGTTTTTTTCTGGTTTGAATCACGTAGTAATGTGGTACCACACTGAAACAGACAATGAAACGAGGTTTCGATCAATATTTTAGAGGATAACACCGGTTAGGTCCGGGTCATGCCCGCATCTGGCTCTTGATTTTGACTTTTCCGCATACTTGTTGGCCAGATCCTTGGTTTTCCCTGCTTTGAATCACGTAGTAATGTGATACCGCACTGAAACAGTCAATTAAACTTGGTTTCGATCAATATTTCAGAGGATAACACCGGTTAGGTCTGGGTTAGAACTGGGTTAAGCCCGCATCTGGCTCATGATTTTGCCTTCTTCGCATACTTCTTGGCCAGATCCTTGGTCCTCTCTGGTTTGAATCACGTAGTAATGTGGTACCACACCGAAACAGACAATTAAACCTGGTTCCGATCCACATTTTAGGTGATAACACCGGTTAGGTCTGGGTTAGATCTGGGTTATGCCCGCATCTCGCTCATGATTCTGCCTTCATCGCATTCTTGTTCGCCAGAACCTGGGTTTTTTCTGGTTTGAATCACGTAGTAATGTGGTACCACACTGAAACAGACAATTAAACGAGGTTTCGATCAATATTTTAGAGGATAACACCGGTTAGGTCTGGGTTAGAACTGGGTTAAGCCCGCATCTGGCTCATGATTTTGCCTTCTTCGCATACTTCTTGGCCAGATCCTTGGTCCTCTCTGGTTTGAATCACGTAGTAATGTGGTACCACACCGAAACAGACAATTAAACCTGGTTCCGATCCACATTTTAGGGGATAACACCGGTTAGGTCTGGGTTAGGACTGGGTTATGCCCGCATCTGGCTCATGATTTTGCCTTCTTCGCATACTTGTTGGGCAGATCCTGGGTTTTTTCGGGTTTGAATCACGTAGTAATGTGGTACCACACTGAAACAGACAATTAAACCTGGTTTCGATCAATATTATAGAGGATAACACCGGTTAGGTCTGGGTTAGGTCTGGGTTATGCCCGCATCTGGCACATGATTTTGCCTTCTTCGCATGCTTGTTGGCCAGATCCTGGGTTTTTTTCTGGTTTGAATCACGTAGTAATGTGTTACCACACTGAAACAGACAATTAAACGAGGTTTCGATCAATATTTTAGAGGATAACACCGGTTAGGTCTGGGTTATGCCCGCATCTGGCTCTTGATTTTGACTTTTCCGCATACTTGTTGGCCAGATCCTTGGTTTTCCCTGGTTTGAATCGCGTAGTAATGTGATACCGCACTGAAACAGTCAATTAAACCTGGTTTCGATCAATATTTTAGTGGATAACACCGGTTAGGTCTGGGTTAGGACTGGGTTATGCATTCACATCGCTCATGATTCTGCCTTCATCGCATTCTTGTTCGCCAGAACCTGGGTTTTTTCGGGTTTGAATCACGTAGTAATGTGGTACCACACTGAAACAGACAATTAAACCTGGTTACGATCCACATTTTAGAGGATAACACCGGTTAGGTCTGGGTTAGGACTGGGTTACGCCCGCATCTGGCTCATGATTTTGCCTTCTTCGCATACTTCTTGGCCAGATCCTTGGTCCTCTCTGGTTTGAATCACGTAGTAATGTGGTACCACCCTGAAACAGACAATTAAACCTGGTTCCGATCCACATTTTAGGGGATAACACCGGTTAGGTCTGGGTTAGGACTGGGTTATGCTTTCACATCGCTCATGATTCTGCCTTCATGGCATTCTTGTTCGCCAGAACCTGGGTTTTTTCGGGTTTGAATCACGTAGTAATGTGGTACCACACTGAAACAGACAATTAAACCTGGTTCCGATCCACATTTTAGGGGATAGCAGCGGTTAGGTCTGGGTTAGATCTGGGTTATGCCCGCATCTCGCTCATGATTCTGCCTTCATCGCATTCTTGTTCGCCAGAACCTGGGTTTTTTCTGGTTTGAATCACGTAGTAATGTGGTACCACACTGAAACAGACAATTAAACCCGGTTTCGATCCACATTTTAGAGGATAATACCAGTTAGGTCTGGGTTAGGACTGGGTTATGCCCGCATCTGGCTCATGATTTTGCCTTCTTCGCATACTTGTTGGCCAGATCCTGGTTTTTTTCGGGTTTGAATCACGTCGTAATGTGGTACCACATTGAAACAGTCAATTAAACCTGGTTTCGATCCACATTTTTGAGGATAACACCGGTTAGGTCTGGGTTAGGTCTGGGTTATGCCCGCATCTGGCACATGATTTTGCCTTCTTCGCATGCTTGTTGGCCAGATCCTGGGTTTTTTTCTGGTTTGAATCACGTCGTAATGTGATACCGCACTGAAACAGTCAATTAAACCTGGTTTCGATCAATATTTTAGAGGATAACACCAGTTAGGTCTGGGTTAGGACTGGGTTATGCCCGCATCTGGCTCATGATTTTGCCTTCTTCGCATACTTGTTGGCCAGATCCTGGGTTTTTTCGGGTTTGAATCACGTAGTAATGTGGTACCACACTGAAACAGACAATTAAACCTGGTTTCGATCAATATTTTAGAGGATAACACCGGTTAGGTCTGGGTTAGGTCTGGGTTATGCCCGCATCTCGCTCATGATTCTGCCTTCATCGCATTCTTGTTCGCCAGAACCTGGGTTTTTTCGGGTTTGAATCACGTAGTAATGTGGTACCACACTGAAACAGTCAATTAAACCTGGTTTCGATCCACATCTTAGAGGATAACACCGGTTAGGTCTGGGTTAGGTCTGGGTTATGCCCGCATCTGACACATGATTTTGCCTTCTTCGCATGCTTGTTGGCCAGATCCTGGGTTTTTTTCTGGTTTGAATCACGTAGTAATGTGGTACCACACTGAAACAGACAATGAAACGAGGTTTCGATCAATATTTTAGAGGATAACACCGGTTAGGTCCGGGTCATGCCCGCATCTGGCTCTTGATTTTGACTTTTCCGCATACTTGTTGGCCAGATCCTTGGTTTTCCCTGGTTTGAATCACGTAGTAATGTGAAACCGCACTGAAACAGTCAATTAAACCTGGTTTCGATCAATATTTTAGAGGATAACACCGGTTAGGTCTGGGTTAGAACTGGGTTAAGCCCGCATCTGGCTCATGATTTTGCCTTCTTCGCATACTTCTTGGCCAGATCCTTGGTCCTCTCTGGTTTGAATCACGTAGTAATGTGGTACCACACCGAAACAGACAATTAAACCTGGTTCCGATCCACATTTTAGGGGATAACACCGGTTAGGTCTGGGTTAGATCTGGGTTATGCCCGCATCTCGCTCATGATTCTGCCTTCATCGCATTCTTGTTCGCCAGAACCTGGGTTTTTTCTGGTTTGAATCACGTAGTAATGTGGTACCACACTGAAACAGACAATTAAACGAGGTTTCGATCAATATTTTAGAGGATAACACCGGTTAGGTCTGGGTTAGAACTGGGTTAAGCCCGCATCTGGCTCATGATTTTGCCTTCTTCGCATACTTCTTGGCCAGATCCTTGGTCCTCTCTGGTTTGAATCACGTAGTAATGTGGTACCACACCGAAACAGACAATTAAACCTGGTTCCGATCCACATTTTAGGGGATAACATCGGTTAGGTCTGGGTTAGGACTGGGTTATGCCCGCATCTGGCTCATGATTTTGCCTTCTTCGCATACTTGTTGGGCAGATCCTGGGTTTTTTCGGGTTTGAATCACGTAGTAATGTGGTACCACACTGAAACAGACAATTAAACCTGGTTTCGATCAATATTTTAGAGGATAACACCGGTTAGGTCTGGGTTAGGTCTGGGTTATGCCCGCATCTGGCACATGATTTTGCCTTCTTCGCATGCTTGTTGGCCAGATCCTGGGTTTTTTTCTGGTTTGAATCACGTAGTAATGTGTTACCACACTGAAACAGACAATTAAACGAGGTTTCGATCAATATTTTAGAGGATAACACCGGTTAGCTCTGGGTTATGCCCGCATCTGGCTCTTGATTTTGACTTTTCCGCATACTTGTTGGCCAGATCCTTGGTTTTCCCTGGTTTGAATCGCGTAGTAATGTGATACCGCACTGAAACAGTCAATTAAACCTGGTTTCGATCAATATTTTAGTGGATAACACCGGTTAGATCTGGGTTAGGACTGGGTTATGCATTCACATCGCTCATGATTCTGCCTTCATCGCATTCTTGTTCGCCAGAACCTGGGTTTTTTCGGGTTTGAATCACGTAGTAATGTGGTACCACACTGAAACAGACAATTAAACCTGGTTACGATCCACATTTTAGAGGATAACACCGGTTAGGTCTGGGTTAGGACTGGGTTATGCCCGCATCTGGCTCATGATTTTGCCTTCTTCGCATACTTGTTGGCCAGATCCTGGGTTTTTTCGGGTTTGTATCACGTAGTAATGTGGTACCACACTGAAACAGACAATTAAACGAGGTTTCGATCAATATTTTAGAGGATAACACCGGTTAGGTCTGTGTTATGCCCGCATCTGGCTCTTGATTTTGACTTTTCCGCATACTTGTTGGCCAGATCCTTGGTTTTCCCTGGTTTGAATCGCGTAGTAATGTGATACCGCACTGAAACAGTCAATTAAACCTGGGTTCGATCAATATTTTAGTGGATAACACCGGTTAGGCCTGGGTTAGGACTGGGTTATGCATTCACATCGCTCATGATTCTGCCTTCATCGCATTCTTGTTCGCCAGAACCTGGGTTTTTTCGGGTTTGAATCACGTAGTAATGTGGTACCACACTGAAACAGACAATTAAACCTGGTTACGATCCACATTTTAGAGGATAACACCGGTTAGGTCTGGGTTAGGACTGGGTTACGCCCGCATCTGGCTCATGATTTTGCCTTCTTCGCATACTTCTTGGCCAGATCCTTGGTCCTCTCTGGTTTGAATCACGTAGTAATGTGGTACCACCCTGAAACAGACAATTAAACCTGGTTCCGATCCACATTTTAGGGGATAACACCGGTTAGGTCTGGGTTAGGACTGGGTTATGCTTTCACATCGCTCATGATTCTGCCTTCATGGCATTCTTGTTCGCCAGAACCTGGGTTTTTTCGGGTTTGAATCACGTAGTAATGTGGTACCACACTGAAACAGACAATTAAACCTGGTTCCGATCCACATTTTAGGGGATAACACCGGTTAGGTCTGGGTTAGATCTGGGTTATGCCCGCATCTCGCTCATGATTCTGCCTTCATCGCATTCTTGTTCGCCAGAACCTGGGTTTTTTCTGGTTTGAATCACGTAGTAATGTGGTACCACACTGAAACAGACAATTAAACCCGGTTTCGATCCACATTTTAGAGGATAATACCATTTAGGTCTGGGTTAGGACTGGGTTATGCCCGCATCTGGCTCATGATTTTGCCTTCTTCGCATACTTGTTGGACAGATCCTGGTTTTTTTCGGGTTTGAATCACGTCGTAATGTGGTACCACATTGAAACAGTCAATTAAACCTGGTTTCGATCCACATTTTTGAGGATAACACCGGTTAGGTCTGGGTTAGGTCTGGGTTATGCCCGCATCTGGCACATGATTTTGCCTTCTTCGCATGCTTGTTGGCCAGATCCTGGGTTTTTTTCTGGTTTGAATCACGTCGTAATGTGATACCGCCCTGAAACAGTCAATTAAACCTGGTTTCGATCAATATTTTAGAGGATAACACCAGTTAGGTCTGGGTTAGGACTGGGTTATGCCCGCATCTGGCTCATGATTTTGCCTTCTTCGCATACTTGTTGGCCAGATCCTGGGTTTTTTCGGGTTTGAATCACGTAGTAATGTGGTACCACACTGAAACAGACAATTAAACCTGGTTTCGATCAATATTTTAGAGGATAACACCGGTTAGGTCTGGGTTAGGTCTGGGTTATGCCCGCATCTCGCTCATGATTCTGCCTTCATCGCATTCTTGTTCGCCAGAACCTGGGTTTTTTCGGGTTTGAATCACGTAGTAATGTGGTACCACACTGAAACAGTCAATTAAACCTGGTTTCGATCCACATCTTAGAGGATAACACCGGTTAGGTCTGGGTTAGGTCTGGGTTATGCCCGCATCTGACACATGATTTTGCCTTCTTCGCATGCTTGTTGGCCAGATCCTGGGTTTTTTTCTGGTTTGAATCACGTAGTAATGTGGTACCACACTGAAACAGACAATGAAACGAGGTTTCGATCAATATTTTAGAGGATAACACCGGTTAGGTCCGGGTCATGCCCGCATCTGGCTCTTGATTTTGACTTTTCCGCATACTTGTTGGCCAGATCCTTGGTTTTCCCTGGTTTGAATCACGTAGTAATGTGATACCGCACTGAAACAGTCAATTAAACCTGGTTTCGATCAATATTTTAGAGGATAACACCGGTTAGGTCTGGGTTAGAACTGGGTTAAGCCCGCATCTGGCTCATGATTTTGCCTTCTTCGCATACTTCTTGGCCAGATCCTTGGTCCTCTCTGGTTTGAATCACGTAGTAATGTGGTACCACACCGAAACAGACAATTAAACCTGGTTCCGATCCACATTTTAGGGGATAACACCGGTTAGGTCTGGGTTAGATCTGGGTTATGCCCGCATCTCGCTCATGATTCTGCCTTCATCGCATTCTTGTTCGCCAGAACCTGGGTTTTTTCTGGTTTGAATCACGTAGTAATGTGGTACCACACTGAAACAGACAATTAAACGAGGTTTCGATCAATATTTTAGAGGATAACACCGGTTAGGTCTGGGTTAGAACTGGGTTAAGCCCGCATCTGGCTCATGATTTTGCCTTCTTCGCATACTTCTTGGCCAGATCCTTGGTCCTCTCTGGTTTGAATCACGTAGTAATGTGGTACCACACCGAAACAGACAATTAAACCTGGTTCCGATCCACATTTTAGGGGATAACACCGGTTAGGTCTGGGTTAGGACTGGGTTATGCCCGCATCTGGCTCATGATTTTGCCTTCTTCGCATACTTGTTGGGCAGATCCTGGGTTTTTTCGGGTTTGAATCACGTAGTAATGTGGTACCACACTGAAACAGACAATTAAACCTGGTTTCGATCAATATTTTAGAGGATAACACCGGTTAGGTCTGGGTTAGGTCTGGGTTATGCCCGCATCTGGCACATGATTTTGCCTTCTTCGCATGCTTGTTGGCCAGATCCTGGGTTTTTTTCTGGTTTGAATCACGTAGTAATGTGTTACCACACTGAAACAGACAATTAAACGAGGTTTCGATCAATATTTTAGAGGATAACACCGGTTAGCTCTGGGTTATGCCCGCATCTGGCTCTTGATTTTGACTTTTCCGCATACTTGTTGGCCAGATCCTTGGTTTTCCCAGGTTTGAATCGCGTAGTAATGTGATACCGCACTGAAACAGTCAATTAAACCTGGGTTCGATCAATATTTTAGTGGATAACACCGGTTAGGCCTGGGTTAGGACTGGGTTATGCTTTCACATCGCTCATGATTCTGCCTTCATGGCATTCTTGTTCGCCAGAACCTGGGTTTTTTCGGGTTTGAATCACGTAGTAATGTGGTACCACACTGAAACAGACAATTAAACCTGGTTCCGATCCACATTTTAGGGGATAACACCGGTTAGGTCTGGGTTAGATCTGGGTTATGCCCGCATCTCGCTCATGATTCTGCCTTCATCGCATTCTTGTTCGCCAGAACCTGGGTTTTTTCTGGTTTGAATCACGTAGTAATGTGGTACCACACTGAAACAGACAATTAAACCTGGTTTCGATCCACATTTTAGAGGATAACACCGGTTAGGTCTGGGTTAGGACTGGGTTATGCCCGCATCTGGCTCATGATTTTGCCTTCTTCGCATACTTGTTGGCCAGATCCTGGGTTTTTTCGGGTTTGAATCACGTCGTAATGTGGTACCACTTCGAAACAGTCAATTAAACCTGGTTTCACTCCACATTTTTGAGGATAACACCGGTTAGGTCTGGGTTAGGTCTGGGTTATGCCCGCATCTGGCTCTTGATATTGACTTTTCCGCATACTTGTTGGCCAGATCCTTGGTTTTCCCTGGTTTGAATCGCGTAGTAATGTGATACCGCACTGAAACAGTCAATTAAACCTGGTTTCGATCAATATTTTAGTGGATAACACCGGTTAGGTCTGGGTTAGGACTGGGTTATGCATTCACATCGCTCATGATTCTGCCTTCATCGCATTCTTGTTCGCCAGAACCTGGGTTTTTTCGGGTTTGAATCACGTAGTAATGTGGTACCACACTGAAACAGACAATTAAACCTGGTTACGATCCACATTTTAGAGGATAACACCGGTTAGGTCTGGGTTAGGACTGGGTTATGCCCGCATCTGGCTCATGATTTTGCCTTCTTCGCATACTTGTTGGCCAGATCCTGGGTTTTTTCGGGTTTGTATCACGTAGTAATGTGGTACCACACTGAAACAGACAATTAAACGAGGTTTCGATCAATATTTGAGAGGATAACACCGGTTAGGTCTGGGTTATGCCCGCATCTGGCTCTTGATTTTGACTTTTCCGCATACTTGTTGGCCAGATCCTTGGTTTTCCCTGGTTTCAATCACGTAGTAATGTGATACCGCACTGAAACAGTCAATTAAACCTGGTTTCGATCAATATTTTAGAGGATAACACCGGTTAGGTCTGGGTTAGGACTGGGTTATGCCCGCATCTGGCTCATGATTTTGCCTTCTTCGCATACTTGTTGGCCAGATCCTGGGTTTTTTCGGGTTTCAATCACGTCGTAATGTGGTACCACTTTGAAACAGTCAATTAAACCTGGTTTCGATCCACATTTTTGAGGATAACACCGGTTAGGTCTGGGTTAGGTCTGGGTTATGCCCGCATCTGGCACATGATTTTGCCTTCTTCGCATGCTTGTTGGCCAGATCCTGGGTTTTTTTCTGGTTTGAATCACGTAGTAATGTGGTACCACACTGAAACAGACAATTAAACGAGGTTTCGATCAATATTTTAGAGGATAACACCGGTTAGGTCTGGGTTATGCCCGCATCTGGCTCTTGATTTTGACTTTTCCGCATACTTGTTGGCCAGATCCTCGGTTTTCCCTGGTTTGAATCACGTAGTAATGTGATACCGCACTGAAACAGTCAATTAAACCTGGTTTCGATCAATATTTTAGAGGATAACACCAGTTAGGTCTGGGTTAGGACTGGGTTATGCCCGCATCTGGCTCATGATTTTGCCTCCTTCGCATACTTGTTGGCCAGATCCTGGGTTTTTTCGGGTTTGAATCACGTAGTAATGCGGCACCACACTGAAACAGACAATTAAACCTGGTTTCGATCAATATTTTAGAGGATAACACCGGCTAGGTCTGGGTTAGGTCTGGGTTATGCCCGCATCTCGCTCATGATTCTGCCTTCATCGCATTCTTGTTCGCCAGAACCTGGGTTTTTTCGGGTTTGAATCACGTAGTAATGTGGTACCACACTGAAACAGTCAACTAATCCTGGTTTCGATCCACATTTTAGAGGATAACACCGTTTAGGTCTGGGTTAGGTCTGGGTTATGCCCGCATCTGACACATGATTTTGCCTTCTTCGCATGCTTGTTGGCCAGATCCTGGGTCTTTTCTGGTTTGAATCACGTAGTAATGTGGTACCACACTGAAACAGACAATGAAACGAGGTTTCGATCAATATTTTAGAGGATAACACCGGTTAGGTCCGGGTTATGCCCGCATCTGGCTCTTGATTTTGACTTTTCCGCATACTTGTTGGCCAGATCCTTGGTTTTCCCTGGTTTGAATCACGTAGTAATGTGATACCGCACTGAAACAGTCAATTAAACCTGGTTTCGATCAATATTTTAGAGGATAACACCGGTTAGGTCTGGGTTAGGACTGGGTTATGCCCGCATCTGGCTCATGATTTTGCCTTCTTCGCATACTTGTTGGGCAGATCCTGGGTTTTTTCGGGTTTGAATCACGTAGTAATGTGGTACCACACTGAAACAGACAATTAAACCTGGTTTCGATCCACATTTTAGAGGATAACACCGGTTAGGTCTGGGTTAGGACTGGGTTATGCCCGCATCTGGCTCATGATTTTGCCTTCTTCGCATACTTGTTGGCCAGATCCTGGGTTTTTTCGGGTTTGAATCACGTCGTAATGTGGTACCACATTGAAACAGTCAATTAAACCTGGTTTCGATCAATATTTTAGAGGATAACACCGGTTAGGTCTGGGTTAGGTCTGGGTTATGCCCGCATCTGGCACATGATTTTGCCTTCTTCGCATGCTTGTTGGCCAGATCCTGGGTTTTTTTCTGGTTTGAATCACGAAGTAATGTGGTACCACACTGAAACAGACAATGAAACGA
The DNA here is from genome assembly GCF_051014445.1 of Colletes latitarsis. NCBI lineage: Eukaryota > Metazoa > Arthropoda > Insecta > Hymenoptera > Colletidae > Colletes > Colletes latitarsis. The sequence continues at coordinate 9,960,708 of NC_135147.1, forward strand.
AGTTTCGATCAATATTTTAGAAGGTAACACCGGTTAGGTCCGGGTTATGCCCGCAACTGGCTCTTGATTTTGACTTTTCCGCATACTTGTTGGCCAGATCCTTGGTTTTCCCTGGTTTGAATCACGTAGTAATGTGATACCGCACTGAAACAGTCAATTAAACCTGGTTTCGATCAATATTTTAGAGGATAACACCGGTTAGGTCTGGGTTAGGACTGGGTTATGCCCGCATGTGGCTCATGATTTTGCCTTCTTCGCATACTTCTTGGCCAGATCCTTGGTCCTCTCTGGTTTGAATCACGTAGTAATGTGGTACCACACTGAAACAGACAATTAAACCTGGTTCCGATCCACATTTTAGGGGATAACACCGGTTAGGTCTGGGTTAGGACTGGGTTATGCTTTCACATCGCTCATGATTCTGCCTTCATCGCATTCTTGTTCGCCAGAACCTGGGTTTTTTCTGGTTTGAATCACGTAGTAATGTGGTACCACACTGAAACAGACAATTAAACGAGGTTTCGATCAATATTTTAGAGGATAACACCGGTTAGGTCTGGGTTATGCCCGCATCTGGATCTTGATTTTGACTTTTCCGCATACTTGTTGGCTAGATCCTTGGTTCTCCCTGGTTTGAATCACGTAGTAATGTGATACCGCACTGAAACAGTCAATTAAACCTGGTTTCGATCAATATTTTAGAGGATAACACCGGTTAGGTCTGGGTTAGGACTGGGTTATGCCCGCATCTGGCTCATGATTTTGCCTTCTTCGCATACTTGTTGGCCAGATCCTGGGGTTTTTCGGGCTTGAATCACGTAGTAATGTGGTGCCACACTGAAACAGACAATTAAACCTGGTTTCGATCCACATTTTAGAGGATAACACCGGTTAGGTCTGGGTTAGGTCTGGGTTATGGCCGCATCTGGCACATTATTTTGCCTTCTTCGCATGCTTGTTGGCCAGATCCTGGGTTTTTTTCTGGTTTGAATCACGTAGTAATGTGTTACCACACTGAAACAGACAATTAAACGAGGTTTCGATCAATATTTTAGAGGATAACACCGGTTAGGTCTGTGTTATGCCCGCATCTGGCTCTTGATTTTGACTTTTCCGCATACTTGTTGGCCAGATCCTTGGTTTTCCCTGGTTTGAATCACGTAATAATGTGATACCGCACTGAAACAGTCAATTAAACCTGGTTTCGATCAATATTTTAGTGGATAACACCGGTTAGGTCTGGGTTAGGACTGGGTTATGCATTCACATCGCTCATGATTCAGCCTTCATCGCATTCTTGTTCGCCAGAACCTGGGTTTTTTCGGGTTTGAATCACGTAGTAATGTGGTACCATACTGAAACAGGCAATTAAACCTGGTTACGATCCACATTTTAGAGGATAACACCGGTTAGGTCTGGGTTATGCCCGCTTCTGGATCTTGATTTTGACTTTTCCGCATACTTGTTGGCTAGATCCTTGGTTTTCCCTGGTTTGAATCACGTAGTAATGTGATACCGCACTGAAACAGTCAATTAAACCTGGTTTCGACCAATATTTTAGAGGATAACACCGGTTAGGTCTGGGTTAGGACTGGGTTATGCCCGCATCTGGCTCATGATTTTGCCTTCTTCGCATACTTGTTGGCCAGATCCTGGCGTTTTTCGGGCTTGAATCACGTAGTAATGTGGTACCACACTGAAACAGACAATTAAACCTGGTTTCGATCCACATTTTAGAGGATAACACCGGTTAGGTCTGGGTTAGGTCTCGGTTATGCCCGCATCTGGCACATGATTTTGCCTTCTTCGCATGCTTGTTGGCCAGATCCTGGGTTTTTTTCTGGTTTGAATCACGTAGTAATGTGTTACCACACTGAAACAGACAATTTAACGAGGTTTCGATCAATATTTTAGAGGATAACACCGGTTAGGTCTGGGTTATGCCCGCATCTGGCTCTTGATTTTGACTTTTCCGCATACTTGTTGGCCAGATCCTTGGTTTTCCCTGGTTTGAATCACGTAATAATGTGATACCGCACTGAAACAGTCAATTAAACCTGGTTTCGATCAATATTTTAGTGGATAACACCGGTTAGGTCTGGGTTCGGACTGGGTTATACATTCACATCGCTCATGATTCTGCCTTCATCGCATTCTTGTTCGCCAGAACCTGGGTTTTTTCGGGTTTGAATCACGTAGTAATGTGGTACCACACTGAAACAGGCAATTAAACCTGGTTACGATCCACATTTTAGAGGATAACACCGGTTAGGTCTGGGTTAGGACTGGGTTATGCCCGCATCTGGCTCATGATTTTGCCTTCTTCGCATACTTGTTGGCCAGATCCTGGGTTTTTTCGGGTTTGTATCACGTAGTAATGTGGTACCACACTGAAACAGACAATTAAACGAGGTTTCGATCAATATTTGAGAGGATAACACCGGTTAGGTCTGGGTTATGCCCGCATCTGGCTCTTGATTTTGACTTTTCCGCATACTTGTTGGCCAGATCCTTGGTTTTCCCTGGTTTGAATCACGTAGTAATGTGATACCGCACTGAAACAGTCAATTAAACCTGGTTTCGATCAATATTTTAGTGGATAACACCGGTTAGGTCTGGGTTAGGACTGGGTTATGCTTTCACATCGCTCATGATTCTGCCTTCATCGCATTCTTGTTCGCCAGAACCTGGGTTTTTTCGGGTTTGAATCACGTAGTAACGTGGTACCACACTGAAACAGTCAATTAAACCTGGTTTCGATCAATATTTTAGAGGATAACACCGGTTAGGTCCGGGTTATGCCCGCATCTGGCTCTTGATTTTGACTTTTCCGCATACTTGTTGGCCAGATCCTTGGTTTTCCCTGGTTTGAATCACGTAGTAATGTGATACCGCACTGAAACAGTCAATTAAACCTGGTTTCGATCAATATTTTAGAGGATAACACCGGTTAGGTCTGGGTTAGAACTGGGTTAAGCCCGCATCTGGCTCATGATTTTGCCTTCTTCGCATACTTCTTGGCCAGATCCTTGGTCCTCTCTGGTTTGAATCACGTAGTAATGTGGTACCACACCGAAACAGACAATTAAACCTGGTTCCGATCCACATTTTAGGGGATAACACCGGTTAGGTCTGGGTTAGATCTGGGTTATGCCCGCATCTCGCTCATGATTCTGCCTTCATCGCATTCTTGTTCGCCAGAACCTGGGTTTTTTCTGGTTTGAATCACGTAGTAATGTGGTACCACACTGAAACAGACAATTAAACGAGGTTTCGATCAATATTTTAGAGGATAACACCGGTTAGGTCTGGGTTATGCCCGCATCTGGCTCTTGATTTTGACTTTTCCGCATACTTGTTGGCCAGATCCTTGGTTTTCCCTGGTTTGAATCACGTAGTAATGTGATACCGCACTGAAACAGTCAATTAAACCTGGTTTCGATCAATATTTTAGAGGATAACACCGGTTAGGTCTGGGTTAGGACTGGGTTATGCCCGCATCTGGCTCATGATTTTGCCCTCTTCGCATACTTGTTGGCCAGATCCTGGGTTTTCTTCTGGTTTGAATCACGTAGTAATGTGGTACCACACTGAAACAGACAATGAAACGAAGTTTCGATCAATATTTTAGAAGGTAACACCGGTTAGGTCCGGGTTATGCCCGCAACTGGCTCTTGATTTTGACTTTTCCGCATACTTGTTGGCCAGATCCTTGGTTTTCCCTGGTTTGAATCACGTAGTAATGTGATACCGCACTGAAACAGTCAATTAAACCTGGTTTCGATCAATATTTTAGAGGATAACACCGGTTAGGTCTGGGTTAGGACTGGGTTATGCCCGCATCTGGCTCATGATTTTGCCTTCTTCGCATACTTCTTGGCCAGATCCTTGGTCCTCTCTGGTTTGAATCACGTAGTAATGTGGTACCACACTGAAACAGACAATTAAACCTGGTTCCGATCCACATTTTAGGGGATAACACCGGTTAGGTCTGGGTTAGGACTGGGTTATGCTTTCACATCGCTCATGATTCTGCCTTCATCGCATTCTTGTTCGCCAGAACCTGGGTTTTTTCTGGTTTGAATCACGTAGTAATGTGGTACCACACTGAAACAGACAATTAAACGAGGTTTCGATCAATATTTTAGAGGATAACACCGGTTAGGTCTGGGTTATGCCCGCATCTGGATCTTGATTTTGACTTTTCCGCATACTTGTTGGCTAGATCCTTGGTTTTCCCTGGTTTGAATCACGTAGTAATGTGATACCGCACTGAAACAGTCAATTAAACCTGGTTTCGATCAATATTTTAGAGGATAACACCGGTTAGGTCTGGGTTAGGACTGGGTTATGCCCGCATCTGGCTCATGATTTTGCCTTCTTCGCATACTTGTTGGCCAGATCCTGGGGTTTTTCGGGCTTGAATCACGTAGTAATGTGGTACCACACTGAAACAGACAATTAAACCTGGTTTCGATCCACATTTTAGAGGATAACACCGGTTAGGTCTGGGTTAGGTCTGGGTTATGCCCGCATCTGGCACATGATTTTGCCTTCTTCGCATGCTTGTTGGCCAGATCCTGGGTTTTTTTCTGGTTTGAATCACGTAGTAATGTGTTACCACACTGAAACAGACAATTAAACGAGGTTTCGATCAATATTTTAGAGGATAACACCGGTTAGGTCTGGTTTATGCCCGCATCTGGCTCTTGATTTTGACTTTTCCGCATACTTGTTGGCCAGATCCTTGGTTTTCCCTGGTTTGAATCACGTAATAATGTGATACCGCACTGAAACAGTCAATTAAACCTGGTTTCGATCAATATTTTAGTGGATAACACCGGTTAGGTCTGGGTTAGGACTGGGTTATGCATTCACATCGCTCATGATTCTGCCTTCATCGCATTCTTGTTCGCCAGAACCTGGGTTTTTTCGGGTTTGAATCACGTAGTAATGTGGTACCACACTGAAACAGGCAATTAAACCTGGTTACGATCCACATTTTAGAGGATAACACCGGTTAGGTCTGGGTTATGCCCGCATCTGGATCTTGATTTTGACTTTTCCGCATACTTGTTGGCTAGATCCTTGGTTTTCCCTGGTTTGAATCACGTAGTAATGTGATACCGCACTGAAACAGTCAATTAAACCTGGTTTCGACCAATATTTTAGAGGATAACACCGGTTAGGTCTGGGTTAGGACTGGGTTATGCCCGCATCTGGCTCATGATTTTGCCTTCTTCGCATACTTGTTGGCCAGATCCTGGGGTTTTTCGGGCTTGAATCACGTAGTAATGTGGTACCACACTGAAACAGACAATTAAACCTGGTTTCGATCCACATTTTAGAGGATAACACCGGTTAGGTCTGGGTTAGGACAGGGTTATGCCCGCATCTGGCTCATGATTTTGCCTTCTTCGCATACTTGTTGGCCAGATCCTGGTTTTTTTCGGGTTTGAATCACGTCGTAATGTGGTACCACATTGAAACAGTCAATTAAACCTGGTTTCGATCCACATTTTAGGGGATAACACCGGTTAGGTCTGGGTTAGATCTGGGTTATGCCCGCATCTCGCTCATGATTCTGCCTTCATCGCATTCTTGTTCGCCAGAACCTGGGTTTTTTCTGGTTTGAATCACGTAGTAATGTGGTACCACACTGAAACAGACAATTAAACGAGGTTTCGATCAATATTTTAGAGGATAACACCGGTTAGGTCTGGGTTATGCCCGCATCTGGCTCTTGATTTTGACTTTTCCGCATACTTGTTGGCCAGATCCTTGGTTTTCCCTGGTTTGAATCACGTAGTAATGTGATACCGCACTGAAACAGTCAATTAAACCTGGTTTCGATCAATATTTTAGAGGATAACACCGGTTAGGTCTGGGTTAGGACTGGGTTATGCATTCACATCGCTCATGATTCTGCCTTCATCGCATTCTTGTTCGCCAGAACCTGGGTTTTTTCTGGTTTGAATCACGTAGTAATGTGGTACCACACTGAAACAGACAATTAAACGAGGTTTCGATCAATATTTTAGAGGATAACACCGGTTAGGTCTGGGTTATGCCCGCATCTGGCACATGATTTTGCCTTCTTCGCATGCTTGTTGGCCAGATCCTGGGTTTTTTTCTGGTTTGAATCACGTAGTAATGTGGTACCACACTGAAACAGACAATTAAACGAGGTTTCGATCCACATTTTAGGGGATAACACCGGTTAGGTCTGGGTTAGGACTGGGTTATGCTTTCACATCGCTCATGATTCTGCCTTCATGGCATTCTTGTTCGCCAGAACCTGGGTTTTTTCGGGTTTGAATCACGTAGTAATGTGGTACCACACTGAAACTGACAATTAAACCTGGTTCCGATCCACATTTTAGGGGATAACACCGGTTAGGTCTGGGTTAGATCTGGGTTATGCCCGTATCTCGCTCATGATTCTGCCTTCATCGCATTCTTGTTCGCCAGAACCTGGGTTTTTTCTGGTTTGAATCACGTAGTAATGTGGTACCACACTGAAACAGACAATTAAACGAGGTTTCGATCAATATTTTAGAGGATAACACCGGTTAGGTCTGGGTTATGCCCGCATCTGGCTCTTGATTTTGACTTTTCCGCATACTTGTTGGCCAGATCCTTGGTTTTCCCTGGTTTGAATCGCGTAGTAATGTGATACCGCACTGAAACAGTCAATTAAACCTGGTTTCGATCAATATTTTAGTGGATAACACCGGTTAGGTCTGGGTTAGGACTGGGTTATGCATTCACATCGCTCATGATTCTGCCTTCATCGCATTCTTGTTCGCCAGAACCTGGGTTTTTTCGGGTTTGAATCACGTAGTAATGTGGTACCACACTGAAACAGACAATTAAACCTGGTTTCGATCCACATTTTTGAGGATAACACCGGTTAGGTCTGGGTTAGGTCTGGGTTATGCCCGCATCTGGCACATGATTTTGCCTTCTTCGCATGCTTGTTGGCCAGATCCTGGGTTTTTTTCTGGTTTGAATCACGTAGTAATGTGGTACCACACTGAAACAGACAATTAAACGAGGTTTCGATCAATATTTTAGAGGATAACACCGGTTAGGTCTGGGTTATGCCCGCATCTGGCTCTTGATTTTGACTTTTCCGCATACTTGTTGGCCAGATCCTCGGTTTTCCCTGGTTTGAATCACGTAGTAATGTGATACCGCACTGAAACAGTCAATTAAACCTGGTTTCGATCAATATTTTAGAGGATAACACCAGTTAGGTCTGGGTTAGGACTGGGATATGCCCGCATCTGGCTCATGATTTTGCCTCCTTCGCATACTTGTTGGCCAGATCCTGGGTTTTTTCGGGTTTGAATCACGTAGTAATGCGGTACCACACTGAAACAGACAATTAAACCTGGTTTCGATCAATATTTTAGAGGATAACACCGGCTAGGTCTGGGTTAGGTCTGGGTTATGCCCGCATCTCGCTCATGATTCTGCCTTCATCGCATTCTTGTTCGCCAGAACCTGGGTTTTTTCGGGTTTGAATCACGTAGTAATGTGGTACCACACTGAAACAGTCAACTAATCCTGGTTTCGATCCACATTTTAGAGGATAACACCGTTTAGGTCTGGGTTAGGTCTGGGTTATGCCCGCATCTGACACATGATTTTGCCTTCTTCGCATGCTTGTTGGCCAGATCCTGGGTTTTTTTCTAGTTTGAATCACGTAGTAATGTGGTACCACACTGAAACAGACAATGAAACGAGGTTTCGATCAATATTTTAGAGGATAACACCGGTTAGGTCCGGGTTATGCCCGCATCTGGCTCTTGATTTTGACTTTTCCGCATACTTGTTGGCCAGATCCTTGGTTTTCCCTGGTTTGAATCACGTAGTAATGTGATACCGCACTGAAACAGTCAATTAAACCTGGTTTCGATCAATATTTTAGAGGATAACACCGGTTAGGTCTGGGTTAGGACTGGGTTATGCCCGCATCTGGCTCATGATTTTGCCTTCTTCGCATACTTGTTGGGCAGATCCTGGGTTTTTTCAGGTTTGAATCACGTAGTAATGTGGTACCACACTGAAACAGACAATTAAACCTGGTTTCGATCCACATTTTAGAGGATAACACCGGTTAGGTCTGGGTTAGGACTGGGTTATGCCCGCATCTGGCTCATGATTTTGCCTTCTTCGCATACTTGTTGGCCAGATCCTGGGTTTTTTCGGGTTTGAATCACGTCGTAATGTGGTACCACATTGAAACAGTCAATTAAACCTGGTTTCGATCAATATTTTAGAGGATAACACCGGTTAGGTCTGGGTTAGGTCTGGGTTATGCCCGCATCTGGCACATGATTTTGCCTTCTTCGCATGCTTGTTGGCCAGATCCTGGGTTTTTTTCTGGTTTGAATCACGAAGTAATGTGGTACCACACTGAAACAGACAATGAAACGAAGTTTCGATCAATATTTTAGAAGGTAACACCGGTTAGGTCCGGGTTATGCCCGCAACTGGCTCTTGATTTTGACTTTTCCGCATACTTGTTGGCCAGATCCTTGGTTTTCCCTGGTTTGAATCACGTAGTAATGTGATACCGCACTGAAACAGTCAATTAAACCTGGTTTCGATCAATATTTTAGAGGATAACACCGGTTAGGTCTGGGTTAGGACTGGGTTATGCCCGCATCTGGCTCATGATTTTGCCTTCTTCGCATACTTCTTGGCCAGATCCTTGGTCCTCTCTGGTTTGAATCACGTAGTAATGTGGTACCACACTGAAACAGACAATTAAACCTGGTTCCGATCCACATTTTAGGGGATAACACCGGTTAGGTCTGGGTTAGGACTGGGTTATGCTTTCACATCGCTCATGATTCTGCCTTCATCGCATTCTTGTTCGCCAGAACCTGGGTTTTTTCTGGTTTGAATCACGTAGTAATGTGGTACCACACTGAAACAGACAATTAAACGAGGTTTCGATCAATATTTTAGAGGATAACACCGGTTAGGTCTGGGTTAGGTCTGGGTTATGCCCGCATCTGGCACATGATTTTGCCTTCTTCGCATGCTTGTTGGCCAGATCCTGGGTTTTTTTCTGGTTTGAATCACGTAGTAATGTGTTACCACACTGAAACAGACAATTTAACGAGGTTTCGATGAATATTTTAGAGGATAACACCGGTTAGGTCTGGGTTATGCCCGCATCTGGCTCTTGATTTTGACTTTTCCGCATACTTGTTGGCCAGATCCTTGGTTTTCCCTGGTTTGAATCACGTAATAATGTGATACCGCACTGAAACAGTCAATTAAACCTGGTTTCGATCAATATTTTAGTGGATAACACCGGTTAGGTCTGGGTTAGGCCTGGGTTATACATTCACATCGCTCATGATTCTGCCTTCATCGCATTCTTGTTCGCCAGAACCTGGGTTTTTTCGGGTTTGAATCACGTAGTAATGTGGTACCACACTGAAACAGGCAATTAAACCTGGTTACGATCCACATTTTAGAGGATAACACCGGTTAGGTCTGGGTTAGGACTGGGTTATGCCCGCATCTGGCTCATGATTTTGCCTTCTTCGCATACTTGTTGGCCAGATCCTGGGTTTTCCCTGGTTTGAATCGCGTAGTAATGTGATACCGCACTGAAACAGTCAATTAAACCTGGTTTCGATCAATATTTTAGTGGATAACACCGGTTAGGTCTGGGTTAGGACTGGGTTATACATTCACATCGCTCATGATTCTGCCTTCATCGCATTCTTGTTCGCCAGAACCTGGGTTTTTTCGGGTTTGAATCACGTAGTAATGTGGTACCACACTGAAACAGGCAATTAAACCTGGTTACGATCCACATTTTAGAGGATAACACCGGTTAGGTCTGGGTTAGGACAGGGTTATGCCCGCATCTGGCTCATGATTTTGCCTTCTTCGCATACTTGTTGGCCAGATCCTGGTTTTTTTCGGGTTTGAATCGCGTCGTAATGTGGTACCACATTGAAACAGTCAATTAAACCTGGTTTCGATCCACATTTTTGAGGATAACACCGGTTAGGTCTGGGTTAGGTCTGGGTTATGCCCGCATCTGGCACATGATTTTGCCTTCTTCGCATGCTTGTTGGCCAGATCCTGGGTTTTTTTCTGGTTTGAATCACGTAGTAATGTGGTACCACACTGAAACAGACAATTAAACGAGGTTTCGATCAATATTTTAGAGGATAACACCGGTTAGGTCTGGGTTATGCCCGCATCTGGCTCTTGATTTTGACTTTTCCGCATACTTGTTGGCCAGATCCTCGGTTTTCCCTGGTTTGAATCACGTAGTAATGTGATACCACACTGAAACAGTCAATTAAACCTGGTTTCGATCAATATTTTAGAGGATAACACCAGTTAGGTCTGGGTTAGGACTGGGTTATGCCCGCATCTGGCTCATGATTTTGCCTTCTTCGCATACTTGTTGGCCAGATCCTGGGTTTTTTCGGGTTTGAATCACGTAGTAATGTGGTACCACACTGAAACAGACAATTAAACCTGGTTTCGATCAATATTTTAGAGGATAACACCGGTTAGGTCTGGGTTAGGTCTGGGTTATGCCCGCATCTCGCTCATGATTCTGCCTTCATCGCATTCTTGTTCGCCAGAACCTGGGTTTTTTCGGGTTTGAATCACGTAGTAACGTGGTACCACACTGAAACAGTCAATTAAACCTGGTTTCTATCAATATTTTAGAGGATAACACCGGTTAGGTCCGGGTTATGCCCCCATCTGGCTCTTGATTTTGACTTTTCCGCATACTTGTTGGCCAGATCCTTGGTTTTCCCTGGTTTGAATCACGTAGTAATGTGATACCGCACTGAAACAGTCAATTAAACCTGGTTTCGATCAATATTTTAGAGGATAACACCGGTTAGGTCTGGGTTAGAACTGGGTTAAGCCCGCATCTGGCTCATGATTTTGCCTTCTTCGCATACTTCTTGGCCAGATCCTTGGTCCTCTCTGGTTTGAATCACGTAGTAATGTGGTACCACACCGAAACAGACAATTAAACCTGGTTCCGATCCACATTTTAGGGGATAACACCAGTTAGGTCTGGGTTAGATCTGGGTTATGCCCGCATCCCGCTCATGATTCTGCCTTCATCGCATTCTTGTTCGCCAGAACCTGGGTTTTTTCTGGTTTGAATCACGTAGTAATGTGGTACCACACTGAAACAGACAATTAAACGAGGTTTCGATCAATATTTTAGAGGATAACACCGGTTAGGTCTGGGTTATGCCCGCATCTGGCTCTTGATTTTGACTTTTCCGCATACTTGTTGGCCAGATCCTTGGTTTTCCCTGGTTTGAATCACGTAGTAATGTGATACCGCACTGAAACAGACAATTAAACCTGGTTTCGATCCACATTTTAGAGGATAACACCGGTTAGGTCTGGGTTAGGTCTGGGTTATGCCCGCATCTGGCACATGATTTTGCCTTCTTCGCATGCTTGTTGGCCAGATCCTGGGTTTTTTTCTGGTTTGAATCACGTAGTAATGTGTTACCACACTGAAACAGACAATTAAACGAGGTTTCGATCAATATTTTAGAGGATAACACCGGTTAGGTCTGGTTTATGCCCGCATCTGGCTCTTGATTTTGACTTTTCCGCATACTTGTTGGCCAGATCCTTGGTTTTCCCTGGTTTGAATCACGTAGTAATGTGATACCGCACTGAAACAGTCAACTAAACCTGGTTTCGATCAATATTTTAGAGGATAACACCGGTTAGGTCTGGGTTAGGACTGGGTTATGCCCGCATCTGGCTCATGATTTTGCCTTCTTCGCATACTTCTTGGCCAGATCCTTGGTCCTCTCTGGTTTGAATCACGTAGTAATGTGGTACCACACTGAAACAGACAATTAAACCTGGTTCCGATCCACATTTTAGGGGATAACACCGGTTAGGTCTGGGTTAGGACTGGGTTATGCTTTCACATCGCTCATGATTCTGCCTTCATCGCATTCTTGTTCGCCAGAACCTGGGTTTTTTCTGGTTTGAATCACGTAGTAATGTGGTACCACACTGAAACAGACAATTAAACGAGGTTTCGATCAATATTTTAGAGGATAACACCGGTTAGGTCTGGGTTATGCCCGCATCTGGACCTTGATTTTGACTTTTCCGCATACTTGTTGGCTAGATCCTTGGTTTTCCCTGGTTTGAATCACGTAGTAATGTGATACCGCACTGAAACAGTCAATTAAACCTGGTTTCGATCAATATTTTAGAGGATAACACCGGTTAGGTCTGGGTTAGGACTGGGTTATGCCCGCATCTGGCTCATGATTTTGCCTTCTTCGCATACTTGTTGGCCAGATCCTGGGGTTTTTCGGGCTTGAATCACGTAGTAATGTGGTACCACACTGAAACAGACAATTAAACCTGGTTTCGATCCACATATTAGAGGATAACACCGGTTAGGTCTGGGTTAGGTCTGGGTTATGCCCGCATCTGGCACATGATTTTGCCTTCTTCGCATGCTTGTTGGCCAGATCCTGGGTTTTTTTCTGGTTTGAATCACGTAGTAATGTGTTACCACACTGAAACAGTCAATTAAACCTGGTTTCGACCAATATTTTAGAGGATAACACCGGTTAGGTCTGGGTTAGGACTGGGTTATGCCCGCATCTGGCTCATGATTTTGCCTTCTTCGCATACTTGTTGGCCAGATCCTGGGGTTTTTCGGGCTTGAATCACGTAGTAATGTGGTACCACACTGAAACAGACAATTAAACCTGGTTTCGATCCACATTTTAGAGGATAACACCGGTTAGGTCTGGGTTAGGACTGGGTTATGCCCGCATCTGGCTCATGATTTTGCCTTCTTCGCATACTTGTTGGCCAGATCCTGGTTTTTTTCGGGTTTGAATCACGTCGTAATGTGGTACCACATTGAAACAGTCAATTAAACCTGGTTTCGATCCACATTTTAGGGGATAACACCGGTTAGGTCTGGGTTAGATCTGGGTTATGCCCGCATCTCGCTCATGATTCTGCCTTCATCGCATTCTTGTTCGCCAGAACCTGGGTTTTTTCTGGTTTGAATCACGTAGTAATGTGGTACCACACTGAAACAGACAATTAAACGAGGTTTCGATCAATATTTTAGAGGATAACACCGGTTAGGTCTGGGTTATGCCCGCATCTGGCTCTTGATTTTGACTTTTCCGCATACTTGTTGGCCAGATCCTTGGTTTTCCCTGGTTTGAATCACGTAGTAATGTGATACCGCACTGAAACAGTCAATTAAACCTGGTTTCGATCAATATTTTAGAGGATAACACCGGTTAGGTCTGGGTTAGGACTGGGTTATGCCCGCATCTGGCTCATGATTTTGCCTTCTTCGCATACTTGTTGGGCAGATCCTGGGTTTTTTCGGGTTTGAATCACGTAGTAATGTGGTACCACACTGAAACAGACAATTAAACCTGGTTTCGATCCACATTTTAGAGGATAACACCGGTTAGGTCTGGGTTAGGACTGGGTTATGCCCGCATCTGGCTCATGATTTTGCCTTCTTCGCATACTTGTTGGCCAGATCCTGGGTTTTTTCGGGTTTGAATCACGTCGTAATATGGTACCACATTGAAACAGTCAATTAAACCTGGTTTCGATCCACATTTTTGAGGATAACACCGGTTAGGTCTGGGTTAGGACTGGGATATGCCCGCATCTGGCTCATGATTTTGCCTTCTTCGCATACTTCTTGGCCAGATCCTTGGTCCTCTCTGGTTTGAATCACGTAGTAATGTGGTACCACACTGAAACAGACAATGAAACGAAGTTTCGATCAATATTTTAGAAGGTAACACCGGTTAGGTCCGGGTTATGCCCGCAACTGGCTCTTGATTTTGACTTTTCCGCATACTTGTTGGCCAGATCCTTGGTTTTCCCTGGTTTGAATCACGTAGTAATGTGATACCGCACTGAAACAGTCAATTAAACCTGGTTTCGATCAATATTTTAGAGGATAACACCGGTTAGGTCTGGGTTAGGACTGGGATATGCCCGCATCTGGCTCATGATTTTGCCTTCTTCGCATACTTCTTGGCCAGATCCTTGGTCCTCTCTGGTTTGAATCACGTAGTAATGTGGTACCACACTGAAACAGACAATTAAACCTGGTTCCGATCCACATTTTAGGGGATAACACCGGTTAGGTCTGGGTTAGGACTGGGTTATGCTTTCACATCACTCATGATTCTGCCTTCATCGCATTCTTGTTCGCCAGAACCTGGGTTTTTTCTGGTTTGAATCACGTAGTAATGTGGTACCACACTGAAACAGACAATTAAACGAGGTTTCGATCAATATTTTAGAGGATAACACCGGTTAGGTCTGGGTTATGCCCGCATCTGGATCTTGATTTTGACTTTTCCGCATACTTGTTGGCTAGATCCTTGGTTTTCCCTGGTTTGAATCACGTAGTAATGTGATACCGCACTGGAACAGTCAATTAAACCTGGTTTCGATCAATATTTTAGAGGATAACACCGGTTAGGTCTGGGTTAGGACTGGGTTATGCCCGCATCTGGCTCATGATTTTGCCTTCTTCGCATACTTGTTGGCCAGATCCTGGGGTTTTTCGGGCTTGAATCACGTAGTAATGTGGTACCACACTGAAACAGACAATTAAACCTGGTTTCGATCCACATTTTAGAGGATAACACCGGTTAGGTCTGGGTTAGGTCTGGGTTATGCCCGCATCTGGCACATGATTTTGCCTTCTTCGCATGCTTGTTGGCCAGATCCTGGGTTTTTTTCTGGTTTGAATCACGTAGTAATGTGTTACCACACTGAAACAGACAATTAAACGAGGGTTCGATCAATATTTTAGAGGATAACACCGGTTAGGTCTGGGTTATGCCCGCATCTGGCTCTTGATTTTGACTTTTCCGCATACTTGTTGGCCAGATCCTTGGTTTTCCCTGGTTTGAATCACGTAATAATGTGATACCGCACTGAAACAGTCAATTAAACCTGGTTTCGATCAATATTTTAGTGGATAACACCGGTTAGGTCTGGGTTAGGACTGGGTTATGCATTCACATCGCTCATGATTCTGCCTTCATCGCATTCTTGTTCGCCAGAACCTGGGTTTTTTCGGGTTTGAATCACGTAGTAATGTGGTACCACACTGAAACAGGCAATTAAACCTGGTTACGATCCTCATTTTAGAGGATAACACCGGTTAGGTCTGGGTTAGGACTGGGTTATGCCCGCATCTGGCTCATGATTTTGCCTTCCTCGCATACTTGTTGGCCAGATCCTGGGTTTTTTCGGGTTTGTATCACGTAGTAATGTGGTACCACACTGAAACAGACAATTAAACGAGGTTTCGATCAATATTTGAGAGGATAACACCGGTTAGGTCTGGGTTATGCCCGCATCTGGCTCTTGATTTTGACTTTTCCGCATACTTGTTGGCCAGATCCTTGGTTTTCCCTGGTTTGAATCACGTAGTAATGTGATACCGCACTGAAACAGTCAATTAAACCTGGTTTCGATCAATATTTTAGTGGATAACACCGGTTAGGTCTGGGTTAGGACTGGGTTATGCTTTCACATCGCTCATGATTTTGCCTTCTTCGCATACTTGTTGGCCAGATCCTGGTTTTTTTCGGGTTTGAATCACGTCGTAATGTGGTACCACATTGAAACAGTCAATTAAACCTGGTTTCGATCCACATTTTTGAGGATAACACCGGTTAGGTCTGGATTAGGTCTGGGTTATGCCCGCATCTGGCACATGATTTTGCCTTCTTCGCATGCTTGTTGGCCAGATCCTGGGTTTTTTTCTGGTTTGAATCACGTAGTAATGTGGTACCACACTGAAACAGACAATTAAACGAGGTTTCGATCAATATTTTAGAGGATAACACCGGTTAGGTCTGGGTTATGCCCGCATCTGGCTCTTGATTTTGACTTTTCCGCATACTTGTTGGCCAGATCCTCGGTTTTCCCTGGTTTGAATCACGTAGTAATGTGATACCACACTGAAACAGTCAATTAAACCTGGTTTCGATCAATATTTTAGAGGATAACACCAGTTAGGTCTGGGTTAGGACTGGGTTATGCCCGCATCTGGTTCATGATTTTGCCTTCTTCGCATACTTGTTGGCCAGATCCTGGGTTTTTTCGGGTTTGAATCACGTAGTAATGTGGTACCACACTAAACAGACAATTAAACCTGGTTTCGATCAATATTTTAGAGGATAACACCGGTTAGGTCTGGGTTAGGTCTGGGTTATGCCCGCATCTCGCTCATGATTCTGCCTTCATCGCATTCTTGTTCGCCAGAACCTGGGTTTTTTCGGGTTTGAATCACGTAGTAATGTGGTACCACACTGAAACAGTCAATTAAACCTGGTTTCGATCCACATCTTAGAGGATAACACCGGTTAGGTCTGGGTTAGGTCTGGGTTATGCCCGCATCTGACACATGATTTTGCCTTCTTCGCATGCTTGTTGGCCAGATCCTGGGTTTTTTTCTGGTTTGAATCACGTAGTAATGTGGTACCACACTGAAACAGACAATGAAACGAGGTTTCGATCAATATTTTAGAGGATAACACCGGTTAGGTCCGGGTTATGCCCGCATCTGGCTCTTGATTTTGACTTTTCCGCATACTTGTTGGCCAGATCCTTGGTTTTCCCTGGTTTGAATCACGTAGTAATGTGATACCGCACTGAAACAGTCAATTAAACCTGGTTTCGATCAATATTTTAGAGGATATCACGGGTTAGGTCTGGGTTAGCTCTGGGTTATGCCCGCATCTGGCTCATGATTTTGCCTTCTTCGCATACTTGTTGGGCAGATCCTGGGTTTTTTCGGGTTTGAATCACGTAGTAATGTGGTACCACACTGAAACAGACAATTAAACCTGGTTTCGATCCACATTTTAGAGGATAACACCGGTTAGGTCTGGGTTAGGACTGGGTTATGCCCGCATCTGGCTCATGATTTTGCCTTCTTCGCATACTTGTTGGCCAGATCCTGGGTTTTTTCGGGTTTGAATCACGTCGTAATATGGTACCACATTGAAACAGTCAATTAAACCTGGTTTCGATCCACATTTTTGAGGATAACACCGGTTAGGTCTGGGTTAGGACTGGGATATGCCCGCATCTGGCTCATGATTTTGCCTTCTTCGCATACTTCTTGGCCAGATCCTTGGTCCTCTCTGGTTTGAATCACGTAGTAATGTGGTACCACACTGAAACAGACAATGAAACGAAGTTTCGATCAATATTTTAGAAGGTAACACCGGTTAGGTCCGGGTTATGCCCGCAACTGGCTCTTGATTTTGACTTTTCCGCATACTTGTTGGCCAGATCCTTGGTTTTCCCTGGTTTGAATCACGTAGTAATGTGATACCGCACTGAAACAGTCAATTAAACCTGGTTTCGATCAATATTTTAGAGGATAACACCGGTTAGGTCTGGGTTAGGACTGGGTTATGCCCGCATCTGGCTCATGATTTTGCCTTCTTCGCATACTTGTTGGCCAGATCCTGGGGTTTTTCGGGCTTGAATCACGTAGTAATGTGGTACCACACTGAAACAGACAATTAAACCTGGTTTCGATCCACATATTAGAGGATAACACCGGTTAGGTCTGGGTTAGGTCTGGGTTATGCCCGCATCTGGCACATGATTTTGCCTTCTTCGCATGCTTGTTGGCCAGATCCTGGGTTTTTTTCTGGTTTGAATCACGTAGTAATGTGTTACCACACTGAAACAGTCAATTAAACCTGGTTTCGACCAATATTTTAGAGGATAACACCGGTTAGGTCTGGGTTAGGACTGGGTTATGCCCGCATCTGGCTCATGATTTTGCCTTCTTCGCATACTTGTTGGCCAGATCCTGGGGTTTTTCGGGCTTGAATCACGTAGTAATGTGGTACCACACTGAAACAGACAATTAAACCTGGTTTCGATCCACATTTTAGAGGATAACACCGGTTAGGTCTGGGTTAGGACTGGGTTATGCCCGCATCTGGCTCATGATTTTGCCTTCTTCGCATACTTGTTGGCCAGATCCTGGTTTTTTTCGGGTTTGAATCACGTCGTAATGTGGTACCACATTGAAACAGTCAATTAAACCTGGTTTCGATCCACATTTTAGGGGATAACACCGGTTAGGTCTGGGTTAGATCTGGGTTATGCCCGCATCTCGCTCATGATTCTGCCTTCATCGCATTCTTGTTCGCCAGAACCTGGGTTTTTTCTGGTTTGAATCACGTAGTAATGTGGTACCACACTGAAACAGACAATTAAACGAGGTTTCGATCAATATTTTAGAGGATAACACCGGTTAGGTCTGGGTTATGCCCGCATCTGGCTCTTGATTTTGACTTTTCCGCATACTTGTTGGCCAGATCCTTGGTTTTCCCTGGTTTGAATCACGTAGTAATGTGATACCGCACTGAAACAGTCAATTAAACCTGGTTTCGATCAATATTTTAGAGGATAACACCGGTTAGGTCTGGGTTAGGACTGGGTCATGCATTCACATCGCTCATGATTCTGCCTTCATCGCATTCTTGTTCGCCAGAACCTGGGTTTTTTCGGGTTTGAATCACGTAGTAATGTGGTACCACACTGAAACAGACAATTAAACCTGGTTTCGATCCACATTTTAGAGGATAACACCGGTTAGGTCTGGGTTAGGACTGGGTTATGCCCGCATCTGGCTCATGATTTTGCCTTCTTCGCATACTTGTTGGCCAGATCCTGGGTTTTTTCGGGTTTGAATCACGTCGTAATGTGGTACCACTTTGAAACAGTCAATTAAACCTGGTTTCGATCCACATTTTTGAGGATAACACCGGTTAGGTCTGGGTTAGGTCTGGGTTATGCCCGCATCTGGCACATGATTTTGCCTTCTTCGCATGCTTGTTGGCCAGATCCTGGGTTTTTTTCTGGTTTGAATCACGTAGTAATGTGGTACCACACTGAAACAGACAATTAAACGAGGTTTCGATCAATATTTTAGAGGATAACACCGGTTAGGTCTGGGTTATGCCCGCATCTGGCTCTTGATTTTGACTTTTCCGCATACTTGTTGGCCAGATCCTCGGTTTTCCCTGGTTTGAATCACGTAGTAATGTGATACCGCACTGAAACAGTCAATTAAACCTGGTTTCGATCAATATTTTAGAGGATAACACCAGTTAGGTCTGGGTTAGGACTGGGTTATGCCCGCATCTGGCTCATGATTTTGCCTCCTTCGCATAATTGTTGGCCAGATCCTGGGTTTTTTCGGGTTTGAATCACGTAGTAATGCGGCACCACACTGAAACAGACAATTAAACCTGGTTTCGATCAATATTTTAGAGGATAACACCGGTTAGGTCTGGGTTAGGTCTGGGTTATGCCCGCATCTCGCTCATGATTCTGCCTTCATCGCATTCTTGTTCGCCAGAACCTGGGTTTTTTCGGGTTTGAATCACGTAGTAATGTGGTACCACACTGAAACAGTCAACTAATCCTGGTTTCGATCCACATTTTAGAGGATAACACCGGTTAGGTCTGGGTTAGGTCTGGGTTATGCCCGCATCTGACACATGATTTTGCCTTCTTCGCATGCTTGTTGGCCAGATCCTGGGTTTTTTTCTGGTTTGAATCACGTAGTAATGTGGTACCACACTGAAACAGACAATGAAACGAGGTTTCGATCAATATTTTAGAGGATAACACCGGTTAGGTCCGGGTTATGCCCGCATCTGGCTCTTGATTTTGACTTTTCCGCATACTTGTTGGCCAGATCCTTGGTTTTCCCTGGTTTGAATCACGTAGTAATGTGATACCGCACTGAAACAGTCAATTAAACCTGGTTTCGATCAATATTTTAGAGGATATCACGGGTTAGGTCTGGGTTAGGACTGGGTTATGCCCGCATCTGGCTCATGATTTTGCCTTCTTCGCATACTTGTTGGGCAGATCCTGGGTTTTTTCGGGTTTGAATCACGTAGTAATGTGGTACCACACTGAAACAGACAATTAAACCTGGTTTCGATCCACATTTTAGAGGATAACACCGGTTAGGTCTGGGTTAGGACTGGGTTATGCCCGCATCTGGCTCATGATTTTGCCTTCTTCGCATACTTGTTGGCCAGATCCTGGGTTTTTTCGGGTTTGAATCACGTCGTAATATGGTACCACATTGAAACAGTCAATTAAACCTGGTTTCGATCCACATTTTTGAGGATAACACCGGTTAGGTCTGGGTTAGGACTGGGATATGCCCGCATCTGGCTCATGATTTTGCCTTCTTCGCATACTTCTTGGCCAGATCCTTGGTCCTCTCTGGTTTGAATCACGTAGTAATGTGGTACCACACTGAAACAGACAATGAAACGAAGTTTCGATCAATATTTTAGAAGGTAACACCGGTTAGGTCCGGGTTATGCCCGCAACTGGCTCTTGATTTTGACTTTTCCGCATACTTGTTGGCCAGATCCTTGGTTTTCCCTGGTTTGAATCACGTAGTAATGTGATACCGCACTGAAACAGTCAATTAAACCTGGTTTCGATCAATATTTTAGAGGATAACACCGGTTAGGTCTGGGTTAGGACTGGGATATGCCCGCATCTGGCTCATGATTTTGCCTTCTTCGCATACTTCTTGGCCAGATCCTTGGTCCTCTCTGGTTTGAATCACGTAGTAATGTGGTACCACACTGAAACAGACAATTAAACCTGGTTCCGATCCACATTTTAGGGGATAACACCGGTTAGGTCTGGGTTAGGACTGGGTTATGCTTTCACATCACTCATGATTCTGCCTTCATCGCATTCTTGTTCGCCAGAACCTGGGTTTTTTCTGGTTTGAATCACGTAGTAATGTGGTACCACACTGAAACAGACAATTAAACGAGGTTTCGATCAATATTTTAGAGGATAACACCGGTTAGGTCTGGGTTATGCCCGCATCTGGATCTTGATTTTGACTTTTCCGCATACTTGTTGGCTAGATCCTTGGTTTTCCCTGGTTTGAATCACGTAGTAATGTGATACCGCACTGGAACAGTCAATTAAACCTGGTTTCGATCAATATTTTAGAGGATAACACCGGTTAGGTCTGGGTTAGGACTGGGTTATGCCCGCATCTGGCTCATGATTTTGCCTTCTTCGCATACTTGTTGGCCAGATCCTGGGGTTTTTCGGGCTTGAATCACGTAGTAATGTGGTACCACACTGAAACAGACAATTAAACCTGGTTTCGATCCACATTTTAGAGGATAACACCGGTTAGGTCTGGGTTAGGTCTGGGTTATGCCCGCATCTGGCACATGATTTTGCCTTCTTCGCATGCTTGTTGGCCAGATCCTGGGTTTTTTTCTGGTTTGAATCACGTAGTAATGTGTTACCACACTGAAACAGACAATTAAACGAGGGTTCGATCAATATTTTAGAGGATAACACCGGTTAGGTCTGGGTTATGCCCGCATCTGGCTCTTGATTTTGACTTTTCCGCATACTTGTTGGCCAGATCCTTGGTTTTCCCTGGTTTGAATCACGTAATAATGTGATACCGCACTGAAACAGTCAATTAAACCTGGTTTCGATCAATATTTTAGTGGATAACACCGGTTAGGTCTGGGTTAGGACTGGGTTATGCATTCACATCGCTCATGATTCTGCCTTCATCGCATTCTTGTTCGCCAGAACCTGGGTTTTTTCGGGTTTGAATCACGTAGTAATGTGGTACCACACTGAAACAGGCAATTAAACCTGGTTACGATCCACATTTTAGAGGATAACACCGGTTAGGTCTGGGTTAGGACTGGGTTATGCCCGCATCTGGCTCATGATTTTGCCTTCCTCGCATACTTGTTGGCCAGATCCTGGGTTTTTTCGGGTTTGTATCACGTAGTAATGTGGTACCACACTGAAACAGACAATTAAACGAGGTTTCGATCAATATTTGAGAGGATAACACCGGTTAGGTCTGGGTTATGCCCGCATCTGGCTCTTGATTTTGACTTTTCCGCATACTTGTTGGCCAGATCCTTGGTTTTCCCTGGTTTGAATCACGTAGTAATGTGATACCGCACTGAAACAGTCAATTAAACCTGGTTTCGATCAATATTTTAGTGGATAACACCGGTTAGGTCTGGGTTAGGACTGGGTTATGCTTTCACATCGCTCATGATTTTGCCTTCTTCGCATACTTGTTGGCCAGATCCTGGTTTTTTTCGGGTTTGAATCACGTCGTAATGTGGTACCACATTGAAACAGTCAATTAAACCTGGTTTCGATCCACATTTTTGAGGATAACACCGGTTAGGTCTGGATTAGGTCTGGGTTATGCCCGCATCTGGCACATGATTTTGCCTTCTTCGCATGCTTGTTGGCCAGATCCTGGGTTTTTTTCTGGTTTGAATCACGTAGTAATGTGGTACCACACTGAAACAGACAATTAAACGAGGTTTCGATCAATATTTTAGAGGATAACACCGGTTAGGTCTGGGTTATGCCCGCATCTGGCTCTTGATTTTGACTTTTCCGCATACTTGTTGGCCAGATCCTCGGTTTTCCCTGGTTTGAATCACGTAGTAATGTGATACCACACTGAAACAGTCAATTAAACCTGGTTTCGATCAATATTTTAGAGGATAACACCAGTTAGGTCTGGGTTAGGACTGGGTTATGCCCGCATCTGGCTCATGATTTTGCCTTCTTCGCATACTTGTTGGCCAGATCCTGGGTTTTTTCGGGTTTGAATCACGTAGTAATGTGGTACCACACTAAACAGACAATTAAACCTGGTTTCGATCAATATTTTAGAGGATAACACCGGTTAGGTCTGGGTTAGGTCTGGGTTATGCCCGCATCTCGCTCATGATTCTGCCTTCATCGCATTCTTGTTCGCCAGAACCTGGGTTTTTCCGGGTTTGAATCACGTAGTAATGTGGTACCACACTGAAACAGTCAATTAAACCTGGTTTCGATCCACATCTTAGAGGATAACACCGGTTAGGTCTGGTTTAGGTCTGGGTTATGCCCGCATCTGACACATGATTTTGCCTTCTTCGCATGCTTGTTGGCCAGATCCTGGGTTTTTTTCTGGTTTGAATCACGTAGTAATGTGGTACCACACTGAAACAGACAATGAAACGAGGTTTCGATCAATATTTTAGAGGATAACACCGGTTAGGTCCGGGTTATGCCCGCATCTGGCTCTTGATTTTGACTTTTCCGCATACTTGTTGGCCAGATCCTTGGTTTTCCCTGGTTTGAATCACGTAGTAATGTGATACCGCACTGAAACAGTCAATTAAACCTGGTTTCGATCAATATTTTAGAGGATAACACCGGTTAGGTCTGGGTTAGAACTGGGTTAAGCCCGCATCTGGCTCATGATTTTGCCTTCTTCGCATACTTCTTGGCCAGATCCTTGGTCCTCTCTGGTTTGAATCACGTAGTAATGTGGTACCACACCGAAACAGACAATTAAACCTGGTTCCGATCCACATTTTAGGGGATAACACCGGTTAGGTCTGGGTTAGATCTGGGTTATGCCCGCATCTCGCTCATGATTCTGCCTTCATCGCATTCTTGTTCGCCAGAACCTGGGTTTTTTCTGGTTTGAATCACGTAGTAATGTGATACCGCACTGAAACAGTCAATTAAACCTGGTTTCGATCAATATTTTAGAGGATAACACGGGTTAGGTCTGGGTTAGCTCTGGGTTATGCCCGCATCTGGCTCATGATTTTGCCTTCAACGCATACTTGTTGGGCAGATCCTGGGTTTTTTCGGGTTTGAATCACGTAGTAATGTGGTACCACACTGAAACAGACAATTAAACCTGGTTTCGATCAATATTATAGAGGATAACACCGGTTAGGTCTGGGTTAGGTCTGGGTTATGCCCGCATCTCGCTCATGATTCTGCCTTCATCGCATTCTTGTTCGCCAGAACCTGGATTTTTTCGGGTTTGAATCACGTAGTAATGTGGTACCATACTGAAACAGACAATTAAACGAGGTTTCGATCAATATTTTAGAGGATAACACCGGTTAGGTCTGGGTTATGCCCGCATCTGGCTCTTGATTTTGACTCTTCCGCATACTTGTTGGCCAGATCCTTGGTCTTCCCTGGTTTGAATCACGTAGTAATGTGATACCGCACTGAAACAGTCAATTAAACCTGGTTTCGATCAATATTTTAGAGGATAACACCGGTTAGGTTCTGGGTTAGGACTGGGTTATGCATTCACATCGCTCATGATTCTGCCTTCATCGCATTCTGGTTCGCCAGAACCTGGGTTTTTTCGGGTTTGAATCACGTAGTAATGTGGTACCACATTGAAACAGTCAATTAAGCCTGGTTTCGATCAATATTTTAGAGGATAACACCGGTTAGGTCTGGGTTAGGTCTGGGTTATGCCCGCATCTGGCTCATGATTTTGCCTTTTCCGCATACTTGTTGGCCAGATCCTGGGTTTTTTCGGGTTTGAATCACGTAGTAATGTGGTACCAGACTGAAACAGTCAATTAAACCTGGTTTCGATCCACATATTAGAGGATAACACCGGTTAGGTCTGGGTTAGGTCTGGGTTATGCCCGCATTTCGCTCATGATTCTGCCTTCATCGCATTCTCGTTCGCCAGAACCTGGGTTTTTTCGGGTTTGAATCACGTAGTAATGTGGTACCACACAGTAACAGTCAATTAAACCTGGATTCGATCCACATTTTATAGGATAACACCGGTTAGGTCTGGGATAGGTATGGGTTATGTCCGCATCTGGCTCATGATTTTGCTTTCTTCGCATACTTGTTGGCCAGTTCCTGGGTTTTTTCGTGTTTGAATCACGTAGTAATGTGGTACCACACTGGAACAGACAATTAAACGAGGTTTCGATCAATATTTTAGAGGATAACACCGGTTAGGTCTGGGTTATGCCCGCATATGGCTCTTGATTTTGACTTTTCCGCATACTTGTTGGCCAGATCCTTGGTTTTCCCTGGTTTGAATCACGTAGTAATATGATACCGCACTGATACAGTCAATTAAACCTGGTTTCGATCAATATTTTAGAGGATAACACCGGTTAGGTCTGGGTTAGGACTGGGTTATGCCCGCATCTGGCTCATGATTTTGCCTTCTTCGCATACTTGTTGGCCAGATCCTGGGTTTTTTCGTGTTTGAATCACGTAGTAATGTGGTACCACACTGGAACAGACAATTAAACGAGGTTTCGATTAATATTTTAGAGGATAACACCGGTTAGGTCTGGGTTATGCCCGCATCTGGCTCTTGATTTTGACTTTTCCGCATACTTGTTGGCCAGATCCTTGGTTTTCCCTGGGTTGAATCACGTAGTAATATGATACCGCACTGAAACAGTCAATTAAACCTGGTTTCGATCAATATTTTAGAGGATAACACCGGTTAGGTCTGGGTTAGGACTGGGTTATGCTTTCACGTCGCTCATGATTCTGCCTTCATCGCATTCTGGTTCGCCAGAACCTGGGTTTTTTCGGGTTTGAATCACGTAGTAATGTGGTACCACACAGTAACAGTCAATTAAACCTGGATTCGATCCACATTTTAGAGGATAACACCGGTTAGGTCTGGGTTAGGTCCCGGTTATGCCCGCATCTGGCTCATGATTTTGCCTTCTTCGCATACTTGTTGGCCAGATCCTGGGTTTTTTCGGGTTTGAATCACGTAGTAATGTGGTACCACACTGAAACAGACAATTAAACCTGGTTTCGATCAATATTTTAGACGATAACACCGGTTAGGTCTGGGTTAGGTCTGGGTTATGCCCGCATCTCGCTCATGATTCTGCCTTCATCGCATTCTTGTTCGCCAGAACCTGGGTTTTTTCGGGTTTGAATCACGTAGTAATGTGGTACCACACTGAAACAGTCAATTAAACCTGGTTTCGATCAATATTTTAGAGGATAACACCGGTTAGGTCTGGGTTAGGACTGGGTTATGCCCGCATCTGGCTCATGATTTTGCCTTCTTCGCATACTTGTTGGGCAGATCCTGGGTTTTTTCGGGTTTGAATCACGTAGTAATGTGGTACCACACTGAAACAGACAATTAAACCTGGTTTCGATCAATATTATAGAGGATAACACCGGTTAGGTCTGGGTTAGGTCTGGGTTATGCCCGTATCTCGCTCATGATTCTGCCTTCATCGCATTCTTGTTCGCCAGAACCTGGATTTTTTCGGGTTTGAATCACGTAGTAATGTGGTACCACACTGAAACAGACAATTAAACGAGGTTTCGATCAATATTTTAGAGGATAACACCGGTTAGGTCTGGGTTATGCCCGCATCTGGCTCTTGATTTTGACTCTTCCGCATACTTGTTGGCTAGATCCTTGGTTTTCCCTGGTTTGAATCACGTAGTAATGTGATACCGCACTGAAACAGTCAATTAAACCTGGTTTCGATCAATATTTTAGAGGATAACACCGGTTAGGTCTGGGTTGGGACTGGGTTATGCATTCACATCGCTGATGATTCTGCCTTCATCGCATTCTGGTTCGCCAGAACCTGGGTTTTTTCGGGTTTGAATCACGTAGTAATGTGGTACCACATTGAAACAGTCAATTAAGCCTGGTTTCGATCAATATTTTAGAGGATAACACCGGTTAGGTCTGGGTTAGGTCTGGGTTATGCCCGCACCTGGCTCATGATTTTGCCTTTTCCGCGTACTTGTTGGCCAGATCCTGGGTTTTTTCGGGTTTGAATCACGTAGTAATGTGGTACCACACAGTAACAGTTAATTAAACCTGGATTCGATCCACATTTTAGAGGATAACACTGGTTAGGTCTGGGTTAGGTCCCGGTTATGCCCGCATCTGGCTCATGATTTTGCCTTCTTCGCATACTTGTTGGCCAGATCCTGGGTTTTTTCGGGTTTGAATCACGTAGTAATGTGGTACCACACTGAAACAGACAATTAAACCTGGTTTCGATCAATATTTTAGACGATAACACCGGTTAGGTCTGGGTTAGGTCTGGGTTATGCCCGCATCTCGCTCATGATTCTGCCTTCATCGCATTCTTGTTCGCCAGAACCTGGGTTTTTTCGGGTTTGAATCACGTAGTAATGTGGTACCACACTGAAACAGTCAATTAAACCTGGATTCGATCCACATTTTAGAGGATAACACCGGTTAGGTCTGGGTTAGGTCCCGGTTATGCCCGCATCTGGCTCATGATTTTGCCTTCTTCGCATACTTGTTGGCCAGATCCTGGGTTTTTTCGGGTTTGAATCACGTAGTAATGTGGTACCACACTGAAACAGACAATTAAACCTGGTTTCGATCAATATTTTAGACGATAACACCGGTTAGGTCTGGGTTAGGTCTGGGTTATGCCCGCATCTCGCTCATGATTCTGCCTTCATCGCATTCTTGTTCGCCAGAACCTGGGTTTTTTCGGGTTTGAATCACGTAGTAATGTGGTACCACACTGAAACAGTCAATTAAACCTGGTTTCGATCAATATTTTAGAGGATAACACCGGTTAGGTCTGGGTTAGGTCCCGGTTATGCCCGCATCTGGCTCATGATTTTGCCTTCTTCGCATGCTTGTTGGCCAGAACCTGGGTTTTTTCTGGTTTGAATCACGTAGTAATGTGGTACCACACTGAAACAGACAATTAAACGAGGTTTCGATCAATATTTTAGAGGATAACACCGGTTAGGTCTGGGTTATGCCCGCATCTGGCTCTTGATTTTGACTTTTCCGCATACTTGTTGGCTAGATCCTTGGTTTTCCCTGGTTTGAATCACGTAGTAATGTGATACCGCACTGAAACAGTCAATTAAACCTGGTTTCGATCAATATTTTAGAGGATAACACCGGTTAGGTCTGGGTTGGGACTGGGTTATGCATTCACATCGCTGATGATTCTGCCTTCATCGCATTCTGGTTCGCCAGAACCTGGGTTTTTTCGGGTTTGAATCACGTAGTAATGTGGTACCACATTGAAACAGTCAATTAAGCCTGGTTTCGATCAATATTTTAGAGGATAACACCGGTTAGGTCTGGGTTAGGTCTGGGTTATGCCCGCACCTGGCTCATGATTTTGCCTTTTCCGCGTACTTGTTGGCCAGATCCTGGGTTTTTTCGGGTTTGAATCACGTAGTAATGTGGTACCACACAGTAACAGTTAATTAAACCTGGATTCGATCCACATTTTAGAGGATAACACTGGTTAGGTCTGGGTTAGGTCCCGGTTATGCCCGCATCTGGCTCATGATTTTGCCTTCTTCGCATACTTGTTGGCCAGATCCTGGGTTTTTTCGGGTTTGAATCACGTAGTAATGTGGTACCACACTGAAACAGACAATTAAACCTGGTTTCGATCAATATTTTAGACGATAACACCGGTTAGGTCTGGGTTAGGTCTGGGTTATGCCCGCATCTCGCTCATGATTCTGCCTTCATCGCATTCTTGTTCGCCAGAACCTGGGTTTTTTCGGGTTTGAATCACGTAGTAATGTGGTACCACACTGAAACAGTCAATTAAACCTGGATTCGATCCACATTTTAGAGGATAACACCGGTTAGGTCTGGGTTAGGTCCCGGTTATGCCCGCATCTGGCTCATGATTTTGCCTTCTTCGCATACTTGTTGGCCAGATCCTGGGTTTTTTCGGGTTTGAATCACGTAGTAATGTGGTACCACACTGAAACAGACAATTAAACCTGGTTTCGATCAATATTTTAGACGATAACACCGGTTAGGTCTGGGTTAGGTCTGGGTTATGCCCGCATCTCGCTCATGATTCTGCCTTCATCGCATTCTTGTTCGCCAGAACCTGGGTTTTTTCGGGTTTGAATCACGTAGTAATGTGGTACCACACTGAAACAGTCAATTAAACCTGGTTTCGATCAATATTTTAGAGGATAACACCGGTTAGGTCTGGGTTAGGTCCCGGTTATGCCCGCATCTGGCTCATGATTTTGCCTTCTTCGCATGCTTGTTGGCCAGAACCTGGGTTTTTTCTGGTTTGAATCACGTAGTAATGTGGTACCACACTGAAACAGACAATTAAACGAGGTTTCGATCAATATTTTAGAGGATAACACCGGTTAGGTCTGGGTTATGCCCGCATCTGGCTCTTGATTTTGACTTTTCCGCATACTTGTTGGCCAGATCCTTGGTTTTCCCTGGTTTGAATCACGTACTAATGTGATACCGCACTGAAACAGTCAATTAAACCTGGTTTCGATCAATATTTTAGTGGATAACACCGGTTAGGTCTGGGTTCGGACTGGGTTATGCATTCACATCGCTCATGATTCTGCCTTCATCGCATTCTTGTTCGCCAGAACCTGGGTTTTTTCGGGTTTGAATCACGTAGTAATGTGGTACCACACTGAAACTGACCATTAAACCTGGTTACGATCCACATTTTAGAGGATAACACCGGTTAGGTCTGGGTTAGGACTGGGTTATGCCCGCATCTGGCTCATGATTTTGCCTTCTTCGCATACTTGTTGGCCAGATCCTGGGTTTTTTCGGGTTTGTATCACGTAGTAATGTGGTACCACACTGAAACAGACAATTAAACGAGGTTTCGATCAATATTTGAGAGGATAACACCGGTTAGGTCTGGGTTATGCCCGCATCTGGCTCTTGATTTTGACTTTTCCGCATACTTCTTGGCCAGATCCTTGGTTTTCCCTGGTTTGAATCACGTCGTAATGTGGTACCACATTGAAACAGTCAATTAAACCTGGTTTCGATCCACATTTTTGAGGATAACACCGGTTAGGTCTGGGTTAGGTCTGGGTTATGCCCGCATCTGGCACATGATTTTGCCTTCTTCGCATGCTTGTTGGCCAGATCCTGGGTTTTTTTCAGGTTTGAATCACGTAGTAATGTGTTACCACACTGAAACAGACAATTAAACGAGGTTTCGATCAATATTTTAGAGGATAACACCGGTTAGGTCTGGGTTAGGACTGGGTTATGCTTTCACATCGCTCATGATTCTGCCTTCATCGCATTCTTGTTCGCCAGAACCTGCGTTTTTTCGGGTTTGAATCACGTAGTAATGTGGTACCACACTGAAACAGACAATGAAACGAGGTTTCGATCAATGTTTTAGAGGATATCACCGGTTAGGTCCGGGTTATGCCCGCATCTGGCTCTTGATTTTGACTTTTCCGCATACTTGTTGGCCAGATCCTTGGTTTTCCCTGGTTTGAATCACGTAGTAATGTGATACCGCACTGAAACAGTCAATTAAACCTGGTTTCGATCAATATTTTAGAGGATAACACCGGTTAGGTCTGGGTTAGGACTGGGTTATGCCCGCATCTGGCTCATGATTTTGCCTTCTTCGCATACTTCTTGGCCAGATCCTTGGTCCTCTCTGGTTTGAATCACGTAGTAATGTGGTACCACACTGAAACAGACAATTAAACCTGGTTCCGATCCACATTTTAGGGGATTACACCGGTTAGGTCTGGGTTAGGACTGGGTTATGCTTTCACATCGCTCATGATTCTGCCTTCATCGCATTCTTGTTCGCCAGAACCTGCGTTTTTTCGGGTTTGAATCACGTAGTAATGTGGTACCACACTGAAACAGACAATAAAACCTGGTTCCGATCCACATTTTACAGGATAACACCGGTTAGGTCTGGGTTAGATCTGGGTTATGCCCGCATCTCGCTCATGATTCTGCCTCCATCGCATTCTTGTTCGCCAGAACCTGGGTTTTTTCTGGTTTGAATCACGTAGTAATGTGGTACCACACTGAAACAGACAATTAAACGAGGTTTCGATCAATATTTTAGAGTATAACACCGGTTAGGTCTGGGTTATGCCCGCATCTGGATCTTGATTTTGACTTTTCCGCATACTAGTTGGCTAGATCCTTGGTTTTCCCTGGTTTGAATCACGTAGTAATGTGATACCGCACTGAAACAGTCAATTAAACCTGGTTTCGATCAATATTTTAGAGGATAACACCGGTTAGGTCTGGGTTAGGACTGGGTTATGCCCGCATCTGGCTCATGATTTTGCCTTCTTCGCATACTTGTTGGCCAGATCCTGGGGTTTTTCGGGTTTGAATCACGTAGTAATGTGGTACCACACTGAAACAAACAATTAAACCTGGTTTCGATCCACATTTTAGAGGATAACACCGGTTAGGTCTGGGTTAGGTCTGGGTTATGCCCGCATCTGGCACATGATTTTGCCTTCTTCGCATGCTTGTTGGCCAGATCCTGGGTTTTTTTCTGGTTTGAATCATGTAGTAATGTGTTACCACACTGAAACAGACAATTAAACGAGGTTTCGAACAATATTTTAGAGGATAACACCGGTTAGGTCTGGGTTATGCCCGCATCTGGCTCTTGATTTTGACTTCTCCGCATACTTGTTGGCCAGATCCTTGGTTTTCCCTGGTTTGAATCACGTAGTAATGTGATACCGCACTGAAACAGTCAATTAAACCTGGTTTCGATCAATATTTTAGTGGATAACACCGGTTAGGTCTGGGTTAGGACTGGGTTATGCATTCACATCGCACATGATTCTGCCTTCATCGCATTCTTGTTCGCCAGAACCTGGGTTTTTTCGGGTTTGAATCACGTAGTAATGTGGTACCACACTGAAACAGACAATTAAACCTGGTTACGATCCACATTTTAGAGGATAACACCGGATAGGTCTGGGTTAGGACTGGGTTATGCCCGCATCTGGCTCATGATTTTGCCTTCTTCGCATACTTGTTGGCCAGATCCTGGGTTTTTTCGGGTTTGTATCACGTAGTAATGTGGTACCACACTGAAACAGTCAATTAAACCTGGTTTCGATCCACATTTTTGAGGATAACACCGGTTAGGTCTGGGTTAGGTCTGGGTTATGCCCGCATCTGGCACATGATTTTGCCTTCTTCGCATGCTTGTTGGCCAGATCCTGGGTTTTTTTCAGGTTTGAATCACGTAGTAATGTGTTACCACACTGAAACAGACAATTAAACGAGGTTTCGATCAATATTTTAGAGGATAACACCGGTTAGGTCTGGGTTAGGACTGGGTTATGCTTTCACATCGCTCATGATTCTGCCTTCATCGCATTCTTGTTCGCCAGAACCTGCGTTTTTTCGGGTTTGAATCACGTAGTAATGTGGTACCACACTGAAACAGACAATGAAACGAGGTTTCGATCAATATTTTAGAGGATAACACCGGTTAGGTCCGGGTTATGCCCGCATCTGGCTCTTGATTTTGACTTTTCCGCATACTTGTTGGCCAGATCCTTGGTTTTCCCTGGTTTGAATCACGTAGTAATGTGATACCGCACTGAAACAGTCAATTAAACCTGGTTTCGATCAATATTTTAGAGGATAACACCGGTTAGGTCTGGGTTAGGACTGGGTTATGCCCGCATCTGGCTCATGATTTTGCCTTCTTCGCATACTTCTTGGCCAGATCCTTGGTCCTCTCTGGTTTGAATCACGTAGTAATGTGGTACCACACTGAAACAGACAATTAAACCTGGTTCCGATCCACATTTTAGGGGATTACACCGGTTAGGTCTGGGTTAGGACTGGGTTATGCTTTCACATCGCTCATGATTCTGCCTTCATCGCATTCTTGTTCGCCAGAACCTGCGTTTTTTCGGGTTTGAATCACGTAGTAATGTGGTACCACACTGAAACAGACAATAAAACCTGGTTCCGATCCACATTTTACAGGATAACACCGGTTAGGTCTGGGTTAGATCTGGGTTATGCCCGCATCTCGCTCATGATTCTGCCTCCATCGCATTCTTGTTCGCCAGAACCTGGGTTTTTTCTGGTTTGAATCACGTAGTAATGTGGTACCACACTGAAACAGACAATTAAACGAGGTTTCGATCAATATTTTAGAGTATAACACCGGTTAGGTCTGGGTTATGCCCGCATCTGGATCTTGATTTTGACTTTTCCGCATACTAGTTGGCTAGATCCTTGGTTTTCCCTGATTTGAATCACGTAGTAATGTGATACCGCACTGAAACAGTCAATTAAACCTGGTTTCGATCAATATTTTAGAGGATAACACCGGTTAGGTCTGGGTTAGGACTGGGTTATGCCCGCATCTGGCTCATGATTTTGCCTTCTTCGCATACTTGTTGGCCAGATCCTGGGGTTTTTCGGGTTTGAATCACGTAGTAATGTGGTACCACACTGAAACAAACAATTAAACCTGGTTTCGATCCACATTTTAGAGGATAACACCGGTTAGGTCTGGGTTAGGTCTGGGTTATGCCCGCATCTGGCACATGATTTTGCCTTCTTCGCATGCTTGTTGGCCAGATCCTGGGTTTTTTTCTGGTTTGAATCATGTAGTAATGTGTTACCACACTGAAACAGACAATTAAACGAGGTTTCGAACAATATTTTAGAGGATAACACCGGTTAGGTCTGGGTTATGCCCGCATCTGGCTCTTGATTTTGACTTCTCCGCATACTTGTTGGCCAGATCCTTGGTTTTCCCTGGTTTGAATCACGTAGTAATGTGATACCGCACTGAAACAGTCAATTAAACCTGGTTTCGATCAATATTTTAGTGGATAACACCGGTTAGGTCTGGGTTAGGACTGGGTTATGCATTCACATCGCACATGATTCTGCCTTCATCGCATTCTTGTTCGCCAGAACCTGGGTTTTTTCGGGTTTGAATCACGTAGTAATGTGGTACCACACTGAAACAGACAATTAAACCTGGTTACGATCCACATTTTAGAGGATAACACCGGATAGGTCTGGGTTAGGACTGGGTTATGCCCGCATCTGGCTCATGATTTTGCCTTCTTCGCATACTTGTTGGCCAGATCCTGGGTTTTTTCGGGTTTGTATCACGTAGTAATGTGGTACCACACTGAAACAGACAATTAAACGAGGTTTCGATCAATATTTGAGAGGATAACACCGGTTAGGTCTGGGTTATGCCCGCATCTGGCTCTTGATTTTGACTTTTCCGCATACTTGTTGGCCAGATCCTTGGTTTTCCCTGGTTTGAATCACGTAGTAATGTGATACCGCACTGAAACAGTCAATTAAACCTGGTTTCGATCAATATTTTAGAGGATAACACCAGTTAGGTCGGGGTTAGGACTGGGTCATGCCCGCATCTGGCTCATGATTTTGCCTTCTTCGCATACTTGTTGGCCAGATCCTGGGTTTTTTCGGGTTTGAATCACGTAGTAATGTGTTACCACACTGCAACAGACAATTAAACCTGGTTTCGATCAATATTTTAGAGGATAACACCGGTTAGGTCTGGGTTAGGTCTGGGTTATGCCCGCATCTCGCTCATGATTCTGCCTTCATCGCATTCTTGTTCGCCAGAACCTGGGTTTTTTCGGGTTTGAATCACGTAGTAATGTGGTACCACACTGAAACAGTCAATTAAACCTGGTTTCGATCCACATTTTAGAGGATAACACCGGTTAGGTCTGGGTTAGGTCTGGGTTATGCCCGCATCTGACACATGATTTTGCCTTCTTCGCATGCTTGTTGGCCAGATCCTGGGTTTTTTTCTGGATTGAATCTCGTAGTAATGTGGTACCACACTGAAACAGACAATGAAACGAGGTTTCGATCAATATTTTAGAGGATAACACCGGTTAGGTCCGGGTTATGCCCGCATCTGGCTCTTGATTTTGACTTTTCCGCATACTTGTTGGCCAGATCCTTGGTTTTCCCTGGTTTGAATCACGTAGTAATGTGATACCGCACTGAAACAGTCAATTAAACCTGGTTTCGATCAATATTTTAGAGGATAACACCGGTTAGGTCTGGGCTAGGACTGGGTTAAGCCCGCATCTGGCTCATGATTTTGCCTTCTTCGCATACTTCTTGGCCAGATCCTTGGTCCTCTCTGGTTTGAATCACGTAGTAATGTGGTACCACACTGAAACAGACAATTAAACCTGGTTCCGATCCACATTTTAGGGGATAACACCGGTTAGGTCTAGGTTAGATCTGGGTTATGCCCGCATCTCGCTCATGATTCTGCCTTCATCGCATTCTTGTTCGCCAGAACCTGGGTTTTTTCTGGTTTGAATCACGTAGTAATGTGGTACCACACTGAAACAGACAATTAAACGAGGTTTCGATCAATATTTTAGAGGATAACACCGGTTAGGTCTGGGTTATGCCCGCATCTGGCTCTTGATTTTGACTTTTCCGCATACTTGTTGGCCAGATCCTTGGTTTTCCCTGGTTTGAATCACGTAGTAATGTGATACCGCACTGAAACAGTCAATTAAACCTGGTTTCGATCAATATTTTAGAGGATAACACCGGTTAGGTCTGGGTTAGGACTGGGTTATGCCCGCATCTGGCTCATGATTTTGCCTTCTTCGCATACTTGTTGGGCAGATCCTGGGTTTTTTCGGGTTTGAATCACGTAGTAATGTGGTACCACACTGAAACAGACAATTAAACCTGGTTTCGATCAATATTATAGAGGATAACACCGGTTAGGTCTGGGTTAGGTCTGGGTTATGCCCGCATCTCGCTCATGATTCTGCCTTCATCGCATTCTTGTTCGCCAGAACCTGGATTTTTTCGGGTTTGAATCACGTAGTAATGTGGTACCACACTGAAACAGACAATTAAACGAGGTTTCGATCAATATTTTAGAGGATAACACCGGTTAGGTCTGGGTTATGCCCGCATCTGGCTCTTGATTTTGACTCTTCCGCATACTTGTTGGCCAGATCCTAGGTTTTCCCTGGTTTGAATCACGTAGTAATGTGATACCGCACTGAAACAGTCAATTAAACCTGGTTTCGATCAATATTTTAGAGGATAACACCGGTTAGGTCTGGGTTAGGACTGGGTTATGCATTCACATCGCTCATGATTCTGCCTTCATCGCATTCTGGTTCGCCAGAACCTGGGTTTTTTCGGGTTTGAATCACGTAGTAATGTGGTACCACATTGAAACAGTCAATTAAGCCTGGTTTCGATCAATATTTTAGAGGATAACACCGGTTAGGTCTGGGTTAGGTCTGGGTTATGCCCGAATCTGGCTCATGATTTTGCCTTTTCCGCATACTTGTTGGCCAGATCCTGGGTTTTTTCGGGTTTGAATCACGTAGTAATGTGGTACCAGACTGAAACAGTCAATTAAACCTGGTTTCGATCCACATATTAGAGGATAACACCGGTTAGGTCTGGGTTAGGTCTGGGTTATGCCCGCATTTCGCTCATGATTCTGCCTTCATCGCATTCTCGTTCGCCAGAACCTGGGTTTTTTCGGGTTTGAATCACGTAGTAATGTGGTACCACACAGTAACAGTCAATTAAACCTGGATTCGATCCACATTTTATAGGATAACACCGGTTAGGTCTGGGATAGGTATGGGTTATGTCCGCTTCTGGCTCATGATTTTGCTTTCTTCGCATACTTGTTGGCCAGTTCCTGGGTTTTTTCGTGTTTGAATCACGTAGTAATGTGGTACCACACTGGAACAGACAACTAAACGAGGTTTCGATCAATATTTTAGAGGATAACACCGGTTAGGTCTGGGTTATGCCCGCATCTGACTCTTGATTTTGACTTTTCCGCATACTTGTTGGCCAGATCCTTGGTTTTCCCTGGTTTGAATCACGTAGTAATATGATACCGCACTGATACAGTCAATTAAACCTGGTTTCGATCAATATTTTAGAGGATAACGCCGGTTAGGTCTGGGTTAGGTCTGGGTTATGCCCGCATCTGGCTCATGATTTTGCCTTCATCGCATACTTGTTGGCCAGATCCTGGGTTTTTTCGTGTTTGAATCACGTAGTAATGTGGTACCACACTGGAACAGACAATTAAACGAGGTTTCGATCAATATGTTAGAGGATAACACCGGTTAGGTCTGGGTTATGCCCGCATCTGGCTCTTGATTTTGACTTTTCCGCATACTTGTTGGCCAGATCCTTGGTTTTCCCTGGTTTGAATCACGTAGTAATATGATACCGCACTGAAACAGTCAATTAAACCTGGTTTCGATCAATATTTTGGAGGATAACACCGGTTAGGTCTGGGTTAGGGCTGGGTTATGCTTTCACATCGCTCATGATTCTGCCTTCATCGCATTCTCGTTCGCCAGAACCTGGGTTTTTTCGGGTTTGAATCACGTAGTAATGTGGTACCACACAGTAACAGTCAATTAAACCTGGATTCGATCCACATTTTAGAGGATAACACCGGTTAGGTCTGGGTTAGGTCCCGGTTATGCCCGCATCTGGCTCATGATTTTGCCTTCTTCGCATACTTGTGGGCGGATCCTGGGTTTTTTCGGGTTTGAATTACGTAGTAATGTTGTACCACACTGAAACAGACAATTAAACCTGGTTTCGATCAATATTTTAGACGATAACACCGGTTAGGTCTGGGTTAGGTCTGGGTTATGCCCGCATCTCGCTCATGATTCTGCCTTCATCGCATTCTTGTTCGCCAGAACCTGGGTTTTTTCGGGTTTGAATCACGTAGTAATGTGGTACCACACTGAAACAGTCAATTAAACCTGGTTTCGATCAATATTTTAGAGGATAACACCGGTTAGGTCTGGGTTAGGACTGGGTTATGCCCGCATCTGGCTCATGATTTTGCCTTCTTCGCATACTTGTTGGGCAGATCCTGGGTTTTTTCGGGTTTGAATCACGTAGTAATGTGGTACCACACTGAAACAGACAATTAAACCTGGTTTCGATCAATATTATAGAGGATAACACCGGTTAGGTCTGGGTTAGGTCTGGGTTATGCCCGCATCTCGCTCATGATTCTGCCTTCATCGCATTCTTGTTCGCCAGAACCTGGATTTTTTCGGGTTTGAATCACGTAGTAATGTGGTACCACACTGAAACAGACAATTAAACGAGGTTTCGATCAATATTTTAGAGGATAACACCGGTTAGGTCTGGGTTATGCCCGCATCTGGCTCTTGATTTTGACTCTTCCGCATACTTGTTGGCCAGATCCTTGGTTTTCCCTGGTTTGAATCACGTAGTAATGTGATACCGCACTGAAACAGTCAATTAAACCTGGTTTCGATCAATATTTTAGAGGATAACACCTGTTAGGTCTGGGTTAGGACTGGGTTATGCATTCACATCGCTCATGATTCTGCCTTCATCGCATTCTGGTTTGCCAGAACCTGGGTTTTTCCGGGTTTGAATCACGTAGTAATGTGGTACCACATTGAAACAGTCAATTAAGCCTGGTTTCGATCAATATTTTAGAAGATAACACCGGTTAGGTCTGGGTTAGGTCTGGGTTATGCCCGCATCTGGCTCATGATTTTGCCTTTTCCGCGTACTTGTTGGCCAGATCCTGGTTTTTTTCGGGTTTGAATCACGTAGTAATGTGGTACCAGACTGAAACAGTCAATTAAACCTGGTTTCGATCCACATATTAGAGGATAACACCGGTTAGGTCTGGGTTAGGTCTGGGTTATGCCCGCATTTCGCTCATGATTCTGCCTTCATCGCATTTTCGTTCGCCAGAACCTGGGTTTTTTCGGGTTTGAATCACGTAGAAATGTGGTACCACACAGTAACAGTCAATTAAACCTGGATTCGATCCACATTTTATAGGATAACACCGGTTAGGTCTGGGATAGGTATGGGTTATGTCCGCATCTGGCTCATGATTTTGCTTTCTTCGCATACTTGTTGGCCAGTTCCTGGGTTTTTTCGTGTTTGAATCACGTAGTAATGTGGTACCACACTGGAACAGACAATTAAACGAGGTTTCGATCAATATTTTAGAGGATAACACCGGTTAGGTCTGGGTTATGCCCGCATCTGGCTCTTGATTTTGACTTTTCCGCATACTTGTTGGCCAGATCCTTGGTTTTCCCTGGTTTGAATCACGTAGTAATATGATACCGCAGTGATACAGTCAATTAAACCTGGTTTCGATCAATATTTTAGAGGATAACACCGGTTAGGTCTGGGTTAGGACTGGGTTATGCCCGCATCTGGCTCATGATTTTGCCTTCTTCGCATACTTCTTGGCCAGATCCTGGGTTTTTTCGTGTTTGAATCACGTAGTAATGTGGTACCACACTGGAACAGACAATTAAACGAGGTTTCGATCAATATTTTAGAGGATAACACCGGTTAGGTCTGGGTTATGCCCGCATCTGGCTCTTGATTTTGACTTTTCCGCATACTTGTTGGCCAGATCCTTGGTTTTCCCTGGTTTGAATCACGTAGTAATATGATACCGCACTGAAACAGTCAATTAAACCTGGTTTCGATCAATATTTTACAGGATAACACCGGTTAGGTCTGGGTTCGGACTGGGTTATGCTTTCACATCGCTCATGATTCTGCCTTCATCGCATTCTCGTTCGCCAGAACCTGGGTTTTTTCGGGTTTGAATCACGTAGTAATGTGGTACCACACAGTAACAGTCAATTAAACCTGGATTCGATCCACATTTTAGAGGATAACACCGGTTAGGTCTGGGTTAGGTCCCGGTTATGCCCGCATCTGGCTCATGATTTTGCCTTCTTCGCATACTTGTTGGCGAGATCCTGGGTTTTTTCGGGTTTGAATCACGTAGTAATGTGGTACCACACTGAAACAGACAATTAAACCTGGTTCCGATCCACATTTTAGGGGATAACACCGGTTAGGTCTGGGTTAGATCTGGGTTATGCCCGCATCTCGCTCATGATTCTGCCTTCATCGCATTCTTGTTCGCCAGAACCTGGGTTTTTTCTGGTTTGAATCACGTAGTAATGTGGTACCACACTGAAACAGACAATTAAACGAGGTTTCGATCAATATTTTAGAGGATAACACCGGTTAGGTCTGGGTTATGCCCGCATCTGGATCTTGATTTTGACTTTTCCGCATACTTGTTGGCTAGATCCTTGGTTTTCCCTGGTTTGAATCACGTAGTAATGTGATACCGCACTGAAACAGTCAACTAAACCTGGTTTCGATCCACATTTTAGAGGATAACACCGGTTAGGTCTGGGTTAGGTCTGGGTTATGCCCGCATCTGGCACATGATTTTGCCTTCTTCGCATGCTTGTTGGCCAGATCCTGGGTTTTTTTCTGGTTTGAATCACGTAATAATGTGGTACCAGACTGAAACAGACAATTAAACCTGGTTTCGATCAATATTTTAGTGGATAACACCGGTTAGGTCTGGGTTACGACTGGGTTATGCATTCACATCGCTCATGATTCTGCCTTCATCGCATTCTTGTTCGCCAGAACCTGGGTTTTTTCGGGTTTGAATCACGTAGTAATGTGGTACCACACTGAAACAGACAATTAAACCTGGTTACGATCCACATTTTAGAGGATAACACCGGTTAGGTCTGGGTTAGGACTGGGTTATGCCCGCATCTGGCTCATGATTTTGCCTTCTTCGCATACTTGTTGGCCAGATCCTGGGGTTTTTCGGGTTTGAATCACGTAGTAATGTGGTACCACACTGAAACAGACAATTAAACCTGGTTTCGATCCACATTTTAGAGGATAACACCGGTTAGGTCTGGGTTAGGTCTGGGTTATGCCCGCATCTGGCACATGATTTTGCCTTCTTCGCATGCTTGTTGGCCAGATCCTGGGTTTTTTTCTGGTTTGAATCACGTAGTAATGTGTTACCACACTGAAACAGACAATTAAACGAGGTTTCGATCAATATTTTAGAGGATAACACCGGTTAGGTCTGGGTTATGCCCGCATCTGGCTCTTGATTTTGACTTTTCCGCATACTTGTTGGCCAGATCCTTGGTTTTCCCTGGTTTGAATCACGTAGTA
The DNA here is from genome assembly GCF_051014445.1 of Colletes latitarsis. Classification (NCBI taxonomy): domain Eukaryota; kingdom Metazoa; phylum Arthropoda; class Insecta; order Hymenoptera; family Colletidae; genus Colletes; species Colletes latitarsis. Next base: position 10,001,521 of record NC_135147.1, read on the forward strand.
ATGTGATACCGCACTGAAACAGTCAATTAAACCTGGTTTCGATCAATATTTTAGTGGATAACACCGGTTAGGTCTGGGTTAGGACTGGGTTATGCATTCACATCGCTCATGATTCTGCCCTCATCGCATTCTTGTTCGCCAGAACCTGGGTTTTTTCGGGTTTGAATCACGTAGTAATGTGGTACCACACTGAAACAGACAATTAAACCTGGTTACGATCCACATTTTAGAGGATAACACCGGTTAGGTCTGGGTTAGGACTGGGTTATGCCCGCATCTGGCTCATGATTTTGCCTTCTTCGCATACCTGTTGGCCAGATCCTGGGTTTTTTCGGGTTTGTATCACGTAGTAATGTGGTACCACACTGAAACAGACAATTAAACGAGGTTTCGATCAATATTTAAGAGGATAACACCGGTTAGGTCTGGGTTATGCCCGCATCTGGCTCTTGATTTTGACTTTTCCGCATACTTGTTGGCCAGATCCTTGGTTTTCCCTGGTTTGAATCACGTAGTAATGTGATACCGCACTGAAACAGTCAATTAAACCTGGTTTCGATCAATATTTTAGTGGATAACACCGGTTAGGTCTGGGTTAGGACTGGGTTATGCCCGCATCTGGCTCATGATTTTGCCTTCTTCGCATACTTCTTGGCCAGATCCTTGGTCCTCTCTGGTTTGAATCGCGTAGTAATGTGGTACCACACTGAAACAGACAATTAAACCTGGTTCCGATCCACATTTTAGGGGATAACACCGGTTAGGTCTGGGTTAGGACTGGGTTATGCTTTCACATCGCTCATGATTCTGCCTTCTTCGCATGCTTGTTGGCCAGATCCTGGGTTTTTTTCTGGTTTGAATCACGTAGTAATATGGTACCACACTGAAACAGACAATGAAACGAGGTTTCGATCAATATTTTAGAGGATAACACCGGTTAGGTCCGGGTTATGCCCGCATCTGGCTCTTGATTTTGATTTTTCCGCATACTTGTTGGCCAGATCCTTGGTTTTCCCTGGTTTGAATCACGTAGTAATGTGATACCACACTGAAACAGACAATTAAACGAGGTTTCGATCAATATTTTAGAGGATAACACCGGTTAGGTCTGGGTTATGCCCGCATCTGGATCTTGATTTTGACTTTTCCGCATACTTGTTGGCTAGATCCTTGGTTTTCCCTGGTTTGAATCACGTAGTAATGTGATACCGCACTGAAACAGTCAATTAAACCTGGTTTCGATCAATATTTTACAGGATAACACCGGTTAGGTCTGGGTTAGGACTGGGTTATGCCCGCATCTGGCTCATGATTTTGCCTTCTTCGCATACTTGTTGGCCAGATCCTGCGGTTTTTCGGGTTTGAATCACGTAGTAATGTGGTACCACACTGAAACAGACAATTAAACCTGGTTACGATCCACATTTTAGAGAATAACACCGGTTAGGTCTTGGTTAGGTCTGGGTTATGCCCGCATCTGGCACATGATTTTGCCTTCTTCGCATGCTTGTTGGCCAGATCCTGGGTTTTTTTCTGGTTTGAATCACGTAGTAATATGGTACCACACTGAAACAGACAATGAAACGAGGTTTCGATCAATATATTAGAGGATAACACCGGTTAGGTCCGGGTTATGCCCGCATCTGGCTCTTGATTTTGATTTTTCCGCATACTTGTTGGCCAGATCCTTGGTTTTCCCTGGTTAGAATCACGTAGTAATGTGATACCGCACTGAAACAGTCAATTAAACCTGGTTTCGATCAATATTTTAGAGGATAACACCGGTTAGGTCTGGGTTAGGACTGGGTTATGCCCGCATCTGGCTCATGATTTTGCCTTCTTCGCATACTTGTTGGCCAGATCCTGGGGTTTTTCGGGTTTGAATCACGTAGTAATGTGGTACCACACTGAAACAGACAATTAAACCTGGTTTCGATCCACATTTTAGAGGATAACACCGGTTAGGTCTGGGTTATGCCCGCATCAGGCACATGATTTTGCCTTCTTCGCATGCTTGTTGGCCAGATCCTGGGTTTTTTTCTGGTTTGAATCACGTAGTAATGTGTTACCACACTGAAACAGACAATTAAACGAGGTTTCGATCAATATTTTAGAGGATAACACCGGTTAGGTCTGGGTTATGCCCGCATCTGGCTCTTGATTTTGACTTTTCCGCATACTTGTTGGCCAGATCCTTGGTTTTCCCTGGTTTGAATCACGTAGTAATGTGATACCGCACTGAAACAGTCAATTAAACCTGGTTTCGATCAATATTTTAGTGGATAACACCGGTTAGGTCTGGGTTAGGACTGGGTTATGCATTCACATCGCTCATGATTCTGCCTTCATCGCATTCTTGTTCGCCAGAACCTGGGATTTTTCGGGTTTGAATCACGTAGTAATGTGGTACCACACTGAAACAGACAATTAAACCTGGTTACGATCCACATTTTAGAGGATAACACCGGTTAGGTCTGGGTTAGGACTGGGTTATGCCCGCATCTGGCTCATGATTTTGCCTTCTTCGCATACTTGTTGGTCAGATCCTGGGTTTTTTCGGGTTTGTATCACGTAGTAATGTGGTACCACACTGAAACAGACAATTAAACGAGGTTTCGATCAATATTTGAAAGGATAACACCGGTTAGGTCTGGGTTATGCCCGCATCTGGCTCTTGATTTTGACTTTTCCGCATACTTGTTGGCCAGATCCTTGGTTTTCCCTGGTTTGAATCACGTAGTAATGTGTTACCACACTGAAACAGACAATTAAACGAGGTTTCGATCAATATTTTAGAGGATAACACCGGTTAGGTCTGGGTTATGCCCGTATCTGGCTCTTGATTTTGACTTTTCCGCATACTTGTTGGCCAGATCCTTGGTTTTCCCTGGTTTGAATCACGTAGTAATGCGATACCGCACTGAAACAGTCAATTAAACCTGGTTACGATCCACATTTTATAGGATAACACCGGTTAGGTCTGGGATAGGTATGGGTTATGTCCGCATCTGGCTCATGATTTTGCTTTCTTCGCATACTTGTTGGCCAGTTCCTGGGTTTTTTCGTGTTTGAATCACGTAGTAATGTGGTACCACACTGAAACAGACAATTAAACCTGGTTTCGATCCACATTTTAGAGGATAACACCGGTTAGGTCTGGGTTAGGTCTGGGTTATGCCCGCATCTGGCACATGATTTTGCCTTTTTCGCATGCTTGTTGGCCAGATCCTGGGTTTTTTTCTGGTTTGAATCACGTAGTAATGTGGTACCACACTGAAACAGACAATTAAACCTGGTTTCGATCAATATTTTAGTGGATAACACCGGTTAGGTCTGAGTTAGGACTGGGTTATGCATTCACATCGCTCATGATTCTGCCTTCATCGCATTCTTGTTCGCCAGAACCTGGGTTTTTTCGGGTTTGAATCACGTAGTAATGTGGTACCACACTGAAACAGACAATTAAACCTGGTTACGATCCACATTTTAGAGAATAACACCGGTTAGGTCTTGGTTAGGTCTGGGTTATGCCCGCATCTGGCACATGATTTTGCCTTCTTCGCATGCTTGTTGGCCAGATCCTGGGTTTTTTTCTGGTTTGAATCACGTAGTAATATGGTACCACACTGAAACAGACAATGAAACGAGGTTTCGATCAATATATTAGAGGATAACACCGGTTAGGTCCGGGTTATGCCCGCATCTGGCTCTTGATTTTGATTTTTCCGCATACTTGTTGGCCAGATCCTTGGTTTTCCCTGGTTAGAATCACGTAGTAATGTGATACCGCACTGAAACAGTCAATTAAACCTGGTTTCGATCAATATTTTAGAGGATAACACCGGTTAGGTCTGGGTTAGGACTGGGTTATGCCCGCATCTGGCTCATGATTTTGCCTTCTTCGCATACTTGTTGGCCAGATCCTGGGGTTTTTCGGGTTTGAATCACGTAGTAATGTGGTACCACACTGAAACAGACAATTAAACCTGGTTTCGATCCACATTTTAGAGGATAACACCGGTTAGGTCTGGGTTATGCCCGCATCAGGCACATGATTTTGCCTTCTTCGCATGCTTGTTGGCCAGATCCTGGGTTTTTTTCTGGTTTGAATCACGTAGTAATGTGTTACCACACTGAAACAGACAATTAAACGAGGTTTCGATCAATATTTTAGAGGATAACACCGGTTAGGTCTGGGTTATGCCCGCATCTGGCTCTTGATTTTGACTTTTCCGCATACTTGTTGGCCAGATCCTTGGTTTTCCCTGGTTTGAATCACGTAGTAATGTGATACCGCACTGAAACAGTCAATTAAACCTGGTTTCGATCAATATTTTAGTGGATAACACCGGTTAGGTCTGGGTTAGGACTGGGTTATGCATTCACATCGCTCATGATTCTGCCTTCATCGCATTCTTGTTCGCCAGAACCTGGGATTTTTCGGGTTTGAATCACGTAGTAATGTGGTACCACACTGAAACAGACAATTAAACCTGGTTACGATCCACATTTTAGAGGATAACACCGGTTAGGTCTGGGTTAGGACTGGGTTATGCCCGCATCTGGCTCATGATTTTGCCTTCTTCGCATACTTGTTGGCCAGATCCTGGGTTTTTTCGGGTTTGTATCACGTAGTAATGTGGTACCACACTGAAACAGACAATTAAACGAGGTTTCGATCAATATTTGAAAGGATAACACCGGTTAGGTCTGGGTTATGCCCGCATCTGGCTCTTGATTTTGACTTTTCCGCATACTTGTTGGCCAGATCCTTGGTTTTCCCTGGTTTGAATCACGTAGTAATGTGATACCGCACTGAAACAGTGAATTAAACCTGGTCTCGATCAATATTTTAGTGGATAACACCGGTTAGGTCCGGGTTATGCCCGCATCTGGCTCTTGATTTTGACTTTTCCGCATACTTGTTGGCCAGATCCTTGGTTTTCCCTGGTTTGAATCACGTAGTAATGTGTTACCACACTGAAACAGACAATTAAACGAGGTTTCGATCAATATTTTAGAGGATAACACCGGTTAGGTCTGGGTTATGCCCGTATCTGGCTCTTGATTTTGACTTTTCCGCATACTTGTTGGCCAGATCCTTGGTTTTCCCTGGTTTGAATCACGTAGTAATGCGATACCGCACTGAAACAGTCAATTAAACCTGGTTTCGATCAATATTTTAGAGGATAACACCGGTTAGGTCTGGGTTAGGACTGGGTTATGCCCGCATCTGGCTCATGATTTTGCCTTCTTCGCATACTTGTTGGCCAGATCCTGGGTTTTTTCGTGTTTGAATCACGTAGTAATGTGGTACCACACTGAAACAGACAATTAAACCTGGTTTCGATCAATATTTTAGACGATAACACCGGTTAGGTCTGGGTTAGGTCTGGGTTATGCCCGCATCTGGCTCATGATTTTGCCTTCTTCGCATACTTGTTGGCCAGATCCTGGGTTTTTTCGTGTTTGAATCACGTAGTAATGTGGTACCACACTGGAACAGACAATTAAACGAGGTTTCGATTAATATTTTAGAGGATAACACCGGTTAGGTCTGGGTTATGCCCGCATCTGGCTCTTGATTTTGACTTTTCCGCATACTTGTTGGCCAGATCCTTGGTTTTCCCTGGGTTGAATCACGTAGTAATATGATACCGCGCTGAAACAGTCAATTAAACCTGGTTTCGATCAATATTTTAGAGGATAACACCGGTTAGGTCTGGGTTAGGACTGGGTTATGCTTTCACATCGCTCATGATTCTGCCTTCATCGCATTCTCGTTCGCCAGAACCTGGGTTTTTTCGGGTTTGAATCACGTAGTAATGTGGTACCACACAGTAACAGTCAATTAAACCTGGATTCGATCCACATTTTAGAGGATAACACCGGTTAGGTCTGGGTTAGGTCCCGGTTATGCCCGCATCTGGCTCATGATTTTGCCTTCTTCGCATACTTGTTGGCCAGATCCTGGGTTTTTTCGGGTTTGAATCACGTAGTAATGTGGTACCACACTGAAACAGACAATTAAACCTGGTTTCGATCAATATTTTAGACGATAACACCGGTTAGGTCTGGGTTAGGTCTGGGTTATGCCCGCATCTCGCTCATGATTCTGCCTTCATCGCATTCTTGTTCGCCAGAACCTGGGTTTTTTCGGGTTTGAATCACGTAGTAATGTGGTACCACACTGAAACAGTCAATTAAACCTGGTTTCGATCAATATTTTAGAGGATAACACCGGTTAGGTCTGGGTTAGGACTGGGTTATGCCAGCAACTGGCTCATGATTTTGCCTTCTTCGCATACTTGTTGGGCAGATCCTGGGTTTTTTCGGGTTTGAATCACGTAGTAATGTGGTACCACACTGAAACAGACAATTAAACCTGGTTTCGATCAATATTATAGAGGATAACACCGGTTAGGTCTGGGTTAGGTCTGGGTTATGCCCGTATCTCGCTCATGATTCTGCCTTCATCGCATTCTTGTTCGCCAGAACCTGGATTTTTTCGGGTTTGAATCACGTAGTAATGTGGTACCACACTGAAACAGACAATTAAACGAGGTTTCGATCAATATTTTAGAGGATAACACCGGTTAGGTCTGGGTTATGCCCGCATCTGGCTCTTGATTTTGACTCTTCCGCATACTTGTTGGCTAGATCCTTGGTTTTCCCTGGTTTGAATCACGTAGTAATGTGATACCGCACTGAAACAATCAATTAAACCTGGTTTCGATCAATATTTTAGAGGATAACACCGGTTAGGTCTGGGTTGGGACTGGGTTATGCATTCACATCGCTCATGATTCTGCCTTCATCGCATTCTGGTTCGCCAGAACCTGGGTTTTTTCGGGTTTGAATCACGTAGTAATGTGGTACCACATTGAAACAGTCAATTAAGCCTGGTTTCGATCAATATTTTAGAGGATAACACCGGTTAGGTCTGGGTTAGGTCTGGGTTATGCCCGCACCTGGCTCATGATTTTGCCTTTTCCGCGTACTTGTTGGCCAGATCCTGGGTTTTTTCGGGTTTGAATCACGTAGTAATGTGGTACCACACAGTAACAGTCAATTAAACCTGGATTCGATCCACATTTTAGAGGATAACACCGGTTAGGTCTGGGTTAGGTCCCGGTTATGCCCGCATCTGGCTCATGATTTTGCCTTCTTCGCATACTTGTTGGCCAGATCCTGGGTTTTTTCGGGTTTGAATCACGTAGTAATGTGGTACCACACTGAAACAGACAATTAAACCTGGTTTCGATCAATATTTTAGACGATAACACCGGTTAGGTCTGGGTTAGGTCTGGGTTATGCCCGCATCTCGCTCATGATTCTGCCTTCATCGCATTCTTGTTCGCCAGAACCTGGGTTTTTTCGGGTTTGAATCACGTAGTAATGTGGTACCACACTGAAACAGTCAATTAAACCTGGTTTCGATCCACACTTTAGAGGATAACACCGGTTAGGTCTGGGTTAGGTCCCGGTTATGCCCGCATCTGGCTCATGATTTTGCCTTCTTCGCATGCTTGTTGGCCAGAACCTGGGTTTTTTCTGGTTTGAATCACGTAGTAATGTGGTACCACACTGAAACAGACAATTAAACGAGGTTTCGATCAATATTTTAGAGGATAACACCGGTTAGGTCTGGGTTATGCCCGCATCTGGCTCTTGATTTTGACTTTTCCGCATACTTGTTGGCCAGATCCTTGGTTTTCCCTGGTTTGAATCACGTACTAATGTGATACCGCACTGAAACAGTCAATTAAACCTGGTTTCGATCAATATTTTAGTGGATAACACCGGTTAGGTCTGGGTTCGGACTGGGTTATGCATTCACATCGCTCATGATTCTGCCTTCATCGCATTCTTGTTCGCCAGAACCTGGGTTTTTTCGGGTTTGAATCACGTAGTAATGTGGTACCACACTGAAACTGACCATTAAACCTGGTTACGATCCACATTTTAGAGGATAACACCGGTTAGGTCTGGGTTAGGACTGGGTTATGCCCGCATCTGGCTCATGATTTTGCCTTCTTCGCATACTTGTTGGCCAGATCCTGGGTTTTTTCGGGTTTGTATCACGTAGTAATGTGGTACCACACTGAAACAGACAATTAAACGAGGTTTCGATCAATATTTGAGAGGATAACACCGGTTAGGTCTGGGTTATGCCCGCATCTGGCTCTTGATTTTGACTTTTCCGCATACTTGTTGGCCAGATCCTTGGTTTTCCCTGGTTTGAATCACGTAGTAATGTGATACCGCACTGAAACAGTCAATTAAACCTGGTTTCGATCAATATTTTAGTGGATAACACCGGTTAGGTCTGGGTTAGGACTGGGTTATGCTTTCACATCGCTCATGATTCTGCCTTCATCGCATTCTTGTTCGCCAGAACCTGGGTTTTTTCGGGTTTGAATCACGTAGTAATGTGGTACCACACTGAAACAGACAATTAAACCTGGTTTCGATCCACATTTTAGAGGATAACACCGGTTAGGTCTGGGTTAGGACTGGGTTATGCCCGCATCTGGCTCATGATTCTGCCTTCTTCGCATACTTGTTGGCCAGATCCTGGGTTTTTTCGGGTTTGAATCACGTAGTAATGTGGTACCACACTGAAACAGACAATTAAACCTGGTTTCGATCCACATTTTAGAGGATAACACCGGTTAGGTCTGGGTTAGGACTGGGTTATGCCCGCATCTGGCTCATGATTCTGCCTTCTTCGCATACTTGTTGGCCAGATCCTGGGTTTTTTCGGGTTTGAATCACGTCGTAATGTGGTACCACATTGAAACAGTCAATTAAACCTGGTTTCGATCAATATTTTAGAGGATAACACCGGTTAGGTCTGGGTTATGCCCGCATCTGGATCTTGATTTTGACTTTTCCGCATACTTGTTGGCTAGATCCTTGGTTTTCCCTGGTTTGAATCACGTAGTAATGTGATACCGCACTGAAACAGTCAATTAAACCTGGTTTCGATCAATATTTTAGAGGATAACACCGGTTAGGTCTGGGTTAGGACTGGGTTATGCCCGCATCTGGCTCATGATTTTGCCTTCTTCGCATACTTGTTGGCCAGATCCTGGGGTTTTTCGGGTTTGAATCACGTAGTAATGTGGTACCACACTGAAACAGACAATTAAACCTGGTTTCGATCCACATTTTAGAGGATAACACCGGTTAGGTCTGGGTTAGGTCTGGGTTATGCCCGCATCTGGCACATGATTTTGCCTTCTTCGCATGCTTGTTGGCCAGATCCTGGGTTTTTTTCTGGTTTGAATCACGTAGTAATGTGTTACCACACTGAAACAGACAATTAAACGAGGTTTCGATCAATATTTTAGAGGATAACACCGGTTAGGTCTGGGTTATGCCCGCATCTGGCTCTTGATTTTGACTTTTCCGCATACTTGTTGGCCAGATCCTTGGTTTTCCCTGGTTTGAAACACGTAGTAATGTGATACCGCACTGAAACAGTCAATTAGACCTGGTTTCGATCAATATTTTAGTGGATAACGCCGGTTAGGTCTGGGTTAGGACGGGGTTATGCATTCACATCGCTCATGATTCTGCCTTCATCGCATTCTTGTCCGCCAGAACCTGGGTTTTTTCGGGTTTGAACCACGTAGTAATGTGGTACCACACTGAAACAGACAATTAAACCTGGTTACGATCCACATTTTAGAGGATAACACCGGTTAGGTCTGGGTTAGGACTGGGTTATGCCCGCATCTGGCTCATGATTTAGCCTTCTTCGCATACTTGTTGGCCAGATCCTGGGTTTTTTCGGGTTTGTATCACGTAGTAATGTGGTACCACACTGAAACAGACAATTAAACGAGGTTTCGATCAATATTTTAGAGGATAACACCGGTTAGGTCTGGGTTATGCCCGCATCTGGCTCTTGATTTTGACTTTTCCGCATACTTGTTGGCCAGATCCTTGGTTTTCCCTGGTTTGAATCACGTAGTAATGTGATACCGCACTGAAACAGTCAATTAAACCTGGTTTCGATCAATATTTTAGTGGATAACACCGGTTAGGTCTGGGTTAGGACTGGGTTATGCATTCACATCGCTCATGATTCTGCCTTCATCGCATTCTTGTTCGCCAGAACCTGGGTTTTTTCGGGTTTGAATCACGTAGTAATGTGGTACCACACTGAAACAGACAATTAAACCTGGTTTGGATCCACATTTTAGAGGATAACACCGGTTAGGTCTGGGTTAGGACTGGGTTATGCCCGCATCTGGCTCATGATTCTGCCTTCTTCGCATACTTGTTGGCCAGATCCTGGGTTTTTTCGGGTTTGAATCACGTAGTAATGTGGTACCACATTGAAACAGTCAATTAAGCCTGGTTTCGATCAATATTTTAGAGGATAACACCGGTTAGGTCTGGGTTAGGTCTGGGTTATGCCCGCACCTGGCTCATGATTTTGCCTTTTCCGCGTACTTGTTGGCCAGATCCTGGGTTTTTTCGGGTTTGAATCACGTAGTAATGTGGTACCACACAGTAACAGTCAATTAAACCTGGATTCGATCCACATTTTAGAGGATAACACCGGTTAGGTCTGGGTTAGGTCCCGGTTATGCCCGCATCTGGCTCATGATTTTGCCTTCTTCGCATACTTGTTGGCCAGATCCTGGGTTTTTTCGGGTTTGAATCACGTAGTAATGTGGTACCACACTGAAACAGACAATTAAACCTGGTTTCGATCAATATTTTAGACGATAACACCGGTTAGATCTGGGTTAGGTCTGGGTTATGCCCGCATCTCGCTCATGATTCTGCCTTCATCGCATTCTTGTTCGCCAGAACCTGGGTTTTTTCGGGTTTGAATCACGTAGTAATGTGGTACCACACTGAAACAGTCAATTAAACCTGGTTTCGATCCACACTTTAGAGGATAACACCGGTTAGGTCTGGGTTAGGTCCCGGTTATGCCCGCATCTGGCTCATGATTTTGCCTTCTTCGCATGCTTGTTGGCCAGAACCTGGGTTTTTTCTGGTTTGAATCACGTAGTAATGTGGTACCACACTGAAACAGACAATTAAACGAGGTTTCGATCAATATTTTAGAGGATAACACCGGTTAGGTCTGGGTTATGCCCGCATCTGGCTCTTGATTTTGACTTTTCCGCATACTTGTTGGCCAGATCCTTGGTTTTCCCTGGTTTGAATCACGTAGTAATGTGATACCGCACTGAAACAGTCAATTAAACCTGGTTTCGATCAATATTTTAGTGGATAACACCGGTTAGGTCTGGGTTAGGACTGGGTTATGCATTCACATCGCTCATGATTCTGCCTTCATCGCATTCTTGTTCGCCAGAACCTGGGTTTTTTCGGGTTTGAATCACGTAGTAATGTGGTACCACACTGAAACAGACAATTAAACCTGGTTACGATCCACATTTTAGAGGATAACACCGGTTAGGTCTGGGTTAGGACTGGGTTATGCCCGCATCTGGCTCATGATTTTGCCTTCTTCGCATACTTGTTGGCCAGATCCTGGGTTTTTTCGGGTTTGTATCACGTAGTAATGTGGTACCACACTGAAACAGACAATTAAACGAGGTTTCGATCAATATTTGAGAGGATAACACCGGTTAGGTCTGGGTTATGCCCGCATCTGGCTCTTGATTTTGACTTTTCCGCATACTTGTTGGCCAGATCCTTGGTTTTCCCTGGTTTGAATCACGTAGTAATGTGATACCGCACTGAAACAGTCAATTAAACCTGGTTTCGATCAATATTTTAGTGGATAACACCGGTTAGGTCTGGGTTAGGACTGGGTTATGCTTTCACATCGCTCATGATTCTGCCTTCATCGCATTCTTGTTCGCCAAAACCTGGGTTTTTTCGGGTTTGAATCACGTAGTAATGTGGTACCACACTGAAACAGACAATTAAACCTGGTTTCGATCCACATTTTAGAGGATAACACCGGTTAGGTCTGGGGTAGGACTGGGTTATGCCCGCATCTGGCTCATGATTCTGCCTTCTTCGCATACTTGTTGGCCAGATCCTGGGTTTTTTCGGGTTTGAATCACGTCGTAATGTGGTACCACATTGAAACAGTCAATTAAACCTGGTTTCGATCAATATTTTAGAGGATAACACCGGTTTGGTCTGGGTTATGCCCGCATCTGGATCTTGATTTTGACTTTTCCGCATACTTGTTGGCTAGATCCTTGGTTTTCCCTGGTTTGAATCACGTAGTAATGTGATACCGCACTGAAACAGTCAATTAAACCTGGTTTCGATCAATATTTTAGAGGATAACACCGGTTAGGTCTGGGTTAGGACTGGGTTATGCCCGCATCTGGCTCATGATTTTGCCTTCTTCGCATACTTGTTGGCCAGATCCTGGGTTTTTTCGGGTTTGAATCACGTAGTAATGTGGTACCACACTGAAACAGACAATTAAACCTGGTTTCGATCAATATTTTAGACGATAACACCGGTTAGGTCTGGGTTAGGTCTGGGTTATGCCCGCATCTCGCTCATGATTCTGCCTTCATCGCATTCTTGTTCGCCAGAACCTGGGTTTTTTCGGGTTTGAATCACGTAGTAATGTGGTACCACACTGAAACAGTCAATTAAACCTGGTTTCGATCCACACTTTAGAGGATAACACCGGTTAGGTCTGGGTTAGGTCCCGGTTATGCTCGCATCTGGCTCATGATTTTGCCTTCTTCGCATGCTTGTTGGCCAGAACCTGGGTTTTTTCTGGTTTGAATCACGTAGTAATGTGGTACCACACTGAAACAGACAATTAAACGAGGTTTCGATCAATATTTTAGAGGATAACACCGGTTAGGTCTGGGTTATGCCCGCATCTGGCTCTTGATTTTGACTTTTCCGCATACTTGTTGGCCAGATCCTTGGTTTTCCCTGGTTTGAATCACGTAGTAATGTGATACCGCACTGAAACAGTCAATTAAACCTGGTTTCGATCAATATTTTAGTGGATAACACCGGTTAGGTCTGGGTTAGGACTGGGTTATGCTTTCACATCGCTCATGATTCTGCCTTCATCGCATTCTTGTTCGCCAGAACCTGGGTTTTTTCGGGTTTGAATCACGTAGTAATGTGGTACCACACTGAAACAGACAATTAAACCTGGTTTCGATCCACATTTTAGAGGATAACACCGGTTAGGTCTGGGTTAGGACTGGGTTATGCCCGCATCTGGCTCATGATTCTGCCTTCTTCGCATACTTGTTGGCCAGATCCTGGGTTTTTACGGGTTTGAATCACGTCGTAATGTGGTACCACATTGAAACAGTCAATTAAACCTGGTTTCGATCAATATTTTAGAGGATAACACCGGTTAGGTCTGGGTTATGCCCGCATCTGGATCTTGATTTTGACTTTTCCGCATACTTGTTGGCTAGATCCTTGGTTTTCCCTGGTTTGAATCACGTAGTAATGTGATACCGCACTGAAACAGTCAATTAAACCTGGTTTCGATCAATATTTTAGAGGATAACACCGGTTAGGTCTGGGTTAGGACTGGGTTATGCCCGCATCTGGCTCATGATTTTGCCTTCTTCGCATACTTGTTGGCCAGATCCTGGGGGTTTTCGGGTTTGAATCACGTAGTAATGTGGTACCACACTGAAACAGACAATTAAACCTGGTTTCGATCCACATTTTAGAGGATAACACCGGTTAGGTCTGGGTTAGGTCTGGGTTATGCCCGCATCTGGCACATGATTTTGCCTTCTTCGCATGCTTGTTGGCCAGATCCTGGGTTTTTTTCTGGTTTGAATCACGTAGTAATGTGTTACCACACTGAAACAGACAATTAAACGAGGTTTCGATCAATATTTTAGAGGATAACACCGGTTAGGTCTGGGTTATGCCCGCATCTGGCTCTTGATTTTGACTTTTCCGCATACTTGTTGGCCAGATCCTTGGTTTTCCCTGGTTTGAAACACGTAGTAATGTGATACCGCACTGAAACAGTCAATTAAACCTGGTTTCGATCAATATTTTAGTGGATAACACCGGTTAGGTCTGGGTTAGGACGGGGTTATGCATTCACATCGCTCATGATTCTGCCTTCATCGCATTCTTGTTCGCCAGAACCTGGGTTTTTTCGGGTTTGAACCACGTAGTAATGTGGTACCACACTGAAACAGACAATTAAACCTGGTTACGATCCACATTTTAGAGGATAACACCGGTTAGGTCTGGGTTAGGACTGGGTTATGCCCGCATCTGGCTCATGATTTTGCCTTCTTCGCATACTTGTTGGCCAGATCCTGGGTTTTTTCGGGTTTGTATCACGTAGTAATGTGGTACCACACTGAAACAGACAATTAAACGAGGTTTCGATCAATATTTTAGAGGATAACACCGGTTAGGTCTGGGTTATGCCCGCATCTGGCTCTTGATTTTGACTTTTCCGCATACTTGTTGGCCAGATCGTTGGTTTTCCCTGGTTTGAATCACGTAGTAATGTGATACCGCACTGAAACAGTCAATTAAACCTGGTTTCGATCAATATTTTAGTGGATAACACCGGTTAGGTCTGGGTTAGGACTGGGTTATGCTTTCACATCGCTCATGATTCTGCCTTCATCGCATTCTTGTTCGCCAGAACCTGGGTTTTTTCGGGTTTGAATCACGTCGTAATGTGGTACCACATTGAAACAGTCAATTAAACCTGGTTTCGATCCACATTTTTGAGGATAACACCGGTTAGGTCTGGGTTAGGTCTGGGTTATGCCCGCATCTGGCACATGATTTTGCCTTCTTCGCATGCTTGTTGGCCAGATCCTGGGTTTTTTTCTGGTTTGAATCACGTAGTAATGTGGTACCACACTGAAACAGACAATTAAACGAGGTTTCGATCAATATTTTAGAGGACAACACCGGTTAGGTCTGGGTTATGCCCGCATCTGGCTCTTGATTTTGACTTTTCCGCATACTTGTTGGCTAGATCCTTGGTTTTCCCTGGTTTGAATCACGTAGTAATGTGATACCGCACTGAAACAGTCAATTAAACCTGGTTTCGATCAATATTTTAGAGGATAACACCGGTTAGGTCTGGGTTAGGACTGGGTTATGCCCGCATCTGGCTCATGATTTTGCCTTCTTCGCATACTTGTTGGCCAGATCCTGGGGTTTTTCGGGTTTGAATCACGTAGTAATGTGGTACCACACTGAAACAGACAATTAAACCTGGTTTCGATCCACATTTTAGAGGATAACACCGGTTAGGTCTGGGTTAGGTCTGGGTTATGCCCGCATCTGGCACATGATTTTGCCTTCTTCGCATGCTTGTTGGCCAGATCCTGGGTTTTTTTCTGGTTTGAATCACGTAGTAATGTGTTACCACACTGAAACAGACAATTAAACGAGGTTTCGATCAATATTTTTGAGGATAACACCAGTTAGGTCTGGGTTATGCCCGCATCTGGCTCTTGATTTTGACTTTTCCGCATACTTGTTGGCCAGATCCTTGGTTTTCCCTGGTTTGAATCACATAGTAATGTGATACCGCACTGAAACAGTCAATTAAACCTGGTTTCGATCAATATTTTAGTGGATAACACCGGTTAGGTCTGGGTTAGGACTGGGTTATGCATTCACATCGCTCATGATTCTGCCTTCATCACATTCTTGTTCGCCAGAACCTGGGTTTTTTCGGGTTTGAATCACGTAGTAATGTGGTACCACACTGAAACAGACAATTAAACCTGGTTACGATCCACGTTTTAGAGGATAACACCGGTTAGGTCTGGGTTAGGACTGGGTTATGCCCGCATCTGGCTCATGATTTTGCCTTCTTCGCATACTTGTTGGCCAGATCCTGGGTTTTTTCGGGTTTGTATCACGTAGTAATGTGGTACCACACTGAAGCAGACAATTAAACGAGGTTTCGATCAATATTTTAGAGGATAACACCGGTTAGGTCTGGGTTATGCCCGCATCTGGCTCTTGATTTTGACTTTTCCGCATACTTGTTGGCCAGATCCTTGGTTTTCCCTGGTTTGAATCACGTTGTAATGTGATACCGCACTGAAACAGTCAATTAAACCTGGTTTCGATCAATATTTTAGTGGATAACACCGGTTAGGTCTGGGTTAGGACTGGGTTATGCATTCACATCGCTCATGATTCTGCCTTCATCACATTCTTGTTCGCCAGAACCTGGGTTTTTTCGGGTTTGAATCACGTAGTAATGTGGTACCACACTGAAACAGACAATTAAACCTGGTTTCGATCCACATTTTAGAGGATAACACCGGTTAGGTCTGGGTTAGGACTGGGTTATGCCCGCATCTGGCTCATGATTCTGCCTTCTTCGCATACTTGTTGGCCAGATCCTGGGTTTTTTCGGGTTTGAATCACGTCGTAATGTGGTACCACATTGAAACAGTCAATTAAACCTGGTTTCGATCCACACTTTAGAGGATAACACCGGTTAGGTCTGGGTTAGGTCCCGGTTATGCCCGCATCTGGCTCATGATTTTGCCTTCTTCGCATGCTTGTTGGCCAGAACCTGGGTTTTTTCTGGTTTGAATCACGTAGTAATGTGGTACCACACTGAAACAGACAATTAAACGAGGTTTCGATCAATATTTTAGAGGATAACACCGGTTAGGTCTGGGTTATGCCCGCATCTGGCTCTTGATTTTGACTTTTCCGCATACTTGTTGGCCAGATCCTTGGTTTTCCCTGGTTTGAATCACGTAGTAATGTGATACCGCACTGAAACAGTCAATTAAACCTGGTTTCGATCAATATTTTAGTGGATAACACCGGTTAGGTCTGGGTTAGGACTGGGTTATGCTTTCACATCGCTCATGATTCTGCCTTCATCGCATTCTTGTTCGCCAGAACCTGGGTTTTTTCGGGTTTGAATCACGTAGTAATGTGGTACCACACTGAAACAGACAATTAAACCTGGTTTCGATCCACATTTTAGAGGATAACACCGGTTAGGTCTGGGTTAGGACTGGGTTATGCCCGCATCTGGCTCATGATTCTGCCTTCTTCGCATACTTGTTGGCCAGATCCTGGGTTTTTACGGGTTTGAATCACGTCGTAATGTGGTACCACATTGAAACAGTCAATTAAACCTGGTTTCGATCAATATTTTAGAGGATAACACCGGTTAGGTCTGGGTTATGCCCGCATCTGGATCTTGATTTTGACTTTTCCGCATACTTGTTGGCTAGATCCTTGGTTTTCCCTGGTTTGAATCACGTAGTAATGTGATACCGCACTGAAACAGTCAATTAAACCTGGTTTCGATCAATATTTTAGAGGATAACACCGGTTAGGTCTGGGTTAGGACTGGGTTATGCCCGCATCTGGCTCATGATTTTGCCTTCTTCGCATACTTGTTGGCCAGATCCTGGGGGTTTTCGGGTTTGAATCACGTAGTAATGTGGTACCACACTGAAACAGACAATTAAACCTGGTTTCGATCCACATTTTAGAGGATAACACCGGTTAGGTCTGGGTTAGGTCTGGGTTATGCCCGCATCTGGCACATGATTTTGCCTTCTTCGCATGCTTGTTGGCCAGATCCTGGGTTTTTTTCTGGTTTGAATCACGTAGTAATGTGTTACCACACTGAAACAGACAATTAAACGAGGTTTCGATCAATATTTTAGAGGATAACACCGGTTAGGTCTGGGTTATGCCCGCATCTGGCTCTTGATTTTGACTTTTCCGCATACTTGTTGGCCAGATCCTTGGTTTTCCCTGGTTTGAAACACGTAGTAATGTGATACCGCACTGAAACAGTCAATTAAACCTGGTTTCGATCAATATTTTAGTGGATAACACCGGTTAGGTCTGGGTTAGGACGGGGTTATGCATTCACATCGCTCATGATTCTGCCTTCATCGCATTCTTGTTCGCCAGAACCTGGGTTTTTTCGGGTTTGAACCACGTAGTAATGTGGTACCACACTGAAACAGACAATTAAACCTGGTTACGATCCACATTTTAGAGGATAACACCGGTTAGGTCTGGGTTAGGACTGGGTTATGCCCGCATCTGGCTCATGATTTTGCCTTCTTCGCATACTTGTTGGCCAGATCCTGGGTTTTTTCGGGTTTGTATCACGTAGTAATGTGGTACCACACTGAAACAGACAATTAAACGAGGTTTCGATCAATATTTTAGAGGATAACACCGGTTAGGTCTGGGTTATGCCCGCATCTGGCTCTTGATTTTGACTTTTCCGCATACTTGTTGGCCAGATCGTTGGTTTTCCCTGGTTTGAATCACGTAGTAATGTGATACCGCACTGAAACAGTCAATTAAACCTGGTTTCGATCAATATTTTAGTGGATAACACCGGTTAGGTCTGGGTTAGGACTGGGTTATGCTTTCACATCGCTCATGATTCTGCCTTCATCGCATTCTTGTTCGCCAGAACCTGGGTTTTTTCGGGTTTGAATCACGTCGTAATGTGGTACCACATTGAAACAGTCAATTAAACCTGGTTTCGATCCACATTTTATAGGATAACACCGGTTAGGTCTGGGTTAGGTCTGGGTTATGCCCGCATCTGGCACATGATTTTGCCTTCTTCGCATGCTTGTTGGCCAGATCCTGGGTTTTTTTCTGGTTTGAATCACGTCGTAATGTGGTACCACATTGAAACAGTCAATTAAACCTGGTTTCGATCCACACTTTAGAGGATAACACCGGTTAGGTCTGGGTTAGGTCCCGGTTATGCCCGCATCTGGCTCATGATTTTGCCTTCTTCGCATGCTTGTTGGCCAGAACCTGGGTTTTTTCTGGTTTGAATCACGTAGTAATGTGGTACCACACTGAAACAGACAATTAAACGAGGTTTCGATCAATATTTTAGAGGATAACACCGGTTAGGTCTGGGTTATGCCCGCATCTGGCTCTTGATTTTGACTTTTCCGCATACTTGTTGGCCAGATCCTTGGTTTTCCCTGGTTTGAATCACGTAGTAATGTGATACCGCACTGAAACAGTCAATTAAACCTGGTTTCGATCAATATTTTAGTGGATAACACCGGTTAGGTCTGGGTTAGGACTGGGTTATGCTTTCACATCGCTCATGATTCTGCCTTCATCGCATTCTTGTTCGCCAGAACCTGGGTTTTTTCGGGTTTGAATCACGTAGTAATGTGGTACCACACTGAAACAGACAATTAAACCTGGTTTCGATCCACATTTTAGAGGATAACACCGGTTAGGTCTGGGTTAGGACTGGGTTATGCCCGCATCTGGCTCATGATTCTGCCTTCTTCGCATACTTGTTGGCCAGATCCTGGGTTTTTACGGGTTTGAATCACGTCGTAATGTGGTACCACATTGAAACAGTCAATTAAACCTGGTTTCGATCAATATTTTAGAGGATAACACCGGTTAGGTCTGGGTTATGCCCGCATCTGGATCTTGATTTTGACTTTTCCGCATACTTGTTGGCTAGATCCTTGGTTTTCCCTGGTTTGAATCACGTAGTAATGTGATACCGCACTGAAACAGTCAATTAAACCTGGTTTCGATCAATATTTTAGAGGATAACACCGGTTAGGTCTGGGTTAGGACTGGGTTATGCCCGCATCTGGCACATGATTTTGCCTTCTTCGCATACTTGTTGGCCAGATCCTGGGGGTTTTCGGGCTTGAATCACGTAGTAATGTGGTACCACACTGAAACAGACAATTAAACCTGGTTTCGATCCACATTTTAGAGGATAACACCGGTTAGGTCTGGGTTAGGTCTGGGTTATGCCCGCATCTGGCACATGATTTTGCCTTCTTCGCATGCTTGTTGGCCAGATCCTGGGTTTTTTTCTGGTTTGAATCACGTAGTAATGTGTTACCACACTGAAACAGACAATTAAACGAGGTTTCGATCAATATTTTAGAGGATAACACCGGTTAGGTCTGGGTTATGCCCGCATCTGGCTCTTGATTTTGACTTTTCCGCATACTTGTTGGCCAGATCCTTGGTTTTCCCTGGTTTGAAACACGTAGTAATGTGATACCGCACTGAAACAGTCAATTAAACCTGGTTTCGATCAATATTTTAGTGGATAACACCGGTTAGGTCTGGGTTAGGACGGGGTTATGCATTCACATCGCTCATGATTCTGCCTTCATCGCATTCTTGTTCGCCAGAACCTGGGTTTTTTCGGGTTTGAACCACGTAGTAATGTGGTACCACACTGAAACAGACAATTAAACCTGGTTACGATCCACATTTTAGAGGATAACACCGGTTAGGTCTGGGTTAGGACTGGGTTATGCCCGCATCTGGCTCATGATTTTGCCTTCTTCGCATACTTGTTGGCCAGATCCTGGGTTTTTTCGGGTTTGTATCACGTAGTAATGTGGTACCACACTGAAACAGACAATTAAACGAGGTTTCGATCAATATTTTAGAGGATAACACCGGTTAGGTCTGGGTTATGCCCGCATCTGGCTCTTGATTTTGACTTTTCCGCATACTTGTTGGCCAGATCGTTGGTTTTCCCTGGTTTGAATCACGTAGTAATGTGATACCGCACTGAAACAGTCAATTAAACCTGGTTTCGATCAATATTTTAGTGGATAACACCGGTTAGGTCTGGGTTAGGACTGGGTTATGCTTTCACATCGCTCATGATTCTGCCTTCATCGCAATCTTGTTCGCCAGAACCTGGGTTTTTTCGGGTTTGAATCACGTAGTAATGTGGTACCACACTGAAACAGACAATTAAACCTGGTTCCGATCCACATTTTAGGGGATAACACCGGTTAGGTCTGGGTCAGATCTGGGTTATGCCCGCATCTCGCTCATGATTCTGCCTTCATCGCATTCTTGTTCGCCAGAACCTGGGTTTTTTCTGGTTTGAATCAGGTAGTAATGTGGTACCACACTGAAACAGACAATTAAACGAGGTTTCGATCAATATTTTAGAGGATAACACCGGTTAGGTCTGGGTTATGCCCGCATCTGGATCTTGATTTTGACTTTTCCGCATACTTGTTGGCTAGATCCTTGGTTTTCCCTGGTTTGAATCACGTAGTAATGTGATACCGCACTGAAACAGTCAATTAAACCTGGTTTCGATCAATATTTTAGAGCATAACACCGGTTAGGTCTGGGTTAGGACTGGGTTATGCCCGCATCTGGCTCATGATTTTGCCTTCTTCGCATACTTGTTGGCCAGATCCTGGGGTTCTTCGGGTTTGAATCACGTAGTAATGTGGTACCACACTGAAACAGACAATTAAACCTGGTTTCGATCCTCATTTTAGAGGATAACACCGGTTAGGTCTGGGTTAGGTCTGGGTTATGCCCGCATCTGGCACATGATTTTGCCTTCTTCGCATGCTTGTTGGCCAGATCCTGGGTTTTTTTCTGGTTTGAATCACGTAGTAATGTGTTACCACACTGAAACAGACAATTAAACGAGGTTTCGATCAATATTTTAGAGGATAACACCGGTTAGGTCTGGGTTATGCCCGCATCTGGCTCTTGATTTTGACTTTTCCGCATACTTGTTGGCCAGATCCTTGGTTTTCCCTGGCTTGAATCACGTAGTAATGTGATACCGCACTGAAACAGTCAATTAAACCTGGTTTCGATCAATATTTTAGTGGATAACACCGGTTAGGTCTGGGTTAGGACTGGGTTATGCATTCACATCGCTCATGATTCTGCCTTCATCGCATTCTTGTTCGCCAGAACCTGGGTTTTTTCGGGTTTGAATCACGTAGTAATGTGGTACCACACTGAAACAGACAATTAAACCTGGTTACGATCCACGTTTTAGAGGATAACACCGGTTAGGTCTGGGTTAGGACTGGGTTATGCCCGCATCTGGCTCATGATTTTGCCTTCTTCGCATACTTGTTGGCCAGATCCTGGGTTTTTTCGGGTTTGTATCACGTAGTAATGTGGTACCACACTGAAGCAGACAATTAAACGAGGTTTCGATCAATATTTTAGAGGATAACACCGGTTAGGTCTGGGTTATGCCCGCATCTGGCTCTTGATTTTGACTTTTCCGCATACTTGTTGGCCAGATCCTTGGTTTTCCCTGGTTTGAATCACGTTGTAATGTGATACCGCACTGAAACAGTCAATTAAACCTGGTTTCGATCAATATTTTAGTGGATAACACCGGTTAGGTCTGGGTTAGGACTGGGTTATGCATTCACATCGCTCATGATTCTGCCTTCATCACATTCTTGTTCGCCAGAACCTGGGTTTTTTCGGGTTTGAATCACGTAGTAATGTGGTACCACACTGAAACAGACAATTAAACCTGGTTTCGATCCACATTTTAGAGGATAACACCGGTTAGGTCTGGGTTAGGACTGGGTTATGCCCGCATCTGGCTCATGATTCTGCCTTCTTCGCATACTTGTTGGCCAGATCCTGGGTTTTTTCGGGTTTGAATCACGTCGTAATGTGGTACCACATTGAAACAGTCAATTAAACCTGGTTTCGATCCACATTTTTGAGGATAACACCGGTTAGGTCTGGGTTAGGACTGGGTTATGCTTTCACATCGCTCATGATTCTGCCTTCATCGCAATCTTGTTCGCCAGAACCTGGGTTTTTTCGGGTTTGAATCACGTAGTAATGTGGTACCACACTGAAACAGACAATTAAACCTGGTTCCGATCCACATTTTAGGGGATAACACCGGTTAGGTCTGGGTCAGATCTGGGTTATGCCCGCATCTCGCTCATGATTCTGCCTTCATCGCATTCTTGTTCGCCAGAACCTGGGTTTTTTCGGGTTTGAATCACGTAGTAATGTGGTACCACACTGAAACAGACAATTAAACCTGGTTTCGATCCACATTTTAGAGGATAACACCGGTTAGGTCTGGGTTAGGACTGGGTTATGCCCGCATCTGGCTCATGATTTTGCCTTCTTCGCATACTTGTTGGGCAGATCCTGGGTTTTTTCGGGTTTGAATCACGTAGTAATGTGGTACCACACTGAAACAGACAATTAAACCTGGTTTCGATCCACATTTTAGAGGATAACACCGGTTAGGTCTGGGTTAGGACTGGGTTATGCCCGCATCTGGCTCATGATTTTGCCTTCTTCGCATACTTGTTGGCCAGATCCTGGGTTTTTTCGGGTTTGAATCACGTCGTAATGTGGTACCACATTGAAACAGTCAATTAAACCTGGTTTCGATCCACATTTTTGAGGATAACACCGGTTAGGTCTGGGTTAGGTCTGGGTTATGCCCGCATCTGGCACATGATTTTGCCTTCTTCGCATGCTTGTTGGCCAGATCCTGGGTTTTTTTCTGGTTTGAATCACGTAGTAATGTGGTACCACACTGAAACAGACAATGAAACGAGGTTTCGATCAATATTTTAGAGGATAACACCGGTTAGGTCCGGGTTATGCCCGCATCTGGCTCTTGATTTTGACTTTTCCGCATACTTGTTGGCCAGATCCTTGGTTTTCCCTGGTTTGAATCACGTAGTAATGTGATACCGCACTGAAACAGTCAATTAAACCTGGTTTCGATCAATATTTTAGAGGATAACACCGGTTAGGTCTGGGTTAGGACTGGGTTATGCCCGCATCTGGCTCATGATTTTGCCTTCTTCGCATACTTCTTGGCCAGATCCTTGGTCCTCTCTGGTTTGAATCACGTAGTAATGTGGTACCACACTGAAACAGACAATTAAACCTGGTTCCGATCCACATTTTAGGGGATTACAGCGGTTAGGTCTGGGTTAGGACTGGGTTATGCTTTCACATCGCTCATGATTCTGCCTTCATCGCATTCTAGTTCGCCAGAACCTGCGTTTTTTCGGGTTTGAATCACGTAGTAATGTGGTACCACACTGAAACAGACAATAAAACCTGGTTCCGATCCACATTTTAGGGGATAACACCGGTTAGGTCTGGGTTAGATCTGGGTTATGCCCGCATCTCGCTCATGATTCTGCCTCCATCGCATTCTTGTTCGCCAGAACCTGGGTTTTTTCTGGTTTGAATCACGTAGTAATGTGGTACCACACTGAAACAGACAATTAAACGAGGTTTCGATCAATATTTTAGAGTATAACACCGGTTAGGTCTGGGTTATGCCCGCATCTGGATCTTGATTTTGACTTTTCCGCATACTAGTTGGCTAGATCCTTGGTTTTCCCTGGTTTGAATCACGTAGTAATGTGATACCGCACTGAAACAGTCAATTAAACCTGGTTTCGATCAATATTTTAGAGGATAACACCGGTTAGGTCTGGGTTAGGACTGGGTTATGCCCGCATCTGGCTCATGATTTTGCCTTCTTCGCATACTTGTTGGCCAGATCCTGGGGTTTTTCGGGTTTGAATCACGTAGTAATGTGGTACCACACTGAAACAGACAATTAAACCTGGTTTCGATCCACATTTTAGAGGATAACACCGGTTAGGTCTGGGTTAGGTCTGCGTTATGCCCGCATCTGGCACATGATTTTGCCTTCTTCACATGCTTGTTGGCCAGATCCTGGGTTTTTTTCTGGTTTGAATCATGTAGTAATGTGTTACCACACTGAAACAGACAATTAAACGAGGTTTCGAACAATATTTTAGAGGATAACACCGGATAGGTCTGGGTTATGCCCGCATCTGGCTCTTGATTTTGACTTCTCCGCATACTTGTTGGCCAGATCCTTGGTTTTCCCTGGTTTGAATCACGTAGTAATGTGATACCGCACTGAAACAGTCAATTAAACCTGGTTTCGATCAATATTTTAGTGGATAACACCGGTTAGGTCTGGGTTAGGACTGGGTTATGCATTCACATCGCACATGATTCTGCCTTCATCGCATTCTTGTTCGCCAGAACCTGGGTTTTTTCGGGTTTGAATCACGTAGTAATGTGGTACCACACTGAAACAGACAATTAAACCTGGTTACGATCCACATTTTAGAGGATAACACCGGATAGGTCTGGGTTAGGACTGGGTTATGCCCGCATCTGGCTCATGATTTTGCCTTCTTCGCATACTTGTTGGCCAGATCCTGGGTTTTTTCGGGTTTGTATCACGTAGTAATGTGGTACCACACTGAAACAGACAATTAAACGAGGTTTCGATCAATATTTGAGAGGATAACACCGGTTAGGTCTGGGTTATGCCCGCATCTGGCTCTTGATTTTGACTTTTCCGCATACTTGTTGGCCAGATCCTTGGTTTTCCCTGGTTTGCATCACGTAGTAATGTGATACCGCACTGAAACAGACAATTAAACGAGGTTTCGATCAATATTTGAGAGGATAACACCGGTTAGGTCTGGGTTATGCCCGCATCTGGCTCTTGATTTTGACTTTTCCGCATACTTGTTGGCCAGATCCTTGGTTTTCCCTGGTTTGAATCACGTAGTAATGTGATACCGCACTGAAACAGTCAATTAAACCTGGTTTCGATCAATATTTTAGTGGATAACACCGGCTGGTCTGGGTTAGGACTGGGTTATGCTATCACATCGCTCATGATTCTGCCTTCATCGCATTCTTGTTCGCCAGAACCTGGGTTTTTTCGGGTTTGAATCACGTAGTAATGTGGTACCACACTGAAACAGACAATTAAACCTGGTTTCGATCCACATTTTAGAGGATAACACACGTTAGGTCTGGGTTAGGACTGGGTTATGCCCGCATCTGGCTCATGATTTTGCCTTCTTCGCATACTTGTTGGCCAGAACCTGGGTTTTTTCGGGTTTGAATCACGTCGTAATGTGGTACCACATTGAAACAGTCAATTAAACCTGGTTTCGATCCACATTTTTGAGGATAACACCGGTTAGGTCTGGGTTAGGTCTGGGTTATGCCCGCATCTGGCACATGATTTTGCCTTCTTCGCAAGCTTGTTGGCCAGATCCTGGGTTTTTTTCTGGTTTGAATCACGTAGTAATGCGGTACCACACTGAAACAGACAATTAAACGAGGTTTCGATCAATATTTTAGAGGATAACACCGGTTAGGTCTGGGTTATGCCCGCATCTGGCTCTTGATTTTGACTTTTCCGCATACTTGTTGGCCAGATCCTCGGTTTTCCCTGGTTTGAATCACGTAGTAATGTGATACCGCACTGAAACAGTCAATTAAACCTGGTTTCGATCAATATTTTAGAGGATAACACCAGTTAGGTCTGGGTTAGGACTGGGTTATGCCCGCATCTGGCTCTTGATTTTGACTTTTCCGCATACTTGTTGGCCAGATCCTTGGTTTTCCCTGGTTTGTATCACGTAGTAATGTGATACCGCACTGAAACAGTCAATTAAACCTTGTTTCGATCAATATTTTAGAGGATAACACCGGTTAGGTCTGGGCTAGGACTGGGTTAAGCCCGCATCTGGCTCATGATTTTGCCTTCTTCGCATACTTCTTGGCCAGATCCTTGGTCCTCTCTGGTTTGAATCACGTAGTAATGTGGTACCACACTGAAACAGACAATTAAACCTGGTTCCGATCCACATTTTAGGGGATAACACCGGTTAGGTCTGGGTTAGATCTGGGTTATGCCCGCATCTCGCTCATGATTCTGCCTTCATCGCATTCTTGTTCGCCAGAACCTGGGTTTTTTCTGGTTTGAATCACGTAGTAATGTGGTACCACACTGAAACAGACAATTAAACGAGGTTTCGATCAATATTTTAGAGGATAACACCAGTTAGGTCTGGGTTAGGACTGGGTTATGCCCGCATCTGGCTCTTGATTTTGACTTTTCCGCATACTTGTTGACCAGATCCTTGGTTTTCCCTGGTTTGAATCACGTAGTAATGTGATACCGCACTGAAACAGTCAATTAAACCTGGTTTCGATCAATATTTTAGAGGATAACACCGGTTAGGTCTGGGTTAGGACTGGGTTATGCCCGCATCTGGCTCATGATTTTGCCTTCTTCGCATACTTGTTGGGCAGATCCTGGGTTTATTCGGGTTTGAATCACGTAGTAATGTGGTACCACACTGAAACAGACAATTAAACCTGGTTTCGATCAATATTATAGAGGATAACACCGGTTAGGTCTGGGTTAGGTCTGGGTTATGCCCGCATCTCGCTCATGATTCTGCCTTCATCGCATTCTTGTTCGCCAGAACCTGGATTTTTTCGGGTTTGAATCACGTAGTAATGTGGTACCACACTGAAACAGACAATTAAACGAGGTTTCGATCAATATTTTAGAGGATAACACCGGTTAGGTCTGGGTTATGCCCGCATCTGGCTCTTGATTTTGACTCTTCCGCATACTTGTTGGCCAGATCCTAGGTTTTCCCTGGTTTGAATCACGTAGTAATGTGATACCGCACTGAAACAGTCAATTAAACCTGGTTTCGATCAATATTTTAGAGGATAACACCGGTTAGGTCTGGGTTAGGACTGGGTTATGCATTCACATCGCTCATGATTCTGCCTTCATCGCATTCTGGTTCGCCAGAACCTGGGTTTTTTCGGGTTTGAATCACGTAGTAATGTGGTACCACATTGAAACAGTCAATTAAGCCTGGTTTCGATCAATATTTTAGAGGATAACACCGGTTAGGTCTGGGTTAGGTCTGGGTTATGCCCGCATCTGGCTCATGATTTTGCCTTTTCCGCATACTTGTTGGCCAGATCCTGGGTTTTTTCGGGTTTGAATCACGTAGTAATGTGGTACCAGACTGAAACAGTCAATTAAACCTGGTTTCGATCCACATATTAGAGGATAACACCGGTTAGGTCTGGGTTAGGTCTGGGTTATGCCCGCATTTCGCTCATGATTCTGCCTTCATCGCATTCTCGTTCGCCAGAACCTGGGTTTTTTCGGGTTTGAATCACGTAGTAATGTGGTACCACACAGTAACAGTCAATTAAACCTGGATTCGATCCACATTTTATAGGATAACACCGGTTAGGTCTGGGATAGGTATGGGTTATGTCCGCATCTGGCTCATGATTTTGCTTTCTTCGCATACTTGTTGGCCAGTTCCTGGATTTTTTCGGGTTTGAATCACGTAGTAATGTGGTACCACACTGAAACAGACAATTAAACGAGGTTTCGATCAATATTTTAGAGGATAACACCGGTTAGGTCTGGGTTATGCCCGCATCTCGCTCATGATTCTGCCTTCATCGCATTCTTGTTCGCCAGAACCTGGATTTTTTCGGGTTTGAATCACGTAGTAATGTGGTACCACACTGAAACAGACAATTAAACGAGGTTTCGATCAATATTTTAGAGGATAACACCGGTTAGGTCTGGGTTATGCCCGCATCTGGCTCTTGATTTTGACTCTTCCGCATACTTGTTGGCCAGATCCTAGGTTTTCCCTGGTTTGAATCACGTAGTAATGTGATACCGCACTGAAACAGTCAATTAAACCTGGTTTCGATCAATATTTTAGAGGATAACACCGGTTAGGTCTGGGTTAGGACTGGGTTATGCATTCACATCGCTCATGATTCTGCCTTCATCGCATTCTGGTTCGCCAGAACCTGGGTTTTTTCGGGTTTGAATCACGTAGTAATGTGGTACCACATTGAAACAGTCAATTAAGCCTGGTTTCGATCAATATTTTAGAGGATAACACCAGTTAGGTCTGGGTTAGGACTGGGTTATGCCCGCATCTGGCTCTTGATTTTGACTTTTCCGCATACTTGTTGACCAGATCCTTGGTTTTCCCTGGTTTGAATCACGTAGTAATGTGATACCGCACTGAAACAGTCAATTAAACCTGGTTTCGATCAATATTTTGGAGGATAACACCGGTTAGGTCTGGGTTAGGACTGGGTTATGCCCGCATCTGGCTCATGATTTTGCCTTGTTCGCATACTTGTTGGGCAGATCCTGGGTTTTTTCGGGTTTGAATCACGTAGTAATGTGGTACCACACTGAAACAGACAATTAAACCTGGTTTCGATCAATATTATAGAGGATAACACCGGTTAGGTCTGGGTTAGGTCTGGGTTATGCCCGCATCTCGCTCATGATTCTGCCTTCATCGCATTCTTGTTCGCCAGAACCTGGATTTTTTCGGGTTTGAATCACGTAGTAATGTGGTACCACACTGAAACAGACAATTAAACGAGGTTTCGATCAATATTTTAGAGGATAACACCGGTTAGGTCTGGGTTATGCCCGCATCTGGCTCTTGATTTTGACTCTTCCGCATACTTGTTGGCCAGATCCTAGGTTTTCCCTGGTTTGAATCACGTAGTAATGTGATACCGCACTGAAACAGTCAATTAAACCTGGTTTCGATCAATATTTTAGAGGATAACACCGGTTAGGTCTGGGTTAGGACTGGGTTATGCATTCACATCGCTCATGATTCTGCCTTCATCGCATTCTGGTTCGCCAGAACCTGGGTTTTTTCGGGTTTGAATCACGTAGTAATGTGGTACCACATTGAAACAGTCAATTAAGCCTGGTTTCGATCAATATTTTAGAGGATAACACCGGTTAGGTCTGGGTTAGGTCTGGGTTATGCCCGCATCTGGCTCATGATTTTGCCTTTTCCGCATACTTGTTGGCCAGATCCTGGGTTTTTTCGGGTTTGAATCACGTAGTAATGTGGTACCAGACTGAAACAGTCAATTAAACCTGGTTTCGATCCACATATTAGAGGATAACACCGGTTAGGTCTGGGTTAGGTCTGGGTTATGCCCGCATTTCGCTCATGATTCTGCCTTCATCGCA
This sequence comes from Colletes latitarsis, assembly GCF_051014445.1. Taxonomy (NCBI): domain Eukaryota; kingdom Metazoa; phylum Arthropoda; class Insecta; order Hymenoptera; family Colletidae; genus Colletes; species Colletes latitarsis. The sequence goes on from NC_135147.1 coordinate 10,031,189, forward strand.
TTCTCGTTCGCCAGAACCTGGGTTTTTTCGGGTTTGAATCACGTAGTAATGTGGTACCACACAGTAACAGTCAATTAAACCTGGATTCGATCCACATTTTATAGGATAACACCGGTTAGGTCTGGGATAGGTATGGGTTATGTCCGCATCTGGCTCATGATTTTGCTTTCTTCGCATACTTGTTGGCCAGTTCCTGGGTTTTTTCGTGTTTGAATCACGTAGTAATGTGGTACCACACTGGAACAGACAATTAAACGAGGTTTCGATCAATATTTTAGAGGATAACACCGGTTAGGTCTGGGTTATGCCCGCATCTGGCTCTTGATTTTGACTTTTCCGCATACTTGTTGGCCAGATCCTTGGTTTTCCCTGGTTTGAATCACGTAGTAATATGATACCGCACTGATACAGTCAATTAAACCTGGTTTCGATCAATATTTTAGAGGATAACACCGGTTAGGTCTGGGTTAGGTCTGGGTTATGCCCGCATCTGGCTCATGATTTTGCCTTCATCGCATACTTGTTGGCCAGATCCTGGGTTTTTTCGTGTTTGAATCACGTAGTAATGTGGTACCACACTGGAAGAGACAATTAAACGAGGTTTCGATGAATATTTTAGAGGATAACACCGGTTAGGTCTGGGTTATGCCCGCATCTGGCTCTTGATTTTGACTTTTCCGCATACTTGTTGGCCAGATCCTTGGTTTTCCCTGGTTTGAATCACGTAGTAATATGATACCGCACTGAAACAGTCAATTAAACCTGGTTTCGATCAATATTTTGGAGGATAACACCGGTTAGGTCTGGGTTAGGGCTGGGTTATGCTTTCACATCGCTCATGATTCTGCCTTCATCCCATTCTCGTTCGCCAGAACCTGGGTTTTTTCGGGTTTGAATCACGTAGTAATGTGGTACCACACAGTAACAGTCAATTAAACCTGGATTCGATCCACATTTTAGAGGATGACACCGGTTAGGTCTGGGTTAGGTCCCGGTTATGCCCGCATCTGGCTCATGATTTTGCCTTCTTCGCATACTTGTGGGCGGATCCTGGGTTTTTTCGGGTTTGAATCACGTAGTAATGTGGTACCACACTGAAACAGACAATTAAACCTGGTTTCGATCAATATTTTAGACGATAACACCGGTTAGGTCTGGGTTAGGTCTGGGTTATGCCCGCATCTCGCTCATGATTCTGCCTTCATCGCATTCTTGTTCGCCAGAACCTGGGTTTTTTCGGGTTTGAATCACGTAGTAATGTGGTACCACACTGAAACAGTCAATTAAACCTGGTTTCGATCAATATTTTAGAGGATAACACCGGTTAGGTCTGGGTTAGGACTGGGTTATGCCCGCATCTGGCTCATGATTTTGCCTTCTTCGCATACTTGTTGGGCAGATCCTGGGTTTTTTCGGGTTTGAATCACGTAGTAATGTGGTACCACACTGAAACAGACAATTAAACCTGGTTTCGATCAATATTATAGAGGATAACACCGGTTAGGTCTGGGTTAGGTCTGGGTTATGCCCGCATCTCGCTCATGATTCTGCCTTCATCGCATTCTTGTTCGCCAGAACCTGGATTTTTTCGGGTTTGAATCACGTAGTAATGTGGTACCACACTGAAACAGACAATTAAACGAGGTTTCGATCAATATTTTAGAGGATAACACCGGTTAGGTCTGGGTTATGCCCGCATCTGGCTCATGATTTTGACTCTTCCGCATACTTGTTGGCCAGATCCTTGGTTTTCCCTGGTTTGAATCACGTAGTAATGTGATACCGCACTGAAACAGTCAATTAAACCTGGTTTCGATCAATATTTTAGAGGATAACACCGGTTAGGTCGGGGTTAGGACTGGGTTATGCATTCACATCGCTCATGATTCTGCCTTCATCGCATTCTGGTTTGACAGAACCTGGGTTTTTTCGGGTTTGAATCACGTAGTAATGTGGTACCACATTGAAACAGTCAATTAAGCCTGGTTTCGATCAATATTTTAGAAGATAACACCGGTTAGGTCTGGGTTAGGTCTGGGTTATGCCCGCATCTGGCTCATGATTTTGCCTTTTCCGCGTACTTGTTGGCCAGATCCTGGGTTTTTTCGGGTTTGAATCACGTAGTAATGTGGTACCAGACTGAAACAGTCAATTAAACCTGGTTTCGATCCACATATTAGAGGATAACACCGGTTAGGTCTGGGTTAGGTCTGGGTTATGCCCGCATTTCGCTCATGATTCTGCCTTCATCGCATTTTCGTTCGCCAGAACCTGGGTTTTTTCGGGTTTGAATCACGTAGAAATGTGGTACCACACAGTAACAGTCAATTAAACCTGGATTCGATCCACATTTTATAGGATAACACCGGTTAGGTCTGGGATAGGTATGGGTTATGTCCGCATCTGGCTCATGATTTTGCTTTCTTCGCATACTTGTTGGCCAGTTCCTGGGTTTTTTCGTGTTTGAATCACGTAGTAATGTGGTACCACACTGGAACAGACAATTAAACGAGGTTTCGATCAATATTTTAGAGGATAACACCGGTTAGGTCTGGGTTATGCCCGCATCTGGCTCTTGATTTTGACTTTTCCGCATACTTGTTGGCCAGATCCTTGGTTTTCCCTGGTTTGAATCACGTAGTAATATGATACCGCAGTGATACAGTCAATTAAACCTGGTTTCGATCAATATTTTAGAGGATAACACCGGTTAGGTCTGGGTTAGGACTGGGTTATGCCCGCATCTGGCTCATGATTTTGCCTTCTTCGCATACTTGTTGGCCAGGTCCTGGGTTTTTTCGTGTTTGAATCACGTAGTAATGTGGTACCACACTGGAACAGACAATTAAACGAGGTTTCGATCAATATTTTAGAGGATAACACCGGTTAGGTCTGGGTTATGCCCGCATCTGGCTCTTGATTTTGACTTTTCCGCATACTTGTTGGCCAGATCCTTGGTTTTCCCTGGTTTGAATCACGTAGTAATGTGATACCGCACTGAAACAGTCAATTAAACCTGGTTTCGATCAATATTTTAGTGGATAACACCGGTTAGGTCTGGGTTAGGACTGGGTTATGCTTTCACATCGCTCATGATTCTGCCTTCATCGCATTCTTGTTCGCCAGAACCTGGGTTTTTTCGGGTTTGAATCACGTAGTAATGTGGTACCACACTGAAACAGACAATTAAACCTGGTTTCGATCCACATTTTAAAGGATAACACCGGTTAGGTCTGGGTTAGGACTGGGTTATGCCCGCATCTGGCTCATGATTTTGCCTTCTTCGCATACTTGTTGGCCAGATCCTGGGTTTTTTCGGGTTTGAATCACGTCGTAATGTGGTACCACATTGAAACAGTCAATTAAACCTGGTTTCGATCCACATTTTTGAGGATAACACCGGTTAGGTCTGGGTTAGGTCTCGGTTATGCCCGCATCTGGCACATGATTTTGCCTTCTTCGCATGCTTGTTGGCCAGATCCTGGGTTTTTTTCTGGTTTGAATCACGTAGTAATGTGTTACCACACTGAGACAGACAATTAAACGAGGTTTCGATCAATATTTTAGAGGATAACACCGGTTAGGTCCGGGTTATGCCCGCATCTGGCTCTTGATTTTGACTTTTCCGCATACTTGTTGGCCAGATCCTTGGTTTTCCCTGGTTGAATCACGTAGTAATGTGTTACCACACTGAAACAGACAATTAAACGAGGTTTCGATCAATATTTTAGAGGATAACACCGGTTAGGTCTGGGTTATGCCCGCATCTGGCTCTTGATTTTGACTTTTCCGCATACTTGTTGGCCAGATCCTTGGTTTTCCCTGGTTTGAATCACGTAGTAATGCGATACCGCACTGAAACAGTCAATTAAACCTGGTTTCGATCAATATTTTAGTGGATAACACCGGTTAGGTCTGGGTTAGGACTGGGTTATGCATTCACATCGCTCATGATTCTGCCTTCATCGCATTCTTGTTCGCCAGAACCTGGGTTTTTTCGGGTTTGAATCACGTAGTAATGTGGTACCACACTGAAACAGACAATTAAACCTGGTAACGATCCACATTTTAGAGGATAACACCGGTTAGGTCTGGGTTAGGACTGGGTTATGCCCGCATCTGGCTCATGATTTTGCCTTCTTCGCATACTTGTTGGCCAGATCCTGGGTTTTTTCGGGTTTGAATCACGTAGTAATGTGGTACCACACTGAAACAGACAATTAAACCTGGTTTCGATCAATATTTTAGAGGATAACACCGGTTAGGTCTGGGTTAGGTCTGGGTTATGCCCGCATCTCGCTCATGATTCTGCCTTCATCGCATTCTTGTTCGCCAGAACCTGGGTTTTTTCGGGTTTGAATCACGTAGTAATGTGGTACCACACTGAAACAGTCAATTAAACCTGGTTTCGATCCACATTTTAGAGGATAACACCGGTTAGGTCAGGGTTAGGTCTGGGTTATGCCCGCATCTGACACATGATTTTGCCTTCTTCGCATGCTTGTTGGCCAGATCCTGGGTTTTTTTCTGGTTTGAATCACGTAGTAATGTGGTACCACACTGAAACAGACAATGAAACGAGGTTTCGATCAGTATTTTAGAGGATAACACCGGTTAGGTCCGGGTTATGCCCGCATCTGGCTCTTGATTTTGACTTTTCCGCATACTTGTTGGCCAGATCCTTGGTTTTCCCTGGTTTGAATCACGTAGTAATGTGATACCGCACTGAAACAGTCAATTAAACCTGGTTTCGATCAATATTTTAGAGGAGAACACCGGTTAGGTCTGGGTTAGGACTGGGTTATGCCCGCACCTGGCTCATGATTTTGCCTTCTTCGCATACTTCTTGGCCAGATCCTTGGTCCTCTCTGGTTTGAATCACGTAGTAATGTGGTACCACACTGAAACAGACAATTAAACCTGGTTCCGATCCACATTTTAGGGGATAACACCGGTTAGGTCTGGGTTAGATCTGGGTTATGCCCGCATCTCGCTCATGATTCTGCCTTCATCGCATTCTTGTTCGCCAGAACCTGGGTTTCTTCTGGTTTGAATCACGTAGTAATGTGGTACCACACTGAAACAGACAATTAAACGAGGTTTCGATCAATATTTTAGAGGATAACACCGGTTAGGTCTGGGTTATGCCCGCATCTGGATCTTGATTTTGACTTTTCCGCATACTTGTTGGCTAGATCCTTGGTTTTCCCTGGTTTGAATCACGTAGTAATGTGATACCGCACTGAAACAGTCAATTAAACCTGGTTTCGATCAATATTTTAGAGGATAACACCGGTTAGGTCTGGGTTAGGACTGGGTTATGCCCGCATCTGGCTCATGATTTTGCCTTCTTCGCATACTTGTTGGCCAGATCCTGGGGTTTTTCGGGTTTGAATCACGTAGTAATGTGGTACCACACTGAAACAGACAATTAAACCTGGTTTCGATCCACATTTTAGAGGATAACACCGGTTAGGTCTGGGTTAGGTCTGGGTTATGCCCGCATCTGGCACTTGATTTTGCCTTCTTCGCATGCTTGTTGGCCAGATCCTGGGTTTTTTTCTGGTTTGAATCACGTAGTAATGTGTTACCACACTGAAACAGACAATTAAACGAGGTTTCGATCAATATTTTAGAGGATAACACCGGTTAGGTCTGGGTTATGCCCGCATCTGGCTCTTGATTTTGACTTTTCCGCATACTTGTTGGCTAGATCCTTGGTTTTCCCTGGTTTGAATCACGTAGTAATGTGATACCGCACTGAAACAGTCAATTAAACCTGGTTTCGATCAATATTTTAGAGGATAACACCGGTTAGGTCTGGGTTAGGACTGGGTTATGCATTCACATCGCTCATGATTCTGCCTTCATCGCATTCTTGTTCGCCAGAACCTGGGTTTTTTCGGGTTTGAATCACGTAGTAATGTGGTACCACACTGAAACAGACAATTAAACCTGGTTACGAACCACATTTTAGAGGATAACACCGGTTAGGTCTGGGTTAGGACTGGGTTATGCCCGCATCTGGCTCATGATTTTGCCTTCTTCGCATACTTGTTGGCCAGATCCTGGGGTTTTTCGGGTTTGAATCACGTCGTAATGTGGTACCACATTGAAACAGTCAATTAAACCTGGTTTCGATCCACATTTTTGAGGATAACACCGGTTAGGTCTGGGTTAGGTCTGGGTTATGCCCGCATCTGGCACATGATTTTGCCTTCTTCGCATGCTTGTTGGCCAGATCCTGGGTTTTTTTCTGGTTTGAATCACGTAGTAATGTGGTACCACACTGAAACAGACAATTAAACGAGGTTTCGATCAATATTTTAGAGGATAACACCGGTTAGGTCTGGGTTATGCCCGCATCTGGCTCTTGATTTTGACTTTTCCGCATACTTGTTGGCCAGATCCTTGGTTTTCCCTGGTTTGAATCACGTAGTAATGTGATACCGCACTGAAACTGTCAATTAAACCTGGTTTCGGTCAATATTTTAGAGGATAACACCAGTTAGGTCTGGGTTAGGTCTGGGTTATGCCCGCATCTGGCTCATGATTTTGCCTTCTTCGCATACTTGTTGGCCAGATCCTGGGTTTTTTCGAGTTCGAATCACGTAGTAATGTGGTACCACACTGAAACAGACAATTAAACCTGGTTTCGATCAATATTTTAGAGGATAACACCGGTTAGGTCTGGGTTATGCCCGCATCTGGCTCTTGATTTTGACTTTTCCGCATACTTGTTGGCCAGATCCTTGGTTTTCCCTGGTTTGAATCACGTAGTAATGTGATACCGCACTGAAACAGTCAATTAAACCTGGTTTCGATCAATATTTTAGAGGATAACACCGGTTAGGTCTGGGTTAGGACTGGGTTATGCCCGCACCAGGCTCATGATTTTGCCTTCTTCGCATACTTCTTGGCCAGATCCTTGGTCCTCTCTGGTTTGAATCACGTAGTAATGTGGTACCACACTGAAACAGACAATTAAACCTGGTTCCGATCCACATTTTAGGGGATAACACCGGTTAGGTCTGGGTTAGATCTGGGTTATGCCCGCATCTCGCTCATGATTCTGCCTTCATCGCATTCTTGTTCGCCAGAACCTGGGTTTTTTCTGGTTTGAATCACGTAGTAATGTGGTACCACACTGAAACAGACAATTAAACGAGGTTTCGATCAATATTTTAGAGGATAACACCGGTTAGGTCTGGGTTATGCCCGCATCTGGATCTTGATTTTGACTTTTCCGCATACTTGTTTGCCAGATCCTTGGTTTTCGCTGGTTTGAATCACGTAGTAATGTGATACCGCACTGAAACAGTCAATTAAACCTGGTTTCGATCAATATTTTAGAGGATAACACCGGTTAGGTCTGGGTTAGGACTGGGTTATGCCCGTATCTGGCTCATGATTTTGCCTTCTTCGCATACTTGTTGGCCAGATCCTGGGGTTTTTCGGGTTTGAATCACGTAGTAATGTGGTACCACACTGAAACAGACAATTAAACCTGGTTTCGATCCACATTTTAGAGGATAACACCGGTTAGGTCTGGGTTAGGTCTGGGTTATGCCCGCATCTGGCACATGATTTTGCCTTCTTCGCATGCTTGTTGGCCAGATCCTGGGTTTTTTTCTGGTTTGAATCACGTAGTAATGTGTTACCACACTGAAACAGACAATTAAACGAGGTTTCGATCAATATTTTAGAGGATAACACCGGTTAGGTCTGGGTTATGCCCGCATCTGGCTCTTGATTTTGACTTTTCCGCATACTTGTTGGCCAGATCCTTGGTTTTCCCAGGTTTGAATCACGTAGTAATGTGATACCGCACTGAAACAGTCAATTAAACCTGGTTTCGATCAATATTTTAGTGGATAACACCGGTTAGGTCTGGGTTAGGACTGGGTTATGCATTCACATCGCTCATGATTCTGCCTTCATCGCATTCTTGTTCGCCAAAACCTGGGTTTTTTCGGGTTTGAATCACGTAGTAATGTGGTACCACACTGAAACAGACAATTAAACCTGGTTACGATCCACATTTTAGAGGATAACACCGGTTAGGTCTGGGTTAGGACTGGGTTATGCCCGCATCTGGCTCATGATTTTGCCTTCTTCGCATACTTGTTGGCCAGACCCTGGGTTTTTTCGGGTTTGTATCACGTAGTAATGTGGTACCACACTGAAACAGACAATTAAACGAGGTTTCGATCAATATTTGATAGGATAACACCGGTTAGGTCTGGGTTATGCCCGCATCTGGCTCTTGATTTTGACTTTTCCGCATACTTGTTGGCCAGATCCTTGGTTTTCCCTGGTTTGAATCACGTAGTAATGTGATACCGCACTGAAACAGTCAATTAAACCTGGTTTCGATCAATATTTTAGTGGATAACACCGGTTAGGTCTGGGTTAGGACTGGGTTATGCTTTCACATCGCTCATGATTCTGCCTTCATCGCATTCTTGTTCGCCAGAACCTGGGTTTTTTCGGGTTTGAATCACGTAGTAATGTGGTACCACACTGAAACAGACAATTAAACCTGGTTTCGATCCACATTTTAAAGGATAACACCGGTTAGGTCTGGGTTAGGACTGGGTTATGCCCGCATCTGGCTCATGATTTTGCCTTCTTCGCATACTTGTTGGCCAGATCCTGGGTTTTTTCGGGTTTGAATCACGTCGTAATGTGGTACCACATTGAAACAGTCAATTAAACCTGGTTTCGATCCACATTTTTGAGGATAACACCGGTTAGGTCTGGGTTAGGTCTGGGTTATGCCCGCATCTGGCACATGATTTTGCCTTCTTCGCATGCTTGTTGGCCAGATCCTGGGTTTTTTTCTGGTTTGAATCACGTAGTAATGTGGTACCACACTGAAACAGACAATGAAACGAGGTTTCGATCAATATTTTAGAGGATAACACCGGTTAGGTCCGGGTTATGCCCGCATCTGGCTCTTGATTTTGACTTTTCCGCATACTTGTTGGCCAGATCCTTGGTTTTCCCTGGCTTGAATCACGTAGTAATGTGATACCGCACTGAAACAGTCAATTAAACCTGGTTTCGATCAATATTTTAGAGGATAACACCGGTTAGGTCTGGGTTAGGACTGGGTTATGCCCGCATCTGGCTCATGATTTTGCCTTCTTCGCATACTTCTTGGCCAGATCCTTATTCCTCTCTGGTTTGAATCACGTAGTAATGTGGTACCACACTAAAACAGACAATTAAACCTGGTTCCGATCCACTTTTTAGAGGAGAACACCGGTTAGGTCTGGGTTAGGACTGGGTTATGCTTTCACATCGCTCATGATTCTGCCTTCATCGCATTCTTGTTCGCCAGAACCTGGGTTTTTTCTGGTTTGAATCACGTAGTAATGTGGTACCACACTGAAACAGACAATTAAACGAGGTTTCGATCAATATTTTAGAGGATAACACCGGTTAGGTCTGGGTTATGCCCGCATCTGGATCTTGATTTTGACTTTTCCGCATACTTGTTGGCTAGATCCTTGGTTTTCCCTGGTTTGAATCACGTAGTAATGTGATACCGCACTGAAACAGTCAATTAAACCTGGTTTCGATCAATATTTTAGAGGATAACACCGGTTAGGTCTGGGTTAGGACTGGGTTATGCCCGCATCTGGCTCATGATTTTGCCTTCTTCGCATACTTGTTGGCCAGATCCTGGGGTTTTTCGGGTTTGAATCACGTAGTAATGTGGTACCACACTGAAACAGACAATTAAACCTGGTTTCGATCCACATTTTAGAGGATAACACCGGTTAGGTCTGGGTTAGGTCTGGGTTATGCCCGCATCTGGCACTTGATTTTGCCTTCTTCGCATGCTTGTTGGCCAGATCCTGGGTTTTTTTCTGGTTTGAATCACGTAGTAATGTGTTACCACACTGAAACAGACAATTAAACGAGGTTTCGATCAATATTTTAGAGGATAACACCGGTTAGGTCTGGGTTATGCCCGCATCTGGCTCTTGATTTTGACTTTTCCGCATACTTGTTGGCCAGATCCTTGGTTTTCCCTGGTTTGAATCACGTAGTAATGTGATACCGCACTGAAACAGTCAATTAAACCTGGTTTCGATCAATATTTTAGTGGATAACACCGGTTAGGTCTGGGTTAGGACTGGGTTATGCATTCACATCGCTCATGATTCTGCCTTCATCGCATTCTTGTTCGCCAGAACCTGGGTTTTTTCGGGTTTGAATCACGTAGTAATGTGGTACCACACTGAAACAGACAATTAAACCTGGTTACGATCCACATTTTAGAGGATAACACCGGTTAGGTCTGGGTTAGGACTGGGTTATGCCCGCATCTGGCTCATGATTTTGCCTTCTTCGCATACTTGTTGGCCAGATCCTGGGTTTTTTCGGGTTTGTATCACGTAGTAATGTGGTACCACACTGAAACAGACAATTAAACAAGGTTTCGATGAATATTTGAGAGGATAACACCGGTTAGGTCTGGGTTATGCCCGCATCTGGCTCTTGATTTTGACTTTTCCGCATACTTGTTGGCCAGATCCTTGGTTTTCCCTGGTGTGAATCACGTAGTAATGTGATACCGCACTGAAACAGTCAATTAAACCTGGTTTCGATCAATATTTTAGTGGATAACACCGGTTAGGTCCGGGTTAGGACTGGGTTATGCTTTCACATCGCTCATGATTCTGCCATCATCGCATTCTTGTTCGCCAGAACCTGCGTTTTTTCGGCTTTGAATCACGTAGTAATGTGGTACCACACTGGAACAGTCAATTAAACCTGGTTTCGATCAATATTTTAGAGGATAACACCACTTAGGTCTGGGTTAGGACTGGGTTATGCCCGCATCTGGCTCATGATTTTGCCTTCTTCGCATACTTGTTGGCCAGATCCTGGGTTTTTTCGGGTTTTTATCACGTAGTAATGTGGTACCACACTGAAACAGACAATTAAACCTGGTTTCGATCAATAATTTAGAGGATAACACCGGTTAGGTCTGGGTTAGGTCTGGGTTATGCCCGCATCTCGCTCATGATTCTGCCTTCATCGCATTCTTGTTCGCCAGAACCTGGGTTTTTTCGGGTTTGAATCACGTAGTAATGTGGTACCACACTGGAACAGTCAATTAAACCTGGTTTCGATCAATATTTTAGAGGATAACACCAGTTAGGTCTGGGTTAGGACTGGGTTATGCCCGCATCTGGCTCATGATTTTGCCTTCATCGCATTCTTGTTCGCCAGAACCTGGGGTTTTTCGGGTTTGAATCACGTAGTAATGTGGTACCACACTGAAACAGACAATTAAACCTGGTTTCGATCCACATTTTAGAGGATAACACCGGTTAGGTCTGGGTTAGGACTGGGTTATGCCCGCATCTGGCTCATGATTTTGCCTTCTTCGCATACTTGTTGGCCAGATCCTGGGTTTTTTCGGGTTTGAATCACGTAGTAATGTGATACCGCACTGAAACAGTCAATTAAACCTGGTTTCGATCCACATTCTTGAGGATAACACCGGTTAGGTCTGGGTTAGGTCTGGGTTATGCCCGCATCTGGCACATGATTTTGCCTTCTTCGCATGCTTGTTGGCCAGATCCTGGGTTTTTTTCTGGTTTGAATCACGTAGTAATGTGGTACCACACTGAAGCAGACAATTAAACGAGGTTTCGATCAATATTTTAGAGGATAACACCGGTTAGGTCTGGGTTATGCCCGCATCTGGCTCTTGATTTTGACTTTTCCGCATACTTGTTGGCCAGATCCTCGGTTTTCCCTGGTTTGAATCACGTAGTAATGTGATACCGCACTGAAACAGTCAATTAAACCTGGTTTCGATCAATATTTTAGAGGATAACACCAGTTAGGTCTGGGTTAGGACTGGGTTATGCCCGCATCTGGCTCATGATTTTGCCTTCTTCGCATACTTGTTGGCCAGATCCTGGGTTTTTTCGGGTTTGAATCACGTAGTAATGTGGTACCACACTGAAACAGACAATTAAACCTGGTTCCGATCCACATTTTAGGGGATAACACCGGTTAGGTCAGGGTTAGATCTGGGTTATGCCCGCATCTCGCTCATGATTCTGCCTTCATCGCATTCTTGTTCGCCAGAACCTGGGTTTTTTCGGGTTTGAATCACGTAGTAATGTGGTACCACACTGAAACAGACAATTAAACCTGGTTTCGATCCACATTTTAGAGGATAACACCGGTTAGGTCTGGGTTAGGTCTGGGTTATGCCCGCATCTGGCACATGATTTTGCCATCTTCGCATGCTTGTTGGCCAGATCCTGGGTTTTTTTCTGGTTTGAATCACGTAGTAATGTGTTACCACACTGAAACAGACAATTAAACGAGGTTTCGATCAATATTTTAGAGGATAACACCGGTTAGGTCTGGGTTATGCCCGCATCTGGCTCTTGATTTTGACTTTTCCGCATACTTGTTGGCCAGATCCTTGGTTTTCCCTGGTTTGAATCACGTAGTAATGTGATACCGCACTGAAACAGTCAATTAAATCTGGTTTCGATCAATATTTTAGTGGATAACACCGGTTAGGACTGGGTTAGGACTGGGTTATGCATTCACATCGCTCATGATTCTGCCTTCATCGCATTCTTGTTCGCCAGATCCTGGGTTTTTTCGGGTTTGTATCACGTAGTAATGTGGTACCACACTGAAACAGACAATTAAACGAGGTTTCGATCAATATTTGAGAGGATAACACCGGTTAGGTCTGGGTTATGCCCGCATCTGGCTCTTGATTTTGACTTTTCCGCATACTTGTTGGCCAGATCCTTGGTTTACCCTGGTTTGAATCACGTAGTAATGTGATACCGCACTGAAACAGTCAATTAAACCTGGTTTCGATCAATATTTTAGAGGATAACACCAGTTAGGTCTGGGTTAGGTCTGGGTTATGCCCGCATCTGGCTCATGATTTTGCCTTCTTCGCATACTTGTTGGCCAGATCCTGGGTTTTTTCGGGTTTGAATCACGTAGTAATGTGGTACCACACTGAAACAGACAATTAAACCTGGTTTCGATCAATATTTTAGAGGATAACACCGGTTAGGTCTGGGTTAGGTCTGGGTTATGCCCGCATCGCGCTCATGATTCTGCCTTCATCGCATTCTTGTTCGCCAGAACCTGGGTTTTTTCGGGTTTGAATCACGTAGTAATGTGGTACCACACTGAAACAGTCAATTAAACCTGGTTTCGATCTACATTTTAGAGGATAACACCGGTTAGGTCTGGGTTAGGTCTGGGTTATGCCCGCAACTGACACATGATTTTGCCTTCTTCGCATGCTTGTTGGCCAGATCCTGGGTTTTTTTCTGGTTTGAATCACGTAGTAATGTGGTACCACACTGAAACAGACAATGAAACGAGGTTTCGATCAATATTTTAGAGGATAACACCGGTTAGGTCCGGGTTATGCCCGCATCTGGCTCTTGATTTTGACTTTTCCGCATACTTGTTGGCCAGATCCTTGGTTTCCCTGGTTTGAATCACGTAGTAATGTGATTCCGCACTGAAACAGTCAATTAAACCTGGTTTCGATCAATATTTTAGAGGATAACACCGGTTAGGTCTGGGTTAGGACTGGGTTATGCCCGCATCTGGCTCATGATTTTGCCTTCTTCGCATACTTCTTGGCCAGATCCTTGGTCCTCTCTGGTTTGAATCACGTAGTAATGTGGTACCACACTGAAACAGACAATTAAACCTGGTTCCGATCCACATTTTAGGGGATAACACCGGTTAGGTCTGGGTTAGATCTGGGTTATGCCCGCATCTCGCTCATGATTCTGCCTTCATCGCATTCTTGTTCGCCAGAACCTGGGTTTTTTCTGGTTTGAATCACGTAGTAATGTGGTACCACACTGAAACAGACAATTAAACGAGGTTTCGATCAATATTTTAGAGGATAACACCGGTTAGGTCTGGGTAATGCCCGCATCTGGATCTTGATTTTGACTTTTCCGCATACTTGTTGGCTAGATCCTTGGTTTTCCCTGGTTTGAATCACGTAGTAATGTGATACCGCACTGAAACAGTCAATTAAACCTGGTTTCGATCAATATTTTAGAGGATAACACCGGTTAGGTCTGGGTTAGGACTGGGTTATGCCCGCATCTGGCTCATGATTTTGCCTTCTTCGCATACTTGTTGGCCAGATCCTGGGGTTTTTCGGGTTTGAATCACGTAGTAATGTGGTACCACACTGAAACAGACAATTAAACCTGGTTTCGATCCACATTTTAGAGGATAACACCGGTTAGGTCTGGGTTAGGTCTGGGTTATGCCCGCATCTGGCACATGATTTTGCCTTCTTCGCATGCTTGTTGGCCAGATCCTGGGTTTTTTTCTGGTTTGAATCACGTAGTAATGTGTTACCACACTGAAACAGACAATTAAACGAGGTTTCGATCAATATTTTAGAGGATAACACCGGTTAGGTCTGGGTTATGCCCGCATCTGGCTCTTGATTTTGACTTTTCCGCATACTTGTTGGCCAGATCCTTGGTTTTCCCTGGTTTGAATCACGTAGTAATGTGATACCGCACTGAAACAGTCAATTAAACCTGGTTTCGATCAAAATTTTAGAGGATAACACCAGTTAGGTCTGGGTTAGGACTGGGTTATGCCCGCATCTAGCCCATGATTTTGCCTTCTTCGCATACTTGTTGGCCAGATCCTGGGTTTTTTTCTGGTTTGAATCACGTAGTAATGTGGTACCACACTGAAACAGAAAATGAAACGAGGTTTCGATCAATATTTTAGAGGATAACACCGGTTAGGTCCGGGTTATGCCCGCATCTGGCTCTTGATTTTGACTTTTCCGCATACTTGTTGGCCAGATCCTTGGTTTTCTCTGGTTTGAATCACGTAGTAATGTGATACCGCACTGAAACAGTCAATTAAACCTGGTTTCGATCAATATTTTAGAGGATAACACCGGTTAGGTCTGGGTTAGGACTGGGTTATGCCCGCATCTGGCTCATGATTTTGCCTTCTTCGCATACTTCTTGGCCAGATCCTTGGTCCTCTCTGGTTTGAATCACGTAGTAATGTGGTACCACACTGAAACAGACAATTAAACCTGGTTCCGATCCACATTTTAGGGGATAACACCGGTTAGGTCTGGGTTAGATCTGGGTTATGCCCGCATCTCGCTCATGATTCTGCCTTCATCGCATTCTTGTTCGCCAGAACCTGGGTTTTTTCTGGTTTGAATCACGTAGTAATGTGATACCGCACTGAAACAGTCAATTAAACCTGGTTTCGATCAATATTTTAGAGGATAACACCAGTTAGGTCTGGGTTAGGACTGGGTTATGCCCGCATCTAGCCCATGATTTTGCCTTCTTCGCATACTTGTTGGCCAGATCCTGGGTTTTTTTCTGGTTTGAATCACGTTGTAATGTGGTACCACACTGAAACAGACAATTAAACGAGGTTTCGATCAATATTTTAGAGGATAACACCGGTTAGGTCTGGGTTATGCCCGCATCTGGATCTTGATTTTGACTTTTCCGCATACTTGTTGGCTAGATCCTTGGTTTTCCCTGGTTTGAATCACGTAGTAATGTGATACCGCACTGAAACGGTCAATTAAACCTGGTTTCGATCAATATTTTAGAGGATAACACCGGTTAGGTCTGGGTTAGGACTGGGTTATGCCCGCATCTGGCTCATGATTTTGCCTTCTTCGCATACTTGTTGGCCAGATCCTGGGGTTTTTCGGGTTTGAATCACGTCGTAATGTGGTACCACATTGAAACAGTCAATTAAACCTGGTTTCGATCCACATTTTTGAGGATAACACCGGTTAGGTCTGGGATAGGTCTGGGTTATGCCCGCATCTGGCACATGATTTTGCCTTCTTCGCATGCTTGTTGGCCAGATCCTGGGTTTTTTTCTGGTTTGAATCACGTAGTAATGTGGTACCGCACTGAAACAGACAATTAAACGAGGTTTCGATCAATATTTTAGAGGATAACACCGGTTAGGTCTGGGTTATGCCCGCATCTGGCTCTTGATTTTGACTTTTCCGCATACTTGTTGGCCAGATCCTTGGTTTTCCCTGGTTTGAATCACGAAGTAATGTGATACCGCACTGAAACAGTCAATTAAACCTGGTTTCGATCAATATTTTAGAGGATAACACCAGTTAGGTCTGGGTTAGGACTGGGTTATGCCCGCATCTAGCTCATGATTTTGCCTTCTTCGCATACTTGTTGGCCAGATCCTGGGTTTTTTCGGGTTTGAATCACGTAGTAATGTGGTACCACACTGAAACAGACAATTAAACCTGGTTTCGATCAATATTTTAGAGGATAACACCGGTTAGGTCTGGGTTAGGTCTGGGTTATGCCCGCATCTCGCTCATGATTCTGCCTTCATCGCATTCTTGTTCGCCAGAACCTGGGTTTTTTCGGGTTTGAATCACGTAGTAATGTGGTACCGCACTGAAACAGTCAATTAAACCTGGTTTCGATCTACATTTTAGAGGATAACACCGGTTAGGTCTGGGTTAGGTCTGGGTTATGCCCGCATCTGACACATGATTTTGCCTTCTTCGCATGCTTGTTGGCCAGATCCTGGGTTTTTTTCTGGTTTGAATCACGTAGTAATGTGGTACCACACTGAAACAGACAATGAAACGAGGTTTCGATCAATATTTTAGAGGATAACACCGGTTAGGTCCGGGTTATGCCCGCATCTGGCTCTTGATTTTGACTTTTCCGCATACTTGTTGGCCAGATCCTTGGTTTCCCTGGTTTGAATCACGTAGTAATGTGATTCCGCACTGAAACAGTCAATTAAACCTGGTTTCGATCAATATTTTAGAGGATAACACCGGTTAGGTCTGGGTTAGGACTGGGTTATGCCCGCATCTGGCTCATGATTTTGCCTTCTTCGCATACTTCTTGGCCAGATCCTTGGTCCTCTCTGGTTTGAATCACGTAGTAATGTGGTACCACACTGAAACAGACAATTAAACCTGGTTCCGATCCACATTTTAGGGGATAACACCGGTTAGGTCTGGGTTAGATCTGGGTTATGCCCGCATCTCGCTCATGATTCTGCCTTCATCGCATTCTTGTTCGCCAGAACCTGGGTTTTTTCTGGTTTGAATCACGTAGTAATGTGGTACCACACTGAAACAGACAATTAAACGAGGTTTCGATCAATATTTTAGAGGATAACACCGGTTAGGTCTGGGTTATGCCCGCATCTGGATCTTGATTTTGACTTTTCCGCATACTTGTTGGCTAGATCCTTGGTTTTCCCTGGTTTGAATCACGTAGTAATGTGATACCGCACTGAAACAGTCAATTAAACCTGGTTTCGATCAATATTTTAGAGGATAACACCGGTTAGGTCTGGGTTAGGACTGGGTTATGCCCGCATCTGGCTCATGATTTTGCCTTCTTCGCATACTTGTTGGCCAGATCCTGGGGTTTTTCGGGTTTGAATCACGTCGTAATGTGGTACCACACTGAAACAGACAATTAAACCTGGTTTCGATCCACATTTTAGAGGATAACACCGGTTAGGTCTGGGTTAGGTCTGGGTTATGCCCGCATCTGGCACATGATTTTGCCTTCTTCGCATGCTTGTTGGCCAGATCCTGGGTTTTTTTCTGGTTTGAATCACGTAGTAATGTGTTACCACACTGAAACAGACAATTAAACGAGGTTTCGATCAATATTTTAGAGGATAACACCGGTTAGGTCTGGGTTATGCCCGCATCTGGCTCTTGATTTTGACTTTTCCGCATACTTGTTGGCCAGATCCTTGGTTTTCCCTGGTTTGAATCACGTAGTAATGTGATACCGCACTGAAACAGTCAATTAAACCTGGTTTCGATCAATATTTTAGAGGATAACACCAGTTAGGTCTGGGTTAGGACTGGGTTATGCCCGCATCTAGCTCATGATTTTGCCTTCTTCGCATACTTGTTGGCCAGATCCTGCGTTTTTTCGGGTTTGAATCACGTAGTAATGTGGTACCACACTGAAACAGACAATTAAACCTGGTTACGATCCACATTTTAGAGGATAACACCGGTTAGGTCTGGGTTAGGACTGGGTTATGCCCGCATCTGGCTCATGATTTTGCCTTCTTCGCATACTTGTTGGCCAGATCCTGGGTTTTTTCGGGTTTGTATCACGTAGTAATGTGGTACCACACTGAAACAGACAATTAAACGAGGTTTCGATCAATATTTGAGAGGATAACACCGGTTAGGTCTGGGTTATGCCCGCATCTGGCTCTTGATTTTGACTTTTCCGCATACTTGTTGGCCAGATCCTTGGTTTTCCCTGGTTTGAATCACGTAGTAATGTGATACCGCACTGAAACAGTCAATTAAACCTGGTTTCGATCAATATTTTAGAGGATAACACCGGTTAGGTCTGGGTTAGGACTGGGTTATGCCCGCATCTGGCTCATGATTTTGCCTTCTTCGCATACTTGTTGGCCAGATCCCGGGTTTTTTAGGGTTTGAATCACGTCGTAATGTGGCACCACATTGAAACAGTCAATTAAACCTGGTTTCGATCCACATTTTTGAGGATAACACCGGTTAGGTCTGGGTTAGGTCTGGGTTATGCCCGCATCTGGCAAATGATTTTGCCTTCTTCGCATGCTTGTTGGCCAGATCCTGGGTTTTTTTCTGGTTTGAATCACGTAGTAATGTGGTACCACACTGAAACAGACAATTAAACGAGGTTTCGATCAACATTTTACAGGATAACACCGGTTAGGTCTGGGTTATGCCCGCATCTGGCTCTTGATTTTGACTTTTCCGCATACTTGTTGGCCAGATCCTCGGTTTTCCCTGGTTTGAATCACGTAGTAATGTGATACCGCACTGAAACAGTCAATTAAACCTGGTTTCGATCAATATTTTAGAGGATAACACCAGTTAGGTCTGGGTTAGGACTGGGTTATGCCCGCATCTGGCTCATGATTTTGCCTTCTTCGCATACTTGTTGGCCAGATCCCGGGTTTTTTAGGGTTTGAATCACGTCGTAATGTGGCACCACATTGAAACAGTCAATTAAACCTGGTTTCGATCAATATTTGAGAGGATAACACCGGTTAGGTCTGGGTTATGCCCGCATCTGGCTCTTGATTTTGACTTTTCCGCATACTTGTTGGCCAGATCCTTGGTTTTCCCTGGTTTGAATCACGTAGTAATGTGATACCGCACTGAAACAGTCAATTAAACCTGGTTTCGATCAATATTTTAGAGGATAACACCGGTTAGGTCTGGGTTAGGACTGGGTTATGCCCGCATCTGGCTCATGATTTTGCCTTCTTCGCATACTTGTTGGCCAGATCCTGGGTTTTTTCGGGTTTGTATCACGTAGTAATGTGGTACCACACTGAAACAGACAATTAAACGAGGTTTCGATCAATATTTGAGAGGATAACACCGGTTAGGTCTGGGTTATGCCCGCATCTGGCTCTTGATTTTGACTTTTCCGCATACTTGTTGGCCAGATCCTGGGTTTTCCCTGGTTTGAATCACGTAGTAATGTGATACCGCACTGAAACAGTCAATTAAACCTGGTTTCGATCAATATTTTAGTGGATAACACCGGTTAGGTCTGGGTTAGGACTGGGTTATGCTTTCACATCGCTCATGATTCTGCCATCATCGCATTCTTGTTCGCCAGAACCTGGGTTTTTTCGGGTTTGAATCACGTAGTAATGTGGTACCACACTGAAACAGACAATTAAACCTGGTTTCGATCCACATTTTAGAGGATAACACCGGTTAGGTCTGGGTTAGGACTGGGTTATGCCCGCATCTGGCTCATGATTCTGCCTTCTTCGCATACTTCTTGGCCAGATCCTTGGTCCTCTCTGGTTTGAATCACGTAGTAACGTGATACCGCACTGAAACAGTCAATTAAACCTGGTTTCGATCAATATTTTAGAGGATAACACCGGTTAGGTCTGGGTTAGGTCTGGGTTATGCCCGCATCTGACACATGATTTTGCCTTCTTCGCATGCTTGTTGGCCAGATCCTGGGTTTTTTTCTGGTTTGAATCACGTAGTAATGTGGTACCACACTGAAACAGACAATGAAACGAGGTTTCGATCAATATTTTAGAGGATAACACCGGTTAGGTCCGGGTTATGCCCGCATCTGGCTCTTGATTTTGACTTTTCCGCATACTTGTTGGCCAGATCCTTGGTTTTCCCTGGTTTGAATCACGTAGTAATGTGATACCGTACTGAAACAGTCAATTAAACCTGGTTTCGATCAATATTTTAGAGGATAACACCGGTTAGGTCTGGGTTAGGACTGGGTTATGCCCGCATCTGGCTCATGATTTTGCCTTCTTCGCATACTTCTTGGCCAGATCCTTGGTCCTCTCTGGTTTGAATCACGTAGTAATGTGGTACCACACTGAAACAGACAATTAAACCTGGTTCCGATCCACATTTTAGGGGATAACACCGGTTAGGTCTGGGTTAGATCTGGGTTATGCCCGCATCTCGCTCATGATTCTGCCTTCATCGCATTCTTGTTCGCCAGAACCTGGGTTTTTTCTGGTTTGAATCACGTAGTAATGTGGTACCACACTGAAACAGACAATTAAACGAGGTTTCGATCAATATTTTAGAGGATAACACCGGTTAGGTCTGGGTTATGCCCGCATCTGGATCTTGATTTTGACTTTTCCGCATACTTGTTGGCTAGATCCTTGGTTTTCCCTGGTTTGAATCACGTAGTAATGTGATACCGCACTGAAACAGTCAATTAAACCTGGTTTCGATCAATATTTTAGAGGATAACACCGGTTAGGTCTGGGTTAGGACTGGGTTATGCCCGCATCTGGCTCATGATTTTGCCTTCTTCGCATACTTGTTGGCCAGATCCTGGGGTTTTTCGGGTTTGAATCACGTCGTAATGTGGTACCACATTGAAACAGTCAATTAAACCTGGTTTCGATCCACATTTTTGAGGATAACACCGGTTAGGTCTGGGATAGGTCTGGGTTATGCCCGCATCTGGCACATGATTTTGCCTTCTTCGCATGCTTGTTGGCCAGATCCTGGGTTTTTTTCTGGTTTGAATCACGTAGTAATGTGGTACCGCACTGAAACAGACAATTAAACGAGGTTTCGATCAATATTTTAGAGGATAACACCGGTTAGGTCTGGGTTATGCCCGCATCTGGCTCTTGATTTTGACTTTTCCGCATACTTGTTGGCCAGATCCTTGGTTTTCCCTGGTTTGAATCACGAAGTAATGTGATACCGCACTGAAACAGTCAATTAAACCTGGTTTCGATCAATATTTTAGAGGATAACACCAGTTAGGTCTGGGTTAGGACTGGGTTATGCCCGCATCTAGCTCATGATTTTGCCTTCTTCGCATACTTGTTGGCCAGATCCTGGGTTTTTTCGGGTTTGAATCACGTAGTAATGTGGTACCACACTGAAACAGACAATTAAACCTGGTTTCGATCAATATTTTAGAGGATAACACCGGTTAGGTCTGGGTTAGGTCTGGGTTATGCCCGCATCTCGCTCATGATTCTGCCTTCATCGCATTCTTGTTCGCCAGAACCTGGGTTTTTTCGGGTTTGAATCACGTAGTAATGTGGTACCACACTGAAACAGTCAATTAAACCTGGTTTCGATCCACATTTTAGAGGATAACACCGGTTAGGTCTGGGTTAGGTCTGGGTTATGCCCGCATCTGGCACATGATTTTGCCTTCTTCGCATGCTTGTTGGCCAGATCCTGGGTTTTTTTCTGGTTTGAATCACGTAGTAATGTGTTACCACACTGAAACAGACAATTAAACGAGGTTTCGATCAATATTTTAGAGGATAACACCGGTTAGGTCTGAGTTATGCCCGCATCTGGCTCTTGATTTTGACTTTTCCGCATAATTGTTGGCCAGATCCTTGGTTTTCCCTGGTTTGAATCACGTAGTAATGTGATACCGCACTGAAACAGTCAATTAAACCTGGTTTCGATCAATATTTTAGTGGATAACACCGGTTAGGTCTGGGTTAGGACTGGGTTATGCATTCACATCGCTCATGATTCTGCATTCATCGCATTCTTGTTCGCCAGAACCTGTGTTTTTTCGGGTTTGAATCACGTAGTAATGTGGTACCACACTGAAACAGACAATTAAACCTGGTTACGATCCACATTTTAGAGGATAACACCGGTTAGGTCTGGGTTAGGACTGGGTTATGCCCGCATCTGGCTCATGATTTTGCCTTCTTCGCATACTTGTTGGCCAGATCATGGGTTTTTTCGGGTTTGTATCACGTAGTAATGTTGGTACCACACTGAAACAGTCAACTAAACCTGGTTTCGATCCACATTTTAGAGGATAACACCGGTTAGGTCTGGGTTAGGTCTGGGTTATGCCCGCATCTGACACATGATTTTGCCTTCTTCGCATGCTTGATGGCCAGATCCTGGGTTTTTTTCTGGTTTGAATCACGTAGTAATGTGGTACCACACTGAAACAGAAAATGAAACGAGGTTTCGATCAATATTTTAGAGGATAACACCGGTTAGGTCCGGGTTATGCCCGCATCTGGCTCTTGATTTTGACTTTTCCGCATACTTGTTGGCCAGATCCTTGGTTTTCCCTGGTTTGAATCACGTAGTAATGTGATACCGCACTGAAACAGTCAATTAAACCTGGTTTCGATCAATATTTTAGAGGATAACACCGGTTAGGTCTGGGTTAGGACTGGGTTATGCCCGCATCTGGCTCATGGTTTTTCCTTCTTCGCATACTTCTTGGCCAGATCCTTGGTCCTCTCTGGTTTGAATCACGTAGTAATGTGGTACCACACTGAAACAGACAATTAAACCTGGTTCCGATCCACATTTTAGGGGATAACACCGGTTAGGTCTGGGTTAGATCTGGGTTATGCCCGCATCTCGCTCATGATTCTGCCTTCATCGCATTCTTGTTCGCCAGAACCTGGGTTTTTTCTGGTTTGAATCACGTAGTAATGTGACACACTGAAACAGACAATTAAACGAGGTTTCGATCAATATTTTAGAGGATAACACCGGTTAGGTCTGGGTTATGCCCGCATCTGGATCTTGATTTTGACTTTTCCGCATACTTGTTGGCTAGATCCTTGGTTTTCCCTGGTTTGAATCACGTAGTAATGTGATACCGCACTGAAACAGTCAATTAAACCTGGTTTCGATCAATATTTTAGAGGATAACACCGGTTAGGCCTGGGTTAGGACTGGGTTATGCCCGCATCTGGCTCATGATTTTGCCTTCTTCGCATACTTGTTGGCCAGATCCTGGGGTTTTTCGGGTTTGAATCACGTCGTAATGTGGTACCACATTGAAACAGTCAATTAAACCTGGTTTCGATCCACATTTTTGAGGATAACACCGGTTAGGTTTGGGATAGGTCTGGGTTATGCCCGCATCTGGCACATGATTTTGCCTTCTTCGCATGCTTGTTGGCCAGATCCTGGGTTTTTTTCTGGTTTGAATCACGTAGTAATGTGGTACCGCACTGAAACAGACAATTAAACGAGGTTTCGATCAATATTTTAGAGGATAACACCGGTTAGGTCTGGGTTAGGTCTGGGTTATGCCCGCATCTCGCTCATGATTCTGCCTTCATCGCATTCTTGTTCGCCAGAACCTGGGTTTTTTCGGGTTTGAATCACGTAGTAATGTGGTACCACACTGAAACAGTCAATTAAACCTGGTTACGATCCACATTTTAGAGGATAACACCGGTTAGGTCTGGGTTAGGACTGGGTTATGCCCGCATCTGGCTCATGGTTTTTCCTTCTTCGCATACTTCTTGGCCAGATCCTTGGTCCTCTCTGGTTTGAATCACGTAGTAATGTGGTACCACACTGAAACAGTCAATTAAACCTGGTTTCGATCAATATTTTAGAGGATAACACCGGTTAGGTCTGGGTTAGGACTGGGTTATGCCCGCATCTGGCTCATGATTCTGCCTTCTTCGCATACTTCTTGGCCAGATCCTTGGTCCTCTCTGGTTTGAATCACGTAGTAATGTGATACCGCACTGAAACAGTCAATTAAACCTGGTTTCGATCCACATTTTAGAGGATAACACCGGTTAGGTCTGGGTTAGGACTGGGTTATGCCCGCATCTGGCTCATGATTCTGCCTTCTTCGCATACTTCTTGGCCAGATCCTTGGTCCTCTCTGGTTTGAATCACGTAGTAATGTGATACCGCACTGAAACAGTCAATTAAACCTGGTTTCGATCAATATTTTAGAGGATAACACCGGTTAGGTCTGGGTTAGGACTGGGTTATGCCCGCATCTGGCTCATGATTTTGCCTTCTTCGCATACTTGTTGGCCAGATCCTGGGTTTTTTCGGGTTTGTATCACGTAGTAATGTGGTACCACACTGAAACAGACAATTAAACGAGGTTTCGATCAATATTTGAGAGGATAACACCGGTTAGGTCTGGGTTATGCCCGCATCTGGCTCTTGATTTTGACTTTTCCGCATACTTGTTGGCCAGATCCTTGGTTTTCCCTGGTTTGAATCACGTAGTAATGTGATACCGCACTGAAACAGTCAATTAAACCTGGTTTCGATCAATATTTTAGTGGATAACACCGGTTAGGTCTGGGTTAGGACTGGGTTATGCTTTCACATCGCTCATGATTCTGCCATCATCGCATTCTT
Organism: Colletes latitarsis; assembly: GCF_051014445.1. NCBI lineage: Eukaryota > Metazoa > Arthropoda > Insecta > Hymenoptera > Colletidae > Colletes > Colletes latitarsis. The sequence goes on from NC_135147.1 coordinate 10,055,916, forward strand.
GTTCGCCAGAACCTGGGTTTTTTCGGGTTTGAATCACGTAGTAATGTGGTACCACACTGAAACAGACAGTTAAACCTGGTTTCGATCCACATTTTAGAGGATAACACCGGTTAGGTCTGGGTTAGGACTGGGTTATGCCCGCATCTGGCTCATGATTCTGCCTTCTTCGCATACTTCTTGGCCAGATCCTTGGTCCTCTCTGGTTTGAATCACGTAGTAATGTGATACCGCACTGAAACAGTCAATTAAACCTGGTTTCGATCAATATTTTAGAGGATAACACCGGTTAGGTCTGGGTTAGGTCTGGGTTATGCCCGCATCTGACACATGATTTTGCCTTCTTCGCATGCTTGTTGGCCAGATCCTGGGTTTTTTTCTGGTTTGAATCACGTAGTAATGTGGTACCACACTGAAACAGACAATGAAACGAGGTTTCGATCAATATTTTAGAGGATAACACCGGTTAGGTCCGGGTTATGCCCGCATCTGGCTCTTGATTTTGACTTTTCCGCATACTTGTTGGCCAGATCCTTGGTTTTCCCTGGTTTGAATCACGTAGTAATGTGATACCGCACTGAAACAGTCAATTAAACCTGGTTTCGATCAATATTTTAGAGGATAACACCGGTTAGGTCTGGGTTAGGACTGGGTTATGCCCGCATCTGGCTCATGATTTTGCCTTCTTCGCATACTTCTTGGCCAGATCCTTGGTCCTCTCTGGTTTGAATCACGTAGTAATGTGGTACCACACTGAAACAGACAATTAAACCTGGTTCCGATCCACATTTTAGGGGATAACACCGGTTAGGTCTGGGTTAGATCTGGGTTATGCCCGCATCTCGCTCATGATTCTGCCTTCATCGCATTCTTGTTCGCCAGAACCTGGGTTTTTTCTGGTTTGAATCACGTAGTAATGTGGTACCACACTGAAACAGACAATTAAACGAGGTTTCGATCAATATTTTAGAGGATAACACCGGTTAGGTCTGGGTTATGCCCGCATCTGGATCTTGATTTTGACTTTTCCGCATACTTGTTGGCTAGATCCTTGGTTTTCCCTGGTTTGAATCACGTAGTAATGTGATACCGCACTGAAACAGTCAATTAAACCTGGTTTCGATCAATATTTTAGAGGATAACACCGGTTAGGCCTGGGTTAGGACTGGGTTATGCCCGCATCTGGCTCATGATTTTGCCTTCTTCGCATACTTGTTGGCCAGATCCTGGGGTTTTTCGGGTTTGAATCACGTCGTAATGTGGTACCACATTGAAACAGTCAATTAAACCTGGTTTCGATCCACATTTTTGAGGATAACACCGGTTAGGTCTGGGATAGGTCTGGGTTATGCCCGCATCTGGCACATGATTTTGCCTTCTTCGCATGCTTGTTGGCCAGATCCTGGGTTTTTTTCTGGTTTGAATCACGTAGTAATGTGGTACCGCACTGAAACAGACAATTAAACGAGGTTTCGATCAATATTTTAGAGGATAACACCGGTTAGGTCTGGGTTAGGTCTGGGTTATGCCCGCATCTCGCTCATGATTCTGCCTTCATCGCATTCTTGTTCGCCAGAACCTGGGTTTTTTCGGGTTTGAATCACGTAGTAATGTGGTACCACACTGAAACAGTCAATTAAACCTGGTTTCGATCCACATTTTAGAGGATAACACCGGTTAGGTCTGGGTTAGGTCTGGGTTATGCCCGCATCTGGCACATGATTTTGCCTTCTTCGCATGCTTGTTGGCCAGATCCTGGGTTTTTTTCTGGTTTGAATCACGTAGTAATGTGTTACCACACTGAAACAGACAATTAAACGGGGTTTCGATCAATATTTTAGAGGATAACACCGGTTAGGTCTGAGTTATGCCCGCATCTGGCTCTTGATTTTGACTTTTCCGCATACTTGTTGGCCAGATCCTTGGTTTTCCCTGGTTTGAATCACGTAGTAATGTGATACCGCACTGAAACAGTCAATTAAACCTGGTTTCGATCAATATTTTAGTGGATAACACCGGTTAGGTCTGGGTTAGGACTGGGTTATGCATTCACATCGCTCATGATTCTGCCTTCATCGCATTCTTGTTCGCCAGAACCTGTGTTTTTTCGGGTTTGAATCACGTAGTAATGTGGTACCACACTGAAACAGACAATTAAACCTGGTTACGATCCACATTTTAGAGGATAACACCGGTTAGGTCTGGGTTAGGACTGGGTTATGCCCGCATCTGGCTCATGATTTTGCCTTCTTCGCATACTTGTTGGCCAGATCATGGGTTTTTTCGGGTTTGTATCACGTAGTAATGTGGTACCACACTGAAACAGTCAATTAAACCTGGTTTCGATCCACATTTTAGAGGATAACACCGGTTAGGTCTGGGTTAGGTCTGGGTTATGCCCGCATCTGACACATGATTTTGCCTTCTTCGCATGCTTGATGGCCAGATCCTGGGTTTTTTTCTGGTTTGAATCACGTAGTAATGTGGTACCACACTGAAACAGAAAATGAAACGAGGTTTCGATCAATATTTTAGAGGATAACACCGGTTAGGTCCGGGTTATGCCCGCATCTGGCTCTTGATTTTGACTTTTCCGCATACTTGTTGGCCAGATCCTTGGTTTTCCCTGGTTTGAATCACGTAGTAATGTGATACCGCACTGAAACAGTCAATTAAACCTGGTTTCGATCAATATTTTAGAGGATAACACCGGTTAGGTCTGGGTTAGGACTGGGTTATGCCCGCATCTGGCTCATGGTTTTTCCTTCTTCGCATACTTCTTGGCCAGATCCTTGGTCCTCTCTGGTTTGAATCACGTAGTAATGTGGTACCACACTGAAACAGTCAATTAAACCTGGTTTCGATCAATATTTTAGAGGATAACACCGGTTAGGTCTGGGTTAGGACTGGGTTATGCCCGCATCTGGCTCATGATTCTGCCTTCTTCGCATACTTCTTGGCCAGATCCTTGGTCCTCTCTGGTTTGAATCACGTAGTAATGTGATACCGCACTGAAACAGTCAATTAAACCTGGTTTCGATCCACATTTTAGAGGATAACACCGGTTAGGTCTGGGTTAGGACTGGGTTATGCCCGCATCTGGCTCATGATTCTGCCTTCTTCGCATACTTCTTGGCCAGATCCTTGGTCCTCTCTGGTTTGAATCACGTAGTAATGTGATACCGCACTGAAACAGTCAATTAAACCTGGTTTCGATCAATATTTTAGAGGATAACACCGGTTAGGTCTGGGTTAGGACTGGGTTATGCCCGCATCTGGCTCATGATTTTGCCTTCTTCGCATACTTGTTGGCCAGATCCTGGGTTTTTTCGGGTTTGTATCACGTAGTAATGTGGTACCACACTGAAACAGACAATTAAACGAGGTTTCGATCAATATTTGAGAGGATAACACCGGTTAGGTCTGGGTTATGCCCGCATCTGGCTCTTGATTTTGACTTTTCCGCATACTTGTTGGCCAGATCCTTGGTTTTCCCTGGTTTGAATCACGTAGTAATGTGATACCGCACTGAAACAGTCAATTAAACCTGGTTTCGATCAATATTTTAGTGGATAACACCGGTTAGGTCTGGGTTAGGACTGGGTTATGCTTTCACATCGCTCATGATTCTGCCATCATCGCATTCTTGTTCGCCAGAACCTGGGTTTTTTCGGGTTTGAATCACGTAGTAATGTGGTACCACACTGAAACAGACAATTAAACCTGGTTTCGATCCACATTTTAGAGGATAACACCGGTTAGGTCTGGGTTAGGACTGGGTTATGCCCGCATCTGGCTCATGATTCTGCCTTCTTCGCATACTTCTTGGCCAGATCCTTGGTCCTCTCTGGTTTGAATCACGTAGTAATGTGATACCGCACTGAAACAGTCAATTAAACCTGGTTTCGATCAATATTTTAGAGGATAACACCGGTTATGTCTGGGTTAGGTCTGGGTTATGCCCGCATCTGACACATGATTTTGCCTTCTTCGCATGCTTGTTGGCCAGATCCTGGGTTTTTTTCTGGTTTGAATCACGTAGTAATGTGGTACCACACTGAAACAGACAATGAAACGAGGTTTCGATCAATATTTTAGAGGATAACACCGGTTAGGTCCGGGTTATGCCCGCATCTGGCTCTTGATTTTGACTTTTCCGCATACTTGTTGGCCAGATCCTTGGTTTTCCCTGGTTTGAATCACGTAGTAATGTGATACCGCACTGAAACAGTCAATTAAACCTGGTTTCGATCAATATTTTAGAGGATAACACCGGTTAGGTCTGGGTTAGGACTGGGTTATGCCCGCATCTGGCTCATGATTTTGCCTTCTTCGCATACTTCTTGGCCAGATCCTTGGTCCTCTCTGGTTTGAATCACGTAGTAATGTGGTACCACACTGAAACAGACAATTAAACCTGGTTCCGATCCACATTTTAGGGGATAACACCGGTTAGGTCTGGGTTAGATCTGGGTTATGCCCGCATCTCGCTCATGATTCTGCCTTCATCGCATTCTTGTTCGCCAGAACCTGGGTTTTTTCTGGTTTGAATCACGTAGTAATGTGGTACCACACTGAAACAGACAATTAAACGAGGTTTCGATCAATATTTTAGAGGATAACACCGGTTAGGTCTGGGTTATGCCCGCATCTGGATCTTGATTTTGACTTTTCCGCATACTTGTTGGCTAGATCCTTGGTTTTCCCTGGTTTGAATCACGTAGTAATGTGATACCGCACTGAAACAGTCAATTAAACCTGGTTTCGATCAATATTTTAGAGGATAACACCGGTTAGGTCTGGGTTAGGACTGGGTTATGCCCGCATCTGGCTCATGATTTTGCCTTCTTCGCATACTTGTTGGCCAGATCCTGGGGTTTTTCGGGTTTGAATCACGTCGTAATGTGGTACCACATTGAAACAGTCAATTAAACCTGGTTTCGATCCACATTTTTGAGGATAACACCGGTTAGGTCTGGGATAGGTCTGGGTTATGCCCGCATCTGGCACATGATTTTGCCTTCTTCGCATGCTTGTTGGCCAGATCCTGGGTTTTTTTCTGGTTTGAATCACGTAGTAATGTGGTACCGCACTGAAACAGACAATTAAACGAGGTTTCGATCAATATTTTAGAGGATAACACCGGTTAGGTCTGGGTTATGCCCGCATCTGGCTCTTGATTTTGACTTTTCCGCATACTTGTTGGCCAGATCCTTGGTTTTCCCTGGTTTGAATCACGAAGTAATGTGATACCGCACTGAAACAGTCAATTAAACCTGGTTTCGATCAATATTTTAGAGGATAACACCAGTTAGGTCTGGGTTAGGACTGGGTTATGCCCGCATCTAGCTCATGATTTTGCCTTCTTCGCATACTTGTTGGCCAGATCCTGGGTTTTTTCGGGTTTGAATCACGTAGTAATGTGGTACCACACTGAAACAGACAATTAAACCTGGTTTCGATCAATATTTTAGAGGATAACACCGGTTAGGTCTGGGTTAGGTCTGGGTTATGCCCGCATCTCGCTCATGATTCTGCCTTCATCGCATTCTTGTTCGCCAGAACCTGGGTTTTTTCGGGTTTGAATCACGTAGTAATGTGGTACCACACTGAAACAGTCAATCAAACCTGGTTTCGATCCACATTTTAGAGGATAACACCGGTTAGGTCTGGGTTAGGTCTGGGTTATGCCCGCATCTGGCACATGATTTTGCCTTCTTCGCATGCTTGTTGGCCAGATCCTGGGTTTTTTTCTGGTTTGAATCACGTAGTAATGTGTTACCACACTGAAACAGACAATTAAACGAGGTTTCGATCCATATTTTAGAGGATAACACCGGTTAGGTCTGAGTTATGCCCGCATCTGGCTCTTGATTTTGACTTTTCCGCATACTTGTTGGCCAGATCCTTGGTTTTCCCTGGTTTGAATCACGTAGTAATGTGATACCGCACTGAAACAGTCAATTAAACCTGGTTTCGATCAATATTTTAGTGGATAACACCGGTTAGGTCTGGGTTAGGACTGGGTTATGCATTCACATCGCTCATGATTCTGCCTTCATCGCATTCTTGTTCGCCAGAACCTGTGTTTTTTCGGGTTTGAATCACGTAGTAATGTGGTACCACACTGAAACAGACAATTAAACCTGGTTACGATCCACATTTTAGAGGATAACACCGGTTAGGTCTGGGTTAGGACTGGGTTATGCCCGCATCTGGCTCATGATTTTGCCTTCTTCGCATACTTGTTGGCCAGATCATGGGTTTTTTCGGGTTTGTATCACGTAGTAATGTGGTACCACACTGAAACAGTCAATTAAACCTGGTTTCGATCCACATTTTAGAGGATAACACCGGTTAGGTCTGGGTTAGGTCTGGGTTATGCCCGCATCTGACACATGATTTTGCCTTCTTCGCATGCTTGATGGCCAGATCCTGGGTTTTTTTCTGGTTTGAATCACGTAGTAATGAGGTACCACACTGAAACAGAAAATGAAACGAGGTTTCGATCAATATTTTAGAGGATAACACCGGTTAGGTCCGGGTTATGCCCGCATCTGGCTCTTGATTTTGACTTTTCCGCATACTTGTTGGCCAGATCCTTGGTTTTCCCTGGTTTGAATCACGTAGTAATGTGATACCGCACTGAAACAGTCAATTAAACCTGGTTTCGATCAATATTTTAGAGGATAACACCGGTTAGGTCTGGGTTAGGACTGGGTTATGCCCGCATCTGGCTCATGGTTTTTCCTTCTTCGCATACTTCTTGGCCAGATCCTTGGTCCTCTCTGGTTTGAATCACGTAGTAATGTGGTACCACACTGAAACAGACAATTAAACCTGGTTCCGATCCACATTTTAGGGGATAACACCGGTTAGGTCTGGGTTAGATCTGGGTTATGCCCGCATCTCGCTCATGATTCTGCCTTCATCGCATTCTTGTTCGCCAGAACCTGGGTTTTTTCTGGTTTGAATCACGTAGTAATGTGGTACCACACTGAAACAGACAATTAAACGAGGTTTCGATCAATATTTTAGAGGATAACACCGGTTAGGTCTGGGTTATGCCCGCATCTGGATCTTGATTTTGACTTTTCCGCATACTTGTTGGCTAGATCCTTGGTTTTCCCTGGTTTGAATCACGTAGTAATGTGATACCGCACTGAAACAGTCAATTAAACCTGGTTTCGATCAATATTTTAGAGGATAACACCGGTTAGGCCTGGGTTAGGACTGGGTTATGCCCGCATCTGGCTCATGATTTTGCCTTCTTCGCATACTTGTTGGCCAGATCCTGGGGTTTTTCGGGTTTGAATCACGTCGTAATGTGGTACCACATTGAAACAGTCAATTAAACCTGGTTTCGATCCACATTTTTGAGGATAACACCGGTTAGGTCTGGGATAGGTCTGGGTTATGCCCGCATCTGGCACATGATTTTGCCTTCTTCGCATGCTTGTTGGCCAGATCCTGGGTTTTTTTCTGGTTTGAATCACGTAGTAATGTGGTACCGCACTGAAACAGACAATTAAACGAGGTTTCGATCAATATTTTAGAGGATAACACCGGTTAGGTCTGGGTTATGCCCGCATCTGGCTCTTGATTTTGACTTTTCCGCATACTTGTTGGCCAGATCCTTGGTTTTCCCTGGTTTGAATCACGAAGTAATGTGATACCGCACTGAAACAGTCAATTAAACCTGGTTTCGATCAATATTTTAGAGGATAACACCAGTTAGGTCTGGGTTAGGACTGGGTTATGCCCGCATCTAGCTCATGATTTTGCCTCCTTCGCATACTTGTTGGCCAGATCCTGGGTTTTTTCGGGTTTGAATCACGTAGTAATGTGGTACCACACTGAAACCGACAATTAAACCTGGTTTCGATCAATATTTTAGAGGATAACACCGGTTAGGTCTGGGTTAGGTCTGGGTTATGCCCGCATCTCGCTCATGATTCTGCCTTCATCGCATTCTTGTTCGCCAGATCCTGGGTTTTTTCGGGTTTGAATCACGTAGTAATGTGGTACCACACTGAAACAGTCAATTAAACCTGGTTTCGATCCACATTTTAGAGGATAACACCGGTTAGGTCTGGGTTAGGTCTGGGTTATGCCCGCATCTGGCACATGATTTTGCCTTCTTCGCATGCTTGTTGGCCAGATCCTGGGTTTTTTTCTGGTTTGAATCACGTCGTAATGTGTTACCACACTGAAACAGACAATTAAACGAGCTTTCGATCAATATTTTAGAGGATAACACCGGTTAGGTCTGAGTTATGCCCGCATCTGGCTCTTGATTTTGACTTTTCCGCATACTTGTTGGCCAGATCCTTGGTTTTCCCTGGTTTGAATCACGTAGTAATGTGATACCGCACTGAAACAGTCAATTAAACCTGGTTTCGATCAATATTTTAGTGGATAACACCGGTTAGGTCTGGGTTAGGACTGGGTTATGCATTCACATCGCTCATGATTCTGCCTTCATCGCAATCTTGTTCGCCAGAACCTGTGTTTTTTCGGGTTTGAATCACGTAGTAATGTGGTACCACACTGAAACAGACAATTAAACCTGGTTACGATCCACATTTTAGAGGATAACACCGGTTAGGTCTGGGTTATGCCCGCATCTGGATCTTGATTTTTACTTTTCCGCATACTTGTTGGCTAGATCCTTGGTTTTCCCTGGTTTGAATCACGTAGTAATGTGATACCGCACTGAAACAGTCAATTAAACCTGGTTTCGATCAATATTTTAGAGGATAACACCGGTTAGGTCTGGGTTAGGACTGGGTTATGCCCGCATCTGGTTCATGATTTTGCCTTCTTCGCATACTTGTTGGCCAGATCCTGGGGTTTTTCGGGTTTGAATCACGTCGTAATGTGGTACCACATTGAAACAGTCAATTAAACCTGGTTTCGATCCACATTTTTGAGGATAACACCGGTTAGGTCTGGGATAGGTCTGGGTTATGCCCGCATCTGGCACATGATTTTGCCTTCTTCGCATGCTTGTTGGCCAGATCCTGGGTTTTTTTCTGGTTTGAATCACGTAGTAATGTGGTACCACACTGAAACAGACAATTAAACGAGGTTTCGATCAATATTTTAGAGGATAACACCGGTTAGGTCTCGGTTATGCCCGCATCTGGCTCTTGATTTTGACTTTTCCGCATACTTGTTGGCCAGATCCTCGGTTTTCCCTGGTTTGAATCACGTAGTAATGTGATACCGCACTGAAACAGTCAATTAAACCTGGTTTCGATCAATATTTTAGAGGATAACACCAGTTAGGTCTGGGTTAGGACTGTGTTATGCCCGCATCTGGCTCATGATTTTGCCTTCTTCGCATACTTGTTGGCCAGATCCTGGGTTTTTTCGGGTTTGAATCACGTAGTAATGTGGTACCACACTGAAACAGACAATTAAACCTGGTTTCGATCAATATTTTAGAGGATAACACCGGTTAGGTCTGGGTTAGGTCTGGGTTATGCCCGCATCTAGCTCATGATTCTGCCTTCATCGCATTCTTGTTCGCCAGAACCTGGGTTTTTTCGGGTTTGAATCACGTAGTAATGTGGTACCACACTGAAACAGACAATTAAACCTGGTTTCGATCCACATTTTAGAGGATAACACCGGTTAGGTCTGGGTTAGAACTGGGTTATGCCCGCATCTGGCTCATGATTTTGCCTTCTTCGCATACTTGTTGGCCAGATCCTGGGTTTTTTCGGGTTTGAATCACGTCGTAATGTGGTACCACATTGAAACAGTCAATTAAACCTGGTTTCGATCCACATTTTTGAGGATAACACCGGTTAGGTCAGGGTTAGGTCTGGGTTATGCCCGCATCTGGCACATGATTTTGCCTTCTTCGCATGCTTGTTGGCCAGATCCTGGGTTTTTTTCTGGTTTGAATCACGTAGTAATGTGGTACCACACTGAAACAGACAATTAAACGAGGTTTCGATCAATATTTTAGAGGATAACACCGGTTAGGTCTCGGTTATGCCCGCATCTGGCTCTTGATTTTGACATTTCCGCATACTTGTTGGCCAGATCCTCGGTTTTCCCTGGTTTGAATCACGTAGTAATGTGATACCGCACTGAAACAGTCAATTAAACCTGGTTTCGATCAATATTTTAGAGGATAACACCAGTTAGGTCTGGGTTAGGACTGTGTTATGCCCGCATCTGGCTCATGATTTTGCCTTCTTCGCATACTTGTTGGCCAGATCCTGGGTTTTTTCGGGTTTGAATCACGTAGTAATGTGGTACCACACTGAAACAGACAATTAAACCTGGTTTCGATCAATATTTTAGAGGATAACACCGGTTAGGTCTGGGTTAGGTCTGGGTTATGCCCGCATCTCGCTCATGATTCTGCCTTCATCGCATTCTTGTTCGCCAGAACCTGGGTTTTTTCGGGTTTGAATCACGTAGTAATGTGGTACCACACTGAAACAGTCAATTAAACCTGGTTTCGATCCACATTTTAGAGGATAACACCGGTTAGGTCTGGGTCAGGTCTGGGTTATGCCCGCATCTGACACATGATTTTGCCTTCTTCGCATGCTTGATGGCCAGATCCTGGGTTTTTTTCTGGTTTGAATCACGTAGTAATGTGGTACCACACTGAAACAGTCAATTAAACCTGGTTTCGATCAATATTTTAGAGGATAACACCGGTTAGGTCTGGGTTAGGACTGGGTTATGCCCGCATCTGGCTCATGATTTTGCCTTCTTCGCATACTTCTTGGCCAGATCCTTGGTCCTCTCTGGTTTGAATCACGTAGTAATGTGGTACCACACTGAAACAGACAATTAAACCTGGTTCCGATCCACATTTTAGGGGATAACACCGGTTAGGTCTGGGTTAGATCTGGGTTATGCCCGCATCTCGCTCATGATTCTGCCTTCATCGCATTCTTGTTCGCCAGAACCTGGGTTTTTTCTGGTTTGAATCACGTAGTAATGTGGTACCACACTGAAACAGACAATTAAACGAGATTTCGATGAATATTTTAGAGGATAACACCGGTTAGGTCTGGGTTATGCCCGCATCTGGATCTTGATTTTGACTTTTCCGCATACTTGTTGGCTAGATCCTTGGTTTTCCCTGGTTTGAATCACGTAGTAATGTGATACCGCACTGAAACAGTCAATTAAACCTGGTTTCGATCAATATTTTAGAGGATAACACCGGTTAGGTCTGGGTTAGGACAGGGTTATGCCCGCATCTGGCTCATGATTTTGCCTTCTTCGCATACTTGTTGGCCAGATCCTGGGGTTTTTCGGGTTTGAATCACGTCGTAATGTGGTACCACACTGAAACAGTCAATTAAACCTGGTTTCGATCTACATTTTAGAGGATAACACCGGTTAGGTCTGGGTTAGGTCTGGGTTATGCCCGCATCTGACACATGATTTTGCCTTCTTCGCATGCTTGTTGGCCAGATCCTGGGTTTTTTTCTGGTTTGAATCACGTAGTAATGTGGTACCACACTGAAACAGACAATGAAACGAGGTTTCGATCAATATTTTAGAGGATAACACCGGTTAGGTCCGGGTTATGCCCGCATCTGGCTCTTGATTTTGACTTTTCCGCATACTTGTTGGCCAGATCCTTGGTTTTCCCTGGTTTGAATCACGTAGTAATGTGATACCGCACTGAAACAGTCAATTAAACCTGGTTTCGATCTATATTTTAGAGGATGACACCGGTTAGGTCTGAGTTAGGACTCGGTTATGCCCGCATCTGGCTCATGATTTTGCCTTCTTCGCATACTTGTTGGCCAGATCCTGGGTTTTTTCGGGTTTGTATCACGTAGTAATATGGTACCACACTGAAGCAGCCAATTACACGAGGTTTCGATCAATATTTGAGAGGATAACACCGGTTAGGTCTGGGTTAGATCTGCGTTATGCCCGCATCTCGCTCATGATTCTGCCTTCATCGCATTCTTGTTCGCCAGAACCTGGGTTTTTTCTGGTTTGAATCACGTAGTAATGTGTTACCTACCTGAAACAGACAATTAAACCTGGTTTCGATCCACATTTTAGAGGATAACACCGGTTAGGTCTGGGTTAGGACTGGGTTATGCCCGCATCTGGCTCATGATTTTGCCTTCTTCGCATACTTGTTGGCCAGATCCTGGGTTTTTTCGGGTTTGTATCACGTAGTAATATGGTACCACACTGAAGCAGACAATTACACGAGGTTTCGATCAATATTTGAGAGGATAACACCGGTTAGGTCTGGGTTAGATCTGCGTTATGCCCGCATCTCGCTCATGATTCTGCCTTCATCGCATTCTTGTTCGCCAGAACCTGGGTTTTTTCTGGTTTGAATCACGTAGTAATGTGTTACCTACCTGAAACAGACAATTAAACCTGGTTTCGATCCACATTTTATAGGATAACACCGGTTAGGTCTGGGTTAGGACTGGGTTATGCCCGCATCTGGCTCATGATTTTGCCTTCTTCGCATACTTGTTGGCCAGATCCTGGGTTTTTTCGGGTTTGTATCACGTAGTAATGTGGTACCACACTGAAACAGACAATTAAACCTGGTTTCGATCAATATTTTGGAGGATAACACCGGTTAGGTCTGGGTTAGGTCTGGGTTATGCCCGCATCTCGCTCATGATTCTGCCTTCATCGCATTCTTGTTCGCCAGAACCTGGGTTCTTTCGGGTTTGAATCACGTAGTAATGTGGTACCACACTGAAACAGACAATTAAACCTGGTTTCGATCAATATTTTAGAGGATAACACCGGTTAGGTCTGGGTTAGGTCTGGGTTATGCCCGCATCTCGCTCATGATTCTGCCTTCATCGCATGCTTGTTCGCCAGAACCTGGGTTTTTTCGGGTTTGAATCACGTAGTAATGTGGTACCACACTGGAACAGACAATTAAACGAGGTTTCGATCAATATTTTAGAGGATAACACCGGTTAGGTCTGGGTTATGCCAGCATCTGTCTCTTGATTTTGACTCTTCCGCATACTTGTTGGCCAGATCCTTGGTTTTCCCTGGTTTGAATCACGTTGTAATGTGATACCGCACTGAAACAGTCAATTAAACCTGGTTTCGATCAATATTTTAGAGGATAACACCGGCTAGGTCTGGGTTAGGACTGGGTTATGCCCGCATCTGGCTCATGATTTTGCCTTCTTCGCATACTTCTTGGCCAGATCCTTGGTCCTCTCTGGTTTGAATCACGTAGTAATGTGGTACCACACTGATACAGACAATTAAACCTGGTTCCGATCCACATTTTAGGGGATAACACCGGTTAGGTCTGGGTTAGATCTGGGTTATGCCCGCATCTCGCTCATGATTCTGCCTTCATCGCATTCTTGTTCGCCAGAACCTGGGTTTTTTCTGGTTTGAATCACGTAGTAATGTGGTACCACACTGAAACAGACAATTAAACGAGGTTTCGATCAATATTTTAGAGGATAACACCGGTTAGGTCTGGGTTATGCCAGCATCTGGATCTTGATTTTGACTTTTCCGCATACTTGTTGGCTAGATCCTTGGTTTTCCCTGGTTTGAATCACGTAGTAATGTGATACCGCACTGAAACAGTCAATTAAACCTGGTTTCGATCAATATTTTAGAGGATAACACCGGTTAGGTCTGGGTTAGGACTTGGTTATGCCCGCATCTGGCTCATGATTTTGCCTTCTTCGCATACTTGTTGGCCAGATCCTGGGGTTTTTCGGGTTTGAATCACGTCGTAATGTGGTACCACATTGAAACAGTCAATTAAACCTGGTTTCGATCCACATTTTTGAGGATAACACCGGTTAGGTCTGGGATAGGTCTGTGTTATGCCCGCATCTGGCACATGATTTTGCCTTCTTCGCATGCTTGTTGGCCAGATCCTGGGTTTTTTTCTGGTTTGAATCACGTAGTAATGTGGTACCACACTGAAACAGACAATTAAACGAGGTTTCGATCAATATTTTAGAGGATAACACCGGTTAGGTCTGGGTTATGCCCGCATCTGGCTCTTGATTTTGACTTTTCCGCATACTTGTTGGCCAGATCCTTGGTTTTCCCTGGTTTGGATCACGTAGTAATGTGATACCGCACTGAAACAGTCAATTAAACCTGGTTTCGATCAATATTTTAGAGGATAACACCGGTTAGGTCTGGGTTAGGACTGGGTTATGCCCGCATCTGGCTCATGATTTTGCCTTCTTCGCATACTTCTTGGCCAGATCCTTGGTCCTCTCTGGTTTGAATCACGTAGTAATGTGGTACCACACTGAAACAGACAATTAAACCTGGTTCCGATCCACATTTTAGGGGATAACACCGGTTAGGTCTGGGTTAGATCTGGGTTATGCCCGCATCTCGCTCATGATTCTGCCTTCATCGCATTCTTGTTCGCCAGAACCTGGGTTTTTTCTGGTTTGAATCACGTAGTAATGTGGTACCACACTGAAACAGACAATTAAACGAGATTTCGATGAATATTTTAGAGGATAACACCGGTTAGGTCTGGGTTATGCCCGCATCTGGATCTTGATTTTGACTTTTCCGCATACTTGTTGGCTAGATCCTTGGTTTTCCCTGGTTTGAATCACGTAGTAATGTGATACCGCACTGAAACAGTCAATTAAACCTGGTTTCGATCAATATTTTAGAGGATAACACCGGTTAGGTCTGGGTTAGGACAGGGTTATGCCCGCATCTGGCTCATGATTTTGCCTTCTTCGCATACTTGTTGGCCAGATCCTGGGGTTTTTCGGGTTTGAATCACGTCGTAATGTGGTACCACACTGAAACAGTCAATTAAACCTGGTTTCGATCTACATTTTAGAGGATAACACCGGTTAGGTCTGGGTTAGGTCTGGGTTATGCCCGCATCTGACACATGATTTTGCCTTCTTCGCATGCTTGTTGGCCAGATCCTGGGTTTTTTTCTGGTTTGAATCACGTAGTAATGTGGTACCACACTGAAACAGACAATGAAACGAGGTTTCGATCAATATTTTAGAGGATAACACCGGTTAGGTCCGGGTTATGCCCGCATCTGGCTCTTGATTTTGACTTTTCCGCATACTTGTTGGCCAGATCCTTGGTTTTCCCTGGTTTGAATCACGTAGTAATGTGATACCGCACTGAAACAGTCAATTAAACCTGGTTTCGATCTATATTTTAGAGGATGACACCGGTTAGGTCTGAGTTAGGACTCGGTTATGCCCGCATCTGGCTCATGATTTTGCCTTCTTCGCATACTTCTTGGCCAGATCCTTGGTCCTCTCTGGTTTGAATCACGTAGTAATGTGGTACCACACTGAAACAGACAATTAAACCTGGTTCCGATCCACATTTTAGGGGATAACACCGGTTAGGTCTGGGTTAGATCTGGGTTATGCCCGCATCTCGCTCATGATTCTGCCTTCATCGCATTCTTGTTCGCCAGAACCTGGGTTTTTTCTGGTTTGAATCACGTAGTAATGTGGTACCACACTGAAACAGACAATTAAACGAGGTTTCGATCAATATTTTAGAGGATAACACCGGTTAGGTCTGGGTTATGCCCGCATCTGGCTCTTGATTTTGACTTTTCCGCATACTTGTTGGCCAGATCCTTGGTTTTCCCTGGTTTGAATCGCGTAGTAATGTGATACCGCACTGAAACAGTCAATTAAACCTGGTTTCGATCAATATTTTAGAGGATAACACCGGTTAGGTCTGGGTTAGGACTGGGTTATGCCCGCATCTGGCTCATGATTTTGCCTTCTTCGCATACTTGTTGGCCAGATCCTGGGGTTTTTCGGGTTTGAATCACGTAGTAATGTGGTACCACACTGAAACAGACAATTAAACCTGGTTTCGATCCACATTTTAGAGGATAACACCGGTTAGGTCTGGGTTAGGTCTGGGTTATGCCCGCATCTGGCACATGATTTTGCCTTCTTCGCATGCTTGTTGGCCAGATCCTGGGGTTTTTCGGGTTTGAATCACGTAGTAATGTGGTACCACACTGAAACAGACAATTAAACCTGGTTTCGATCCACATTTTAGAGGATAACACCGGTTAGGTCTGGGTTAGGTCTGGGTTATGCCCGCATCTGGCACATGATTTTGCCTTCTTCGCATGCTTGTTGGCCAGATCCTGGGTTTTTTCTGGTTTGAATCACGTAGTAATGTGTTACCACACTGAAACAGACAATTAAACGAGGTTTCGATCAATATTTTAGAGGATAACACCGGTTAGGTCTGGGTTATGCCCGCATCTGGCTCATGATTTTGCCTTCTTCGCATACTTGTTGGCCAGATCCTGGGGTTTTTCGGGTTTGAATCACGTAGTAATGTGGTACCACACTGAAACAGACAATTAAACCTGGTTTCGATCCACATTTTAGAGGATAACACCGGTTAGGTCTGGGTTAGGTCTGGGTTATGCCCGCATCTGGCACATGATTTTGCCTTCTTCGCATTCTTGTTCGCCAGAACCTGGGTTTTTTCGGGTTTGAATCACGTAGTAATGTGGTACCACACTGAAACAGACAATTAAACCTGGTTACGATCCACATTTTAGAGGATAACACCGGTTAGGTCTGGGTTAGGACTAGGTTATGCCCGCATCTGGCTCATGATTTTGCCTTCTTCGCATACTTGTTGGCCAGATCCTGGGTTTTTTCGGGTTTGTATCACGTAGTAATGTGGTACCACACTGAAACAGACAATTAAACCTGGATTCGATCAATATTTTAGAGGATAACATCGGTTAGGTCTGGGTTAGGACTGGGTTATGCATTCACATCGCTCATGATTCTGACTTCATCGCATTCTTGTTCGCCAGAACCTGGGTTTCTCCGGGTTTGAATCACGTAGTAATGTGGTACCACACTGAAACAGACAATTAAACGAGGTTTCGATCAATATTTTAGAGGATAACACCGGTTAGGTCTGGGTTATGCCCGCATCTGGCTCTTGATTTTGACTTTTCCGCATACTTGTTGGCCAGATCCTTGGTTTTCCCTGGTTTGAATCGCGTAGTAATGTGATACCGCACTGAAACAGTCAATTAAACCTGGTTTCGATCAATATTTTAGAGGATAACACCGGTTAGGTCTGGGTTAGGACTGGGTTATGCCCGCATCTGGCTCATGATTTTGCCTTCTTCGCATACTTGTTGGCCAGATCCTGGGGTTTTTCGGGTTTGAATCACGTAGTAATGTGGTACCACACTGAAACAGACAATTAAACCTGGTTTCGATCCACATTTTAGAGGATAACACCGGTTAGGTCTGGGTTAGGTCTGGGTTATGCCCGCATCTGGCACATGATTTTGCCTTCTTCGCATGCATGTTGGCCAGATCCTGGGTTTTTTCTGGTTTGAATCACGTAGTAATGTGTTACCACACTGAAACAGACAATTAAACGAGGTTTCGATCAATATTTTAGAGGATAACACCGGTTAGGTCTGGGTTATGCCCGCATCTGGCTCATGATTTTGCCTTCTTCGCATACTTGTTGGCCAGATCCTGGGGTATTTCGGGTTTGAATCACGTAGTAATGTGGTACCACACTGAAACAGACAATTAAACCTGGTTTCGATCCACATTTTAGAGGATAACACCGGTTAGGTCTGGGTTAGGTCTGGGTTATGCCCGCATCTGGCTCTTGATTTTGACTTTTCCGCATACTTGTTGGCCAGATCCTTGGTTTTCCCTGGTTTGAATAACGTAGTAATGTGATACCGCACTGAAACAGTCAATTAAACCTGGTTTCGATCAATATTTTAGAGGATAACACCGGTTAGGTCTGGGTTAGGAGTGGGTTATGCCCGCATCTGGCTCATGATTTTGCCTTCTTCGCATACTTCCTGGCCAGATCCTTGGTCCTCTCTGGTTTGAATCACGTAGTAATGTGGTACCACACTGAAACAGACAATTAAACCTGGTTCCGATCCACATTTTAGGGGATAACACCGGTTAGGTCTGGGTTAGATCTGGGTTATGCCCGCATCTCGCTCATGATTCTGCCTTCATCGGATTCTTGTTCGCCAGAACCTGGGTTTTTCCGGGTTTGAATCACGTAGTAATGTGGTACCACACTGAAAGAGACAATTAAACGAGGTTTCGATCAATATTTTAGAGGATAACACCGGTTAGGTCTGGGTTATGCCCGCATCTGGCTCTTGATTTTGACTCTTCCGCATACTTGTTGGCCAGATCCTTGGATTTCCCTGGTTTGAATCACGTAGTAATGTGATACCGCACTGAAACAGTCAATTAAACCTGGTTTCGATCAATATTTTAGTGGATAACATCGGTTAGGTCTGGGTTAGGACTGGGTTATGCATTCACATCGCTAATGATTCTGACTTCATCGCATTCTTGTTCGCCAGATCCTGGGTTTTTTCGGGTTTGTATCACGTAGTAATGTGGTACCACATTGAAACAGTCAATTAAACCTGGTTTCGATCAATATTTTAGAGGATAAAACCGGTTAGGTCTGGATTATGCCCGCATTTGGGACATGATTTTCCCTTTTTCGCATATTTGTTGGACAGATCCTGGGTTTTTTCGGGTTTGAATCATGTAGTAGTGTGATACCACACTGAAGCAGTCAATTAAGCCTGGTTTCGATCAATATTTTAGAGGATAACACCGGTTAGGTCTGGGTTAGGTCTGGGTTATGCCCGCATCTGGCTCATGATTTTGCCTTTCCCGCATACTTGTTGGCCAGATCCTGGGTTTTTTCGGGTTTGAATCACGTAGTAATGTGGTACCAGACTGAAACAGTCAATTAAACCTGGTTTCGATCAATATTTTAGAGGATAACACCGGTTAGGTCTGGGTTATGCCCGCATCTGGCTCTTGATTTTGACTTTTCCGCATACTTGTTGGCCAGATCCTTGGTTTTCCCTGGTTTGAATCACGTAGTAATGTGATACCGCACTGAAACAGTCAATTAAACCTGGTTTCGATCAATATTTTAGAGGATAACACCTGTTAGGTCTGGGTTAGGACTGGGTTATGCCCGCATCTGGCTCATGATTTTGCCTTCTTCGCATACTTGTTGGCCAGATCCTGGGCTTTTTCGGGTTTGAGTCACGTAGTAATGTGGTACTACACTGAAACAGGCAATTAAACCTGGTTTCGATCAATATTTTAGAGGATAACACCGGTTAGGTCTGGGTTAGGTCTGGGTTATGCCCGCATTTCGCTCATGATTCTGCCTTCATCGCATTCTCGTTCGCCAGAACCTGGGTTTTTTCTAGTTTGAATCCCGTAGTAATGTGGTACCACACTGAAACAGACAATTAAACGTGGATTCGATCAATATTTTAGAGCGTAACACCGGTTAGGTCTGGGTTAGGACTGGGTTATGCCAGCATCTGGCTCATGATTTTGCCTTTTCCGCATACTTGTTGGCCAGATCCTGGGTTTTTTCGGGTTTGAATCACGTAGTAATGTGGTACCAGACTAAAACAGTCAATTAAACCTGGTTTCGATCAATATCTTAGAGGATAACACCGGTTAGGTCTGGGTTATACCCGCATCTGGCTCTTGATTTTGACTTTTCCGCATACTTGTTGGCCAGATCCTTGGTTTTCCCTGGTTTGAATCACGTAGTAATGTGATACCGCACTGAAACAGTCAATTAAACCTGGATTCGATCCACATTTTATAGGATAACACCGGTTAGGTCTGGGATAGGTATGGGTTATGTCCGCATCTGGCTCATGATTTTGCTTTCTTCGCATACTTGTTGGCCAGATCCTGGGTTTTTTCGGGTTCGAATCACGTAGTAATGTGGTACCACACTGAAACAGACAATTAAACCTGGTTTCGATCCACATTTTAGAGGATAACACCGGTTAGGTCTGGGTTAGGTCTGGGTTATGTCCGCATCTCGCTCATGATTCTGCCTTCATCGCATTCTTGTTCGCCAGAACTTGGGTTTTTTCGGGTTTGAATCACGTAGTAATGTGGTACCACACAGTAACAGTCAATTAAACCTGGATTCGATCCACATTTTATAAGATAACACCGGTTAGGTCTGGGTTAGGTCTGGGTTATGCCCGCATCTGGCTCATGATTTTGCTTTCTTCGCATACTTGGAGGCCAGATCCTCAGTTTTTTCGGGTTTGAATCACGTAGTAATGTGGTACCACACTGAAACAGTCAATTAAACCTGGTTTCGATCCACATTTTAGAGGATAACACCGGTTAGGTCTGGGTTAGGTCTGGGTTATGCCCGCATCTGGCACATGATTTTGCCTTCTTCGCATGCTTGTTGGCCATATCCTGGGTTTTTTTCTGGTTTGAATCACGTAGTAATGTGGTACCACACTGATACAGACAATTAAACGAGGTTTCGATCAATATTTTAGAGGATAACACCGGTTAGGTCTGGTTTATGCCCGCATCTGGCTCTTGATTTTGACTTTTCCGCATACTTGTTGGCCAGATCCTTGGTTTATGGGGTTTGAATCACGTAGTAATGTGGTACCACACAGTAACAGTCAATTAAACCTGGTTTCGATCCACATTTTAGAGGATTACACCGGTTAGGTTTGGGTTAGAACTGGGTTATGCCTGCATCTCGCTCATGATCCTGCCTTCATCGCATTCTCGTTCGCCAGAACCTGGGGTTTTTCGGGTTTGAATCACGTAGTAATGTGGTACCACACTGAAACAGTCAATTAAACCTGGTTTCGATCCACATTTTAGAGGATAACTCCGGTTAGGTCTGGGTTAGGTCTGGGTAATGCCCGCATCTGGCACATTATTTTGCCTTCTACGCATGCTTGTTGGCCAGATCCTGGGTTTTTTTCTGGTTTGAATCACGTAGTAATGTGGTACCACACTGAAACAGACAATTAAACGAGGTTTCGATCAATATTTTAGAGGATAACACCGGTTAGGTCTGGGTTATGCCCGCGTCTGGCTCTTGAATTTGACTTTTCCGCATACTTGTTGGCCAGATCCTTGGTTTTCCCTGGTTTGAATCACGTAGTAATGTGATACCGCACTGAAACAGTCAATTAAACCTGGTTTCGATCAATATTTTAGAGGATAACACCGGTTAAGTCTGGGATAGGTATGGGTTATGTCCGCATCTGGCTCTTGATTTTGACTTTTCCGCATACTTGTTGGCCAGATCCTTGGTTTTCCCTGGTTTGAATCACGTAGTAATGTGATACCGCACTGAATCAGTCAATTAAACCTGGTTTCGATCCACATATTATAGGATAACACCGGTTAGGTCTGGGATAGGTATGGGTCATGTCCGCATCTGGCTCATGATTTTGCTTTCTTCGCATACTTGTTGGCCAGATCCTGGGTTTTTTCGGGTTTGAATCACGTAGTAATGTGGTACCACACTGAAACAGTCAATTAAACCTGGTTTCGATCCACATTTTAGAGGATAACACCGGTTAGGTCTGGGTTAGGTCTGGGTTATGCCCGCATGTGACACATGATTTTGCCTTCTTCGCATGCTTGTTGGCCAGATCCTGGGTTTTTTTCTGGTTTGAATCACGTAGTAATGTGGTACCACACTGAAACAGACAATGAAACGAGGTTTCGATCAATATTTTAGAGGATAACACCGGTTAGGTCCGGGTTATGCCCGCATCTGGTTCTTGATTTTGACTTTTCCGCATACTTGTTGGCCAGATCCTTGGTTTTCCCTGGTTTGAATCACGTAGTAATGTGATACCGCACTGAAACAGTCAATTAAACCTGGTTTCGATCAATATTTTAGAGGATAACACCGGTTAGGTCTGGGTTAGGACTGGGTTATGCCCGCATCTGGTTCATGATTTTGCCTTCTTCGCATACTTCTTGGCCAGATACTTGGTCCTCTCTGGTTTGAATCACGTAGTAATGTGGTACCACACTGAAACAGACAATTAAACCTGGTTCCGATCCACATTTTAGGGGATAACACCGGTTAGGTCTGGGTTAGATCTGGGTTATGCCCGCATCTCGCTCATGATTCTGCCTTCATCGCATTCTTGTTCGCCAGAACCTGGGTTTTTTCTGCTTTGAATCACGTAGTAATAAGGTACCACACTGAAACAGACAATTAAACGAGGTTTCGATCAATATTTTAGAGGATAACACCGGTTAGGTCTGGGTTATGCCCGCATCTGGCTCATGATTTTGCCTTCTTCGCATACTTGTTGGCCAGATCCTGGGGTTTTTCGGGTTTGAATCACGTCGTAATGTGGTAGCACATTGAAACAGTCAATTAAACCTGGTTTCGATCCACATTTTTGAGGATAACACTGGTTAGGTCTGGGTTAGGTCTGGGTTATGCCCGCATCTGGCACATGATTTTGCCTTCTTCGCATGCTTGTTGGCCAGATCCTGGGTTTTTTTCTAGTTTGAATCACGTAGTAATGTGGTACCACACTGAAACAGACAATTAAACGAGGTTTCGATCAATATTTTAGAGGATTACACCGGTTAGGTCTGGGTTATGCCCGCATCTGGCTCTTGATTTTGACTTTTCCGCATACTTGTTGGCCATATCCTTGGTTTTCCCTGGTTTGAATCACGTAGTAATGTGATACCGCACTGAAACAGTCAATCAAACCTGGTTTCGATCAATATTTTAGAGCATAACACCGGTTAGGTCTGGGTTAGGACTGGGTTATGCCCGCAACTGGCTCATGATTTTGCCTTCTTCGCATACTTGTTGGCCAGATCCTGGGTTTTTTCGGGTTTGAATCACGTAGTAGTGTGGTACCACACTGAAACAGACAATTAAACCTGGTTTCGATCAATATTTTAGAGGATAACACCGGTTAGGTCTGGGTTAGGTCTGGGTTATGCCCGCATCTGGCTCATGATTTTGCCTTCTTCGCATACTTGTTGGCCAGATCCTGGGTTTTTTCGGGTTTGAATCACGTAGTAATGTGGTACCACACAGTAACAGTCAATTAAACCTGGATTCGATCCACATTTTATAGGATAACACCAGTTAGGTCTGGGATAGGTATGGGTTATGTCCGCATCTGGCTCCTGATTTTGCTTTCTTCGCATACTTGTTGGCCAGATCCTGGGTTTTTTCGTGTTTGAATCACGTAGTAATGTGGTACCACACTGAAACAGTCAATTAAACCTGGTTTCGATCAATATTCTAGAGGATAACACCGGTTAGGTCTGGGTTAGGACTGGGTTATGCCCGCATCGTGCTCATGAATTTGCCTTCTTCGCATACTTGTTGGCCAGATCCTGGGTTTTTTCGTGTTTGAATCACGTAGTAATGTGGTACCACACTGAAACAGTCAATTAAACCTGGTTTCGATCAATATTTTAGAGGATAACACCGGTTAGGTCTGGGTTAGGACTGGGTTATGCCCGCATCTGGCTCATGATTTTGCCTTCTTCGCATACTTGTTGGCCAGAACCTGGGTTTTTTCGGGTTTGAATCACGTAGTAATGTGGTACCACACAGTAACAGTCAATTAAACCAGGATTCGATCCACATTTTATAGGATAACACCGCTTAGGTCTGCGTTAGGCCTGGGATATGCCCGCATCTGGCTCATGATTTTGCCTTCTTCGCATACTTGTTGGCCAGATCCTGGGTTTTTTCGGGTTTGTATCACGTAGTAATGTGGTACGACACTGAAACAGTCAATTAAACCTGGTTTCGATCCACATTTTAGAGGATAACACCGGTTAGGTCTGGGTTAGGTCTGGGTTATGCCCGCATGTGACACATGATTTTGCCTTCTTCGCATGCTTGTTGGCCAGATCCTGGGTTTTTTTCTGGTTTGAATCACGTAGTAATGTGGTACCACACTGAAACAGACAATGAAACGAGGTTTCGATCAATATTTTAGAGGATAACACCGGTTAGGTCCGGGTTATGCCCGCATCTGGTTCTTGATTTTGACTTTTCCGCATACTTGTTGGCCAGATCCTTGGTTTTCCCTGGTTTGAATCACGTAGTAATGTGATACCGCACTGAAACAGTCAATTAAACCTGGTTTCGATCAATATTTTAGAGGATAACACCGGTTAGGTCTGGGTTAGGACTGGGTTATGCCCGCATCTGGCTCATGATTTTGCCTTCTTCGCATACTTCTTGGCCAGATACTTGGTCCTCTCTGGTTTGAATCACGTAGTAATGTGGTACCACACTGAAACAGACAATTAAACCTGGTTCCGATCCACATTTTAGGGGATAACACCGGTTAGGTCTGGGTTAGATCTGGGTTATGCCCGCATCTCGCTCATGATTCTGCCTTCATCGCATTCTTGTTCGCCAGAACCTGGGTTTTTTCTGCTTTGAATCACGTAGTAATAAGGTACCACACTGAAACAGACAATTAAACGAGGTTTCGATCAATATTTTAGAGGATAACACCGGTTAGGTCTGGGTTATGCCCGCATCTGGCTCATGATTTTGCCTTCTTCGCATACTTGTTGGCCAGATCCTGGGGTTTTTCGGGTTTGAATCACGTCGTAATGTGGTAGCACATTGAAACAGTCAATTAAACCTGGTTTCGATCCACATTTTTGAGGATAACACTGGTTAGGTCTGGGTTAGGTCTGGGTTATGCCCGCATCTGGCACATGATTTTGCCTTCTTCGCATGCTTGTTGGCCAGATCCTGGGTTTTTTTCTAGTTTGAATCACGTAGTAATGTGGTACCACACTGAAACAGACAATTAAACGAGGTTTCGATCAATATTTTAGAGGATAACACCGGTTAGGTCTGGGTTAGGACTGGGTTATGCCCGCAACTGGCTCATGATTTTGCCGTCTTCGCATACTTGTTGGCCAGATCCTGGGTTTTTTCGGGTTTGAATCACGTAGTAGTGTGGTACCACACTGAAACAGACAATTAAACCTGGTTTCGATCAATATTTTAGAGGATAACACCGGTTAGGTCTGGGTTAGGTCTGGGTTATGCCCGCATCTCGCTCATGATTCTGCCTTCATCGCATTCTTGTTCGCCAGAACCTAGGTTTTTTCGGGTTTGAATCACGTAGTAATGTGGTACCACACTGAAACAGTCAATTAAACCTGGTTTCGATCCACATTTTAGAGGATAACACTGGTTAGGTCTGGGTTAGGTCTGGGTTATGCCCGCATCTGGCTCTTGATTTTGACTTTTCCGCATACTTGTTGGCCAGATCCTTGGTCCTCTCTGGTTTGAATCACCTAGTAATGTGGTACCACACTGATACAGACAATTAAACGAGGTTTCGATCAATATTTTAGAGGATAACACCGGTTAGGTCTGGGTTATGCCCGCATCTGGCTCTTGATTTTGACTTTTCCGCATACTTGTTGGCCAGATCCT
The DNA here is from genome assembly GCF_051014445.1 of Colletes latitarsis. Classification (NCBI taxonomy): domain Eukaryota; kingdom Metazoa; phylum Arthropoda; class Insecta; order Hymenoptera; family Colletidae; genus Colletes; species Colletes latitarsis. The sequence continues at coordinate 10,081,218 of NC_135147.1, forward strand.
TGGTTTATGGGGTTTGAATCACGTAGTAATGTGGTACCACACAGTAACAGTCAATTAAACCTGGTTTCGATCCACATTTTAGAGGATTACAACGGTTAGGTTTGGGTTAGAACTGGGTTATGCCCGCATCTCGCTAATGATCCTGCCTTCATCGCATTCTTGTTCGCCAGAACCTGGGGTTCTTCGGGTTTGAATCACGCAGTAATGTGGTACCACACTGAAACAGTCAATTAAACCTGGTTTCGATCCACATTTTAGAGGATAACACCGGTTAGGTCTGGGTTAGGTCTGGGTTATGCCCGCATCTGGCACATTATTTTGCCTTCCTCGCATGCTTGTTGGCCAGATCCTGGGTTTTTTTCTGGTTTGAATCACGTAGTAATGTGGTACCACACTGAAACAGACAATTAAACGAGGTTTCGATCAATATTTTAGAGGATAACACCGGTTAGGTCTGGGTTATGCCCGTGTCTGGCTCTTGATTTTGACTTTTCCGCATACTTGTTGGCCAGATCCTTGGTTTTCCCTGGTTTGAATCACGTAGTAATGTGATACCGCACTGAAACAGTCAATTAAACCTGGTTTCGATCAATATTTTAGAGGATAACACCGGTTAGGTCTGGGATAGGTATGGGTTATGTCCGCATCTGGCTCTTGATTTTGACTTTTCCGCATACTTGTTGGCCAGATCCTTGGTTTCCCCTGGTTTGAATCACGTAGTAATGTGATAACGCGCTGAAACAGTCAATTAAACCTGGTTTCGATCAATATTTTAGAGGATAACACCGGTTAGGTCTGGGTTAGGACTGGGTTATGCCCGCATCTGGCTCATGATTTTGCCTTCTTCGCATACTTGTTGGCCAGATCCTTGGTTTTCCCTGGTTTGAATCACGTAGTAATGTGATACCGCACTGAAACAGTCAATTAAACCTGGTTTCGATCCACATATTATAGGATAACACCGGTTAGGTCTGGGATAGGTATGGGTCATGTCCGCATCTGGCTCATGATTTTGCTTTCTTCGCATACTTGTTGGCCAGATCCTGGGTTTTTTCGGGTTTGAATCACGTAGTAATGAGGTACCACACAGAAACAGTCAATTAAACCTGGTTTCGATCCACATTTTAGAGGATAACACCGGTTAGGTCTGGGTTAGATCTGGGTTATGCTCGCATCTCCCTCATGATTCTGCCTTCATCGCATTCTTGTTCGCCAGAACCTGGGTTTTTTCGGGTTTGAATCACGTAGTAATGTGGTACCACACAGTAACAGTCAATTAAACCTGGATTCGATCCACATTTTAGAGGATAACACCGGTTAGGTCTGGGTTAGATCTGGGTTATGCCCGCATCTCGCTCATGATTCTGCCTTCATCGCATTCTTGTTCGCCAGAACCTGGGTTTTTTCGGGTTTGAATCACGTAGTAATGTGGTACCACACTGAAACAGTCAATTAAACCTGGTTTCGATCCACATTTTAGAGGATAACACCGGTTAGATCTGGGTTAGGTCTGGGTTATGCCCGCATCTCGCTCATGATTCTGCCTTCATCGCATTCTTGTTCGCCAGAACCTGGGTTTTTTCGGGTTTGAATCACGTAGTAATGTGGTACCACACAGTAACAGTCAATTAAACCTGGATTCGATCCACATTTTATAGGATAACACCAGTTAGGTCTGGGATAGGTATGGGTTATGTCCGCAACTGGCTCCTGATTTTGCATTCTTCGCATACTTGTTGGCCAGATCCTGGGTTTTTTCGTGTTTGAATCACGTAGTAATGTGGTACCACACTGAAACAGTCAATTAAACCTGGTTTCGATCAATATTTTAGAGGATAACACCGGTTAGGTCTGGGTTAGGACTGGGTTATGCCCGCATCTGGCTCATGAGTATGCCTTCTTCGCATACTTGTTGGCCAGATCCTGGGTTTTTTCGGGTTTGAATCACGTAGTAATGTGGTACCACACAGTAACAGTCAATTAAACCTGGATTCGATCCACATTTTATAGGATAACACCAGTTAGGTCTGGGATAGGAATGGGTTATGTCCGCAACTGGCTCCTGATTTTGCATTCTTCGCATACTTGTTGGCCAGATCCTGGGTTTTTTCGTGTTTGAATCACGTAGTAGTGTGGTACCACACTGAAACAGTCAATTAAACCTGGTTTCGATCAATATTTTAGAGGATAACACCGGTTAGGTCTGGGTTAGGACTGGGTTATGCCCGCATCTGGCTCATGAGGTTGCCTTGTTCGCATGCTTGTTGGCCAGATCCTAGGTTTTTTTCTAGTTTGAATCACGTAGTAATGTGGTACCACACAGAAACAGACAATTAAACCTGGTTTCGATCAATATTTTAGAGGATAACACCGGTTAGGTCTGGGTTAGGACTGGGTTATGCCCGCATCTGGCTCATGATTTTGCCTTCTTCGCATACTTGTTGGCCGGATCCTGGGTGTTTTCGGGTTTGTATCACGTAGTAATGTGGTACCACACTGAAACAGTCAATTAAACCTGGTTTCGATCAATATTTTAGAGGATAACACCAGTTAGGTCTGGGTTAGGACTGGGTTATGCCCGCATCTGGCTCATGATTTTGCCTTCTTCGCATACTTGTTGGCCGGATCCTGGGTGTTTTCGGGTTTGTATCACGTAGTAATGTGGTACCACACTGAAACAGACAATTAAACCTGGTTTCGATCAATATTTTAGAGGATAAAACCGGTTAGGTCTGGATTATGCCCGCATTTGGGACATGATTTTCCCTTTTTCGCATATTTGTTGGACAGATCCTGGGTTTTTTCGGGTTTGAATCATGTAGTAGTGTGATACCACACTGAAGCAGTCAATTAAGCCTGGTTTCGATCAATATTTTAGAGGATAACACCGGTTAGGTCTGGGTTAGGTCTGGGTTATGCCCGCATCTGGCTCATGATTTTGCCTTTCCCGCATACTTGTTGGCCTGATCCTGGGTTTTTTCGGGTTTGAATCACGTAGTAATGTGGTACCAGACTGAAACAGTCAATTAAACCTGGATTCGATCCACATTTTATAGGATAACACCGGTTAGGTCTGGGTTAGGTCTGGGTTATGCCCGCATCTGGCTCATGATTTCGCCTTTCCCGCATACTTGTTGGCCAGATCCTGGGTTTTTTCGGGTTTGAATCACGTAGTAATATGGTACCAGACTGAAACAGTCAATTAAACCTGGTTTCGATCAATATTTTAGAGGATAACACCGGTTAGGTCTGGGTTATGCCCGCATCTGGCTCTTGATATTGACTTTTCCGCATACTTGTTGGCCAGATCCTTGGTTTTCCCTGGTTTGAATCACGTAGTAATGTGATACCGCACTGAAACAGTCAATTAAACCTGGTTTCGATCAATATTTTAGAGGATAACACCTGTTAGGTCTGGGTTAGGACTGGGTTATGCCCGCATCTGGCTCATGATTTTGCCTTCTTCGCATACTTGTTGGCCAGATCCTGGGTTTTTTCGGGTTTGAGTCACGTAGTAATGTGGTACCACACTGAAACAGACAATTAAACCTGGTTTCGATCAGTATTTTAGAGGATAACACCGGTTAGGTCTGGGTTAGGTCTGGGTTATGCCCGCATTTCGCTCATGATTCTGCCTTCATCGCATTCTCGTTCGCCAGAACCTGGGTTTTTTCTAGTTTGAATCCCGTAGTAATGTGGTACCACACTGAAACAGACAATTAAACCTGGTTTCGATCAATATCTTAGAGGATAACACCGGTTTGGTCTGGGTTATGCCCGCATCTGGCTCTTGATTTTGACTTTTCCGCATACTTGTTGGCCAGATCCTTGGTTTTCCCTGGTTTGAATCACGTAGTAATGTGATACCGCACTGAAACAGTCAATTAAACCTGGATTCGATCCACATTTTATAGGATAACACCGGTTAGGTCTGGGATAGGTATGGGTTATGTCCGCATCTGGCTCATGATTTTGCTTTCTTCGCATACTTGTTGGCCAGATCCTGGGTTTTTTCGGGTTTGAATCACGTAGTAATGTGGTACCACACTAAAACAGTCAATTAAACCTGGATTCGATCCACATTTTATAGGATAACACCGGTTAGGTCTGGGTTAGGTCTGGGTTATGCCCGCATCTGGCTCATGATTTTGCTTTCTTCGCATACTTGGAGGCCAGATCCTGCGTTTTTTCGGGTTTGAATCACGTAGTAATGTGGTACCACACTGAAACAGTCAATTAAACCTGGTTTCGATCCACATTTTAGAGGATAACACCGGTTAGGTCTGGGTTAGGTCTGGGTTATGCCCGCATCTGGCACATGATTTTGCCTTCTTCGCATGCTTGTTGGCCATATCCTGGGTTTTTTTCTGGTTTGAATCACGTAGTAATGTGGTACCACACTCATACAGACAATTAAACGAGGTTTCGATCAATATTTTAGAGGATAACACCGGTTAGGTCTGGGTTATGCCCGCATCTGGCTCTTGATTTTGACTTTTCCGCATACTTGTTGGCCAGATCCTTGGTTTATGGGGTTTGAATCACGTAGTAATGTGGTACCACACAGTAACAGTCAATTAAACCTGGTTTCGATCCACATTTTAGAGGATTACACCGGTTAGGTTTGGGTTAGAACTGGGTTATGCCCGCATCTCGCTCATGATCCTGCCTTCATCGCATTCTTGTTCGCCAGAACCTGGGGTTTTTCGGGTTTGAATCACGCAGTAATGTGGTACCACACTGAAACAGTCAATTAAACCTGGTTTCGATCCACATTTTAGAGGATAACACCGGTTAGGTCTGGGTTAGGTCTGGGTTATGCCCGCATCTGGCACATTATTTTGCCTTCTTCGCATGCTTGTTGGCCAGATCCTGGGTTTTTTTCTGGTTTGAATCACGTAGTAATGTGGTACCACACTGAAACAGACAATTAAACGAGGTTTCGATCAATATTTTAGAGGATAACACCGGTTAGGTCTGGGTTTGGACTGGGTTATGCCCGCATCTGGCTCATGATTTTGCCTTCTTCGGATACTTGTTGGCCAGATCCTTGGTTTTCCCTGGTTTGAATCACGTAGTAATGTGATACCGCACTGAAACAGTCAATTAAACCTGGTTTCGATCCACATTTTAGAGGATAACACCGGTTAGGTCTGGGTTAGGTATGGGTCATGTCCGCATCTGGCTCATGATTTTGCTTACTTCGCATACTTGTTGGCCAGATCCTGGGTTTTTTCGGGTTTGAATCACGTAGTAATGAGGTACCACACTGAAACAGTCAATTAAACCTGGTTTCGATCCACATTTTAGAGGATAACACCGGTTAGGTCTGGGTTAGATCTGGGTTATGCCCGCATCTCCCTCATGATTCTGCCTTCATCGCATTCTTGTTCGCCAGAACCTGGGTTTTTTCGGGTTTGAATCACGTAGTAATGTGGTACCACACAGTAACAGTCCATTAAACCTGGATTCGATCCACATTTTAGAGGATAACACCGGTTAGGTCTGGGTTAGATCTGGGTTACGCCCGCATCTCGCTCATGATTCTGCCTTCATCGCATTCTTGTTCGCCAGAACCTGGGTTTTTTCGGGTTTGAATCACGTAGTAATGTGGTACCACACTGAAACAGTCAATTAAACCTGGTTTCGATCCACATTTTAGAGGATAACACCGGTTAGATCTGGGTTAGGTCTGGGTTATGCCCGCATATCGCTCATGATTCTGCCTTCATCGCATTCTTGTTCGCCAGAACCTGGGTTTTTTCGGGTTTGAATCACGTAGTAATGTGGTACCACACAGTAACAGTCAATTAAACCTGGTTTCGATCAATATTTTAGAGGATAACACCTGTTAGGTCTGGGTTAGGACTGGGTTATGCCCGCATCTGGCTCATGATTTTGCCTTCTTCGCATACATGTTGGCCAGATCCTGGGTTTTTTCGGGTTTGAGTCACGTAGTAATGTGGTACCACACTGAAACAGACAATTAAACCTGGTTTCGATCAATATTTTAGAGGATAACACCTGTTAGGTCTGGGTTAGGACTGGGTTATGCCCGCATATGGCTCATGATTTTGCCTTCTTCGCATACTTGTTGGCCAGATCCTTGGTTTTCCCTGGTTTGAATCACGTAGTAATGTGATACCGCACTGAAACAGTCAAGTAAACCTGGTTTCGATCAATATTTTAGAGGATAACACCTGTTAGGTCTGGGTTAGATCTGGGTTATGCCCGCATCTCGCTCATGATTCTGCCTTCATCGCATTCTTGTTCGCCAGAACCTGGGTTTTTTCGGGTTTGAATCACGTAGTAATGTGGTACCACACAGTAACAGTCAATTAAACCTGGATTCGATCCACATTTTAGAGGATAACACCGGTTAGGTCTGGGTTAGATCTGGGTTATGCCCGCATCTCGCTCATGATTCTGCCTTCATCGCATTCTTGTTCGCCAGAACCTGGGTTTTTTCGGGTTTGAATCACGTAGTAATGTGGTACCACACAGTAACAGTCAATTAAACCTGGATTCGATCCACATTTTAGAGGATAACACCGGTTAGGTCTGGGTTAGATCTGGGTTATGCCCGCATCTCGCTCATGATTCTGCCTTCATCGCATTCTTGTTCGCCAGAACCTGGGTTTTTTCGGGTTTGAATCACGTAGTAATGTGATACCGCACTGAAACAGACAATTAAACCTGGTTTCGATCAATATTTTAGAGGATAACACCGGTTAGGTCTGGGTTAGGTCTGGGTTATGCCCGCATTTCGCTCATGATTCTGCCTTCATCGCATTCTCGTTCGCCAGAACCTGGGTTTTTTCTAGTTTGAATCCCGTAGTAATGTGGTACCACCCTGAAACAGACAATTAAACGTGGATTCGATCCACATTTTAGAGGATAACACCGGTTAGGTCTGGGTTAGGTCTGGGTTATGCCCGCATCTGGCACATGATTTTGCCTTCTTCGCATGCTTGTTGGCCATATCCTGGGTTTTTTTGTGGTTTGAATCACGTAGTAATGTGGTACCACACTGAAACAGTCAATTAAACCTGGTTTCGATCCACATTTTAGAGGATAACACCGGTTAGGTCTGGGTTAGGTCTGGGTTATGCCCGCATCTGGCACATTATTTTGCCTTCTTCGCATGCTTGTTGGCCAGATCCTGGGTTTTTTTCTGGTTTGAATCACGTAGTAATGTGGTACCACACTGAAACAGACAATTAAACGAGGTTTCGATCAATATTTTAGAGGATAACACCGGTTAGGTCTGGGTTATGCCCGCGTCTGGCTCTTGATTTTGACTTTTCCGCATACTTGTTGGCCAGATCCTTGGTTTTCCCTGGTTTGAATCACGTAGTAATGTGGTACCGCACTGAAACAGTCAATTAAACCTGGTTTCGATCAATATTTTAGAGGATAACACCGGTTAGGTCTGGGATAGGTATGGGTTATGTCCGCATCTGGCTCTTGATTTTGACTTTTCCGCATACTTGTTGGCCAGATCCTTGGTTTTCCCTGGTTTGAATCACGTAGTAATGTGATAACGCGCTGAAACAGTCAATTAAACCTGGTTTCGATCAATATTTTAGAGGATAACACCGGTTAGGTCTAGGTTAGGACTGGGTTATGCCCGCATCTGGCTCATGATTTTGCCTTCTTCGCATACTTGTTGGCGAGATCCTTGGTTTTCCCTGGTTTGAATCACGTAGTAATGTGATACCGCACTGAAACAGTCAATTAAACCTGGTTTCGATCCACATTTTAGAGGATAACACCGGTTAGGTCTGGGTTAGATCTGGGTTATACCCGCATCTCGCTCATGATTCTGCCTTCATCGCATTCTTGTTCGCCAGAACCTGGGTTTTTTCGGGTTTGAATCACGTAGTAATGTGGTACCACACTGAAACAGTCAATTAAACCTGGTTTCGATCAATATTATAGAGGATAACACCGGTTAGGTCTGGGTCAGGACTGGATTATGCCCGCATCTGGCTCATGAGTTTGCCTTCTTCGCATACTTGTTGGCCAGATCCTGGGTTTTTTCGGGCTTGAATCACGTAGTAATGTGGTACCACACTGAAACACACAATTAAACCTGGATTCGATCCACATTTTATAGGATAACACCAGTTAGGTCTGGGATAGGTATGGGTTATGTCCGCATCTGGCTCCTGATTTTGCTTTCTTCGCATACTTGTTGGCCAGATCCTGGGTTTTTTCGTGTTTGAATCACGTAGTAATGTGGTACCACACTGAAACAGTCAATTAAACCTGGTTTCGATCAATATTTTAGAGGATAACACCGGTTAGGTCTGGGTTAGGACTGGGTTATGCCCGCATCTGGCTCATGAGTTTGCCTTGTTCGCATGCTTGTTGGCCAGATCCTAGGTTTTTTTCTAGTTTGAATCACGTAGTAATGTGGTACCACACTGAAACAGACAATTAAACCTGGTTTCGATCAATATTTTAGAGGATAACACCGGTTAGGTCTGGGTTAGGACTGGGTTATACCCGCATCTCGCTCATGATTCTGCATACATCGCATTCTTGTTCGCAAGAACCTGGGTTTTTTCGGGTTTGAATCACGTAGTAATGTGGTACCACACAGTAACAGTCAATTAAAACTGGTTTCGATCCACATTTTAGAGGATTACACCGGTTAGGTTTGGGTTAGAACTGGGTTATGCCCGCATCTCGCTCATGATCCTGCCTTCATCGCATTCTTGTTCGCCAGAACCTGGGGTTTTTCGGGTTTGAATCACGTAGTAATGTGGTACCACACTGAAACAGTCAATTAAACCTGGTTTCGATCCACATTTTAGAGGATAACACCGGTTAGGTCTGGGTTAGGTCTGGGTTATGCCCGCATCTGGCACATTATTTTGCCTTCTTCGCATGCTTGTTGGCCAGATCCTGGGTTTTTTTCTGGTTTGAATCACGTAGCAATGTGGTACCACACTGAAACAGACAATTAAACGAGGTTTCGATCAATATTTTAGAGGATAACACCGGTTAGGTCTGGGGTTATGCCTGCGTCTGGCTCTTGATTTTGACTTTTCCGCATACTTGTTGGCCAGATCCTTGGTTTTCCCTGGTTTGAATCACGTAGTAATGTGATACCGCACTGAAACAGTCAATTAAACCTGGTTCCATCAATATTTTAGAGGATAACACCGGTTAGGTCTGGGATAGGTATGGGTTATGTCCGCATCTGGCTCTTGATTTTGACTTTTCCGCATACTTGTTGGCCAGATCCTTGGTTTTCCCTGGTATGAATCACGTAGTAATGTGATAACGCGCTGAAACAGTCAATTAAACCTGGTTTCGATCAATATTTTAGAGGATAACACCGGTTAGGTCTGGGTTAGGACTGGGTTATGCCCGAATCTGGCTCATGATTTTGCCTTCTTCGCAAACTTGTTGGCCAGATCCTTGATTTTCCCTGGTTTGAATCACGTAGTAATGTGATACCGCACTGAAACAGTCAATTAAACCTGGTTTCGAACCACATTTTAGAGGATAACACCGGTTAGGTCTGGGTTAGATATGGGTTATGCCCGCATCTCCCTCATGATTCTGCCGTCATCGCATTCTTGTTCGCCAGAACCTGGGTTTTTTCGGGTTTGAATCACGTAGTAATGTGGTACCACACAGTAACAGTCAATTAAACCTGGATTCGATCCACATTTTAGAGGATAACACCGGTTAGGTCTGGGTTAGATCTGGGTTATGCCCGCATCTCGCTCATGATTCTGCCTTCATCGCATTCTTGTTCGCCAGAACCTGGGTTTTTTCGGGTTTGAATCACGTAGTAATGTGATACCGCACTGAAACAGACAATTAAACGTGGATTCGATCCACATTTTAGAGGATAACACCGGTTAGGTCTGGGTTAGGTCTGGGTTATGCCCGCATCTGGCACATGATTTTGCCTTCTTCGCATGCTTGTTGGCCATATCCTGGGTTTTTTTGTGGTTTGAATCACGTAGTAATGTGGTACCACACTGAAACAGTCAATTAAACCTGGTTTCGATCCACATTTTAGAGGATAACACCGGTTAGGTCTGGGTTAGGTCTGGGTTATGCCCGCATCTGGCACATTATTTTGCCTTCTTCGCATGCTTGTTGGCCAGATCCTGGGTTTTTTTCTGGTTTGAATCACGTAGTAATGTGGTACCACACTGAAACAGACAATTAAACGAGGTTTCGATCAATATTTTAGAGGATAACACCGGTTAGGTCTGGGTTATGCCCGCGTCTGGCTCTTGATTTTGACTTTTCCGCATACTTGTTGGCCAGATCCTTGGTTTTCCCTGGTTTGAATCACGTAGTAATGTGGTACCGCACTGAAACAGTCAATTAAACCTGGTTTCGATCAATATTTTAGAGGATAACACCGGTTAGGTCTGGGATAGGTATGGGTTATGTCCGCATCTGGCTCTTGATTTTGACTTTTCCGCATACTTGTTGGCCAGATCCTTGGTTTTCCCTGGTTTGAATCACGTAGTAATGTGATAACGCGCTGAAACAGTCAATTAAACCTGGTTTCGATCAATATTTTAGAGGATAACACCGGTTAGGTCTAGGTTAGGACTGGGTTATGCCCGCATCTGGCTCATGATTTTGCCTTCTTCGCATACTTGTTGGCGAGATCCTTGGTTTTCCCTGGTTTGAATCACGTTGTAATGTGATACCGCACTGAAACAGTCAATTAAACCTGGTTTCGATCCACATTTTAGAGGATAACACCGGTTAGGTCTGGGTTAGATCTGGGTTATACCCGCATCTCGCTCATGATTCTGCCTTCATCGCATTCTTGTTCGCCAGAACCTGGGTTTTTTCGGGTTTGAATCACGTAGTAATGTGGTACCACACTGAAACAGTCAATTAAACCTGGTTTCGATCAATATTATAGAGGATAACACCGGTTAGGTCTGGGTCAGGACTGGATTATGCCCGCATCTGGCTCATGAGTTTGCCTTCTTCGCATACTTGTTGGCCAGATCCTGGGTTTTTTCGGGCTTGAATCACGTAGTAATGTGGTACCACACTGAAACACACAATTAAACCTGGATTCGATCCACATTTTATAGGATAACACCAGTTAGGTCTGGGATAGGTATGGGTTATGTCCGCATCTGGCTCCTGATTTTGCTTTCTTCGCATACTTGTTGGCCAGATCCTGGGTTTTTTCGTGTTTGAATCACGTAGTAATGTGGTACCACACTGAAACAGTCAATTAAACCTGGTTTCGATCAATATTTTAGAGGATAACACCGGTTAGGTCTGGGTTAGGACTGGGTTATGCCCGCATCTGGCTCATGAGTTTGCCTTGTTCGCATGCTTGTTGGCCAGATCCTAGGTTTTTTTCTAGTTTGAATCACGTAGTAATGTGGTACCACACTGAAACAGACAATTAAACCTGGTTTCGATCAATATTTTAGAGGATAACACCGGTTAGGTCTGGGTTAGGACTGGGTTATACCCGCATCTCGCTCATGATTCTGCATACATCGCATTCTTGTTCGCAAGAACCTGGGTTTTTTCGGGTTTGAATCACGTAGTAATGTGGTACCACACAGTAACAGTCAATTAAAACTGGTTTCGATCCACATTTTAGAGGATTACACCGGTTAGGTTTGGGTTAGAACTGGGTTATGCCCGCATCTCGCTCATGATACTGCCTTCATCGCATTCTTGTTCGCCAGAACCTGGGGTTTTTCGGGTTTGAATCACGTAGTAATATGGTACCACACTGAAACAGTCAATTAAACCTGGTTTCGATCCACATTTTAGAGGATAACACCGGTTAGGTCTGGGTTAGGTCTGGGTTATGCCCGCATCTGGCACATTATTTTGCCTTCTTCGCATGCTTGTTGGCCAGATCCTGGGGTTTTTTCTGGTTTGAATCACGTAGCAATGTGGTACCACACTGAAACAGACAATTAAACGAGGTTTCGATCAATATTTTAGAGGATAACACCGGTTAGGTCTGGGGTTATGCCTGCGTCTGGCTCTTGATTTTGACTTTTCCGCATACTTGTTGGCCAGATCCTTGGTTTTCCCTGGTTTGAATCACGTAGTAATGTGATACCGCACTGAAACAGTCAATTAAACCTGGTTCCATCAATATTTTAGAGGATAACACCGGTTAGGTCTGGGATAGGTATGGGTTATGTCCGCATCTGGCTCTTGATTTTGACTTTTCCGCATACTTGTTGGCCAGATCCTTGGTTTTCCCTTGTATGAATCACGTAGTAATGTGATAACGCGCTGAAACAGTCAATTAAACCTGGTTTCGATCAATATTTTAGAGGATAACACCGGTTAGGTCTGGGTTAGGACTGGGTTATGCCCGAATCTGGCTCATGATTTTGCCTTCTTCGCAAACTTGTTGGCCAGATCCTTGATTTTCCCTGGTTTGAATCACGTAGTAATGTGATACCGCACTGAAACAGTCAATTAAACCTGGTTTCGAACCACATTTTAGAGGATAACACCGGTTAGGTCTGGGTTAGATATGGGTTATGCCCGCATCTCCCTCATGATTCTGCCGTCATCGCATTCTTGTTCGCCAGAACCTGGGTTTTTTCGTGTTTGAATCACGTAGTAATGTGGTACCACACTGAAACAGTCAATTAAACCTGGTTTCGATCAATATTTTAGAGGATAACACCGGTTAGGTCTGAGTTAGGACTGGGTTATGCATTCACATCGCTCATGATTCTGACTTCATCGCATTCTTGTTCGCCAGAACCTGGGTTTTTTCGGGTTTGAATCACGTAGTAATGTGGTATCACATTGAAACAGTCAATTAAACCTGGTTTCGATCAATATTTTAGTGGATAACACCGGTTAGGTCTGGGTTAGGACTGGGTTATGCATTCACATCGCTCATGATTCTGACTTCATCGCATTCTTGTTCGCCAGAACCTGGGTTTTTTCGGGTTTGAATCACGTAGTAATGTGGTACCACATTGAAACAGTCAATTAAACCTGGTTTCGATCAATATTTTAGAGGATAACACCGGTTAGGTCTGGGTTAGGTCTGGGTTATGCCCGCATCTCGCTCATGATTCTGCCTTCATCGCATTCTTGTTCGCCAGAACCTGGGTTTTTTCGGGTTTGAATCACGTAGTAATGTGGTACCACACTGAAACAGACAATTAAACGAGGTTTCAATCACTATTTTAGAGGATAACACCGGTTAGGTCTGGGTTAGGCCTGGGTTATGCCCGCATCTCGCTCATGATTCTGCCTTCAACGCATTCTTGTTCGCCAGAACCTGGGTTTTTTCGTGTTTGAATCACGTAGTAATGTGGTACCACACCGAAACAGTCAATTAAACCTGGTTTCGATCAATATTTTAGAGGATAACACCGGTTAGGTCTGGGTTAGGACTGGGTTATGCCCGCATCTGGCTCATGATTTTGCCTTCTTCGCATACTTGTTGGCCAGATCCTGGGTTTTTTCGGGTTTGTATCACGTAATAATGTGGTACCACACTGAAACAGACAATTAAACCTGGTTTCGAACAATATTTTAGAGGATAACACCGGTTAGGTCTGGATTATGCCCGCATGTGGGACATGATTTTCCCTTTTTCGCATATTTGTTGGACAGATCCTGGGTTTTTTCGGGTTTGAATCATGTAGTAGTGTGATACCACACTGAAGCAGTCAATTAAGCCTGGATTCGATCCACATTTTATAGGATAACACCGGTTGGGTCTGGGTTAGGCCTGGGTTATGCCCGCATCTCGCTCATGATTCTGCCTTCATCGCATACTTGTTGGCCAGATCCTGGGTTTTTTCGGGTTTGAATCACGTAGTAATGTGGTACCAGACTGAAACAGTCAATTAAACCTGGTTTCGATCAATATCTTAGAGGATAACACCGGTTAGGTCTGGGTTATGCCCGCATCTGGCTCTTGATTTTGACTTTTCCGCATACTTGTTGGCCAGATCCTTGGTTTTCCCTGGTTTGAATCACGTAGTAATGTGATACCGCACTGAAACAATCAATTAAACCTGGATTCGATCCACATTTTATAGGATAACACCGGTTAGGTCTGGGATAGGTATGGGTTATGTCCGCATCTGGCTCATGATTTTGCTTTCTTCGCATACTTGTTGGCCAGATCCTGTGTTTTTTCGGGTTTGAATCACGTAGTAATGTGGTACCACACTAAATCAGTCAATTAAACCTGGATTCGATCCACATTTTAGAGGATAACACCGGTTAGGTCTGGGTTAGGTCTGGGTTATGCCCGCATCTGGCACATGATTTTGCCTTCTTCGCATGCTTGTTGGCCATATCCTGGGTTTTTTTCTGGTTTGAATCACGTAGTAATGTGGTACCACACTGAAACAGTCAATTAAACCTGGTTTCGATCCACATTTTAGAGGATAACACCGGTTAGGTCTGGGTTAGGTCTGGGTTATGCCCGCATCTGGCCCATGATTTTGCCTTCTTCGCATGCTTGTTGGCCATATCCTGGGTTTTTTTCTGGTTTGAATCACGTAGTAATGTGGTACCACACTGATACAGACAATTAAACGAGGTTTCGATCAATATTTTAGAGGATAACACCGGTTAGGTCTGGGTTATGCCCGCGTCTGGCTCTTGATTTTGACTTTTCCGCATACTTGTTGGCCAGATCCTTGGTTTATGGGGTTTGAATCACGTAGTAATGTGGTACCACACAGTAACAGTCAATTAAAACTGGTTTCGATCCACATTTTAGAGGATTACACCGGTTAGGTTTGGGTTAGAACTGGGTTATGCCCGCATCTCGCTCATGATCCTGCCTTCATCGCATTCTTGTTCGCCAGAACCTGGGGTTTTTCGGGTTTGAATCACGTAGTAATGTGGTACCACACTGAAACAGTCAATTAAACCTGGTTTCGATCCACATTTTAGAGGATAACACCGGTTAGGTCTGGGTTAGGTCTGGGTTATGCCCGCATCTGGCACATTATTTTGCCTTCTTCGCATGCTTGTTGGCCAGATCCTGGGTTTTTTTCTGGTTTGAATCACGTAGTAATGTGGTACCACACTGAAACAGACAACTAAACGAGGTTTCGATCAATATTTTAGAGGATAACACCGGTTAGGTCTGGGGTTATGCCTGCGTCTGGCTCTTGATTTTGACTTTTCCGCATACTTGTTGGCCAGATCCTTGGTTTTCCCTGGTTTGAATCACGTAGTAATGTGATACCGCACTGAAACAGTCAATTAAACCTGGTTCCATCAATATTTTAGAGGATAACACCGGTTAGGTCTGGGATAGGTATGGGTTATGTCCGCATCTGGCTCTTGATTTTGACTTTTCCGCATACTTGTTGGCCAGATCCTTGGTTTTCCCTGGTATGAATCACGTAGTAATGTGATAACGCGCTGAAACAGTCAATTAAACCTGGTTTCGATCAATATTTTAGAGGATAACACCGGTTAGGTCTGGGTTAGGACTGGGTTATGCCCGAATCTGGCTCATGATTTTGCCTTCTTCGCAAACTTGTTGGCCAGATCCTTGATTTTCCCTGGTTTGAATCACGTAGTAATGTGATACCGCACTGAAACAGTCAATTAAACCTGGTTTCGAACCACATTTTAGAGGATAACACCGGTTAGGTCTGGGTTAGATATGGGTTATGCCCGCATCTCCCTCATGATTCTGCCGTCATCGCATTCTTGTTCGCCAGAACCTGGGTTTTTTCGTGTTTGAATCACGTAGTAATGTGGTACCACACTGAAACAGTCAATTAAACCTGGTTTCGATCAATATTTTAGAGGATAACACCGGTTAGGTCTGAGTTAGGACTGGGTTATGCATTCACATCGCTCATGATTCTGACTTCATCGCATTCTTGTTCGCCAGAACCTGGGTTTTTTCGGGTTTGAATCACGTAGTAATGTGGTATCACATTGAAACAGTCAATTAAACCTGGTTTCGATCAATATTTTAGTGGATAACACCGGTTAGGTCTGGGTTAGGACTGGGTTATGCATTCACATCGCTCATGATTCTGACTTCATCGCATTCTTGTTCGCCAGAACCTGGGTTTTTTCGGGTTTGAATCACGTAGTAATGTGGTACCACATTGAAACAGTCAATTAAACCTGGTTTCGATCAATATTTTAGAGGATAACACCGGTTAGGTCTGGGTTAGGTCTGGGTTATGCCCGCATCTCGCTCATGATTCTGCCTTCATCGCATTCTTGTTCGCCAGAACCTGGGTTTTTTCGGGTTTGAATCACGTAGTAATGTGGTACCACACTGAAACAGACAATTAAACGAGGTTTCAATCACTATTTTAGAGGATAACACCGGTTAGGTCTGGGTTAGGCCTGGGTTATGCCCGCATCTCGCTCATGATTCTGCCTTCAACGCATTCTTGTTCGCCAGAACCTGGGTTTTTTCGTGTTTGAATCACGTAGTAATGTGGTACCACACCGAAACAGTCAATTAAACCTGGTTTCGATCAATATTTTAGAGGATAACACCGGTTAGGTCTGGGTTAGGACTGGGTTATGCCCGCATCTGGCTCATGATTTTGCCTTCTTCGCATACTTGTTGGCCAGATCCTGGGTTTTTTCGGGTTTGTATCACGTAATAATGTGGTACCACACTGAAACAGACAATTAAACCTGGTTTCGAACAATATTTTAGAGGATAACACCGGTTAGGTCTGGATTATGCCCGCATGTGGGACATGATTTTCCCTTTTTCGCATATTTGTTGGACAGATCCTGGGTTTTTTCGGGTTTGAATCATGTAGTAGCGTGATACCACACTGAAGCAGTCAATTAAGCCTGGATTCGATCCACATTTTATAGGATAACACCGGTTAGGTCTGGGTTAGGCCTGGGTTATGCCCGCATCTCGCTCATGATTCTGCCTTCATCGCATACTTGTTGGCCAGATCCTGGGTTTTTTCGGGTTTGAATCACGTAGTAATGTGGTACCAGACTGAAACAGTCAATTAAACCTGGTTTCGATCAATATCTTAGAGGATAACACCGGTTAGGTCTGGGTTATGCCCGCATCTGGCTCTTGATTTTGACTTTTCCGCATACTTGTTGGCCAGATCCTTGGTTTTCCCTGGTTTGAATCACGTAGCAATGTGATACCGCACTGAAACAATCAATTAAACCTGGATTCGATCCACATTTTATAGGATAACACCGGTTAGGTCTGGGATTGGTATGGGTTATGTCCGCATCTGGCTCATGATTTTGCTTTCTTCGCATACTTGTTGGCCAGATCCTGTGTTTTTTCGGGTTTGAATCACGTAGTAATGTGGTACCACACTGAAACAGTCAATTAAACCTGGTTTCGATCCACATTTTAGAGGATAACACCGGTTAGGTCTGGGTTAGGTCTGGGTTATGCCCGCATCTGGCACATGATTTTGCCTTCTTCGCATGCTTGTTGGCCATATCCTGGGTTTTTTTCTGGTTTGAATCACGTAGTAATGTGGTACCACACTGAAACAGTCAATTAAACCTGGTTTCGATCCACATTTTAGAGGATAACACCGGTTAGGTCTGGGTTAGGTCTGGGTTATGCCCGCATCTGGCACATGATTTTGCCTTCTTCGCATGCTTGTTGGCCATATCCTGGGTTTTTTTCTGGTTTGAATCACGTAGTAATGTGGTACCACACTGATACAGACAATTAAACGAGGTTTCGATCAATATTTTAGAGGATAACACCGGTTAGGTCTGGGTTATGCCCGCGTCTGGCTCTTGATTTTGACTTTTCCGCATACTTGTTGGCCAGATCCTTGGTTTATGGGGTTTGAATCACGTAGTAATGTGGTACCACACAGTAACAGTCAATTAAAACTGGTTTCGATCCACATTTTAGAGGATTACACCGGTTAGGTTTGGGTTAGAACTGGGTTATGCCCGCATCTCGCTCATGATCCTGCCTTCATCGCATTCTTGTTCGCCAGAACCTGGGGTTTTTCGGGTTTGAATCACGTAGTAATGTGGTACCACACTGAAACAGTCAATTAAACCTGGTTTCGATCCACATTTTAGAGGATAACACCGGTTAGGTCTGGGTTAGGTCTGGGTTATGCCCGCATCTGGCACATTATTTTGCCTTCTTCGCATGCTTGTTGGCCAGATCCTGGGTTTTTTTCTGGTTTGAATCACGTAGTAATATGGTACCACACTGAAACAGACAATTAAACGAGGTTTCGATCAATATTTTAGAGGATAACACCGGTTAGGTCTGGGGTTATGCCCGCGTCTGGCTCTTGATTTTGACTTTTCCGCATACTTGTTGGTCAGATCCTTGGTTTTCCCTGGTATGAATCACGTAGTAATGTGATAACGCGCTGAAACAGTCAATTAAACCTGGTTTCGATCAATATTTTAGAGGATAACACCGGTTAGGTCTGGGTTAGGACTGGGTTATGCCCGAATCTGGCTCATGATTTTGCCTTCTTCGCAAACTTGTTGGCCAGATCCTTGATTTTCCCTGGTTTGAATCACGTAGTAATGTGATACCGCACTGAAACAGTCAATTAAACCTGGTTTCGAACCACATTTTAGAGGATAACACCGGTTAGGTCTGGGTTAGATATGGGTTATGCCCGCATCTCCCTCATGATTCTGCCTTCATCGCATTCTTGTTCGCCAGAACCTGGGTTTTTTCGGGTTTGAATCACGTAGTAATGTGATACCGCACTGAAACAGTCAATTAAACCTGGTTTGGATCAATATTTTAGAGGATAACACCGGTTAGGTCTGGGATAGGTATGGGTTATGTCCGCATCTGGCGCTTGATTTTGATTTTTCCGCATACTTGTTGGCCAGATCCTTGGTTTTCCCTGGTTTGAATCACGTAGTAATGTGATAACGCGCTGTAACAGTCAATTAAACCTGGTTTCGATCCACATTTTAGAGGATAACACCGGTTAGGTCTGGGTTAGGTATGGGTCATGTCCGCATCTGGCTCAAGATTTTGCTTTCTTCGCATACTTGTTGGCCAGATCCTGGGTTTTTTCGGGTTTGAATCACGTAGTAATGAGGTACCACACTGAAACAGTCAATTAAACCTGGTTTCGATCCACATTTTAGAGGATAACACCGGTTAGGTCTGGGTTAGATCTGGGTTTTGCCCGCATCTCCCTCATGATTCTGCCTTCATCGCGTTCTTGTTCGCCAGAACCTGGGTTTTTTCGGGTTTGAATCACGTAGTAATGTGGTACCACACAGTAACAGTCAATTAAACCTGGATTCGATCCACATTTTAGAGGATAACACCGGTTAGGTCTGGGTTAGATCTGGGTTATGCCCGCATCTCGCTCATGATTCTGCCTTCATCGCATTCTTGTTCGCCAGAACCTGGGTTTTTTCGGGTTTGAATCACGTAGTAATGTGGTACCACACTGAAACAGTCAATTAAACCTGGTTTCGATCCACATTTTAGAGGATAACACCGGTTAGATCTGGGTTAGGTCTGGGTTATGCCCGCATCTCGCTCATGATTCTGCCTTCATCGCATTCTTGTTCGCCAGAACCTGGGTTTTTTCGGGTTTGAATCACGTAGTAATGTGGTACCACACAGTAACAGTCAATTAAACCTGGATTCGATCCACATTTTATAGGATAACACCAGTTAGGTCTGGGATAGGTATGGGTTATGTCCGCATCTGGCTCCTGATTTTGCTTTCTTCGCATACTTGTTGGCCAGATCCTGGGTTTTTTCGTGTTTGAATCACGTAGTAATGTGGTACCACACTGAAACAGACAATTAAACCTGGTTTCGATCAATATTTTAGAGGATAACACCGGTTAGGTCTGGGTTAGGACTGGGTTATGCCCGCATCTGGCTCATGAGTTTGCCTTCTTCGCCTACTTGTTGGCCAGATCCTGGGTTTTTTCGTGTTTGAATCACGTAGTAATGTGGTACCACACTGAAACAGTCAATTAAACCTGGTTTCGATCAATATTTTAGAGGATAACACCGGTTAGGTCTGGGTTAGGACTGGGTTATGCCCGCATCTGGCTCATGAGTTTGCCTTGTTCGCATGCTTGTTGGCCAGATCCTAGGTTTTTTTCTAGTTCGAATCACGTAGTAATGTGGTACCACACTGAAACAGACAATTAAACCTGGTTTCGATCAATATTTTAAAGGATAACACCGGTTAGGTCTGGGTTAGGACTGGGTTATACCCGCACCTCGCTCATGATTCTGCCTTCATCGCATTCTTGTTCGCCAGAACCTGGGTTTTTTCGGGTTTGAATCACGTAGTAATGTGGTACCACACAGTAACAGTCAATTAAACCTGGATTCGATCCACATTTTATAGGATAACACCGGTTAGGTCTGGGTTAGGCCTGGGTTATGCCCGCATCTCGCTCATGATTCTGCCTTCATCGCATTCTTGTACGCCAGAACCTGGGCTTTTTCGTGTTTGAATCACGTAGTAATGTGGTACCACACTGAAACAGTCAATTAAACCTGGTTTCGATCAATATTTTAGAGGATAACACCGGTTAGGTCTGGGTTAGGACTGGGTTATGCCCGCATCTGGCTCATGATTTTGCATTCTTCGCATACTTGTTGGCCAGATCCTGGGTTTTTTCGTGTTTGAATCACGTAGTAATGTGGTACCACACTGAAACAGACAATTAAACCTGGTATCGATCAATATTTTAGAGGATAACACCGATTAGGTCTGGGTTTGGTCTGGGTTATGCCCGCATCTGGCTCACGATTTTGCCTCCTTCGCATACTTGTTGGCCAGATTCTGGGTTTTATCGGGTTTGAATCACGTAGTAATGTGGTACGACATTGAAACAGTCAATTAAACCTGGTTTTGATCCACATTTTATAGGACAACACCGGTTAGGTCTGGGATAGGTATGGGTTATGCCCGCATCTGGCACATGATTTTGCCTTCTTCGCATACTTGTTGGCCAGATCCCGGGTTTTTGGGGTTTGAATCACGCAGTAATGTGGTACTACATTGAAAAAGACAATTAAACCTGATTTCGAACCACATTTTAGAGTATAACACCGGTTAGGTCTGGGTTAGGTCTGGGTTATGCCCGCATCTCGCTCATGATTCTGCCTTCATCGCATTCTTGTTCGCCAGAACCTGGGTTTTTTTCTGGTTTGAATCACGTAGTAAAGTGGTACCACACTGAAACAGACAATTCAACGAGTTTTCGATCAATATTTCAGAGGATAACACCGGTTAGGTCTGGGTTATGCCCGCATCTGGCTCATGATTTTGCCTTTTCCGCATACTTGTTGGCCAGATCCTGGGTTTTTGGGGTTTGAATCACGTAGTAATGTCGTACCACACAGTAACAGTCAAGTAAACCTGGTATCGATCAATATTTTAGAGGATAACACCGGTTAGGTCTGGGTTAGATCTGGTTTATGCCCGCATCTCGCTCATGATTCTGCCTTCATCGCATTATTCTTCGCCAGAACCTGGGTTTTTTCGGGTTTGAATCACGTAGTAATGTGGTACCACACTGAAACAGTCAATTAAACCCGGTTTCGATCCACATTTTAGAGGATAACACCGGTTAGGTCTGGGTTATGCCCGCATCTGGCTCATGATTTTGCCTTTTCCGCATACTTGTTGGCCAGATCCTGGGTTTTTGGGGTTTGAATCACGTAGTAATGTCGTACCACACAGTAACAGTCAATTAAACCTGGTATCGATCAATATTTTAGAGGATAACACCGGTTAGGTCTGGGTTAGATCTGGTTTATGCCCGCATCTCGCTCATGATTCTGCCTTCATCGCATTATTCTTCGCCAGAACCTGGGTTTTTTCGGGTTTGAATCACGTAGTAATGTCGTACCACACAGTAACAGACAATTAAACCTGGTTTCGATCCACATTTTAGAGGATAATACCGGTTAGGTCTGGGTTAGGACTGGGTTATGCATTCACATCGCTCACGATTCTGCCTTCATCGCATTCTTGTTCGCCAGAACCTGGGTTTTTTCGGGTTTGAATCACGTAGTAATGTGGTACCACACTGAAACAGTCAATTAAACCTGGTTTCGATCAATATTTTAGAGGATAACACCGGTTAGGTCTGGGTTAGGACTGGGTTATACCCGCATCTCGCTCATGATTCTGCCTTCATCGCATTCTTGTTCGCCAGAACCTGGGTTTTTTCGGGTTTGAATCACGTAGTAATGTGGTACCACACAGTAACAGTCAATTAAACCTGGATTCCATCCACATTTTATAGGATAACACCAGTTAGGTCTGGGATAGGTATGGGTTATGTCCGCATCTGGCTCCTGATTTTGCTTTCTTCGCATACTTGTTGGCCAGATCCTGGGTTTTTTTCGTGTTTGAATCACGTAGTAATGTGGTACCACACTGAAACAGTCAATTAAACCTGGTTTCGATCAATATTTTAGAGGATAACACCGGTTAGGTCTGGGTTAGGACTGGGTTATGCCCGCATCTGGCTCATGAGTTTGCTTTCTTCGCATACTTGTTGGCCAGATCCTGGGTTTTTTCGTGTTTGAATCACGTAGTAATGTGGTACCACACTGAAACAGTCAATTAAACCTGGTTTCGATCAATATTTTAGAGGATAACACCGGTTAGGTCTGGGTTAGGACTGGGTTATACCCGCATCTCGCTCATGATTCTGCCTTCATCGCATTCTTGTTCGCCAGAACCTGGGTTTTTTCGGGTTTGAATCACGTAGTAATGTGGTACCACACAGTAACAGTCAATTAAACCTGGATTCGATCCACATTTTATAGGATAACACCGGTTAGGTCTGGGTTAGGCCTGGGTTATGCCCGCATCTCGCTCATGATTCTGCCTTCATCGCATTCTTGTTCGCCAGAACCTGGGTTTTTTCGTGTTTGAATCACGTAGTAATGTGGTACCACACTGAAACAGTCAATTAAACCTGGTTTCGATCAATATTTTAGAGGATAACACCGGTTAGGTCTGGGTTAGGACTGGGTTATACCCGCATCTCGCTCATGATTCTGCCTTCATCGCATTCTTGTTCGCCAGAACCTGGGATTTTTCGGGTTTGAATCACGTAGTAATGTGGTACCACACAGTAACAGTCAATTAAACCTGGTATCGATCAATATTTTAGAGGATAACACCGGTTAGGTCTGGGTTAGATCTGGTTTATGCCCGCATCTCGCTCATGATTCTGCCTTCATCGCATTATTCTTCGCCAGAACCTGGGTTTTTTCGGGTTTGAATCACGTAGTAATGTCGTACCACACAGTAACAGACAATTAAACCTGGTTTCGATCCACATTTTAGAGGATAATACCGGTTAGGTCTGGGTTAGGACTGGGTTATGCATTCACATCGCTCACGATTCTGCCTTCATCGCATTCTTGTTCGCCAGAACCTGGGTTTTTTCGGGTTTGAATCACGTAGTAATGTGGTACCACACAGTAACAGTCAATTAAACCTGGATTCGATCCACATTTTATAGGATAACACCAGTTAGGTCTGGGATAGGTATGGGTTATGTCCGCATCTGGCTCCTGATTTTGCTTTCTTCGCATACTTGTTGGCCAGATCCTGGGTTTTTTTCGTGTTTGAATCACGTAGTAATGTGGTACCACACTGAAACAGTCAATTAAACCTGGTTTCGATCAATATTTTAGAGGATAACACCGGTTAGGTCTGGGTTAGGACTGGGTTATGCCCGCATCTGGCTCATGAGTTTGCCTTCTTCGCATACTTGTTGGCCAGATCCTGGGTTTTTTCGTGTTTGAATCACGTAGTAATGTGGTACCACACTGAAACAGTCAATTAAACCTGGTTTCGATCAATATTTTAGAGGATAACACCGGTTAGGTCTGGGTTAGGACTGGGTTATACCCGCATCTCGCTCATGATTCTGCCTTCATCGCATTCTTGTTCGCCAGAACCTGGGTTTTTTCGGGTTTGAATCACGTAGTAATGTGGTACCACACAGTAACAGTCAATTAAACCTGGATTCGATCCACATTTTATAGGATAACACCGGTTAGGTCTGGGTTAGGCCTGGGTTATGCCCGCATCTCGCTCATGATTCTGCCTTCATCGCATTCTTGTTCGCCAGAACCTGGGTATTTTCTTGTTTGAATCACGTAGTAATGTGGTACCACACTGAAACAGTCAATTAAACCTGGTTTCGATCAATATTTTAGCGGATAACACCGGTTAGGTCTGGGTTAGGACTGGGTTATGCCCGCATCTGGCTCATGATTTTGCTTTCTTCGCATACTTGTTGGCCAAATCCTGGGTTTTTTCGTGTTTGAATCACGTAGTAATGTGGTACCACACTGAAACAGACAATTAAACCTGGTATCGATCAATATTTTAGAGGATAACACCGATTAGGTCTGGGTTTGGTCTGGGCTATGCCCGCATCTGGCACATGATTTTGCCTTCTTCGCATACTTGTTGGCCAGATCCCGGGTTTTTGGGGCTTGAATCACGCAGTAATGTGCTACTACATTGAAAAAGACAATTAAACGTGATTTCGATCCACATTTTAGGGTATAACACCGGTTAGGTCTGGGTTAGGTCTGGGTTATGCCCGCATCTGGCACATGATTTTGCCTTCTTCGCATGCTTGTTGGCCAGATCCTTGGTTTTCCCTGGTTTGAATCACGTAGTAATGTGATACCGCACTGAAACAGTCAATTAAACCTGGTTTCGATCAATATTTTAGAGGATAACACCGGTTAGGTCTGGGTTAGGACTGGGTTATACCCGCATCTCGCTCATGATTCTGCCTTCATCGCATTCTTGTTCGCCAGAACCTGGGTTTTTTCGGGTTTGAATCACGTAGTAATGTGGTACCACACAGTAACAGTCAATTAAACCTGGATTCGATCCACATTTTATAGGATAACAACGCTTAGGTCTGGGTTAGGCCTGGGTTATGCTCGCATCTCGCTCATGATTCTGCCTTCATCGCATTCTTGTTCGCCAGAACCTGGGTTTTTTCGGGTTTGAATCACGTAGTTATGTGGTACCACACAGTAACAGTCAATTAAACCTGGATACGATCCACATTTTAGAGGATAACACCGGTTAGGTCTGGGTTAGGCCTGGGTTATGCCCGCATCTCGCTCATGATTCTGCCTTCATCGCATTCTTGTTCGCCAGATCCTGGGTTTTTTCGTGTTTGAATCACGTAGTAATGTGGTACCACACTGAAACAGACAATTAAACCTGGTATCGATCAATATTTTAGAAGATAACACCGATTAGGTCTGGGTTTGGTCTGGGTTATGCCCGCATCTGGCACATGATTTTGCCTTCTTCGCATACTTGTTGGCCAGATCCCGGGTTTTTGGGGCTTGAATCACGCAGTAATGTGGTACTACATTGAAAAAGACAATTAAACGTGATTTCGATCCACATTTTAGAGTATAACACCGGTTAGGTCTGGGTTAGGTCTGGGTTATGCCCGCATCTGGCACATGATTTTGCCTTCTTCGCATGCTTGTTGGCCAGATCCTGGGTTTTTTTCTGGTTTGTGTCACGTAGTAATGTGGTACCACACTGAAACAGACAATTAAACGAGGTTTCGATCAATATTTTAGAGGATAACACCGGTTAGGTCTGGGATAGGTATGGGCTATGTCAGCATCTGGCTCATGATTTTGCCTTGTTCGCATGCTTGTTGGCCAGATCCTAGGTTTTTTTCTAGTTTGAATCACGTAGTAATGTGCTACCACACTGAAACAGACAATTAAACATGGTTTCGATCAATATTTTAGAGGATAACACCGATTAGGTCTGGGTTTGGTCTGGGTTATGCCCGCATCTGGCACATGATTTTGCCTTCTTCGCATACTTGTTGGCCAGATCCCGGGTTTTTGGGGCTTGAATCACGCAGTAATGAGGTACTACATTGAAAAAGACAATTAAACGTGATTTCGATCCACATTTTAGAGTATAACACCGGTTAGGTCAGGGTTAGGCCTGGGTTATGCCCGCATCTCGCTCATGATTCTGCATTCATCGCATTCTTGTTCGCCAGAACCTGGGTTTTTTCGGGTTTGAATCACGTAGTAATGTGGTACCACACAGTAACAGTCAATTAAACCTGGATTCGATCCACATTTTATAGGATAACACCGGTTAGGTCTGGGATAGGTATGGGTTATGTCCGCATCTGGCTCCTGATTTTGCTTTCTTCGCATACTTGTTGGCCAGATCCTGGGTTTTTTCGTGTTTGAATCACGTAGTAATGTGGTACCACACTGAAACAGTCAATTAAACCTGGTTTCGATCAATATTTTAGAGGATAACACCGGTTAGGTCTGGGTTAGGACTGGGTTATGCCCGCATCTGGCTCATGAGTTTGCCTTCTTCGCATACTTGTTGGCCAGATCCTGGGTTTTTTCGGGTTTGAATCACGTAGTAATGTGGTACCACACTGAAACAGACAATTAAACCTGGTTTCGATCCACATTCTAGAGGATAATACCGGTTAGGTCTGGGTTAGGACTGGGTTATGCATTCACATCGCTCATGATTCTGCGTTCATCGCATTCTTGTTCGCCAGAACCTGGGTTTTTTCGGGTTTGAATCTCGTAGTAATGTGGTACCACATTGAAACAGTCAATTAAACCTGGTTTCGATCCACATTTTATAGGATAACACGTGTTAGGTCTGGGATAGGTCTGGGTTATGTCTGCATCTGGCTCATGATTTTGCCTTGTTCGCATGCTTGTTGGCCAGATCCTCGGTTTTTTTCTAGTTTGAATCACGTAGTAATGTGGTACCACACTGAAACAGATAATTAAACCTGGTTTCGATCAATATTTTAGAGGATAACACCGGTTAGGTCTGGGTTAGGACTGGGTTATTCCCGCATCTCGCTCGTGATTCTACCTTCATCGCATTCTTGTTCGTCAGAACCTGGGTTTTTTCGGGTTTGAATCACGTAGTAATGTGGTACCACACAGTAACAGTCAATTAAACCTGGATTCGATCCACATTTTATAGGATAACACCGGTTAGGTCTGGGATAGGTATGGGTTATGTCCGCATCTGGCTCCTGATTTTGCTTTCTTCGCATACTTGTTGGCCAGATCCTGGGTTTTTTCGTGTTTGAATCACGTAGTAATGTGGTACCACACTGAAACAGTCAATTAAACCTGGTTTCGATCAATATTTTAGAGGATAACACCGGTTAGGTCTGGGTTAGGACTGGGTTATGCCCGCATCTGGCTCATGAGTTTGCCTTCTTCGCATACTTGTTGGCCAGATCCTGGGTTTTTTCGGGTTTGAATCACGTAGTAATGTGGTACCACACTGAAACAGACAATTAAACCTGGTTTCGATCCACATTCTAGAGGATAATACCGGTTAGGTCTGGGTTAGGACTGGGTTATGCATTCACATCGCTCATGATTCTGCGTTCATCGCATTCTTGTTCGCCAGAACCTGGGTTTTTTCGGGTTTGAATCTCGTAGTAATGTGGTACCACATTGAAACAGTCAATTAAACCTGGTTTCGATCCACATTTTATAGGATAACACGTGTTAGGTCTGGGATAGGTCTGGGTTATGTCTGCATCTGGCTCATGATTTTGCCTTGTTCGCATGCTTGTTGGCCAGATCCTCGGTTTTTTTCTAGTTTGAATCACGTAGTAATGTGGTACCACACTGAAACAGATAATTAAACCTGGTTTCGATCAATATTTTAGAGGATAACACCGGTTAGGTCTGGGTTAGGACTGGGTTATTCCCGCATCTCGCTCGTGATTCTACCTTCATCGCATTCTTGTTCGTCAGAACCTGGGTTTTTTCGGGTTTGAATCACGTAGTAATGTGGTACCACACAGTAACAGTCAATTAAACCTGGATTCGATCCACATTTTATAGGATAACACCGGTTAGGTCTGGGATAGGTATGGGTTATGTCCGCATCTGGCTCCTGATTTTGCTTTCTTCGCATACTTGTTGGCCAGATCCTGGGTTTTTTCGTGTTTGAATCACGTAGTAATGTGGTACCACACTGAAACAGTCAATTAAACCTGGTTTCGATCAATATTTTAGAGGATAATACCGGTTAGGTCTGGGTTAGGACTGGGTTATGCATTCACATCGCTCATGATTCTGCGTTCATCGCATTCTTGTTCGCCAGAACCTGGGTTTTTTCGGGTTTGAATCTCGTAGTAATGTGGTACCACATTGAAACAGTCAATTAAACCTGGTTTCGATCCACATTTTATAGGATAACACGTGTTAGGTCTGGGATAGGTCTGGGTTATGTCTGCATCTGGCTCATGATTTTGCCTTGTTCGCATGCTTGTTGGCCAGATCCTCGGTTTTTTTCTAGTTTGAATCACGTAGTAATGTGGTACCACACTGAAACAGACAATTAAACCTGGTTTCGATCCACATTCTAGAGGATAATACCGGTTAGGTCTGGGTTAGGACTGGGTTATGCATTCACATCGCTCATGATTCTGCGTTCATCGCATTCTTGTTCGCCAGAACCTGGGTTTTTTCGGGTTTGAATCTCGTAGTAATGTGGTACCACATTGAAACAGTCAATTAAACCTGGTTTCGATCCACATTTTATAGGATAACACGTGTTAGGTCTGGGATAGGTCTGGGTTATGTCTGCATCTGGCTCATGATTTTGCCTTGTTCGCATGCTTGTTGGCCAGATCCTCGGTTTTTTTCTAGTTTGAATCACGTAGTAATGTGGTACCACACTGAAACAGATAATTAAACCTGGTTTCGATCAATATTTTAGAGGATAACACCGGTTAGGTCTGGGTCAGGACTGGGTTATTCCCGCATCTCGCTCGTGATTCTACCTTCATCGCATTCTTGTTCGTCAGAACCTGGGTTTTTTCGGGTTTGAATCACGTAGTAATGTGGTACCACACAGTAACAGTCAATTAAACCTGGATTCGATCCACATTTTATAGGATAACACCGGTTAGGTCTGGGTTAGGCCTTGGTTATGCCCGCATCTCGCTCATGATTCTGCCTTCATCGCATTCTTGCTCGGCAGAACCTGTGTTTTTTCGTGTTTGAATCACGTAGTAATGTGGTACCACACTGAAACAGTCAACTAAACCTGGTTTCGATCAACATTTTAGAGGATAACACCGGTTAGGTCTGGGTTAGGACTGGGTTATGCCCGCATCTGGCTCATGATTTTGCTTTCTTCGCATACTTGTTGGCCAGATCCTGGGTTTTTTCGTGTTTGAATCGCGTAGTAATGTGGTACCACACTGAAACAGACAATTAAACCTGGTATCGATCAATATTTTAGAGGTTAACACCGATTAGGTCTGGGTTTGGTCTGGGTTATGCCCGCATCTGGCACATGATTGTGCATTCTTCGCATACTTGTTGGCCAGATCCCGGGTTTTTGGGGCTTGAATCACGCAGTAATGTGGTACTACATTGAAAAAGACAATTAAACGTGATTTCGATCCACATTTTAGAGTATAACACCGGTTAGGTCTGGGTTAGGTCTGGGTTATGCCCGCATCTGGCACATGATTTTGCCTTCTTCGCATGCTTGTTGGGCAGATCCTGGGTTTTTTTCTGGTTTGAGTCACGTAGTAATGTGGTACCACACAGTAACAGTCAATTAAACCAGGATTCGATCCACATTTTATAGGATAACACCGGTTAGGTCTGGGTTAGGCCTGGGTTATGCCCGCATCTCGCTCATGATCCTGCCTTCATCGCATTCTTGTTCGCCAGATCCTGGGTTTTTTCGTGTTTGAATCACGTAGTAATGTGGTACCACACTGAAACAGACAATTAAACCTGGTATCGATCAATATTTTAGAGGATAACACCGATTAGGTCTGGGTTTGGTCTGGGTTATGCCCGCATCTGGCACATGATTTTGCCTTCTTCGCATACTTGTTGGCCAGATCCCGGGTTTTTGGGGCTTGAATCACGCAGTAATGAGGTACTACATTGAAAAAGACAATTAAACGTGATTTCGATCCACATTTTAGAGTATAACACCGGTTAGGTCTGGGTTAGGTCTGGGTTATGTCCGCATCTGGCTCCTGATTTTGCTTTCTTCGCATACTTGTTGGCCAGATCCTGGGTTTTTTCGTGTTTGAATCACGTAGTAATGTGGTACCACACAGGTAACAGTCAATTAAACCTGGTTTCGATGAATATTTTAGAGGATAACACCGGTTAGGTCTGGGATAGGTATGGGTTATGTCCGCATCTGGCTCCTGATTTTGCTTTCTTCGCATACTTGTTGGCCAGATCCTGGGTTTTTTCGGGTTTGAATCACGTAGTAATGTGGTACCACACTGAAACAGACAATTAAACCTGGTTTCGATCCACATTTTAGAGGATAATACCGGTTAGGTCTGGGTTAGGACTGGGTTATGCATTCACATCGCTCATGATTCTGCCTTCATCGCATTCTTGTTCGCCAGAACCAGGGTTTTTTCGGGTTTGAATCACGTAGTAATGTGGTACCACACTGAAACAGACAATTAAACCTGGATTCGATCCACATTTTATAGGATAACACCGGTTAGGTCTGGGATAGGTATGGGTTATGTCCGCATCTGGCTCCTGATTTTGCTTTCTTCGCATACTTGTTGGCCAGATCCTGGGTTTTTTCGTGTTTGAATCACGTAGTAATGTGGTACAACACTGAAACAGTCAATTAAACGAGGTTTCGATCAATATTTTAGAGGATAACACCGGTTAGGTCTGGGTTATGCCCGCATCTGTCTCTTGATTTTGACTTTTCCGCATACTTGTTGGCCAGATCCTTGGTTTTCCCTGGTTTGAATCACGTTGTAATGTGATACCGCAGTGAAACAGTCAATTAAACCTGGTTTCGATCAATATTTTAGGGGATAACACCGGTTAGGTCTGGGTTAGGTCTGGGTTATGCCCGCATCTGGCACATGATTTTGCCTTCTTCGCATGCTTGTTGGCCAGATCCTGGGTTTTTTCGTGTTTGAATCACGTAGAAATGTGGTACCACACTGAAGCAGTCAATTAAGCCTGGTTTCGATCAATATTTTAGAGGATAACACCGGTTAGGTCTGGGATAGGTATGGGTCATGTCCGCATCTGACACATGATTTTGCCTTCTTCGCATACTTGTTGGCCAGATCCTTGGTTTTCCCTGGTTTGAATCACGTAGTAATGTGATACCGCACTGAAACAGTCAATTAATCCTGGTTTCGATCCACATATTACAGGATAACACCGGTTAGGTCTGGGATAGGTATGGGTCATGTCCGCATCTGGCTCATGATTTTGCTTTCTTCGCATACTTGTTGGCCAGATCCTGGGTTTTTTCGGGTTTGAATCACGTAGTAATGAGGTACTACATCGAAAAAGACAATTAAACGTGATTTCGATCCACATTTTAGAGTATAACACCGGTTAGGTCTGGGTTAGGTCTGGGTTATGCCCGCATCTGGCACATGATTTTGCCCTCTTCGCATGCTCGTTGGCCAGATCCTGGGTTTTTTTCTGGTTTGAGTCACGTAGTAATGTGGTACCACACAGTAACAGTCAATTAAACCTGGATTCGATCCACATTTTATAGGATAACACCGGTTAGGTCTGGGTTAGGCCTGGGTTATGCCCGCATCTCGCTCATGATTCTGCCTTCATCGCATTCTTGTTCGCCAGAACCTGGGTTTTTTCGTGTTTGAATCACGTAGTAATGTGGTACCACACTGAAACAGTCAACTAAACCTGGTTTCGATCAATATTTTAGAGGATAACACCGGTTAGGTCTGGGTTAGGACTGGGTTATACCCGCATCTCGCTCATGATTCGCGCCTTCATCGCATTCTTGTTCGCCAGAACCTGGGTTTTTTCGGGTTTGAATCACGTAGTAATGTGGTACCACACAGTAACAGTCAATTAAACCTGGATTCGATCCACATTTTATAGGATAACACCGGTTAGGTCTGGGTTAGGCCTGGGTTATGCCCGCATCTCGCTCATGATTCTGCCTTCATCGCATTCTTGTTCGCCAGAACCTGGGTTTTTTCGTGTTTGAATCACGTAGTAATGTGGTACCACACTGAAACAGACAATTAAACGTGATTTCGATCCACATTTTAGAGTATAACACCGGATAGGTCTGGGTTAGGTCTGGGTTATGCCCGCATCTGGCACATGATTTTGCCATCTTCGCATGCTTGTTGGCCAGATCCTGGGTTTTTTTCTGGTTTGAGTCACGTAGTAATGTGGTACCACACTGAAACAGACAATTAAACGAGGTTTCGATGAATATTTTAGAGGATAACACCGGTTAGGTCTGGGATAGGTATGGGTTATGTCCGCATCTGGCTCATGATTTTGCCTTGTTCGCATGCTTGTTGGCCAGATCCTAGGTTTTTTTCTAGTTTGAATCACGTAGTAATGTGGTACCACACTGAAACAGACAATTAAACATGGTTTCGATCAATATTTTAGACGATAACACCGGTTAGGTCTGGGTTATGCCCGCATCTGGCTCTTGATTTTGACTTTTCCGCATACTTGTTGGCCAGATCCTTGGTTTTCCCTGGTTTGAATCACGTAGTAATGTGATACCGCAGTGAAACAGTCAATTAAACCTGGTTTCGATCAATATTTTACAGGATAACACCGGTTTGGTCTGGGTTAGGACTGGGTTATGCCCGCACATCGCTCATTATTCTACCTTCATCGCATTCTTGTTCGCCAGAACCTGGGTTTTTTCGGGTTTGAATCACGTAGTAATGTGGTACCACATTGAAACAGTCAATTAAACCTGGTTTCGATCCACATTTTAGAGGATAACACCGGTTAGGTCTGGGTTAGGTCTGGGTTATGCCCGCATCTGGCACACGATTTTGCCTTCTTCGCATGCTTGTTGGCCAGATCCTGGGTTTTTTTCTGGTTTGAATCACGTAGTAATGTGGTACCACACTGAAACAGACAATTAAACGAGGTTTCGATCAATATTTTAGAGGATAACACCGGTTAGGACTGGGTTATGCCCGCATCTGGCTCTTGATTTTGACTTTTCCGCATACTTGTTGGCCAGATCCTTGGTTTTCCCTGGTTTGAATCACGTAGTAATGTGATACCGCACTGAATCAGTCAATTAAACCTGGTTTCGATCAATATTTTAGAGGATAACACCGGTTAGGTCTGGGTTAGGACTGGGTTATGCCCGCATCTGGCTCATGATTTTGCCTTCTTCGCATGCTTGTTGGCCAGATCCTGGGTTTTTTTCTGGTTCGAATCACGTAGTAATGTGGTACCACACTGAAACAGACAATTAAACGAGGTTTCGATCAATATTTTAGAGGATAACACCGGTAAGGTCTGGGTTATGCCCGCATCTGGCTCTTGATTTTGACTTTTCCGTATACTTGTTGGCCAAATCCTTGGTTTTCCCTGGTTTGAATCACGTAGTAATGTGATACCGCACTGAAACAGTCAATTAAACCTGGTTTCGATCAATATTTTAGAGGATAACACCGGTTAGGTCTGGGTTAGGACTGGGTTATGCCCGCATCTGGCTCATGATTTTGCCTTTTCCGCATACTTGTTGGCCAGATCCTGGGTTTTTGGGGTTTGAATCACGTAGTAATGTGGTACCACACAGTAACAGTCAATTAAACCTGGATTCGATCCACATTTTAGAGGAAAACACCGGTTAGGTCTGGGATAGGTATGGGTTATGTCCGTATCTCGCTCATGATTCTGCCTTCGTCGCATTCTTGTTCGCCAGAACCTGGGTTTTTTCGGGTTTGAATCACGTAGTAACGTGGTACCACACTGAAACAGTCAATTAAACCTGGTTTCGATCCACATTTTAGAGGATAACACCGGTAAGGTCTGGGTTAGGTCTGGGTTATGCCCGCATCTGGCACATGATTTTGCCTTCTTCGCATGCTTGTTGGCCAGATCCTGGGTTTTTTTCTGGTTTGAATCAGGTAGTAATGTGGTACCACACTGAAACAGACAATTAAACGAGGTTTCGATCAATATTTTAGAGGATAACACCGGTTAGGTCTGGGTTATGCCCGCCTCTGGCTCTTGATTATGACTTTTCCGCATACTTGTTGGCCAGATCCTTGGTTTTCCCTGGTTTGAATCACGTAGTAATGTGATACCGCACTGAAACAGTCAATTAAACCTGGTTTCGATCAATATTTTGGAGGACAACACCGGTTAGGTCTGGGTTAGGACTGGGTTATGCCCGCATCTGGCTCATGATTTTGCCTTCTTCGCATACTTGTTGGCCAGATCCTGGGTTTTCCCTGGTTTGAATCACGTAGTAATGTGATACCGCACTGAAACAGTCAATTAAACCTGGTTTCGATCAATATTTTAGAGGATAACACCGGTTAGGTTTGGGTTAGGTCAGGGTTATGCCCGCTTCTCGCTCATGTTTCTGCCTTCATCGCATACTTGTTGGCCAGATCCTTGGTCCTCTCTGGTTTGAATCACGTAGTAATGTGGTACCACACTGAAACAGACAATTAAACCTGGTTTCGATCCACATTTTACAGGATAACACCGGTTTGGTCTGGGTTAGGACTGGGTTATGCCCGCACATCGCTCATGATTCTGCCTTCATCGCATTCTTGTTCGCCAGAACCTAGGTTTTTTCGGGTTTGAATCACGTAGTAATGTGGTACCACATTGAAACAGTCAATTAAACCTGGTTTCGATCCACATTTTAGAGGATAACACCGGTTAGGTCTGGGTTATGCCCGCATCTGGCACATGATTTTGCCTTCTTCGCATGCTTGTTGGCCAGATCCTGGGTTTTATTCTGGTTTGAATCACGTAGTAATGTGGTACCACACTGAAACCGACAATTAAACGAGTTTTCGATCAATATTTTAGAGGACAACACCGGTTAGGTTTGGGTTATGCCCGCATCTGGCTCTTGATTTTGACTTTTCCGCATACTTGTTGGCCAGATCCTTGGTTTTCCCTGGTTTGAAACACGTAGTAATGTGATACCGCACTGAAACAGTCAATTAAACCTGGTTTCGATCAATATTTTAGAGGATAACACCGGTTAGGTCTGGGTTAGGACTGGGTTATGCCCGCTTCTGGCTCATGATTTTGCCTTCTTCGCATACTTGTTGGCCAGATCCTTGGTCCTCTCTGGTTTGAATCACGTAGTAATGTGGTACCACACTGAAACAGACAATTAAACCTGGTTTCGATCCACATTTTACAGGATAACACCGGTTAGGTCTGGGTTAGGACTGGGTTATGCCCGCATCTGGCTCATGATTTTGCCTTCTTCGCATGCTTGTTGGCCAGATCCTGGGTTTTTTTCTGGTTCGAATCACGTAGTAATGTGGTACCACACTGAAACAGACAATTAAACGAGGTTTCGATCAATATTTTAGAGGATAACACCGGTTAGGTCTGGGTTATGCCCGCATCTGGCTCTTGATTTTGACTTTTCCGCATACTTGTTGGCCAGATCCTTGGTTTTCCCTGGTTTGAATCACGTAGTAATGTGATACCGCCCTGAAACAGTCAATTAAACCTGGTTTCGATCAATATTTTAGAGGATAACACCGGTTAGGTCCGGGTTAGGACTGGGTTATGCCCGCATCTGGCTCATGATTTTGCCTTCTTCGCATACTTGTTGGCCAGATCCTTGGTCCTCTCTGGTTTGAATCACGTAGTAATGTGGTACCACACTGAAACAGACAATTAAACGAGGTTTCGATCAATATTATACAGGATAACACCGGTTAGGTCTGGGCTAGGACTGGGTTATGCCCGCACATCGCTCATGATTCTGCTTTCATCGCATTCTTGTTGGCCAGAACCTGGGTTTTTTCGGGTTTGAATCACGTAGTAATGTGGTACCACATTGAAACAGCCTATTAAACCTGGTTTCGATCCACATTTTAGAGGATAACACCGGTTAGGTCTGGGTTAGGACTGGTTATGCCCGCACATCGCTCATGATTCTGCCTTCATCGCATTCTTGTTCGCCAGAACCTGGGTTTTTTCGGGTTTGAATCACGTAGTAGTGTGATACCACACT
The DNA here is from genome assembly GCF_051014445.1 of Colletes latitarsis. Lineage (NCBI taxonomy): Eukaryota > Metazoa > Arthropoda > Insecta > Hymenoptera > Colletidae > Colletes > Colletes latitarsis. Next base: position 10,117,247 of record NC_135147.1, read on the forward strand.
GAAGCAGTCTATTAAGCCTGGTTTCGATCAATATTTTAGAGGATAACACCGGTTGGGTCTGGGTTAGGTCTGGGTTATGCCCGCATCTGGCTCAAGATTTTGCCTTTTCCGCATACTTGTTGGCCAGATCCTGGGTTTTTGGGGTTTGAATCACGTAGTAATGTGGTACCACACAGTAACAGTCAATTAAACCTGGATTCGAACCACATTTTAGAGGAAAACACCGGTTAGGTCTGGGATAGGTATGGGTTATGTCCGTATCTCGCTCATGATTCTGCCTTCATCGCATTCTTGTTCGCCAGAACCTGGGTTTTTCCGGGTTTGAATCACGCAGTAATGTGGTACCACACTGAAACAGTCAATTAAACCTGGTTTCGATCCACATTTTAGAGGATAACACCGGTTAGGTCTGGGTTAGGTCTGGGTTATGCCCGCATCTGGCACATGATTTTGCCTTCTTCGTATACTTGTTGGCCAGATTCTGGGTTTTTTTCTGGTTTGAATCACGTAGTAATGTGGTACCACACTGAAACAGACAATTAAACGAGGTTTCGATCAATATTTTAGAGGATAACACCGGTTAGGTCTGGGTTATGCCCGCCTCTGGCTCTTGATTTTGACTTTTCCGCATACTTGTTGGCCAGATCCTTGGTTTTCCCAGGTTTGAATCACGTAGTAATGTGATACCGCACTGAAACAGTCAATTAAACCTGGTTTCGATCAATATTTTGGAGGATAACACCGGTTAGGTCTTGGTTAGGACTGGGTTATGCCCGCATCTGGCTCATGATTTTGCCTTCTTCGCATACTTGTTGGCCAGATCCTGGGTTTTCCCTGGTTTGAATCACGTAGTAATGTGATACCGCACTGAAACAGTCAATTAAACCTGGTTTCGATCAATGTTTTAGAGGATAACACCGGTTAGGTTTGGGTTAGGTCAGGGTTATGCCCGCTTCTCGCTCATGTTTCTGCCTTCATCGCATACTTGTTGGCCAGATCCTTGGTCCTCTCTGGTTTGAATCACGTAGTATTGTGGTACCACACAGTAACAGTCAATTAAACTTGGTTTCGATCAATGTTTTAAAGGATAACACCGGTTAGGTCTGGGTCATGTCCGCATCTGGCTCATGATTTTGCTTTCCTCGCATACTTGTTGGCCAGATCCTGGGTTTTTTCGGGTTTGAATCACGTAGTAATGTGGTGCCACACTGAAACAGTCAATTAAACCTGGTTTCGATGAATATTTTAGAGGATAACACCGGTTAGGTTTGGGTTAGGTCAGGGTTATGCCCGCTTCTCGCTCATGTTTCTGCCTTCATCGCATACTTGTTGGCCAGATCCTTGGTCCTCTCTGGTTTGAATCACGTAGTAATGTGGTACCACACAGTAACAGTCAATTAAACTTGGTTTCGATCAATGTTTTAAAGGATAACACCGGTTAGGTCTGGGTTATGTCCGCATCTGGCTCATGATTTTGCTTTCTTCGCATACTTGTTGGCCAGATCCTGGGTATTTGGGCTTTGAATCACGCAGTAAAGTGGTACTACATTGAAACAGTCAATTAAACCTGGTTTCGATCAATATTTTAGAGGATAAAGCCGGTTAGGTCTGGATTATGCCCGCATCTGGTACATGATTTTGCCTTGTTCGCATGCTTGTTGGCCAGATCCAGGGTTTTCTCTGGTTTGAATCACGTAGTAATGTGTTACCACACAGGTAACAGTCAATTAAACCTGGATTCGGTCAGTATTAAAGTGGATAAAACCGGTTAGGTCTGGGTTAGGTCTGGATTATGCTCGCATCTGGCACATGATTTTGCCTTGTTCGCATACTTGTTGGCCAGATCCTGGGTTTTTGGGGTTTGAATCACGCAGTAATGTGGTACTACATTGAAACAGTCAATTAAACCTGGTTTCGATCAATATTTTAGAGGATAAAACCGGTTAGGTCTGGATTATGCCCGCATCTGGCTCTTGATTTTGACTTTTCCGCATACTTGTTGGCCAGATCCTTGGTTTTCCCTGGTTTGAATCACGTAGTAATGTGATACCGCACTGAAACAGTCAATTAAACCTGGTTTCGATCAATATTTTAGAGGATAACACCTGTTAGGTCTGGGTTAGGACTGGGTTATGCCCGCATCTGGTACATGATTTTGCCTTTTTCGCATATTTGTGGACAGATCCTGGGTTTTTTAGGGTTTGAATCATGTAGTAGTGTGATACCACACTGAAGCAGTCAATTAAGCCTGGTTTCGATCAATATTTTAGAGGATAACACCGGTTAGGTCTGGGTTAGGTCTGGGTTATGCCCGCATCTGGCTCATGATTGTGCCTTTCCCGCATACTTGTTGGCCAGATCCTGAGTTTTTTCGGGTTTGAATCACGTAGTAATGTGGTACCAGACTGAAACAGTCAATTAAACCTGGTTTCGATCAATATTTTAGAGGATAACACCGGTTAGGTCTGGGTTATGCCCGCATCTGGCTCTTGATTTTGACTTTTCCGCATACTTGTTGGCCAGATCCTTGGTTTTCCCTGGTTTGAATCACGTAGTAATGTGATACCGCACTGAAACAGTCAATTAAACCTGGTTTCGATCAATATTTTAGAGGATAACACCTGTTAGGTCTGGGTTAGGACTGGGTTATGCCCGCATCTGGCTCATGATTTTGCCTTCTTCGCATACTTGTTGGCCAGATCCTGGGTTTTTTCGGGTTTGAGTCACGTAGTAATGTGGTACCACACTGAAACAGACAATTAAACCTGGTTTCGATCAATATTTTAGAGGATAACACCGGTTAGGTCTGGGTTAGGTCTGGGTTATGCCCGCATTTCGCTCATGATTCTGCCTTCATCGCATTCTCGTTCGCCAGAACCTGGGTTTTTTCTAGTTTGAATCCCGTAGTAATGTGGTACCACACTGAAACAAACAATTAAACGTGGATTCGATCAATATTTTAGAGCGTAACACCGGTTAGGTCTGGGTTAGGACTGGGTTAGGCCCGCATCTGGCTCATGATTTTGCCTTTTCCACATACTTGTTGGCCAGAACCTGGGTTTTCCCTGGTTTGAATCACGTAGTAATGTGATACCGCACTGAAACAGTCAATTAAACCTGGATTCGATCCACATTTTATAGGATAACACCGGTTAGGTCTGGGATAGGTATGGGTTATGTCCGCATATGGCTCATGATTTTGCTTTCTTCGCATACTTGTTGGCCAGATCCTGGGTTTCTTCGGGTTTGAATCACGTAGTAATGTGGTACCACACTAAAACAGTCAATTAAACCTGGATTCGATCCACATTTGATAGGATAACACCGGTTAGGTCTGGGTTAGGTCTGGGTTATGCCCGCATCTGGCTCATGATTTTGCTTTCTTCGCATACTTGGAGGCCAGATCCTGAGTTTTTTCGGGTTTGAATCACGTAGTAATGTGGTACCACACTGAAACAGTCAATTAAACCTGGTTTCGATCCACATTTTAGAGGATAACACCGGTTAGGTCTGGGTTAGGTCTGGGTTATGCCCGCATCTGGCACATGATTTTGCCTTCTTCGCATGCTTGTTGGCCATATCCTGGGTTTTTTTCTGGTTTGAATCACGTAGTAATGTGGTACCACACTGATACAGACAATTAAACGAGGTTTCGATCAATATTTTAGAGGATAACACCGGTTAGGTCTGGGTTATGCCCGCATCTGGCTCTTGATTTTGACTTTTCCGCATACTTGTTGGCCAGATCCTTGGTTTATGGGGTTTGAATCACGTAGTAATGTGGTACCACACAGTAACAGTCAATTAAACCTGGTTTCGATCCACATTTTAGAGGAATACACCGGTTAGGTTTGGGTTAGAACTGGGTTATGCCCGCATCTCGCTCATGATCCTGCCTTCATCGTATTCTTGTTCGCCAGAACCTGGGGTTTTTCGGGTTTGAATCACGTAGTAATGTGGTACCACACTGAAACAGTCAATTAAACCTGGTTTCGATCCACATTTTAGAGGATAACACCGGTTAGGTCTGGGTTAGGTCTGGGTTATGTCCGCATCTGGCACATTATTTTGCCTTCTTCGCATGCTTGTTGGCCAGATCCTGGGTTTTTTTCTGGTTTGAATCACGTAGTAATGTGGTACCACACTGAAACAGACAATTAAACGAGGTTTCGATCAATATTTTAGAGGATATCACCGGTTAGGTCTGGGTTATGCCCGCGTCTGGCTCTTGATTTTGACTTTTCCGCATACTTGTTGGCCAGATCCTTGGTTTTCCCTGGTTTGAATCACGTAGTAATGTGATACCGCACTGAAACAGTCAATTAAACCTGGTTTCGATCAATATTTTAGAGGATAACACCGGTTAGGTCTGGGATAGGTATGGGTTATGTCCGCATCGGGCTCTTGATTTTGACTTTTCCGCATACTTGTTGGCCAGATCCTTGGTTTTCCCTGGTTTGAATCACGTAGTAATGTGATAACGCGCTGAAACAGTCAATTAAACCTGGTTTCGATCAATATTTTAGAGGATAACACCGGTTAGGTCTGGGTTAGGACTGGGTTATGCCCGCATCTGGCTCATGATTTTGCCTTCTTCGCAAACTTGTTGGCCAGATCCTTGGTTTTCCCTGGTTTGAATCACGTAGTAATGTGATACCGCACTGAAACAGTCAATTAAACCTGGTTTCGATCCACATTTTAGAGGATAACACCGGTTAGGTCTGGGTTAGGTATGGGTTATGCCCGCATCTCCCTCATGATTCTGCCTTCATCGCATTCTTGTTCGCCAGAACCTGGGTTTTTTCGGATTTGAATCACGTAGTAATGTGATACCGCACTGAAACAGTCAATTAAACCTGGTTTCGATCAATATTTTAGAGGATATCACCGGTTAGGTCTGGGATAGGTATGGGTTATGTCCGCATCTGGCTCTTGATTTTGACTTTTCCGCATACTTGTTGGCCAGATCCTTGGTTTTCCCTGGTTTGAATCACGTAGTAATGTGATAACGCGCTGAAACAGTCAATCAAACCTGGTTTCGATCCACATTTTAGAGGATAACACCGGTTAGGTCTGGGTTAGGTATGGGTCATGTCCGCATCTGGCTCATGATTTTGCTTTCTTCGCATACTTGTTGGTCAGATCCTGGGTTTTTTCGGGTTTGAATCACGTAGTAATGAGGTACCACACTGAAACAGTCAATTAAACCTGGTTTCGATCCACATTTTAGAGGATAACACCGGTTAGGTCTGGGTTAGATCTGGGTTATGCCCGCATCTCCCTCATGATTCTGCCTTCATCGCATTCTTGTTCGCCAGAACCTGGGTTTTTTCGGGTTTGAATCACGTAGTAATGTGGTACCACACAGTAACAGTCAATTAAACCTGGATTCGATCCACATTTTAGAGGATAACACCGGTTAGGTCTGGGTTAGATCTGGGTTATGCCCGCATCTCGCTCATGATTCTGCCTTCATCGCATTCTTGTTCGCCAGAACCTGGGTTTTTTCGGGTTTGAACCACGTAGTAATGTGGTACCGCACTGAAACAGTCAATTAAACCTGGTTTCGATCCACATTTTAGAGGATAACACCGGTTAGATCTTGGTTAGGTCTGGGTTATGCCCGCATCTCGCTCATGATTCTGCCTTCATCGCATTCTTGTTCGCCAGAACCTGGGTTTTTTCGGGTTTGAATCACGTAGTAATGTGGTACCACACAGTAACAGTCAATTAAACCTGGATTTGATCCACATTTTATAGGATAACACCAGTTAGGTCTGGGATAGGTATGGGTTATGTCCGCATCTGGCTCCTGATTTTGCTTTCTTCGCATACTTGTTGGCCAGATCCTGGGTTTTTTCGTGTTTGAATCACGTAGTAATGTGGTACCACACTGAAACAGTCAATTAAACCTGGTTTCGATCAATATTTTAGAGGATAACACCGGTTAGGTCTGGGTTAGGACTGGGTTATGCCCGCATCTAGCTCATGAGTTTGCCTTCTTCGCATACTTGTTGGCCAGATCCTGGGTTTTTTCGTGTTTGAATCACGTAGTAATGTGGTACCACACTGAAACAGTCAATTAAACCTGGTTTCGATCAATATTTTAGAGGATAACACCGGTTAGGTCTGGGTTAGGACTGGGTTATGCCCGCATCTGGCTCATGAGTTTGCCTTGTTCGCATGCTTGTTGGCCAGATCCTAGGTTTTTTTCTAATTTGAATCACGTAGTAATGTGGTACCACACTGAAACAGAAAATTAAACCTGGTTTCGATCAATATTTTAGAGGATAACACCGGTTAGGTCTGGGTTAGGACTGGGTTATACCCGCATCTCGCTCATGATTCTGCCTTCATCGCATTCTTGTTCGCCAGAACCTGGGTTTTTTCGGGTTTGAATCACGTAGTAATGTGGTACCACACAGTAACAGTCAATTAAACCTGGATTCGATCCACATTTTATAGGATAACACCGGTTAGGTCTGGGTTAGGCCTGGGTTATGCCCGCATCTCGCTCATGATTCTGCCTTTTTCGCATATTTGTTGGACAGATCCTGGGTTTTTTCGGGTTTGAATCATGTAGAAGCGTGATACCACACTGAAGCAGTCAATTAAGCCTGGTTTAGATCAATATTTTAGAGGAAAACACCGGTTAGGTCTGGGTTAGGTCTGGGTTATGCCCGCATCTGGCACATGATTTTGCCTTCATTGCATGCTTGTTGGCCAGATCCTGGGTTTTTTCGTGTTTGAATCACGTAGTAATGTGGTACCACACTGAAACAGACAATTAAACCTGGTATCGATCAATATTTTAGAGGATAACACCGATTAGGTCTGGGTTTGGTCTGGGTTATGCCCGCATCTGGCACATGATTTTGCCTTCTTCGCATACTTGTTGGCCAGATCCCGGGTTTTTGGGGCTTGAATCACGCAGTAATGTGGTACTACATTGAAAAAGACAATTAAACGTGATTTCGATCCACATTTTAGAGTATAACACCGGTTAGGTCTGGGTTAGGTCTGGGTTATGCCCGCATCTGGCACATGATTTTGCCTTCTTCGCATGCTTGTTGGCCAGATCCTGGATTTTTTTCTGGTTTGAGTCACGTAGTAATGTGGTACCACACTGAAACAGACAATTAAACGAGGTTTCGATCAATATTTTAGAGGATAACACCGGTTAGGTCTGGGATAGGTATGGGTTATGTCCGCATCTGGCTCATGATTTTGCCTTGTTCGCATGCTTGTTGGCCAGATCCTAGGTTTTTTTCTAGTTTGAATCACGTAGTAATGTGGTACCACACTGAAACAGACAATTAAACATGGTTTCGATCAATATTTTAGAGGATAACACCGATTAGGTCTGGGTTTGGTCTGGGTTATGCCCGCATCTGGCACATGATTTTGCCTTCTTCGTATACTTGTTGGCCAGATCCCGCGTTTTTGGGGCTTGAATCACGCAGTAATGTGGTACTACAGTGAAAAAGACAATTAAACGTGATTTCGATCCACATTTTAGAGTATAACACCGGTTAGGTCTGGGTTAGGTCTGGGTTATGCCCGCATCTGGCTCATGATTTTGCCTTCTTCGCATACTTGTTGGCCAGATTCTGGGTTTTATCGGGTTTGAATCACGTAGTAATGTGGTACGACATTGAAACAGTCAATTAAACCTGGTTTTGATCCACATTTTATAGGACAACACCGGTTAGGTCTGGGTTAGGTCTGGGTTATGCCCGCATCTCGCTCATGATTCTGCCTTCATCGCATTCTTGTTCGCCAGAACCTGTGTTTTTTTCTGGTTTGAATCACGTAGTAAAGTGGTACCACACTGAAACAGACAATTAAACGAGGTTTCGATCAATATTTCAGAGGATAACACCGGTTAGGTCTGGGTTATGCCCGCATCTGGCTCATGATTTTGCCTTTTCCGCATACTTGTTGGCCAGATCCTGGGTTTTTGGGGTTTGAATCACGTAGTAATGTCGTACCACACAGTAACAGTCAATTAAACCCGGTATCGATCAATATTTTTGAGGATAACACCGGTTAGGTCTGGGTTAGATCTGGTTTATGCCCGCATCTCGCTCATGATTCTGCCTTCATCGCATTATTCTTCGCCAGAACCTGGGTTTTTTCGGGTTTGAATCACGTAGTAATGTGGTACCACACTGAAACAGTCAATTAAACCCGGTTTCGATCCACATTTTAGAGGATAACACCGGTTAGGTCTGGGTTATGCCCGCATCTGGCTCATGATTTTGCCTTTTCCACATACTTGTTGGCCAGATCCTGGGTTTTTGGGGTTTGAATCACGTAGTAATGTCGTACCACACAGTAACAGTCAATTAAACCTGGTATCGATCAATATTTTAGAGGATAACACCGGTTAAGTCTGGGTTAGATCTGGTTTATGCCCGCATCTCGCTCATGATTCTGCCTTCATCGCATTATTCTTCGCCAGAACCTGGGTTTTTCCGGGTTTGAATCACGTAGTAATATCGTACCACACAGTAACAGACAATTAAACCTGGTTTCGATCCACATTTTAGAGGATAATACCGGTTAGGTCTGGGTTAGGACTGGGTTATGCATTCACATCGCTCATGATTCTGCCCTCATCGCATTCTTATTCGCCAGAACCTGGGGTTTTTCGGGTTTGAATCACGTAGTAATGTGGTACCACACAGTAACAGTCAATTAAACCTGGATTCGATCCACATTTTATAGGATAACACCAGTTAGGTCTGGGATAGGTATGGGTTATGTCCGCATCTGGGTCCTGATTTTGCTTTCTTCGCATACTTGTTGGCCAGATCCTGGGTTTTTTCGTGTTTGAATCACGTAGTAATGTGGTACCAGACTGAAACAGTCAATTAAACCTGGTTTCGATCAATATTTTAGAGGATAACACCGGTTAGGTCTGGGTTAGGACTGGGTTATGCCCGCATCTGGCTCATGAGTTTGCCTTCTTCGCATACTTGTTGGCCAGATCCTGGGTTTTTTCGTGTTTGAATCACGTAGTAATGTGGTACCACACAGTAACAGTCAATTAAACCTGGATTCGATCCACATTTTATAGGATAACACCAGTTAGGTCTGGGATAGGTATGGGTTATGTCCGCATCTGGGTCCTGATTTTGCTTTCTTCGCATACTTGTTGGCCAGATCCTGGGTTTTTTCGTGTTTGAATCACGTAGTAATGTGGTACCACACTGAAACAGACAATTAAACCTGGTTTTGATCCACATTTTATAGGACAACACGGGTTAGGTCTGGGATAGGTATGGGTTATGCCCGCATCTGGCACATGATTTTGCCTTCTTCGCATACTTGTTGGCCAGATCCCGGGTTTTTGGGGTTTGAATCACGCAGTAATATGGTACTACATTGAAAAAGACAATTAAACCTGATTTCGATCCACATTTTAGAGTATAACACCGGTTAGGTCTGGGTTAGGACTGGGTTATACCCGCATCTCGCTCATGATTCTGCCTTCATCACATTCTTGTTCGCCAGAACCTGGGTTTTTTCGGGTTTGAATCACGTAGTAATGTGGTACCACACAGTAACAGTCAATTAAACCTGGATTCGATCCACATTTTATAGGATAACACCGGTTCGGTCTGGGTTAGGCCTGGGTTATGCCCGCATCTCGCTCATGATTCTGCCTTCATCGCATTCTTGTTCGCCAGAACCTGGGTTTTCCCTGGTTTGAATCACGTAGTAATGTGATACCGCACTGAAACAGTCAATTAAACCTGGTTTCGATCCACATATTACAGGATACCACCGGTTAGGTCTGGGATAGGTATGGGTCATGTCCGCATCTGGCTCATGATTTTGCTTTCTTCGCATACTCGTTGGCCAGATCCTGGGTTTTTTTCTAGTTTGAATCACATAGTAATGTGGTACCACACTGAAACAGACAATTAAACCTGGTTTCGATCAATATTTTAGAGGATAACACCGGTTAGGTCTGGGTTAGGCCTGGGTTATGCCCGCATCTCGCTCATGATTCTGCCTTCATCGCATTCTTGTTCGCCAGAACCTGGGTTTTTTCGTGTTTGAATCACGTAGTAATGTGGTACCACACTGAAACAGTCAACTAAACCTGATTTCGATCAATATTTTAGAGGATAACAGCGGTTAGGTCTGGGTTAGGACTGGGTTATGCCCGCATCTGGCTCATGATTTTGCCTTCTTCGCATACTTGTTGGCCAGATCCTTGGTTTTCCCTGGTTTGAATCACGTAGTAATGTGATACCGCACTGAAACAGTCAATTAAACCTGGTTTCGATCCACATATTACAGGATATCACCGGTTAGGTCTGGGATAGGTATGGGTCATGTCCGCATCTGGCTCATGATTTTGCTTTCTTCGCATACTCGTTGGCCAGATCCTGGGTTTTTTTCTAGTTTGAATCACATAGTAATGTGGTACGACATTGAAACAGTCAATTAAACCTGGTTTCGATCCACATTTTATAGGACAACACCGGTTAGGTCTGGGATAGGTATGGGTTATGCCCGCATCTGGCACATGATTTTGCCTTCTTCGCATACTTGTTGGCCAGATCCTGGGTTTTTGGGGTTTGAATCACGCAGTAATGTGGTACTACATTGAAAAAGACAATTAAACCTGATTTCGATCCACATTTTAGAGTATAACACCGGTTAGGTCTGGGTTAGGTCTGGGTTATGCCCGCATCTCGCACATGATTCTGCCTTCATCGCATTCTTGTTCGCCAGAACCTGGGTTTTTTCGGGTTTGAATCACGTAGTAATGTGTTACCACACAGGTAACAGTCAATTAAACCTGGATTCGGTCAGTATTTTAGAGGATAAAACCGGTTAGGTCTGGATTATGCCCGCATCTGGTATATGATTTTGCCTTTTTCGCATATTTGTTGGACAGATCCTGGGTTTTTTCGGGTTTGAATCATGTAGAAGCGTGATACCACACTGAAGCAGTCAATTAAGCCTGGTTTAGATCAATATTTTAGAGGAAAACACCGGTTAGGTCTGGGTTAGGTCTGGGTTATGCCCGCATCTGGCACATGATTTTGCCTTCATTGCATGCTTGTTGGCCAGATCCTGGGTTTTTTCGTGTTTGAATCACGTAGTAATGTGGTACCACACTGAAACAGACAATTAAACCTGGTATCGATCAATATTTTAGAGGATAACACCGATTAGGTCTGGGTTTGGTCTGGGTTATGCCCGCATCTGGCACATGATTTTGCCTTCTTCGCATACTTGTTGGCCAGATCCCGGGTTTTTGGGGCTTGAATCACGCAGTAATGTGGTACTACATTGAAAAAGACAATTAAACGTGATTTCGATCCACATTTTAGAGTATAACACCGGTTAGGTCTGGGTTAGGTCTGGGTTATGCCCGCATCTGGCACATGATTTTGCCTTCTTCGCATGCTTGTTGGCCAGATCCTGGATTTTTTTCTTGTTTGAGTCACGTAGTAATGTGGTACCACACTGAAACAGACAATTAAACGAGGTTTCGATCAATATTTTAGAGGATAACACCGGTTAGGTCTGGGATAGGTATGGGTTATGCCCGCATCTGGCACATGATTTTGCCTTCTTCGCATACTTGTTGGCCAGATCCTGGGTTTTTGGGGTTTGAATCACGCAGTAATGTGGTACTACATTGAAAAAGACAATTAAACCTGATTTCGATCCACATTTTAGAGTATAACACCGGTTAGGTCTGGGTTAGGTCTGGGTTATGCCCGCATCTCGCACATGATTCTGCCTTCATCGCATTCTTGTTCGCCAGAACCTGGGTTTTTTCGGGTTTGAATCGCGTAGTAATGTGTTACCACACAGGTAACAGTCAATTAAACCTGGATTCGGTCAGTATTTTAGAGGATAAAACCGGTTAGGTCTGGATTATGCCCGCATCTGGTATATGATTTTGCCTTTTTCGCATATTTGTTGGACAGATCCTGGGTTTTTTCGGGTTTGAATCATGTAGAAGCGTGATACCACACTGAAGCAGTCAATTAAGCCTGGTTTAGATCAATATTTTAGAGGAAAACACCGGTTAGGTCTGGGTTAGGTCTGGGTTATGCCCGCATCTGGCACATGATTTTGCCTTCATTGCATGCTTGTTGGCCAGATCCTGGGTTTTTTCGTGTTTGAATCACGTAGTAATGTGGTACCACACTGAAACAGACAATTAAACCTGGTATCGATCAATATTTTAGAGGATAACACCGATTAGGTCTGGGTTTGGTCTGGGTTATGCCCGCATCTGGCACATGATTTTGCCTTCTTCGCATACTTGTTGGCCAGATCCCGGGTTTTTGGGGCTTGAATCACGCAGTAATGTGGTACTACATTGAAAAAGACAATTAAACGTGATTTCGATCCACATTTTAGAGTATAACACCGGTTAGGTCTGGGTTAGGTCTGGGTTATGCCCGCATCTGGCACATGATTTTGCCTTCTTCGCATGCTTGTTGGCCAGATCCTGGATTTTTTTCTGGTTTGAGTCACGTAGTAATGTGGTACCACACTGAAACAGACAATTAAACGAGGTTTCGATCAATATTTTAGAGGATAACACCGGTTAGGTCTGGGATAGGTATGGGTTATGTCCGCATCTGGCTCATGATTTTGCCTTGTTCGCATGCTTGTTGGCCAGATCCTAGGTTTTTTTCTAGTTTGAATCACGTAGTAATGTGGTACCACACTGAAACAGACAATTAAACATGGTTTCGATCAATATTTTAGACGATAACACCGGTTAGGTCTGGGTTTGGTCTGGGTTATGCCCGCATCTGGCACATGATTTTGCCTTCTTCGCATACTTGTTGGCCAGATCCCGGGTTTTTGGGGTTTGAATCACGCAGTAATGTGGTACTACATTGAAAAAGACAATTAAACCTGATTTCGATCCACATTTTAGAGTATAACACCGGTTAGGTCTGGGTTAGGTCTGGGTTATGCCCGCATCTCGCTCATGATTCTGCCTTCATCGCATTCTTGTTCGCCAGAACCTGTGTTTTTTTCTGGTTTGAATCACGTAGTAAAGTGGTACCACACTGAAACAGACAATTAAACGAGGTTTCGATCAATATTTCAGAGGATAACACCGGTTAGGTCTGGGTTATGCCCGCATCTGGCTCATGATTTTGCCTTTTCCGCATACTTGTTGGCCAGATCCTGGGTTTTTGGGGTTTGAATCACGTAGTAATGTCGTACCACACAGTAACAGTCAATTAAACCTGGTATCGATCAATATTTTAGAGGATAACACCGGTTAGGTCTGGGTTAGATCTGGTTTATGCCCGCATCTCGCTCATGATTCTGCCTTCATCGCATTATTCTTCGCCAGAACCTGGGTTTTTTCGGGTTTGAATCACGTAGTAATGTGGTACCACACTGAAACAGTCAATTAAACCCGGTTTCGATCCACATTTTAGAGGATAACACCGGTTAGGTCTGGGTTATGCCCGCATCTGGCTCATGATTTTGCCTTTTCCACATACTTGTTGGCCAGATCCTGGGTTTTTGGGGTTTGAATCACGTAGTAATGTCGTACCACACAGTAACAGTCAATTAAACCTGGTATCGATCAATATTTTAGAGGATAACACCGGTTAGGTCTGGGTTAGATCTGGTTTATGCCCGCATCTCGCTCATGATTCTGCCTTCATCGCATTATTCTTCGCCAGAACCTGGGTTTTTTCGGGTTTGAATCACGTAGTAATGTCGTACCACACAGTAACAGACAATTAAACCTGGTTTCGATCCACATTTTAGAGGATAATACCGGTTAGGTCTGGGTTAGGACTGGGTTATGCATTCATATCGCTCATGATTCTGCCCTCATCGCATTCTTATTCGCCAGAACCTGGGTTTTTTCGGGTTTGAATCACGTAGTAATGTGGTACCACACAGTAACAGTCAATTAAACCTGGATTCGATCCACATTTTATAGGATAACACCAGTTAGGTCTGGGATAGGTATGGGTTATGTCCGCATCTGGGTCCTGATTTTGCTTTCTTCGCATACTTGTTGGCCAGATCCTGGGTTTTTTCATGTTTGAATCACGTAGTAATGTGGTACCAGACTGAAACAGTCAATTAAACCTGGTTTCGATCAATATTTTAGAGGATAACACCGGTTAGGTCTGGGTTAGGACTGGGTTATGCCCGCATCTGGCTCATGAGTTTGCCTTCTTCGCATACTTGTTGGCCAGATCCTGGGTTTTTTCGTGTTTGAATCACGTAGTAATGTGGTACCACACTGAAACAGTCAATTAAACCTGGTTTCGATCAATATTTTAGAGGATAACACCGGTTAGGTCTGGGTTAGGACTGGGTTATACCCGCATCTCGCTCATGATTCTGCCTTCATCACATTCTTGTTCGCCAGAACCTGGGTTTTTTCGGGTTTGAATCACGTAGTAATGTGGTACCACACAGTAACAGTCAATTAAACCTGGATTCGATCCACATTTTATAGGATAACACCGGTTCGGTCTGGGTTAGGCCTGGGTTATGCCCGCATCTCGCTCATGATTCTGCCTTCATCGCATTCTTGTTCGCCAGAACCTGGGTTTTTTCGTGTTTGAATCACGTAGTAATGTGGTACCACACTGAAACAGTCAATTAAACCTGGTTTCGATCAATATTTTAGAGGATAACACCGGTTAGGTCTGGGTTAGGACTGGGTTATGCCCGCATCTGGCTCATGATTATGCTTTCTTCGCATACTTGTTGGCCAGATCCTGGGTTTTTTCGTGTTTGAATCACGTAGTAATGTGGTACCACACTGAAACAGACAATTAAACCTGGTATCGATCAATATTTTAGAGGATAACACCGATTAGGTCTGGTTTATGCCCGCATCTCGCTCATGATTCTGCCTTCATCGCATTATTCTTCGCCAGAACCTGGGTTTTTTCGGGTTTGAATCACGTAGTAATGTCGTACCACACAGTAACAGACAATTAAACCTGGTTTCGATCCACATTTTAGAGGATAATACCGGTTAGGTCTGGGTTAGGACTGGGTTATGCATTCACATCGCTCATGATTCTGCCCTCAACGCATTCTTATTCGCCAGAACCTGGGTTTTTTCGGGTTTGAATCACGTAGTAATGTGGTACCACATAGTAACAGTCAATTAAACCTGGATTCGATCCACATTTTATAGGATAACACCAGTTAGGTCTGGGATAGGTATGGGTTATGTCCGCATCTGGGTCCTGATTTTGCTTTCTTCGCATACTTGTTGGCCAGATCCTGGGTTTTTTCGTGTTTGAATCACGTAGTAATGTGGTACCAGACTGAAACAGTCAATTAAACCTGGTTTCGATCAATATTTTAGAGGATAACACCGGTTAGGTCTGGGTTAGGACTGGGTTATGCCCGCATCTGGCTCATGAGTTTGCCTTCTTCGCATAATTGTTGGCCAGATCCTGGGTTTTTTCGTGTTTGAATCACGTAGTAATGTGGTACCACACTGAAACAGTCAATTAAACCTGGTTTCGATCAATATTTTAGAGGATAACACCGGTTAGGTCTGGGTTAGGACTGGGTTATACCCGCATCTCGCTCATGATTCTGCCTTCATCACATTCTTGTTCGCCAGAACCTGGGTTTTTTCGGGTTTGAATCACGTAGTAATGTGGTACCACACAGTAACAGTCAATTAAACCTGGATTCGATCCACATTTTATAGGATAACACCGGTTCGGTCTGGGTTAGGCCTGGGTTATGCCCGCATCTCGCTCATGATTCTGCCTTCATCGCATTCTTGTTCGCCAGAACCTGGGTTTTTTCGTGTTTGAATCACGTAGTAATGTGGTACCACACTGAAACAGTCAATTAAACCTGGTTTCGATCAATATTTTAGAGGATAACACCGGTTAGGTCTGGGTTAGGACTGGGTTATGCCCGCATCTGGCTCATGATTATGCTTTCTTCGCATACTTGTTGGCCAGATCCTGGGTTTTTTCGTGTTTGAATCACGTAGTAATGTGGTACCACACTGAAACAGACAATTAAACCTGGTATCGATCAATATTTTAGAGGATAACACCGATTAGGTCTGGGTTTGGTCTGGGTTATGCCCGCATCTGGCACATGATTTTGCCTTCTTCGCATACTTGTTGGCCAGATCCCGGGTTTTTGGGGCTTGAATCACGCAGTAATGTGGTACTACATTGAAAAAGACAATTAAACGTGATTTCGATCCACATTTTAGGGTATAACACCGGTTAGGTCTGGGTTAGGTCTGGGTTATGCCCGCATCTGGCACATGATTTTGCCTTCTTCGCATGCTTGTTGGCCAGATCCTGGGTTTTTTTCTGGTTTGAGTCACGTAGTAATGTGGTACCACACTGAAACAGACAATTAAACGAGGTTTCGATCAATATTTTAGAGGATAACACCGGTTAGGTCTGGGTTAGGTCTGGGTTATGCCCACATCTGGCACATTATTTTGCCTTCTTCGCATGCTTGTTGGCCAGATCCTGGGTTTTTTTCTGGTTTGAATCACGTAGTAATGTGGTACCACACTGAAACAGACAATTGAACGAGGTTTCGATCAATATTTTAGAGGATAACACCGGTTAGGTCTGGGTTATGCCCGCGTCTGGCTCTTGATTTTGACTTTTCCGCATACTTGTTGGCCAGATCCTTGGTTTTCCCTGGTTTGAATCACGTAGTAATGTGATACCGCACTGAAACAGTCAATTAAACCTGGTTTCGATCAATATTTTAGAGGATAACACCGGTTAGGTCTGGGATAGGTATGGGTTATGTCCGCATCTGGCTCTTGATTTTGACTTTTCCGCATACTTGTTGGCCAGATCCTTGGTTTTCCCTGGTTTGAATCACGTAGTAATGTGATAACGCACTGAAACAGTCAATTAAACCTGGTTTCGATCAATATTTTAGAGGATAACACCGGTTAGGTCTGGGTTAGGACTAGGTTATGCCCGCATCTGGCTCATGATTTTGCCTTCTTCGCATACTTGTTGGCCAAATCCTTGGTTTTCCCTGGTTTGAATCACGTAGTAATGTGATACCGCACTGAAACAGTCAATTAAACCTGGTTTCGATCCACATATTACAGGATATCACCGGTTAGGTCTGGGATAGGTATGGGTCATGTCCGCATCTGGCTCATGATTTTGCTTTCTTCGCATACTCGTTGGCCAGATCCTGGGTTTTTTTCTAGTTTGAATCACATAGTAATGTGGTACCACACTGAAACAGACAATTAAACCTAGTTTCGATCAATATTTTAGAGGATAACAACGGTTAGGTCTGGGTTAGGCCTGGGTTATGCCCGCATCTCGCTCATGATTCTGCCTTCATCGCATTCTTGTTCGCCAGAACCTGGGTTTTTTCGTGTTTGAATCACGTAGTAATGTGGTACCACACTGAAACAGTCAACTAAACCTGATTTCGATCAATATTTTAAAGGATAACAGCGGTTAGGTCTGGGTTAGGACTGGGTTATGCCCGCATCTGGCTCATGATTTTGCTTTCTTCGCATACTTGTTGGCCAGATCCTGGGTTTTTTCGTGTTTGAATCACGTAGTAATGTGGTACCACACTGAAACAGACAATTAAACCTGGTATCGATCAATATTTTAGAAGATAACACCGATTAGGTCTGTGTTTGGTCTGGGTTATGCCCGCATCTGGCACATGATTTTGCCTTCTTCGCATACTTGTTGGCCAGATCCCGGGTTTTTGGGGCTTGAATCACGCAGTAATGTGGTACTACATTGAAAAAGACAATTAAACGTGATTTCGATCCACATTTTAGAGTATAACACCGGTTAGGTCTGGGTTAGGTCTGGGTTATGCCCGCATCTGGCACATGATTTTGCCTTCTTCGCATGCTTGTTGGCCAGATCCAGGGTTTTTTTCTGGTTTGAGTCACGTAGTAATGTGGTACCACACAGAAACAGACAATTAAACGAGGTTTCGATCAATATTTTAGAGGATAACACCGGTTAGGTCTGGGATAGGTATGGGTTATGTCCGCATCTGGCTCATGATTTTGCCTTGTTCGCATGCTTGTTGGCCAGATCCTAGGTTTTTTTCTAGTTTGAATCACGTAGTAATGTGGTACCACACTGAAACAGACAATTAAACATGGTTTCGATCAATATTTTAGACGATAACACCGGTTAGGTCTGGGTTAGGACTGGGTTATGTCCGCATCTGGCTCATGATTTTGCCTTCTTCGCATACTTGTTGGCCATATTCTGGGTTTTATCGGGTTTGAATCACGTAGTAATGTGGTACGACATTGAAACAGTCAATTAAACCTGGTTTCGATCCACATTTTATAGGACAACACCGGTTAGGTCTGGGATAGGTATGGGTTATGCCCGCATCTGGCACATGATTTTGCCTTCTTCGCATACTTGTTGGCCAGATCCTGGGTTTTTGGGGTTTGAATCACGCAGTAATGTGGTACTACATTGAAAAAGACAATTAAACCTGATTTCGATCCACATTTTAGAGTATAACACCGGTTAGGTCTGGGTTAGGTCTGGGTTATGCCCGCATCTCGCTCATGATTCTGCCTTCATCGCATTCTTGTTCGCCAGAACCTGGGTTTTTTCGGGTTTGAATCGCGTAGTAATGTGTTACCACACAGGTAACAGTCAATTAAACCTGGATTCGGTCAGTATTTTAGAGGATAAAACCGGTTAGGTCTGGATTATGCCCGCAATTGGTATATGATTTTGCCTTTCTCGCATATTTGTTGGACAGATCCTGGGTTTTTTCGGGTTTGAATCATGTAGAAGCGTGATACCACACTGAAGCAGTCAATTAAGCCTGGTTTAGATCAATATTTTAGAGGAAAACACCGGTTAGGTCTGGGTTAGGTCTGGGTTATGCCCGCATCTGGCACATGATTTTTCCTTCATTGCATGCTTGTTGGCCAGATCCTGGGTTTTTTGCTGGTTTGAATCACGTAGTAACGTGGTACCACACTGAAACAGACAATTAAACGAGGTTTCGATCAATATTTTAGAGGATAACACCGGTTAGGTCTGGGTTATGCCCGCATCTGGCTCTTGATTTTGACTTTTCCGCATACTTGTTGGCCAGATCCTTGGTTTTCCCTGGTTTGAATCACGTAGTAATGTGGTACCACACTGAAACAGTCAATTAAACCCGGTTTCGATCCACATTTTAGAGGATAACACCGGTTAGGTCTGGGTTATGCCCGCATCTGGCTCATGATTTTGCCTTTTCCGCATACTTGTTGGCCAGATCCTGGGTTTTTGGGGTTTGAATCACGTAGTAATGTCGTACCACACAGTAACAGTCAATTAAACCTGGTATCGATCAATATTTTAGAGGATAACACCGGTTCGGTCTGGGTTAGATCTGGTTTATGCCCGCATCTCGCTCATGATTCTGCCTTCATCGCATTATTCTTCGCCAGAACCTGGGTTTTTTCGGGTTTGAATCACGTAGTAATGTCGTACCACACAGTAACAGACAATTAAACCTGGTTTCGATCCACATTTTAGAGGATAACACCGGTTAGGTCTGGGTTAGGACTGGGTTATGCATTCACATCGCTCATGATTCTGCCTTCATCGCATTCTTGTTCGCCAGAACCTGGGTTTTTTCGGGTTTGAATCACGTAGTAATGTGGTACCACACAGTAACAGTCAATTAAACCTGGATTCGATCCACATTTTATAGGATAACACCAGTTAGGTCTGGGATAGGTATGGGTTATGTCCGCATCTGGCTCCTGATTTTGCTTTCTTCGCATACTTGTTGGCCAGATCCTGGGTTTTTTCGTGTTTGAATCACGTAGTAATGTGGTGCCACACTGAAACAGTCAATTAAACCTGGTTTCGATCAATATTTTAGACGATAACACCGGTTAGGTCTGGGTTAGGACTGGGTTATGCCCGCATCTGGCTCATGAGTTTGCCTTCTTCGCATACTTGTTGGCCAGATCCTGGGTTTTTTCGTGTTTGAATCACGTAGTAATGTGGTACCACACTGAAACAGTCAATTAAACCTGGTTTCGATCAATATTTTAGAGGATAACACCGGTTAGGTCTGGGTTAGGACTGGGTTATGCCCGCATCTGGCTCATGAGTTTGCCTTGTTCGCATGCTTGTTGGCCAGATCCTAGGTTTTTTTCTAGTTTGAATCACGTAGTAATGTGGTACCACACTGAAACAGACAATTAAAACTGGTTTCGATCAATATTTTAGAGGATAACACCGGTTAGGTCTGGGTTAGGACAGGGTTATACCCGCATCTCGCTCACGATTTTGCCTTCTTCGCATACTTGTTGGCCAGATCCTTAGTTTTCCCTGGTTTGAATCACGTAGTAATGTGATACCGCACTGAAACAGTCAATTAAACCTGGTTTCGATCCACATATTACAGGATATCACCGGTTAGGTCTGGGATAGGTATGGGTCATGTCCGCATCTGGCTCATGATTTTGCTTTCTTCGCATACTCGTTGGCCAGATCCTGGGTTTTTTTCTAGTTTGAATCACATAGTAATGAGGTACCACACTGAAACAGACAATTAAACCTGGTTTCGATCAATATTTTAGAGGATAACACCGGTTAGGTCTGGGTTAGGCCTGGGTTATGCCCGCATCTCGCTCATGATTCTGCCTTCATCGCATTCTTGTTCGCCAGAACCTGGGTTTTTTCGTGTTTGAATCACGTAGTAATGTGGTACCACACTGAAACAGTCAACTAAACCTGATTTCGATCAATATTTTAGAGGATAACACCGGTTAGGTCTGGGTTAGGACTGGGTTATGCCCGCATCTGGCTCATGATTTTGCTTTCTTCGCATACTTGTTGGCCAGATCCTGGGTTTTTTCGTGTTTGAATCACGTAGTAATGTGGTACCACACTGAAACAGACAATTAAACCTGGTATCGATCAATATTTTAGAAGATAACACCGATTAGGTCTGGGTTTGGTCTGGGTTATGCCCGCATCTGGCACATGATTTTGCCTTCTTCGCATACTTGTTGGCCAGATCCCGGGTTTTTGGGGCTTGAATCACGCAGTAATGTGGTACTACATTGAAAAAGACAATTAAACGTGATTTCGATCCACATTTTAGAGTATAACACCGGTTAGGTCTGGGTTAGGTCTGGGTTATGCCAGCATCTGGCACATGATTTTGCCGTCTTCGCATGCTTGTTGGCAGATCCTGGGTTTTTTTCTGGTTTGAGTCACGTAGTAATGTGGTACCACACTGAAACAGACAATTAAACGAGGTTTCGATCAATATTTTAGAGGATAACACCGGTTAGGTCTGGGATAGGTATGGGTTATGTCCGCATCTGGCTCATGATTTTGCCTTGTTCGCATGCTTGTTGGCCAGATCCTCGGTTTTTTTCTAGTTTGAATCACGTAGTAATGTGGTACCACACTGAAACAGACAATTAAACATGGTTTCGATCAATATTTTAGACGATAACACCGGTTAGGTCTGGGTTAGGACTGGGTTATGTCCGCATCTGGCTCATGATTTTGCCTTCTTCGCATACTTGTTGGCCAGATTCTGGGTTTTATCGGGTTTGAATCACGTAGTAATGTGGTACGACATTGAAACAGTCAATTAAACCTGGTTTCGATCCACATTTTATAGGACAACACCGGTTAGGTCTGGGATAGGTATGGGTTATGCCCGCATCTGGCACATGATTTTGCCTTCTTCGCATACTTGTTGGCCAGATCCTGGGTTTTTGGGGTTTGAATCACGCAGTAATGTGGTACTACATTGAAAAAGACAATTAAACCTGATTTCGATCCACATTTTAGAGTATAACACCGGTTAGGTCTGGGTTAGGTCTGGGTTATGCCCGCATCTCGCTCATTATTCTGCCTTCATCGCATTCTTGTTCGCCAGAACCTGGGTTTTTTCGGGTTTGAATCGCATAGTAATGTGTTACCACACAGGTAACAGTCAATTAAACCTGGATTCGGTCAGTATTTTAGAGGATAAAACCGGTTAGGTCTGGATTATGCCCGCATCTGGTATATGATTTTGCCTTTTTCGCATATTTGTTGGACAGATCCTGGGTTTTTGGGGTTTGAATCACGCAGTAATGTGGTACTACATTGAAAAAGACAATTAAACCTGATTTCGATCAATATTTTAGACGATAACACCGGTTAGGTCTGGGTTAGGACTGGGTTATGTCCGCATCTGGCTCATGATTTTGCCTTCTTCGCATACTTGTTGGCCAGATTCTGGGTTTTATCGGGTTTGAATCACGTAGTAATGTGGTACGACATTGAAACAGTCAATTAAGCCTGGTTTTGATCCACATTTTATAGGACAACACGGGTTAGGTCTGGGTTAGATCTGGTTTATGCCCGCATCTCGCTCATGATTCTGCCTTCATTGCATGCTTGTTGGCCAGATCCTGGGTTTTTTTCTGGTTTGAATCACGTAGTAACGTGGTACCACACTGAAACAGACAATTAAACGAGGTTTCGATCAGTATTTTAGAGGATAACACCGGTTAGGTCTGGGTTATGCCCGCATCTGGCTCTTGATTTTGACTTTTCCGCATACTTGTTGGCCAGATCCTCGGTTTTCCCTGGTTTGAATCACGTAGTAATGTGATACCGCACTGAAACAGTCAATTAAACCTGGTTTCGATCAAAATTTTAGAGGATAACACCGGTTAGGTCTGGGTTAGGACTGGGTTATGCCCGCATCTGGCTCATGATTTTGTCTTCTTCGCATACTTGTTGGCCAGATCCTTGGTTTTCCCTGGTTTGAATCACGTAGTAATGTGGTACCACACTGAAACAGACAATTAAACATGGTTTCGATCAATATTTTAGACGATAACACCGGTTAGGTCTGGGTTAGGACTGGGTTATGTCCGCATCTGGCTCATGATTTTGCCTTCTTCGCATACTTGTTGGCCAGATTCTGGGTTTTATCGGGTTTGAATCACGTAGTAATGTGGTACGACATTGAAACAGTCAATTAAACCTGGTTTTGATCCACATTTTATAGGACAACACGGGTTAGGTCTGGGATAGGTATGGGTTATGCCCGCATCTGGCACATGATTTTGCCTTCTTCGCATACTTGTTGGCCAGATCCCGGGTTTTTGGGGTTTGAATCACGCAGTAATATGGTACTACATTGAAAAAGACAATTAAACCTGATTTCGATCCACATTTTAGAGTATAACACCGGTTAGGTCTGGGTTAGGTCTGGGTTATGCCCGCATCTCGCTCATGATTCTGCCTTCATCGCATTCTTGTTCGCCAGAACCTGGGTTTTTTTCTGGTTTGAATCACGTGGTAAAGTGGTACCACACTGAAACAGACAATTAAACGAGGTTTCGATCAATATTTCAGAGGATAACACCGGTTAGGTCTGGGTTATGCCCGCATCTGGCTCATGATTTTGCCTTTTCCGCATACTTGTTGGCCAGATCCTGGGTTTTTGGGGTTTGAATCACGTAGTAATGTCGTTCCACACAGTAACAGTCAATTAAACCTGGTATCGATCAATATTTTAGAGGATAACACCGGTTAGGTCTGGGTTAGATCTGGTTTATGCCCGCATCTCGCTCATGATTCTGCCTTCATCGCATTATTCTTCGCCAGAACCTGGGTTTTTTCGGGTTTGAATCACGTAGTAATGTCGAACCACACAGTAACAGACAATTAAACATGGTTTCGATCCACATTTTAGAGGATAATACCGGTTAGGTCTGGGTTAGGACTGGGTTATGCATTCACATCGCTCATGATTCTGCCTTCATCGCATTCTTGTTCGCCAGAACCTGGGTTTTTTCGGGTTTGAATCACGTAGTAATGTGGTACCACACAGTAACAGTCAATTAAACCTGGATTCGATCCACATTTTATAGGATAACACCAGTTAGGTCTGGGATAGGTATGGGTTATGTCCGCATCTGGCTCCTGATTTTGCTTTCTTCGCATACTTGTTGGCCAGATCCTGGGTTTTTTCGTGTTTGAATCACGTAGTAATGTGGTACCACACTGAAACAGTCAATTAAACCTGGTTTCGATCAATATTTTAGAGGATAACACCGGTTAGGTCTGGGTTAGGACTGGGTTATGCCCGCATCTGGCTCATGAGTTTGCCTTCTTCGCATACTTGTTGGCCAGATCCTGGGTTTTTTTCTAGTTTGAATCACATAGCAATGTGGTACCACACTGAAACAGACAATTAAACCTGGTTTCGATCAATATTTTAGAGGATAACACCGGTTAGGTCTGGGTTAGGACTGGGTTATACCCGCATCTCGCTCATGATTCTGCCTTCATCGCATTCTTGTTCGCCACAACCTGGGTTTTTTCGGGTTTGAATCACGTAGTAATGTGGTACCACACAGTAACAGTCAATTAAACCTGGATACGATCCACATTTTATGGGATAACACCGGTTAGGTCTGGGTTAGGCCTGGGTTATGCCCGCATCTCGCTCATGATTCTGCCTTCATCGCATTCTTGTTCGCCAGAACCTGGGTTTTTTCGTGTTTGAATCACGTAGTAATGTGGTACCACACTGAAACAGACAACTAAAACTGGTTTCGATCAATATTTTAGAGGATAACACCGGTTAGGTCTGGGTTAGGACTGGGTTATGCCCGCATCTGGCTCATGATTTTGCTTTCTTCGCATGCTTGTTGGCCAGATCCTGGGTTTTTTCTGGTTTGAGTCACGTAGTAATGTGGTACCACACTGAAACAGACAATTAAACGAGGTTTCGATGAATATTTTAGAGGATAACACCGGTTAGGTCTGGGATAGGTATGGGTTATGTCCGCATCTGGCTCATGATTTTGCCTTGTTCGCATGCTTGTTGGCCAGATCCTAGGTTTTTTTCTAGTTTGAATCACGTAGTAATGTGGTACCACACTGAAACAGACAATTAAACATGGTTTCGATCAATATTTTAGAGGATAACACCGGTTAGGTCTGGGTTAGGCCTGGGTTATGTCCGCATCTGGCTCATGATTTTGCCTTCTTCGCATACTTGTTGGCCAGATTCTGGGCTTTTTCGGGTTTGAATCACGTAGTAATGCGGTACCACACTGAAACAGACAATTAAACATGGTTTCGATCAATATTTTAGAGGATAACACCGGTTAGGTCTGGGTTAGGCCTGGGTTATGCCCGCATCTGGCTCATGATTTTGCTTTCTTCGCATGCTTGTTGGCCAGATCCTGGGTTTTTTCTGGTTTGAGTCACGTAGTAATGTGGTACCACACTGAAACAGACAATTAAACGAGGTTTCGATGAATATTTTAGAGGATAACACCGGTTAGGTCTGGGATAGGTATGGGTTATGTCCGCATCTGGCTCATGATTTTGCCTTGTTCGCATGCTTGTTGGCCAGATCCTAGGTTTTTTTCTAGTTTGAATCACGTAGTAATGTGGTACCACACTGAAACAGACAATTAAACATGGTTTCGATCAATATTTTAGAGGATAACACCGGTTAGGTCTGGGATAGGTATGGGTTATGTCCGCATCTGGCTCATGATTTTGCCTTGTTCGCATGCTTGTTGGCCAGATCCTAGGTTTTTTTCTAGTTTGAATCACGTAGTAATGTGGTACCACACTGAAACAGACAATTAAACATGGTTTCGATCAATATTTTAGAGGATAACACCGGTTAGGTCTGGGTTAGGCCTGGGTTATGCCCGCATCTGGCTCATGATTTTGCTTTCTTCGCATGCTTGTTGGCCAGATCCTGGGTTTTTTCTGGTTTGAGTCACGTAGTAATGTGGTACCACACTGAAACAGACAATTAAACGAGGTTTCGATGAATATTTTAGAGGATAACACCGGTTAGGTCTGGGTTAGGACTGGGTTATGTCCGCATCTGGCTCATGATTTTGCCTTCTTCGCATACTTGTTGGCCAGATTCTGGGCTTTTTCGGGTTTGAATCACGTAGTAATGCGGTACGACATTGAAACAGTCAATTAAACCTGGTTTCGATCCACATTTTATAGGACAACACCGGTTAGGTCTGGTATAGGTATGGGTTATGCCCGCATCTGGCATATGATTTTGCCTTCTTCGCATACTTGTTGGCCAGATCCTGGGTTTTTGAGGTTTGAATCACGCAGTAATGTGGTACTACATTGAAAAAGACAATTAAACCTGATTTCGATCCACATTTTAGAGGATAACACCGATTAGGTCTGGGTTTGGTCTGGGTTATGCCCGCATCTGGCTCATGAGTTTGCCTTCTTCGCATACTTGTTGGCCAGATCCTGGGTTTTTTCGGGTTTGAATCACGTAGTAATGTGGTACCACACTGAAACACACAATTAAACCTGGTTTCGATCCACATTTTAGAGGATAATACCGGTTAGGTCTGGGTTAGGACTGGGTTATGCATTCACATCGCTCATGATTCTGCCTTCATCGCATTCTTGTTCGCCAGAACCTGGGTTTCTTCGGGTTTGAATCTCGTAGTAATGTGGTACCACATTGAAACAGTCAATTAAACCTGGTTTCGATCCACATTTTATAGGATAACACGTGTTAGGTCTGGGATAGGTATGGGTTATGTCTGCATCTGGCTCATGATTTTGCCTTGTTCGCATGCTTGTTGGCCAGATCCTCGGTTTTTTTCTAGTTTGAATCACGTAGTAATGTGGTGCCACACTGAAACAGACAATTAAACGAGGTTTCGATCAATATTTTAGAGGATAACACCGGTTAGGTCTGGGTTAGGACTGGGTTATACCCGCATCTCGCTCGTGATTCTACCTTCATCGCATTCTTGTTCGCCAGAACCTGGGTTTTTTCGGGTTTGAATCACGTAGTAATGTGGTACCACACAGTAACAGTCAATTAAACCTGGATTCGATCCACATTTTATAGGATAACACCGGTTAGGTCTGGGTTAGGCCTGGCTTATGCCCGCATCTCGCTCACGATTCTGCCTTCATCGCATTCTTGTTCGGCAGAACCTGTGTTTTTTCGTGTTTGAATCACGTAGTAATGTGGTACCACACTGAAACAGTCAACTAAACCTGGTTTCGATCAATATTTTATAGGATAACACCGGTTAGGTCTGGGTTAGGTCTGGGTTATGCCCGCATCTCGCTCATGATTCTGCCTCCATCGCATTCTTGTTCGCCAGAACCTGGGTTTTTTCGGGTTTGAATCGCGTAGTAATGTGTTACCACACAGGTAACAGTCAATTAAACCTGGATTCGGTCAGTATTTTAGAGGATAAAACCGGTTAGGTCTGGGTTAGGTCCGGATTATGCCCGCATCTGGCACATGATTGTGCCTTGTTCGCATGCTTGTTGGATAGATCCTGGGTTTTTTCGTGTTTGAATCACGTAGTAATGTGGTACCACACTGAAACAGACTATTAAACATGGTTTCGATCAATATTTTAGACGATAACACCGGTTAGGTCTGGGTTAGGACTGGGTTATGTCCGCATCTGGCTCATGGTTTTGCCTTCTTCGCATACTTGTTGGCCAGATTCTGGGTTTTTTCGGGTTTGAATCACGTAGTAATGTGGTACCACATTGAAACAGTCAATTAAACCTGGATTCGATCCACATTTTATAGGATAACACCGGTTAGGTCTGGGTTAGGTCTGCGTTATGCCCGCATCTCGCTCATGATTCTGCTTCCATCGCATTCTTGTTCGCCAGAACCTGGGTTTTTTCGGGTTTGAATCGCGTAGTAATGTGGTACTACATTGAAACAGTCAATTAAACCTGGTTTCGATCAATATTTTAGAGGATAAAACCGGTTAGGTCTGGATTATGCCCGCATCTGGTATATGATTTTGCCTTTTTCGCATATTTGTTGGACAGATCCTGGGTTTTTTCGGGTTTGAATCATGTAGAAGCGTGCTACCACACTGAAGCAGTCAATTGAGCCTGGTTTCGATCAATATTTTAGAGGATAACACCGGTTAGGTCTGGGTTAGGTCTGGGTTATGCCCGCATCTGGCACATGATTTTGCCTTCTTCGCATCCTTGTTGGCCAGATCCTGGGTTTTTTTCTGGTTTGAATCACGTAGTAATGTGGTACCACACTGAAACAGACAATTAAACGAGGTTTCGATCAATATTTTATAGGATAACACCGGTTAGGTCTGGGATAGGTATGGGTTATGTCCGCATCTGGCTCCTGATTTTGCTTTCTTCGCATACTTGTTGGCCATATCCTGGGTTTTTTCGTGTTTGAATCACGTAGTAATGTGATACCGCAGTGAAACAGTCAATTAAACCTGGTTTCGATCAATATTTTAGGGGATAACACCGGTTAGGTCTGGGTTAGGTCTGGGTTATGCCCGCATCTGGCACATGATTTTGCCTTCTTCGCATCCTTGTTGGCCAGATCCTGGGTTTTTTTCTGGTTTGAATCACGTAGTAATGTGGTACCACACTGAAACAGACAATTAAACGAGGTTTCGATCAATATTTTATAGGATAACACCGGTTAGGTCTGGGATAGGTATGGGTTATGTCCGCATCTGGCTCCTGATTTTGCTTTCTTCGCATACTTGTTGGCCATATCCTGGGTTTTTTCGTGTTTGAATCACGTAGTAATGTGATACCGCAGTGAAACAGTCAATTAAACCTGGTTTCGATCAATATTTTAGGGGATAACACCGGTTAGGTCTGGGTTAGGTCCGGGTTATGCCCGCATCTGACACATGATTTTGCCTTCTTCGCATACTTGTTGGCCAGATCCTTGGTTTTCCCTGGTTTGAATCACGTAGTAATGTGATACCGCACTGAAACAGTCAATTAATCCTGGTTTCGATCCACATATTACAGGATAACACCGGTTAGGTCTGGGATAGGTATGGGTCGTGTCCGCATCTGGCTCATGATTTTGCTTTCTTCGCATACTTGTTGGCCAGATCCTGGGTTTTTTCGGGTTTGAATCACGTAGTAATGAGGTACTACATTGAAAAAGACAATTAAACGTGATTTCGATCCACATTTTAGAGTATAACACCGGTTAGGTCTGGGTTAGGTCTGGGTTATGCCCGCATCTGGCACATGATTTTGCCTTCTTCGCATGCTTGTTGGCCAGATCCTGGGTTTTTTTCTGGTTTGAGTCACGTAGTAATGTGGTACCACACAGTAACAGTCAATTAAACCTGGATTCGATCCACATTTCATAGGATAACACCGGTTAGGTCTGGGTTAGGCCTGGGTTATGCCCGCATCTCGCTCATGATTCTGCCTTCATCGCATTCTTGTTCGCCAGAACCTGGGTTTTTTCGTGTTTGAATCACGTAGTAATGTGGTACCACACTGAAACAGTCAACTAAACCTGGTTTCGATCAATATTTTAGAGGATAACACCGGTTAGGTCTGGGTTAGGGCTGGGTTATACCCGCATCTCGCTCATGATTCTGCCTTCATCGCATTCTTGTTCGCCAGAACCTGGGTTTTTTCGGGTTTGAATCACGTAGTAATGTGGTACCACACAGTAACAGTCAATTAAACCTGGATTCGATCCACATTTTATAGGATAACACCGGTTTGGTCTGGGTTAGGCCTGGGTTATGCCCGCATCTCGCTCATGATTCTGCCTTCATCGCATTCTTGTTCGCCAGAACCTGGGTTTTTTCGTGTTTGAATCACGTAGTAATGTGGTACCACACTGAAACAGTCAACTAAACCTGGTTTCGATCAATATTTTAGAGGATAACACCGGTTAGGTCTGGGTTATGCCCGCATCTGTCTCTTGATTTTGACTTTTCCGCATACTTGTTGGCCAGATCCTTGGTTTTCCCTGGTTTGAATCACGTAGTAATGTGATACCGCAGTGAAACAGTCAATTAAACCTGGTTTCGATCAATATTTTAGGGGATAACACCGGTTAGGTCTGGGTTAGGAGTGGGTTATGCCCGCATCTGGCTCATGATTTTGCCTTCTTCGCATACTTGTTGGCCAGATCCCGGGTTTTTGGGGCTTGAATCACGCAGCAATGTGGTACTACACTGAAACAGACAATTAAACATGGTTTCGATCAATATTTTAGACGATAACACCGGTTAGGTCTGGGTTAGGACTGGGTTATGTCCGCATCTGGCTCATGGTTTTGCCTTCTTCGCATACTTGTTGGCCAGATTCTGGGTTTTTTCGGGTTTGAATCACGTAGTAATGTGGTACCACACAGTAACAGTCAATTAAACCTGGATACGATCCACATTTTATGGGATAACACCGGTTAGGTCTGGGTTAGGCCTGGGTTATGCCCGCATCTCGCTCATGATTCTGCCTTCATCGCATTCTTGTTCGCCAGAACCTGGGTTTTTTCGTGTTTGAATCACGTAGTAATGTGGTACCACACTGAAACAGACAACTAAAACTGGTTTCGATCAATATTTTAGAGGATAACACCGGTTAGGTCTGGGTTAGGACTGGGTTATGCCCGCAACTGGCTCATGATTTTGCTTTCTTCGCATGCTTGTTGGCCAGATCCTGGGTTTTTTCTGGTTTGAGTCACGTAGTAATGTGGTACCACACTGAAACAGACAATTAAACGAGGTTTCGATGAATATTTTAGAGGATAACACCGGTTAGGTCTGGGATAGGTATGGGTTATGTCCGCATCTGGCTCATGATTTTGCCTTGTTCGCATGCTTGTTGGCCAGATCCTAGGTTTTTTTCTAGTTTGAATCACGTAGTAATGTGGTACCACACTGAAACAGACAATTAAACATGGTTTCGATCAATATTTTAGAGGATAACACCGGTTAGGTCTGGGTTAGGCCTGGGTTATGTCCGCATCTGGCTCATGATTTTGCCTTCTTCGCATACTTGTTGGCCAGATTCTGGGCTTTTTCGGGTTTGAATCACGTAGTAATGCGGTACCACACTGAAACAGACAATTAAACATGGTTTCGATCAATATTTTAGAGGATAACACCGGTTAGGTCTGGGTTAGGCCTGGGTTATGCCCGCATCTGGCTCATGATTTTGCTTTCTTCGCATGCTTGTTGGCCAGATCCTGGGTTTTTTCTGGTTTGAGTCACGTAGTAATGTGGTACTACACTGAAACAGACAATTAAACGAGGTTTCGATGAATATTTTAGAGGATAACACCGGTTAGGTCTGGGATAGGTATGGGTTATGTCCGCATCTGGCTCATGATTTTGCCTTGTTCGCATGCTTGTTGGCCAGATCCTAGGTTTTTTTCTAGTTTGAATCACGTAGTAATGTGGTACCACACTGAAACAGACAATTAAACATGGTTTCGATCAATATTTTAGAGGATAACACCGGTTAGGTCTGGGTTAGGCCTGGGTTATGCCCGCATCTGGCTCATGATTTTGCTTTCTTCGCATGCTTGTTGGCCAGATCCTGGGTTTTTTCTGGTTTGAGTCACGTAGTAATGTGGTACCACACTGAAACAGACAATTAAACGAGGTTTCGATGAATATTTTAGAGGATAACACCGGTTAGGTCTGGGTTAGGACTGGGTTATGTCCGCATCTGGCTCATGATTTTGCCTTCTTCGCATACTTGTTGGCCAGATTCTGGGCTTTTTCGGGTTTGAATCACGTAGTAATGCGGTACGACATTGAAACAGTCAATTAAACCTGGTTTCGATCCACATTTTATAGGACAACACCGGTTAGGTCTGGTATAGGTATGGGTTATGCCCGCATCTGGCATATGATTTTGCCTTCTTCGCATACTTGTTGGCCAGATCCTGGGTTTTTGAGGTTTGAATCACGCAGTAATGTGGTACTACATTGAAAAAGACAATTAAACCTGATTTCGATCCACATTTTAGAGGATAACACCGATTAGGTCTGGGTTTGGTCTGGGTTATGCCCGCATCTGGCTCATGAGTTTGCCTTCTTCGCATACTTGTTGGCCAGATCCTGGGTTTTTTCGGGTTTGAATCACGTAGTAATGTGGTACCACACTGAAACACACAATTAAACCTGGTTTCGATCCACATTTTAGAGGATAATACCGGTTAGGTCTGGGTTAGGACTGGGTTATGCATTCACATCGCTCATGATTCTGCCTTCATCGCATTCTTGTTCGCCAGAACCTGGGTTTCTTCGGGTTTGAATCTCGTAGTAATGTGGTACCACATTGAAACAGTCAATTAAACCTGGTTTCGATCCACATTTTATAGGATAACACGTGTTAGGTCTGGGATAGGTATGGGTTATGTCTGCATCTGGCTCATGATTTTGCCTTGTTCGCATGCTTGTTGGCCAGATCCTCGGTTTTTTTCTAGTTTGAATCACGTAGTAATGTGGTGCCACACTGAAACAGACAATTAAACGAGGTTTCGATCAATATTTTAGAGGATAACACCGGTTAGGTCTGGGTTAGGACTGGGTTATACCCGCATCTCGCTCGTGATTCTACCTTCATCGCATTCTTGTTCGCCAGAACCTGGGTTTTTTCGGGTTTGAATCACGTAGTAATGTGGTACCACACAGTAACAGTCAATTAAACCTGGATTCGATCCACATTTTATAGGATAACACCGGTTAGGTCTGGGTTAGGCCTGGCTTATGCCCGCATCTCGCTCACGATTCTGCCTTCATCGCATTCTTGTTCGGCAGAACCTGTGTTTTTTCGTGTTTGAATCACGTAGTAATGTGGTACCACACTGAAACAGTCAACTAAACCTGGTTTCGATCAATATTTTATAGGATAACACCGGTTAGGTCTGGGTTAGGTCTGGGTTATGCCCGCATCTCGCTCATGATTCTGCCTCCATCGCATTCTTGTTCGCCAGAACCTGGGTTTTTTCGGGTTTGAATCGCGTAGTAATGTGTTACCACACAGGTAACAGTCAATTAAACCTGGATTCGGTCAGTATTTTAGAGGATAAAACCGGTTAGGTCTGGGTTAGGTCCGGATTATGCCCGCATCTGGCACATGATTGTGCCTTGTTCGCATGCTTGTTGGATAGATCCTGGGTTTTTTCGTGTTTGAATCACGTAGTAATGTGGTACCACACTGAAACAGACAATTAAACATGGTTTCGATCAATATTTTAGAGGATAACACCGGTTAGGTCTGGGATAGGTATGGGTTATGTCCGCATCTGGCTCATGATTTTGCCTTGTTCGCATGCTTGTTCGCCAGAACCTGGGTTTTTTCGTGTTTGAATCACGTAGTAATGTGGTACCACACTGAAACAGACAACTAAAACTGGTTTCGATCAATATTTTAGAGGATAACACCGGTTAGGTCTGGGTTAGGACTGGGTTATGTCCGCATCTGGCTCATGATTTTGCCTTCTTCGCATACTTGTTGGCCAGATTCTGGGCTTTTTCGGGTTTGAATCACGTAGTAATGCGGTACGACATTGAAACAGTCAATTAAACCTGGTTTCGATCCACATTTTATAGGACAACACCGGTTAGGTCTGGTATAGGTATGGGTTATGCCCGCATCTGGCATATGATTTTGCCTTCTTCGCATACTTGTTGGCCAGATCCTGGGTTTTTGAGGTTTGAATCACGCAGTAATGTGGTACTACATTGAAAAAGACAATTAAACCTGATTTCGATCCACATTTTAGAGGATAACACCGATTAGGTCTGGGTTTGGTCTGGGTTATGCCCGCATCTGGCTCATGAGTTTGCCTTCTTCGCATACTTGTTGGCCAGATCCTGGGTTTTTTCGGGTTTGAATCACGTAGTAATGTGGTACCACACTGAAACACACAATTAAACCTGGTTTCGATCCACATTTTAGAGGATAATACCGGTTAGGTCTGGGTTAGGACTGGGTTATGCATTCACATCGCTCATGATTCTGCCTTCATCGCATTCTTGTTCGCCAGAACCTGGGTTTCTTCGGGTTTGAATCTCGTAGTAATGTGGTACCACATTGAAACAGTCAATTAAACCTGGTTTCGATCCACATTTTATAGGATAACACGTGTTAGGTCTGGGATAGGTATGGGTTATGTCTGCATCTGGCTCATGATTTTGCCTTGTTCGCATGCTTGTTGGCCAGATCCTCGGTTTTTTTCTAGTTTGAATCACGTAGTAATGTGGTGCCACACTGAAACAGACAATTAAACGAGGTTTCGATCAATATTTTAGAGGATAACACCGGTTAGGTCTGGGTTAGGACTGGGTTATACCCGCATCTCGCTCGTGATTCTACCTTCATCGCATTCTTGTTCGCCAGAACCTGGGTTTTTTCGGGTTTGAATCACGTAGTAATGTGGTACCACACAGTAACAGTCAATTAAACCTGGATTCGATCCACATTTTATAGGATAACACCGGTTAGGTCTGGGTTAGGCCTGGGTTATGCCCGCATCTCGCTCACGATTCTGCCTTCATCGCATTCTTGTTCGGCAGAACCTGTGTTTTTTCGTGTTTGAATCACGTAGTAATGTGGTACCACACTGAAACAGTCAACTAAACCTGGTTTCGATCAATATTTTATAGGATAACACCGGTTAGGTCTGGGTTAGGTCTGGGTTATGCCCGCATCTCGCTCATGATTCTGCCTCCATCGCATTCTTGTTCGCCAGAACCTGGGTTTTTTCGGGTTTGAATCGCGTAGTAATGTGTTACCACACAGGTAACAGTCAATTAAACCTGGATTCGGTCAGTATTTTAGAGGATAAAACCGGTTAGGTCTGGGTTAGGTCCGGATTATGCCCGCATCTGGCACATGATTGTGCCTTGTTCGCATGCTTGTTGGATAGATCCTGGGTTTTTTCGTGTTTGAATCACGTAGTAATGTGGTACCACACTGAAACAGACTATTAAACATGGTTTCGATCAATATTTTAGACGATAACACCGGTTAGGTCTGGGTTAGGACTGGGTTATGTCCGCATCTGGCTCATGGTTTTGCCTTCTTCGCATACTTGTTGGCCAGATTCTGGGTTTTTTCGGGTTTGAATCACGTAGTAATGTGGTACCACATTGAAACAGTCAATTAAACCTGGATTCGATCCACATTTTATAGGATAACACCGGTTAGGTCTGGGTTAGGTCTGCGTTATGCCCGCATCTCGCTCATGATTCTGCTTCCATCGCATTCTTGTTCGCCAGAACCTGGGTTTTTTCGGGTTTGAATCGCGTAGTAATGTGGTACTACATTGAAACAGTCAATTAAACCTGGTTTCGATCAATATTTTAGAGGATAAAACCGGTTAGGTCTGGATTATGCCCGCATCTGGTATATGATTTTGCCTTTTTCGCATATTTGTTGGACAGATCCTGGGTTTTTTCGGGTTTGAATCATGTAGAAGCGTGCTACCACACTGAAGCAGTCAATTAAGCCTGGTTTCGATCAATATTTTAGAGGATAACACCGGTTAGGTCTGGGTTAGGTCTGGGTTATGCCCGCATCTGGCACATGATTTTGCCTTCTTCGCATCCTTGTTGGCCAGATCCTGGGTTTTTTTCTGGTTTGAATCACGTAGTAATGTGGTACCACACTGAAACAGACAATTAAACGAGGTTTCGATCAATATTTTATAGGATAACACCGGTTAGGTCTGGGATAGGTATGGGTTATGTCCGCATCTGGCTCCTGATTTTGCTTTCTTCGCATACTTGTTGGCCATATCCTGGGTTTTTTCGTGTTTGAATCACGTAGTAATGTGATACCGCAGTGAAACAGTCAATTAAACCTGGTTTCGATCAATATTTTAGGGGATAACACCGGTTAGGTCTGGGTTAGGTCTGGGTTATGCCCGCATCTGGCACATGATTTTGCCTTCTTCGCATGCTTGTTGGCCAGATCCTGGGTTTTTTCGTGTTTGAATCACGTAGTAATGTGGTACCACACTGAAGCAGTCAATTAAGCTTGGTTTCGATCAATATTTTAGAGGATAACACCGGTTAGGTCTGGGTTAGGTCTGGGTTATGCCCGCATCTGGCACATGATTTTGCCTTCTTTGCATGCTTGTTGGCCAGATCCTGGGTTTTTTTCTGGTTTGAATCACGTAGTAATGTGGTACCACACTGAAACAGACAATTAAACGAGGTTTCGATCAATATTTCAGAGGATAACACCGGTTAGGTCTGGGTTATGCCCGCATCTGGCTCATGATTTTGCCTTTTCCGCATACTTGTTGGCCAGATCCTGGGTTTTTGGGGTTTGAATCACGTAGTAATGTGGTACCACACAGTAACAGTCAATTAAACCCGGTATCGATCAATATTTTAGAGGATAACACCGGTTAGGTCTGGGTTAGATCTGGGTTATGCCCGCTTCTCGCTCATGATTCTGCCTTCATCGCATTCTTGTTCGCCAGAACCTGGGTTTTTTCGGGTTTGAATCACGTAGTAATGTGGTACCACACTGAAACTGTCAATTAAACCTGGTTTCGATCCACATTTTAGAGGATAACACCGGTTAGGTCTGGGTTAGGTCCGGGTTATGCCCGCATCTGACACATGATTTTGCCTTCTTCGCATACTTGTTGGCCAGATCCTTGGTTTTCCCTGGTTTGAATCACGTAGTAATGTGATACCGCACTGAAACAGTCAATTAATCCTGGTTTCGATCCACATATTACAGGATAACACCGGTTAGGTCTGGGATAGGTATGGGTCGTGTCCGCATCTGGCTCATGATTTTGCTTTCTTCGCATACTTGTTGGCGAGATCCTGGGTTTTTTCGGGTTTGAATCACGTAGTAATGAGGTACTACATTGAAAAAGACAATTAAACGTGATTTCGATCCACATTTTAGAGTATAACACCGGTTAGGTCTGGGTTAGGTCTGGGTTATGCCCGCATCTGGCACATGATTTTGCCTTCTTCGCATGCTTGTTGGCCAGATCCGGGGTTTTTTTCTGGTTTGAGTCACGTAGTAATGTGGTACCACACAGTAACAGTCAATTAAACCTGGATTCGATCCACATTTCATAGGATAACACCGGTTAGGTCTGGGTTAGGCCTGGGTTATGCCCGCATCTCGCTCATGATTCTGCCTTCATCGCATTCTTGTTCGCCAGAACCTGGGTTTTTTCGTGTTTGAATCACGTAGTAATGTGGTACCACACTGAAACAGTCAACTAAACCTGGTTTCGATCAATATTTTAGAGGATAACACCGGTTAGGTCTGGGTTAGGACTGGGTTATACCCGCATCTCGCTCATGATTCTGCCTTCATCGCATTCTTGTTCGCCAGAACCTGGGTTTTTTCGGGTTTGAATCACGTAGTAATGTGGTACCACACAGTAACAGTCAATTAAACCTGGATTCGATCCACATTTTATAGGATAACACCGGTTTGGTCTGGGTTAGGCCTGGGTTATGCCCGCATCTCGCTCATGATTCTGCCTTCATCACATTCTTGTTCGCCAGAACCTGGGTTTTTTCGTGTTTGAATCACGTAGTAATGTGGTACCACACTGAAACAGTCAACTAAACCTGGTTTCGATCAATATTTTAGAGGATAACACCGGTTAGGTCTGGGTTATGCCCGCATCTGTCTCTTGATTTTGACTTTTCCGCATACTTGTTGGCCAGATCCTTGGTTTTCCCTGGTTTGAATCACGTAGTAATGTGATACCGCAGTGAAACAGTCAATTAAACCTGGTTTCGATCAATATTTTAGGGGATAACACCGGTTAGGTCTGGGTTAGGAGTGGGTTATGCCCGCATCTGGCTCATGATTTTGCCTTCTTCGCATACTTGTTGGCCAGATCCCGGGTTTTTGGGGCTTGAATCACGCAGCAATGTGGTACTACACTGAAACAGACAATTAAACATGGTTTCGATCAATATTTTAGACGATAACACCGGTTAGGTCTGGGTTAGGACTGGGTTATGTCCGCATCTGGCTCATGGTTTTGCCTTCTTCGCATACTTGTTGGCCAGATTCTGGGTTTTTTCGGGTTTGAATCACGTAGTAATGTGGTACCACATTGAAACAGTCAATTAAACCTGGATTCGATCCACATTTTATAGGATAACACCGGTTAGGTCTGGGTTAGGACTGGGTTATGCCCTCATCTGGCTCATGATTTTGCTTTCTTCGCATACTTGTTGGCCATATCCTGGGTTTTTTCGTGTTTGAATCACGTAGTAATGTGGTACCACACTGAAACAGACAATTAAACCTGGTATCGATCAATATTTTAGAGGATAACACCGATTAGGTCTGGGTTTGGTCTGGGTTATGCCCGCATCTGGCACATGATTTTGCCTTCTTCGCATACTTGTTGGCCAGATCCTGGGTTTTTGGGGTTTGAATCACGTAGTAATGTGGTACCACACAGTAACAGTCAATTAAACCCGGGATCGATCAATATTTTAGAGGATAACACCGGTTAGGTCTGGGTTAGATCTGGGTTATGCCCGCATCTCGCTCATGATTCTGCCTTCATCGCATTCTTGTTCGCCAGAACCTGGGTTTTTTCGGGTTTGAATCACGTAGTAATGTGGTACCACACTGAAACAGTCAATTAAACCTGGTTTCGATCCACATTTTAGAGGATAACACCGGTTAGGTCTGGGTTAGGTCCGGGTTATGCCCGCATCTGACACATGATTTTGCCTTCTTCGCATACTTGTTGGCCAGATCCTTGGTTTTCCCTGGTTTGAATCACGTAGTAATGTGAAACCGCACTGAAACAGTCAATTAATCCTGGTTTCGATCCACATATTACAGGATAACACCGGTTAGGTCTGGGATAGGTATGGGTCATGTCCGCATCTGCCTCATGATTTTGCTTTCTTCGCATACTTGTTGGCCAGATCCTGGGTTTTTTCGGGTTTGAATCACGTAGTAATGAGGTACTACATTGAAAAAGACAATTAAACGTGATTTCGATCCACATTTTAGAGTATAACACCGGTTAGGTCTGGGTTAGGTCTGGGTTATGCCCGCATCTGGCACATGATTTTGCCTTGTTCGCATGCTTGTTGGCCAGATCCTAGGTTTTTTTCTAGTTTGAATCACGTAGTAATGTGGTACCACACTGAAACAGACAATTAAACATGGTTTCGATCAATATTTTAGAGGATAACACCGGTTAGGTCTGGGTTAGGCCTGGGTTATGCCCGCATCTGGCTCATGATTTTGCTTTCTTCGCATGCTTGTTGGCCAGATCCTGGGTTTTTTCTGGTTTGAGTCACGTAGTAATGTGGTACCACACTGAAACAGACAATTAAACGAGGTTTCGATGAATATTTTAGAGGATAACACCGGTTAGGTCTGGGATAGGTATGGGTTATGTCCGCATCTGGCTCATGATTTTGCCTTGTTCGCATGCTTGTTCGCCAGAACCTGGGTTTTTTCGTGTTTGAATCACGTAGTAATGTGGTACCACACTGAAACAGACAACTAAAACTGGTTTCGATCAATATTTTAGAGGATAACACCGGTTAGGTCTGGGTTAGGACTGGGTTATGTCCGCATCTGGCTCATGATTTTGCCTTCTTCGCATACTTGTTGGCCAGATTCTGGGCTTTTTCGGGTTTGAATCACGTAGTAATGCGGTACGACATTGAAACAGTCAATTAAACCTGGTTTCGATCCACATTTTATAGGACAACACCGGTTAGGTCTGGTATAGGTATGGGTTATGCCCGCATCTGGCATATGATTTTGCCTTCTTCGCATACTTGTTGGCCAGATCCTGGGTTTTTGAGGTTTGAATCACGCAGTAATGTGGTACTACATTGAAAAAGACAATTAAACCTGATTTCGATCCACATTTTAGAGGATAACACCGATTAGGTCTGGGTTTGGTCTGGGTTATGCCCGCATCTGGCTCATGAGTTTGCCTTCTTCGCATACTTGTTGGCCAGATCCTGGGTTTTTTCGGGTTTGAATCACGTAGTAATGTGGTACCACACTGAAACACACAATTAAACCTGGTTTCGATCCACATTTTAGAGGATAATACCGGTTAGGTCTGGGTTAGGACTGGGTTATGCATTCACATCGCTCATGATTCTGCCTTCATCGCATTCTTGTTCGCCAGAACCTGGGTTTCTTCGGGTTTGAATCTCGTAGTAATGTGGTACCACATTGAAACAGTCAATTAAACCTGGTTTCGATCCACATTTTATAGGATAACACGTGTTAGGTCTGGGATAGGTATGGGTTATGTCTGCATCTGGCTCATGATTTTGCCTTGTTCGCATGCTTGTTGGCCAGATCCTCGGTTTTTTTCTAGTTTGAATCACGTAGTAATGTGGTGCCACACTGAAACAGACAATTAAACGAGGTTTCGATCAATATTTTAGAGGATAACACCGGTTAGGTCTGGGTTAGGACTGGGTTATACCCGCATCTCGCTCGTGATTCTACCTTCATCGCATTCTTGTTCGCCAGAACCTGGGTTTTTTCGGGTTTGAATCACGTAGTAATGTGGTACCACACAGTAACAGTCAATTAAACCTGGATTCGATCCACATTTTATAGGATAACACCGGTTAGGTCTGGGTTAGGCCTGGGTTATGCCCGCATCTCGCTCACGATTCTGCCTTCATCGCATTCTTGTTCGGCAGAACCTGTGTTTTTTCGTGTTTGAATCACGTAGTAATGTGGTACCACACTGAAACAGTCAACTAAACCTGGTTTCGATCAATATTTTAGAGGATAACACCGGTTAGGTCTGGGTTAGGACTGGGTTATGCCCGCATCTGGCTCATGATTTTGCTTTCTTCGCATACTTGTTGGCCAGATCCTGGGTTTTTTCGTGTTTGAATCGCGTAGTAATGTGGTACCACATTGAAACAGTCAATTAAGCCTGGATTCGATCCACATTTTATAGGATAACACCGGTTAGGTCTGGGTTAGGTCTGGGTTATGCCCGCATCTCGCTCATGATTCTGCCTCCATCGCATTCTTGTTCGCCAGAACCTGGGTTTTTTCGGGTTTGAATCGCGTAGTAATGTGTTACCACACAGGTAACAGTCAATTAAACCTGGATTCGGTCAGTATTTTAGAGGATAAAACCGGTTAGGTCTGGGTTAGGTCCGGATTATGCCCGCATCTGGCACATGATTGTGCCTTGTTCGCATGCTTGTTGGATAGATCCTGGGTTTTTTCGTGTTTGAATCACGTAGTAATGTGGTACCACACTGAAACAGACTATTAAACATGGTTTCGATCAATATTTTAGACGATAACACCGGTTAGGTCTGGGTTAGGACTGGGTTATGTCCGCATCTGGCTCATGGTTTTGCCTTCTTCGCATACTTGTTGGCCAGATTCTGGGTTTTTTCGGGTTTGAATCACGTAGTAATGTGGTACCACATTGAAACAGTCAATTAAACCTGGATTCGATCCACATTTTATAGGATAACACCGGTTAGGTCTGGGTTAGGTCTGCGTTATGCCCGCATCTCGCTCATGATTCTGCTTCCATCGCATTCTTGTTCGCCAGAACCTGGGTTTTTTCGGGTTTGAATCGCGTAGTAATGTGGTACTACATTGAAACAGTCAATTAAACCTGGTTTCGATCAATATTTTAGAGGATAAAACCGGTTAGGTCTGGATTATGCCCGCATCTGGTATATGATTTTGCCTTTTTCGCATATTTGTTGGACAGATCCTGGGTTTTTTCGGGTTTGAATCATGTAGAAGCGTGCTACCACACTGAAGCAGTCAATTAAGCCTGGTTTCGATCAATATTTTAGAGGATAACACCGGTTAGGTCTGGGTTAGGTCTGGGTTATGCCCGCATCTGGCACATGATTTTGCCTTCTTCGCATCCTTGTTGGCCAGATCCTGGGTTTTTTTCTGGTTTGAATCACGTAGTAATGTGGTACCACACTGAAACAGACAATTAAACGAGGTTTCGATCAATATTTTATAGGATAACACCGGTTAGGTCTGGGATAGGTATGGGTTATGTCCGCATCTGGCTCCTGATTTTGCTTTCTTCGCATACTTGTTGGCCATATCCTGGGTTTTTTCGTGTTTGAATCACGTAGTAATGTGATACCGCAGTGAAACAGTCAATTAAACCTGGTTTCGATCAATATTTTAGGGGATAACACCGGTTAGGTCTGGGTTAGGTCTGGGTTATGCCCGCATCTGGCACATGATTTTGCCTTCTTCGCATGCTTGTTGGCCAGATCCTGGGTTTTTTCGTGTTTGAATCACGTAGTAATGTGGTACCACACTGAAGCAGTCAATTAAGCTTGGTTTCGATCAATATTTTAGAGGATAACACCGGTTAGGTCTGGGTTAGGTCTGGGTTATGTCCGCATCTGGCACATGATTTTGCCTTCTTTGCATGCTTGTTGGCCAGATCCTGGGTTTTTTTCTGGTTTGAATCACGTAGTAATGTGGTACCACACTGAAACAGACAATTAAACGAGGTTTCGATCAATATTTCAGAGGATAACACCGGTTAGGTCTGGGTTATGCCCGCATCTGGCTCATGATTTTGCCTTTTCCGCATACTTGTTGGCCAGATCCTGGGTTTTTGGGGTTTGAATCACGTAGTAATGTGGTACCACACAGTAACAGTCAATTAAACCCGGTATCGATCAATATTTTAGAGGATAACACCGGTTAGGTCTGGGTTAGATCTGGGTTATGCCCGCTTCTCGCTCATGATTCTGCCTTCATCGCATTCTTGTTCGCCAGAACCTGGGTTTTTTCGGGTTTGAATCACGTAGTAATGTGGTACCACACTGAAACAGTCAATTAAACCTGGTTTCGATCCACATTTTAGAGGATAACACCGGTTAGGTCTGGGTTAGGTCCGGGTTATGCCCGCATCTGACACATGATTTTGCCTTCTTCGCATACTTGTTGGCCAGATCCTTGGTTTTCCCTGGTTTGAATCACGTAGTAATGTGATACCGCACTGAAACAGTCAATTAATCCTGGTTTCGATCCACATATTACAGGATAACACCGGTTAGGTCTGGGATAGGTATGGGTCGTGTCCGCATCTGGCTCATGATTTTGCTTTCTTCGCATACTTGTTGGCCAGATCCTGGGTTTTTTCGGGTTTGAATCACGTAGTAATGAGGTACTACATTGAAAAAGACAATTAAACGTGATTTCGATCCACATTTTAGAGTATAACACCGGTTAGGTCTGGGTTAGGTCTGGGTTATGCCCGCATCTGGCACATGATTTTGCCTTCTTCGCATGCTTGTTGGCCAGATCCTGGGTTTTTTTCTGGTTTGAGTCACGTAGTAATGTGGTACCACACAGTAACAGTCAATT
Source organism: Colletes latitarsis (assembly GCF_051014445.1). Taxonomy (NCBI): domain Eukaryota; kingdom Metazoa; phylum Arthropoda; class Insecta; order Hymenoptera; family Colletidae; genus Colletes; species Colletes latitarsis. The sequence continues at coordinate 10,160,431 of NC_135147.1, forward strand.
AAACCTGGATTCGATCCACATTTCATAGGATAACACCGGTTAGGTCTGGGTTAGGCCTGGGTTATGCCCGCATCTCGCTCATGATTCTGCCTTCATCGCATTCTTGTTCGCCAGAACCTGGGTTTTTTCGTGTTTGAATCACGTAGTAATGTGGTACCACACTGAAACAGTCAACTAAACCTGGTTTCGATCAATATTTTAGAGGATAACACCGGTTAGGTCTGGGTTAGGACTGGGTTATACCCGCATCTCGCTCATGATTCTGCCTTCATCGCATTCTTGTTCGCCAGAACCTGGGTTTTTTCGGGTTTGAATCACGTAGTAATGTGGTACCACACAGTAACAGTCAATTAAACCTGGATTCGATCCACATTTTATAGGATAACACCGGTTTGGTCTGGGTTAGGCCTGGGTTATGCCCGCATCTCGCTCATGATTCTGCCTTCATCGCATTCTTGTTCGCCAGAACCTGGGTTTTTTCGTGTTTGAATCACGTAGTAATGTGGTACCACACTGAAACAGTCAACTAAACCTGGTTTCGATCAATATTTTAGAGGATAACACCGGTTAGGTCTGGGTTATGCCCGCATCTGTCTCTTGATTTTGACTTTTCCGCATACTTGTTGGCCAGATCCTTGGTTTTCCCTGGTTTGAATCACGTAGTAATGTGATACCGCAGTGAAACAGTCAATTAAACCTGGTTTCGATCAATATTTTAGGGGATAACACCGGTTAGGTCTGGGTTAGGAGTGGGTTATGCCCGCATCTGGCTCATGATTTTGCCTTCTTCGCATACTTGTTGGCCAGATCCCGGGTTTTTGGGGCTTGAATCACGCAGCAATGTGGTACTACACTGAAACAGACAATTAAACATGGTTTCGATCAATATTTTAGACGATAACACCGGTTAGGTCTGGGTTAGGACTGGGTTATGTCCGCATCTGGCTCATGGTTTTGCCTTCTTCGCATACTTGTTGGCCAGATTCTGGGTTTTTTCGGGTTTGAATCACGTAGTAATGTGGTACCACATTGAAACAGTCAATTAAACCTGGATTCGATCCACATTTTATAGGATAACACCGGTTAGGTCTGGGTTAGGACTGGGTTATGCCCTCATCTGGCTCATGATTTTGCTTTCTTCGCATACTTGTTGGCCATATCCTGGGTTTTTTCGTGTTTGAATCACGTAGTAATGTGGTACCACACTGAAACAGACAATTAAACCTGGTATCGATCAATATTTTAGAGGATAACACCGATTAGGTCTGGGTTTGGTCTGGGTTATGCCCGCATCTGGCACATGATTTTGCCTTCTTCGCATACTTGTTGGCCAGATCCTGGGTTTTTGGGGTTTGAATCACGTAGTAATGTGGTACCACACAGTAACAGTCAATTAAACCCGGGATCGATCAATATTTTAGAGGATAACACCGGTTAGGTCTGGGTTAGATCTGGGTTATGCCCGCATCTCGCTCATGATTCTGCCTTCATCGCATTCTTGTTCGCCAGAACCTGGGTTTTTTCGGGTTTGAATCACGTAGTAATGTGGTACCACACTGAAACAGTCAATTAAACCTGGTTTCGATCCACATTTTAGAGGATAACACCGGTTAGGTCTGGGTTAGGTCCGGGTTATGCCCGCATCTGACACATGATTTTGCCTTCTTCGCATACTTGTTGGCCAGATCCTTGGTTTTCCCTGGTTTGAATCACGTAGTAATGTGAAACCGCACTGAAACAGTCAATTAATCCTGGTTTCGATCCACATATTACAGGATAACACCGGTTAGGTCTGGGATAGGTATGGGTCATGTCCGCATCTGGCTCATGATTTTGCTTTCTTCGCATACTTGTTGGCCAGATCCTGGGTTTTTTCGGGTTTGAATCACGTAGTAATGAGGTACTACATTGAAAAAGACAATTAAACGTGATTTCGATCCACATTTTAGAGTATAACACCGGTTAGGTCTGGGTTAGGTCTGGGTTATGCCCGCATCTGGCACATGATTTTGCCTTCTTCGCATGCTTGTTGGCCAGATCCTGGGTTTTTTTCTGGTTTGAGTCACGTAGTAATGTGGTACCACACAGTAACAGTCAATTAAACCTGGATTCGATCCACATTTCATAGGATAACACCGGTTAGGTCTGGGTTTGGCCTGGGTTATGCGCGCATCGCGCTCATGATTCTGCCTTCATCGCATTCTTGTTCGCCAGAACCTGGGTTTTTTCGTGTATGAATCACGTAGTAATGTGGTACCACACTGAAACAGTCAACTAAACCTGGTTTCGATCAATATTTTAGAGGATAACACCGGTTAGGTCTGGGTTAGGACTGGGTTATACCCGCATCTCGCTCATGATTCTGCCTTCATCGCATTCTTGTTCGCCAGAACCTGGGTTTTTTCGGGTTTGAATCACGTAGTAATGTGGTACCACACAGTAACAGTCAATTAAACCTGGATTCGATCCACATTTTATAGGATAACACCGGTTAGGTCTGGGTTAGGCCTGGGTTATGCCCGCATCTCGCTCATGATTCTGCCTTCATCGCATTCTTGTTCGCCAGAACCTGGGTTTTTTCGTGTTTGAATCACGTAGTAATGTGGTACCACACTGAAACAGTCAACCAAACCTGGTTTCGATCAATATTTTAGAGGATAACACCGGTTAGGTCTGGGTTAGGACTGGGTTATGCCCTCATCTGGCTCATGATTTTGCTTTCTTCGCATACTTGTTGGCCAGATCCTAGGATTTTTCGTGTTTGAATCACGTAGTAATGTGGTACCACACTGAAACAGACAATTAAACCTGGTATCGATCAATATTTTAGAGGATAGCACCGATTAGGTCTGGGTTTGGTCTGGGTTATGCCCGCATCTGGCACATGATTTTGCCTTCTTCGCATACTTGTTGGCCAGATCCCGGGTTTTTGGGGCTTGAATCACGCAGTAATGTGGTACTACATTGAAAAAGACAATTACACGTGATTTCGATCCACATTTTAGAGTATAACACCGGTTAGGTCTGGGTTAGGTCTGGGTTATGCCCGCATCTGGCACATGATTTTGCCTTCTTCGCATGCTTGTTGGCCAGATCCTGGGTTTTTTTCTGGTTTGAGTCACGTAGTAATGTGGTACCACACTGAAACAGACAATTAAACGAGGTTTCGATGAATATTTTAGAGGATAACACCGGTTAGGTCTGGGTTATGCCCGCATCTGTCTCTTGATTTTGACTTTTCCGCATACTTGTTGGCCAGATCCTTGGTTTTCCCTGGTTTGAATCACGTAGTAATGTGATACCGCAGTGAAACAGTCAATTAAACCTGGTTTCGATCAATATTTTAGGGGATAACACCGGTTAGGTCTGGGTTAGGAGTGGGTTATGCCCGCATCTGGCTCATGATTTTGCCTTCTTCGCATACTTGTTGGCCAGATCCTTGGTCCTCTCTGGTTTGAATCACGTAGTAATGTGGTACCACACTGAAACAGACAATTAAACGAGGTTTCGATCAATATTATAGAGGATAACACCGGTTAGGTCTGGGTTAGGACTGGGTTATGCCCGCATCTGGCACATGATTTTGCCTTCTTTGCATGCTTGTTGGCCAGATCCTGGGTTTTTTTCTGGTTTGAATCACGTAGTAATGTGGTACCACACTGAAACAGACAATTAAACGAGGTTTCGATCAATATTTCAGAGGATAACACCGGTTAGGTCTGGGTTATGCCCGCATCTGGCTCATGATTTTGCCTTTTCCGCATACTTGTTGGCCAGATCCTGGGTTTTTGGGGTTTGAATCACGTAGTAATGTGGTACCACACAGTAACAGTCAATTAAACCCGGTATCGATCAATATTTTAGAGGATAACACCGGTTAGGTCTGGGTTAGATCTGGGTTATGCCCGCATCTCGCTCATGATTCTGCCTTCATCGCATTCTTGTTCGCCAGAACCTGGGTTTTTTCGGGTTTGAATCACGTAGTAATGTGGTACCACACTGAAACAGTCAATTAAACCTGGTTTCGATCCACATTTTAGAGGATAACACCGGTTAGGTCTGGGTTAGGTCCGGGTTATGCCCGCATCTGACACATGATTTTGCCTTCTTCGCATACTTGTTGGCCAGATCCTTGGTTTTCCCTGGTTTGAATCACGTAGTAATGTGATACCGCACTGAAACAGTCAATTAATCCTGGTTTCGATCCACATATTACAGGATAACACCGGTTAGGTCTGGGATAGGTATGGGTCATGTCCGCATCTGGCTCATGATTTTGCTTTCTTCGCATACTTGTTGGCCAGATCCTGGGTTTTTTCGGGTTTGAATCACGTAGTAATGAGGTACTACATTGAAAAAGACAATTAAACGTGATTTCGATCCACATTTTAGAGTATAACACCGGTTAGGTCTGGGTTAGGTCTGGGTTATGCCCGCATCTGGCTCATGATTTTGCCTTCTTCGCATGCTTGTTGGCCAGATCCTGGGTTTTTTTCTGGTTTGAGTCACGTAGTAATGTGGTACCACACAGTAACAGTCAATTAAACCTGGATTCGATCCACATTTTATAGGATAACACCGGTTAGGTCTGGGTTAGGTCTGGGTTATGCCTGCATCTCGCTCATGATTCTGCCTTCATCGCATTCTTGTTCGCCAGAACCTGGGTTTTTTCGGGTTTGAATCGCGTAGTAATGTGTTACCACACAGGTAACAGTCAATTAAACCTGGATTCGGTCAGTATCTTAGAGGATAAAACCGGTTAGGTCTGGGTTAGGTCTGGGTTATGCCCGCATCTGGCACATGATTGTGCCTTGTTCGCATGCTTGTTGGATAGATCCTGGGTTTTTTCCTGTTTGAATCACGCAGTAATGTGGTACTACATTGAAACAGTCAATTAAACCTGGTTTCGATCAATATTTTAGAGGATAAAACCGGTTAGGTCTGGATTATGCCCGCATCTGGTATATGATTTTGCCTTTTTCGCATATTTGTTGGACAGATCCTGGGTTTTTTCGGGTTTGAATCATGTAGAAGCGTGATACCACACTGAAGCAGTCAATTTAGCCTGGTTTCGATCAATATTTTAGAGGATAACACCGGTTAGGTCTGGGTTAGGTCTGGGTTATGCCCGCATCTGGCACATGATTTTGCCTTCTTCGCTTGCTTGTTGGCCAGATCCTGGGTTTTTTTCTGGTTTGCATCACGTAGTAATGTGGTACCACACTGAAACAGACAATTAAACGAGGTTTCGATCAATATTTTAGAGGATAACACCGGTTAGGTCTGGGTTATGCCCGCATCTGGCTCTTGATTTTGACTTTTCCGCATACTTGTTGGCCAGATCCTTGGTTTTCCCTGGTTTGAATCACGTAGTAATGTGATACCGCAGTGAAACAGTCAATTAAACCTGGTTTCGATCAATATTTTAGGGGATAACACCGGTTAGGTCTGGGTTAGGAGTGGGTTATGCCCGCATCTGGCTCATGATTTTGCCTTCTTCGCATACTTGTTGGCCAGATCCTTGGTCCTCTCTGGTTTGAATCACGTAGTAATGTGGTACCACACTGAAACAGACAATTAAACGAGGTTTCGATCAATATTATAGAGGATAACACCGGTTAGGTCTGGGTTAGGACTGGGTTATGCCCGCACATCGCTCATGATTCGGCCTTCATCGCATTCTTGTTCGCCAGAACCTGGGTTTTTTCGGGTTTGAATCACGTAGTAATGTGGTACCACATTGAAACAGTCAATTAAACCTGGAATCGATCCACATTTTATAGGATAACACCGGTTAGGTCTGGGATAGGTATGGGTTATGTCCGCATCTGGCTCATGATTTTGCCTTGTTCGCATGCTTGTTGGCCAGATCCTAGGTTCTTTTCTAGTTTGAATCACGTAGTAATGTGGTACCACACTGAAACAGACAACTAAACCTGGTTTCGATCCACATATTAGAGGATAACACCGGTTAGGTCTGGGTTAGGACTGGTTATGCCCGCACATCGCTCATGATTCTGCCTTCATCGCATTCTTGTTCGCCAGAACCTGGGTTTTTTCGGGTTTGAATCACGTAGTAGTGTGATACCACACTGAAGCAGTCAATTAAGCCTGGTTTCGATCAATATTTTAGAGGATAACACCGGTTGGGTCTGGGATAGGTATGGGTTATGCCCTCATCTGGCTCATGATTTTGCTTTCTTCGCATACTTGTTGGCCAGATCCTGGGTTTTTTCGTGTTTGAATCACGTAGTAATGTGGTACCACACTGAAACAGACAATTAAACCTGGTATCGATCAATATTTTAGAGGATAACACCGATTAGGTCTGGGTTTGGTCTGGGTTATGCCCGCATCTGGCACATGATTTTGCCTTCTTCCGCATACTTGTTGGCCAGATCCTGGGTTTTTGGGGTTTGAATCACGTAGTAATGTGGTACCACACAGTAACAGTCAATTAAACCTGGATTCGATCCACATTTTAGAGGAAAACACCGGTTAGGTCTGGGATAGGTATGGGTTATGTCCGTATCTCGCTCATGATTCTGCCTTCATCGCATTCTTGTTCGCCAGAACCTGGGTTTTTTCGGGTTTGAATCACGTAGTAATGTGGTACCACACTGAAACAGTCAATTAAACCTGGAATCGATCCACATTTTATAGGATAACACCGGTTAGGTCTGGGATAGGTATGGGTTATGCCCTCATCTGGCTCATGATTTTGCTTTCTTCGCATACTTGCTGGCCAGATCCTGGGTTTTTTCGTGTTTGAATCACGTAGTAATGTGGTACCACACTGAAACAGACAATTAAACCTGGTATCGATCAATATTTTAGAGGATAACACCGATTAGGTCTGGGTTTGGCCTGGGTTATGCCCGCGTCTGGCACATGATTTTGCCTTCTTCGCATACTTGTTGGCCAGATCCCGGGTTTTTGGGGCTTGAATCACGCAGTAATGTGGTACTACATTGAAAAAGACAATTAAACGTGATTTCGATCCACATTTTAGAGTATAACACCGGTTAGGTCTGGGTTAGGTCTGGGTTATGCCCGCATCTGGCACATGATTTTGCCTTCTTCGCATGCTTGTTGGCCAGATCCTGGGTTTTTTTCTGGTTTGAGTCACGTAGTAATGTGGTACCACACTGAAACAGACAATTAAACGAGGTTTCGATGAATATTTTAGAGGATAACACCGGTTAGGTCTGGGATAGGTATGGGTTATGTCCGCATCTGGCTCATGATTTTGCCTTGTTCGCATGTTTGTTGGCCAGATCCTAGGTTTTTTTCTAGTTTGAATCACGTAGTAATGTGGTACCACACTGAAACAGACAATTAAACAAGGTTTCGATCAATATTTTAGACGATAACACCGGTTAGGTCTGGGTTAGGACTGGGTTATGTCCGCATCTGGCTCATGGTTTTGCCTTCTTCGCATACTTGTTGGCCAGATTCTGGGTTTTTTCGGGTTTGAATCACGTAGTAATGTGGTACCACATTGAAACAGTCAATTAAACCTGGATTCGATCCACATTTTATAGGATAACATCGGTTAGGTCTGGGTTAGGTCTGGGTTATGCCTGCATCTCGCTCATGATTCTGCCTTCATCGCATTCTTGTTCGCCAGAACCTGGGTTTTTTCGGGTTTGAATCGCGTAGTAATGTGTTACCACACAGGTAACAGTCAATTAAACCTGGATTCGGTCAGTATTTTAGAGGATAAAACCGGTTAGGTCTGGGTTAGGTCTGGGTTATGCCCGCATCTGGCACATGATTGTGCCTTGTTCGCATGCTTGTTGGATAGATCCTGGGTTTTTTCCTGTTTGAATCACGCAGTAATGTGGTACTACATTGAAACAGTCAATTAAACCTGGTTTCGATCAATATTTTAGAGGATAAAACCGGTTAGGTCTGGATTATGCCCGCATCTGGTATATGATTTTGCCTTTTTCGCATATTTGTTGGACAGATCCTGGGTTTTTTCTGGTTTGAATCATGTAGAAGCGTGATACCACACTGAAGCAGTCAATTTAGCCTGGTTTCGATCAATATTTTAGAGGATAACACCGGTTAGGTCTGGGTTAGGTCTGGGTTATGCCCGCATCTGGCACATGATTTTGCCTTCTTCTCTTGCTTGTTGGCCAGATCCTGGGTTTTTTTCTGGTTTGCATCACGTAGTAATGTGGTACCACACTGAAACAGACAATTAAACGAGGTTTCGATCAATATTTTAGAGGATAACACCGGTTAGGTCTGGGTTATGCCCGCATCTGGCTCTTGATTTTGACTTTTCCGCATACTTGTTGGCCAGATCCTTGGTTTTCCCTGGTTTGAATCACGTAGTAATGTGATACCGCAGTGAAACAGTCAATTAAACCTGGTTTCGATCAATATTTTAGGGGATAACACCGGTTAGGTCTGGGTTAGGAGTGGGTTATGCCCGCATCTGGCTCATGATTTTGCCTTCTTCGCATACTTGTTGGCCAGATCCTTGGTCCTCTCTGGTTTGAATCACGTAGTAATGTGGTACCACACTGAAACAGACAATTAAACGAGGTTTCGATCAATATTATAGAGGATAACACCGGTTAGGTCTGGGTTAGGACTGGGTTATGCCCGCACATCGCTCATGATTCTGCCTTCATCGCATTCTTGTTCGCCAGAACCTGGGTTTTTTCGGGTTTGAATCACGTAGTAATGTGGTACCACATTGAAACAGTCAATTAAACCTGGAATCGATCCACATTTTATAGGATAACACCGGTTAGGTCTGGGATAGGTATGGGTTATGTCCGCATCTGGCTCATGATTTTGCCTTGTTCGCATGCTTGTTAGCCAGATCCTAGGTTCTTTTCTAGTTTGAATCACGTAGTAATGTGGTACCACACTGAAACAGACAATTAAACCTGGTTTCGATCCACATTTTAGAGGATAACACCGGTTAGGTCTGGGTTAGGACTGGTTATGCCCCCACATCGCTCATGATTCTGCCTTCATCGCATTCTTGTTCGCCAGAACCTGGGTTTTTTCGGGTTTGAATCACGTAGTAGTGTGATACCACACTGAAGCAGTCAATTAAGCCTGGTTTCGATCAATATTTTAGAGGATAACACCGGTTGGGTCTGGGTTAGGTCTGGGTTATGCCCGCATCTGGCTCATGATTTTGCCTCTTCCGCATACTTGTTGGCCAGATCCTGGGTTTTTGGGGTTTGAATCACGTAGTAATGTGGTACCACACAGTAACAGTCAATTAAACCTGGATTCGATCCACATTTTAGAGGAAAACACCGGTTAGGTCTGGGATAGGTATGGGTTATGTCCGTATCTCGCTCATGATTCTGCCTTCATCGCATTCTTGTTCCCCAGAACCTGGGTTTTTTCGGGTTTGAATCACGTAGTAATGTGGTACCACACTGAAACAGTCAATTAAACCTGGTTTCGATCCACATTTTAGAGGATAACACCGGTTAGGTCTGGGTTAGGTCTGGGTTATGCCCGCATCTGGCACATGATTTTGCCTTCTTCGCATGCTTGTTGGCCAGATCCTGGGTTTTTTTCTGGTTTGAATCACGTAGTAATGTGGTACCACACTGAAACAGACAATTAAACGAGGTTTCGATCAATATTTTAGAGGATAACACCGGTTAGGTCTGGGTTATGCCCGCCTCTGGCTCTTGATTTTGACTTTTCCGCATACTTGTTGGCCAGATCCTTGGTTTTCCCTCGTTTATATCACGTAGTAATGTGATACCGCACTGAAACAGTCAATTAAACCTGGTTTCGATCAATATTTTGGAGGATAACACCGGTTAGGTCTGGGTTAGGACTGGGTTATGCCCGCATCTGGCTCATGATTTTGCCTTCTTCGCATACTTGTTGGCCAGATCCTGGGTTTTCCCTGGTTTGAATCACGTAGTAATGTGATACCGCACTGAAACAGTCAATTAAACCTGGTTTCGATCAATATTTTAGAGGATAACACCGGTTAGGTTTGGGTTGGGTCAGGGTTATGCCCGCTTCTCGCTCATGTTTCTGCCTTCATCGCATACTTGTTGGCCAGATCCTTGGTCCTCTCTGGTTTGAATCACGTAGTAATGTGGTACCACACAGTAACAGTCAATTAAACTTGGTTTCGATCAATGTTTTAAAGGATAACACCGGTTAGGTCTGGGTTATGTCCGCATCTGGCTCATGATTTTGCTTTCTTCGCATACTTGTTGGCCAGATCCTGGGTTTTCCCTAGTTTGAATCACGTAGTAATGTGATACCGCAGTGAAACAGTCAATTAAACCTGGTTTCGATCAATATTTTAGAGGATAACACCGGTTAGGTCTGGGTTAGGTCTGGGTTATGCCCGCATCTGACACATGATTTTGCCTTCTTCGCATACTTGTTGGCCAGATTCTTGGTTTTCCCTGGTTTGAATCACGTAGTAATGTGATACCGCACTGAAACAGTCAATTAATCCTGGTTTCGATCCACATATTACAGGATAACACCGGTTAGGTCTGGGATAGGTATGGGTCATGTCCGCATCTGGCTCATGATTTTGCTTTCTTCGCATACTTGTTGGCCAGATCCTGGGTTTTTTCGGGTTTGAATCACGTAGAAATGAGGTACCACACTGAAACAGTCAATTAAACCTGGTTTCGATCCACATTTTAGAGGATAACACCGGTTAGGTCTGGGTTAGATCTGGGTTATGCCCGCATCTCGCTCATGATTCTGCCTTCATCGCATTCTTGTTCGCCAGAACCTGGGTTTTTTCGGGTTTGAATCACGTAGTAATGTGGTACCACACAGTAACAGTCAATTAAACCTGGATTCGATCCACATTTTATAGGATAACACCGGTTAGGTCTGGGATAGGTATGGGTTATGTCCGCATCTGGCTCCTGATTTTGCTTTCTTCGCATACTTGTTGGCCATATCCTGGGTTTTTTCGTGTTTGAATCACGTAGTAATGTGGTACCACACTGAAACAGACAATTAAACATGGTTTCGATCAATATTTTAGACGATAACACCGGTTAGGTCTGGGTTAGGACTGGGTTATGTCCGCATCTGGCTCATGGTTTTGCCTTCTTCTTATACTTGTTGGCCAGATTCTGGGTTTTTTCGGGTTTGAATCACGTAGTAATGTGGTACCACATTGAAACAGTCAATTAAACCTGGATTCGATCCACATTTTATAGGATAACACCGGTTAGGTCTGGGTTAGGTCTGGGTTATGCCCGCATCTCGCTCATGATTCTGCCTCCATCGCATTCTTGTTCGCCAGAACCTGGGTTTTTTCGGGTTTGAATCGCGTAGTAATGTGGTACTACATTGAAACAGTCAATTAAACCTGGTTTCGATCAATATTTTAGAGGATAAAACCGGTTAGGTCTGGATTATGCCCGCATCTGGTATATGATTTTGCCTTTTTCGCATATTTGTTGGACAGATCCTGGGTTTTTTCGGGTTTGAATCATGTAGAAGCGGTCTACCACACTGAAGCAGTCAATTAAGCCTGGTTTCGATCAATATTTTAGAGGATAACACCGGTTAGGTCTGGGTTAGGTCTGGGTTATGCCCGCATCTGGCACATGATTTTGCCTTCTTCGCATGCTTGTTGGCCAGATCCTGGGTTTTTTTCTGGTTTGAATCACGTAGTAATGTGGTACCACACTGAAACAGACAATTAAACGAGGTTTCGATCAATATTTTAGAGGATAACACCGGTTAGGTCTGGGTTATGCCCGCATCTGGCTCTTGATTTTGACTTTTCCGCATACTTGTTGGCCAGATCCTTGGTTTTCCCTGGTTTGAATCACGTAGTAATGTGATACCGCAGTGAAACAGTCAATTAAACCTGGTTTCGATCAATATTTTAGGGGATAACACCGGTTAGGTCTGGGATAGGTATGGGTTATGTCCGTATCTCGCTCATGATTCTGCCTTCATCGCATTCTTGTTCGCCAGAACCTGGGTTTTTTCTGGTTTGAATCACGTAGTAATGTGGTACCACACTGAAACAGTCAATTAAACCTGGTTTCGATCCACATTTTAGAGGATAACACCGGTTAGGTCTGGGTTAGGTCTGGGTTATGCCCGCATCTGGCACATGATTTTGCCTTCTTCGCATGCTTGTTGGCCAGATCCTGGGTTTTTTTCTGGTTTGAATCACGTAGTAATGTGGTACCACACTGAAACAGACAATTAAACGAGGTTTCGATCAATATTTTAGAGGATAACACCGGTTAGGTCTGGGTTATGCCCGCCTCTGGCTCTTGATTTTGACTTTTCCGCATACTTGTTGGCCAGATCCTTGGTTTTCCCTCGTTTATATCACGTAGTAATGTGATACCGCACTGAAACAGTCAATTAAACCTGGTTTCGATCAATATTTTGGAGGATAACACCGGTTAGGTCTGGGTTAGGACTGGGTTATGCCCGCATCTGGCTCATGATTTTGCCTTCTTCGCATACTTGTTGGCCAGATCCTGGGTTTTCCCTGGTTTGAATCACGTAGTAATGTGATACCGCACTGAAACAGTCAATTAAACCTGGTTTCGATCAATATTTTAGAGGATAACACCGGTTAGGTTTGGGTTGGGTCAGGGTTATGCCCGCTTCTCGCTCATGTTTCTGCCTTCATCGCATACTTGTTGGCCAGATCCTTGGTCCTCTCTGGTTTGAATCACGTAGTAATGTGGTACCACACAGTAACAGTCAATTAAACTTGGTTTCGATCAATGTTTTAAAGGATAACACCGGTTAGGTCTGGGTTATGTCCGCATCTGGCTCATGATTTTGCTTTCTTCGCATACTTGTTGGCCAGATCCTGGGTTTTCCCTAGTTTGAATCACGTAGTAATGTGATACCGCAGTGAAACAGTCAATTAAACCTGGTTTCGATCAATATTTTAGAGGATCACACCGGTTAGGTCTGGGTTAGGTCTGGGTTATGCCCGCATCTGACACATGATTTTGCCTTCTTCGCATACTTGTTGGCCAGATTCTTGGTTTTCCCTGGTTTGAATCACGTAGTAATGTGATACCGCACTGAAACAGTCAATTAATCCTGGTTTCGATCCACATATTACAGGATAACACCGGTTAGGTCTGGGATAGGTATGGGTCATGTCCGCATCTGGCTCATGATTTTGCTTTCTTCGCATACTTGTTGGCCAGATCCTGGGTTTTTTCGGGTTTGAATCACGTAGTAATGAGGTACCACACTGAAACAGTCAATTAAACCTGGTTTCGATCCACATTTTAGAGGATAACACCGGTTAGGTCTGGGTTAGATCTGGGTTATGCCCGCATCTCGCTCATGATTCTGCCTTCATCGCATTCTTGTTCGCCAGAACCTGGGTTTTTTCGGGTTTAAATCACGTAGTAATGTGGTACCACACAGTAACAGTCAATTAAACCTGGATGCGATCCACATTTTATAGGATAACACCGGTTAGGTCTGGGATAGGTATGGGTTATGTCCGCATCTGGCTCCTGATTTTGCTTTCTTCGCATACTTGTTGGCCATATCCTGGGTTTTTTCGTGTTTGAATCACGTAGTAATGTGGTACCACACTGAAACAGACAATTAAACATGGTTTCGATCAATATTTTGGAGGATAACACCGGTTAGGTCTGGGTTAGGACTGGGTTATGTCCGCATCTGGCTCATGGTTTTGCCTTCTTCTTATACTTGTTGGCCAGATTCTGGGTTTTTTCGGGTTTGAATCACGTAGTAATGTGGTACCACATTGAAACAGTCAATTAAACCTGGATTCGATCCACATTTTATAGGATAACACCGGTTAGGTCTGGGTTAGGTCTGGGTTATGCCCGCATCTCGCTCATGATTCTGCCTCCATCGCATTCTTGTTCGCCAGAACCTGGGTTTTTTCGGGTTTGAATCGCGTAGTAATGTGGTACTACATTGAAACAGTCAATTAAACCTGGTTTCGATCAATATTTTAGAGGATAAAACCGGTTAGGTCTGGATTATGCCCGCATCTGGTATATGATTTTGCCTTTTTCGCATATTTGTTGGACAGATCCTGGGTTTTTTCGGGTTTGAATCATGTAGAAGCGGTCTACCACACTGAAGCAGTCAATTAAGCCTGGTTTCGATCAATATTTTAGAGGATAACACCGGTTAGGTCTGGGTTAGGTCTGGGTTATGCCCGCATCTGGCACATGATTTTGCCTTCTTCGCATGCTTGTTGGCCAGATCCTGGGTTTTTTTCTGGTTTGAATCACGTAGTAATGTGGTACCACACTGAAACAGACAATTAAACGAGGTTTCGATCAATATTTTAGAGGATAACACCGGTTAGGTCTGGGTTATGCCCGCATCTGGCTCTTGATTTTGACTTTTCCGCATACTTGTTGGCCAGATCCTTGGTTTTCCCTGGTTTGAATCACGTAGTAATGTGATACCGCAGTGAAACAGTCAATTAAACCTGGTTTCGATCAATATTTTAGGGGATAACACCGGTTAGGTCTGGGATAGGTATGGGTTATGTCCGTATCTCGCTCATGATTCTGCCTTCATCGCATTCTTGTTCGCCAGAACCTGGGTTTTTTCTGGTTTGAATCACGTAGTAATGTGGTACCACACTGAAACAGTCAATTAAACCTGGTTTCGATCCACATTTTAGAGGATAACACCGGTTAGGTCTGGGTTAGGTCTGGGTTATGCCCGCATCTGGCACATGATTTTGCCTTCTTCGCATGCTTGTTGGCCAGATCCTGGGTTTTTTTCTGGTTTGAATCACGTAGTAATGTGGTACCACACTGAAACAGACAATTAAACGAGGTTTCGATCAATATTTTAGAGGATAACACCGGTTAGGTCTGGGTTATGCCCGCCTCTGGCTCTTGATTTTGACTTTTCCGCATACTTGTTGGCCAGATCCTTGGTTTTCCCTCGTTTATATCACGTAGTAATGTGATACCGCACTGAAACAGTCAATTAAACCTGGTTTCGATCAATATTTTGGAGGATAACACCGGTTAGGTCTGGGTTAGGACTGGGTTATGCCCGCATCTGGCTCATGATTTTGCCTTCTTCGCATACTTGTTGGCCAGATCCTGGGTTTTCCCTGGTTTGAATCACGTAGTAATGTGATACCGCACTGAAACAGTCAATTAAACCTGGTTTCGATCAATATTTTAGAGGATAACACCGGTTAGGTTTGGGTTGGGTCAGGGTTATGCCCGCTTCTCGCTCATGTTTCTGCCTTCATCGCATACTTGTTGGCCAGATCCTTGGTCCTCTCTGGTTTGAATCACGTAGTAATGTGGTACCACACAGTAACAGTCAATTAAACTTGGTTTCGATCAATGTTTTAAAGGATAACACCGGTTAGGTCTGGGTTATGTCCGCATCTGGCTCATGATTTTGCTTTCTTCGCATACTTGTTGGCCAGATCCTGGGTTTTCCCTAGTTTGAATCACGTAGTAATGTGATACCGCAGTGAAACAGTCAATTAAACCTGGTTTCGATCAATATTTTAGAGGATCACACCGGTTAGGTCTGGGTTAGGTCTGGGTTATGCCCGCATCTGACACATGATTTTGCCTTCTTCGCATACTTGTTGGCCAGATTCTTGGTTTTCCCTGGTTTGAATCACGTAGTAATGTGATACCGCACTGAAACAGTCAATTAATCCTGGTTTCGATCCACATATTACAGGATAACACCGGTTAGGTCTGGGATAGGTATGGGTCATGTCCGCATCTGGCTCATGATTTTGCTTTCTTCGCATACTTGTTGGCCAGATCCTGGGTTTTTTCGGGTTTGAATCACGTAGTAATGAGGTACCACACTGAAACAGTCAATTAAACCTGGTTTCGATCCACATTTTAGAGGATAACACCGGTTAGGTCTGGGTTAGATCTGGGTTATGCCCGCATCTCGCTCATGATTCTGCCTTCATCGCATTCTTGTTCGCCAGAACCTGGGTTTTTTCGGGTTTAAATCACGTAGTAATGTGGTACCACACAGTAACAGTCAATTAAACCTGGATGCGATCCACATTTTATAGGATAACACCGGTTAGGTCTGGGATAGGTATGGGTTATGTCCGCATCTGGCTCCTGATTTTGCTTTCTTCGCATACTTGTTGGCCATATCCTGGGTTTTTTCGTGTTTGAATCACGTAGTAATGTGGTACCACACTGAAACAGACAATTAAACATGGTTTCGATCAATATTTTAGACGATAACACCGGTTAGGTCTGGGTTAGGACTGGGTTATGTCCGCATCTGGCTCATGGTTTTGCCTTCTTCTTATACTTGTTGGCCAGATTCTGGGTTTTTTCGGGTTTGAATCACGTAGTAATGTGGTACCACATTGAAACAGTCAATTAAACCTGGATTCGATCCACATTTTATAGGATAACACCGGTTAGGTCTGGGTTAGGTCTGGGTTATGCCCGCATCTCGCTCATGATTCTGCCTCCATCGCATTCTTGTTCGCCAGAACCTGGGTTTTTTCGGGTTTGAATCGCGTAGTAATGTGGTACTACATTGAAACAGTCAATTAAACCTGGTTTCGATCAGTATTTTAGAGGATAAAACCGGTTAGGTCTGGATTATGCCCGCATCTGGTATATGATTTTGCCTTTCTCGCATATTTGTTGGACAGATCCTGGGTTTTTTCGGGTTTGAATCATGTAGAAGCGTGCTACCACACTGAAGCAGTCAATTAAGCCTGGTTTCGATCAATATTTTAGAGGATAACACCGGTTAGGTCTGGGTTAGGTCTGGGTTATGCCCGCATCTGGCACATGATTTTGCCTTCTTCGCATGCTTGTTGGCCAGATCCTGGGTTTTTTTCTGGTTTGAATCACGTAGTAATGTGGTACCACACTGAAACAGACAATTAAACGAGGTTTCGATCAATATTTTAGAGGATAACACCGGTTAGGTCTGGGTTAGGTCTGGGTTATGCCCGCATCTGGCACATGATTTTGCCTTCTTCGCATACTTGTTGGCCAGATCCCGGGTTTTTGGGGCTTGAATCACGCAGTAATGTGGTACTACATTGAAAAAGACAATTAAACGTGATTTCGATCCACATTTTAGAGTATAACACCGGTTAGGTCTGGGATATGCCCGCATCTGGCTCATGATTTTGCCTTTTCCGCATACTTGTTGGCCAGATCCTGGGTTTTTGGGGTTTGAATCACGTAGTAATTTGGTACCACACAGTAACAGTCAATTAAACCTGGATGCGATCCACATTTTATAGGATAACACCGGTTAGGTCTGGGATAGGTATGGGTTATGTCCGCATCTGGCTCCTGATTTTGCTTTCTTCGCATACTTGTTGGCCATATCCTGGGTTTTTTCGTGTTTGAATCACGTAGTAATGTGGTACCACACTGAAACAGACAATTAAACATGGTTTCGATCAATATTTTAGACGATAACACCGGTTAGGTCTGGGTTAGGACTGGGTTATGTCCGCATCTGGCTCATGGTTTTGCCTTCTTCTTATACTTGTTGGCCAGATTCTGGGTTTTTTCGGGTTTGAATCACGTAGTAATGTGGTACCACATTGAAACAGTCAATTAAACCTGGATTCGATCCACATTTTATAGGATAACACCGGTTAGGTCTGGGTTAGGTCTGGGTTATGCCCGCATCTCGCTCATGATTCTGCCTCCATCGCATTCTTGTTCGCCAGAACCTGGGTTTTTTCGGGTTTGAATCGCGTAGTAATGTGGTACTACATTGAAACAGTCAATTAAACCTGGTTTCGATCAGTATTTTAGAGGATAAAACCGGTTAGGTCTGGATTATGCCCGCATCTGGTATATGATTTTGCCTTTCTCGCATATTTGTTGGACAGATCCTGGGTTTTTTCGGGTTTGAATCATGTAGAAGCGTGCTACCACACTGAAGCAGTCAATTAAGCCTGGTTTCGATCAATATTTTAGAGGATAACACCGGTTAGGTCTGGGTTAGGTCTGGGTTATGCCCGCATCTGGCACATGATTTTGCCTTCTTCGCATGCTTGTTGGCCAGATCCTGGGTTTTTTTCTGGTTTGAATCACGTAGTAATGTGGTACCACACTGAAACAGACAATTAAACGAGGTTTCGATCAATATTTTAGAGGATAACACCGGTTATGTCTGGGTTATGCCCGCATCTGGCTCTTGATTTTGACTTTTCCGCATACTTGTTGGCCAGATCCTTGGTTTTCCCTGGTTTGAATCACGTAGTAATGTGATACCGCAGTGAAACAGTCAATTAAACCTGGTTTCGATCAATATTTTAGGGGATAACACCGGTTAGGTCTGGGTTAGGTCTGGGTTATGCCCGCATCTGGCACATGATTTTGCCTTCTTCGCATGCTTGTTGGCCAGATCCTGGGTTTTTTCGAGTTTGAATCACGTAGTAATGTGGTACCACACTGAAGCAGTCAATTAAGCCTGGTTTCGATCAATATTTTAGAGGATAACACCGGTTAGGTCTGGGTTAGGTCTGGGTTATGCCCGCATCTGGCACATGATTTTGCCTTCTTCGCATACTTGTTGGCCAGATCCCGGGTTTTTGGGGCTTGAATCACGCAGTAATGTGGTACTACATTGAAAAAGACAATTAAACGTGATTTCGATCCACATTTTAGAGTATAACACCGGTTAGGTCTGGGATATGCCCGCATCTGGCTCATGATTTTGCCTTTTCCGCATACTTGTTGGCCAGATCCTGGGTTTTTGGGGTTTGAATCACGTAGTAATTTGGTACCACACAGTAACAGTCAATTAAACCCGGTATCGATCAATATTTTAGAGGATAACACCGGTTAGGTCTGGGTTAGATCTGGGTTATGCCCGCATCTGGCTCATGATTCTGCCTTCATCGCATTCTTGTTCGCCAGAACCTGGGTTTTTTCGGGTTTGAATCACGTAGTAATGTGGTACCACACTGAAACAGTCAATTAAACCTGGTTTCGATCCACATTTTAGAGGATAACACCGGTTAGGTCTGGGTTAGGTCTGGGTTATGCCCGCATCTGACACATGATTTTGCCTTCTTCGCATACTTGTTGGCCAGATCCTTGGTTTTCCCTGGTTTGAATCACGTAGTAATGTGATACCGCACTGAAACAGTCAATTAATCCTGGTTTCGATCCACATATTACAGGATAACACCGGTTAGGTCTGGGATAGGTATGGGTCATGTCCGCATCTGGCTCATGATTTTGCTTTCTTCGCATACTTGTTGGCCAGATCCTGGGTTTTTTCGGGTTTGAATCACGTAGTAATGAGGTACTACATTGAAAAAGACAATTAAACGTGATTTCGATCCACATTTTAGAGTATAACACCGGTTAGGTCTGGGTTAGGTCTGGGTTACGCCCCCATCTGGCACATGATTTTGCCTTCTTCGCATGCTTGTTGGCCAGATCCTGGGTTTTTTTCTGGTTTGAGTCACGTAGTAATGTGGTACCACACAGTAACAGTCAATTAAACCTGGATTCGATCCACATTTTATAGGATAACACCGGTTAGGTCTGGGTTAGGCCTGGGTTATGCCCGCATCTCGCTCATGATTCTGCCTTCATCGCATTCTTGTTCGCCAGAACCTGGGTTTTTTCGTGTTTGAATCACGTAGTAATGTGGTACCACACTGAAACAGTCAACTAAACCTGGTTTCGATCAATATTTTAGAGGATAACACCGGTTAGGTCTGGGTTAGGACTTGGTTATACCCGCATCTCGCTCATGATTCTGCCTTCATCGCATTCTTGTTCGCCAGAACCTGGGTTTTTTCGGGTTTGAATCACGTAGTAATGTGGTACCACACAGTAACAGACAATTAAACCTGGATTCGATCCACATTTTATAGGATAACACCGGTTAGGTCTGGGTTAGGCCTGGGTTATGCCCGCATCTCGCTCATGATTCTGCCTTCATCGCATTCTTGTTCGCCAGAACCTGGGTTTTTTCGTGTTTGAATCACGTAGTAATGTGGTACCACACTGAAACAGTCAACTAAACCTGGTTTCGATCAATATTTTAGAGGATAACACCGGTTAGGTCTGGGTTAGGACTGGGTTATGCCCTCATCTGGCTCATGATTTTGCTTTCTTCGCATACTTGTTGGCCAGATCCTGGGTTTTTTCGTGTTTGAATCACGTAGTAATGTGGTACCACACTGAAACAGACAATTAAACCTGGTATCGATCAATATTTTAGAGGATAACACCGATTAGGTCTGGGTTTGGTCTGGGTTATGCCCGCATCTGGCACATGATTTTGCCTTCTTCGCATACTTGTTGGCCAGATCCCGGGTTTTTGGGGCTTGAATCACGCAGTAATGTGGTACTACATTGAAAAAGACAATTAAACGTGATTTCGATCCACATTTTAGAGTATAACACCGGTTAGGTCTGGGTTAGGTCTGGGTTATGCCCGCATCTGGCACATGATTTTGCCTTCTTCGCATGCTTGTTGGCCAGATCCTGGGTTTTTTTCTGGTTTGAGTCACGTAGTAATGTGGTACCACACTGAAACAGACAATTAAACGAGGTTTCGATGAATATTTTAGAGGATAACACCGGTTAGGTCTGGGTTATGCCCGCATCTGTCTCTTGATTTTGACTTTTCCGCATACTTGTTGGCCAGATCCTTGGTTTTCCCTGGTATGAATCACGTAGTAATGTGATACCGCAGTGAAACAGTCAATTAAACCTGGTTTCGATCAATATTTTAGGGGATAACACCGGTTAGGTCTGGGTTAGGAGTGGGTTATACCCGCATCTGGCACATGATTTTGCCTTCTTCGCATGCTTGTTGGCCAGATCCTGGGTTTTTTTCTGGTTTGACTCACGTAGTAATGTGGTACCACACTGAAACAGACAATTAAACGAGGTTTCGATCAATATTTTAGAGGATAACACCGGTTAGGTCTGGGTTATGCCCGCCTCTGGCTCTTGATTTTGACTTTTCCGCATACTTGTTGGCCAGATCCTTGGTTTTCCCTCGTTTGAATCACGTAGTAATGTGATACCGCACTGAAACAGTCAAGTAAACCTGGTTTCGATCAATATTTTGGAGGATAACACCGGTTAGGTCTGGGTTAGGACTGGGTTATGCCCGCATCTGGCTCATGATTTTGCCTTCTTCGCATACTTGTTGGCCAGATCCTGGGTTTTCCCTGGTTTGAATCACGTAGTAATGTGATACCGCACTGAAACAGTCAATTAAACCTGGTTTCGATCCACATTTTACAGGATAACACCGGTTTGGTCTGGGTTAGGACTGGGTTATGCCCGCACATCGCTCATGATTCTGCCTTCATCGCATTCTTGTTCGCCAGAACCTGGGTTTTTTCGGGTTTGAATCACGTAGTAATGTGGTACCACATTGAAACAGTCAATTAAACCTGGAATCGATCCACATTTTATAGGATAACACCGGTTAGGTCTGGGATAGGTATGGGTTATGTCCGCATCTGGCTCATGATTTTGCCTTGTTCGCATGCTTGTTAGCCAGATCCTAGGTTCTTTTCTAGTTTGAATCACGTAGTAATGTGGTACCACACTGAAACAGACAATTAAACCTGGTTTCGATCCACATTTTAGAGGATAACACCGGTTAGGTCTGGGTTAGGACTGGTTATGCCCCCACATCGCTCATGATTCTGCCTTCATCGCATTCTTGTTCGCCAGAACCTGGGTTTTTTCGGGTTTGAATCACGTAGTAGTGTGATACCACACTGAAGCAGTCAATTAAGCCTGGTTTCGATCAATATTTTAGAGGATAACACCGGTTGGGTCTGGGTTAGGTCTGGGTTATGCCCGCATCTGGCTCATGATTTTGCCTCTTCCGCATACTTGTTGGCCAGATCCTGGGTTTTTGGGGTTTGAATCACGTAGTAATGTGGTACCACACTGAAACAGACAATTAAACGAGGTTTCGATCAATATTTTAGAGGATAACACCGGTTAGGTCTGGGTTATGCCCGCCTCTGGCTCTTGATTTTGACTTTTCCGCATACTTGTTGGCCAGATCCTTGGTTTTCCCTCGTTTATATCACGTAGTAATGTGATACCGCACTGAAACAGTCAATTAAACCTGGTTTCGATCAATATTTTGGAGGATAACACCGGTTAGGTCTGGGTTAGGACTGGGTTATGCCCGCATCTGGCTCATGATTTTGCCTTGTTCGCATGCTTGTTAGCCAGATCCTAGGTTCTTTTCTAGTTTGAATCACGTAGTAATGTGGTACCACACAGTAACAGTCAATTAAACCTGGATTCGATCCACATTTTAGAGGAAAACACCGGTTAGGTCTGGGATAGGTATGGGTTATGTCCGTATCTCGCTCATGATTCTGCCTTCATCGCATTCTTGTTCGCCAGAACCTGGGTTTTTTCGGGTTTGAATCACGTAGTAATGTGGTACCACACTGAAACAGTCAATTAAACCTGGTTTCGATCCACATTTTAGAGGATAACACCGGTTAGGTCTGGGTTAGGTCTGGGTTATGCCCGCATCTGGCACATGATTTTGCCTTCTTCGCATGCTTGTTGGCCAGATCCTGGGTTTTTTTCTGGTTTGAATCACGTAGTAATGTGGTACCACACTGAAACAGACAATTAAACGAGGTTTCGATCAATATTTTAGAGGATAACACCGGTTAGGTCTGGGTTATGCCCGCCTCTGGCTCTTGATTTTGACTTTTCCGCATACTTGTTGGCCAGATCCTTGGTTTTCCCTCGTTTATATCACGTAGTAATGTGATACCGCACTGAAACAGTCAATTAAACCTGGTTTCGATCAATATTTTGGAGGATAACACCGGTTAGGTCTGGGTTAG
This sequence comes from Colletes latitarsis, assembly GCF_051014445.1. Classification (NCBI taxonomy): domain Eukaryota; kingdom Metazoa; phylum Arthropoda; class Insecta; order Hymenoptera; family Colletidae; genus Colletes; species Colletes latitarsis. The sequence goes on from NC_135147.1 coordinate 10,183,265, forward strand.
GACTGGGTTATGCCCGCATCTGGCTCATGATTTTGCCTTCTTCGCATACTTGTTGGCCAGATCCTGGGTTTTCCCTGGTTTGAATCACGTAGTAATGTGATACCGCACTGAAACAGTCAATTAAACCTGGTTTCGATCAATATTTTAGAGGATAACACCGGTTAGGTTTGGGTTGGGTCAGGGTTATGCCCGCTTCTCGCTCATGTTTCTGCCTTCATCGCATACTTGTTGGCCAGATCCTTGGTCCTCTCTGGTTTGAATCACGTAGTAATGTGGTACCACACAGTAACAGTCAATTAAACTTGGTTTCGATCAATGTTTTAAAGGATAACACCGGTTAGGTCTGGGTTATGTCCGCATCTGGCTCATGATTTTGCTTTCTTCGCATACTTGTTGGCCAGATCCTGGGTTTTCCCTAGTTTGAATCACGTAGTAATGTGATACCGCAGTGAAACAGTCAATTAAACCTGGTTTCGATCAATATTTTAGAGGATAACACCGGTTAGGTCTGGGTTAGGTCTGGGTTATGCCCGCATCTGACACATGATTTTGCCTTCTTCGCATACTTGTTGGCCAGATTCTTGGTTTTCCCTGGTTTGAATCACGTAGTAATGTGATACCGCACTGAAACAGTCAATTAATCCTGGTTTCGATCCACATATTACAGGATAACACCGGTTAGGTCTGGGATAGGTATGGGTCATGTCCGCATCTGGCTCATGATTTTGCTTTCTTCGCATACTTGTTGGCCAGATCCTGGGTTTTTTCGGGTTTGAATCACGTAGTAATGAGGTACCACACTGAAACAGTCAATTAAACCTGGTTTCGATCCACATTTTAGAGGATAACACCGGTTAGGTCTGGGTTAGATCTGGGTTATGCCCGCATCTCGCTCATGATTCTGCCTTCATCGCATTCTTGTTCGCCAGATCCTGGGTTTTCCCTGGTTTGAATCACGTAGTAATGTGATACCACACAGTAACAGTCAATTAAACCTGGATTCGATCCACATTTTATAGGATAACACCGGTTAGGTCTGGGATAGGTATGGGTTATGTCCGCATCTGGCTCCTGATTTTGCTTTCTTCGCATACTTGTTGGCCATATCCTGGGTTTTTTCGTGTTTGAATCACGTAGTAATGTGGTACCACACTGAAACAGACAATTAAACATGGTTTCGATCAATATTTTAGACGATAACACCGGTTAGGTCTGGGTTAGGACTGGGTTATGTCCGCATCTGGCTCATGGTTTTGCCTTCTTCTTATACTTGTTGGCCAGATTCTGGGTTTTTTCGGGTTTGAATCACGTAGTAATGTGGTACCACATTGAAACAGTCAATTAAACCTGGATTCGATCCACATTTTATAGGATAACACCGGTTAGGTCTGGGTTAGGTCTGGGTTATGCCCGCATCTCGCTCATGATTCTGCCTCCATCGCATTCTTGTTCGCCAGAACCTGGGTTTTTTCGGGTTTGAATCGCGTAGTAATGTGGTACTACATTGAAACAGTCAATTAAACCTGGTTTCGATCAATATTTTAGAGGATAAAACCGGTTAGGTCTGGATTATGCCCGCATCTGGTATATGATTTTGCCTTTTTCGCATATTTGTTGGACAGATCCTGGGTTTTTTCGGGTTTGAATCATGTAGAAGCGGTCTACCACACTGAAGCAGTCAATTAAGCCTGGTTTCGATCAATATTTTAGAGGATAACACCGGTTAGGTCTGGGTTAGGTCTGGGTTATGCCCGCATCTGGCACATGATTTTGCCTTCTTCGCATGCTTGTTGGCCAGATCCTGGGTTTTTTTCTGGTTTGAATCACGTAGTAATGTGGTACCACACTGAAACAGACAATTAAACGAGGTTTCGATCAATATTTTAGAGGATAACACCGGTTAGGTCTGGGTTATGCCCGCATCTGGCTCTTGATTTTGACTTTTCCGCATACTTGTTGGCCAGATCCTTGGTTTTCCCTGGTTTGAATCACGTAGTAATGTGATACCGCAGTGAAACAGTCAATTAAACCTGGTTTCGATCAATATTTTAGGGGATAACACCGGTTAGGTCTGGGATAGGTATGGGTTATGTCCGTATCTCGCTCATGATTCTGCCTTCATCGCATTCTTGTTCGCCAGAACCTGGGTTTTTTCTGGTTTGAATCACGTAGTAATGTGGTACCACACTGAAACAGTCAATTAAACCTGGTTTCGATCCACATTTTAGAGGATAACACCGGTTAGGTCTGGGTTAGGTCTGGGTTATGCCCGCATCTGGCACATGATTTTGCCTTCTTCGCATGCTTGTTGGCCAGATCCTGGGTTTTTTTCTGGTTTGAATCACGTAGTAATGTGGTACCACACTGAAACAGACAATTAAACGAGGTTTCGATCAATATTTTAGAGGATAACACCGGTTAGGTCTGGGTTATGCCCGCCTCTGGCTCTTGATTTTGACTTTTCCGCATACTTGTTGGCCAGATCCTTGGTTTTCCCTCGTTTATATCACGTAGTAATGTGATACCGCACTGAAACAGTCAATTAAACCTGGTTTCGATCAATATTTTGGAGGATAACACCGGTTAGGTCTGGGTTAGGACTGGGTTATGCCCGCATCTGGCTCATGATTTTGCCTTCTTCGCATACTTGTTGGCCAGATCCTGGGTTTTCCCTGGTTTGAATCACGTAGTAATGTGATACCGCACTGAAACAGTCAATTAAACCTGGTTTCGATCAATATTTTAGAGGATAACACCGGTTAGGTTTGGGTTGGGTCAGGGTTATGCCCGCTTCTCGCTCATGTTTCTGCCTTCATCGCATACTTGTTGGCCAGATCCTTGGTCCTCTCTGGTTTGAATCACGTAGTAATGTGGTACCACACAGTAACAGTCAATTAAACTTGGTTTCGATCAATGTTTTAAAGGATAACACCGGTTAGGTCTGGGTTATGTCCGCATCTGGCTCATGATTTTGCTTTCTTCGCATACTTGTTGGCCAGATCCTGGGTTTTCCCTAGTTTGAATCACGTAGTAATGTGATACCGCAGTGAAACAGTCAATTAAACCTGGTTTCGATCAATATTTTAGAGGATCACACCGGTTAGGTCTGGGTTAGGTCTGGGTTATGCCCGCATCTGACACATGATTTTGCCTTCTTCGCATACTTGTTGGCCAGATTCTTGGTTTTCCCTGGTTTGAATCACGTAGTAATGTGATACCGCACTGAAACAGTCAATTAATCCTGGTTTCGATCCACATATTACAGGATAACACCGGTTAGGTCTGGGATAGGTATGGGTCATGTCCGCATCTGGCTCATGATTTTGCTTTCTTCGCATACTTGTTGGCCAGATCCTGGGTTTTTTCGGGTTTGAATCACGTAGTAATGAGGTACCACACTGAAACAGTCAATTAAACCTGGTTTCGATCCACATTTTAGAGGATAACACCGGTTAGGTCTGGGTTAGATCTGGGTTATGCCCGCATCTCGCTCATGATTCTGCCTTCATCGCATTCTTGTTCGCCAGAACCTGGGTTTTTTCGGGTTTAAATCACGTAGTAATGTGGTACCACACAGTAACAGTCAATTAAACCTGGATGCGATCCACATTTTATAGGATAACACCGGTTAGGTCTGGGATAGGTATGGGTTATGTCCGCATCTGGCTCCTGATTTTGCTTTCTTCGCATACTTGTTGGCCATATCCTGGGTTTTTTCGTGTTTGAATCACGTAGTAATGTGGTACCACACTGAAACAGACAATTAAACATGGTTTCGATCAATATTTTAGACGATAACACCGGTTAGGTCTGGGTTAGGACTGGGTTATGTCCGCATCTGGCTCATGATTTTGCCTTCTTCGCATACTTGTTGGCCAGATTCTGGGTTTTTTCGGGTTTGAATCACGTAGTAATGTGGTACCACATTGAAACAGTCAATTAAACCTGGATTCGATCCACATTTTATAGGATAACACCGGTTAGGTCTGGGTTAGATCTGGGTTATGCCCGCATCTCGCTCATGATTCTGCCTTCATCGCATTCTTGTTCGCCAGAACCTGGGTTTTTTCGGGTTTAAATCACGTAGTAATGTGGTACCACACAGTAACAGTCAATTAAACCTGGATGCGATCCACATTTTATAGGATAACACCGGTTAGGTCTGGGATAGGTATGGGTTATGTCCGCATCTGGCTCCTGATTTTGCTTTCTTCGCATATTTGTTGGCTAGATCCTGGGTTTTCCCTGGTTTGAATCACGTAGTAATGTGGTACCACAGTGGAACAGTCAATTAAACCTGGTTTCGATGTATATTTTAGAAGATATCACCGGTAAGATCTGGGTTAGGTCTTGGTTATGCCCCCAACTGGCTCATGATTTTGCCTTCTTCGCATACTTGTTGGCCAGATTCTGGGTTTTTTCGGGTTTGAATCACGTAGTAATGTGGTACCACATTGAAACAGTCAATTAAACCTGGATTCGATCCACATTTTATAGGATAACACCGGTTAGGTCTGGGTTAGGTCTGGGTTATGCCCGCATCTCGCTCATGATTCTGCCTCCATCGCATTCTTGTTCGCCAGAACCTGGGTTTTTTCGGGTTTGAATCGCGTAGTAATGTGGTACTACATTGAAACAGTCAATTAAACCTGGTTTCGATCAATATTTTAGAGGATAAAACCGGTTAGGTCTGGATTATGCCCGCATCTGGTATATGATTTTGCCTTTCTCGCATATTTGTTGGACAGATCCTGGGTTTTTTCGGGTTTGAATCATGTAGAAGCGTGCTACCACACTGAAGCAGTCAATTAAGCCTGGTTTCGATCAATATTTTAGAGGATAACACCGGTTAGGTCTGGGTTAGGTCTGGGTTATGCCCGCATCTGGCACATGATTTTGCCTTCTTCGCATGCTTGTTGGCCAGATCCTGGGTTTTTTTCTGGTTTGAATCACGTAGTAATGTGGTACCACACTGAAACAGACAATTAAACGAGGTTTCGATCAATATTTTAGAGGATAACACCGGTTAGGTCTGGGTTATGCCCGCATCTGGCTCTTGATTTTGACTTTTCCGCATACTTGTTGGCCAGATCCTTGGTTTTCCCTGGTTTGAATCACGTAGTAATGTGATACCGCAGTGAAACAGTCAATTAAACCTGGTTTCGATCAATATTTTAGGGGATAACACCGGTTAGGTCTGGGTTAGGTCTGGGTTATGCCCGCATCTGGCACATGATTTTGCCTTCTTCGCATGCTTGTTGGCCAGATCCTGGGTTTTTTCGAGTTTGAATCACGTAGTAATGTGGTACCACACTGAAGCAGTCAATTAAGCCTGGTTTCGATCAATATTTTAGAGGATAACACCGGTTAGGTCTGGGTTAGGTCTGGGTTATGCCCGCATCTGGCACATGATTTTGCCTTCTTCGCATACTTGTTGGCCAGATCCCGGGTTTTTGGGGCTTGAATCACGCAGTAATGTGGTACTACATTGAAAAAGACAATTAAACGTGATTTCGATCCACATTTTAGAGTATAACACCGGTTAGGTCTGGGATATGCCCGCATCTGGCTCATGATTTTGCCTTTTCCGCATACTTGTTGGCCAGATCCTGGGTTTTTGGGGTTTGAATCACGTAGTAATTTGGTACCACACAGTAACAGTCAATTAAACCCGGTATCGATCAATATTTTAGAGGATAACACCGGTTAGGTCTGGGTTAGATCTGGGTTATGCCCGCATCTGGCTCATGATTCTGCCTTCATCGCATTCTTGTTCGCCAGAACCTGGGTTTTTTCGGGTTTGAATCACGTAGTAATGTGGTACCACACTGAAACAGTCAATTAAACCTGGTTTCGATCCACATTTTAGAGGATAACACCGGTTAGGTCTGGGTTAGGTCTGGGTTATGCCCGCATCTGACACATGATTTTGCCTTCTTCGCATACTTGTTGGCCAGATCCTTGGTTTTCCCTGGTTTGAATCACGTAGTAATGTGATACCGCACTGAAACAGTCAATTAATCCTGGTTTCGATCCACATATTACAGGATAACACCGGTTAGGTCTGGGATAGGTATGGGTCATGTCCGCATCTGGCTCATGATTTTGCTTTCTTCGCATACTTGTTGGCCAGATCCTGGGTTTTTTCGGGTTTGAATCACGTAGTAATGAGGTACTACATTGAAAAAGACAATTAAACGTGATTTCGATCCACATTTTAGAGTATAACACCGGTTAGGTCTGGGTTAGGTCTGGGTTACGCCCCCATCTGGCACATGATTTTGCCTTCTTCGCATGCTTGTTGGCCAGATCCTGGGTTTTTTTCTGGTTTGAGTCACGTAGTAATGTGGTACCACACAGTAACAGTCAATTAAACCTGGATTCGATCCACATTTTATAGGATAACACCGGTTAGGTCTGGGTTAGGCCTGGGTTATGCCCGCATCTCGCTCATGATTCTGCCTTCATCGCATTCTTGTTCGCCAGAACCTGGGTTTTTTCGTGTTTGAATCACGTAGTAATGTGGTACCACACTGAAACAGTCAACTAAACCTGGTTTCGATCAATATTTTAGAGGATAACACCGGTTAGGTCTGGGTTAGGACTTGGTTATACCCGCATCTCGCTCATGATTCTGCCTTCATCGCATTCTTGTTCGCCAGAACCTGGGTTTTTTCGGGTTTGAATCACGTAGTAATGTGGTACCACACAGTAACAGTCAATTAAACCTGGATTCGATCCACATTTTATAGGATAACACCGGTTAGGTCTGGGTTAGGCCTGGGTTATGCCCGCATCTCGCTCATGATTCTGCCTTCATCGCATTCTTGTTCGCCAGAACCTGGGTTTTTTCGTGTTTGAATCACGTAGTAATGTGGTACCACACTGAAACAGTCAACTAAACCTGGTTTCGATCAATATTTTAGAGGATAACACCGGTTAGGTCTGGGTTAGGACTGGGTTATGCCCTCATCTGGCTCATGATTTTGCTTTCTTCGCATACTTGTTGGCCAGATCCTGGGTTTTTTCGTGTTTGAATCACGTAGTAATGTGGTACCACACTGAAACAGACAATTAAACCTGGTATCGATCAATATTTTAGAGGATAACACCGATTAGGTCTGGGTTTGGTCTGGGTTATGCCCGCATCTGGCACATGATTTTGCCTTCTTCGCATACTTGTTGGCCAGATCCCGGGTTTTTGGGGCTTGAATCACGCAGTAATGTGGTACTACATTGAAAAAGACAATTAAACGTGATTTCGATCCACATTTTAGAGTATAACACCGGTTAGGTCTGGGTTAGGTCTGGGTTATGCCCGCATCTGGCACATGATTTTGCCTTCGTCGCATGCTTGTTGGCCAGATCCTGGGTTTTTTTCTGGTTTGAGTCACGTAGTAATGTGGTACCACACTGAAACAGACAATTAAACGAGGTTTCGATGAATATTTTAGAGGATAACACCGGTTAGGTCTGGGTTATGCCCGCATCTGTCTCTTGATTTTGACTTTTCCGCATACTTGTTGGCCAGATCCTTGGTTTTCCCTGGTATGAATCACGTAATAATGTGATACCGCAGTGAAACAGTCAATTAAACCTGGTTTCGATCAATATTTTAGGGGATAACACCGGTTAGGTCTGGGTTAGGAGTGGGTTATACCCGCATCTGGCACATGATTTTGCCTTCTTCGCATGCTTGTTGGCCAGATCCTGGGTTTTTTTCTGGTTTGACTCACGTAGTAATGTGGTACCACACTGAAACAGACAATTAAACGAGGTTTCGATCAATATTTTAGAGGATAACACCGGTTAGGTCTGGGTTATGCCCGCCTCTGGCTCTTGATTTTGACTTTTCCGCATACTTGTTGGCCAGATCCTTGGTTTTCCCTCGTTTGAATCACGTAGTAATGTGATACCGCACTGAAACAGTCAAGTAAACCTGGTTTCGATCAATATTTTGGAGGATAACACCGGTTAGGTCTGGGTTAGGACTGGGTTATGCCCGCATCTGGCTCATGATTTTGCCTTCTTCGCATACTTGTTGGCCAGATCCTGGGTTTTCCCTGGTTTGAATCACGTAGTAATGTGATACCGCACTGAAACAGTCAATTAAACCTGGTTTCGATCCACATTTTACAGGATAACACCGGTTTGGTCTGGGTTAGGACTGGGTTATGCCCGCACATCGCTCATGATTCTGCCTTCATCGCATTCTTGTTCGCCAGAACCTGGGTTTTTTCGGGTTTGAATCACGTAGTAATGTGGTACCACATTGAAACAGTCAATTAAACCTGGTTTCGATCCACATTTTAGAGGATAACACCGGTTAGGTCTGGGTTAGGTCTGGGTTATGCCCGCATCTGGCACATGATTTTGCCTTCTTCGCATGCTTGTTGGCCAGATCCTGGGTTTTTTTCTGGTTTGAATCACGTAGTAATGTGGTACCACACTGAAACTGACAATTAAACGAGGTTTCGATCAATATTTTAGAGGATAACACCGGTTAGGTCTGGGTTATGCCCGCATCTGGCTCATGATTTTGACTTTTCCGCATACTTGTTGGCCAGATCCTTGGTTTTCCCTGGTTTGAATCACGTAGTAATGTGATACCGCACTGAAACAGTCAATTAAACCTGGTTTCGATCAATATTTTAGAGGATAACACCGGTTAGGTCTGGGTTATGCCCGCATCTGGCTCATGATTTTGCCTTCTTCGCATGCTTGTTGGCCAGATCCTGGGTTTTTTTCTGGTTCGAATCACGTAGTAATGTGGTACCACACTGAAACAGACAATTAAACGAGGTTTCGATCAATATTTTAGAGGATAACACCGGTTAGGTCTGGGTTATGCCCGCATCTGGCTCTTGATTTTGACTTTTCCGCATACTTGTTGGCCAGATCCTTGGTTTTCCCTGGTTTGAATCACGTAGTAATGTGATACCGCCCTGAGACAGTCAATTAAACCTGGTTTCGATCAATATTTTAGAGGATAACACCGGTTTGGTCCGGGTTAGGACTGGGTTATGCCCGCATCTGGCTCATGATTTTGCCTTCTTCGCATACTTGTTGGCCAGATCCTTGGTCCTCTCTGGTTTGAATCACGTAGTAATGTGGTACCACACTGAAACAGACAATTAAACGAGGTTTCGATCAATATTATAGAGGATAACACCGGTTAGGTCTGGGTTAGGACTGGGTTATGCCCGCACATCGCTCATGATTCTGCCTTCATCGCATTCTTGTTCGCCAGAACCTGGGTTTTTTCGGGTTTGAATCACGTAGTAATGTGGTACCACATTGAAACAGTCAATTAAACCTGGTTTCGATCCACATTTTAGAGGATAACACCGGTTAGGTCTGGGTTAGGTCTGGGTTATGCCCGCATCTGGCACATGATTTTGCCTTCTTCGCATACTTGTTGGCCAGATCCTTGGTTTTCCCTGGTTTGAATCACGTAGTAATGTGATACCGCAATGAAACAGTCAATTAAACCTGGTTTCGATCAATATTTTAGAGGATAACACCGGTTAGGTCTGGGTTAGGACTGGGTTATGCCCGCCTCTGGCTCATGATTTTGCCTTCTTCGCATACTTGTGGGCCAGATCCTTGGTCCTCTCTGGTTTGATCCACGTAGTAATGTGGTACCACACTGAAACAGACAATTAAACCTGATTTCGATCCACATTTTACAGGATAACACCGGTTTGGTCTGGGTTAGGACTGGGTTATGCCCGCACATCGCTCATGATTCTGCCTTCATCGCATTCTTGTTCGCCAGAACCTGGGTTTTTTCGGGTTTGAATCACGTAGTAATGTGGTACCACATTGAAACAGTCAATTAAACCTGGTTTCGATCCACATTTTAGAGGATAACACCGGTTAGGTCTGGGTTAGGTCTGGGTTATGCCCGCATCTGGCACATGATTTTGCCTTCTTCGCATGCTTGTTGGCCAGATCCTTGGTTTTCCCTGGTTTGAATCACGTAGTAATGTGATACCGCACTGAAACAGTCAATTAAACCTGGTTTCGATCAATATTTTAGAGGATAACACCGGTTAGGTCTGGGTTATGCCCGCATCTGGCTCATGATTTTGCCTTCTTCGCATGCTTGTTGGCCAGATCCTGGGTTTTTTTCTGGTTCGAATCACGTAGTAATGTGGTACCACACTGAAACAGACAATTAAACGAGGTTTCGATCAATATTTTAGAGGATAACACCGGTTAGGTCTGGGTTATGCCCGCATCTGGCTCTTGATTTTGACTTTTCCGCATACTTGTTGGCCAGATCCTTGGTTTTCCCTGGTTTGAATCACGTAGTAATGTGATACCGCCCTGAGACAGTCAATTAAACCTGGTTTCGATCAATATTTTAGAGGATAACACCGGTTAGGTCCGGGTTAGGACTGGGTCATGCCCGCATCTGGCTCATGATTTTGCCTTCTTCGCATACTTGTTGGCCAGATCCTTGGTCCTCTCTGGTTTGAATCACGTAGTAATGTGGTACCACACTGAAACAGACAATTAAACGAGGTTTCGATCAATATTATAGAGGATAACACCGGTTAGGTCTGGGTTAGGACTGGGTTATGCCCGCACATCGCTCAAGATTCTGCCTTCATCGCATTCTTGTTCGCCAGAACCTGGGTTTTTTCGGGTTTGAATCACGTAGTAATGTGGTACCACACTGAAACAGACAATTAAACCTGGTTTCGATCCACATTTTAGAGGATAACACCGGTTAGGTCTGGGTTAGGACTGGTTATGCCCGCACATCGCTCATGATTCTGCCTTCATCGCATTCTTGTTCGCCAGAACCTGGGTTTTTTCGGGTTTGAATCACGTAGTAATGTGGTACCACACTGAAACAGACAATTAAACGAGGTTTCGATCAATATTATAGAGGATAACACCGGTTAGGTCTGGGTTAGGACTGGGTTATGCCCGCACATCGCTCATGACTCTGCCTTCATCGCATTCTTGTTCGCCAGAACCTGGGTTTTTCCGGGTTTGAATCACGTAGTAATGTGGTACCACACTGAAACAGTCAATTAAACCTGGTTTCGATTCACATTTTAGAGGATAACACCGGTTAGGTCTGGGTTAGGTCTGGGTTATGCCCGCATCTGGCACATGATTTTGCCTTCTTCGCATGCTTGTTGGCCAGATCCTGGGTTTTTTTCGGGTTTGAATCACGTAGTAATGTGGTACCACACTGAAACAGACAATTAAACGAGGTTTCGATCAATATTTTAGAGGATAACACCGGTTAGGTCTGGGTTATGCCCGCCTCTGGCTCATGATTTTGCCTTCTTCGCATACTTGTTGGCCAGATCCTGGGTATTTGGGGTTTGAATCACGCAGTAAAGTGGTACTACATTGAAACAGTCAATTAAACCTGGTTTCGATCAATATTTTAGAGGATAAAACCGGTTAGGTCTGGATTATGCCCGCATCTGGTACATGATTTTGCCTTGTTCGCATGCTTGTTGGCCAGATCCAGGGTTTTCTCTGGTTTGAATCACGTAGTAATGTGTTACCACACAGGTAACAGTCAATTAAACCTGGATTCGGTCAGTATTAAAGTGGATAAAACCGGTTAGGTCTGGGTTAGGTCTGGATTATGCCCGCATCTGGCACATGATTTTGCCTTCTTCGCATACTTGTTGGCCAGATCCTGGGTTTTTGGGGTTTGAATCATGTAGTAGTGTGATACCACACTGAAGCAGTCAATTAAGCCTGGTTTCGATCAATATTTTAGAGGATAACACCGGTTAGGTCTGGGTTATGCCCGCATCTGGCTCATGATTTTGCCTTTTCCGCATACTTGTTGGCCAGATCCTGGGTTTTTGGGGTTTGAATCACGTAGTAATGTGGTACCACACTGAAACAGACAATTAAACCTGGTTTCGATCCACATTTTAGGGTATAACACCGGTTAGGTCTGGGTTATGCCCGCATCTCGCTCATGATTCTGCCTTCATCGCATTCTTGTTCGCCAGAACCTGGGTTTTTTCGGGTTTGAATCACGTAGTAATGTGGTACCACACAGTAACAGTCAACTAAACCTAGATTCGATCCACATTTTATAGGATAACACCGGTTAGGTCTGGGATAGGTATGCGTTATGTCCGCATCTTGCTCATGATTTTGCCTTGTTCGCATATTTGTGGACAGATCCTGGGTTTTTTCGGGTTTGAATCATGTAGTAGTGTGATACCACACTGAAGCAGTCAATTAAGCCTGGTTTCGATCAATATTTTAGAGGATAACACCGGTTAGGTCTGGGTTAGGTCTGGGTTATGCCCGCATCTCGCTCATGATTCTGCCTTCATCGCATTCTTGTTCGCCAGAACCAGGGTTTTTCGGGGTTGAATCACGTAGTAATGTGGTACCACACAGTAACAGTCAATTAAACCTGGATTCGATCAATATTTTAGAGGAGAACACCGGTTAGGTCTGGGTTAGGACTGGGTTATGCCCGCATCTGGCTCATGATTTTGCCTTCTTCGCATACTTGTTGGCCAGATCCTGGGTTTTTTCGGGTTTGAATCACGTAGTAATGTGGTACCACACTGAAACAGACAATTAAACCTGCTTTTGATCCACATTTTAGAGGATAACACCGGTTAGGTCTGGGTTAGGTCTGGGTTATGCCCGCATCTGGCACATGATTTTGTCTTCTTCGCATGCTTGTTGGCCAGATCCTGGGTTTTTTTCTCGTTTGAATCACGTAGTAATGTGGTACCACACTGAAACAGACAATTAAACGAGGTTTCGATCAATATTTTAGAGGATAACACCGGTTAGGTCTGGGTTATGCCCGCATCTGGCTCTTGATTTTGACTTTTCCGCATACTTGTTGGCCAGATCCTTGGTTTTCCCTGGTTTGAATCACGTAGTAATGTGATACCGCACTGAAACAGTCAATTAAACCTGTTTTCGATCAATATTTTAGAGGATAACACCGGTTAGGCCTGGGTTAGGAATGGGTTATGCCCGCATCTGGCTCATGATTTTGCCTTCTTCGCATACTTGTTGGCCATATCCTAGGTTTTTTTCTAGTTTGAATCACGTACTAATGTGGTACCACACTGAAACAGACAATTAAACCTGGTTTCGATCCACATTTTAGAGGATAACACCGGTTAGGTCTGGGTTACGTCCGGATTATGCCCGTATCTCGCTCGTGATTCTGCCTTCATCGCACTCTTGTTCGCCAGAACCTGGGTTTTTCGGGGTTGAATCACGTTGTAATGTGGTACCACACAGTAACAGTCAATTAAACCTGGATTCGATCCACACTTTATAGGATAACACCGGTTAGGTCTGGGTTAGGACTGGGTTATGCCCGCATCTCGCACATGATTCTGCCTTCATCGCATTCTTGTTCGCCAGAACCTGGGTTTTTCGGGGTTGAATCACGTAGTAATGTGGTACCACACAGTAACAGTCAATTAAACCTGGATTCGATCCACACTTTATAGGATAACACCGGTTAGGTCTGGGTTAGGACTGGGTTATGCCCGCATCTGGCTCATGATTCTGCCTTCATCGCATTCTTGTTCGCCAGAACCTGGGTTTTTTCGGGTTTCAATCACGTAGTAATGTGTTACCACACAGGTAACAGTCAATTAAACCTGGATTCGGTCAGTATTTTAGAGGATAAAACCGGTTAGGTCTGGGTTAGGTCCGGATTATGCCCGTATCTCGCTCATGATTCTGCCTTCATCGCACTCTTGTTCGCCAGAACCTGGGTTTTTTCGGGTTTGATTCACGTAGTAATGTAGTACCACACTGAAACAGTCAATTAAACCTGGTTTCGATTCACATTCTACAGGATAACACCGGTTAGGTCTGGGTTAGGTCTGGGTTATGCCCGCATCTGGCACATGATTTTGCCTTCTTCGCATGCTTGTTGGCCAGATCCTGGGTTTTTTCTGGTTTGAATCACGTAGTAATGTGGTACCACACTGAAACAGACAATTAAACGAGGTTTCGATCAGTATTTTCGAGAAAACACCGGCTAGGTCTGGGTTATGCCCGCATCTGGCTGTTGATTTTGACGTTTCCGCATACTTGTTGGCCAGATCCTTGGTTTTCCCTGGTTTGAATCACGTAGTAAAGTGATACCGCACTGAAACAGTCAATTAAACCTGGTTTCGATCAATTTTTTAGAGGAGAACACCGGTTAGGACTGGGTTAGGACTGGGTCATGCCCGCATCTGGCTCATGATTTTGCCTTCTTCGCATACTTGTTGGCCAGATCCTGGGTTTTTTCGGGTTTGAATCACGTAGTAATGTGGTACCACACTGAAACAGACAATTAAACCTGCTTTTGATCCACATTTTAGAGGATAACACCGGTTAGGTCTGGGTTAGGTCTGGGTTATGCCCGCATCTGGCACATGATTTTGTCTCCTTCGCATGCTTGTTGGCCAGATCCTGGGTTTTTTTCTCGTTTGAATCACGTAGTAATGTGGTACCACACTGAAACAGACAATTAAACGAGGTTTCGATCAATATTTTAGAGGATAACACCGGTTAGGTCTGGGTTATGCGCGCATCTGGCTCCTGATTTTGACTTTTCCGCATACTTGTTGGCCAGATCCTTGGTTTTCCCTGGTTTGAATCACGTAGTAATGTGATACCGCACTGAAACAGTCAATTAAACCTGTTTTCGATCAATATTTTAGAGGATAACACCGGTTAGGCCTGGGTTAGGACTGGGTTATGCCCGCATCTGGCTCATGATTTTGCCTTCTTCGCATACTTGTTGGCCAGATCCTAGGTTATTTTCTAGTTTGAATCACGTAGTAATGTGGTACCACACTGAAACAGACAATTAAACCTGGTTTCAATCCACATTTTAGAGGATAACACCGGTTAGGTCTGGGTTAGGTCCGGATTATGCCCAGATCTCGCTCATGATTCTGCCTTCATCGCACTCTTGTTCGCCAGAACCTGGGTTTTTTCGGGTTTGAATCACGTAGTAATGTGGTACCACACAGTAACAGTCAATTAAACTTGGTTTCGATCAATGTTTTAAAGGATAACACCGGTTAGGTCTGGGTTATGTCCGCATCTGGCTCATGATTTTGCTTTCGTCGCATACTTGTTGGCCAGATCCTGGGTTTTTTCGGGTTTGAATCACGTAGTAATGTGGTATCACATTGAAACAGTCAATTAAACCTGGTTTCGATCCACATTTTATAGGATAACACCGGTTAGGTCTGGGATAGGTATGGGTTATGCCCGCATCTGGCTCATGATTTTGCCTTCTTCGCATACTTGTTGGCCAGATCCTGGGTTTTTGGGGTTTGAATCACGCAGTAATGTGGTACTACATTGAAACAGTCAATTAAACCTGGATTCGATCCACATTTTATAGGATAACACCGGCTAGGTCTGGGTTACGACTGGGTTACACCCGCATCTAACTCATGATTTTGCCTTCTTCGCATACTTGTTGGCCAGATCCTGGGTTCTTTCGGGTTTGAATCACGTAGTAATGTGGTACCACATTGAAACAGTCAATTAAACCTGCTTTTGATCCACATTTTAGAGGATAACACCGGTTAGGTCTGGGTTAGGAATGGGTTATGCCCGCATCTGGCTCATGATTTTGCCTTCTTCGCATACTTGTTGGCCATATCCTAGGTTTTTTTCTAGTTTGAATCACGTACTAATGTGGTACCACACTGAAACAGACAATTAAACCTGGTTTCGATCCACATTTTAGAGGATAACACCGGTTAGGTCTGGGTTACGTCCGGATTATGCCCGTATCTCGCTCGTGATTCTGCCTTCATCGCACTCTTGTTCGCCAGAACCTGGGTTTATCGGGGTTGAATCACGTTGTAATGTGGTACCACACAGTAACAGTCAATTAAACCTGGATTCGATCCACACTTTATAGGATAACACCGGTTAGGTCTGGGTTAGGACTGGGTTATGCCCGCATCTCGCTCATGATTCTGCCTTCATCGCATTCTTGTTCGCCAGAACCTGGGTTTTTCGGTGTTGAATCACGTAGTAATGTGGTACCACACAGTAACAGTCAATTAAACCTGGATTCGATCCACACTTTATAGGATAACACCGGTTAGGTCTGGGTTAGGACTGGGTTATGCCCGCATCTGGCTCATGATTCTCCCTTCATCGCATTCTTGTTCGCCAGAACCTGGGTTTTTTCGGGTTTCAATCACGTAGTAATGTGTTACCACACAGGTAACAGTCAATTAAACCTGGATTCGGTCAGTATTTTAGAGGATAAAACCGGTTAGGTCTGGGTTAAGTCCGGATTATACCCGTATCTCGCTCATGATTCTGCCTTCATCGCACTCTTGTTCGCCAGAACCTGGGTTTTTTCGGGTTTGATTCACGTAGTAATGTAGTACCACACTGAAACAGTCAATTAAACCTGGTTTCGATTCACATTTTAGAGGATAACACCGGTTAGGTCTGGGTTAGGTCTGGGTTATGCCCGCATCTGGCACATGATTTTGCCTTCTTCGCATGCTTGTTGGCCAGATCCTGGGTTTTTTCTGGTTTGAATCACGTAGTAATGTGGTACCACACTGAAACAGACAATTAAACGAGGTTTCGATCAGTATTTTCGAGAAAACACCGGCTAGGTCTGGGTTATGCCCGCATCTGGCTGTTGATTTTGACGTTTCCGCATACTTGTTGGCCAGATCCTTGGTTTTCCCTGGTTTGAATCACGTAGTAAAGTGATACCGCACTGAAACAGTCAATTAAACCTGGTTTCGATCAATTTTTTAGAGGAGAACACCGGTTAGGTCTGGGTTAGGACTGGGTTATGCCCGCATCTGGCTCATGATTTTGCCTTCTTCGCATACTTGTTGGCCAGATCCTGGGTTTTTTCGGGTTTGAATCACGTAGTAATGTGGTACCACACTGAAACAGACAATTAAACCTGCTTTTGATCCACATTTTAGAGGATAACACCGGTTAGGTCTGGGTTAGGTCTGGGTTATGCCCGCATCTGGCACATGATTTTGTCTTCTTCGCATGCTTGTTGGCCAGATCCTGGGTTTTTTTCTCGTTTGAATCACGTAGTAATGTGGTACCACACTGAAACAGACAATTAAACGAGGTTTCGATCAATATTTTAGAGGATAACACCGGTTAGGTCTGGGTTATGCGCGCATCTGGCTCTTGATTTTGACTTTTCCGCATACTTGTTGGCCAGATCCTTGGTTTTCCCTGGTTTGAATCACGTAGTAATGTGATACCGCACTGAAACAGTCAATTAAACCTGTTTTCGATCAATATTTTAGAGGATAACACCGGTTAGGCCTGGGTTAGGACTGGGTTATGCCCGCATCTGGCTCATGATTTTGCCTTCTTCGCATACTTGTTGGCCAGATCCTAGGTTATTTTCTAGTTTGAATCACGTAGTAATGTGGTACCACACTGAAACAGACAATTAAACCTGGTTTCAATCCACATTTTAGAGGATAACACCGGTTAGGTCTGGGTTAGGTCCGGATTATGCCCAGATCTCGCTCATGATTCTGCCTTCATCGCACTCTTGTTCGCCAGAACCTGGGTTTTTTCGGGTTTGAATCACGTAGTAATGTGGTACCACACAGTAACAGTCAATTAAACTTGGTTTCGATCAATGTTTTA
Organism: Colletes latitarsis; assembly: GCF_051014445.1. Classification (NCBI taxonomy): domain Eukaryota; kingdom Metazoa; phylum Arthropoda; class Insecta; order Hymenoptera; family Colletidae; genus Colletes; species Colletes latitarsis. The sequence goes on from NC_135147.1 coordinate 10,200,917, forward strand.
AAGGATAACACCGGTTAGGTCTGGGTTATGTCCGCATCTGGCTCATGATTTTGCTTTCGTCGCATACTTGTTGGCCAGATCCTGGGTTTTTTCGGGTTTGAATCACGTAGTAATGTGGTACCACATTGAAACAGTCAATTAAACCTGGTTTCGATCCACATTTTATAGGATAACACCGGTTAGGTCTGGGATAGGTATGGGTTATGCCCGCATCTGGCTCATGATTTTGCCTTCTTCGCATACTTGTTGGCCAGATCCTGGGTTTTTGGGGTTTGAATCACGCAGTAATGTGGTACTACATTGAAACAGTCAATTAAACCTGGATTCGATCCACATTTTATAGGATAACACCGGCTAGGTCTGGGTTACGACTGGGTTACACCCGCATCTAACTCATGATTTTGCCTTCTTCGCATACTTGTTGGCCAGATCCTGGGTTTTTTCGGGTTTGAATCACGTAGTAATGTGGTACCACATTGAAACAGTCAATTAAACCTGGTTTCGATCCACATTTTATAGGATAACACCGGTTAGGTCTGGGATAGGTGTGGGTTATGCCCGCATCTGGCTCATGATTTTGCCTTCTTCGCATACTTGTTGGCCAGATCCTGGGTTTTTGGGGTTTGAATCACGCAGTAATGTGGTACTACATTGAAACAGTCAATTAAACCTGGTTTCGATCAATATTTTAGAGGATAACACCGGTTAGGTCTGGGTTAGGTCTGGGTTATACCCGCATCTTGCTCATGATTCTGCCTTCATCGCATTCTTGTTCGCCAGAATCTGCGTTTTTCGGGTTTGAATCACGTAGTAATGTGGTACCACATTGAAACAGTCAATTAAACCTGGTTTCGATCCACATTTTATAGGACAACAACGGTTAGGTCTGGGATAGGTATGGGTTATGTCCGCATCTGGCTCATGATTTTGCCTTCTTCGCATACTTGTTGGCCAGATCCTGGGTTTTTTCGGGTTTGAATCACGTACTAATCTGGTACCACACTGAAACAGTCAACTAAACCTGGTTTCGATCCACATTTTAGAGGATAACACCGGTTAGGTCTGGGATAGGTATGGGTTATGTCCGCATCTGGCTCATGATTTTGCCTTTTCCGCATACTTGTTGGCCAGAACCTGGGTCTCTGGGGTTTGAATCACGTAGTAATGTGGTACCACATTGAAACAGTCAATTAATCCTGGTTTCGATCCACATTTTATAGGACAACACCGGTTAGGTCTGGGATAGGTATGGGTTATGTCCGCATCTGGCTCATGATTTTGCCTTCTTCGCATACTTGTTGGCCAGATCCTGGGTTTTTTCGGGTTTGAATCACGTAGTAATGTGGTACCACATTGAAACAGTCAATTAAACCTGGATTCGATCCACATTTTATAGGATAACACCGGTTAGGTCTGGGTTAGGTCTGGGTTATGCCCGCATCTGGCACATGATTTTGCCTTCTTCGCATGCTTGTTGGCCAGATCCTGGGTTTTTTTCTGGTTTGAATCACGTAGTAATGTGGTACCACACTGAAACAGACAATTAAACGAGGTTTCTATCAATATTTTAGAGGATAACACCGGTTAGGTCTGGGTTATGCCCGCATCTGGCACATGATTTTGCCGTTTCCGCATACTTGTTGGCCAGATCCTTGGTTTTCCCTGGTTTGAATCACGTAGTAATGTGATACCGCACTGAAACAGTCAATTAATCCTGGTTTCGATCCACATTTTAGGGTATAACACCGGTTAGGTCTGGGTTAGGTCTGGGTTATGCCCGCATCTCGCTCATGATTCTGCCTTCATCGCATTCTTGTTCGCCAGAACCTGGGTTTTTTCGGGTTTGAATCACGTAGTAATGTGGTACCACACTGAAACAGACAATTAAACGAGGTTTCGATCAATATTATAGAGGATAACACCGGTTAGGTCTGGGTTAGGACTGGGTTATGCCCGCACATCGCTCATGATTCTGCCTTCATCGCATTCTTGTTCGCCAGAACCTGGGTTTTTTCGGGTTTGAATCACGTAGTAATGTGGTACCACACTGAAACAGTCAATTAAACCTGGTTTCGATTCACATTTTAGAGGATAACACCGGTTAGGTCTGGGTTAGGTCTGGGTTATGCCCGCATCTGGCACATGATTTTGCCTTCTTCGCATGCTTGTTGGCCAGATCCTGGGTTTTTTTCGGGTTTGAATCACGTAGTAATGTGGTACCACACTGAAACAGACAATTAAACGAGGTTTCGATCAATATTTTAGAGGATAACACCGGTTAGGTCTGGGTTATGCCCGCCTCTGGCTCTTGATTTTGACTTTTCCGCATACTTGTTGGCCAGATCCTGGGTTTTTTCGGGTTTGAATCACGTAATAATGTGGTACCACACAGTAACAGTCAATTAAACCTGGATTCGATCCTCATTTTATAGGATAACACCGGTTAGGTCTGGGATACGTATGGGTTATGTCCGCATCTCGCTCATGATTCTGCCTTCATCGCATTCTTGTTCACCAGAACCTGGGTTTTTTCGGGTTTGAATCACGTAGTAATGTGGTACCACACAGTAACAGTCAATTAAACCTGGATTCGATCCACATTTTAGAGGATAACACCGGTTAGGTCTGGGATAGGACTGGGTTATGCCCGCATCTGGCTCATGATATTGCCTTCTTCGCATACTTGTTGGCCAGATCCTGGGTATTTGGGGTTTGAATCACGCAGTAAAGTGGTACTACATTGAAACAGTCAATTAAACCTGGTTTCGATCAATATTTTAGAGGATAAAACCGGTTAGGTCTGGATTATGCCCGCATCTGGTACATGATTTTGCCTTGTTCGCATGCTTGTTGGCCAGATCCAGGGTTTTCTCTGGTTTGAATCACGTAGTAATGTGTTACCACACAGGTAACAGTCAATTAAACCTGGATTCGGTCAGTATTAAAGTGGATAAAACCGGTTAGGTCTGGGTTAGGTCTGGATTATGCCCGCATCTGGCACATGATTTTGCCATCTTCGCATACTTGTTGGCCAGATCCTGGGTTTTTGGGGTTTGAATCATGTAGTAGCGTGATACCACACTGAAGCAGTCAATTAAGCCTGGTTTCGATCAATATTTTAGAGGATAACACCGGTTAGGTCTGGGTTATGCCCGCATCTGGCTCATGATTTTGCCTTTTCCGCATACTTGTTGGCCAGATCCTGGGCTTTTGGGGTTTGAATCACGTAGTAATGTGGTACCACACTGAAACAGACAATTAAACCTGGTTTCGATCCACATTTTAGGGTATAACACCGGTTAGGTCTGGGTTAGGTCTGGGTTATGCCCGCATCTCGCTCATGATTCTGCCTTCATCGCATTCTTGTTCGCCAGAACCTGGGTTTTTTCGGGTTTGAATCACGTAGTAATGTGGTACCACACAGTAACAGTCAACTAAACCTAGATTCGATCCACATTTTATAGGATAACACCGGTTAGGTCTGGGATAGGTATGCGTTATGTCCGCATCCTGCTCATGATTTTGCCTTGTTCGCATATTTGTGGACAGATCCTGGGTTTTTTCGGGTTTGAATCATGTAGTAGTGTGATACCACACTGAAGCAGTCAATTAAGCCTGGTTTCGATCAATATTTTAGAGGATAACACCGGTTAGGTCTGGGTTAGGTCTGGGTTATGCCCGCATCTCGCTAATGATTCTGCCTTCATCGCATTCTTGTTCGCCAGAACCTGGGTTTTTCGGGGTTGAATCACGTAGTAATGTGGTACCACACAGTAACAGTCAATTAAACCTGGATTCGATCCACACTTTATAGGATAACACCGGTTAGGTCTGGGTTAGGACTGGGTTATGCCCGCATCTCGCTCATGATTCTGCCTTCATCGCATTCTTGTTCGCCAGAACCTGGGTTTTTCGGGGTTGAATCACGTAGTAATGTGGTACCACACAGTAACAGTCAATTAAACCTGGATTCGATCCACACTTTATAGGATAACACCGGTTAGGTCTGGGTTAGGACTGGGTTATGCCCGCATCTGGCTCATGATTCTGCCTTCATCGCATTCTTGTTCGCCAGAACCTGGGTTTTTTCGGGTTTCAATCACGTAGTAATGTGTTACCACACAGGTAACAGTCAATTAAACCTGGATTCGGTCAGTATTTTAGAGGATAAAACCGGTTAGGTCTGGGTTAGGTCCGGATTATGCCCGTATCTCGCTCATGATTCTGCCTTCATCGCACTCTTGTTCGCCAGAACCTGGGTTTTTTCGGGTTTGATTCACGTAGTAATGTAGTACCACACTGAAACAGTCAATTAAACCTGGTTTCGATTCACATTTTAGAGGATAACACCGGTTAGGTCTGGGTTAGGTCTGGGTTATCCCCGCATCTGGCACATGATTTTGCTTTCATCGCATGCTTGTTGGCCAGATCCTGGGTTTTTTCTGGTTTGAATCACGTAGTAATGTGGTACCACACTGAAACAGACAATTAAACGAGGTTTCGATCAGTATTTTCGAGAAAACACCGGCTAGGTCTGGGTTATGCCCGCATCTGGCTGTTGATTTTGACGTTTCCGCATACTTGTTGGCCAGATCCTTGGTTTTCCCTGGTTTGAATCACGTAGTAAAGTGATACCGCACTGAAACAGTCAATTAAACCTGGTTTCGATCAATTTTTTAGAGGAGAACACCGGTTAGGTCTGGGTTAGGACTGGGTTATGCCCGCATCTGGCTCATGATTTTGCCTTCTTCGCATACTTGTTGGCCAGATCCTGGGTTTTTTCGGGTTTGAATCACGTAGTAATGTGGTACCACACTGAAACAGACAATTAAACCTGCTTTTGATCCACATTTTAGAGGATAACACCGGTTAGGTCTGGGTTAGGTCTGGGTTATGCCCGCATCTGGCACATGATTTTGTCTTCTTCGCATGCTTGTTGGCCAGATCCTGGGTTTTTTTCTCGTTTGAATCACGTAGTAATGTGGTACCACACTGAAACAGACAATTAAACGAGGTTTCGATCAATATTTTAGAGGATAACACCGGTTAGGTCTGGGTTATGCGCGCTTCTGGCTCTTGATTTTGACTTTTCCGCATACTTGTTGGCCAGATCCTTGGTTTTCCCTGGTTTGAATCACGTAGTAATGTGATACCGCACTGAAACAGTCAATTAAACCTGTTTTCGATCAATATTTTAGAGGATAACACCGGTTAGGCCTGGGTTAGGACTGGGTTATGCCCGCATCTGGCTCATGATTTTGCCTTCTTCGCATACTTGTTGGCCAGATCCTAGGTTATTTTCTAGTTTGAATCACGTAGTAATGTGGTACCACACTGAAACAGACAATTAAACCTGGTTTCAATCCACATTTTAGAGGATAACACCGGTTAGGTCTGGGTTAGGTCCGGATTATGCCCAGATCTCGCTCATGATTCTGCCTTCATCGCACTCTTGTTCGCCAGAACCTGGGTTTTTTCGGGATTGAATCACGTAGTAATGTGGTACCACACAGTAACAGTCAATTAAACTTGGTTTCGATCAATGTTTTAAAGGATAACACCGGTTAGGTCTGGGTTATGTCCGCATCTGGCTCATGATTTTGCTTTCGTCGCATACTTGTTGGCCAGATCCTGGGTTTTTTCGGGTTTGAATCACGTAGTAATGTGGTACCACATTGAAACAGTCAATTAAACCTGGTTTCGATCCACATTTTATAGGATAACACCGGTTAGGTCTGGGATAGGTATGGGTTATGCCCGCATCTGGCTCATGATTTTGCCTTCTTCGCATACTTGTTGGCCAGATCCTGGGTTTTTGGGGTTTGAATCACGCAGTAATGTGGTACTACATTGAAACAGTCAATTAAACCTGGATTCGATCCACATTTTATAGGATAACACCGGCTAGGTCTGGGTTACGACTGGGTTACACCCGCATCTAACTCATGATTTTGCCTTCTTCGCATACTTGTTGGCCAGATCCTGGGTTTTTTCGGGTTTGAATCACGTAGTAATGTGGTACCACATTGAAACAGTCAATTAAACCTGCTTTTGATCCACATTTTAGAGGATAACACCGGTTAGGTCTGGGTTAGGAATGGGTTATGCCCGCATCTGGCTCATGATTTTGCCTTCTTCGCATACTTGTTGGCCATATCCTAGGTTTTTTTCTAGTTTGAATCACGTACTAATGTGGTACCACACTGAAACAGACAATTAAACCTGGTTTCGATCCACATTTTAGAGGATAACACCGGTTAGGTCTGGGTTACGTCCGGATTATGCCCGTATCTCGCTCGTGATTCTGCCTTCATCGCACTCTTGTTCGCCAGAACCTGGGTTTATCGGGGTTGAATCACGTTGTAATGTGGTACCACACAGTAACAGTCAATTAAACCTGGATTCGATCCACACTTTATAGGATAACACCGGTTAGGTCTGGGTTAGGACTGGGTTATGCCCGCATCTCGCTCATGATTCTGCCTTCATCGCATTCTTGTTCGCCAGAACCTGGGTTTTTCGGGGTTGAATCACGTAGTAATGTGGTACCACACAGTAACAGTCAATTAAACCTGGATTCGATCCACACTTTATAGGATAACACCGGTTAGGTCTGGGTTAGGACTGGGTTATGCCCGCATCTGGCTCATGATTCTCCCTTCATCGCATTCTTGTTCGCCAGAACCTGGGTTTTTTCGGGTTTCAATCACGTAGTAATGTGTTACCACACAGGTAACAGTCAATTAAACCTGGATTCGGTCAGTATTTTAGAGGATAAAACCGGTTAGGTCTGGGTTAGGTCCGGATTATGCCCGTATCTCGCTCATGATTCTGCCTTCATCGCACTCTTGTTCGCCAGAACCTGGGTTTTTTCGGGTTTGATTCACGTAGTAATGTAGTACCACACTGAAACAGTCAATTAAACCTGGTTTCGATTCACATTTTAGAGGATAACACCGGTTAGGTCTGGGTTAGGTCTGGGTTATGCCCGCATCTGGCACATGATTTTGCCTTCTTCGCATGCTTGTTGGCCAGATCCTGGGTTTTTTCTGGTTTGAATCACGTAGTAATGTGGTACCACACTGAAACAGACAATTAAACGAGGTTTCGATCAGTATTTTCGAGAAAACACCGGCTAGGTCTGGGTTATGCCCGCATCTGGCTGTTGATTTTGACGTTTCCGCATACTTGTTGGCCAGATCCTTGGTTTTCCCTGGTTTGAATCACGTAGTAAAGTGATACCGCACTGAAACAGTCAATTAAACCTGGTTTCGATCAATTTTTTAGAGGAGAACACCGGTTAGGTCTGGGGTTAGGACTGGGTTATGCCCGCATCTGGCTCATGATTTTGCCTTCTTCGCATACTTGTTGGCCAGATCCTGGGTTTTTTCGGGTTTGAATCACGTAGTAATGTGGTACCACACTGAAACAGACAATTAAACCTGCTTTTGATCCACATTTTAGAGGATAACACCGGTTAGGTCTGGGTTAGGTCTGGGTTATGCCCGCATCTGGCACATGATTTTGTCTTCTTCGCATGCTTGTTGGCCAGATCCTGGGTTTTTTTCTCGTTTGAATCACGTAGTAATGTGGTACCACACTGAAACAGACAATTAAGCGAGGTTTCGATCAATATTTTAGAGGATAACACCGGTTAGGTCTGGGTTATGCGCGCATCTGGCTCTTGATTTTGACTTTTCCGCATACTTGTTGGCCAGATCCTTGGTTTTCCCTGGTTTGAATCACGTAGTAATGTGATACCGCACTGAAACAGTCAATTAACCCTGTTTTCGATCAATATTTTAGAGGATAACACCGGTTAGGCCTGGGTTAGGACTGGGTTATGCCCGCATCTGGCTCATGATTTTGCCTTCTTCGCATACTTGTTGGCCAGATCCTAGGTTATTTTCTAGTTTGAATCACGTAGTAATGTGGTACCACACTGAAACAGACAATTAAACCTGGTTTCAATCCACATTTTAGAGGATAACACCGGTTAGGTCTGGGTTAGGTCCGGATTATGCCCATATCTCGCTCATGATTCTGCCTTCATCGCACTCTTGTTCGCCAGAACCTGGGTTTTTTCGGGTTTGAATCACGTAGTAATGTGGTACCACACAGTAACAGTCAATTAAACTTGGTTTCGATCAATGTTTTAAAGGATAACACCGGTTAGGTCTGGGTTATGTCCGCATCTGGCTCATGATTTTGCTTTCGTCGCATACTTGTTGGCCAGATCCTGGGTTTTTTCGGGTTTGAATCACGTAGTAATGTGGTACCACATTGAAACAGTCAATTAAACCTGGTTTCGATCCACATTTTATAGGATAACACCGGTTAGGTCTGGGATAGGTATGGGTTATGCCCGCATCTGGCTCATGATTTTGCCTTCTTCGCATACTTGTTGGCCAGATCCTGGGTTTTTGGGGTTTGAATCACGCAGTAATGTGGTACTACATTGAAACAGTCAATTAAACCTGGATTCGATCCACATTTTATAGGATAACACCGGCTAGGTCTGGGTTACGACTGGGTTACACCCGCATCTAACTCATGATTTTGCCTTCTTCGCATACTTGTTGGCCAGATCCTGGGTTTTTTCGGGTTTGAATCACGTAGTAATGTGGTACCACATTGAAACAGTCAATTAAACCTGGTTTCGATCCACATTTTATAGGATAACACCGGTTAGGTCTGGGAAAGGTATGGGTTATGCCCGCATCTGGCTCATGATTTTGCCTTCTTCGCATACTTGTTGGCCAGATCCTGGGTTTTTGGGGTTTGAATCACGCAGTAATGTGGTACTACATTGAAACAGTCAATTAAACCTGGTTTCGATCAATATTTTAGAGGATAACACCGGTTAGGTCTGGGTTAGGTCTGGGTTATACCCGCATCTTGCTCATGATTCTGCCTTCATCGCAGTCTTGTTCGCCAGAATCTGGGTTTTTTTCTGGTTTGAATCACGTAGTAATGTGGTACCACACTGAAACAGACAATTAAACGAGGTTTCGATCAATATTTTAGAGGATAACACCGGTTAGGTCTGGGTTATGCCCGCATCTGGCTCTAGATTTTGACTTTTCCGCATACTTGTTGGCCAGATCCTTGGTTTTCCCTGGTTTGAATCACGTAGTAATGTGATACCGCACTGAAACAGTCAATTAATCCTGGTTTCGATCCACATATTACAGGATAACACCGGTTAGGTCTGGGATAGGTATGGGTTATGTCCGCATCTGGCTCATCATTTTGCCTTTTCCGCATACTTGTTGGCCAGAACCTGGGTCTTTGGGGTTTGAATCACGTAGTAATGTGGTACCACATTGAAACAGTCAATTAATCCTGGTTTCGATCCACATTTTATAGGACAACACCGGTTAGGTCTGGGATAGGTATGGGTTATGTCCGCATCTGGCTCATGATTTTGCCTTCTTCGCATACTTGTTGGCCAGATCCTGGGTTTTTTTCTGGTTTGAATCACGTAGTAATGTGGTACCACACTGAAACAGACAATTAAACGAGGTTTCGATCAATATTTTAGAGGATAACACCGGTTAGGTCTGGGTTATGCCCGCATCTGGCTCTAGATTTTGACTTTTCCGCATACTTGTTGGCCAGATCCTTGGTTTTCCCTGGTTTGAATCACGTAGTAATGTGATACCGCACTGAAACAGTCAATTAATCCTGGTTTCGATCCACATATTACAGGATAACACCGGTTAGGTCTGGGATAGGTATGGGTCATGTCCGCATCTGGCTCATGATTTTGCTTTCTTCGCATACTTGTTGGCCAGATCCTGGGTTTTTTCGGGTTTGAATCACGTAGTAATGAGGTACTACATTGAAAAAGACAATTAAACGTGATTTCGATCCACATTTTAGAGAATAACACCAGTTAGGTCTGGGTTAGGTCTGGGTTATGCCCGCATCTGGCACATGATTTTGCCTTCTTCGCATGCTTGTTGGCCAGATCCTGGGTTTTTTTCTGGTTTGAGTCACGTAGTAATGTGGTACCACACAGTAACAGTCAATTAAACCTGGATTCGATCCACATTTTATAGGATAACACCGGTTAGGTCTGGGTTAGGCCTGGGTTATCCCCGCATCTCGCTCATGATTCTGCCTTCATCGCATTCTTGTTCGCCAGAACCTGGGTTTTTTCGTGTTTGAATCACGTAGTAATGTGGTACCACACAGTAACAGTCAATTAAACCTGGATTCGATCCACATTTTATAGGATAACACCGGTTAGGTCTGGGTTAGGCCTGGGTTATGCCCGCATCTCGCTCATGATTCTGCCTTCATCGCATTCTTGTTCGCCAGAACCTGGGTTTTTTCGTGTTTGAATCACGTAGTAATGTGGTACCACACTGAAACAGTCAACAAAACCTGGTTTCGATCAATATTTTAGAGGATAACACCGGTTAGGTCTGGGTTAGGACTGGGTTATGCCCTCATCTGGCTCATGATTTTGCTTTCTTCGCATACTTGTTGGCCAGATCCTGGGTTTTTTCGTGTTTGAATCACGTAGTAATGTGGTACCACACTGAAACAGACAATTAAACCTGGTATCGATCAATATTTTAGAGGATAACACCGATTAGGTCTGGGTTTGGTCTGGGTTATGCCCGCATCTGGCACATGATTTTGCCTTCTTCGCATACTTGTTGGCCAGATCCCGGGTTTTTGGGGCTTGAATCACGCAGTAATGTGGTACTACATTGAAAAAGACAATTAAACGTGATTTCGATCCACATTTTAGAGTATAACACCGGTTAGGTCTGGGTTAGGTCTGGGTTATGCCCGCATCTGGCACATGATTTCGCCTTCTTCGCATGCTTGTTGGCCAGATCCTGGGTTTTTTCTGGTTTGAATCACGTAGTAATGTGGTACCACACTGAAACGGACAATTAAACGAGGTTTCGATGAATATTTTAGAGGATAACACCGGTTAGGTCTGGGTTATGCCCGCATCTGTCTCTTGATTTTGACTTTTCCGCATACTTGTTGGCCAGATCCTTGGTTTTCCCTGGTTTGAATCACGTAGTAATGTGATACCGCAGTGAAACAGTCAATTAAACCTGGTTTCGATCAATATTTTAGGGGATAACACCGGTTAGGTCTGGGTTAGGAGTGGGTTATGCCCGCATCTGGCTAATGATTTTGCCTTCTTCGCATACTTGTTGGCCAGATCCTGGGTTTTTTTCTGGTTTGAATCACGTAGTAATGTGGTACCACACTGAAACAGACAATTAAACGAGGTTTCGATCAATATTTTAGAGGATAACACCGGTTAGGTCTGGGTTATGCCCGCCTCTGGCTCTTGATTTTGACTTTTCCGCATACTTGTTGGCCAGATCCTGGGTTTTTTCGGGTTTGCATCACGTAATAATGTGGTACCACACAGTAACAGTCAATTAAACCTGGATTCGATCCTCATTTTATAGGATAACACCGGTTAGGTCTGGGATAGGTATGGGTTATGTCCGCATCTCGCTCATGATTCTGCCTTCATCGCATTCTTGTTCACCAGAACCTGGGTTTTTTCGGGTTTGAATCACGTAGTAATGTGGTACCACACAGTAACAGTCAATTAAACCTGGATTCGATCCACATTTTAGAGGATAACACCGGTTAGGTCTGGGATAGGACTGGGTTATGCCCGCATCTGGCTCATGATTTTGCCTTCTCGCATACTTGTTGGCCAGATCCTGGGTATTTGGGGTTTGAATCACGCAGTAAAGTGGTACTACATTGAAACAGTCAATTAAACCTGGTTTCGATCAATATTTTAGAGGATAAAACCGGTTAGGTCTGGATTATGCCCGCATCTGGTACATGATTTTGCCTTGTTCGCATGCTTGTTGGCCAGATCCAGGGTTTTCTCTGGTTTGAATCACGTAGTAATGTGTTACCACACAGGTAACAGTCAATTAAACCTGGATTCGGTCAGTATTAAAGTGGATAAAACCGGTTAGGTCTGGGTTAGGTCTGGATTATGCCCGCATCTGGCACATGATTTTGCCTTCTTCGCATACTTGTTGGCCAGATCCTGGGTTTTTGGGGTTTGAATCATGTAGTAGTGTGATACCACACTGAAGCAGTCAATTAAGTCTGGTTTCGATCAATATTTTAGAGGATAACACCGGTTAGGTCTGGGTTAGTTCTGGGTTATGCCCGCATCTGGCTCATGATTTTGCCTTTTCCGCATACTTGTTGGCCAGATCCAGGGTTTTTGGGGTTTGAATCACGTAGTAATGTGGTAACTCACTGAAACAGACAATTAAACCTGGTTTCGATCCACATTTTAGGGTATAACACCGGTTAGGTCTGGGTTAGGTCTGGGTTATGCCCGCATCTCGCTCATGATTCTGCCTTCATCGCATTCTTGTTCGCCAGAACCTGGGTTTTTTCGGGTTTGAACCACGTAGTAATGTGGTACCACACAGTAACAGTCAACTAAACCTAGATTCGATCCACATCTTATAGGATAACACCGGTTAGGTCTGGGATAGGTATGGGTTATGTCCGCATCTTGCTCATGATTTTGCCTTGTTCGCATATTTGTGGACAGATCCTGGGTTTTTTCGGGTTTGAATCATGTAGTAGTGTGATACCACACTGAAGCAGTCAATTAAGCCTGGTTTCGATCAATATTTTAGAAGATAACACCGGTTAGGTCTGGGTTATGCCCGCCTCTGGCTCTTGATTTTGACTTTTCCGCATACTTGTTGGCCAGATCCTGGGTTTTTTCGGGTTTGAATCACGTAATAATGTGGTACCACACAGTAACAGTCAATTAAACCTGGATTCGATCCTCATTTTATAGGATAACACCGGTTAGGTCTGGGATAGGTATGGGTTATGTCCGCATCTCGCTCATGATTCTGCCTTCATCGCATTCTTGTTCACCAGAACCTGGGTTTTTTCAGGTCTGAATCACGTAGTAATGTGGTACCACACAGTAACAGTCAATTAAACCTGGATTCGATCCACATTTTAGAGGATAACACCGGTTAGGTCTGGGATAGGACTGGGTTATGCCCGCATCTGGCTCATGATTTTGCCTTCTCGCATACTTGTTGGCCAGATCCTGGGTATTTGGGGTTTGAATCACGCAGTAAAGTGGTACTACATTGAAACAGTCAATTAAACCTGGTTTCGATCAATATTTTAGAGGATAAAACCGGTTAGGTCTGGATTATGCCCGCATCTGGTACATGATTTTGCCTTGTTCGCATGCTTGTTGGCCAGATCCAGGGTTTTCTCTGGTTTGAATCACGTAGTAATGTGTTACCACACAGGTAACAGTCAATTAAACCTGGATTCGGTCAGTATTAAAGTGGATAAAACCGGTTAGGTCTGGGTTAGGTCTGGATTATGCCCGCATCTGGCACATGATTTTGCCTTCTTCGCATACTTGTTGGCCAGATCCTGGGTTTTTGGGGTTTGAATCATGTAGTAGTGTGATACCACACTGAAGCAGTCAATTAAGCCTGGTTTCGATCAATATTTTAGAGGATAACACCGGTTAGGTCTGGGTTAGGTCTGGGTTATGCCCGCATCTGGCTCATGATTTTGCCTTTTCCGCATACTTGTTGGCCAGATCCTGGGTTTTTGGGGTTTGAATCACGTAGTAATGTGGTACCACACTGAAACAGACAATTAAACCTGGTTTCGATCCACATTTTAGGGTATAACACCGGTTAGGTCTGGGTTAGGTCTGGGTTATGCCCGCATCTCGCTCATGATTCTGCCTTCATCGCATTCTTGTTCGCCAGAACCTGGGTTTTTTCGGGTTTGAATCACGTAGTAATGTGGTACCACACAGTAACAGTCAATTAAACCTGGATTCGATCCACATTTTAGAGGATAACACCGGTTAGGTCTGGGATAGGACTGGGTTATGCCCGCATCTGGCTCATGATTTTGCCTTCTCGCATACTTGTTGGCCAGATCCTGGGTATTTGGGGTTTCAATCACGCAGTAAAGTGGTACTACATTGAAACAGTCAATTAAACCTGGTTTCGATCAATATTTTAGAGGATAAAACCGGTTAGGTCTGGATTATGCCCGCATCTGGTACATGATTTTGCCTTGTTCGCATGCTTGTTGGCCAGATCCAGGGTTTTCTCTGGTTTGAATCACGTAGTAATGTGTTACCACACAGGTAACAGTCAATTAAACCTGGTTTCGATCCACATTTTAGGGTATAACACCGGTTAGGTCTGGGTTAGGTCTGGGTTATGCCCGCATCTCGCTCATGATTCTGCCTTCATCGCATTCTTGTTCGCCAGAACCTGGGTTTTTTCGGGTTTGAATCACGTAGTAATGTGGTACCACACAGTAACAGTCAATTAAACCTGGATTCGATCCACATTTTAGAGGATAACACCGGTTAGGTCTGGGATAGGACTGGGTTATGCCCGCATCTGGCTCATGATTTTGCCTTCTCGCATACTTGTTGGCCAGATCCTGGGTATTTGGGGTTTGAATCACGCAGTAAAGTGGTACTACATTGAAACAGTCAATTAAACCTGGTTTCGATCAATATTTTAGAGGATAAAACCGGTTAGGTCTGGATTATGCCCGCATCTGGTACATGATTTTGCCTTGTTCGCATGCTTGTTGGCCAGATCCAGGGTTTTCTCTGGTTTGAATCACGTAGTAATGTGTTACCACACAGGTAACAGTCAATTAAACCTGGATTCGGTCAGTATTAAAGTGGATAAAACCGGTTAGGTCTGGGTTAGGTCTGGATTATGCCCGCATCTGGCACATGATTTTGCCTTCTTCGCATACTTGTTGGCCAGATCCTGGGTTTTTGGGGTTTGAATCATGTAGTAGTGTGATACCACACTGAAGCAGTCAATTAAGCCTGGTTTCGATCAATATTTTAGAGGATAACACCGGTTAGGTCTGGGTTAGGTCTGGGTTATGCCCGCATCTGGCTCATGATTTTGCCTTTTCCGCATACTTGTTGGCCAGATCCTGGGTTTTTGGGGTTTGAATCACGTAGTAATGTGGTACCACACTGAAACAGACAATTAAACCTGGTTTCGATCCACATTTTAGGGTATAACACCGGTTAGGTCTGGGTTAGGTCTGGGTTATGCCCGCATCTCGTTCATGATTCTGCCTTCATCGCATTCTTGTTCGCCAGAACCTGGGTTTTTCGGGGTTGAATCACGTAGTAATGTGGTACCACACAGTAACAGTCAATTAAACCTGGATTCGATCAATATTTTAGAGGAGAACACCGGTTAGGTCTGGGTTAGGACTGGGTTATGCCCGCATCTGGCTCATGATTTTGCCTTCTTCGCATAGTTGTTGGCCAGATCCTGGGTTTTTTCGGGTTTGAATCACGTAGTAATGTGGTTCCACACTGAAACAGACAATTAAACCTGCTTTTGATCCACATTTTAGAGGATAACACCGGTTAGGTCTGGGTTAGGTCTGGGTTATGCCCGCATCTGGCACATGATTTTGTCTTCTTCGCATGCTTGTTGGCCAGATCCTGGGTTTTTTTCTCGTTTGAATCACGTAGTAATGTGGTACCACACTGAAACAGACAATTAATCGAGGTTTCGATCAATATTTTAGAGGATAACACCGGTTAGGTCTGGGTTATGCCCGCATCTGGCTCTTGATTTTGACATTTCCGCATACTTGTTGGCCAGATCCTTGGTTTTCCCTGGTTTGAATCACGTAGTAATGTGATACCGCACTGAAACAGTCAATTAAACCTGTTTTCGATCAATATTATAGAGGATAACACCGGTTAGGTCTGGGTTAGGACTGGGTTATTCCCGCATCTGGCTCATGATTTTGCCTTCTTCGCATACTTCTTGGCCAGATCCTTGGTCCTCTCTGATTTGAATCACGTAGTAATGTGGTACCACACTGAAACAGACAATTAAACCTGGTTCCGATCCACTTTTTAGGGGATAACACCGGTTAGGTCTGGGTTAGGACTGGGTTATGCTTTCACATCGCACATGATTCTACCTTCATCGCATTCTTGTTCGCCAGAACCTGGGTTTTTTCGGGTTTGAATCACGTAGTAATGTGGTACCACACTGAAACAGACAATTAAACCTGGTACCGATCCACATTTTAGGGTATAACACCGGTTAGGTCTGGGTTAGATCTGGGTTATGCCCGCATCTCGCTCATGATTCTGCCTTCATCGCATTCTTGTTCGCCAGAACCTGGGTTTTTTCTGGTTTGAATCACGTAGTAATGTGGTACCACACTGAAACAGACAATTAAACGAGGTTTCGATCAATATTTTAGGGGATAACACCGGTTAGGTCTGGGTTATGCCCGCATCTCGCTCATGATTCTGCCTTCATCGCATTCTTGTTCGCCAGAACCTGGGTTTTTCGGGGTTGAATCACGTAGTAATGTGATACCGCACTGAAACAGTCAATTAAACCTGGTTTCGATCAATATTTTAGAGGATAACACCGGTTAGGTCTGGGTTAGGACTGGGTTATGCCCGCATCTGGCTCATGATTTTGCCTTCTTCGCATACTTGTTGGCCAGATCCTGGGGTTTTTCGGGTTTGAATCACGTAGTAATGTGGTACCACACTGAAACAGACAATTAAACCTGGTTTCGATCCACATTTTAGAGGATAACACCGGTTAGGTCTGGGATAGGTCTGGGTTATGCCCGCATCTGGCACATGATTTTGCCTTCTTCGCATGCTTGTTGGCCAGATCCTGGGTTTGTTTCTGGTTTGAATCACGTAGTAATGTGTTACCACACTGAAACAGACAATTAAACGAGGTTTCGATCAATATTTTAGAGGATAACACCGGTTAGGTCTGGGTTATGCCCGCATCTGGCTCTTGATTTTGACTTTTCCGCATACTTGTTGGCCAGATCCTTGGTTTTCCCTGGTTTGAATCACGTAGTAATGTGATACCGCACTGAAACAGTCAATTAAACCTGGTTTCGATCAATATTTTAGTGGATAACACCGGTTAGGTCTGGGTTAGGACTGGGTTATGCATTCACATCGCTCATGATTCTGCCTTCATCGCATTCTTGTTCGCCAGAACCTGGGTTTTTTCGGGTTTGAATCACGTAGTAATGTGGTACCACACTGAAACAGACAATTAAACCTGGTTACGATCCACATTTTAGAGGATAACACCGGTTAGGTCTGGGTTAGGACTGGGTTATGCCCGCATCTGGCTCATGATTTTGCCTTCTTCGCATACCTGTTGGCCAGATCCTGGGTTTTTTCGGGTTTGTATCACGTAGTAATGTGGTACCACACTGAAACAGACAATTAAACCTGGTTTCGATCCACATTTTAGAGGATAACACCGGTTAGGTCTGGGTTAGGTCCGGATTATGCCCGTATCTCGCTCGTGATTCTGCCTTCATCGCACTCTTGTTCGCCAGAACCTGGGTTTTTCGGGGTTGAATCACGTTGTAATGTGGTACCACACAGTAACAGTCAATTAAACCTGGATTCGATCCACACTTTATAGGATAACACCGGTTAGGTCTGGGTTAGGACTGGGTTATGCCCGCATCTCGCTCATGATTCTGCCTTCATCGCATTCTTGTTCGCCAGAACCTGGGTTTTTCGGGGTTGAATCACGTAGTAATGTGGTACCACACAGTAACAGTCAATTAAACCTGGATTCGATCCACACTTTATAGGATAACACCGGTTAGGTCTGGGTTAGGACTGGGTTATGCCCGCATCTGGCACATGATTTTGCCTTCTTCGCATACTTGTTGTCCAGATCCTGGGTTTTTTCGGGTTTGAATCACGTAGTAATGTGGTACCACACTGAAACAGACAATTAAACCTGGTTTCGATCCCCATTTTAGAGTATAACACCGGTTAGGTCTGGGTTACGTCTGGGTTATGCCCGCATCTTGCTCATGATTCTGCCTTCATCGCATTCTTGTTCGCCAGAACCTGGGTTTTTTCGGGTTTCAATCACGTAGTAATGTGTTACCACACTGGTAACAGTCAATTAAACCTGGATTCGGTCAGTATTTTAGAGGATAAAACCGGTTAGGTCTGGGTTAGGTCCGGATTATGCCCGTATCTCGCTCATGATTCTGCCTTCATCGCACCCTTGTTCGCCAGAACCTGGGTTTTTTCGGGTTTGATTCACGTAGTAATGTAGTGCCACACTGAAACAGTCAATTAAACCTGGTTTCGATTCACATTTTAGAGGATAACACCGGTTAGGTCTGGGTTAGGTCTGGGTTATGCCCGCATCTGGCACATGATTTTGCCTTCTTCGCATGCTTGTTATCCAGATCCTGGGTTTTTTCTGGTTTGAATCACGTAGTAATGTGGTACCACACTGAAACAGACAATTAAACGAGGTTTCGATCAATATTTTAGGGGATAACACCGGTTAGGTCTGGGTTATGCCCGCATCTCGCTCATGATTCTGCCTTCATCGCATTCTTGTTCGCCAGAACCTGGGTTTTTCGGGGTTGAATCACGTAGTAATGTGATACCGCACTGAAACAGTCAATTAAACCTGGTTTCGATCAATATTTTAGAGGAGAACACCGGTTAGGTCTGGGTTAGGTCTGGGTTATGCCCGCATCTGGCTCATGATTTTGCCTTCTTCGCATACTTGTTGGCCAGATCCTGGGGTTTTTCGGGTTTGAATCACGTAGTAATGTGGTACCACACTGAAACAGACAATTAAACCTGGTTTCGATCCACATTTTAGAGGATAACACCGGTTAGGTCTGGGTTAGGTCTGGGTTATGCCCGCATCTGGCACATGATTTTGCCTTCTTCGCATGCTTGTTGGCCAGATCCTGGGTTTGTTTCTGGTTTGAATCACGTAGTAATGTGTTACCACACTGAAACAGACAATTAAACGAGGTTTCGATCAATATTTTAGAGGATAACACCGGTTAGGTCTGGGTTATGCCCGCATCTGGCTCTTGATTTTGACTTTTCCGCATACTTGTTGGCCAGATCCTTGGTTTTCCCTGGTTTGAATCACGTAGTAATGTGATACCGCACTGAAACAGTCAATTAAACCTGGTTTCGATCAATATTTTAGTGGATAACACCGGTTAGGTCTGGGTTAGGACTGGGTTATGCATTCACATCGCTCATGATTCTGCCTTCATCGCATTCTTGTTCGCCAGAACCTGGGTTTTTTCGGGTTTGAATCACGTAGTAATGTGGTACCACACTGAAACAGACAATTAAACCTGGTTACGATCCACATTTTAGAGGATAACACCGGTTAGGTCTGGGTTAGGACTGGGTTATGCCCGCATCTGGCTCATGATTTTGCCTTCTTCGCATACCTGTTGGCCAGATCCTGGGTTTTTTCGGGTTTGTATCACGTAGTAATGTGGTACCACACTGAAACAGACAATTAAACCTGGTTTCGATCCACATTTTAGAGGATAACACCGGTTAGGTCTGGGTTAGGTCCGGATTATGCCCGTATCTCGCTCGTGATTCTGCCTTCATCGCACTCTTGTTCGCCAGAACCTGGGTTTTTCGGGGTTGAATCACGTTGTAATGTGGTACCACACAGTAACAGTCAATTAAACCTGGATTCGATCCACACTTTATAGGATAACACCGGTTAGGTCTGGGTTAGGACTGGGTTATGCCCGCATCTCGCTCATGATTCTGCCTTCATCGCATTCTTGTTCGCCAGAACCTGGGTTTTTCGGGGTTGAATCACGTAGTAATGTGGTACCACACAGTAACAGTCAATTAAACCTGGATTCGATCCACACTTTATAGGATAACACCGGTTAGGTCTGGGTTAGGACTGGGTTATGCCCGCATCTGGCACATGATTTTGCCTTCTTCGCATACTTGTTGTCCAGATCCTGGGTTTTTTCGGGTTTGAATCACGTAGTAATGTGGTACCACACTGAAACAGACAATTAAACCTGGTTTCGATCCCCATTTTAGAGTATAACACCGGTTAGGTCTGGGTTAGGTCTGGGTTATGCCCGCATCTTGCTCATGATTCTGCCTTCATCGCATTCTTGTTCGCCAGAACCTGGGTTTTTTCGGGTTTCAATCACGTAGTAATGTGTTACCACACTGGTAACAGTCAATTAAACCTGGATTCGGTCAGTATTTTAGAGGATAAAACCGGTTAGGTCTGGGTTAGGTCCGGATTATGCCCGTATCTCGCTCATGATTCTGCCTTCATCGCACCCTTGTTCGCCAGAACCTGGGTTTTTTCGGGTTTGATTCACGTAGTAATGTAGTGCCACACTGAAACAGTCAATTAAACCTGGTTTCGATTCACATTTTAGAGGATAACACCGGTTAGGTCTGGGTTAGGTCTGGGTTATGCCCGCATCTGGCACATGATTTTGCCTTCTTCGCATGCTTGTTATCCAGATCCTGGGTTTTTTCTGGTTTGAATCACGTAGTAATGTGGTACCACACTGAAACAGACAATTAAACGAGGTTTCGATCAGTATTTTCGAGAAAACACCGGTTAGGTCTGGGTTATGCCCGCATCTGGCTGTTGATTTTGACGTTTCCGCATACTTGTTGGCCAGATCCTTGGTTTTCCCTGGTTTGAATCACGTACTAATGTGATACCGCACTGAAACAGTCAATTAAACCTGGTTTCGATCAATATTTTAGAGGAGAACACCGGTTAGGTCTGGGTTAGGACTGGGTTATGCCCGCATCTGGCTCATGATTTTGCCTTCTTCGCATACTTGTTGGCCAGATCCTGGGGTTTTTCGGGTTTGAATCACGTAGTAATGTGGTACCACACTGAAACAGACAATTAAACCTGGTTTCGATCCACATTTTAGAGGATAACACCGGTTAGGTCTGGGTTAGGTCTGGGTTATGCCCGCATCTGGCACATGATTTTGCCTTCTTCGCATGCTTGTTGGCCAGATCCTGGGTTTGTTTCTGGTTTGAATCACGTAGTAATGTGTTACCACACTGAAACAGACAATTAAACGAGGTTTCGATCAATATTTTAGAGGATAACACCGGTTAGGTCTGGGTTATGCCCGCATCTGGCTCTTGATTTTGACTTTTCCGCATACTTGTTGGCCAGATCCTTGGTTTTCCCTGGTTTGAATCACGTAGTAATGTGATACCGCACTGAAACAGTCAATTAAACCTGGTTTCGATCAATATTTTAGTGGATAACACCGGTTAGGTCTGGGTTAGGACTGGGTTATGCATTCACATCGCTCATGATTCTGCCTTCATCGCATTCTTGTTCGCCAGAACCTGGGTTTTTTCGGGTTTGAATCGCGTAGTAATGTGGTACTACATTGAAACAGTCAATTAAACCTGGTTTCGATCAATATTTTAGAGGATAAAACCGGTTAGGTCTGGATTATGCCCGCATCTGGTATATGATTTTGCCTTTTTCGCATATTTGTTGGACAGATCCTGGGTTTTTTCGGGTTTGAATCATGTAGAAGCGTGCTACCACACTGAAGCAGTCAATTAAGCCTGGTTTCGATCAATATTTTAGAGGATAACACCGGTTAGGTCTGGGTTAGGTCTGGGTTATGCCCGCATCTGGCACATGATTTTGCCTTCTTCGCATGCTTGTTGGCCAGATCCTGGGTTTTTTTCTGGTTTGAATCACGTAGTAATGTGGTACCACACTGAGACAGACAATTAAACGAGGTTTCGATCAATATTTTAGAGGATAACACCGGTTAGGTCTGGGTTATGCCCGCATCTGGGTCTAGATTTTGACTTTTCCGCATACTTGTTGGCCAGATCCTTGGTTTTCCCTGGTTTGAATCACGTAGTAATGTGATACCGCAGTGAAACAGTCAATTAAACCTGGTTTCGATCAATATTTTAGGGGATAACACCGGTTAGGTCTGGGTTAGGTCTGGGTTATGCCCGCATCTGGCACATGATTTTGCCTTCTTCGCATGCTTGTTGGCCAGATCCTGGGTTTTTTCGTGTTTGAATCACGTAGTAATGTGGTACCACACTGAAGCAGTCAATTAAGCCTGGTTTCGATCAATATTTTAGAGGATAACACCGGTTAGGTCTGGGTTAGGTCTAGGTTATGCCCGCATCCCGCTCATGATTCTGCCTTCATCGCATTCTTGTTCGCCAGAACCTGGGTTTTTTCGGGTTTGAATCACGTAGTAATGTGGTACCACACTGAAACAGTCAATTAAACCTGGTTTCGATCCACATTTTAGAGGATAACACCGGTTAGGTCTGGGTTAGGTCTGGGTTATGCCCGCATCTGACACATGATTTTGCCTTCTTCGCATACTTGTTGGCCAGATCCTTGGTTTTCCCTGGTTTGAATCACGTAGTAATGTGATACCGCACTGAAACAGTCAATTAATCCTGGTTTCGATCCACATATTACAGGATAACACCGGTTAGGTCTGGGATAGGTATGGGTCATGTCCGCATCTGGCTCATGATTTTGCTTTCTTCGCATACTTGTTGGCCAGATCCTGGGTTTTTTCGGGTTTGAATCACGTAGTAATGAGGTACTACATTGAAAAAGACAATTAAACGTGATTTCGATCCACATTTTAGAGTATAACACCAGTTAGGTCTGGGTTAGGTCTGAGTTATGCCCGCATCTGGCACATGATTTTGCCTTCTTCGCATGCTTGTTGGCCAGATCCTGGGTTTTTTTCTGGTTTGAGTCACGTAGTAATGTGGTACCACACAGTAACAGTCAATTAAACCTGGATTCGATCCACATTTTATAGGATAACACCGGTTAGGTCTGGGTTAGGCCTGGGTTATGCCCGCATCTCGCTCATGATTCTGCCTTCATCGCATTCTTGTTCGCCAGAACCTGGGTTTTTTCGTGTTTGAATCACGTAGTAATGTGGTACCACACTGAAACAGTCAACTAAACCTGGTTTCGATCAATATTTTAGAGGATAACACCGGTTAGGTCTGGGTTAGGACTGGGTTATGCCCTCATCTGGCTCATGATTTTGCTTTCTTCGCATACTTGTTGGCCAGATCCTGGGTTTTTTCGTGTTTGAATCACGTAGTAATGTGGTACCACACTGAAACAGACAATTAAACCTGGTATCGATCAATATTTTAGAGGATAACACCGATTAGGTCTGGGTTTGGTCTGGGTTATGCCCGCATCTGGCACATGATTTTGCCTTCTTCGCATACTTGTTGGCCAGATCCCGGGTTTTTGGGGCTTGAATCACGCAGTAATGTGGTACTACATTGAAAAAGACAATTAAACGTGATTTCGATCCACATTTTAGAGTATAACACCGGTTAGGTCTGGGTTAGGTCTGGGTTAGGTCTGGGTTATGCCCGCATCTGGCACATGATTTTGCCTTCTTCGCATGCTTGTTGGCCAGATCCTGGGTTTTTTCTGGTTTGAATCACGTAGTAATGTGGTACCACACTGAAACAGACAATTAAACGAGGTTTCGATGAATATTTTAGAGGATAACACCGGTTAGGTCTGGGTTATGCCCGCATCTGTCTCTTGATTTTGACTTTTCCGCATACTTGTTGGCCAGATCCTTGGTTTTCCCTGGTTTGAATCACGTAGTAATGTGATACCGCAGTGAAACAGTCAATTAAACCTGGTTTCGATCAATATTTTAGGGGATAACACCGGTTAGGTCTGGGTTAGGAGTGGGTTATGCCCGCATCTGGCTCATGATTTTGCCTTCTTCGCATACTTGTTGGCCAGATCCTGGGTTTTTTTCTGGTTTGAATCACGTAGTAATGTGGTACCACACTGAAACAGACAATTAAACGAGGTTTCGATCAATATTTTAGAGGATAACACCGGTTAGGTCTGGGTTATGCCCGCCTCTGGCTCTTGATTTTGACTTTTCCGCATACTTGTTGGCCAGATCCTGGGTTTTTTCGGGTTTGAATCACGTAATAATGTGGTACCACACAGTAACAGTCAATTAAACCTGGATTCGATCCTCATTTTATAGGATAACACCGGTTAGGTCTGGGATAGGTATGGGTTATGTCCGCATCTCGCTCATGATTCTGCCTTCATCGCATTCTTGTTCACCAGAACCTGGGTTTTTTCGGGTTTGAATCACGTAGTAATGTGGTACCACACAGTAACAGTCAATTAAACCTGGATTCGATCCACATTTTAGAGGATAACACCGGTTAGGTCTGGGATAGGACTGGGTTATGCCCGCATCTGGCTCATGATTTTGCCTTCTCGCATACTTGTTGGCCAGATCCTGGGTATTTGGGGTTTGAATCACGCAGTAAAGTGGTACTACATTGAAACAGTCAATTAAACCTGGTTTCGATCAATATTTTAGAGGATAAAACCGGTTAGGTCTGGATTATGCCCGCATCTGGTACATGATTTTGCCTTGTTCGCATGCTTGTTGGCCAGATCCAGGGTTTTCTCTGGTTTGAATCACGTAGTAATGTGTTACCACACAGGTAACAGTCAATTAAACCTGGATTCGGTCAGTATTAAAGTGGATAAAACCGGTTAGGTCTGGGTTAGGTCTGGATTATGCCCGCATCTGGCACATGATTTTGCCTTCTTCACATACTTGTTGGCCAGATCCTGGGTTTTTGGGGTTTGAATCATGTAGTAGTGTGATACCACACTGAAGCAGTCAATTAAGCCTGGTTTCGATCAATATTTTAGAGGATAACACCGGTTAGGTCTGGGTTAGGTCTGGGTTATGCCCGCATCTGGCTCATGATTTTGCCTTTTCCGCATACTTGTTGGCCAGATCCTGGGTTTTTGGGGTTTGAATCACGTAGTAATGTGGAACCACACTGAAACAGACAATTAAACCTGGTTTCGATCCACATTTTAGGGTATAACACCGGTTAGGTCTGGGTTAGGTCTGGGTTATGCCCGCATCTCGCTCATGATTCTGCCTTCATCGCATTCTTGTTCGCCAGAACCTGGGTTTTTTCGGGTTTGAATCACGTAGTAATGTGGTACCACACAGTAACAGTCAACTAAACCTAGATTCGATCCACATTTTATAGGATAACACCGGTTAGGTCTGGGATAGGTATGGGTTATGTCCGCATTTTGCTCATGATTTTGCCTTGTTCGCATATTTGTGGACAGATCCTGGGTTTTTTCGGGTTTGAATCATGTAGTAGTGTGATACCACACTGAAGCAGTCAATTAAGCCTGGTTTCGATCAATATTTTAGAGGATAACACCGGTTAGGTCTGGGTTAGGTCTGGGTTATGCCCGCATCTCGCTCATGATTCTGCCTTCATCGCATTCTTGTTCGCCAGAACCTGGGTTTTTCGGGGTTGAATCACGTTGTAATGTGGTACCACACAGTAACAGTCAATTAAACCTGGATTCGATCAATATTTTAGAGGAGAACACCGGTTAGGTCTGGGTTAGGACTGGGTTATGCCCGCATCTGGCTCATGATTTTGCCTTCTTCGCATACTTGTTGGCCAGATCCTGGGTTTTTTCGGGTTTGAATCACGTAGTAATGTGGTTCCACACTGAAACAGACAATTAAACCTGCTTTTGATCCACATTTTAGAGGATAACACCGGTTAGGTCTGGGTTAGGTCTGGGTTATGCCCGCATCTGGCACATGATTTTGTCTTCTTCGCATGCTTGTTGGCCAGATCCTGGGTTTTTTTCTCGTTTGAATCACGTAGTAATGTGGTACCACACTGAAACAGACAATTAAACGAGGATTCGATCAATATTTTAGAGGATAACACCGGTTAGGTCTGGGTTATGCCCGCATCTGGCTCTTGATTTAGACTTTTCCGCATACTTGTTGGCCAGATCCTTGGTTTTCCCTGGTTTGAATCACGTAGTAATGTGATACCGCACTGAAACAGTCAATTAAACCTGTTTTCGATCAATATTTTAGAGGATAACACCGGTTAGGTCTGGGTTAGGACTGGGTTATGCCCGCATCTGGCTCATGATTTTGCCTTCTTCGCATACTTCTTGGCCAGATCCTTGGTCCTCTCTGGTTTGAATCACGTAGTAATGTGGTACCACACTGAAACAGACAATTAAACCTGGTTCCGATCCACTTTTTAGGGGATAACACCGGTTAGGTCTGGGTTAGGACTGGGTTATGCTTTCACATCGCACATGATTCTGCCTTCATCGCATTCTTGTTCGCCAGAACCTGGGTTTTTTCTGGTTTGAATCACGTAGTAATGTGGTACCACACTGAAACAGACAATTAAACGAGGTTTCGATCAATATTTTAGAGGATAACACCGGTTAGGTCTGGGTTATGCCCGCATCTGGATCTTGATTTTGACTTTTCCGCATACTTGTTGGCTAGATCCTTGGTTTTCCCTGGTTTGAATCACGTAGTAATGTGATACCGCACTGAAACAGTCAATTAAACCTGGTTTCGATCAATATTTTAGAGGATAACACCGGTTAGGTCTGGGTTAGATCTGGGTTATGCCCGCATCTCGCTCATGATTCTGCCTTCATCGCATTCTTGTTCGCCAGAACCTGGGTTTTTTCTGGTTTGAATCACGTAGTAATGTGGTACCACACTGAAACAGACAATTAAACGAGGTTTCGATCAATATTTTAGAGGATAACACCGGTTAGGTCTGGGTTATGCCCGCATCTGGATCTTGATTTTGACTTTTCCGCATACTTGTTGGCTAGATCCTTGGTTTTCCCTGGTTTGAATCACGTAGTAATGTGATACCGCACTGAAACAGTCAATTAAACCTGGTTTCGATCAATATTTTAGAGGATAACACCGGTTAGGTCTGGGTTAGGACTGGGTTATGCCCGCATCTGGCTCATGATTTTGCCTTCTTCGCATACTTGTTGGCCAGATCCTGGGGTTTTTCGGGTTTGAATCACGTAGTAATGTGGTACCACACTGAAACAGACAATTAAACCTGGTTTCGATCCACATTTTAGAGGATAACACCGGTTAGGTCTGGGTTAGGTCTGGGTTATGCCCGCATCTGGCACATGATTTTGCCTTCTTCGCATGCTTGTTGGCCAGATCCTGGGTTTTTTTCTGGTTTGAATCACGTAGTAATGTGTTACCACACTGAAACAGACAATTAAACGAGGCTTCGATCAATATTTTAGAGGATAACACCGGTTAGGTCTGGGTTATGCCCGCATCTGGCTCTTGATTTTGACTTTTCCGCATACTTGTTGGCCAGATCCTTGGTTTTCCTTGGTTTGAATCACGTAGTAATGTGATACCGCACTGAAACAGTCAATTAAACCTGGTTTCGATCAATATTTTAGTCGATAACACCGGTTAGGTCTGGGTTAGGACTGGGTTATGCATTCACATCGCTCATGATTCTGCCTTCATCGCATTCTTGTTCGCCAGAACCTGGGTTTTTTCGGGTTTGAATCACGTAGTAATGTGGTACCACACTGAAACAGACAATTAAACCTGGATACGATCCACATTTTAGAGGATAACACCGGTTAGGTCTGGGTTAGGACTGGGTTATGCCCAAATCTGGCTCATGATTTTGCCTTCTTCGCATACCTGTTGGCCAGATCCTGGGTTTTTTCGGGTTTGTATCACGTAGTAATGTGGTACCACACTGAAACAGACAATTAAACCTGGATTCGATCCACACTTTATAGGATAACACCGGTTAGGTCTGGGTTAGGACTGGGTTATGCCCGCATCTGGCTCATGATTTTGCCTTCTTCGCATACTTGTTGTCCAGATCCTGGGTTTTTTCGGGTTTGAATCACGTAGTAATGTGGTACCACACTGAAACAGACAATTAAACCTGGATACGATCCACATTTTAGAGGATAACACCGGTTAGGTCTGGGTTAGGTCCGGATTATGCCCGTATCTCGCTCGTGATTCTGCCGTCATCGCACTCTTGTTCGCCAGAACCTGGGTTTTTCGGGGTTGAATCACGTTGTAATGTGGTACCACACAGTAACAGTCAATTAAACCTGGATTCGATCCACACTTTATAGGATAACACCGGTTAGGTCTGGGTTAGGACTGGGTTATGCCCGCATCTCGCTCATGATTCTGCCTTCATCGCATTCTTGTTCGCCAGAACCTGGGTTTTTCGGGGTTGAATCGCGTAGTAATGTGGTACCACACAGTAACAGTCAATTAAACCTGGATTCGATCCACACTTTATAGGATAACACCGGTTAGGTCTGGGTTAGGACTGGGTTATGCCCGCATCTGGCTCATGATTTTGCCTTCTTCGCATACTTGTTGTCCAGATCCTGGGTTTTTTCGGGTTTGAATCACGTAGTAATGTGGTACCACACTGAAACAGACAATTAAACCTGGTTTCGATCCCCATTTTAGAGTATAACACCGGTTAGGTCTGGGTTAGGTCTGGGTTATGCCCGCATCTTGCTCATGATTCTGCCTTCATCGCATTCTTGTTCGCCAGAACCTGGGTTTTTTCGGGTTTCAATCACGTAGTAATGTGTTACCACACAGGTAACAGTCAATTAAACCTGGATTCGGTCAGTATTTTAGAGGATAAAACCGGTTAGGTCTGGGTTAGGTCCGGATTATGCCCGTATCTCGCTCATGATTCTGCCTTCATCGCACTCTTGTTCGCCAGAATCTGGGTTTTTTCGGGTTTGATTCACGTAGTAATGTAGTACCACACTGAAACAGTCAATTAAACCTGGTTTCGATTCACATTTTAGAGGATAACACCGGTTAGGTCTGGGTTAGGTCTGGGTTATGCCCGCATCTGGCACATGATTTTGCCTTCTTCGCATGCTTGTTGGCCAGATCCTGGGTTTTTTCTGGTTTGAATCACGTAGTAATGTGGTACCACACTGAAACAGACAATAAAACGAGGTTTCGATCAGTATTTTCGAGAAAACACCGGTTAGGTCTGGGTTATGCCCGCATCTGGCTGTTGATTTTGACGTTTCCGTATACTTGTTGGCCAGATCCTTGGTTTTCCCTGGTTTGAATCACGTACTAATGTGATACCGCACTGAAACAGTCAATTAAACCTGGTTTCGATCAATATTTTAGAGGAGAACACCGGTTAGGTCTGGGTTAGGACTGGGTTATGCCCGCATCTGGCTCATGATTTTGCCTTCTTCGCATACTTGTTGGCCAGATCCTGGGTTTTTTCGGGTTTGAATCACGTAGTAATGTGGTACCACACTGAAACAGACAATTAAACCTGCTTTTGATCCACATTTTAGAGGATAACACCGGTTAGGTCTGGGTTAGGTCTGGGTTATGCCCGCATCTGGCACATGATTTTGTCTTCTTCGCATGCTTGTTGGCCAGATCCTGGGTTTTTTTCTGGTTTGAATCACGTAGTAATGTGGTACCACACTGAAACAGACAATGAAACGAGGTATCGATCAATATTTTAGAGGATAACACCGGTTAGGTCTGGGTTATGCGCGCATCTGGCTCTTGATTTTGACTTTTCCGCATACTTGTTGGCCAGATCCTTGGTTTTCCCTGGTTTGAATCACGTAGTAATGTGATACCGCACTGAAACAGTCAATTAAACCTGTTTTCGATCAATATTTTAGAGGATAACACCGGTTAGGCCTGGGTTAGGACTGGGTTATGCCCGCATCTGGCTCATGATTTTGCCTTCTTCGCATACTTGTTGGCCAGATCCTAGGTTATTTTCTAGTTTGAATCACGTAGTAATGTGGTACCACACTGAAACAGACAATTAAACCTGGTTTCGATCCACATTTTAGAGGATAACACCGGCTAGGTCTGGGTTACGACTGGGTTACACCCGCATCTAACTCATGATTTTGCCTTCTTCGCATACTTGTTGGCCAGATCCTGGGTTTTTTCGGGTTTGAATCACGTAGTAATGTGGTACCACACAGTAACAGCCAATTAAACCTGGATTCGATCCACATTTTATAGGATAACACCGGTTAGGTCTGGGTTAGGACTGGGTTATGCCCGCATCTGGCTCATGATTTTGCCTTCTTCGCATACTTGTTGGCCAGATCCTGGGTTTTTGGGGTTTGAATCACGCAGTAATGTGGTACTACATTGAAACAGTCAATTAAACCTGGATTCGATCCACATTTTATAGGATAACACCGGTTAGGTCTGGGTTAGGTCCGGATTATGCCCATATCTCGCTCATGATTCTGCCTTCATCGCACTCTTGTTCGCCAGAACCTGGGTTTTTTCGGGTTTGAATCACGTAGTAATGTGGTACCACACAGTAACAGTCAATTAAACTTGGTTTCGATCAATGTTTTAAAGGATAACACCGGTTAGGTCTGGGTTATGTCCGCATCTGGCTCATGATTTTGCTTTCGTCGCATACTTGTTGGCCAGATCCTGGGTTTTTTCGGGTTTGAATCACGTAGTAATGTGGTACCACATTGAAACAGTCAATTAAACCTGGTTTCGATCCACATTTTATAGGATAACACCGGTTAGGTCTGGGATAGGTATGGGTTATGCCCGCATCTGGCTCATGATTTTGCCTTCTTCGCATACTTGTTGGCCAGATCCTGGGTTTTTGGGGTTTGAATCACGCAGTAATGTGGTACTACATTGAAACAGTCAATTAAACCTGGATTCGATCCACATTTTATAGGATAACACCGGCTAGGTCTGGGTTACGACTGGGTTACACCCGCATCTAACTCATGATTTTGCCTTCTTCGCATACTTGTTGGCCAGATCCTGGGTTTTTGGGGTTTGAATCACGCAGTAATGTGGTACTACATTGAAACAGTCAATTAAACCTGGTTTCGATCAATATTTTAGAGGATAAAACCGGTTAGGTCTGGATTATGCCCGCATCTGGTACATGATTTTGCCTTGTTCGCATGCTTGTTGGATAGATCCTGGGGTTTTTCCTGTTTGAATCACGCAGTAATGTGGTACTACATTGAAACAGTCAATTAAACCTGGTTTCGATCCACATTTTATAGGATAACACCGGTTAGGTCTGGGTTAGGTCTGGGTCATGCCCGCATCTGGCTCATGATTTTGACTTCTTCGCATACTTGTTGGCCAGATCCTGGGTTTTTTCGGGTTTGAATCACGTAGTAATGTGGAACCACTCTGAAACAGTCAACTAAACCTGGTTTGGATCCACATTTTAGAGGATAACACCGGTTAGGTCTGGGTTAGGTCTGGATTATGCCCGCATCTGGCTCATGATTTTGCCTTTTCCGCATACTTGTTGGCCAGAACCTGGGTCTTTGGGGTTTGAATCACGTAGTAATGTGGTACCACACAGTAACAGTCAATTAAACCTGGATTCGATCCACATTTTAAAGGATAACACC
This sequence comes from Colletes latitarsis, assembly GCF_051014445.1. Lineage (NCBI taxonomy): Eukaryota > Metazoa > Arthropoda > Insecta > Hymenoptera > Colletidae > Colletes > Colletes latitarsis. The sequence continues at coordinate 10,232,158 of NC_135147.1, forward strand.
GGTTAGGTCTGGGATAGGTATGGGTTATGTCCGCATCTGGTTCATGATTTTGCTTTCTTCGCATACTTGTTGGCCAGATCCTGGGTTTTTTCGGGTTTGATTCACGTAGTAATGTGGTACCACACTGAAACAGTCAATTAAACCTGGTTTCGATCCACATTTTAGAGGATAACACCGGTTAGGTCTGGGTTAGATCTGGGTTATGCCCGCATCTCGCTCATGATTCTGCCTTCATCGCATTCTTGTTCGCCAGAACCTGGGTTTTTTCGGGTTTGAATCACGTAGTAATGTGGTACCACACAGTAACAGTCAATTAAACCTGGATTCGATCAATATTTTATAGGATAACACCGGTTAGGTCTGGGATAGGTATGGGTTATGTCCGCATCTGGCTCATGATTTTGCATTCTTCGCATACTTGTGGCCAGATCCTGGGTTTTTTCGTGTTTGAATCACGTAGTAATGTGGTACCACACTGAAACAGTCAATTAAACCTGGTTTCGATCCAAATTTTAGAGGAAAACACCGGTTAGGTCTCGGTTAGGTCTGGGTTATACCCGCATCTCGCTCATGATTCTGCCTTCATCGCATTCTTGTTCGCCAGAATCTGGGTTTTTTCGGGTTTGAATCACGTAGTAATGTGGTACCACATTGAACCAGTCAATTAAACCTGGTTTCGATCCACATTTTATAGGACAACACCGGTTAGGTCTGGGATAGGTATGGGTTATGTCCGCATCTGGCTCATGATTTTGCCTTCTTCGCATACTTGTTGGCCAGATCCTGGGTTTTTGGGGTTTGAATCACGCAGTAATGTGGTACTACATTGAAACAGTCAATTAAACCTGGTTTCGATCAATATTTTAGAGGATAAAACCGGTTAGGTCTGGATTATGCCCGCATCTGGTACATGATTTTGCCTTGTTCGCATGCTTGTTGGATAGATCCTGGGTTTTTTCCTGTTTGAATCACGCAGTAATGTGGTACTACGTTGAAACAGTCAATTAAACCTGGTTTCGATCCACATTTTATAGGATAACACCGGTTAGGTCTGGGTTAGGTCTGGGTTATGCCCGCATCTGGCTCATGATTTTGCCTTCTTCGCATACTTGTTGGCCAGATCCTGGGTTTTTTCGGGTTTGAATCACGTAGTAATGTGGTACCACACTGAGACAGTCAACTAAACCTGGTTTCGATCCACATTTTAGAGGATAACACCGGTTAGGTCTGGGATAGGTATGGGTTATGTCCGCATCTGGCTCATGATTCTGCCTTCATCGCATTCTTGTTCGCCAGAACCTGGGTTTTTTCGGGTTTGAATCACGTAGTAATGTGGTACCACACAGTAACAGCCAATTAAACCTGGATTCGATCCACATTTTATAGGATAACACCGTTTAGGTCTGGGTTAGGACTGGGTTATGCCCGCATCCGGCTCATGATTTTGCCTTCTTCGCATACTTGTTGGCCAGATCCTGGGTTTTTGGGGTTTGAATCACGCAGTAATGTGGTACTACATTGAAACAGTCAATTAAACCTGGTTTCGATCAATATTTTAGAGGATAAAACCGGTTAGGTCTGGATTATGCCCGCATCTGGTACATGATTTTGCCTTGTTCGCATGCTTGTTGGATAGATCCTGGGGTTTTCCTGTTTGAATCACGCAGTAATGTGGTACTACATTGAAACAGTCAATTAAACCTGGTTTCGATCCACATTTTATAGGATAACACCGGTTAGGTCTGGGTTAGGTCTGGGTCATGCCCGCATCTGGCTCATGATTTTGACTTCTTCGCATACTTGTTGGCCAGATCCTGGGTTTTTTCGGGTTTGAATCACGTAGTAATGTGGAACCACTCTGAAACAGTCAACTAAACCTGGTTTGGATCCACATTTTAGAGGATAACACCGGTTAGGTCTGGGTTAGGTCTGGATTATGCCCGCATCTGGCTCATGATTTTGCCTTTTCCGCATACTTGTTGGCCAGAACCTGGGTTTTTGGGGTTTGAATCACGTAGTAATGTGGTACCACACAGTAACAGTCAATTAAACCTGGATTCGATCCACATTTTATAGGATAACACCGGTTAGGTCTGGGATGGGTATGGGTTATGTCCGCATCTGGCTCATGATTTTGCTTTCTTCGCATACTTGTTGGCCAGATCCTGGGTTTTTTCGGGTTTGATTCACGTAGTATTGTGGTACCACACTGAAACAGTCATTTAAACCTGGTTTCGATCCACATTTTAGAGGATAACACCGGTTAGGTCTGGATTAGATCTGGGTTATGCCCGCATCTCGCTCATGATTCTGCCTTCATCGCATTCTTGTTCGCCAGAACCTGGGTTTTTTCGGGTTTGAATCACGTAGTAATGTGGTACCACACAGTAACAGTCAATTAAACCTGGATTCGATCAATATTTTATAGGATAACACCGGTTAGGTCTGGGATAGGTATGGGTTATGTCCGCATCTGGCTCATGATTTTGCATTCTTCGCATACTTGTTGGCCAGATCCTGGGTTTTTTCGTGTTTGAATCACGTAGTAATGTGGTACCACACTGAAACAGTCAATTAAGCCTGGTTTCGATCCAAATTTTAGAGGAAAACACCGGTTAGGTCTGGGTTAGATCTGGGTTATGCCCCCTCAGGGGCTGTGTCCGGCCAGATGTCCGGCGCAGTACGGGGCGTAGCGACCCCGCGGTACCTGATGCTAATCACACCGTAAGCCTCCTGTTGGTCGTCGCAACGACCCATTCACAATTCCAGTCTAGGTTTTGTGAATGGTACGTGACGGCAGGAGGACCGGGGGCCTTGGCTTAATCGCCTGGGCCGCGAGGATGGTAACTCTATAAATTACCCTCAAATCCTAAGTTATGGTGCGCGGCGATGGGATGCATGGTTGGGAGAGAAGGCCCAATCCCTAGCGACCACCTCCGGGGGCACCTGCCGAACCCCCGGAGTATTAGGCTTCCCCAGGCAAGGCGGCTCTGCCTGGGGTGACCTCCTTTCCGACCATACTCGTGGGAACAAGTATGGAGAATATTCAATGAAAAACAAACAGGACTGGCAAATTTGATAGCGGACTGGCACTCATAACGGCAAACGACATGGCAACGGATGGACCACTTCCTGGTGGGGTTAATCCCACGGTCAGGAGTGTTGAGGTGAATCTTGGGGGTAAAGCTGACCTTCTTAGTGTCAGCCCAGCCCCAGTCGTCAGCCTTGAGCGGCTACCTGCAACAGGGTGGCGCAAGGCGGGGAGAGAGTCGCCACCCCGCAAGAGGCATGGTGCCGAGGGCTCGCAGCTCTTGGTCGGCGACGCAGCCCTGAGGGAAGAGGAGGAAACGTCGGGCGTCGGTGAGACCGTCACAAACCCCGTCCCCGACGTTGACTCGCAGGATGGCGACGAATGGGCGCCTAATCCTTGCACCGGAGATGAGGCTGAGAGTATTGACGGCAGCGAGGAGGATTACGGGCCCGACAAGAGGAAGAGGTAGGGCCCCGGTGCAGGGAGACCAAGGGGAATTTTCGTGGACCCAAGGAAATTGGGTCCCGGAATGAAGAGCTTGCCCAAGCAGGCGGACCTCCGGAACATAGCGGAGGTCATGAGGACGGACGAGCTCCTGGGTCGGCTGAAGGAGCAGCTGGAGTCCGTCGTCCGTGTGGCAGACACTGCTAGCCACCTAAAGACGACGGACATCCGTGGGCTCCGTTTGGCAGCGCGGGTGGCGATGGTCAGCGCCGAGGAACTTCACGGCAGAGCTGACCGCGCCGAAAACCCAAACAGGCCGGCCCGGGAAGTTGTCATTCGCCAAGGCGAATGGGAGAGGAGGGCGAAGGCCCTCGAGAAGAGGCTGGAGGTGGCCGATTCCACCGCCACCACCCTGTCGGAAACTGTCAGGGTAAAAGATAGGGAATTGGAGCACCTCAGGCGGGAACTTGGACGCCTGAGATTCAAAGAGGAGCAGCGTGGTCTGCTGAGGGCGGGCGAGGTGGTGACCGACGTGACGCCGCCGGATCACGTGCTGCCTTTTGCCCCTCGGCCGCGGCGGAAGGATCTCCTTCCGTCCACTTTTGCCGGGGGGGACACCAGTATGGAGGTCGAGACGGCGGTCCTTGGACCGTCGTCCGCAGAGCGTCCCGCCCCGATTGAGACGGAGAGTCCCGCCTCCGGAAACCCTTTGTTGGTCATGATGACCGAAGTCGTACAAAGGGTTTCCGAAATGGCGGGGCACGTATCGGAAGTGGAACGGAAGTTTGATGCCCGTTTTGAGGCAGTATGGCGGGCAGTGTCTCGCCCGCCATTGGGAAAGGTTCCGCTTCTTCCTCCCGCATCCGTGGGGGCAACCTCTGCCCCGCCGAGCTCGGCGAAAGGCGATAAGCCGGCGGGGACAGATCAGACAAGGGGGAAACCCAAGGGGGCAGCGCGGGGAAACCTTGGCACTGGGTCTGCCCCCGTCAAAATGCCTGCGGCACCCCCGAAATCAACCACGGGGAAGAAAGCCGCTGGTAAGGTAAAGCCGGCGGCTGAAGATGTGGAAGTGTCTAAGCCGTCCGCCCCGAAGTCTCAGGCGCCACCGAAGGCAAGACGAGGAGCCCCTCCTCCACCTGTCAAGGTAGATAGCAGCAAGTCCGCTCTGCCCGACAAGGACACCGGCGCGAAGTCCATCGTTGCCTCAGCCCCCACCAACGATGGGCAGGGATCCTGGGCTGAGGTAGTGAAGAAGGGCAAGAAGAAGGGCGGCGTGAAGGGTGCAGCTCTTGCCGCATCCTCCTATAAAGGCGGGAAATCACCCGTAGCCAGTCGGCCAGCCGCCACTACTGCGGCAGTCAGCAAGAGGAAGATGTGCGCCCCGTCAGCGGCAGTCAAGTTACCGAGACTGCCGAAGAATGCAGCAGTCTCGGTGACCGCCGCCACCGGACGTGAAGGAGAATTGGGCCCCCTCATCAATAGGGTGATGCCCGGGATCTGTTATGATCTCGGGATCACCGGGATGCGCCCCACCAGGGCAGTCACCGGGGCGCTCTTATTAGCGATCCCCGGTGAGAAGGGCAGAGAGAAGGCGACCGCCCTGAGGGCGCGTCTTGAGGGGGCCCTCGAGGTGGAGGGTGTTAGGGTGGCTTGCCCCCAGAAGCAGGCCGAGTTACGAGTTACCGGCCTGTCGGAGGCAGCCACCCAGCAGACTGTGAGGGAGGCCCTTGCCACAGCCGGGGGTTGCGGCGCTGCGGAGGTCAACGTTGGTGACCTCCGCAGAGACAGCTCGGGCATGTATACGGCATGGGCCCGCTGTCCCCTTCGCGCCGCAACCAAGCTCGCGAAGTCCGGCCGATTAATGGTCGGCTTCTTCGAGGCCCGGCTGGCAGTGCTCGCCGCGAGGCCGCTGCAGTGCCACCGTTGCCTAGAATTCGGTCATGTCAGGCAGCGGTGCACTAGCACCATAGATCGCAGCGGCCTCTGTTACCGTTGCGGGGGGGCCTCCCACACAGCCAGAGAGTGTACGGCCGCCCCAAAATGCCCCCTTTGTGTAGGCTTGGGGCGGCCAGCTGATCACCGAATGGGTGGGGCGGCGTGCCGTCCCCCCAAACGGAAGGGGAAGAATGGGAAGGGGATGGGTGTGCCCCCATCCACGGTGCCGGCTGGTGTTGAGCCGGCACCGCTGTCCGTCGCGATGGAGGTCCAGGGGGCGGCTTATTCCCAGCCGTCCCCTGCTGTGGTGTCGGGGGTTACTCCCGCCCCAGCACCTGTCGCAACGGCAGTGAAGGTGGTGGGGTGTCCACACGCACCCCTACCGGTGGCGGAGATGATGGAGGTGGACGTGGCGCCTTGCGACTCGGCGCCTTGCGACTCGGCGCCTTGCGACTCGGCGCCCTCCACCTCCACGGAAGCGGAAGGTGTGATGTCTGGTGGGGGTGCTGCAGAGCCCCCACCACAGGCGGCAGCACAGTCACCGTGCGGGTCGGAGCCCCTTAGCAGGGGGGTGATGGCCTCGTACGGCGGCAAAGATCCGGGGCGCGCAGAAGCGTCCCTAAGCGCTGGAAGGAGAGGCCTGGAGGAGGCCGCGACTGAGACCCGATAATGTCTCAACGCCTCCTCCAGGTCACTTTGAACCACTGCCGGGGGGCTCAGGATCTCATGCTCCAAACCCTCCGGCAGTGGAACATCGGGATGGCCGTGATCGCCGAGCCCTATCGTGTCCCCAAACACCCCGCTTGGGTGGGGGACCATAACGGGGTCTCGGCGATCACCTGGCAGTACGGGCGTGGCACGTTGCCGTGCTCCGTAGTGGGGAGGGGCCACGGGTTCGTGGCGATTAAGTGGGGGGACCTTATGGTTGCCGGGTGTTACGCGTCGCCCGCTATGGGCCTCAGCGATTTTGAGGCGTACCTCGACGAGGTGGGGAGATGCATCTCCCCACATCTCGCCAGTGGGGTACTCGTCCTGGGTGATTTCAATGCCCACGCTGCAGCGTGGGGCTGCCCCAGGACGACCGTCAAGGGCGACGCGATGCTCGTATGGGCGGCGGGTCACGGCCTCGTAGTGTTGAATGAGGGGGCCGTGAGCACGTGCGTGCACGCGCGGGGCGAGTCGATCATCGACATATCGTTGGCGAGCCCCGCCATAGCGCGCCGTGTGTCCGAGTGGAGGGTCGCAGAAGAGGTGGCCACGTTAAGCGACCACCTCTATATTACGTTCTCCGTATCCGCGACCCCCGGCGTAAATGGACCCCGCCAACCGGGCAGGGATGCACACCCGGCGCCACGCTGGTCCGTCAAGAGGCTGGACCCGGACGCCCTTGCGATGGCAGCCTCCGTTGTGGCATGGCAGGAGATGCCACGCCGGACCATCGGCAATCCATCTGCCGGGGCGAGTTGGTTCCGGGAGACTATGACGTCGTCGTGTGACGCAGTCATGCCCCGGGCCACCGCCCCAAGCCGTGGGGGGTCCGTGTACTGGTGGTCGGGCGAGATCGAGGACTTACGCACTCGGTGCGTCCTCGCTCGACGCCGGTACACCCGCGCCAGGAGACGGCGCGGGGCGACGGAGGCAGAGGTGGTGGGGTTGCGCGGGGAATTTTCCCTGGCGCGCAGAACCCTCCGCCGGGCCATCGCGACCGCGAAAGCCCAGGCATGGACGGAGCTCCTCGGCTCTCTGGATGCAAATCCATGGGGGCGCCCCTATCATATGGTCGCAGGCAAGATGCGATCATGGGCGCCCCCGGTCACAGAGAGCCTCGACCCCCAGCTGCTCGGGGAAACTATGCGCGTCCTCTTCCCCGTTGGGGGAGAGGCGTTTCTGCATCCCCCCGAGCCACAGCCGGATCACCCGCCTTGGTGGGCCGACGAACTGGGGGTTTCTGAGGAGGAGCTGGCCAGGGCCGTCCGGAGAATGGCTGCCAAGAAGACGGCACCAGGACCGGACGGCATACCTGGCAGGGCCTGGGCAGTAGCGGTGGGCGTTCTGGAGGCCGGGCTGATAAGCGTCTTTGACGCGTGCCTGCGGACCGGTCAGTTCCCCCCCATATGGAAGGTGGCGAGGTTGGTCCTCCTCCACAAACCAGGGAAGCCCGCGGATTCTCCATCCGCGTTCCGTCCTATTTGCCTATTGGACGAGGCTGGAAAGCTCCTCGAGCGGGTCATTGTATCCCGTCTCGAGGGGCACCTGTCCCGCGTCGGCCCCGATCTGGCCGACCGACAGTTCGGCTTTCGCCGGGGCCGCTCCACAGTCGACGCCATAGCGACAGTGCGGACCCTGGCGGAATCGGCAATCTCCCGGGGGGTGTGGCGTTGGCAGTCTCGTTGGACATAGCCAACGCCTTTAACACCGTCTCCTGGGGGGCGATAAGTCGGGCACTTCAGTACCACCGGGTGCCCGCCTATCTATGCCGACTGATTGGGGATTATCTGCGGGGCAGGGTAGTCCAATATCCGGGTCGGAACGGGATGGAGCAGAGAGCGGTGCACCGCGGGGTTCCACAGGGGTCGGTCCTCGGGCCGCTCCTGTGGAACTTGGCGTATGACGCGGTGCTGCGGGCTGATCTCCCCGTCGGTGTGTCGTTGGTATGTTACGCCGACGACACCCTGGTGATAGCCGGCGGGGATACGTGGAGGAGGGCAGTGGCCCTCGCGGAGGAAGGGACGGCACGAGTCGTTGCCGAAGTAGAGCGTCTGGGGTTGCGCGTGGCACCCCAGAAGACCGAGGCCATCTGGCTGTGTAACGTCAGTGGTCGCGGGGTGCCGCGCCAGGCGTCTCTACGGGTGGGCGGAGCCCAAGTCGGGGTGGGGCGCCGGATGAAGTATTTGGGCCTCACCCTCGACAGCTACTGGCGTTTCGGGCATCATTTGGAAGACTTGGGTCCCCGTATTGAAAGGGCAGCGGCCGCGTTAGGCCGCATAATGCCAAATCTCGGGGGGCCCAACATGGCGGCACGGCGGCTGTATTTGGGAGTCGTCCGGTCCATGGCGCTTTATGACGCGCCGATATGGGCCGGCGGTCTGATGGCAAATCGGCGGGGTGCATTTGTGCTCCGTCGGTTACAGAGGTTGGTCGCCATCAGAGTCGTGCGGGGTTATCGCACGATCTCCTACACAGCCGCCACCTTGCTGGCGGGTTCCGCACCGTTTCACCTGCTGGCGAAAATGGACGCAGAGGTCTATCAAAGCCTCCGCGACCTTCGCCAGCGGGGCGTGGACCCGCACGGCGAGGAGGCCGCCAGGGCCCGAAGCCAGGCGCGGCGACGCGTCTATAGTCGGTGCCTGGTCTGGTTATCGAAGCCAGACCAGCGGGATGATCGCGTTGCCGCGGCGGTCCGCCCAGTGTTTTATGCCTGGGTGGGCCGTAGCTGGGGTACGCCCACCTACCGTCTGACACAGGTACTGACCGGACACGGTTGCTTCGGTCAGTACCTGCATCGGATAGGGCGGGAGGCGACGGCTGCGTGCCGTCACTGCAGGGGAAGGGAGGACACCGCGCAGCACACGCTGGAGTTTTGCCCGGCGTGGGCCGTCCAGCGCGGTGTCCTCGTTAGAGCGATTGGAGCGGACCTCTCGCTGCCGGCCGTCATACGTGCAATGGTCGGCAGCGAGGAGGCGTGGGCGGCCATGGCCTTGTTTTGTGAAGAGGTCATGGCCGCCAAGGAGGACGCCGAAAGGGCGCGTGAGGAGGTGGGGGGCAGGCGGCGACGTCGACCGTAAGACCCTCCACCGCTCCCCGTGACAGGGGGAGCGCGATGGGGTCGGTGATGGTGTTTTGTGGTGCGAGGTGAGGGACTTTATTCCCTCATTCCCCCTCGCACCCAGCCCATCACCGTACCGGGAGCCCGTGGCAGGGGCCCCGTACAGCGGGGGCGGCAGTGTTAGCCGGCCCCGCAGCCGTGGTCGCGATCGGGTGGGGGCCCGGTCGCGGCTAGCAGCAACGGCACGAGTGGGGGCGACGTCGCGTGTGACCGTGTGGCGTCGCCGGGGGGCAATCAGTTTCGTTTGCCCCCCATTGGGGGAGGAGGATCAGATCTCCTCTCCCGGGAAGGGCCCGTAGTAGGGCGTTGCGTCAACGGGGAGAGTCACGGTAGTATCGCTAGTTTGGTTCCCGTGACTCTCCCCAGATAAAGGGCGCAGGCGGTCACCGTGGTGTTTTAGCCGGTAAGAGTCCGGCACTACCCCGGCCTCCCCCCCAGGGAACCGGGGTGTCCATGAGGATTTCACCACGTTAAAAAAAAAAAAAAAAAAAAAGATCTGGGTTATGCCCGCATCTCGCTCATGATTCTGCCTTCATCGCATTCTTGTTCGCCAGAACCTGGGTTTTTTCGGATTTGAATCACGTAGTAATGTGGTACCACACTGAAACAGACAATTAAACGAGGTTTCGATTAATATTTTAGAGGATAACACCGGTTAGGTCTGGGTTATGCCCGCATCAGGCTCATGATTTTGCCTTCTTCGCATACTTGTTGGCCAGATCCTGGGTTTTTTCGGGTTTGAATCACGTAATAATGTGGTACCACACAGTAACAGTCAATTAAACCTGGATTCGATCCTCATTTTATAGGATAACACCGGTTAGGTCTGGGATAGGTATGGGTTATGTCCGCATCTCGCTCATGATTCTGCCTTCATCGCATTCTTGTTCACCAGAACCTGGGTTTTTTCGGGTTTGAATCACGTAGTAATGTGGTACCACACAGTAACAGTCAATTAAACCTGGATTCGATCCACATTTTAGAGGATAACACCGGTTAGGTCTGGGATAGGTATGGGTTATGTCCGCATCTGGCTCATGATTTTGCCTTGTTCGCATGCTTGTTGGCCAGATCCTAGGTTTTTTTCTAGTTTGAATCACGTAGTAATGTGGTACCACACTGAAACAGACAATTAAACCTGGTTTCGATCAATATTTTAGAGGATAAAACCGGTTAGGTCTGGATTATGCCCGCATCTGGTACATGATTTTGCCTTTTTCGCATATTTGTTGGACAGATCCTGGGTTTTTTCGGGTTTGAATCACGTAGTAGTGTGATACCACACTGAAGCAGTCAATTAAGCCTGGTTTCGATCAATATTTTAGAGGATAACACCGGTTGGGTCTGGGTTAGGTCTGGGTTATGCCCGCATCTGGCTCATGATTTTGCCTTTTCCGCATACTTGTTGGCCAGATCCTGGGTTTTTTTCTGGCTTGAATCACGTAGTAATGTGGTACCACACTGAAACAGACAATTAAACCTGGTTTCGATCAATATTTTAGAGGATAAAACCGGTTAGGTCTGGATTATGCCCGCATCTGGTACATGATTTTGCCTTTTTCGCATATTTGTTGGACAGATCCTGGGTTTTCCCTGGTTTGAATCACGTAGTAATGTGACACCGCACTGAAACAGTCAATTAAACCTGGTTTCGATGAATATTTTAGAGGATAACACCGGTTAGGTTTGGGTTAGGTCAGGGTTATGCCCGCTTCTCGCTCATGTTTCAGCCTTCATCGCATACTTGTGTGCCAGATCCTTGGTCCTGTCTGGTTTGAATCACGTAGTAATGTGGTACCACACAGTAACAGTCAATTAAACTTGGTTTCGATCAATGTTTTAAAGGATAACACCGGTTAGGTCTGGGTTATGCCCGCATCTGGCTCATGATTTTGCCTTTTTCGCATGCTTGTTAGCCAGATCCTGGGTTTTTTCGGGTTTGAATCATGTAGTAGTGTGATACCACACTGAAACAGTCAATTAAACCTGGTTTCGTTCCACATTTTATAGGATAACACCGGTTAGGTCTGGGATAAGTATGGGTTATGCCCGCATCTGGCACATGATTTGCCTTCTTCGCATGCTTGTTGGCCAGATCCTAGGTTTTTTTCTAGTTTGAATCACGTAGTAATGTGGTACCACACTGAAACAGACAATTAAACCTGGTTTCGATCAATATTTTAGAGGATAACACCGGTTAGGTCTGGGTTAGATCTGGGTTATGCCCGCACATCGCTCATGATTCTGCCTTCTTCGCATGCTTGTTGGTCAGATCCTGGGTTTTTTTCTGTTTTGAATCACGTAGTAATGTGGTACCACACTGAAACAGACAATTAAACCTGGTTTCGATGAATATTTTAGAGGATAACACCGGTTAGGTTTGGGTTAGGTCAGGGTTATGCCCGCTTCTCGCTCATGTTTCTGCCTTCATCGCATACTTGTTGGCCAGATCCTTGGTCCTGTCTGGTTTGAATCACGTAGTAATGTGGTACCACACAGTAACAGTCAATTAAACTTGGTTTCGATCAATGTTTTAAAGGATAACACCGGTTAGGTCTGGGTTATGCCCGCATTTGTCTCATGATTTTGCCTTTTTCGCATGCTTGTTAGCCAGATCCTGGGTTTTTTCGGGTTTGAATCATGTAGTAGTGTGATACCACACTGAAGCAGTCAATTAAGCCTGGTTTCGATCAGTAGCTTACAGGAAAACACCGGTTAGGTCTAGGTTAGGTCTGGGTTATGCCCCCAACTGGCTCATGATTTTGCATTTTTCATATACTTGTTGGATAGATCCTGGGTTTTTTCCTGTTTGAATCACGCAGTAATGTGGTACCACATTGAAACAGTCAATTAAACCTGGTTTCGATCCGCATTTTAGAGGATAACACCGGTTAGGTCTGGGTTAGGTCTGGGTTATGCCTTCATCTGGCTCATGATTTTGCCTTTTCCGCATACTTGTTGGCCAGATCCTGGATTTTTTCTGGTTTGAATCAAGTAGTAACGTGGTACCACACTGAAATAATCAACTAAACCTGTTTTCGATGAATATTTTAGAGGATATCACCGGTTAGGTCTGGCCAGAAATGATATTTTCGGTAAGGAATTTTTTTCTCGAAACTGAGTATGATTTCGTGGATATGTCTGTTGACCAAAAATGCTTGTAACCGACCCCTGCAACCAAGAATAATTTTTTCAGAGTGATTTGAAATTTTTGAAATTCTCTAATAGCGTTTTAACGACGCCTCAGTCGAGAAATTGATATTCCTAATTTTCGTCTTATTTTGGCTTTTAGAATCTCCCATTAAAATTTTTCCCAGGGGTGACCAAACACCCTGTATATATCTATTAGTCCTGAAATATTATTAAATCAATATTAATCAAATTACACCTTGACCGAATTCATTTCAATCCCCACACCAATATATATTGCGTGTAACCCATAAATGGTTGAGAATGGAGTCACCTTTCCCATACTGGTATTATTAGATGGTCGCAGGTCCTGCATAAATTTCAATTTACATCATTTTTGTTTTGAGTAAACTCATTTTACTTTTTTGTATATTACCTAATGCAATTCATATTCTCCAGCCATGCGATGTAGGAATATTTAGACGATTAAAAGTTGCATGGCGAAAGGTAGTACAGGAACATAGACAAAGTACGTAGGTAGACTAAACCCATTACGAAGGTGAATTTCGCACCAATATTTCATACCATATATAAATTCCATGAAGACGGAGATCTTTATAAATGCTTTTAAAGCTTGTGGTGGCCTATGACCGTTTAACTCAAATACAATTTACTACACAAAACGTATTTCAGAAAGAAGAAAATAAATTAGAATTCATGTCGTCAGATGAAACTGACATCAATGACAGCAATATAAGTAGTTTTACATAGCATTCAAGAGCATATTCCAGATGATCTGAAAGAATTATTTGAAATAGCTTGTGCAAGTAATCTCTGTTTCCAGAGAGGGGAACAACTTTGTTTTCTATATAGAAAATATTAAAATACAATCGGGACACAACTAAGACACAACTTAATAACTCGCAGAGAGAAAGCACTGCTGATGTTCAACGCAGTGCAGTTCATAGTAACAGTAAAACCAATACCAGTGTAGAAGACTAATTTAACAATGTTTCGCTAGAAGAAACTAATATACGATATACTGATCATTAATTAACTTTAATATTTCATGACAATGATGCTTTTACTTTTTTCTAATGAGAATTGTTTTGTTTCTGATAGTATTGAAACTGAAAATATTAATTTTAAAGAAATAGTTCATAATAATGTCTTTACTTCTAATGGGAATTGTTTTGTTTCCGATGGTACTGAAATCAAACTACATTAATTCTACAATATTACCATTACATTACGGTTGAAGAACATGAATTCATCCAACGTTCTCGTAAAGACAAAGATTCTTCAGAATCTATTCTGGATAAGCATTATCAACATTATCAAAAAATTGAAAAAACAACAAAGAAAAGAAAAGAAATATAGTTTATATACAATTGATAACCAGGAAAAAGAGAAACAAAGAATGAAAGAAGAACGATTAGAAAAGAAAAAAACAAGCCGAGGAATTAAAAGAAGAAAAGCTATTGAAAAAAGAAAGAAAAACAGAAAAATGAAAAGGAAAAGGAGAAAGAAAATCAAGACGAAGAGAAGGAGAAATGTAAAACTCAAACTAAAAATAAAAATAAAGTTAAGAACGTGAAAAGAAAATAATAAATAAGATTATTTTGTGTGTGTGTTTTTTACAGGGTGAATGTAGTAACTGAACCAGGTGGTTATGACTATGCAAGATTTTTATTAGCATCTTTTTCAAACTCCACTTGGAACAAGGCTGTACGTATGTATGTATGGGATTATCAGGAACCGTGTTTGTTCGTTAATCGGCACATCAAGCGGCACACTCGTATTTATTTCGTTAAACACAGTCACACCTACTACGTACTTTTCAATCTTTCTCTCTTCCGTGCCGTCTTTTCTCACTTTCTGGGTTATTCACCCATCAGCTGTTCGGCCGTACGCTCGCCGCGTGTTGACGGCTTTTTCGGCGGTAACCGTCTTCGCTCGTGCAAGCTCGTGGACAGCGAACGATTCGCTGTTCGGCCAAAAATTCGTGCGCGATTTAATAATTTTTAACTGCACGGTTCCCTACATACAGGGTGTTCGGCCACCCATGGGAAAAATTTTAATGGGGGATTCTAGATGCCAAAATACGAAAATACAGACGAAAATCAAGAATACCAATTTGTTGATGGAGGCTCTGTTAAAAAGTTATTAATGTTTAAAGTTCCGCTCGTACTGAATTTTTTTCTCGAAAATGCGCAAGATTTCGGAGGTATGTCTATTCATAAAAAATGATTGTAACTGACCCTCGCAACTGAAAATAATTTTTCACAGAACGATTTGAAATCATTTTTTTTCGTCGAAAAATATAGGCACCTGATTAGATTTTCGGTAAGGAATTTTTTTCTCGAAAGTGCGCAGGATTTCGGGGGTATGTGTAATGACCAAAAATTATTGTAATTGACCCCTGCAACCGAAAATAATTTTTTTAGAACGATTTGAAAAATTTGTTTTTCGCCGAAAAATTTCAACACCTACCCGAATTTTTTTCTCGAAACTGAGTAGGATTTCGAATATATGTCTATTCACTAAAAATGCTTGTAATTTACCTCCGCAGCCGAAAATAATTTTTCCGGAACGATTTGAAACTTTTGAATTTAATTGTTAATAACTTTTTAACGAAGCCTCCATCAACAAATTGGTATTCTTGATTTTCGTCTTATTTTGGCCTCTAGAATCTCCTATTAAAATGTTTCCCAGGGCTGGCCGAACACCCTGTATACTACTATGTACTTATCAGTTTTTATTTTGTACTTTTGTAAAAATATTATATATTTATACAGGAAGAATCCAGTATGGGCCAGGATACAGCCTCATTCGAAGTAGAGTTTGAAAAAGATGCTAAGAAAAATCTTCCATAGTCACAATCTGGTTCAGTTACTTATATGTATATACACATAGAGGGTGTTCGGCCACCCCTGGGAGAAATTTTCATGGGGGATTCTAGAGGCCAAAATACGAAAATGCAGACGAAAATCAAGAATACCAATTTGCTGATAGAGGCTTCGTTAAAAAGTTATTAACAATTAAATTCAAAAATTTCAAATCGTTCTGGAAAAATTGTTTTCGGTTGCGGGGGTCAATTACAATCATTTTTGGTGAATGCACATACCTCCGAAATCTTACCCACTTTCGAGAAAAATATTCGAGAATGTGTGAAATTTTTTCGATGGAAAAAAAATTTCAAATCGTTCTAAAAGAATTATTTTCGGTTGCGGGGGTCAATTACAATCATTTTTGGTCATTACACATGCCCTCGGAATCCTACGCGCTTTCGAGAAAAAAATTCTTTACCGAAAATCTTATTAGATGCCTAAATTTTTCGACGAAAAAAAAAAAAAAATCTCAAATCGTTCTAGAAGAATTATTTTCGGTTGTGGGGGTCAATTGCAATCATTTTCGGTGAATAGACATACCCCCGAAATCCTACCCACTTTCTAGAAAAAAAATCGGCTAGGTGTGAAATTTTTTCGATGGAAAGAAAAAATTTCAAATCGTTTTGGAAAAATTATCTTCGGTTGCGGGGGTTACTTACAACTATTTTGGGTGAATAGTCATACCCCCCAAATCTTGCGCATTTTGGAGAAAGAAATTCTGTACGGGCGGAACTTTAAACGTTAATAACTTTTTAACAAAGCCTCCATCAACAAATTGGTATTCTTGATTTTCGTCTTATTTTGGCCTCTAGAATCCCCTGGGAGAAATTGTAATGGGAGATTCTAGAGGTTAAAGTAGGACGAAAATCAAGAATACCAATTTGTTGATGGAGGCTTCGACTAAACAAGTTATTGACGTTTAGAGTTCCGCTCGTGCTTTCGAATTTCTTTCTCGAAAATGCGCAGGATTTCGTATGTGGCATGTCTATTCACCGAAAATAATTGTAATTGACCCCCGAAATCGAAAGTAATTTTTTCAGAACGATTTGAAATTTTCTTTTTATTTCGTCGAAAAATTTAGGCACTGCCTGTCGATTTTTCTTAAAAATTCCTTTTTGATTTTTATTCAGTTTGTTTGTCGCCCGACAAAATAGTTGTTTAATAATACTCTTTTTGTAGGTGCCCATGAGCTCTACTCCCGAAAAAAAACGTTTCATTGAAATATATTCACTATTCACTATATCAGTAGTGGTTGCGGAGGCTGTTTGAAAATTTGACCAGTTATATGGGATTTTTCTCACTTTACGGGCTCAAGGAACAACTTTTCCAAGATTTCATTCATTAATCTCTACATATTCTCCATTAAAATATGCGTTGTGTTGCTGTTTGAAACATTAAAATCGTTCAATCCGTTCAGAAGTTATGATGTTTTAATGATTCGCATGAAAATTCGTGCAGATCTTTCTGTCTGGCCAGAAATGATATTTTCGGTAAGGTATTTTTTTCTCGAAACTGAGTATGATTTCGTGGATATGTCTGTTGGCCAAAAATGCTTGTAACCGACCCCTGCAACCAAAAATAATGTTTTCAGAGTGATTTGAAATTTTTGAAATTTTTTAATAGCGTTTTAACGACGCCTCAATCAACAAATTGATATGCTTAATTTTCGTCTTATTTTCGACTCTAGAATCTCCCATTGAAATTTTTCCCAGGGGTGGCCGAACAACACCTTGTATATGAAAAGATTGTACGAATACTTACCATACCTTACATAATTATATCCGCGATGTTTAATCGTATTTTTGGACTGGTCGTTACACAATACCTTAAATCTACTTTGTTTCGAAACGCAATAATCAATATATCGTTTTACTTGGTCCAAGGTTTTGCCTACCATTCTAGGATAAAAGAAACTATTTTACATTTTTAAAAACTATTTTGCAAAAGTGTTTTCAATAATGTTCACTATGTAAATATGTAAGAAGAATGTTAGTCCTCTATAGCACTAACTTTAAAACTAACGAGAATTGAAAATTTTTCACAACTGTTACTTATGAATACAGAGTGGAATCAACTGCTACTGAGGTATATATCTGTATATACCACGTACGAAATTGGATAAGCGTTGGTTGGGTAGTGGATTTGTCACGTCTTGAAAATAACAATAAAGTAGAAACAATTTGTATAAAAGAGTAATTTCATTCGGTCGGTATTAAATACATAAAAATTAAAATTTAAATAGAGTTATTTAATTTTGCTGGGTCGTTTTATAAAAATGAAATAAGCTTACTTACTAAAATCTTCGTAGCTCTCTGGTGGAATCTTTTCATAAACAATGTGATGATACGTGTAACTGAAATTTCCTGTTGTTTCGCTTTTATTTAAATATGGTTCGAACAATCCGTCCTTTCAACATTTTTAAAATGTTTTTGTAATAATAATACGTTCTGGTATGGATCGTATAACCAAGGTTGAAGGAAGGGATCTATCCTAAAATTTTGAAAATAAAATTTAAATAATACTGTAATAAACGATCCATCTTTATTTTTAACTTAAGTTAACAAACTAGAACTCAGAGAAACAGGCCATGTATCGTTGTTTTTTAATATGTTTTTTAACCAAGATCGCTGCTCTCGCTACACTTCGTCTTGCATTGCATTGGAGTTCCAATATCCTCCAGAGTCTAAAAGAAAAATTATTTTCTGATTACACTCGTTCGTTCCCAGTACAAAATATTTCAAAACATTGACACGAACTGAAATGTACAGAGTGTTCGTCCACCCCTGGGACAAATTTTAATGGTAGATTCTAGAGGCGAAAATAAGGTGAAAATCAAGAATACCAATTTGTTGATTGAGGCTTCGTTAAAAAGTGTTTAAAAATGTTTAAAGTTCCACCTGTGAAACGGCAATCTGCGAACAGCTGCGTACGCGTGATAGTGATCCTCACTCAGAAAACTGTAATACTATTGTCGATAGATACGTCATGAAGTAGAGTTTCTCATGCCGGGTGGAACCACTATCCCGCGCACGCAGCTGTACGCAGATTGCCCATCTACAGGCGCAACTGTTTTGGGTTATGGAATAACGACGAAATATTATAGATTGAGATTTAATATGCTATATTAGATATAAAATATAAAAAAGAACACTTAATGGCGTGAAAAAACGGTAGAGACACCAACCGGAAGTCCTAGATTATATGTCGCGACTATTAGGGACTGCAACCGGGACAGCAGAGGAATTGAATTTGCAGGAAGTTCAAAACAAAACTTTACAACAGCAACTTTAAACGTTAATAACTTTGGTATATTCCTACCAAACGGCCCGTTCAACGATCGGGATGGGTTATACGTAATTCGTATTCGTCTAATTCAGTATATTATTTATATGCATTTCATTATCTGCGGAAATTCGGTATTTTTACAAAGTAAGTAAGTATTTTAAATATATTCTGATAGGTTCACAGGTGGAAACAAGCGACTGTCGTTACCTGTGTTCAAAATGCCAGCTAGTAAAATGCTAATTTGTTAACAATAACATTTATTGAATGAAATTTCTGCTATTTCTGCAAATATCTCATTGAATAAATCACCATCTTCCTATTACATACATACATTTACTAAATACATAATGGCTCAGGTATCCAATGAAGTTACTCTTATTGAAAATATAAAATATTGATAGTATTATATGTTAGAAAAAAGATTAAAAAATGTGTGGCACGCCTGCAAGTGGTTTCTTCAATTTAATTCATGTAAGCATCAGTAATGAGA
The DNA here is from genome assembly GCF_051014445.1 of Colletes latitarsis. Taxonomy (NCBI): domain Eukaryota; kingdom Metazoa; phylum Arthropoda; class Insecta; order Hymenoptera; family Colletidae; genus Colletes; species Colletes latitarsis. Next base: position 10,251,189 of record NC_135147.1, read on the forward strand.
TCATGAAAATTGACGCTGTGATTAATTTTCAAATGGCCTCTGTGCCATTATTTCTACAACAAAATGTTGATTCATCAGTCTCTATCTACTCTACTCTACTCTACCCTTCCAATTGCTGCGCAGTATTTTTATTTAATGTTAGTTATATAATATCACGACATTGCTCATAATTATATGTTAGCATATATGGTAATTTTAAAACAATATCTGTAGCTGAGTTTGTTTTTAGAAAACCACGTTCTTTGCTTTCCAAATATCTTTATATAATGCAATGGCTTTTAAAAAATAAGAGTATAAACATCTCACCGTAAACCGTAAATAGTTTACATTTTAAAGATCCAGAAACAGGCGCTCATACGAATAAAATAGAAACTACGTGGAAGCATAGTAAACACTTTTTGCCTGAATATTGTCGGTTAGTATTTGCAGTTCCACACGTTTTTTAATATGTTTTTCTAACATATAATACAAAATAATAAATATTATATTTTCTATTTTCAGCAAAAAAGATAATTTCATTGGGTACTTAAGCCATTACGTGTTTTATAAACCTTTCAAGCAAGGAAAGGATGATTTATTTAATCAGTTCTTAAAAGAAATTTCAGAAATTTCATTTGATGATTGATTCTGTAAAAAATCAAAATATACCAGACTTAGATGATAATGAAATTTAATAATAAAAACAAGTTAAACCAACGTACCGCGTACAATAGTAATTTACTATATATTGTAAACACTGTCAGAGGCGGGGAGGCATTTTTTACTGTTGCTGCATGTACTGTCTACATACCTATGAGTACTGTCTGAGTAGTGCTAGGTTATAGGGGTGGGTTTTAATACTGTCCACCTGACCGACTCGTGGAAGTTCTATGCCTAAAAAAATGATTTTTATGCATCATACACGTTCTACAAATTCCCATTTGACAATGTAGAATAGATCCAATTAGATAAATTATTTATAATTTTTAAAATGAACATAGCAACGATGGTCACTTGTTTCTATCTGTGAACCTGTCAAAAAATGTACTTAACCTTACTTTTTTACTGTAACTTTTTATAATAACAGTAACAGTTTATAAAAAAATAACGAATTTCCACAGATAATGAAATGCATATCAATAATGTACTGAATTAGGCGAATCGAATAATGTATAACTGACCCCGATCCGTGAACGGGCCGTTTGCTAGGAATGTTCCATAACTTTTCAACAAAGTCTAAAATTTTTCCCAAGGGTGAATACCTATACACTGTATAGATATCCTGTTTCCTTCAACCGAACGACATGTGTCCCTAAAAAATATATTTATAAAATAAGTCGGTCAAGTAGGAAGAATATTCAGATATTTAAGAATATGAATATATTGGTGAAAATATCCATTCCTCTTACCTTTATGTCCTGTGTATTGGATAATATAGATTTACATACTTTTACCGCTGAATTCGAAATTCTGAACTAAAGTACAGGACTCGTCAAAAACGTTTTTTATTCTTCTTATAGTATTATCTGTTTTACAAAAAACAACCAATTAAATTAAGTTGCAAGAATGCATAAGCGATAAAACTGCATAAAGACTTTTTAAGCATGAGAGATAAAACTTACAGAGGATTTAATAGAAAATTATAAAACAAAATGTTTACTTAAGACTTACCTTTTGTAAAAACCGGCGATATCGACTGTGTGAGTGTAAATCGTCGTACGTTCGTGCCCGGTGCGGTAAAACACGTGCATCGATCTAGATTACGTACGTTCCACGCGTGCCACTTTCTCGATCTATACTTTTACATAAAAATATTCGATGAGGTGCATTTCTAGCTATTACGTGTAGCATCATGAGCAAACTCTTAGAAAATCACTCCTACTCCTCATTTGAACGGAATTTTTACTTTCATGATTTTAACGAAAAGTCGTTTTCCTGCTCGGGGAACACATATGTACAGGGTGTTCGGCCACCCCTGGGAAAAATTTTAATGGGGGATTCTAGATGCCAAAATACGAAAATCTGGCTCATGATTTTGCCTTTTTCGCATACTTGTTGGACAGATCCTGGGTTTTTTCGGGTTTGAATCATGTAGTAGTGTGATACCACACTGAAGCAGTCAATTAAGCCTGATTTCGATCTATATTTTAGAAGATATCACCGGTAAGATCTGGGTTAGGTCTTGGTTATGCCCCCAACTGGCTAATGATTTTGCATTTTTCATATACTTGTTGGATAGATCCTGGGTTTTTGGGGTTTGAATCACGTAGTAATGTGGTACCACACAGTAACAGTCAATTAAACCTGGATTCGATCCACATTTTATAGGATATCACCGGTTAGGTCTGGGTTAGGTCTGGGTTATGCCCGCATCTGGTACATGATTTTGCCTTGTTCGCATGCTTGTTGGATAGATCCTGGGTTTTTTCCTGTTTGAATCACGCAGTAATGTGGTACTACATTGAAACAGTCAATTAAACCTGGTTTCGATCCACATTTTAGAGGATAACACCGGTTAGGTCTGGGTTAGATCTGGGTTATTCCCGCATCTCGCTCATGATTCTGCCTTTTTCGCATACTTGTTGGCCAGATCCTGGGTTTTTTCCTGTATGAATCACGCAGTAATGTGGTACTACATTGAAACAGTCAATTAAACCTGGTTTCGATCAATATTTTAGAGGATAAAACCGGTTAGGTCTGGATTATGCCCGCCTCTGGTACATGATTTTGCCTTGTTCGCATGCTTGTTGGATAGATCCTGGGTTTTTTCCTGTTTGAATCACGCAGTAATGTGGTACTACATTGAAACAGTCAATTAAACCTGGTTTCGATCAATATTTTAGAGGATAACAACGGTTAGGTCTGGATTAGGTCTGTGTGATACCCGCATCTGGCTCATGATTTTACCTTTTTCGCATACTTGTTGGCCAGATACTGGCGGTTTTCCTGTTTGAATCACGTTGTAATGTGGTACCACACTGAAGCAGTCAATTAAACCTGGTTTCGATCAATATTTTAGAGGATAACACCGGTTAGGTCTGGGTTAGGTCTGGGTTATGCCCCCAACTGGCTCATGATTTTGCTTTTTTCCTATACTTGTTGGCTAGATCTTGTGTTTTTTCGGGTTTGAATCACGTAGTAATGTGGTACCACACTAAAGCTGTCAATTAAACCCGGTTTCGTTCATTATTTTTTTTTAATTCTACATAAGCAATTTAATTTTTATATGTATACAGGGTGTTCGGCCACCCCTGGGAAAAATTTTAATGGAAGATTCTAGAGGCCAAAATAAGACGAAAATCAAAAATACCAATTTGTTGATGGAGGCTTCGTTAAAAAAATATGAACAATTAAATTAAAAAATTTTAAATGGTTTTGGAAAAATTATTTTCGTTTGCGGGGGTCAATTACAATCATTTTGTATGAATACACATATCCCGAAAATCCTACCCTCCTTCGAGAAAAAAATTCGGGTAGGTGGTAAAATTTCTCGGCGGAAAAAAAAATTTTTCAAATCGTTCTAAAAAAATTATTTCCCACTAGCATGCCCCATCTGGGCTGCGCCCGAGATGGTAGCGTTACACAACAGATACCAGGCGCTTTTTCGTTCCATTTTTTGGCTAAGTAATTGCGGCAAGTATGATCCATCGCTCCTACTTTAACTTCTCGTAAATTAAGATAGTCAATTCCTGGATCATATTTGAAAGCAAACCTTACGGTAATTTTTACTTTTATGAGCCCATGATTAACAACATTCCGCGTTGCTCGGCGTGTAGGTTTGATACGTCGAGCAGAAACGGATAATCTTGATAAGTTTGATCGCATTCGTGGCATAGTAACATCAAAATCAAAACAGACTTCAAAAGAGACTGTAGATAAATTTGCAAAAGCAATTTATGATTTCTCTCGCGAGGAAGCGCTCGAGAAGCTTCGCCACCTGGCGGTAACAACGCGGTACTGCTACGAGCGAGGTATCGCGCGGGCCGAATATGCGCATGCGCGTGCAAGTTGACTGTCGTATACAGGAGTCACGTGGTCTGCCAAACAGTCGTACACATGAAATCTTTGCATATAAATTATATGTTAATAACGCGCTTCTGAGACATGCTACATAGCCTATGTCCGTCCTAGAGTATGCAGGCATAACGTGTCAAAATTTGAGAAAGATCGGCTCAATAGGTCTTGAGTTGCACGCGAACATAAAAATCGGCTCTCTCTTTATACAGGGTGTCCCGTAAATAGTGTAAGAGCCGGAAATGTGGGGTAGCTGAGACGATTCTGAACAACAATTTCCTTTGCAAAAATGTCTGATGGAGCTTCGTTTTTGAATTATTAACGAAAAACACTGACGAATCACGGCGCTTGCCTGCCGCGCGCTCAGGGCCGTCCGAACTAAGAGAGCCACCGTGTCGGGTAGGTAGCAAGATGTGCATCGGAGATACGTCGAGGAACGAATACAAATAATTAAAAATACTACCACTGCAACTGTTACCTCTGCGGATTGGATAAATCAGCCAGCTAAATCGAATTTATTAATTATTTATATTCGCTGTTTCCAAGGAAGAAGGAATAAAATGTGGGAAGATGCTCTCGGAATTTTTAGGAAATTAATTCTTCGCACCTGAATGACGCTTCTCGCCAGTATGTGTTAAAATTAAAATAAGAATTATTTTCAGAAAATTAAAATAAATACGGTAAGAACCATTTGTAATCGTTTGTTATTAAAAACTGTACTGGAAAAGCAGGCTGGATTTGTGCGTACCGAAACATTCTTCGCATGCAAGGGGTTAATAGAGAATTAATTGAAATTCGCCTTACCCATTTACTTGCAAGTTGCAATAGAGCCGGTTAGTGCACCCCTGTCAATCATGGAAAGGTCGAAGACCCCAATAAAAATCAGCTGATGGGACGGCCCGGTCACTGCACTCGCTTCTTACCCCGAAAACACTTCACAGCACAGTCACTAGCACTTTTCACTTTTACATTTTCGGGGTAAGAAGCGGGTGCAGTGACCGGGCCGTCCCATCAGCTGATTTTTATTGGGGTCTTCGACCTTTCCGTGATCGACAGGAGTGCACTAACCGGGCCTTATTGTCGGCGCAGCAGAGCAACTTGCTAGTAAATGGGTAAGTCGAATTTCAATTATTTCTCTATTAAAGCCTTTGCATTCGAGGAATGTTTCGGTATGCACAAATCCAGTCTGCTTTTCCAGTACAGTTTTTAATAACAAACGATTACAAATGGTTCTTACCGTATTTATTTTAATTTTCTGAAAATAATTCTTATTTTAATTTTAACATACTCTGGCGAGAAGCGTTACTCAGGTGCGAAGAATTAATTTCCTAAAAATTCCGAGAGCATCTTCCCACATTTTATTCCTTCTTCCTTGGAAACAGCGAATACAAATAATTAATAAATTTGATTTAGCTGGCTGATTTATCCAATCCGCAGAGGTAACAGTTGCGGTGGTAGTATTTTTAATTATTTGTGTTCGTTCCTCGACGTATCTCCGATGCACATCTTGCTACCTACCCGACACGGTGGCTCTCTTAGTTCGGACGGCCCTGAGCGCGCGGCAGGCAAGCGCCGTGATTCGTCAGTGTTTTTCGTTAATAATTCAAAAACGAAGCTCCATCAGACATTTTTGCAAAGGAAATTGTTGTTCAGAATCGTCTCAGCTACCCCACATTTCCGGCTCTTACACTATTTACGGGACACCCTGTATAATAGTACTCGTGGCGTGCCTTCGGCACGCCCTCGCTGCTAGATCCTCCGGGCGGGTCGCCCTTACGGGCGGCGCACAATGCGCGCACCAGTGACATCACAACTTTTGAACGACTGGACTTTCGCATGGACAGAATTTCATGTCAACCAAATGATTTATTTCCTTGTATTAACTTTAAAATCACAATAAATCTCGAGGTGTTTTACTTACATTTCGATTTCTATTGCAAGATCGATGTTAAAGTAAACAATCAAAACAAAGAAATGTTTTGTTTCAATTGGTTTTCTGCTATGTCACCATTTTTTCATTGCAATGCTTTATGATACACTACGTTTTTTGTTTTGTTTTCTGCCGCATAGACAAACAAAGCTGATGGTTTTCCAACGCGGGGACAGGCGACATACAATTGACCATGCGAGAAGCATGGATTTTCAAGATTAATGCCGCAAACACTCAATGCCTGCCCTTGTGATTTGTTTATTGTCATTGCGAATGCAAGCCGCACCGGAAATTGCAAGCGTTTAAAGTCGAATGGCATGTCGATCGGAATAATTGGGATGCGTGGTATCGAAACGTCTTCTCCTTTGTACTTTCCTGTAAGAATTGTTGCTTCGATGACGTTGTTCATCAGTTTCTTCACCGCAAGCCGAGTGTCATTACAAAGACGTGGTTGATTGATACTTCGCAACATCATGATTACCGATCCGACTTTCAATTGGAGATTATGCGGCGGCAATCCGGGCAATTCCAGCGAGTTTAAAAATTCGGTTGGATAGTTCACGACATCATCTTGGCTAGTAACGGAATCGACCGATTTGTACGTCATCAAGTCGCCAGCAATTTCAGTTTGAATCGTGATATTCAATTTGTCGACATCAATGTTTTTCGCAGCTAATATAGTGAACTTGCAAAAATTGACGGGGAATTGAATGCAGGCAGTCGAAATGTCAACGGGGATTTTGCCATTGCCAATGTCCAGCAATTGGTTTGAAAATACTTCTCCAAATTGGTCATTCAGTAACTTGACTCGCATGTTCATACTTAATTGGATGGTCATTACGTATTTCCACAAAACGGACGACTTCAAACATGCATTCAGTTCATCGGCTGGCGTTGACCTTGGAACCACTTCAAAAGAAATTTAGTTGATTGCGACACAATGTATGGTCAATATAATCAATTCTAAACAAATTTTATCGATTGCAACACAATAAAGTAAAATAAAAATAAGAATAATATTGGAATTTTGTCGGAAACCAACAGAGTACACAAGAGGGCGAGGACAACAGGATGGGTAGGTTTAGCAAATGATACCATAAGGTCAATATGAGCCAATAATGGTGAATATCCGCGTCCGCGACGCATATTAATACCGCCCGCACACACCTTACATGCGAGAAACTTGTGCATCTGGCGGTGGCCGCGGTAGGTGACGCCGTCGTGGCCCTCTCGCGGCGGTTGCGGTGTGGGTAGTCTCATCTCTTCCCGAATTTCCATGTTTCCGAGCAACTTTTAAAAACCTGATTCGGACTACAACGAACATTTAAAAAAAAAAATTAGCCAGATCGGTTCAGCCGTTCTCCCGTGATGTCGTGACCAACGAACAGCATTTGAGTTTTATTATACAGATTGCAAGGGTCGATTATAATCATTTTTGATGAATAGATATACCCCGGAAATCCTACCCAGTTTGGAGAAAAAAATTCGAGAAGGTGTGAAATTTTTCAAGAAAATTAAAAAATTTTAAATCGTTCTAAAAAAATTATTTCTGATTGCAGGGACCAATTATAATAATTTTTGGTCGATAGACATACCCTCGAAATCGTAACCATTTTCGAGAAAAAAATTCCTTACCGAAAATATAATTTCAGGCGAAAAATGCTTCCCGTAAATTTTATGTTTGAATCTTTAAAACACCATAACTTCCGAACGGATTGGACGATTTTAATGTTAAAAAAGCCAAACGCCGCGTATTTTAGTGTAGAATATGTAACAATTATAAAAATATTGGAAAGGTTGTTCCTTGGCCCCGTAATGTTAGAAAACCCCCATAAAAATGGTCCAATTTTCAACTTATATAGCCATAACTCCTATAACAGTGAATATATTTCAATGAAACTTTTTTCTCAAGTAGAGCCCATAGGTACCTACAAAAAAGTATTAAACAACTTTTCTGTAGGACGTCAAGCGAAATTATTAAAAATCAAAAACGAATTTTTAAGAAAAATCAACAGGGGATAGGTAGGTAGGTAGGTAGGTAGGTAGGTGCCTAAATTTTTCGGCCAAAATAAAAGGTCTCAAATCGTTCTGGAAAAATTATTTGCGGTTGCGGGGGTCAATTACAATTATTTTTGGTGGAATAGACATACCCCCAAAATCTTGCGCATTTTCGAGAAAAAAATTCAGTACCGACGGAACTTTAAACGTTAATAATTACTTTTTAACGAAGTCTCCATCGACAAATTAGAAAATTATTTTCTTCTATCTATTGTAATTAAGAGTAAAATTTAAGAAATAAACGGCTTAATCGTATAAGGCGACTAAGCGAAAATAAATTCAACTTGCACCGATTATTTTCCATTTGCCCAGCGTTCCTTCCCTCGAGATCCGGACGAGGTTAGGTTAGGCGAGGTGTTTAAACCTCCTCCCCTTAAAACACATTGCTTTAACAGTATAATAAAAAATACTTAACTGTCCAATTACATCTACTCTTACATCCAATGAAATCTACTTTAATATCCAAAGAAAATAACTAAAAAATCATTTCAAGTTCCACGTTACCCTTTTTTTAATACTTCTTTATTTATTTACGGGTTTGTACACCCTTTGTTGATATAATACAGTTGCATAATATGTATAAAAGTCACATTAATTGCGTATAATATGAGATGCAGTGCGTACAACACTAATGACATGCTATTTGAAGGAATACGGAGAACTGTTAAAGAAGTCCATATGCTGGCTAAACTGGTTAGCTTGGATATATGGTTAATACAATTATTGTATGTATAATGTCGTTTAAATGTTAGAATATAGAATAATTCCATATTTCCATATTTATACGTAGTTATTGGTGATTTTATAAACAAACAACATATCATATATAGTTCTACGTTGTACTTTTCTAAGAAAATAAATTTTTCACGTGAAATTTTCTGCATAAACTTCTTAAATAACTTTATTCTTGGTAAAAAAAAGAAACAACAATTAACAACAACAACACCAAGCTGTAGTAAGAATGTTGAATAAGCATCACATGAAAGACTACTTACTTTTTAATACAGAAAAGTATTAATAAGAAAGAATTTAGAAGTAATATATGAAAGATGAATTGTGGTCTGGTTAGGTCTGGGTTAAGTTAATAAAAGAAGGATAGACTTTTCAAATTTCAAATAAAGAAAGAAAGAAAGAAAATGAAGATAAGCCAAATGAAGAAGGGGATGACGAACCTATTTACCCTCTGAAAAAATAGATACAATAATAAAGAGAGACAAATTTTTTTAATCTGTGTAATCTCGAAATTCAGAGATAAAAAATAAGAAAGAATGTTTAACCAAATGTATTACCGAAAGTAGTTGACTTAATAGATATTGGCAACTTCGTCTTCATTGATTTCACTTATCTTATAACAGAATTAACTAATTCTGATATAGATTTATTAGATAATTTAGATTAACAGAACATTTTACAAAAGATTACTTTAGAAAAGTATTCAAATTACATGAAAAAGAAGATATCAAGGTAAAGAGGTTTGAAAATTTAGTATATAAAAAATATAATAAGATATTTAAGATAATCGACAAATGATACTTACCGATTGGGACATCCCAATCACTTTTTTTGTAAAAATGAAACGAATTTCGAATTTTTGGTCATAGAAAATGAAGTTTTTATGCAAAATAAATTAAATTATTATTTATGTATATGTAAGTTTAATTATGATTTTTATCTTCCAAAGTGTGATAAAACTGTAAGATAAAAGATGAATTAAGTTCCAAGTCCCTAAAATTTTCCAAATCATAGATTTAAAAATGATTTAGATATTTACATGATTTTAGTGTGGGTTTATATTTATACAAGTATATAAATATCTAAATGGGCAAGTTAAAGAACGATATACATGTTGATAGTATAATAATATCCCTTTATTCCTCATAAAAATTCACAACTGAATTCCTTTTATTCCATTCTTAAAAAATCCATCCCAAAATATATTATCAAAGCTAGTAATAAATTATTTGAACAAGGCGATAACAGATTTAAAATATTTAATAAAATTTAAATATCAGAGACTGATAGTATTAACAAAAGATAATATTAATACTATTTCGACTACTCTTATTTGATTTTAATATTAATTATAGATACTTTGATTATTGATTCATTAAAACATAAGTTAACTAAAAGTCCCAGTAGATTATAATTATATTTTAAAGAGCATGAATTAGCATAGAATTTCATAAAAAATTTGACGAGTGATAGAAGTAACTTGAATAATCTGAATTTTCTAGCTTATACTATATCTTTGGATATGGAATCGCAGATTCATTTTATTAGTGGTGTGACTAATAATATTAAGTTCTATGTTATCCAACTATTATTTTTATTAATAAAAATAGAGATAGTACTGATGATTTACTCAGACTGGTTAAAGTAAGTGGGCCAAGTGGGAAGAATATCAAGATAGATAGACAGATATTGGTAAAAATATCCTTCTTGTCTTTATATAGGAAATCTTTAATATTAAAAATAAACTCTTTCCGTAAAATCATCATACTTATCATCATAATTTATAAAATTAAAGTCAACGCATCTAACAATGAAAGGAGAAACTGACTTTATATCTTGTGTATCGGATAACATAGAGTTAGATTCTTTTACCGATGAATTATGAACAAACTGAACTCAAGTATTTTATAGGACTTGTCAAGAACGTTTTTTTCTTTTTTCATGTATTTACTTTTACTTTTGAAGTATGGAAAATAAAACTTACAGAGGCTTTGTTTACTTAAATGTTAAAACTTACCTTTTGTAAAAATCGGCGATATCGACTGTATAAATCGCCTTACGTTCGTGCCCGTAAGTGAGGTAGAGTACGTGCTCGATTTAGGTTATGTAAGTAAATTTCGTGTATTTCGTGAGCAGCATCCCATGCTTGTCGCCAAATTGAAGTGTCCTTGAATTCGGAAGACTGGTTACGTGTGAATCTTGGTTGATCGTCTACCTTCAACTTCATTAATAACAACTCGTGAATACAGGTGTTACGTCGGGATTCCGTCGACATTTGTAAAAGAGAATTTCCCTATACAGGGATGCTTGTCCCCTACAACACGGCATCATATCCCCTATAACACGCTTTCGCTCTAACACGATAAGAAAATTGCGAAAACCTTTGTAGAGCACTGGATAACATGATTTTTGCTTAACATATTTAAAACCTAAATTACCTTAAAGTAATGACGCGAAAGAATAATGAAACGAAATATAGTGGCTTTACATGAAAAAATATATTATTAGAAATTATAATTTATTAAATTAAGGTTGCGTTAAATTAAAATAATATTTTTTGTGTTTTTTTGTTTTCTGTTATACATACATACATGCATACATATACAGGGTGTTCGGCCACCCTTGGGAAAAATATTAATGGGAGATTCTAGAGGCCAAAATAAGACGAAAATCAAGAATACCAATTTGTTGATGGTGGCTTCGTTAAAAAGTTATTAACGTTTAAAGTTCCGCCAATACTGAATTTTTTCTCGAAAGTGGGTAAGATTTCGGGAGTATGTCTATTCACCGAAAATGATTATAATTTACCTCCGCAACCGAAAATAATTTTTCCAGAACGATTTGAAACTTTTCAATTTCGCCGAAAAATTTAGGCACCTACCTACCTACCTACCTATCCCCTGTTGATTTTTCTTAAAAATTCGTTTTTGATTTTTAATATTTTCGCTTGACGTCCTACAGAAAAGTTGTTCAATACTTTTTTGTAGGTACCTATGGGCTCTACTTGAGAAAAAAGTTTCATTGAAATATATTCACTATTATAGGAGTTATGGCTATATAAGTTGAAAATTGGAGCATTTTTATGGGGGTTTTCTAACATTACGGGGCCAAGGAACAACCTTTCCAATATTTTTATAATTGTTACATATTCTACACTAAAATACGCGGCGTTTGGCTTTTTTAACATTAAAATCGTCCAATCCGTTCGGAAGTTATGGTGTTTTAAAGATTCAAACATAAAATTTACGGGAAGCATTTTTCGCCTGAAATTATATTTTCGGTAAGGAATTTTTTTCTCGAAAATGGTTACGATTTCGAGGGTATGTCTATCGACCAAAAATTATTATAATTGGTCCCTGCAATCAGAAATAATTTTTTTAGAACGATTTAAAATTTTTTAATTTTCTTGAAAAATTTCACACCTTCTCGAATTTTTTTCTCCAAACTGGGTAGGATTTCCGGGGTATATCTATTCATAAAAAATGATTATAATCGACCCTTGCAATCGGAAATAATTTTTTTAGAACGATTTGAAAATTTTTTTTTTCGCCGAGAAATTTCACCACCTACCCGAATTTTTTTCTCGAAGGAGGGTAGGATTGTCGGGGATATGTGTATTCATAAAAAATGATTGTAATTGACCCCCGCAACCGAAAATAATTTTTCCAAAACGATTTGAAATTTTTTAATTTAATTGTTAATAACTTTTTAACGAAGCCTCCATCAACAAATTGGTATTCTTGATTTTCGTCTTATTTTGGCCTCTAGAATCTCCCATTAAAATTTTTCCCAGGGGTGGTCGAACACCCTGTATACATAGAAAAATTAAATTGCTCATGTAGAATGTGAGAAAGCGATCTATATGTGTTTGATATAAAATAGGTCGTTGAGATGCGCGTCATTCACATCGTTGACGGTTTTGTTTCTTTCGTCTTGGGGACGCCTTCTCGCGACGTTTCTCGTATGTTACGTTTTGATTTGCATTACGAGCTGCAACAGCCTGCTTGCGCTCATTCATATTTATTTAATTATTTCCTGTTATGTTAAATATATTACTTATTTAAACAAATACTGTGTGGTAAATTCTGTCATTGAATTAAAAAAAAATATTCGTTTTTAATAAGTTTTCGGACCATAACTCCCCTCCCTTTTCGAGTGAACTGGCTCTGGGTTAGGTCTCATATAACACGGTTTCAGACAACACGGCATTTTATAGGAACCGATCTACCGTGTTATAGGAGGGTTCCAAACTGTATTTCGTTTATTTAATGAAGTTTAATCCTCCTCCGGGGGCGGCGGAGCGGAAACAGTGTGTCGCGTGAATGGGAATTCGGAACAAAAATCATAGCTTCTAAAGAATTCCAGTCAATTTTCGACCTAAGACCTCTTACACTTTTTTTTTAAAGAGAATACAAAGATACAACAAACAAATCGATAGACAAAAATTATATATTTTTGTTGAAACGACCTTGATTTTTTGTTGAATAAAAACTGTTTTGCTAATTTCTACTATTGCAATTTCTCGTCAAGTGTTGTCATTTCTGTGTAACTTTTGTTCGAAAAGTTTTTTGATTGGTTTAGAGGAAGTGTCTGAAATCAGAGGTGCCAGAAGTGCACCGAAGGCATAGTGTGCTCTCTCACGCGTACGTGAGCTCGTAATGTTTCGGAAAGTCGACAAAGGCAAACTGACGCTGCCCGAAGTAATTTCGGACCGCCTCGTGAGAGTCGAGAGAGAAAAGCTCACATTTGCCTTCTCGCTCTTAACAACTGAAATCCGACCTCCCGTCAACGGCATACGATTTGGAATCTCGAGTCGAGATTCTCGACTGACTGCCCAGGCATTTTTACTTTCCGACGCACATGACGATGTAGGCGCACATAAGCAAAGTACGTAAGTAGTTTGAAAAAGAAATTTTGTAAAATTTATTTTACGAAAATAAATGGGTTTTAAAACCCCCTGATCATATTTTAATTATTGAAAAAAAAAGAAATTTTTTTCTTATTATTATTCTTATATGTGAGCGTAACATATGTATATTATTAATACGATTTTTCAAAATCAATAGTTTAAGATTGAAAATTAATAAATTAACATGAGAATCCACTCTTTGCCAGTATCGTGCACGCTGTGGGATTTTTCAATAAGAAGAGTTCTTATTTTTATAACATAAACAAAACTTAGTAGTAGAATTAATAGTTACAGAAATTAATTAATAATGATTTTCCTCGATATGTTTTTAGATAACCGTATAATTATCAATTTGTTATGACGAACTAAATATATTATATGTTTGATTTGGCTTAACTTTGCATAAAAAAATAATTGTATCGATCCATCAAAATTAATAACGTGCACCATCGTGCACCGTTTAAACCACAAAAGAAAAGTGATCCCGTTTACCAGTTTAATACAAAGTATGGGTTGGATTAAAAATTTTAAAAGGACATAGTCGAATACAAAACATAGCGTTTCATTTTCATCAGAACAGTAACATGAGTTAGCAGGTAATGTCATAAAACTGTTTTACCCGGTTATACCCCTTTTTACCTCAAGTATAAGGTAAAAAGTACGAGGTACGACTATCCGAAAATCGTTCACATTTTATCAATGTAAATGAAGCGGTCATTCCATTCCATCATTATCATTAAATAGAAAATTTTGTAATTTCTGTGAAAACAGAACTTTCGTTAGATGCACGTGGTGCTTGAAATTTTTATGTTTTGACTGTTTTTACGAAAAGTACCATCCCGATTCATGTACTTCGTACATTGAAAATAACATATTATGTTGTAAATGTAATTTTGGTTAAATTCAACTTTAAAAAAAAGAAGCATGTTATGTACGATTGTACGAAAATATGATTGAAAAAATAAAAAAAAGATTTGTTCTACCAGGGTTCGAATCTGCAGAGCAAAAGAAGAAGCTCGAACTTGCAGGCAAACACCTTATCACTCACGGCCACGCTGATTAGTGGTGAATAGAATATAGTTCTATTTCTGAAAATAGTACCTGTAATACTTTAATAATACATATCTTAAAGTAAAACCTAACCCAAAACCGGGTACCATTCCAACTTTTCCTTGTTAGAACCGAGTTTTCAATTTGTCTTAGCGAAAAAAACAGCTGGTTAATAACCTGCTTACCTGTTTTCAATTACCAAACATTTATTTCTCAATTAACCCTTTGCGAGTGAGACCATTATGCAGATTATTCTGAAACATTTGTGGTATTCGTTTTCAATGCGATTTAAGTAAGCATGTAATGTATAAGATTTCATCTCATTTAATTTTTTCTTTTCTAGAGAAGGCAGAGAACAAATTTATTTAATTTTTTTTTACAGAAAATTTAATTCTTGCCAAGATTTATATGAAACATTTAAAAGATTTTTCATAAATTATGCCTGTTTAAATATCGCATGAGTCCGAGACGCAGAAACTCGGCCGCGATGCCCGTATCTATATTGAATTCGCGTAATTCTAGATGGTTGTGCTGACATGGAATTTTTCCATCGTTCAGATTAGTATACCGCGGCTATTTACGTGTTTTTTCAAGCTAGCTTCACTGAAATTCTCGAGTTTTGGAGCAAATTCTAGGAATGTGTTGTTAGCGCTGAGAAAGAGAGAGAAAAGAGATCTATCGGAAAAAGATCGATAGACGAAACGCGGCAGCGCCGCGCCGTGGCCACGCGGCGCGTAGCAGCCCGGGCCCAGCAACGCGAGGCGTAGCTACCCGGTTCTGCGCTTGCGCGACGGAGCCGGCCGCGGCCGTCGCTGCTTGCAGATCGTCACGGTTCATTCTTGAGCCGTCGGCGATCGAGAGCGGACTTTGTGACGGTCGCGTTCCCTTTTCCCTACGAGCTCCGAGGTGGATGAGCCGATCTCTCTCCTCGTAATAGAATCAGTTTGCGGACAAATAGTTTATTGGAAAATCTCGTCATAGCGACTTGAGATTTTCCCCAGAAAACGGACAATCTGCCTGACGTTGCAGCGATCGCAAGGCACGCCGAGTGTGAAGCGATCGTAGACGCAGGATTGTGATTGAACGTTGCAGTTCGTGGATGCGACTGCGACGTTGGAGATTCGGTGTGGATCGCCTTGAGTCTTCTTCCAATTATCCGGTTAGAGCTACTGGAGGGCTGATACCGACATACAGGTATCACCTAGTGGTAGTTCACCGTTTCTAGAGGTCATACGAAACCCACTGGAACCACCCGTCCTGTGTACCAGTGAGAGTACACCGACCGGTGGGGTGGAAAGTTTCACCGACCAAGATTAGAGCTATACGGCGTAGGAGCAACCGGAAGATAGATATTCAGAAAGAATATCACTTCGTGGTGCTCTCCGTGCATCGGGCGTCGGAGAACCCGCTCCAATATACCGTCGTGAGGGGACAATAAGTAGGGCCTAAGCGTACGGTGGAGCAAAGGGTTCGAAGAGCCTTCCTTCCATCGCTACACCCACTACCAGCTGTGAGTCGACCACACTGGGCTGTGAACGTAGGGTGGTTGGAATTGCAGGGGATTGAGTCCTGAACCGGTGAGCCGCAGGCCAGTTCCTCGGGACAGGAGCCTCCGTCGAGGTAGCCACGGCTGGCTGCCGGGCGTTCCTTTGATGAAGGAATCGCCGGCTTGGCAACCACGTGTGCATACCGCAGGTCGCTCCTGAGGAGCAGCTGACGAGGGAGCCGAACTAGGACAAGACGTCCTCTTGCGTGGGTGGTGTAGAAACGCCACCCGCACGGGGAGCGTGCTCGCGGGATATAGCCTCTTGGAGCCTTACAACCTCCATTTGGTTTCCCGTCCGTGGCATTGCAAAGAGAACCCGGTAGAACGGAGAAAAGCTCGTCTACCCGGTTGTGCGCGTCGGTGAGATCGTAGAAAGAGAATCTCATCGACCAGAAAGAGAAGAATACAGTCCACTAGCTAGAGCGCTAGATAGCCAGCTAGCTCTCCCCTCCAAGCACACCAGACTGTCGCTGGAGCGCGAGAAACAGCTGACGAGCGCGCGATTGTTGACTTGTCCGCAAATGTATTTATTAGGCGGATTCTTTTGTTTCAGAAAGCCTCCGCAGTAGAAAATTAAACAGGAGACAAAGAAAGAGGAGACGAGGCCGCAATAGGAGCCGTCGTCAGTTTTTCTTTTAGTTTCTAGTTTTTTTTGTTCTAATGTTGTGATAAGTTTAGTTCTATTTTTGTAAAATAAAAACGTTATTGAAAAACTTGTAACAATTTCTCTCCCTGTCTGTTTCCTCATCCGGACCCACGTTAAAGTCCCTTAGTACTTTAACAATGCCTATGGATCGGAAGGAACAACTATAAAACAAGAGGTAAAAAATTTTTCAAATCGTTCTAAAAAAATTATTTTCGGTTGTGAGGGTAAATTACAATAATTTTTGGTCATTACACATACCCCCGAGATCCTACGCATTTTCGAGAAAAAAATTCCTTACCGAAAATCTAATCTATGTAACCTTACAGAGAAAAAAAAATTCAATTCAAATCGTTTTGGAAAAATTATTTTCGGTTGCGGGGGTCAATTACAATCATTTTTGGTCATTGTGTAATGACACATACCCTCGAAATCCTACCCACTTTCTAGAAAAAAATTCGAGAAGGTGTGAAATTTTTCGACGAAATTAAAATATTTCAAATCGTTCTGAAAAAAATATTGTTAGCTGTGGGGGTCAATTACAATCATTTTTGGTGAATAGACATACCCCAGAAATCCTACCCACTTTCTAGAAAAAAATTCGAGAAGGTGTGAAAACGAAGGTTGTTCGACGGAAAAAAAAATTCAATTCAAATCGTTTTGGAAAAATTATTTGCGGTTGCGGGGGTCAATTACAATCATTTTTAGTGGAATAGACATACCCCCGAAATCTTGCGCATTTTACCGACGAAACTTTAAACGTTAATAATTACTTTTTAACGAAGTCTCCATCGACAAATTAGAAAATTATTTTCTTCTATCTATTGTAATTAAGAGTAAAATTTAAGAAATAAACGGCTTAATCGTATAAGGCGACTAAGCGAAAATAAATTCAACTTGCACCGATTATTTTCCATTTGCCCAGCGTTCCTTCCCTCGAGATCCGGACGAGGTTAGGTTAGGCGAGGTGTTTAAACCTCCTCCCCTTAAAACACATTGCTTTAACAGTATAATAAAAAATACTTAACTGTCCAATTACATCTACTCTTACATCCAATGAAATCTACTTTAATATCCAAAGAAAATAACTAAAAAATCATTTCAAGTTCCACGTTACCCTTTTTTTAATACTTCTTTATTTATTTACGGGTTTGTACACCCTTTGTTGATATAATACAGTTGCATAATATGTATAAAAGTCACATTAATTGCGTATAATATGAGATGCAGTGCGTACAACACTAATGACATGCTATTTGAAGGAATACGGAGAACTGTTAAAGAAGTCCATATGCTGGCTAAACTGGTTAGCTTGGATATATGGTTAATACAATTATTGTATGTATAATGTCGTTTAAATGTTAGAATATAGAATAATTCCATATTTCCATATTTATACGTAGTTATTGGTGATTTTATAAACAAACAACATATCATATATAGTTCTACGTTGTACTTTTCTAAGAAAATAAATTTTTCACGTGAAATTTTCTGCATAAACTTCTGAAATAACTTTATTCTTGGTAAAAAAAAGAAACAACAATTAACAACAACAACACCAAGCTGTAGTAAGAATGTTGAATAAGCATCACATGAAAGACTACTTACTTTTTAATACAGAAAAGTATTAATAAGAAAGAATTTAGAAGTAATATATGAAAGATGAATTGTGGTCTGGTTAGGTCTGGGTTAAGTTAATAAAAGAAGGATAGACTTTTCAAATTTCAAATAAAGAAAGAAAGAAAGAAAATGAAGATAAGCCAAATGAAGAAGGGGATGACGAACCTATTTACCCTCTGAAAAAATAGATACAATAATAAAGAGAGACAAATTTTTTTAATCTGTGTAATCTCGAAATTCAGAGATAAAAAATAAGAAAGAATGTTTAACCAAATGTATTACCGAAAGTAGTTGACTTAATAGATATTGGCAACTTCGTCTTCATTGATTTCACTTATCTTATAACAGAATTAACTAATTCTGATATAGATTTATTAGATAATTTAGATTAACAGAACATTTTACAAAAGATTACTTTAGAAAAGTATTCAAATTACATGAAAAAGAAGATATCAAGGTAAAGAGGTTTGAAAATTTAGTATATAAAAAATATAATAAGATATTTAAGATAATCGACAAATGATACTTACCGATTGGGACATCCCAATCACTTTTTTTGTAAAAATGAAACGAATTTCGAATTTTTGGTCATAGAAAATGAAGTTTTTATGCAAAATAAATTAAATTATTATTTATGTATATGTAAGTTTAATTATGATTTTTATCTTCCAAAGTGTGATAAAACTGTAAGATAAAAGATGAATTAAGTTCCAAGTCCCTAAAATTTTCCAAATCATAGATTTAAAAATGATTTAGATATTTACATGATTTTAGTGTGGGTTTATATTTATACAAGTATATAAATATCTAAATGGGCAAGTTAAAGAACGATATACATGTTGATAGTATAATAATATCCCTTTATTCCTCATAAAAATTCACAACTGAATTCCTTTTATTCCATTCTTAAAAAATCCATCCCAAAATATATTATCAAAGCTAGTAATAAATTATTTGAACAAGGCGATAACAGATTTAAAATATTTAATAAAATTTAAATATCAGAGACTGATAGTATTAACAAAAGATAATATTAATACTATTTCGACTACTCTTATTTGATTTTAATATTAATTATAGATACTTTGATTATTGATTCATTAAAACATAAGTTAACTAAAAGTCCCAGTAGATTATAATTATATTTTAAAGAGCATGAATTAGCATAGAATTTCATAAAAAATTTGACGAGTGATAGAAGTAACTTGAATAATCTGAATTTTCTAGCTTATACTATATCTTTGGATATGGAATCGCAGATTCATTTTATTAGTGGTGTGACTAATAATATTAAGTTCTATGTTATCCAACTATTATTTTTATTAATAAAAATAGAGATAGTACTGATGATTTACTCAGACTGGTTAAAGTAAGTGGGCCAAGTGGGAAGAATATCAAGATAGATAGACAGATATTGGTAAAAATATCCTTCTTGTCTTTATATAGGAAATCTTTAATATTAAAAATAAACTCTTTCCGTAAAATCATCATACTTATCATCATAATTTATAAAATTAAAGTCAACGCATCTAACAATGAAAGGAGAAACTGACTTTATATCTTGTGTATCGGATAACATAGAGTTAGATTCTTTTACCGATGAATTATGAACAAACTGAACTCAAGTATTTTATAGGACTTGTCAAGAACGTTTTTTTCTTTTTTCATGTATTTACTTTTACTTTTGAAGTATGGAAAATAAAACTTACAGAGGCTTTGTTTACTTAAATGTTAAAACTTACCTTTTGTAAAAATCGGCGATATCGACTGTATAAATCGCCTTACGTTCGTGCCCGTAAGTGAGGTAGAGTACGTGCTCGATTTAGGTTATGTAAGTAAATTTCGTGTATTTCGTGAGCAGCATCCCATGCTTGTCGCCAAATTGAAGTGTCCTTGAATTCGGAAGACTGGTTACGTGTGAATCTTGGTTGATCGTCTACCTTCAACTTCATTAATAACAACTCGTGAATACAGGTGTTACGTCGGGATTCCGTCGACATTTGTAAAAGAGAATTTCCCTATACAGGGATGCTTGTCCCCTACAACACGGCATCATATCCCCTATAACACGCTTTCGCTCTAACACGATAAGAAAATTGCGAAAACCTTTGTAGAGCACTGGATAACATGATTTTTGCTTAACATATTTAAAACCTAAATTACCTTAAAGTAATGACGCGAAAGAATAATGAAACGAAATATAGTGGCTTTACATGAAAAAATATATTATTAGAAATTATAATTTATTAAATTAAGGTTGCGTTAAATTAAAATAATATTTTTTGTGTTTTTTTGTTTTCTGTTATACATACATACATGCATACATATACAGGGTGTTCGGCCACCCTTGGGAAAAATATTAATGGGAGATTCTAGAGGCCAAAATAAGACGAAAATCAAGAATACCAATTTGTTGATGGTGGCTTCGTTAAAAAGTTATTAACGTTTAAAGTTCCGCCAATACTGAATTTTTTCTCGAAAGTGGGTAAGATTTCGGGAGTATGTCTATTCACCGAAAATGATTATAATTTACCTCCGCAACCGAAAATAATTTTTCCAGAACGATTTGAAACTTTTCAATTTCGCCGAAAAATTTAGGCACCTACCTACCTACCTACCTATCCCCTGTTGATTTTTCTTAAAAATTCGTTTTTGATTTTTAATATTTTCGCTTGACGTCCTACAGAAAAGTTGTTCAATACTTTTTTGTAGGTACCTATGGGCTCTACTTGAGAAAAAAGTTTCATTGAAATATATTCACTATTATAGGAGTTATGGCTATATAAGTTGAAAATTGGACCATTTTTATGGGGGTTTTCTAACATTACGGGGCCAAGGAACAACCTTTCCAATATTTTTATAATTGTTACATATTCTACACTAAAATACGCGGCGTTTGGCTTTTTTAACATTAAAATCGTCCAATCCGTTCGGAAGTTATGGTGTTTTAAAGATTCAAACATAAAATTTACGGGAAGCATTTTTCGCCTGAAATTATATTTTCGGTAAGGAATTTTTTTCTCGAAAATGGTTACGATTTCGAGGGTATGTCTATCGACCAAAAATTATTATAATTGGTCCCTGCAATCAGAAATAATTTTTTTAGAACGATTTAAAATTTTTTAATTTTCTTGAAAAATTTCACACCTTCTCGAATTTTTTTCTCCAAACTGGGTAGGATTTCCGGGGTATATCTATTCATAAAAAATGATTATAATCGACCCTTGCAATCGGAAATAATTTTTTTAGAACGATTTGAAAATTTTTTTTTTCGCCGAGAAATTTCACCACCTACCCGAATTTTTTTCTCGAAGGAGGGTAGGATTGTCGGGGATATGTGTATTCATAAAAAATGATTGTAATTGACCCCCGCAACCGAAAATAATTTTTCCAAAACGATTTGAAATTTTTTAATTTAATTGTTAATAACTTTTTAACGAAGCCTCCATCAACAAATTGGTATTCTTGATTTTCGTCTTATTTTGGCCTCTAGAATCTCCCATTAAAATTTTTCCCAGGGGTGGTCGAACACCCTGTATACATAGAAAAATTAAATTGCTCATGTAGAATGTGAGAAAGCGATCTATATGTGTTTGATATAAAATAGGTCGTTGAGATGCGCGTCATTCACATCGTTGACGGTTTTGTTTCTTTCGTCTTGGGGACGCCTTCTCGCGACGTTTCTCGTATGTTACGTTTTGATTTGCATTACGAGCTGCAACAGCCTGCTTGCGCTCATTCATATTTATTTAATTATTTCCTGTTATGTTAAATATATTACTTATTTAAACAAATACTGTGTGGTAAATTCTGTCATTGAATTAAAAAAAAATATTCGTTTTTAATAAGTTTTCGGACCATAACTCCCCTCCCTTTTCGAGTGAACTGGCTCTGGGTTAGGTCTCATATAACACGGTTTCAGACAACACGGCATTTTATAGGAACCGATCTACCGTGTTATAGGAGGGTTCCAAACTGTATTTCGTTTATTTAATGAAGTTTAATCCTCCTCCGGGGGCGGCGGAGCGGAAACAGTGTGTCGCGTGAATGGGAATTCGGAACAAAAATCATAGCTTCTAAAGAATTCCAGTCAATTTTCGACCTAAGACCTCTTACACTTTTTTTTTAAAGAGAATACAAAGATACAACAAACAAATCGATAGACAAAAATTATATATTTTTGTTGAAACGACCTTGATTTTTTGTTGAATAAAAACTGTTTTGCTAATTTCTACTATTGCAATTTCTTGTCAAGTGTTGTCATTTCTGTGTAACTTTTGTTCGAAAAGTTTTTTGATTGGTTTAGAGGAAGTGTCTGAAATCAGAGGTGCCAGAAGTGCACCGAAGGCATAGTGTGCTCTCTCACGCGTACGTGAGCTCGTAATGTTTCGGAAAGTCGACAAAGGCAAACTGACGCTGCCCGAAGTAATTTCGGACCGCCTCGTGAGAGTCGAGAGAGAAAGGCTCACATTTGCCTTCTCGCTCTTAACAACTGAAATCCGACCTCCCGTCAACGGCATACGATTTGGAATCTCGAGTCGAGATTCTCGACTGACTGCCCAGGCATTTTTACTTTCCGACGCACATGACGATGTAGGCGCACATAAGCAAAGTACGTAAGTAGTTTGAAAAAGAAATTTTGTAAAATTTATTTTACGAAAATAAATGGGTTTTAAAACCCCCTGATCATATTTTAATTATTGAAAAAAAAAGAAATTTTTTTCTTATTATTATTCTTATATGTGAGCGTAACATATGTATATTATTAATACGATTTTTCAAAATCAATAGTTTAAGATTGAAAATTAATAAATTAACATGAAAATCCACTCTTTGCCAGTATCGTGCACGCTGTGGGATTTTTCAATAAGAAGAGTTCTTATTTTTATAACATAAACAAAACTTAGTAGTAGAATTAATAGTTACAGAAATTAATTAATAATGATTTTCCTCGATATGTTTTTAGATAACCGTATAATTATCAATTTGTTATGACGAACTAAATATATTATATGTTTGATTTGGCTTAACTTTGCATAAAAAAATAATTGTATCGATCCATCAAAATTAATAACGTGCACCATCGTGCACCGTTTAAACCACAAAAGAAAAGTGATCCCGTTTACCAGTTTAATACAAAGTATGGGTTGGATTAAAAATTTTAAAAGGACATAGTCGAATACAAAACATAGCGTTTCATTTTCATCAGAACAGTAACATGAGTTAGCAGGTAATGTCATAAAACTGTTTTACCCGGTTATACCCCTTTTTACCTCAAGTATAAGGTAAAAAGTACGAGGTACGACTATCCGAAAATCGTTCACATTTTATCAATGTAAATGAAGCGGTCATTCCATTCCATCATTATCATTAAATAGAAAATTTTGTAATTTCTGTGAAAACAGAACTTTCGTTAGATGCACGTGGTGCTTGAAATTTTTATGTTTTGACTGTTTTTACGAAAAGTACCATCCCGATTCATGTACTTCGTACATTGAAAATAACATATTATGTTGTAAATGTAATTTTGGTTAAATTCAACTTTAAAAAAAAGAAGCATGTTATGTACGATTGTACGAAAATATGATTGAAAAAATAAAAAAAAGATTTGTTCTACCAGGGTTCGAATCTGCAGAGCAAAAGAAGAAGCTCGAACTTGCAGGCAAACACCTTATCACTCACGGCCACGCTGATTAGTGGTGAATAGAATATAGTTCTATTTCTGAAAATAGTACCTGTAATACTTTAATAATACATATCTTAAAGTAAAACCTAACCCAAAACCGGGTACCATTCCAACTTTTCCTTGTTAGAACCGAGTTTTCAATTTGTCTTAGCGAAAAAAACAGCTGGTTAATAACCTGCTTACCTGTTTTCAATTACCAAACATTTATTTCTCAATTAACCCTTTGCGAGTGAGACCATTATGCAGATTATTCTGAAACATTTGTGGTATTCGTTTTCAATGCGATTTAAGTAAGCATGTAATGTATAAGATTTCATCTCATTTAATTTTTTCTTTTCTAGAGAAGGCAGAGAACAAATTTATTTAATTTTTTTTTACAGAAAATTTAATTCTTGCCAAGATTTATATGAAACATTTAAAAGATTTTTCATAAATTATGCCTGTTTAAATATCGCATGAGTCCGAGACGCAGAAACTCGGCCGCGATGCCCGTATCTATATTGAATTCGCGTAATTCTAGATGGTTGTGCTGACATGGAATTTTTCCATCGTTCAGATTAGTATACCGCGGCTATTTACGTGTTTTTTCAAGCTAGCTTCACTGAAATTCTCGAGTTTTGGAGCAAATTCTAGGAATGTGTTGTTAGCGCTGAGAAAGAGAGAGAAAAGAGATCTATCGGAAAAAGATCGATAGACGAAACGCGGCAGCGCCGCGCCGTGGCCACGCGGCGCGTAGCAGCCCGGGCCCAGCAACGCGAGGCGTAGCTACCCGGTTCTGCGCTTGCGCGACGGAGCCGGCCGCGGCCGTCGCTGCTTGCAGATCGTCACGGTTCATTCTTGAGCCGTCGGCGATCGAGAGCGGACCTTGTGACGGTCGCGTTCCCTTTTCCCTACGAGCTCCGAGGTGGATGAGCCGATCTCTCTCCTCGTAATAGAATCAGTTTGCGGACAAATAGTTTATTGGAAAATCTCGTCATAGCGACTTGAGATTTTCCCCAGAAAACGGACAATCTGCCTGACGTTGCAGCGATCGCAAGGCACGCCGAGTGTGAAGCGATCGTAGACGCAGGATTGTGATTGAACGTTGCAGTTCGTGGATGCGACTGCGACGTTGGAGATTCGGTGTGGATCGCCTTGAGTCTTCTTCCAATTATCCGGTTAGAGCTACTGGAGGGCTGATACCGACATACAGGTATCACCTAGTGGTAGTTCACCGTTTCTAGAGGTCATACGAAACCCACTGGAACCACCCGTCCTGTGTACCAGTGAGAGTACACCGACCGGTGGGGTGGAAAGTTTCACCGACCAAGATTAGAGCTATACGGCGTAGGAGCAACCGGAAGATAGATATTCAGAAAGAATATCACTTCGTGGTGCTCTCCGTGCATCGGGCGTCGGAGAACCCGCTCCAATATACCGTCGTGAGGGGACAATAAGTAGGGCCTAAGCGTACGGTGGAGCAAAGGGTTCGAAGAGCCTTCCTTCCATCGCTACACCCACTACCAGCTGTGAGTCGACCACACTGGGCTGTGAACGTAGGGTGGTTGGAATTGCAGGGGATTGAGTCCTGAACCGGTGAGCCGCAGGCCAGTTCCTCGGGACAGGAGCCTCCGTCGAGGTAGCCACGGCTGGCTGCCGGGCGTTCCTTTGATGAAGGAATCGCCGGCTTGGCAACCACGTGTGCATACCGCAGGTCGCTCCTGAGGAGCAGCTGACGAGGGAGCCGAACTAGGACAAGACGTCCTCTTGCGTGGGTGGTGTAGAAACGCCACCCGCACGGGGAGCGTGCTCGCGGGATATAGCCTCTTGGAGCCTTACAACCTCCATTTGGTTTCCCGTCCGTGGCATTGCAAAGAGAACCCGGTAGAACGGAGAAAAGCTCGTCTACCCGGTTGTGCGCGTCGGTGAGATCGTAGAAAGAGAATCTCATCGACCAGAAAGAGAAGAATACAGTCCACTAGCTAGAGCGCTAGATAGCCAGCTAGCTCTCCCCTCCAAGCACACCAGACTGTCGCTGGAGCGCGAGAAACAGCTGACGAGCGCGCGATTGTTGACTTGTCCGCAAATGTATTTATTAGGCGGATTCTTTTGTTTCAGAAAGCCTCCGCAGTAGAAAATTAAACAGGAGACAAAGAAAGAGGAGACGAGGCCGCAATAGGAGCCGTCGTCAGTTTTTCTTTTAGTTTCTAGTTTTTTTTGTTCTAATGTTGTGATAAGTTTAGTTCTATTTTTGTAAAATAAAAACGTTATTGAAAAACTTGTAACAATTTCTCTCCCTGTCTGTTTCCTCATCCGGACCCACGTTAAAGTCCCTTAGTACTTTAACAATGCCTATGGATCGGAAGGAACAACTATAAAACAAGAGGTAAAAAATTTTTCAAATCGTTCTAAAAAAATTATTTTCGGTTGTGAGGGTAAATTACAATAATTTTTGGTCATTACACATACCCCCGAGATCCTACGCATTTTCGAGAAAAAAATTCCTTACCGAAAATCTAATCTATGTAACCTTACAGAGAAAAAAAAATTCAATTCAAATCGTTTTGGAAAAATTATTTTCGGTTGCGGGGGTCAATTACAATCATTTTTGGTCATTGTGTAATGACACATACCCTCGAAATCCTACCCACTTTCTAGAAAAAAATTCGAGAAGGTGTGAAATTTTTCGACGAAATTAAAATATTTCAAATCGTTCTGAAAAAAATATTGTTAGCTGTGGGGGTCAATTACAATCATTTTTGGTGAATAGACATACCCCAGAAATCCTACCCACTTTCTAGAAAAAAATTCGAGAAGGTGTGAAAACGAAGGTTGTTCGACGGAAAAAAAAATTCAATTCAAATCGTTTTGGAAAAATTATTTGCGGTTGCGGGGGTCAATTACAATCATTTTTAGTGGAATAGACATACCCCCGAAATCTTGCGCATTTTACCGACGGAACTTTAAACGTTAATAATTACTTTTTAACGAAGTCTCCATCGACAAATTAGAAAATTATTTTCTTCTATCTATTGTAATTAAGAGTAAAATTTAAGAAATAAACGGCTTAATCGTATAAGGCGACTAAGCGAAAATAAATTCAACTTGCACCGATTATTTTCCATTTGCCCAGCGTTCCTTCCCTCGAGATCCGGACGAGGTTAGGTTAGGCGAGGTGTTTAAACCTCCTCCCCTTAAAACACATTGCTTTAACAGTATAATAAAAAATACTTAACTGTCCAATTACATCTACTCTTACATCCAATGAAATCTACTTTAATATCCAAAGAAAATAACTAAAAAATCATTTCAAGTTCCACGTTACCCTTTTTTTAATACTTCTTTATTTATTTACGGGTTTGTACACCCTTTGTTGATATAATACAGTTGCATAATATGTATAAAAGTCACATTAATTGCGTATAATATGAGATGCAGTGCGTACAACACTAATGACATGCTATTTGAAGGAATACGGAGAACTGTTAAAGAAGTCCATATGCTGGCTAAACTGGTTAGCTTGGATATATGGTTAATACAATTATTGTATGTATAATGTCGTTTAAATGTTAGAATATAGAATAATTCCATATTTCCATATTTATACGTAGTTATTGGTGATTTTATAAACAAACAACATATCATATATAGTTCTACGTTGTACTTTTCTAAGAAAATAAATTTTTCACGTGAAATTTTCTGCATAAACTTCTGAAATAACTTTATTCTTGGTAAAAAAAAGAAACAACAATTAACAACAACAACACCAAGCTGTAGTAAGAATGTTGAATAAGCATCACATGAAAGACTACTTACTTTTTAATACAGAAAAGTATTAATAAGAAAGAATTTAGAAGTAATATATGAAAGATGAATTGTGGTCTGGTTAGGTCTGGGTTAAGTTAATAAAAGAAGGATAGACTTTTCAAATTTCAAATAAAGAAAGAAAGAAAGAAAATGAAGATAAGCCAAATGAAGAAGGGGATGACGAACCTATTTACCCTCTGAAAAAATAGATACAATAATAAAGAGAGACAAATTTTTTTAATCTGTGTAATCTCGAAATTCAGAGATAAAAAATAAGAAAGAATGTTTAACCAAATGTATTACCGAAAGTAGTTGACTTAATAGATATTGGCAACTTCGTCTTCATTGATTTCACTTATCTTATAACAGAATTAACTAATTCTGATATAGATTTATTAGATAATTTAGATTAACAGAACATTTTACAAAAGATTACTTTAGAAAAGTATTCAAATTACATGAAAAAGAAGATATCAAGGTAAAGAGGTTTGAAAATTTAGTATATAAAAAATATAATAAGATATTTAAGATAATCGACAAATGATACTTACCGATTGGGACATCCCAATCACTTTTTTTGTAAAAATGAAACGAATTTCGAATTTTTGGTCATAGAAAATGAAGTTTTTATGCAAAATAAATTAAA
The DNA here is from genome assembly GCF_051014445.1 of Colletes latitarsis. Lineage (NCBI taxonomy): Eukaryota > Metazoa > Arthropoda > Insecta > Hymenoptera > Colletidae > Colletes > Colletes latitarsis. Next base: position 10,279,788 of record NC_135147.1, read on the forward strand.
TTATTATTTATGTATATGTAAGTTTAATTATGATTTTTATCTTCCAAAGTGTGATAAAACTGTAAGATAAAAGATGAATTAAGTTCCAAGTCCCTAAAATTTTCCAAATCATAGATTTAAAAATGATTTAGATATTTACATGATTTTAGTGTGGGTTTATATTTATACAAGTATATAAATATCTAAATGGGCAAGTTAAAGAACGATATACATGTTGATAGTATAATAATATCCCTTTATTCCTCATAAAAATTCACAACTGAATTCCTTTTATTCCATTCTTAAAAAATCCATCCCAAAATATATTATCAAAGCTAGTAATAAATTATTTGAACAAGGCGATAACAGATTTAAAATATTTAATAAAATTTAAATATCAGAGACTGATAGTATTAACAAAAGATAATATTAATACTATTTCGACTACTCTTATTTGATTTTAATATTAATTATAGATACTTTGATTATTGATTCATTAAAACATAAGTTAACTAAAAGTCCCAGTAGATTATAATTATATTTTAAAGAGCATGAATTAGCATAGAATTTCATAAAAAATTTGACGAGTGATAGAAGTAACTTGAATAATCTGAATTTTCTAGCTTATACTATATCTTTGGATATGGAATCGCAGATTCATTTTATTAGTGGTGTGACTAATAATATTAAGTTCTATGTTATCCAACTATTATTTTTATTAATAAAAATAGAGATAGTACTGATGATTTACTCAGACTGGTTAAAGTAAGTGGGCCAAGTGGGAAGAATATCAAGATAGATAGACAGATATTGGTAAAAATATCCTTCTTGTCTTTATATAGGAAATCTTTAATATTAAAAATAAACTCTTTCCGTAAAATCATCATACTTATCATCATAATTTATAAAATTAAAGTCAACGCATCTAACAATGAAAGGAGAAACTGACTTTATATCTTGTGTATCGGATAACATAGAGTTAGATTCTTTTACCGATGAATTATGAACAAACTGAACTCAAGTATTTTATAGGACTTGTCAAGAACGTTTTTTTCTTTTTTCATGTATTTACTTTTACTTTTGAAGTATGGAAAATAAAACTTACAGAGGCTTTGTTTACTTAAATGTTAAAACTTACCTTTTGTAAAAATCGGCGATATCGACTGTATAAATCGCCTTACGTTCGTGCCCGTAAGTGAGGTAGAGTACGTGCTCGATTTAGGTTATGTAAGTAAATTTCGTGTATTTCGTGAGCAGCATCCCATGCTTGTCGCCAAATTGAAGTGTCCTTGAATTCGGAAGACTGGTTACGTGTGAATCTTGGTTGATCGTCTACCTTCAACTTCATTAATAACAACTCGTGAATACAGGTGTTACGTCGGGATTCCGTCGACATTTGTAAAAGAGAATTTCCCTATACAGGGATGCTTGTCCCCTACAACACGGCATCATATCCCCTATAACACGCTTTCGCTCTAACACGATAAGAAAATTGCGAAAACCTTTGTAGAGCACTGGATAACATGATTTTTGCTTAACATATTTAAAACCTAAATTACCTTAAAGTAATGACGCGAAAGAATAATGAAACGAAATATAGTGGCTTTACATGAAAAAATATATTATTAGAAATTATAATTTATTAAATTAAGGTTGCGTTAAATTAAAATAATATTTTTTGTGTTTTTTTGTTTTCTGTTATACATACATACATGCATACATATACAGGGTGTTCGGCCACCCTTGGGAAAAATATTAATGGGAGATTCTAGAGGCCAAAATAAGACGAAAATCAAGAATACCAATTTGTTGATGGTGGCTTCGTTAAAAAGTTATTAACGTTTAAAGTTCCGCCAATACTGAATTTTTTCTCGAAAGTGGGTAAGATTTCGGGAGTATGTCTATTCACCGAAAATGATTATAATTTACCTCCGCAACCGAAAATAATTTTTCCAGAACGATTTGAAACTTTTCAATTTCGCCGAAAAATTTAGGCACCTACCTACCTACCTACCTATCCCCTGTTGATTTTTCTTAAAAATTCGTTTTTGATTTTTAATATTTTCGCTTGACGTCCTACAGAAAAGTTGTTCAATACTTTTTTGTAGGTACCTATGGGCTCTACTTGAGAAAAAAGTTTCATTGAAATATATTCACTATTATAGGAGTTATGGCTATATAAGTTGAAAATTGGACCATTTTTATGGGGGTTTTCTAACATTACGGGGCCAAGGAACAACCTTTCCAATATTTTTATAATTGTTACATATTCTACACTAAAATACGCGGCGTTTGGCTTTTTTAACATTAAAATCGTCCAATCCGTTCGGAAGTTATGGTGTTTTAAAGATTCAAACATAAAATTTACGGGAAGCATTTTTCGCCTGAAATTATATTTTCGGTAAGGAATTTTTTTCTCGAAAATGGTTACGATTTCGAGGGTATGTCTATCGACCAAAAATTATTATAATTGGTCCCTGCAATCAGAAATAATTTTTTTAGAACGATTTAAAATTTTTTAATTTTCTTGAAAAATTTCACACCTTCTCGAATTTTTTTCTCCAAACTGGGTAGGATTTCCGGGGTATATCTATTCATAAAAAATGATTATAATCGACCCTTGCAATCGGAAATAATTTTTTTAGAACGATTTGAAAATTTTTTTTTTCGCCGAGAAATTTCACCACCTACCCGAATTTTTTTCTCGAAGGAGGGTAGGATTGTCGGGGATATGTGTATTCATAAAAAATGATTGTAATTGACCCCCGCAACCGAAAATAATTTTTCCAAAACGATTTGAAATTTTTTAATTTAATTGTTAATAACTTTTTAACGAAGCCTCCATCAACAAATTGGTATTCTTGATTTTCGTCTTATTTTGGCCTCTAGAATCTCCCATTAAAATTTTTCCCAGGGGTGGTCGAACACCCTGTATACATAGAAAAATTAAATTGCTCATGTAGAATGTGAGAAAGCGATCTATATGTGTTTGATATAAAATAGGTCGTTGAGATGCGCGTCATTCACATCGTTGACGGTTTTGTTTCTTTCGTCTTGGGGACGCCTTCTCGCGACGTTTCTCGTATGTTACGTTTTGATTTGCATTACGAGCTGCAACAGCCTGCTTGCGCTCATTCATATTTATTTAATTATTTCCTGTTATGTTAAATATATTACTTATTTAAACAAATACTGTGTGGTAAATTCTGTCATTGAATTAAAAAAAAATATTCGTTTTTAATAAGTTTTCGGACCATAACTCCCCTCCCTTTTCGAGTGAACTGGCTCTGGGTTAGGTCTCATATAACACGGTTTCAGACAACACGGCATTTTATAGGAACCGATCTACCGTGTTATAGGAGGGTTCCAAACTGTATTTCGTTTATTTAATGAAGTTTAATCCTCCTCCGGGGGCGGCGGAGCGGAAACAGTGTGTCGCGTGAATGGGAATTCGGAACAAAAATCATAGCTTCTAAAGAATTCCAGTCAATTTTCGACCTAAGACCTCTTACACTTTTTTTTTAAAGAGAATACAAAGATACAACAAACAAATCGATAGACAAAAATTATATATTTTTGTTGAAACGACCTTGATTTTTTGTTGAATAAAAACTGTTTTGCTAATTTCTACTATTGCAATTTCTCGTCAAGTGTTGTCATTTCTGTGTAACTTTTGTTCGAAAAGTTTTTTGATTGGTTTAGAGGAAGTGTCTGAAATCAGAGGTGCCAGAAGTGCACCGAAGGCATAGTGTGCTCTCTCACGCGTACGTGAGCTCGTAATGTTTCGGAAAGTCGACAAAGGCAAACTGACGCTGCCCGAAGTAATTTCGGACCGCCTCGTGAGAGTCGAGAGAGAAAGGCTCACATTTGCCTTCTCGCTCTTAACAACTGAAATCCGACCTCCCGTCAACGGCATACGATTTGGAATCTCGAGTCGAGATTCTCGACTGACTGCCCAGGCATTTTTACTTTCCGACGCACATGACGATGTAGGCGCACATAAGCAAAGTACGTAAGTAGTTTGAAAAAGAAATTTTGTAAAATTTATTTTACGAAAATAAATGGGTTTTAAAACCCCCTGATCATATTTTAATTATTGAAAAAAAAAGAAATTTTTTTCTTATTATTATTCTTATATGTGAGCGTAACATATGTATATTATTAATACGATTTTTCAAAATCAATAGTTTAAGATTGAAAATTAATAAATTAACATGAGAATCCACTCTTTGCCAGTATCGTGCACGCTGTGGGATTTTTCAATAAGAAGAGTTCTTATTTTTATAACATAAACAAAACTTAGTAGTAGAATTAATAGTTACAGAAATTAATTAATAATGATTTTCCTCGATATGTTTTTAGATAACCGTATAATTATCAATTTGTTATGACGAACTAAATATATTATATGTTTGATTTGGCTTAACTTTGCATAAAAAAATAATTGTATCGATCCATCAAAATTAATAACGTGCACCATCGTGCACCGTTTAAACCACAAAAGAAAAGTGATCCCGTTTACCAGTTTAATACAAAGTATGGGTTGGATTAAAAATTTTAAAAGGACATAGTCGAATACAAAACATAGCGTTTCATTTTCATCAGAACAGTAACATGAGTTAGCAGGTAATGTCATAAAACTGTTTTACCCGGTTATACCCCTTTTTACCTCAAGTATAAGGTAAAAAGTACGAGGTACGACTATCCGAAAATCGTTCACATTTTATCAATGTAAATGAAGCGGTCATTCCATTCCATCATTATCATTAAATAGAAAATTTTGTAATTTCTGTGAAAACAGAACTTTCGTTAGATGCACGTGGTGCTTGAAATTTTTATGTTTTGACTGTTTTTACGAAAAGTACCATCCCGATTCATGTACTTCGTACATTGAAAATAACATATTATGTTGTAAATGTAATTTTGGTTAAATTCAACTTTAAAAAAAAGAAGCATGTTATGTACGATTGTACGAAAATATGATTGAAAAAATAAAAAAAAGATTTGTTCTACCAGGGTTCGAATCTGCAGAGCAAAAGAAGAAGCTCGAACTTGCAGGCAAACACCTTATCACTCACGGCCACGCTGATTAGTGGTGAATAGAATATAGTTCTATTTCTGAAAATAGTACCTGTAATACTTTAATAATACATATCTTAAAGTAAAACCTAACCCAAAACCGGGTACCATTCCAACTTTTCCTTGTTAGAACCGAGTTTTCAATTTGTCTTAGCGAAAAAAACAGCTGGTTAATAACCTGCTTACCTGTTTTCAATTACCAAACATTTATTTCTCAATTAACCCTTTGCGAGTGAGACCATTATGCAGATTATTCTGAAACATTTGTGGTATTCGTTTTCAATGCGATTTAAGTAAGCATGTAATGTATAAGATTTCATCTCATTTAATTTTTTCTTTTCTAGAGAAGGCAGAGAACAAATTTATTTAATTTTTTTTTACAGAAAATTTAATTCTTGCCAAGATTTATATGAAACATTTAAAAGATTTTTCATAAATTATGCCTGTTTAAATATCGCATGAGTCCGAGACGCAGAAACTCGGCCGCGATGCCCGTATCTATATTGAATTCGCGTAATTCTAGATGGTTGTGCTGACATGGAATTTTTCCATCGTTCAGATTAGTATACCGCGGCTATTTACGTGTTTTTTCAAGCTAGCTTCACTGAAATTCTCGAGTTTTGGAGCAAATTCTAGGAATGTGTTGTTAGCGCTGAGAAAGAGAGAGAAAAGAGATCTATCGGAAAAAGATCGATAGACGAAACGCGGCAGCGCCGCGCCGTGGCCACGCGGCGCGTAGCAGCCCGGGCCCAGCAACGCGAGGCGTAGCTACCCGGTTCTGCGCTTGCGCGACGGAGCCGGCCGCGGCCGTCGCTGCTTGCAGATCGTCACGGTTCATTCTTGAGCCGTCGGCGATCGAGAGCGGACTTTGTGACGGTCGCGTTCCCTTTTCCCTACGAGCTCCGAGGTGGATGAGCCGATCTCTCTCCTCGTAATAGAATCAGTTTGCGGACAAATAGTTTATTGGAAAATCTCGTCATAGCGACTTGAGATTTTCCCCAGAAAACGGACAATCTGCCTGACGTTGCAGCGATCGCAAGGCACGCCGAGTGTGAAGCGATCGTAGACGCAGGATTGTGATTGAACGTTGCAGTTCGTGGATGCGACTGCGACGTTGGAGATTCGGTGTGGATCGCCTTGAGTCTTCTTCCAATTATCCGGTTAGAGCTACTGGAGGGCTGATACCGACATACAGGTATCACCTAGTGGTAGTTCACCGTTTCTAGAGGTCATACGAAACCCACTGGAACCACCCGTCCTGTGTACCAGTGAGAGTACACCGACCGGTGGGGTGGAAAGTTTCACCGACCAAGATTAGAGCTATACGGCGTAGGAGCAACCGGAAGATAGATATTCAGAAAGAATATCACTTCGTGGTGCTCTCCGTGCATCGGGCGTCGGAGAACCCGCTCCAATATACCGTCGTGAGGGGACAATAAGTAGGGCCTAAGCGTACGGTGGAGCAAAGGGTTCGAAGAGCCTTCCTTCCATCGCTACACCCACTACCAGCTGTGAGTCGACCACACTGGGCTGTGAACGTAGGGTGGTTGGAATTGCAGGGGATTGAGTCCTGAACCGGTGAGCCGCAGGCCAGTTCCTCGGGACAGGAGCCTCCGTCGAGGTAGCCACGGCTGGCTGCCGGGCGTTCCTTTGATGAAGGAATCGCCGGCTTGGCAACCACGTGTGCATACCGCAGGTCGCTCCTGAGGAGCAGCTGACGAGGGAGCCGAACTAGGACAAGACGTCCTCTTGCGTGGGTGGTGTAGAAACGCCACCCGCACGGGGAGCGTGCTCGCGGGATATAGCCTCTTGGAGCCTTACAACCTCCATTTGGTTTCCCGTCCGTGGCATTGCAAAGAGAACCCGGTAGAACGGAGAAAAGCTCGTCTACCCGGTTGTGCGCGTCGGTGAGATCGTAGAAAGAGAATCTCATCGACCAGAAAGAGAAGAATACAGTCCACTAGCTAGAGCGCTAGATAGCCAGCTAGCTCTCCCCTCCAAGCACACCAGACTGTCGCTGGAGCGCGAGAAACAGCTGACGAGCGCGCGATTGTTGACTTGTCCGCAAATGTATTTATTAGGCGGATTCTTTTGTTTCAGAAAGCCTCCGCAGTAGAAAATTAAACAGGAGACAAAGAAAGAGGAGACGAGGCCGCAATAGGAGCCGTCGTCAGTTTTTCTTTTAGTTTCTAGTTTTTTTTGTTCTAATGTTGTGATAAGTTTAGTTCTATTTTTGTAAAATAAAAACGTTATTGAAAAACTTGTAACAATTTCTCTCCCTGTCTGTTTCCTCATCCGGACCCACGTTAAAGTCCCTTAGTACTTTAACAATGCCTATGGATCGGAAGGAACAACTATAAAACAAGAGGTAAAAAATTTTTCAAATCGTTCTAAAAAAATTATTTTCGGTTGTGAGGGTAAATTACAATAATTTTTGGTCATTACACATACCCCCGAGATCCTACGCATTTTCGAGAAAAAAATTCCTTACCGAAAATCTAATCTATGTAACCTTACAGAGAAAAAAAAATTCAATTCAAATCGTTTTGGAAAAATTATTTTCGGTTGCGGGGGTCAATTACAATCATTTTTGGTCATTGTGTAATGACACATACCCTCGAAATCCTACCCACTTTCTAGAAAAAAATTCGAGAAGGTGTGAAATTTTTCGACGAAATTAAAATATTTCAAATCGTTCTGAAAAAAATATTGTTAGCTGTGGGGGTCAATTACAATCATTTTTGGTGAATAGACATACCCCAGAAATCCTACCCACTTTCTAGAAAAAAATTCGAGAAGGTGTGAAAACGAAGGTTGTTCGACGGAAAAAAAAATTCAATTCAAATCGTTTTGGAAAAATTATTTGCGGTTGCGGGGGTCAATTACAATCATTTTTAGTGGAATAGACATACCCCCGAAATCTTGCGCATTTTACCGACGAAACTTTAAACGTTAATAATTACTTTTTAACGAAGTCTCCATCGACAAATTAGAAAATTATTTTCTTCTATCTATTGTAATTAAGAGTAAAATTTAAGAAATAAACGGCTTAATCGTATAAGGCGACTAAGCGAAAATAAATTCAACTTGCACCGATTATTTTCCATTTGCCCAGCGTTCCTTCCCTCGAGATCCGGACGAGGTTAGGTTAGGCGAGGTGTTTAAACCTCCTCCCCTTAAAACACATTGCTTTAACAGTATAATAAAAAATACTTAACTGTCCAATTACATCTACTCTTACATCCAATGAAATCTACTTTAATATCCAAAGAAAATAACTAAAAAATCATTTCAAGTTCCACGTTACCCTTTTTTTAATACTTCTTTATTTATTTACGGGTTTGTACACCCTTTGTTGATATAATACAGTTGCATAATATGTATAAAAGTCACATTAATTGCGTATAATATGAGATGCAGTGCGTACAACACTAATGACATGCTATTTGAAGGAATACGGAGAACTGTTAAAGAAGTCCATATGCTGGCTAAACTGGTTAGCTTGGATATATGGTTAATACAATTATTGTATGTATAATGTCGTTTAAATGTTAGAATATAGAATAATTCCATATTTCCATATTTATACGTAGTTATTGGTGATTTTATAAACAAACAACATATCATATATAGTTCTACGTTGTACTTTTCTAAGAAAATAAATTTTTCACGTGAAATTTTCTGCATAAACTTCTGAAATAACTTTATTCTTGGTAAAAAAAAGAAACAACAATTAACAACAACAACACCAAGCTGTAGTAAGAATGTTGAATAAGCATCACATGAAAGACTACTTACTTTTTAATACAGAAAAGTATTAATAAGAAAGAATTTAGAAGTAATATATGAAAGATGAATTGTGGTCTGGTTAGGTCTGGGTTAAGTTAATAAAAGAAGGATAGACTTTTCAAATTTCAAATAAAGAAAGAAAGAAAGAAAATGAAGATAAGCCAAATGAAGAAGGGGATGACGAACCTATTTACCCTCTGAAAAAATAGATACAATAATAAAGAGAGACAAATTTTTTTAATCTGTGTAATCTCGAAATTCAGAGATAAAAAATAAGAAAGAATGTTTAACCAAATGTATTACCGAAAGTAGTTGACTTAATAGATATTGGCAACTTCGTCTTCATTGATTTCACTTATCTTATAACAGAATTAACTAATTCTGATATAGATTTATTAGATAATTTAGATTAACAGAACATTTTACAAAAGATTACTTTAGAAAAGTATTCAAATTACATGAAAAAGAAGATATCAAGGTAAAGAGGTTTGAAAATTTAGTATATAAAAAATATAATAAGATATTTAAGATAATCGACAAATGATACTTACCGATTGGGACATCCCAATCACTTTTTTTGTAAAAATGAAACGAATTTCGAATTTTTGGTCATAGAAAATGAAGTTTTTATGCAAAATAAATTAAATTATTATTTATGTATATGTAAGTTTAATTATGATTTTTATCTTCCAAAGTGTGATAAAACTGTAAGATAAAAGATGAATTAAGTTCCAAGTCCCTAAAATTTTCCAAATCATAGATTTAAAAATGATTTAGATATTTACATGATTTTAGTGTGGGTTTATATTTATACAAGTATATAAATATCTAAATGGGCAAGTTAAAGAACGATATACATGTTGATAGTATAATAATATCCCTTTATTCCTCATAAAAATTCACAACTGAATTCCTTTTATTCCATTCTTAAAAAATCCATCCCAAAATATATTATCAAAGCTAGTAATAAATTATTTGAACAAGGCGATAACAGATTTAAAATATTTAATAAAATTTAAATATCAGAGACTGATAGTATTAACAAAAGATAATATTAATACTATTTCGACTACTCTTATTTGATTTTAATATTAATTATAGATACTTTGATTATTGATTCATTAAAACATAAGTTAACTAAAAGTCCCAGTAGATTATAATTATATTTTAAAGAGCATGAATTAGCATAGAATTTCATAAAAAATTTGACGAGTGATAGAAGTAACTTGAATAATCTGAATTTTCTAGCTTATACTATATCTTTGGATATGGAATCGCAGATTCATTTTATTAGTGGTGTGACTAATAATATTAAGTTCTATGTTATCCAACTATTATTTTTATTAATAAAAATAGAGATAGTACTGATGATTTACTCAGACTGGTTAAAGTAAGTGGGCCAAGTGGGAAGAATATCAAGATAGATAGACAGATATTGGTAAAAATATCCTTCTTGTCTTTATATAGGAAATCTTTAATATTAAAAATAAACTCTTTCCGTAAAATCATCATACTTATCATCATAATTTATAAAATTAAAGTCAACGCATCTAACAATGAAAGGAGAAACTGACTTTATATCTTGTGTATCGGATAACATAGAGTTAGATTCTTTTACCGATGAATTATGAACAAACTGAACTCAAGTATTTTATAGGACTTGTCAAGAACGTTTTTTTCTTTTTTCATGTATTTACTTTTACTTTTGAAGTATGGAAAATAAAACTTACAGAGGCTTTGTTTACTTAAATGTTAAAACTTACCTTTTGTAAAAATCGGCGATATCGACTGTATAAATCGCCTTACGTTCGTGCCCGTAAGTGAGGTAGAGTACGTGCTCGATTTAGGTTATGTAAGTAAATTTCGTGTATTTCGTGAGCAGCATCCCATGCTTGTCGCCAAATTGAAGTGTCCTTGAATTCGGAAGACTGGTTACGTGTGAATCTTGGTTGATCGTCTACCTTCAACTTCATTAATAACAACTCGTGAATACAGGTGTTACGTCGGGATTCCGTCGACATTTGTAAAAGAGAATTTCCCTATACAGGGATGCTTGTCCCCTACAACACGGCATCATATCCCCTATAACACGCTTTCGCTCTAACACGATAAGAAAATTGCGAAAACCTTTGTAGAGCACTGGATAACATGATTTTTGCTTAACATATTTAAAACCTAAATTACCTTAAAGTAATGACGCGAAAGAATAATGAAACGAAATATAGTGGCTTTACATGAAAAAATATATTATTAGAAATTATAATTTATTAAATTAAGGTTGCGTTAAATTAAAATAATATTTTTTGTGTTTTTTTGTTTTCTGTTATACATACATACATGCATACATATACAGGGTGTTCGGCCACCCTTGGGAAAAATATTAATGGGAGATTCTAGAGGCCAAAATAAGACGAAAATCAAGAATACCAATTTGTTGATGGTGGCTTCGTTAAAAAGTTATTAACGTTTAAAGTTCCGCCAATACTGAATTTTTTCTCGAAAGTGGGTAAGATTTCGGGAGTATGTCTATTCACCGAAAATGATTATAATTTACCTCCGCAACCGAAAATAATTTTTCCAGAACGATTTGAAACTTTTCAATTTCGCCGAAAAATTTAGGCACCTACCTACCTACCTACCTATCCCCTGTTGATTTTTCTTAAAAATTCGTTTTTGATTTTTAATATTTTCGCTTGACGTCCTACAGAAAAGTTGTTCAATACTTTTTTGTAGGTACCTATGGGCTCTACTTGAGAAAAAAGTTTCATTGAAATATATTCACTATTATAGGAGTTATGGCTATATAAGTTGAAAATTGGACCATTTTTATGGGGGTTTTCTAACATTACGGGGCCAAGGAACAACCTTTCCAATATTTTTATAATTGTTACATATTCTACACTAAAATACGCGGCGTTTGGCTTTTTTAACATTAAAATCGTCCAATCCGTTCGGAAGTTATGGTGTTTTAAAGATTCAAACATAAAATTTACGGGAAGCATTTTTCGCCTGAAATTATATTTTCGGTAAGGAATTTTTTTCTCGAAAATGGTTACGATTTCGAGGGTATGTCTATCGACCAAAAATTATTATAATTGGTCCCTGCAATCAGAAATAATTTTTTTAGAACGATTTAAAATTTTTTAATTTTCTTGAAAAATTTCACACCTTCTCGAATTTTTTTCTCCAAACTGGGTAGGATTTCCGGGGTATATCTATTCATAAAAAATGATTATAATCGACCCTTGCAATCGGAAATAATTTTTTTAGAACGATTTGAAAATTTTTTTTTTCGCCGAGAAATTTCACCACCTACCCGAATTTTTTTCTCGAAGGAGGGTAGGATTGTCGGGGATATGTGTATTCATAAAAAATGATTGTAATTGACCCCCGCAACCGAAAATAATTTTTCCAAAACGATTTGAAATTTTTTAATTTAATTGTTAATAACTTTTTAACGAAGCCTCCATCAACAAATTGGTATTCTTGATTTTCGTCTTATTTTGGCCTCTAGAATCTCCCATTAAAATTTTTCCCAGGGGTGGTCGAACACCCTGTATACATAGAAAAATTAAATTGCTCATGTAGAATGTGAGAAAGCGATCTATATGTGTTTGATATAAAATAGGTCGTTGAGATGCGCGTCATTCACATCGTTGACGGTTTTGTTTCTTTCGTCTTGGGGACGCCTTCTCGCGACGTTTCTCGTATGTTACGTTTTGATTTGCATTACGAGCTGCAACAGCCTGCTTGCGCTCATTCATATTTATTTAATTATTTCCTGTTATGTTAAATATATTACTTATTTAAACAAATACTGTGTGGTAAATTCTGTCATTGAATTAAAAAAAAATATTCGTTTTTAATAAGTTTTCGGACCATAACTCCCCTCCCTTTTCGAGTGAACTGGCTCTGGGTTAGGTCTCATATAACACGGTTTCAGACAACACGGCATTTTATAGGAACCGATCTACCGTGTTATAGGAGGGTTCCAAACTGTATTTCGTTTATTTAATGAAGTTTAATCCTCCTCCGGGGGCGGCGGAGCGGAAACAGTGTGTCGCGTGAATGGGAATTCGGAACAAAAATCATAGCTTCTAAAGAATTCCAGTCAATTTTCGACCTAAGACCTCTTACACTTTTTTTTTAAAGAGAATACAAAGATACAACAAACAAATCGATAGACAAAAATTATATATTTTTGTTGAAACGACCTTGATTTTTTGTTGAATAAAAACTGTTTTGCTAATTTCTACTATTGCAATTTCTCGTCAAGTGTTGTCATTTCTGTGTAACTTTTGTTCGAAAAGTTTTTTGATTGGTTTAGAGGAAGTGTCTGAAATCAGAGGTGCCAGAAGTGCACCGAAGGCATAGTGTGCTCTCTCACGCGTACGTGAGCTCGTAATGTTTCGGAAAGTCGACAAAGGCAAACTGACGCTGCCCGAAGTAATTTCGGACCGCCTCGTGAGAGTCGAGAGAGAAAGGCTCACATTTGCCTTCTCGCTCTTAACAACTGAAATCCGACCTCCCGTCAACGGCATACGATTTGGAATCTCGAGTCGAGATTCTCGACTGACTGCCCAGGCATTTTTACTTTCCGACGCACATGACGATGTAGGCGCACATAAGCAAAGTACGTAAGTAGTTTGAAAAAGAAATTTTGTAAAATTTATTTTACGAAAATAAATGGGTTTTAAAACCCCCTGATCATATTTTAATTATTGAAAAAAAAAGAAATTTTTTTCTTATTATTATTCTTATATGTGAGCGTAACATATGTATATTATTAATACGATTTTTCAAAATCAATAGTTTAAGATTGAAAATTAATAAATTAACATGAGAATCCACTCTTTGCCAGTATCGTGCACGCTGTGGGATTTTTCAATAAGAAGAGTTCTTATTTTTATAACATAAACAAAACTTAGTAGTAGAATTAATAGTTACAGAAATTAATTAATAATGATTTTCCTCGATATGTTTTTAGATAACCGTATAATTATCAATTTGTTATGACGAACTAAATATATTATATGTTTGATTTGGCTTAACTTTGCATAAAAAAATAATTGTATCGATCCATCAAAATTAATAACGTGCACCATCGTGCACCGTTTAAACCACAAAAGAAAAGTGATCCCGTTTACCAGTTTAATACAAAGTATGGGTTGGATTAAAAATTTTAAAAGGACATAGTCGAATACAAAACATAGCGTTTCATTTTCATCAGAACAGTAACATGAGTTAGCAGGTAATGTCATAAAACTGTTTTACCCGGTTATACCCCTTTTTACCTCAAGTATAAGGTAAAAAGTACGAGGTACGACTATCCGAAAATCGTTCACATTTTATCAATGTAAATGAAGCGGTCATTCCATTCCATCATTATCATTAAATAGAAAATTTTGTAATTTCTGTGAAAACAGAACTTTCGTTAGATGCACGTGGTGCTTGAAATTTTTATGTTTTGACTGTTTTTACGAAAAGTACCATCCCGATTCATGTACTTCGTACATTGAAAATAACATATTATGTTGTAAATGTAATTTTGGTTAAATTCAACTTTAAAAAAAAGAAGCATGTTATGTACGATTGTACGAAAATATGATTGAAAAAATAAAAAAAAGATTTGTTCTACCAGGGTTCGAATCTGCAGAGCAAAAGAAGAAGCTCGAACTTGCAGGCAAACACCTTATCACTCACGGCCACGCTGATTAGTGGTGAATAGAATATAGTTCTATTTCTGAAAATAGTACCTGTAATACTTTAATAATACATATCTTAAAGTAAAACCTAACCCAAAACCGGGTACCATTCCAACTTTTCCTTGTTAGAACCGAGTTTTCAATTTGTCTTAGCGAAAAAAACAGCTGGTTAATAACCTGCTTACCTGTTTTCAATTACCAAACATTTATTTCTCAATTAACCCTTTGCGAGTGAGACCATTATGCAGATTATTCTGAAACATTTGTGGTATTCGTTTTCAATGCGATTTAAGTAAGCATGTAATGTATAAGATTTCATCTCATTTAATTTTTTCTTTTCTAGAGAAGGCAGAGAACAAATTTATTTAATTTTTTTTTACAGAAAATTTAATTCTTGCCAAGATTTATATGAAACATTTAAAAGATTTTTCATAAATTATGCCTGTTTAAATATCGCATGAGTCCGAGACGCAGAAACTCGGCCGCGATGCCCGTATCTATATTGAATTCGCGTAATTCTAGATGGTTGTGCTGACATGGAATTTTTCCATCGTTCAGATTAGTATACCGCGGCTATTTACGTGTTTTTTCAAGCTAGCTTCACTGAAATTCTCGAGTTTTGGAGCAAATTCTAGGAATGTGTTGTTAGCGCTGAGAAAGAGAGAGAAAAGAGATCTATCGGAAAAAGATCGATAGACGAAACGCGGCAGCGCCGCGCCGTGGCCACGCGGCGCGTAGCAGCCCGGGCCCAGCAACGCGAGGCGTAGCTACCCGGTTCTGCGCTTGCGCGACGGAGCCGGCCGCGGCCGTCGCTGCTTGCAGATCGTCACGGTTCATTCTTGAGCCGTCGGCGATCGAGAGCGGACCTTGTGACGGTCGCGTTCCCTTTTCCCTACGAGCTCCGAGGTGGATGAGCCGATCTCTCTCCTCGTAATAGAATCAGTTTGCGGACAAATAGTTTATTGGAAAATCTCGTCATAGCGACTTGAGATTTTCCCCAGAAAACGGACAATCTGCCTGACGTTGCAGCGATCGCAAGGCACGCCGAGTGTGAAGCGATCGTAGACGCAGGATTGTGATTGAACGTTGCAGTTCGTGGATGCGACTGCGACGTTGGAGATTCGGTGTGGATCGCCTTGAGTCTTCTTCCAATTATCCGGTTAGAGCTACTGGAGGGCTGATACCGACATACAGGTATCACCTAGTGGTAGTTCACCGTTTCTAGAGGTCATACGAAACCCACTGGAACCACCCGTCCTGTGTACCAGTGAGAGTACACCGACCGGTGGGGTGGAAAGTTTCACCGACCAAGATTAGAGCTATACGGCGTAGGAGCAACCGGAAGATAGATATTCAGAAAGAATATCACTTCGTGGTGCTCTCCGTGCATCGGGCGTCGGAGAACCCGCTCCAATATACCGTCGTGAGGGGACAATAAGTAGGGCCTAAGCGTACGGTGGAGCAAAGGGTTCGAAGAGCCTTCCTTCCATCGCTACACCCACTACCAGCTGTGAGTCGACCACACTGGGCTGTGAACGTAGGGTGGTTGGAATTGCAGGGGATTGAGTCCTGAACCGGTGAGCCGCAGGCCAGTTCCTCGGGACAGGAGCCTCCGTCGAGGTAGCCACGGCTGGCTGCCGGGCGTTCCTTTGATGAAGGAATCGCCGGCTTGGCAACCACGTGTGCATACCGCAGGTCGCTCCTGAGGAGCAGCTGACGAGGGAGCCGAACTAGGACAAGACGTCCTCTTGCGTGGGTGGTGTAGAAACGCCACCCGCACGGGGAGCGTGCTCGCGGGATATAGCCTCTTGGAGCCTTACAACCTCCATTTGGTTTCCCGTCCGTGGCATTGCAAAGAGAACCCGGTAGAACGGAGAAAAGCTCGTCTACCCGGTTGTGCGCGTCGGTGAGATCGTAGAAAGAGAATCTCATCGACCAGAAAGAGAAGAATACAGTCCACTAGCTAGAGCGCTAGATAGCCAGCTAGCTCTCCCCTCCAAGCACACCAGACTGTCGCTGGAGCGCGAGAAACAGCTGACGAGCGCGCGATTGTTGACTTGTCCGCAAATGTATTTATTAGGCGGATTCTTTTGTTTCAGAAAGCCTCCGCAGTAGAAAATTAAACAGGAGACAAAGAAAGAGGAGACGAGGCCGCAATAGGAGCCGTCGTCAGTTTTTCTTTTAGTTTCTAGTTTTTTTTGTTCTAATGTTGTGATAAGTTTAGTTCTATTTTTGTAAAATAAAAACGTTATTGAAAAACTTGTAACAATTTCTCTCCCTGTCTGTTTCCTCATCCGGACCCACGTTAAAGTCCCTTAGTACTTTAACAATGCCTATGGATCGGAAGGAACAACTATAAAACAAGAGGTAAAAAATTTTTCAAATCGTTCTAAAAAAATTATTTTCGGTTGTGAGGGTAAATTACAATAATTTTTGGTCATTACACATACCCCCGAGATCCTACGCATTTTCGAGAAAAAAATTCCTTACCGAAAATCTAATCTATGTAACCTTACAGAGAAAAAAAAATTCAATTCAAATCGTTTTGGAAAAATTATTTTCGGTTGCGGGGGTCAATTACAATCATTTTTGGTCATTGTGTAATGACACATACCCTCGAAATCCTACCCACTTTCTAGAAAAAAATTCGAGAAGGTGTGAAATTTTTCGACGAAATTAAAATATTTCAAATCGTTCTGAAAAAAATATTGTTAGCTGTGGGGGTCAATTACAATCATTTTTGGTGAATAGACATACCCCAGAAATCCTACCCACTTTCTAGAAAAAAATTCGAGAAGGTGTGAAAACGAAGGTTGTTCGACGGAAAAAAAAATTCAATTCAAATCGTTTTGGAAAAATTATTTGCGGTTGCGGGGGTCAATTACAATCATTTTTAGTGGAATAGACATACCCCCGAAATCTTGCGCATTTTACCGACGGAACTTTAAACGTTAATAATTACTTTTTAACGAAGTCTCCATCGACAAATTAGAAAATTATTTTCTTCTATCTATTGTAATTAAGAGTAAAATTTAAGAAATAAACGGCTTAATCGTATAAGGCGACTAAGCGAAAATAAATTCAACTTGCACCGATTATTTTCCATTTGCCCAGCGTTCCTTCCCTCGAGATCCGGACGAGGTTAGGTTAGGCGAGGTGTTTAAACCTCCTCCCCTTAAAACACATTGCTTTAACAGTATAATAAAAAATACTTAACTGTCCAATTACATCTACTCTTACATCCAATGAAATCTACTTTAATATCCAAAGAAAATAACTAAAAAATCATTTCAAGTTCCACGTTACCCTTTTTTTAATACTTCTTTATTTATTTACGGGTTTGTACACCCTTTGTTGATATAATACAGTTGCATAATATGTATAAAAGTCACATTAATTGCGTATAATATGAGATGCAGTGCGTACAACACTAATGACATGCTATTTGAAGGAATACGGAGAACTGTTAAAGAAGTCCATATGCTGGCTAAACTGGTTAGCTTGGATATATGGTTAATACAATTATTGTATGTATAATGTCGTTTAAATGTTAGAATATAGAATAATTCCATATTTCCATATTTATACGTAGTTATTGGTGATTTTATAAACAAACAACATATCATATATAGTTCTACGTTGTACTTTTCTAAGAAAATAAATTTTTCACGTGAAATTTTCTGCATAAACTTCTGAAATAACTTTATTCTTGGTAAAAAAAAGAAACAACAATTAACAACAACAACACCAAGCTGTAGTAAGAATGTTGAATAAGCATCACATGAAAGACTACTTACTTTTTAATACAGAAAAGTATTAATAAGAAAGAATTTAGAAGTAATATATGAAAGATGAATTGTGGTCTGGTTAGGTCTGGGTTAAGTTAATAAAAGAAGGATAGACTTTTCAAATTTCAAATAAAGAAAGAAAGAAAGAAAATGAAGATAAGCCAAATGAAGAAGGGGATGACGAACCTATTTACCCTCTGAAAAAATAGATACAATAATAAAGAGAGACAAATTTTTTTAATCTGTGTAATCTCGAAATTCAGAGATAAAAAATAAGAAAGAATGTTTAACCAAATGTATTACCGAAAGTAGTTGACTTAATAGATATTGGCAACTTCGTCTTCATTGATTTCACTTATCTTATAACAGAATTAACTAATTCTGATATAGATTTATTAGATAATTTAGATTAACAGAACATTTTACAAAAGATTACTTTAGAAAAGTATTCAAATTACATGAAAAAGAAGATATCAAGGTAAAGAGGTTTGAAAATTTAGTATATAAAAAATATAATAAGATATTTAAGATAATCGACAAATGATACTTACCGATTGGGACATCCCAATCACTTTTTTTGTAAAAATGAAACGAATTTCGAATTTTTGGTCATAGAAAATGAAGTTTTTATGCAAAATAAATTAAATTATTATTTATGTATATGTAAGTTTAATTATGATTTTTATCTTCCAAAGTGTGATAAAACTGTAAGATAAAAGATGAATTAAGTTCCAAGTCCCTAAAATTTTCCAAATCATAGATTTAAAAATGATTTAGATATTTACATGATTTTAGTGTGGGTTTATATTTATACAAGTATATAAATATCTAAATGGGCAAGTTAAAGAACGATATACATGTTGATAGTATAATAATATCCCTTTATTCCTCATAAAAATTCACAACTGAATTCCTTTTATTCCATTCTTAAAAAATCCATCCCAAAATATATTATCAAAGCTAGTAATAAATTATTTGAACAAGGCGATAACAGATTTAAAATATTTAATAAAATTTAAATATCAGAGACTGATAGTATTAACAAAAGATAATATTAATACTATTTCGACTACTCTTATTTGATTTTAATATTAATTATAGATACTTTGATTATTGATTCATTAAAACATAAGTTAACTAAAAGTCCCAGTAGATTATAATTATATTTTAAAGAGCATGAATTAGCATAGAATTTCATAAAAAATTTGACGAGTGATAGAAGTAACTTGAATAATCTGAATTTTCTAGCTTATACTATATCTTTGGATATGGAATCGCAGATTCATTTTATTAGTGGTGTGACTAATAATATTAAGTTCTATGTTATCCAACTATTATTTTTATTAATAAAAATAGAGATAGTACTGATGATTTACTCAGACTGGTTAAAGTAAGTGGGCCAAGTGGGAAGAATATCAAGATAGATAGACAGATATTGGTAAAAATATCCTTCTTGTCTTTATATAGGAAATCTTTAATATTAAAAATAAACTCTTTCCGTAAAATCATCATACTTATCATCATAATTTATAAAATTAAAGTCAACGCATCTAACAATGAAAGGAGAAACTGACTTTATATCTTGTGTATCGGATAACATAGAGTTAGATTCTTTTACCGATGAATTATGAACAAACTGAACTCAAGTATTTTATAGGACTTGTCAAGAACGTTTTTTTCTTTTTTCATGTATTTACTTTTACTTTTGAAGTATGGAAAATAAAACTTACAGAGGCTTTGTTTACTTAAATGTTAAAACTTACCTTTTGTAAAAATCGGCGATATCGACTGTATAAATCGCCTTACGTTCGTGCCCGTAAGTGAGGTAGAGTACGTGCTCGATTTAGGTTATGTAAGTAAATTTCGTGTATTTCGTGAGCAGCATCCCATGCTTGTCGCCAAATTGAAGTGTCCTTGAATTCGGAAGACTGGTTACGTGTGAATCTTGGTTGATCGTCTACCTTCAACTTCATTAATAACAACTCGTGAATACAGGTGTTACGTCGGGATTCCGTCGACATTTGTAAAAGAGAATTTCCCTATACAGGGATGCTTGTCCCCTACAACACGGCATCATATCCCCTATAACACGCTTTCGCTCTAACACGATAAGAAAATTGCGAAAACCTTTGTAGAGCACTGGATAACATGATTTTTGCTTAACATATTTAAAACCTAAATTACCTTAAAGTAATGACGCGAAAGAATAATGAAACGAAATATAGTGGCTTTACATGAAAAAATATATTATTAGAAATTATAATTTATTAAATTAAGGTTGCGTTAAATTAAAATAATATTTTTTGTGTTTTTTTGTTTTCTGTTATACATACATACATGCATACATATACAGGGTGTTCGGCCACCCTTGGGAAAAATATTAATGGGAGATTCTAGAGGCCAAAATAAGACGAAAATCAAGAATACCAATTTGTTGATGGTGGCTTCGTTAAAAAGTTATTAACGTTTAAAGTTCCGCCAATACTGAATTTTTTCTCGAAAGTGGGTAAGATTTCGGGAGTATGTCTATTCACCGAAAATGATTATAATTTACCTCCGCAACCGAAAATAATTTTTCCAGAACGATTTGAAACTTTTCAATTTCGCCGAAAAATTTAGGCACCTACCTACCTACCTACCTATCCCCTGTTGATTTTTCTTAAAAATTCGTTTTTGATTTTTAATATTTTCGCTTGACGTCCTACAGAAAAGTTGTTCAATACTTTTTTGTAGGTACCTATGGGCTCTACTTGAGAAAAAAGTTTCATTGAAATATATTCACTATTATAGGAGTTATGGCTATATAAGTTGAAAATTGGACCATTTTTATGGGGGTTTTCTAACATTACGGGGCCAAGGAACAACCTTTCCAATATTTTTATAATTGTTACATATTCTACACTAAAATACGCGGCGTTTGGCTTTTTTAACATTAAAATCGTCCAATCCGTTCGGAAGTTATGGTGTTTTAAAGATTCAAACATAAAATTTACGGGAAGCATTTTTCGCCTGAAATTATATTTTCGGTAAGGAATTTTTTTCTCGAAAATGGTTACGATTTCGAGGGTATGTCTATCGACCAAAAATTATTATAATTGGTCCCTGCAATCAGAAATAATTTTTTTAGAACGATTTAAAATTTTTTAATTTTCTTGAAAAATTTCACACCTTCTCGAATTTTTTTCTCCAAACTGGGTAGGATTTCCGGGGTATATCTATTCATAAAAAATGATTATAATCGACCCTTGCAATCGGAAATAATTTTTTTAGAACGATTTGAAAATTTTTTTTTTCGCCGAGAAATTTCACCACCTACCCGAATTTTTTTCTCGAAGGAGGGTAGGATTGTCGGGGATATGTGTATTCATAAAAAATGATTGTAATTGACCCCCGCAACCGAAAATAATTTTTCCAAAACGATTTGAAATTTTTTAATTTAATTGTTAATAACTTTTTAACGAAGCCTCCATCAACAAATTGGTATTCTTGATTTTCGTCTTATTTTGGCCTCTAGAATCTCCCATTAAAATTTTTCCCAGGGGTGGTCGAACACCCTGTATACATAGAAAAATTAAATTGCTCATGTAGAATGTGAGAAAGCGATCTATATGTGTTTGATATAAAATAGGTCGTTGAGATGCGCGTCATTCACATCGTTGACGGTTTTGTTTCTTTCGTCTTGGGGACGCCTTCTCGCGACGTTTCTCGTATGTTACGTTTTGATTTGCATTACGAGCTGCAACAGCCTGCTTGCGCTCATTCATATTTATTTAATTATTTCCTGTTATGTTAAATATATTACTTATTTAAACAAATACTGTGTGGTAAATTCTGTCATTGAATTAAAAAAAAATATTCGTTTTTAATAAGTTTTCGGACCATAACTCCCCTCCCTTTTCGAGTGAACTGGCTCTGGGTTAGGTCTCATATAACACGGTTTCAGACAACACGGCATTTTATAGGAACCGATCTACCGTGTTATAGGAGGGTTCCAAACTGTATTTCGTTTATTTAATGAAGTTTAATCCTCCTCCGGGGGCGGCGGAGCGGAAACAGTGTGTCGCGTGAATGGGAATTCGGAACAAAAATCATAGCTTCTAAAGAATTCCAGTCAATTTTCGACCTAAGACCTCTTACACTTTTTTTTTAAAGAGAATACAAAGATACAACAAACAAATCGATAGACAAAAATTATATATTTTTGTTGAAACGACCTTGATTTTTTGTTGAATAAAAACTGTTTTGCTAATTTCTACTATTGCAATTTCTTGTCAAGTGTTGTCATTTCTGTGTAACTTTTGTTCGAAAAGTTTTTTGATTGGTTTAGAGGAAGTGTCTGAAATCAGAGGTGCCAGAAGTGCACCGAAGGCATAGTGTGCTCTCTCACGCGTACGTGAGCTCGTAATGTTTCGGAAAGTCGACAAAGGCAAACTGACGCTGCCCGAAGTAATTTCGGACCGCCTCGTGAGAGTCGAGAGAGAAAGGCTCACATTTGCCTTCTCGCTCTTAACAACTGAAATCCGACCTCCCGTCAACGGCATACGATTTGGAATCTCGAGTCGAGATTCTCGACTGACTGCCCAGGCATTTTTACTTTCCGACGCACATGACGATGTAGGCGCACATAAGCAAAGTACGTAAGTAGTTTGAAAAAGAAATTTTGTAAAATTTATTTTACGAAAATAAATGGGTTTTAAAACCCCCTGATCATATTTTAATTATTGAAAAAAAAAGAAATTTTTTTCTTATTATTATTCTTATATGTGAGCGTAACATATGTATATTATTAATACGATTTTTCAAAATCAATAGTTTAAGATTGAAAATTAATAAATTAACATGAAAATCCACTCTTTGCCAGTATCGTGCACGCTGTGGGATTTTTCAATAAGAAGAGTTCTTATTTTTATAACATAAACAAAACTTAGTAGTAGAATTAATAGTTACAGAAATTAATTAATAATGATTTTCCTCGATATGTTTTTAGATAACCGTATAATTATCAATTTGTTATGACGAACTAAATATATTATATGTTTGATTTGGCTTAACTTTGCATAAAAAAATAATTGTATCGATCCATCAAAATTAATAACGTGCACCATCGTGCACCGTTTAAACCACAAAAGAAAAGTGATCCCGTTTACCAGTTTAATACAAAGTATGGGTTGGATTAAAAATTTTAAAAGGACATAGTCGAATACAAAACATAGCGTTTCATTTTCATCAGAACAGTAACATGAGTTAGCAGGTAATGTCATAAAACTGTTTTACCCGGTTATACCCCTTTTTACCTCAAGTATAAGGTAAAAAGTACGAGGTACGACTATCCGAAAATCGTTCACATTTTATCAATGTAAATGAAGCGGTCATTCCATTCCATCATTATCATTAAATAGAAAATTTTGTAATTTCTGTGAAAACAGAACTTTCGTTAGATGCACGTGGTGCTTGAAATTTTTATGTTTTGACTGTTTTTACGAAAAGTACCATCCCGATTCATGTACTTCGTACATTGAAAATAACATATTATGTTGTAAATGTAATTTTGGTTAAATTCAACTTTAAAAAAAAGAAGCATGTTATGTACGATTGTACGAAAATATGATTGAAAAAATAAAAAAAAGATTTGTTCTACCAGGGTTCGAATCTGCAGAGCAAAAGAAGAAGCTCGAACTTGCAGGCAAACACCTTATCACTCACGGCCACGCTGATTAGTGGTGAATAGAATATAGTTCTATTTCTGAAAATAGTACCTGTAATACTTTAATAATACATATCTTAAAGTAAAACCTAACCCAAAACCGGGTACCATTCCAACTTTTCCTTGTTAGAACCGAGTTTTCAATTTGTCTTAGCGAAAAAAACAGCTGGTTAATAACCTGCTTACCTGTTTTCAATTACCAAACATTTATTTCTCAATTAACCCTTTGCGAGTGAGACCATTATGCAGATTATTCTGAAACATTTGTGGTATTCGTTTTCAATGCGATTTAAGTAAGCATGTAATGTATAAGATTTCATCTCATTTAATTTTTTCTTTTCTAGAGAAGGCAGAGAACAAATTTATTTAATTTTTTTTTACAGAAAATTTAATTCTTGCCAAGATTTATATGAAACATTTAAAAGATTTTTCATAAATTATGCCTGTTTAAATATCGCATGAGTCCGAGACGCAGAAACTCGGCCGCGATGCCCGTATCTATATTGAATTCGCGTAATTCTAGATGGTTGTGCTGACATGGAATTTTTCCATCGTTCAGATTAGTATACCGCGGCTATTTACGTGTTTTTTCAAGCTAGCTTCACTGAAATTCTCGAGTTTTGGAGCAAATTCTAGGAATGTGTTGTTAGCGCTGAGAAAGAGAGAGAAAAGAGATCTATCGGAAAAAGATCGATAGACGAAACGCGGCAGCGCCGCGCCGTGGCCACGCGGCGCGTAGCAGCCCGGGCCCAGCAACGCGAGGCGTAGCTACCCGGTTCTGCGCTTGCGCGACGGAGCCGGCCGCGGCCGTCGCTGCTTGCAGATCGTCACGGTTCATTCTTGAGCCGTCGGCGATCGAGAGCGGACCTTGTGACGGTCGCGTTCCCTTTTCCCTACGAGCTCCGAGGTGGATGAGCCGATCTCTCTCCTCGTAATAGAATCAGTTTGCGGACAAATAGTTTATTGGAAAATCTCGTCATAGCGACTTGAGATTTTCCCCAGAAAACGGACAATCTGCCTGACGTTGCAGCGATCGCAAGGCACGCCGAGTGTGAAGCGATCGTAGACGCAGGATTGTGATTGAACGTTGCAGTTCGTGGATGCGACTGCGACGTTGGAGATTCGGTGTGGATCGCCTTGAGTCTTCTTCCAATTATCCGGTTAGAGCTACTGGAGGGCTGATACCGACATACAGGTATCACCTAGTGGTAGTTCACCGTTTCTAGAGGTCATACGAAACCCACTGGAACCACCCGTCCTGTGTACCAGTGAGAGTACACCGACCGGTGGGGTGGAAAGTTTCACCGACCAAGATTAGAGCTATACGGCGTAGGAGCAACCGGAAGATAGATATTCAGAAAGAATATCACTTCGTGGTGCTCTCCGTGCATCGGGCGTCGGAGAACCCGCTCCAATATACCGTCGTGAGGGGACAATAAGTAGGGCCTAAGCGTACGGTGGAGCAAAGGGTTCGAAGAGCCTTCCTTCCATCGCTACACCCACTACCAGCTGTGAGTCGACCACACTGGGCTGTGAACGTAGGGTGGTTGGAATTGCAGGGGATTGAGTCCTGAACCGGTGAGCCGCAGGCCAGTTCCTCGGGACAGGAGCCTCCGTCGAGGTAGCCACGGCTGGCTGCCGGGCGTTCCTTTGATGAAGGAATCGCCGGCTTGGCAACCACGTGTGCATACCGCAGGTCGCTCCTGAGGAGCAGCTGACGAGGGAGCCGAACTAGGACAAGACGTCCTCTTGCGTGGGTGGTGTAGAAACGCCACCCGCACGGGGAGCGTGCTCGCGGGATATAGCCTCTTGGAGCCTTACAACCTCCATTTGGTTTCCCGTCCGTGGCATTGCAAAGAGAACCCGGTAGAACGGAGAAAAGCTCGTCTACCCGGTTGTGCGCGTCGGTGAGATCGTAGAAAGAGAATCTCATCGACCAGAAAGAGAAGAATACAGTCCACTAGCTAGAGCGCTAGATAGCCAGCTAGCTCTCCCCTCCAAGCACACCAGACTGTCGCTGGAGCGCGAGAAACAGCTGACGAGCGCGCGATTGTTGACTTGTCCGCAAATGTATTTATTAGGCGGATTCTTTTGTTTCAGAAAGCCTCCGCAGTAGAAAATTAAACAGGAGACAAAGAAAGAGGAGACGAGGCCGCAATAGGAGCCGTCGTCAGTTTTTCTTTTAGTTTCTAGTTTTTTTTGTTCTAATGTTGTGATAAGTTTAGTTCTATTTTTGTAAAATAAAAACGTTATTGAAAAACTTGTAACAATTTCTCTCCCTGTCTGTTTCCTCATCCGGACCCACGTTAAAGTCCCTTAGTACTTTAACAATGCCTATGGATCGGAAGGAACAACTATAAAACAAGAGGTAAAAAATTTTTCAAATCGTTCTAAAAAAATTATTTTCGGTTGTGAGGGTAAATTACAATAATTTTTGGTCATTACACATACCCCCGAGATCCTACGCATTTTCGAGAAAAAAATTCCTTACCGAAAATCTAATCTATGTAACCTTACAGAGAAAAAAAAATTCAATTCAAATCGTTTTGGAAAAATTATTTTCGGTTGCGGGGGTCAATTACAATCATTTTTGGTCATTGTGTAATGACACATACCCTCGAAATCCTACCCACTTTCTAGAAAAAAATTCGAGAAGGTGTGAAATTTTTCGACGAAATTAAAATATTTCAAATCGTTCTGAAAAAAATATTGTTAGCTGTGGGGGTCAATTACAATCATTTTTGGTGAATAGACATACCCCAGAAATCCTACCCACTTTCTAGAAAAAAATTCGAGAAGGTGTGAAAACGAAGGTTGTTCGACGGAAAAAAAAATTCAATTCAAATCGTTTTGGAAAAATTATTTGCGGTTGCGGGGGTCAATTACAATCATTTTTAGTGGAATAGACATACCCCCGAAATCTTGCGCATTTTACCGACGGAACTTTAAACGTTAATAATTACTTTTTAACGAAGTCTCCATCGACAAATTAGAAAATTATTTTCTTCTATCTATTGTAATTAAGAGTAAAATTTAAGAAATAAACGGCTTAATCGTATAAGGCGACTAAGCGAAAATAAATTCAACTTGCACCGATTATTTTCCATTTGCCCAGCGTTCCTTCCCTCGAGATCCGGACGAGGTTAGGTTAGGCGAGGTGTTTAAACCTCCTCCCCTTAAAACACATTGCTTTAACAGTATAATAAAAAATACTTAACTGTCCAATTACATCTACTCTTACATCCAATGAAATCTACTTTAATATCCAAAGAAAATAACTAAAAAATCATTTCAAGTTCCACGTTACCCTTTTTTTAATACTTCTTTATTTATTTACGGGTTTGTACACCCTTTGTTGATATAATACAGTTGCATAATATGTATAAAAGTCACATTAATTGCGTATAATATGAGATGCAGTGCGTACAACACTAATGACATGCTATTTGAAGGAATACGGAGAACTGTTAAAGAAGTCCATATGCTGGCTAAACTGGTTAGCTTGGATATATGGTTAATACAATTATTGTATGTATAATGTCGTTTAAATGTTAGAATATAGAATAATTCCATATTTCCATATTTATACGTAGTTATTGGTGATTTTATAAACAAACAACATATCATATATAGTTCTACGTTGTACTTTTCTAAGAAAATAAATTTTTCACGTGAAATTTTCTGCATAAACTTCTGAAATAACTTTATTCTTGGTAAAAAAAAGAAACAACAATTAACAACAACAACACCAAGCTGTAGTAAGAATGTTGAATAAGCATCACATGAAAGACTACTTACTTTTTAATACAGAAAAGTATTAATAAGAAAGAATTTAGAAGTAATATATGAAAGATGAATTGTGGTCTGGTTAGGTCTGGGTTAAGTTAATAAAAGAAGGATAGACTTTTCAAATTTCAAATAAAGAAAGAAAGAAAGAAAATGAAGATAAGCCAAATGAAGAAGGGGATGACGAACCTATTTACCCTCTGAAAAAATAGATACAATAATAAAGAGAGACAAATTTTTTTAATCTGTGTAATCTCGAAATTCAGAGATAAAAAATAAGAAAGAATGTTTAACCAAATGTATTACCGAAAGTAGTTGACTTAATAGATATTGGCAACTTCGTCTTCATTGATTTCACTTATCTTATAACAGAATTAACTAATTCTGATATAGATTTATTAGATAATTTAGATTAACAGAACATTTTACAAAAGATTACTTTAGAAAAGTATTCAAATTACATGAAAAAGAAGATATCAAGGTAAAGAGGTTTGAAAATTTAGTATATAAAAAATATAATAAGATATTTAAGATAATCGACAAATGATACTTACCGATTGGGACATCCCAATCACTTTTTTTGTAAAAATGAAACGAATTTCGAATTTTTGGTCATAGAAAATGAAGTTTTTATGCAAAATAAATTAAATTATTATTTATGTATATGTAAGTTTAATTATGATTTTTATCTTCCAAAGTGTGATAAAACTGTAAGATAAAAGATGAATTAAGTTCCAAGTCCCTAAAATTTTCCAAATCATAGATTTAAAAATGATTTAGATATTTACATGATTTTAGTGTGGGTTTATATTTATACAAGTATATAAATATCTAAATGGGCAAGTTAAAGAACGATATACATGTTGATAGTATAATAATATCCCTTTATTCCTCATAAAAATTCACAACTGAATTCCTTTTATTCCATTCTTAAAAAATCCATCCCAAAATATATTATCAAAGCTAGTAATAAATTATTTGAACAAGGCGATAACAGATTTAAAATATTTAATAAAATTTAAATATCAGAGACTGATAGTATTAACAAAAGATAATATTAATACTATTTCGACTACTCTTATTTGATTTTAATATTAATTATAGATACTTTGATTATTGATTCATTAAAACATAAGTTAACTAAAAGTCCCAGTAGATTATAATTATATTTTAAAGAGCATGAATTAGCATAGAATTTCATAAAAAATTTGACGAGTGATAGAAGTAACTTGAATAATCTGAATTTTCTAGCTTATACTATATCTTTGGATATGGAATCGCAGATTCATTTTATTAGTGGTGTGACTAATAATATTAAGTTCTATGTTATCCAACTATTATTTTTATTAATAAAAATAGAGATAGTACTGATGATTTACTCAGACTGGTTAAAGTAAGTGGGCCAAGTGGGAAGAATATCAAGATAGATAGACAGATATTGGTAAAAATATCCTTCTTGTCTTTATATAGGAAATCTTTAATATTAAAAATAAACTCTTTCCGTAAAATCATCATACTTATCATCATAATTTATAAAATTAAAGTCAACGCATCTAACAATGAAAGGAGAAACTGACTTTATATCTTGTGTATCGGATAACATAGAGTTAGATTCTTTTACCGATGAATTATGAACAAACTGAACTCAAGTATTTTATAGGACTTGTCAAGAACGTTTTTTTCTTTTTTCATGTATTTACTTTTACTTTTGAAGTATGGAAAATAAAACTTACAGAGGCTTTGTTTACTTAAATGTTAAAACTTACCTTTTGTAAAAATCGGCGATATCGACTGTATAAATCGCCTTACGTTCGTGCCCGTAAGTGAGGTAGAGTACGTGCTCGATTTAGGTTATGTAAGTAAATTTCGTGTATTTCGTGAGCAGCATCCCATGCTTGTCGCCAAATTGAAGTGTCCTTGAATTCGGAAGACTGGTTACGTGTGAATCTTGGTTGATCGTCTACCTTCAACTTCATTAATAACAACTCGTGAATACAGGTGTTACGTCGGGATTCCGTCGACATTTGTAAAAGAGAATTTCCCTATACAGGGATGCTTGTCCCCTACAACACGGCATCATATCCCCTATAACACGCTTTCGCTCTAACACGATAAGAAAATTGCGAAAACCTTTGTAGAGCACTGGATAACATGATTTTTGCTTAACATATTTAAAACCTAAATTACCTTAAAGTAATGACGCGAAAGAATAATGAAACGAAATATAGTGGCTTTACATGAAAAAATATATTATTAGAAATTATAATTTATTAAATTAAGGTTGCGTTAAATTAAAATAATATTTTTTGTGTTTTTTTGTTTTCTGTTATACATACATACATGCATACATATACAGGGTGTTCGGCCACCCTTGGGAAAAATATTAATGGGAGATTCTAGAGGCCAAAATAAGACGAAAATCAAGAATACCAATTTGTTGATGGTGGCTTCGTTAAAAAGTTATTAACGTTTAAAGTTCCGCCAATACTGAATTTTTTCTCGAAAGTGGGTAAGATTTCGGGAGTATGTCTATTCACCGAAAATGATTATAATTTACCTCCGCAACCGAAAATAATTTTTCCAGAACGATTTGAAACTTTTCAATTTCGCCGAAAAATTTAGGCACCTACCTACCTACCTACCTATCCCCTGTTGATTTTTCTTAAAAATTCGTTTTTGATTTTTAATATTTTCGCTTGACGTCCTACAGAAAAGTTGTTCAATACTTTTTTGTAGGTACCTATGGGCTCTACTTGAGAAAAAAGTTTCATTGAAATATATTCACTATTATAGGAGTTATGGCTATATAAGTTGAAAATTGGACCATTTTTATGGGGGTTTTCTAACATTACGGGGCCAAGGAACAACCTTTCCAATATTTTTATAATTGTTACATATTCTACACTAAAATACGCGGCGTTTGGCTTTTTTAACATTAAAATCGTCCAATCCGTTCGGAAGTTATGGTGTTTTAAAGATTCAAACATAAAATTTACGGGAAGCATTTTTCGCCTGAAATTATATTTTCGGTAAGGAATTTTTTTCTCGAAAATGGTTACGATTTCGAGGGTATGTCTATCGACCAAAAATTATTATAATTGGTCCCTGCAATCAGAAATAATTTTTTTAGAACGATTTAAAATTTTTTAATTTTCTTGAAAAATTTCACACCTTCTCGAATTTTTTTCTCCAAACTGGGTAGGATTTCCGGGGTATATCTATTCATAAAAAATGATTATAATCGACCCTTGCAATCGGAAATAATTTTTTTAGAACGATTTGAAAATTTTTTTTTTCGCCGAGAAATTTCACCACCTACCCGAATTTTTTTCTCGAAGGAGGGTAGGATTGTCGGGGATATGTGTATTCATAAAAAATGATTGTAATTGACCCCCGCAACCGAAAATAATTTTTCCAAAACGATTTGAAATTTTTTAATTTAATTGTTAATAACTTTTTAACGAAGCCTCCATCAACAAATTGGTATTCTTGATTTTCGTCTTATTTTGGCCTCTAGAATCTCCCATTAAAATTTTTCCCAGGGGTGGTCGAACACCCTGTATACATAGAAAAATTAAATTGCTCATGTAGAATGTGAGAAAGCGATCTATATGTGTTTGATATAAAATAGGTCGTTGAGATGCGCGTCATTCACATCGTTGACGGTTTTGTTTCTTTCGTCTTGGGGACGCCTTCTCGCGACGTTTCTCGTATGTTACGTTTTGATTTGCATTACGAGCTGCAACAGCCTGCTTGCGCTCATTCATATTTATTTAATTATTTCCTGTTATGTTAAATATATTACTTATTTAAACAAATACTGTGTGGTAAATTCTGTCATTGAATTAAAAAAAAATATTCGTTTTTAATAAGTTTTCGGACCATAACTCCCCTCCCTTTTCGAGTGAACTGGCTCTGGGTTAGGTCTCATATAACACGGTTTCAGACAACACGGCATTTTATAGGAACCGATCTACCGTGTTATAGGAGGGTTCCAAACTGTATTTCGTTTATTTAATGAAGTTTAATCCTCCTCCGGGGGCGGCGGAGCGGAAACAGTGTGTCGCGTGAATGGGAATTCGGAACAAAAATCATAGCTTCTAAAGAATTCCAGTCAATTTTCGACCTAAGACCTCTTACACTTTTTTTTTAAAGAGAATACAAAGATACAACAAACAAATCGATAGACAAAAATTATATATTTTTGTTGAAACGACCTTGATTTTTTGTTGAATAAAAACTGTTTTGCTAATTTCTACTATTGCAATTTCTTGTCAAGTGTTGTCATTTCTGTGTAACTTTTGTTCGAAAAGTTTTTTGATTGGTTTAGAGGAAGTGTCTGAAATCAGAGGTGCCAGAAGTGCACCGAAGGCATAGTGTGCTCTCTCACGCGTACGTGAGCTCGTAATGTTTCGGAAAGTCGACAAAGGCAAACTGACGCTGCCCGAAGTAATTTCGGACCGCCTCGTGAGAGTCGAGAGAGAAAGGCTCACATTTGCCTTCTCGCTCTTAACAACTGAAATCCGACCTCCCGTCAACGGCATACGATTTGGAATCTCGAGTCGAGATTCTCGACTGACTGCCCAGGCATTTTTACTTTCCGACGCACATGACGATGTAGGCGCACATAAGCAAAGTACGTAAGTAGTTTGAAAAAGAAATTTTGTAAAATTTATTTTACGAAAATAAATGGGTTTTAAAACCCCCTGATCATATTTTAATTATTGAAAAAAAAAGAAATTTTTTTCTTATTATTATTCTTATATGTGAGCGTAACATATGTATATTATTAATACGATTTTTCAAAATCAATAGTTTAAGATTGAAAATTAATAAATTAACATGAAAATCCACTCTTTGCCAGTATCGTGCACGCTGTGGGATTTTTCAATAAGAAGAGTTCTTATTTTTATAACATAAACAAAACTTAGTAGTAGAATTAATAGTTACAGAAATTAATTAATAATGATTTTCCTCGATATGTTTTTAGATAACCGTATAATTATCAATTTGTTATGACGAACTAAATATATTATATGTTTGATTTGGCTTAACTTTGCATAAAAAAATAATTGTATCGATCCATCAAAATTAATAACGTGCACCATCGTGCACCGTTTAAACCACAAAAGAAAAGTGATCCCGTTTACCAGTTTAATACAAAGTATGGGTTGGATTAAAAATTTTAAAAGGACATAGTCGAATACAAAACATAGCGTTTCATTTTCATCAGAACAGTAACATGAGTTAGCAGGTAATGTCATAAAACTGTTTTACCCGGTTATACCCCTTTTTACCTCAAGTATAAGGTAAAAAGTACGAGGTACGACTATCCGAAAATCGTTCACATTTTATCAATGTAAATGAAGCGGTCATTCCATTCCATCATTATCATTAAATAGAAAATTTTGTAATTTCTGTGAAAACAGAACTTTCGTTAGATGCACGTGGTGCTTGAAATTTTTATGTTTTGACTGTTTTTACGAAAAGTACCATCCCGATTCATGTACTTCGTACATTGAAAATAACATATTATGTTGTAAATGTAATTTTGGTTAAATTCAACTTTAAAAAAAAGAAGCATGTTATGTACGATTGTACGAAAATATGATTGAAAAAATAAAAAAAAGATTTGTTCTACCAGGGTTCGAATCTGCAGAGCAAAAGAAGAAGCTCGAACTTGCAGGCAAACACCTTATCACTCACGGCCACGCTGATTAGTGGTGAATAGAATATAGTTCTATTTCTGAAAATAGTACCTGTAATACTTTAATAATACATATCTTAAAGTAAAACCTAACCCAAAACCGGGTACCATTCCAACTTTTCCTTGTTAGAACCGAGTTTTCAATTTGTCTTAGCGAAAAAAACAGCTGGTTAATAACCTGCTTACCTGTTTTCAATTACCAAACATTTATTTCTCAATTAACCCTTTGCGAGTGAGACCATTATGCAGATTATTCTGAAACATTTGTGGTATTCGTTTTCAATGCGATTTAAGTAAGCATGTAATGTATAAGATTTCATCTCATTTAATTTTTTCTTTTCTAGAGAAGGCAGAGAACAAATTTATTTAATTTTTTTTTACAGAAAATTTAATTCTTGCCAAGATTTATATGAAACATTTAAAAGATTTTTCATAAATTATGCCTGTTTAAATATCGCATGAGTCCGAGACGCAGAAACTCGGCCGCGATGCCCGTATCTATATTGAATTCGCGTAATTCTAGATGGTTGTGCTGACATGGAATTTTTCCATCGTTCAGATTAGTATACCGCGGCTATTTACGTGTTTTTTCAAGCTAGCTTCACTGAAATTCTCGAGTTTTGGAGCAAATTCTAGGAATGTGTTGTTAGCGCTGAGAAAGAGAGAGAAAAGAGATCTATCGGAAAAAGATCGATAGACGAAACGCGGCAGCGCCGCGCCGTGGCCACGCGGCGCGTAGCAGCCCGGGCCCAGCAACGCGAGGCGTAGCTACCCGGTTCTGCGCTTGCGCGACGGAGCCGGCCGCGGCCGTCGCTGCTTGCAGATCGTCACGGTTCATTCTTGAGCCGTCGGCGATCGAGAGCGGACTTTGTGACGGTCGCGTTCCCTTTTCCCTACGAGCTCCGAGGTGGATGAGCCGATCTCTCTCCTCGTAATAGAATCAGTTTGCGGACAAATAGTTTATTGGAAAATCTCGTCATAGCGACTTGAGATTTTCCCCAGAAAACGGACAATCTGCCTGACGTTGCAGCGATCGCAAGGCACGCCGAGTGTGAAGCGATCGTAGACGCAGGATTGTGATTGAACGTTGCAGTTCGTGGATGCGACTGCGACGTTGGAGATTCGGTGTGGATCGCCTTGAGTCTTCTTCCAATTATCCGGTTAGAGCTACTGGAGGGCTGATACCGACATACAGGTATCACCTAGTGGTAGTTCACCGTTTCTAGAGGTCATACGAAACCCACTGGAACCACCCGTCCTGTGTACCAGTGAGAGTACACCGACCGGTGGGGTGGAAAGTTTCACCGACCAAGATTAGAGCTATACGGCGTAGGAGCAACCGGAAGATAGATATTCAGAAAGAATATCACTTCGTGGTGCTCTCCGTGCATCGGGCGTCGGAGAACCCGCTCCAATATACCGTCGTGAGGGGACAATAAGTAGGGCCTAAGCGTACGGTGGAGCAAAGGGTTCGAAGAGCCTTCCTTCCATCGCTACACCCACTACCAGCTGTGAGTCGACCACACTGGGCTGTGAACGTAGGGTGGTTGGAATTGCAGGGGATTGAGTCCTGAACCGGTGAGCCGCAGGCCAGTTCCTCGGGACAGGAGCCTCCGTCGAGGTAGCCACGGCTGGCTGCCGGGCGTTCCTTTGATGAAGGAATCGCCGGCTTGGCAACCACGTGTGCATACCGCAGGTCGCTCCTGAGGAGCAGCTGACGAGGGAGCCGAACTAGGACAAGACGTCCTCTTGCGTGGGTGGTGTAGAAACGCCACCCGCACGGGGAGCGTGCTCGCGGGATATAGCCTCTTGGAGCCTTACAACCTCCATTTGGTTTCCCGTCCGTGGCATTGCAAAGAGAACCCGGTAGAACGGAGAAAAGCTCGTCTACCCGGTTGTGCGCGTCGGTGAGATCGTAGAAAGAGAATCTCATCGACCAGAAAGAGAAGAATACAGTCCACTAGCTAGAGCGCTAGATAGCCAGCTAGCTCTCCCCTCCAAGCACACCAGACTGTCGCTGGAGCGCGAGAAACAGCTGACGAGCGCGCGATTGTTGACTTGTCCGCAAATGTATTTATTAGGCGGATTCTTTTGTTTCAGAAAGCCTCCGCAGTAGAAAATTAAACAGGAGACAAAGAAAGAGGAGACGAGGCCGCAATAGGAGCCGTCGTCAGTTTTTCTTTTAGTTTCTAGTTTTTTTTGTTCTAATGTTGTGATAAGTTTAGTTCTATTTTTGTAAAATAAAAACGTTATTGAAAAACTTGTAACAATTTCTCTCCCTGTCTGTTTCCTCATCCGGACCCACGTTAAAGTCCCTTAGTACTTTAACAATGCCTATGGATCGGAAGGAACAACTATAAAACAAGAGGTAAAAAATTTTTCAAATCGTTCTAAAAAAATTATTTTCGGTTGTGAGGGTAAATTACAATAATTTTTGGTCATTACACATACCCCCGAGATCCTACGCATTTTCGAGAAAAAAATTCCTTACCGAAAATCTAATCTATGTAACCTTACAGAGAAAAAAAAATTCAATTCAAATCGTTTTGGAAAAATTATTTTCGGTTGCGGGGGTCAATTACAATCATTTTTGGTCATTGTGTAATGACACATACCCTCGAAATCCTACCCACTTTCTAGAAAAAAATTCGAGAAGGTGTGAAATTTTTCGACGAAATTAAAATATTTCAAATCGTTCTGAAAAAAATATTGTTAGCTGTGGGGGTCAATTACAATCATTTTTGGTGAATAGACATACCCCAGAAATCCTACCCACTTTCTAGAAAAAAATTCGAGAAGGTGTGAAAACGAAGGTTGTTCGACGGAAAAAAAAATTCAATTCAAATCGTTTTGGAAAAATTATTTGCGGTTGCGGGGGTCAATTACAATCATTTTTAGTGGAATAGACATACCCCCGAAATCTTGCGCATTTTACCGACGGAACTTTAAACGTTAATAATTACTTTTTAACGAAGTCTCCATCGACAAATTAGAAAATTATTTTCTTCTATCTATTGTAATTAAGAGTAAAATTTAAGAAATAAACGGCTTAATCGTATAAGGCGACTAAGCGAAAATAAATTCAACTTGCACCGATTATTTTCCATTTGCCCAGCGTTCCTTCCCTCGAGATCCGGACGAGGTTAGGTTAGGCGAGGTGTTTAAACCTCCTCCCCTTAAAACACATTGCTTTAACAGTATAATAAAAAATACTTAACTGTCCAATTACATCTACTCTTACATCCAATGAAATCTACTTTAATATCCAAAGAAAATAACTAAAAAATCATTTCAAGTTCCACGTTACCCTTTTTTTAATACTTCTTTATTTATTTACGGGTTTGTACACCCTTTGTTGATATAATACAGTTGCATAATATGTATAAAAGTCACATTAATTGCGTATAATATGAGATGCAGTGCGTACAACACTAATGACATGCTATTTGAAGGAATACGGAGAACTGTTAAAGAAGTCCATATGCTGGCTAAACTGGTTAGCTTGGATATATGGTTAATACAATTATTGTATGTATAATGTCGTTTAAATGTTAGAATATAGAATAATTCCATATTTCCATATTTATACGTAGTTATTGGTGATTTTATAAACAAACAACATATCATATATAGTTCTACGTTGTACTTTTCTAAGAAAATAAATTTTTCACGTGAAATTTTCTGCATAAACTTCTTAAATAACTTTATTCTTGGTAAAAAAAAGAAACAACAATTAACAACAACAACACCAAGCTGTAGTAAGAATGTTGAATAAGCATCACATGAAAGACTACTTACTTTTTAATACAGAAAAGTATTAATAAGAAAGAATTTAGAAGTAATATATGAAAGATGAATTGTGGTCTGGTTAGGTCTGGGTTAAGTTAATAAAAGAAGGATAGACTTTTCAAATTTCAAATAAAGAAAGAAAGAAAGAAAATGAAGATAAGCCAAATGAAGAAGGGGATGACGAACCTATTTACCCTCTGAAAAAATAGATACAATAATAAAGAGAGACAAATTTTTTTAATCTGTGTAATCTCGAAATTCAGAGATAAAAAATAAGAAAGAATGTTTAACCAAATGTATTACCGAAAGTAGTTGACTTAATAGATATTGGCAACTTCGTCTTCATTGATTTCACTTATCTTATAACAGAATTAACTAATTCTGATATAGATTTATTAGATAATTTAGATTAACAGAACATTTTACAAAAGATTACTTTAGAAAAGTATTCAAATTACATGAAAAAGAAGATATCAAGGTAAAGAGGTTTGAAAATTTAGTATATAAAAAATATAATAAGATATTTAAGATAATCGACAAATGATACTTACCGATTGGGACATCCCAATCACTTTTTTTGTAAAAATGAAACGAATTTCGAATTTTTGGTCATAGAAAATGAAGTTTTTATGCAAAATAAATTAAATTATTATTTATGTATATGTAAGTTTAATTATGATTTTTATCTTCCAAAGTGTGATAAAACTGTAAGATAAAAGATGAATTAAGTTCCAAGTCCCTAAAATTTTCCAAATCATAGATTTAAAAATGATTTAGATATTTACATGATTTTAGTGTGGGTTTATATTTATACAAGTATATAAATATCTAAATGGGCAAGTTAAAGAACGATATACATGTTGATAGTATAATAATATCCCTTTATTCCTCATAAAAATTCACAACTGAATTCCTTTTATTCCATTCTTAAAAAATCCATCCCAAAATATATTATCAAAGCTAGTAATAAATTATTTGAACAAGGCGATAACAGATTTAAAATATTTAATAAAATTTAAATATCAGAGACTGATAGTATTAACAAAAGATAATATTAATACTATTTCGACTACTCTTATTTGATTTTAATATTAATTATAGATACTTTGATTATTGATTCATTAAAACATAAGTTAACTAAAAGTCCCAGTAGATTATAATTATATTTTAAAGAGCATGAATTAGCATAGAATTTCATAAAAAATTTGACGAGTGATAGAAGTAACTTGAATAATCTGAATTTTCTAGCTTATACTATATCTTTGGATATGGAATCGCAGATTCATTTTATTAGTGGTGTGACTAATAATATTAAGTTCTATGTTATCCAACTATTATTTTTATTAATAAAAATAGAGATAGTACTGATGATTTACTCAGACTGGTTAAAGTAAGTGGGCCAAGTGGGAAGAATATCAAGATAGATAGACAGATATTGGTAAAAATATCCTTCTTGTCTTTATATAGGAAATCTTTAATATTAAAAATAAACTCTTTCCGTAAAATCATCATACTTATCATCATAATTTATAAAATTAAAGTCAACGCATCTAACAATGAAAGGAGAAACTGACTTTATATCTTGTGTATCGGATAACATAGAGTTAGATTCTTTTACCGATGAATTATGAACAAACTGAACTCAAGTATTTTATAGGACTTGTCAAGAACGTTTTTTTCTTTTTTCATGTATTTACTTTTACTTTTGAAGTATGGAAAATAAAACTTACAGAGGCTTTGTTTACTTAAATGTTAAAACTTACCTTTTGTAAAAATCGGCGATATCGACTGTATAAATCGCCTTACGTTCGTGCCCGTAAGTGAGGTAGAGTACGTGCTCGATTTAGGTTATGTAAGTAAATTTCGTGTATTTCGTGAGCAGCATCCCATGCTTGTCGCCAAATTGAAGTGTCCTTGAATTCGGAAGACTGGTTACGTGTGAATCTTGGTTGATCGTCTACCTTCAACTTCATTAATAACAACTCGTGAATACAGGTGTTACGTCGGGATTCCGTCGACATTTGTAAAAGAGAATTTCCCTATACAGGGATGCTTGTCCCCTACAACACGGCATCATATCCCCTATAACACGCTTTCGCTCTAACACGATAAGAAAATTGCGAAAACCTTTGTAGAGCACTGGATAACATGATTTTTGCTTAACATATTTAAAACCTAAATTACCTTAAAGTAATGACGCGAAAGAATAATGAAACGAAATATAGTGGCTTTACATGAAAAAATATATTATTAGAAATTATAATTTATTAAATTAAGGTTGCGTTAAATTAAAATAATATTTTTTGTGTTTTTTTGTTTTCTGTTATACATACATACATGCATACATATACAGGGTGTTCGGCCACCCTTGGGAAAAATATTAATGGGAGATTCTAGAGGCCAAAATAAGACGAAAATCAAGAATACCAATTTGTTGATGGTGGCTTCGTTAAAAAGTTATTAACGTTTAAAGTTCCGCCAATACTGAATTTTTTCTCGAAAGTGGGTAAGATTTCGGGAGTATGTCTATTCACCGAAAATGATTATAATTTACCTCCGCAACCGAAAATAATTTTTCCAGAACGATTTGAAACTTTTCAATTTCGCCGAAAAATTTAGGCACCTACCTACCTACCTACCTATCCCCTGTTGATTTTTCTTAAAAATTCGTTTTTGATTTTTAATATTTTCGCTTGACGTCCTACAGAAAAGTTGTTCAATACTTTTTTGTAGGTACCTATGGGCTCTACTTGAGAAAAAAGTTTCATTGAAATATATTCACTATTATAGGAGTTATGGCTATATAAGTTGAAAATTGGACCATTTTTATGGGGGTTTTCTAACATTACGGGGCCAAGGAACAACCTTTCCAATATTTTTATAATTGTTACATATTCTACACTAAAATACGCGGCGTTTGGCTTTTTTAACATTAAAATCGTCCAATCCGTTCGGAAGTTATGGTGTTTTAAAGATTCAAACATAAAATTTACGGGAAGCATTTTTCGCCTGAAATTATATTTTCGGTAAGGAATTTTTTTCTCGAAAATGGTTACGATTTCGAGGGTATGTCTATCGACCAAAAATTATTATAATTGGTCCCTGCAATCAGAAATAATTTTTTTAGAACGATTTAAAATTTTTTAATTTTCTTGAAAAATTTCACACCTTCTCGAATTTTTTTCTCCAAACTGGGTAGGATTTCCGGGGTATATCTATTCATAAAAAATGATTATAATCGACCCTTGCAATCGGAAATAATTTTTTTAGAACGATTTGAAAATTTTTTTTTTCGCCGAGAAATTTCACCACCTACCCGAATTTTTTTCTCGAAGGAGGGTAGGATTGTCGGGGATATGTGTATTCATAAAAAATGATTGTAATTGACCCCCGCAACCGAAAATAATTTTTCCAAAACGATTTGAAATTTTTTAATTTAATTGTTAATAACTTTTTAACGAAGCCTCCATCAACAAATTGGTATTCTTGATTTTCGTCTTATTTTGGCCTCTAGAATCTCCCATTAAAATTTTTCCCAGGGGTGGTCGAACACCCTGTATACATAGAAAAATTAAATTGCTCATGTAGAATGTGAGAAAGCGATCTATATGTGTTTGATATAAAATAGGTCGTTGAGATGCGCGTCATTCACATCGTTGACGGTTTTGTTTCTTTCGTCTTGGGGACGCCTTCTCGCGACGTTTCTCGTATGTTACGTTTTGATTTGCATTACGAGCTGCAACAGCCTGCTTGCGCTCATTCATATTTATTTAATTATTTCCTGTTATGTTAAATATATTACTTATTTAAACAAATACTGTGTGGTAAATTCTGTCATTGAATTAAAAAAAAATATTCGTTTTTAATAAGTTTTCGGACCATAACTCCCCTCCCTTTTCGAGTGAACTGGCTCTGGGTTAGGTCTCATATAACACGGTTTCAGACAACACGGCATTTTATAGGAACCGATCTACCGTGTTATAGGAGGGTTCCAAACTGTATTTCGTTTATTTAATGAAGTTTAATCCTCCTCCGGGGGCGGCGGAGCGGAAACAGTGTGTCGCGTGAATGGGAATTCGGAACAAAAATCATAGCTTCTAAAGAATTCCAGTCAATTTTCGACCTAAGACCTCTTACACTTTTTTTTTAAAGAGAATACAAAGATACAACAAACAAATCGATAGACAAAAATTATATATTTTTGTTGAAACGACCTTGATTTTTTGTTGAATAAAAACTGTTTTGCTAATTTCTACTATTGCAATTTCTTGTCAAGTGTTGTCATTTCTGTGTAACTTTTGTTCGAAAAGTTTTTTGATTGGTTTAGAGGAAGTGTCTGAAATCAGAGGTGCCAGAAGTGCACCGAAGGCATAGTGTGCTCTCTCACGCGTACGTGAGCTCGTAATGTTTCGGAAAGTCGACAAAGGCAAACTGACGCTGCCCGAAGTAATTTCGGACCGCCTCGTGAGAGTCGAGAGAGAAAGGCTCACATTTGCCTTCTCGCTCTTAACAACTGAAATCCGACCTCCCGTCAACGGCATACGATTTGGAATCTCGAGTCGAGATTCTCGACTGACTGCCCAGGCATTTTTACTTTCCGACGCACATGACGATGTAGGCGCACATAAGCAAAGTACGTAAGTAGTTTGAAAAAGAAATTTTGTAAAATTTATTTTACGAAAATAAATGGGTTTTAAAACCCCCTGATCATATTTTAATTATTGAAAAAAAAAGAAATTTTTTTCTTATTATTATTCTTATATGTGAGCGTAACATATGTATATTATTAATACGATTTTTCAAAATCAATAGTTTAAGATTGAAAATTAATAAATTAACATGAAAATCCACTCTTTGCCAGTATCGTGCACGCTGTGGGATTTTTCAATAAGAAGAGTTCTTATTTTTATAACATAAACAAAACTTAGTAGTAGAATTAATAGTTACAGAAATTAATTAATAATGATTTTCCTCGATATGTTTTTAGATAACCGTATAATTATCAATTTGTTATGACGAACTAAATATATTATATGTTTGATTTGGCTTAACTTTGCATAAAAAAATAATTGTATCGATCCATCAAAATTAATAACGTGCACCATCGTGCACCGTTTAAACCACAAAAGAAAAGTGATCCCGTTTACCAGTTTAATACAAAGTATGGGTTGGATTAAAAATTTTAAAAGGACATAGTCGAATACAAAACATAGCGTTTCATTTTCATCAGAACAGTAACATGAGTTAGCAGGTAATGTCATAAAACTGTTTTACCCGGTTATACCCCTTTTTACCTCAAGTATAAGGTAAAAAGTACGAGGTACGACTATCCGAAAATCGTTCACATTTTATCAATGTAAATGAAGCGGTCATTCCATTCCATCATTATCATTAAATAGAAAATTTTGTAATTTCTGTGAAAACAGAACTTTCGTTAGATGCACGTGGTGCTTGAAATTTTTATGTTTTGACTGTTTTTACGAAAAGTACCATCCCGATTCATGTACTTCGTACATTGAAAATAACATATTATGTTGTAAATGTAATTTTGGTTAAATTCAACTTTAAAAAAAAGAAGCATGTTATGTACGATTGTACGAAAATATGATTGAAAAAATAAAAAAAAGATTTGTTCTACCAGGGTTCGAATCTGCAGAGCAAAAGAAGAAGCTCGAACTTGCAGGCAAACACCTTATCACTCACGGCCACGCTGATTAGTGGTGAATAGAATATAGTTCTATTTCTGAAAATAGTACCTGTAATACTTTAATAATACATATCTTAAAGTAAAACCTAACCCAAAACCGGGTACCATTCCAACTTTTCCTTGTTAGAACCGAGTTTTCAATTTGTCTTAGCGAAAAAAACAGCTGGTTAATAACCTGCTTACCTGTTTTCAATTACCAAACATTTATTTCTCAATTAACCCTTTGCGAGTGAGACCATTATGCAGATTATTCTGAAACATTTGTGGTATTCGTTTTCAATGCGATTTAAGTAAGCATGTAATGTATAAGATTTCATCTCATTTAATTTTTTCTTTTCTAGAGAAGGCAGAGAACAAATTTATTTAATTTTTTTTTACAGAAAATTTAATTCTTGCCAAGATTTATATGAAACATTTAAAAGATTTTTCATAAATTATGCCTGTTTAAATATCGCATGAGTCCGAGACGCAGAAACTCGGCCGCGATGCCCGTATCTATATTGAATTCGCGTAATTCTAGATGGTTGTGCTGACATGGAATTTTTCCATCGTTCAGATTAGTATACCGCGGCTATTTACGTGTTTTTTCAAGCTAGCTTCACTGAAATTCTCGAGTTTTGGAGCAAATTCTAGGAATGTGTTGTTAGCGCTGAGAAAGAGAGAGAAAAGAGATCTATCGGAAAAAGATCGATAGACGAAACGCGGCAGCGCCGCGCCGTGGCCACGCGGCGCGTAGCAGCCCGGGCCCAGCAACGCGAGGCGTAGCTACCCGGTTCTGCGCTTGCGCGACGGAGCCGGCCGCGGCCGTCGCTGCTTGCAGATCGTCACGGTTCATTCTTGAGCCGTCGGCGATCGAGAGCGGACCTTGTGACGGTCGCGTTCCCTTTTCCCTACGAGCTCCGAGGTGGATGAGCCGATCTCTCTCCTCGTAATAGAATCAGTTTGCGGACAAATAGTTTATTGGAAAATCTCGTCATAGCGACTTGAGATTTTCCCCAGAAAACGGACAATCTGCCTGACGTTGCAGCGATCGCAAGGCACGCCGAGTGTGAAGCGATCGTAGACGCAGGATTGTGATTGAACGTTGCAGTTCGTGGATGCGACTGCGACGTTGGAGATTCGGTGTGGATCGCCTTGAGTCTTCTTCCAATTATCCGGTTAGAGCTACTGGAGGGCTGATACCGACATACAGGTATCACCTAGTGGTAGTTCACCGTTTCTAGAGGTCATACGAAACCCACTGGAACCACCCGTCCTGTGTACCAGTGAGAGTACACCGACCGGTGGGGTGGAAAGTTTCACCGACCAAGATTAGAGCTATACGGCGTAGGAGCAACCGGAAGATAGATATTCAGAAAGAATATCACTTCGTGGTGCTCTCCGTGCATCGGGCGTCGGAGAACCCGCTCCAATATACCGTCGTGAGGGGACAATAAGTAGGGCCTAAGCGTACGGTGGAGCAAAGGGTTCGAAGAGCCTTCCTTCCATCGCTACACCCACTACCAGCTGTGAGTCGACCACACTGGGCTGTGAACGTAGGGTGGTTGGAATTGCAGGGGATTGAGTCCTGAACCGGTGAGCCGCAGGCCAGTTCCTCGGGACAGGAGCCTCCGTCGAGGTAGCCACGGCTGGCTGCCGGGCGTTCCTTTGATGAAGGAATCGCCGGCTTGGCAACCAC
Source organism: Colletes latitarsis (assembly GCF_051014445.1). Classification (NCBI taxonomy): domain Eukaryota; kingdom Metazoa; phylum Arthropoda; class Insecta; order Hymenoptera; family Colletidae; genus Colletes; species Colletes latitarsis. The sequence goes on from NC_135147.1 coordinate 10,324,499, forward strand.
GTGTGCATACCGCAGGTCGCTCCTGAGGAGCAGCTGACGAGGGAGCCGAACTAGGACAAGACGTCCTCTTGCGTGGGTGGTGTAGAAACGCCACCCGCACGGGGAGCGTGCTCGCGGGATATAGCCTCTTGGAGCCTTACAACCTCCATTTGGTTTCCCGTCCGTGGCATTGCAAAGAGAACCCGGTAGAACGGAGAAAAGCTCGTCTACCCGGTTGTGCGCGTCGGTGAGATCGTAGAAAGAGAATCTCATCGACCAGAAAGAGAAGAATACAGTCCACTAGCTAGAGCGCTAGATAGCCAGCTAGCTCTCCCCTCCAAGCACACCAGACTGTCGCTGGAGCGCGAGAAACAGCTGACGAGCGCGCGATTGTTGACTTGTCCGCAAATGTATTTATTAGGCGGATTCTTTTGTTTCAGAAAGCCTCCGCAGTAGAAAATTAAACAGGAGACAAAGAAAGAGGAGACGAGGCCGCAATAGGAGCCGTCGTCAGTTTTTCTTTTAGTTTCTAGTTTTTTTTGTTCTAATGTTGTGATAAGTTTAGTTCTATTTTTGTAAAATAAAAACGTTATTGAAAAACTTGTAACAATTTCTCTCCCTGTCTGTTTCCTCATCCGGACCCACGTTAAAGTCCCTTAGTACTTTAACAATGCCTATGGATCGGAAGGAACAACTATAAAACAAGAGGTAAAAAATTTTTCAAATCGTTCTAAAAAAATTATTTTCGGTTGTGAGGGTAAATTACAATAATTTTTGGTCATTACACATACCCCCGAGATCCTACGCATTTTCGAGAAAAAAATTCCTTACCGAAAATCTAATCTATGTAACCTTACAGAGAAAAAAAAATTCAATTCAAATCGTTTTGGAAAAATTATTTTCGGTTGCGGGGGTCAATTACAATCATTTTTGGTCATTGTGTAATGACACATACCCTCGAAATCCTACCCACTTTCTAGAAAAAAATTCGAGAAGGTGTGAAATTTTTCGACGAAATTAAAATATTTCAAATCGTTCTGAAAAAAATATTGTTAGCTGTGGGGGTCAATTACAATCATTTTTGGTGAATAGACATACCCCAGAAATCCTACCCACTTTCTAGAAAAAAATTCGAGAAGGTGTGAAAACGAAGGTTGTTCGACGGAAAAAAAAATTCAATTCAAATCGTTTTGGAAAAATTATTTGCGGTTGCGGGGGTCAATTACAATCATTTTTAGTGGAATAGACATACCCCCGAAATCTTGCGCATTTTACCGACGGAACTTTAAACGTTAATAATTACTTTTTAACGAAGTCTCCATCGACAAATTAGAAAATTATTTTCTTCTATCTATTGTAATTAAGAGTAAAATTTAAGAAATAAACGGCTTAATCGTATAAGGCGACTAAGCGAAAATAAATTCAACTTGCACCGATTATTTTCCATTTGCCCAGCGTTCCTTCCCTCGAGATCCGGACGAGGTTAGGTTAGGCGAGGTGTTTAAACCTCCTCCCCTTAAAACACATTGCTTTAACAGTATAATAAAAAATACTTAACTGTCCAATTACATCTACTCTTACATCCAATGAAATCTACTTTAATATCCAAAGAAAATAACTAAAAAATCATTTCAAGTTCCACGTTACCCTTTTTTTAATACTTCTTTATTTATTTACGGGTTTGTACACCCTTTGTTGATATAATACAGTTGCATAATATGTATAAAAGTCACATTAATTGCGTATAATATGAGATGCAGTGCGTACAACACTAATGACATGCTATTTGAAGGAATACGGAGAACTGTTAAAGAAGTCCATATGCTGGCTAAACTGGTTAGCTTGGATATATGGTTAATACAATTATTGTATGTATAATGTCGTTTAAATGTTAGAATATAGAATAATTCCATATTTCCATATTTATACGTAGTTATTGGTGATTTTATAAACAAACAACATATCATATATAGTTCTACGTTGTACTTTTCTAAGAAAATAAATTTTTCACGTGAAATTTTCTGCATAAACTTCTTAAATAACTTTATTCTTGGTAAAAAAAAGAAACAACAATTAACAACAACAACACCAAGCTGTAGTAAGAATGTTGAATAAGCATCACATGAAAGACTACTTACTTTTTAATACAGAAAAGTATTAATAAGAAAGAATTTAGAAGTAATATATGAAAGATGAATTGTGGTCTGGTTAGGTCTGGGTTAAGTTAATAAAAGAAGGATAGACTTTTCAAATTTCAAATAAAGAAAGAAAGAAAGAAAATGAAGATAAGCCAAATGAAGAAGGGGATGACGAACCTATTTACCCTCTGAAAAAATAGATACAATAATAAAGAGAGACAAATTTTTTTAATCTGTGTAATCTCGAAATTCAGAGATAAAAAATAAGAAAGAATGTTTAACCAAATGTATTACCGAAAGTAGTTGACTTAATAGATATTGGCAACTTCGTCTTCATTGATTTCACTTATCTTATAACAGAATTAACTAATTCTGATATAGATTTATTAGATAATTTAGATTAACAGAACATTTTACAAAAGATTACTTTAGAAAAGTATTCAAATTACATGAAAAAGAAGATATCAAGGTAAAGAGGTTTGAAAATTTAGTATATAAAAAATATAATAAGATATTTAAGATAATCGACAAATGATACTTACCGATTGGGACATCCCAATCACTTTTTTTGTAAAAATGAAACGAATTTCGAATTTTTGGTCATAGAAAATGAAGTTTTTATGCAAAATAAATTAAATTATTATTTATGTATATGTAAGTTTAATTATGATTTTTATCTTCCAAAGTGTGATAAAACTGTAAGATAAAAGATGAATTAAGTTCCAAGTCCCTAAAATTTTCCAAATCATAGATTTAAAAATGATTTAGATATTTACATGATTTTAGTGTGGGTTTATATTTATACAAGTATATAAATATCTAAATGGGCAAGTTAAAGAACGATATACATGTTGATAGTATAATAATATCCCTTTATTCCTCATAAAAATTCACAACTGAATTCCTTTTATTCCATTCTTAAAAAATCCATCCCAAAATATATTATCAAAGCTAGTAATAAATTATTTGAACAAGGCGATAACAGATTTAAAATATTTAATAAAATTTAAATATCAGAGACTGATAGTATTAACAAAAGATAATATTAATACTATTTCGACTACTCTTATTTGATTTTAATATTAATTATAGATACTTTGATTATTGATTCATTAAAACATAAGTTAACTAAAAGTCCCAGTAGATTATAATTATATTTTAAAGAGCATGAATTAGCATAGAATTTCATAAAAAATTTGACGAGTGATAGAAGTAACTTGAATAATCTGAATTTTCTAGCTTATACTATATCTTTGGATATGGAATCGCAGATTCATTTTATTAGTGGTGTGACTAATAATATTAAGTTCTATGTTATCCAACTATTATTTTTATTAATAAAAATAGAGATAGTACTGATGATTTACTCAGACTGGTTAAAGTAAGTGGGCCAAGTGGGAAGAATATCAAGATAGATAGACAGATATTGGTAAAAATATCCTTCTTGTCTTTATATAGGAAATCTTTAATATTAAAAATAAACTCTTTCCGTAAAATCATCATACTTATCATCATAATTTATAAAATTAAAGTCAACGCATCTAACAATGAAAGGAGAAACTGACTTTATATCTTGTGTATCGGATAACATAGAGTTAGATTCTTTTACCGATGAATTATGAACAAACTGAACTCAAGTATTTTATAGGACTTGTCAAGAACGTTTTTTTCTTTTTTCATGTATTTACTTTTACTTTTGAAGTATGGAAAATAAAACTTACAGAGGCTTTGTTTACTTAAATGTTAAAACTTACCTTTTGTAAAAATCGGCGATATCGACTGTATAAATCGCCTTACGTTCGTGCCCGTAAGTGAGGTAGAGTACGTGCTCGATTTAGGTTATGTAAGTAAATTTCGTGTATTTCGTGAGCAGCATCCCATGCTTGTCGCCAAATTGAAGTGTCCTTGAATTCGGAAGACTGGTTACGTGTGAATCTTGGTTGATCGTCTACCTTCAACTTCATTAATAACAACTCGTGAATACAGGTGTTACGTCGGGATTCCGTCGACATTTGTAAAAGAGAATTTCCCTATACAGGGATGCTTGTCCCCTACAACACGGCATCATATCCCCTATAACACGCTTTCGCTCTAACACGATAAGAAAATTGCGAAAACCTTTGTAGAGCACTGGATAACATGATTTTTGCTTAACATATTTAAAACCTAAATTACCTTAAAGTAATGACGCGAAAGAATAATGAAACGAAATATAGTGGCTTTACATGAAAAAATATATTATTAGAAATTATAATTTATTAAATTAAGGTTGCGTTAAATTAAAATAATATTTTTTGTGTTTTTTTGTTTTCTGTTATACATACATACATGCATACATATACAGGGTGTTCGGCCACCCTTGGGAAAAATATTAATGGGAGATTCTAGAGGCCAAAATAAGACGAAAATCAAGAATACCAATTTGTTGATGGTGGCTTCGTTAAAAAGTTATTAACGTTTAAAGTTCCGCCAATACTGAATTTTTTCTCGAAAGTGGGTAAGATTTCGGGAGTATGTCTATTCACCGAAAATGATTATAATTTACCTCCGCAACCGAAAATAATTTTTCCAGAACGATTTGAAACTTTTCAATTTCGCCGAAAAATTTAGGCACCTACCTACCTACCTACCTATCCCCTGTTGATTTTTCTTAAAAATTCGTTTTTGATTCTTAATATTTTCGCTTGACGTCCTACAGAAAAGTTGTTCAATACTTTTTTGTAGGTACCTATGGGCTCTACTTGAGAAAAAAGTTTCATTGAAATATATTCACTATTATAGGAGTTATGGCTATATAAGTTGAAAATTGGACCATTTTTATGGGGGTTTTCTAACATTACGGGGCCAAGGAACAACCTTTCCAATATTTTTATAATTGTTACATATTCTACACTAAAATACGCGGCGTTTGGCTTTTTTAACATTAAAATCGTCCAATCCGTTCGGAAGTTATGGTGTTTTAAAGATTCAAACATAAAATTTACGGGAAGCATTTTTCGCCTGAAATTATATTTTCGGTAAGGAATTTTTTTCTCGAAAATGGTTACGATTTCGAGGGTATGTCTATCGACCAAAAATTATTATAATTGGTCCCTGCAATCAGAAATAATTTTTTTAGAACGATTTAAAATTTTTTAATTTTCTTGAAAAATTTCACACCTTCTCGAATTTTTTTCTCCAAACTGGGTAGGATTTCCGGGGTATATCTATTCATAAAAAATGATTATAATCGACCCTTGCAATCGGAAATAATTTTTTTAGAACGATTTGAAAATTTTTTTTTTCGCCGAGAAATTTCACCACCAACCCGAATTTTTTTCTCGAAGGAGGGTAGGATTGTCGGGGATATGTGTATTCATAAAAAATGATTGTAATTGACCCCCGCAACCGAAAATAATTTTTCCAAAACGATTTGAAATTTTTTAATTTAATTGTTAATAACTTTTTAACGAAGCCTCCATCAACAAATTGGTATTCTTGATTTTCGTCTTATTTTGGCCTCTAGAATCTCCCATTAAAATTTTTCCCAGGGGTGGTCGAACACCCTGTATACATAGAAAAATTAAATTGCTCATGTAGAATGTGAGAAAGCGATCTATATGTGTTTGATATAAAATAGGTCGTTGAGATGCGCGTCATTCACATCGTTGACGGTTTTGTTTCTTTCGTCTTGGGGACGCCTTCTCGCGACGTTTCTCGTATGTTACGTTTTGATTTGCATTACGAGCTGCAACAGCCTGCTTGCGCTCATTCATATTTATTTAATTATTTCCTGTTATGTTAAATATATTACTTATTTAAACAAATACTGTGTGGTAAATTCTGTCATTGAATTAAAAAAAAATATTCGTTTTTAATAAGTTTTCGGACCATAACTCCCCTCCCTTTTCGAGTGAACTGGCTCTGGGTTAGGTCTCATATAACACGGTTTCAGACAACACGGCATTTTATAGGAACCGATCTACCGTGTTATAGGAGGGTTCCAAACTGTATTTCGTTTATTTAATGAAGTTTAATCCTCCTCCGGGGGCGGCGGAGCGGAAACAGTGTGTCGCGTGAATGGGAATTCGGAACAAAAATCATAGCTTCTAAAGAATTCCAGTCAATTTTCGACCTAAGACCTCTTACACTTTTTTTTTAAAGAGAATACAAAGATACAACAAACAAATCGATAGACAAAAATTATATATTTTTGTTGAAACGACCTTGATTTTTTGTTGAATAAAAACTGTTTTGCTAATTTCTACTATTGCAATTTCTTGTCAAGTGTTGTCATTTCTGTGTAACTTTTGTTCGAAAAGTTTTTTGATTGGTTTAGAGGAAGTGTCTGAAATCAGAGGTGCCAGAAGTGCACCGAAGGCATAGTGTGCTCTCTCACGCGTACGTGAGCTCGTAATGTTTCGGAAAGTCGACAAAGGCAAACTGACGCTGCCCGAAGTAATTTCGGACCGCCTCGTGAGAGTCGAGAGAGAAAGGCTCACATTTGCCTTCTCGCTCTTAACAACTGAAATCCGACCTCCCGTCAACGGCATACGATTTGGAATCTCGAGTCGAGATTCTCGACTGACTGCCCAGGCATTTTTACTTTCCGACGCACATGACGATGTAGGCGCACATAAGCAAAGTACGTAAGTAGTTTGAAAAAGAAATTTTGTAAAATTTATTTTACGAAAATAAATGGGTTTTAAAACCCCCTGATCATATTTTAATTATTGAAAAAAAAAGAAATTTTTTTCTTATTATTATTCTTATATGTGAGCGTAACATATGTATATTATTAATACGATTTTTCAAAATCAATAGTTTAAGATTGAAAATTAATAAATTAACATGAAAATCCACTCTTTGCCAGTATCGTGCACGCTGTGGGATTTTTCAATAAGAAGAGTTCTTATTTTTATAACATAAACAAAACTTAGTAGTAGAATTAATAGTTACAGAAATTAATTAATAATGATTTTCCTCGATATGTTTTTAGATAACCGTATAATTATCAATTTGTTATGACGAACTAAATATATTATATGTTTGATTTGGCTTAACTTTGCATAAAAAAATAATTGTATCGATCCATCAAAATTAATAACGTGCACCATCGTGCACCGTTTAAACCACAAAAGAAAAGTGATCCCGTTTACCAGTTTAATACAAAGTATGGGTTGGATTAAAAATTTTAAAAGGACATAGTCGAATACAAAACATAGCGTTTCATTTTCATCAGAACAGTAACATGAGTTAGCAGGTAATGTCATAAAACTGTTTTACCCGGTTATACCCCTTTTTACCTCAAGTATAAGGTAAAAAGTACGAGGTACGACTATCCGAAAATCGTTCACATTTTATCAATGTAAATGAAGCGGTCATTCCATTCCATCATTATCATTAAATAGAAAATTTTGTAATTTCTGTGAAAACAGAACTTTCGTTAGATGCACGTGGTGCTTGAAATTTTTATGTTTTGACTGTTTTTACGAAAAGTACCATCCCGATTCATGTACTTCGTACATTGAAAATAACATATTATGTTGTAAATGTAATTTTGGTTAAATTCAACTTTAAAAAAAAGAAGCATGTTATGTACGATTGTACGAAAATATGATTGAAAAAATAAAAAAAAGATTTGTTCTACCAGGGTTCGAATCTGCAGAGCAAAAGAAGAAGCTCGAACTTGCAGGCAAACACCTTATCACTCACGGCCACGCTGATTAGTGGTGAATAGAATATAGTTCTATTTCTGAAAATAGTACCTGTAATACTTTAATAATACATATCTTAAAGTAAAACCTAACCCAAAACCGGGTACCATTCCAACTTTTCCTTGTTAGAACCGAGTTTTCAATTTGTCTTAGCGAAAAAAACAGCTGGTTAATAACCTGCTTACCTGTTTTCAATTACCAAACATTTATTTCTCAATTAACCCTTTGCGAGTGAGACCATTATGCAGATTATTCTGAAACATTTGTGGTATTCGTTTTCAATGCGATTTAAGTAAGCATGTAATGTATAAGATTTCATCTCATTTAATTTTTTCTTTTCTAGAGAAGGCAGAGAACAAATTTATTTAATTTTTTTTTACAGAAAATTTAATTCTTGCCAAGATTTATATGAAACATTTAAAAGATTTTTCATAAATTATGCCTGTTTAAATATCGCATGAGTCCGAGACGCAGAAACTCGGCCGCGATGCCCGTATCTATATTGAATTCGCGTAATTCTAGATGGTTGTGCTGACATGGAATTTTTCCATCGTTCAGATTAGTATACCGCGGCTATTTACGTGTTTTTTCAAGCTAGCTTCACTGAAATTCTCGAGTTTTGGAGCAAATTCTAGGAATGTGTTGTTAGCGCTGAGAAAGAGAGAGAAAAGAGATCTATCGGAAAAAGATCGATAGACGAAACGCGGCAGCGCCGCGCCGTGGCCACGCGGCGCGTAGCAGCCCGGGCCCAGCAACGCGAGGCGTAGCTACCCGGTTCTGCGCTTGCGCGACGGAGCCGGCCGCGGCCGTCGCTGCTTGCAGATCGTCACGGTTCATTCTTGAGCCGTCGGCGATCGAGAGCGGACTTTGTGACGGTCGCGTTCCCTTTTCCCTACGAGCTCCGAGGTGGATGAGCCGATCTCTCTCCTCGTAATAGAATCAGTTTGCGGACAAATAGTTTATTGGAAAATCTCGTCATAGCGACTTGAGATTTTCCCCAGAAAACGGACAATCTGCCTGACGTTGCAGCGATCGCAAGGCACGCCGAGTGTGAAGCGATCGTAGACGCAGGATTGTGATTGAACGTTGCAGTTCGTGGATGCGACTGCGACGTTGGAGATTCGGTGTGGATCGCCTTGAGTCTTCTTCCAATTATCCGGTTAGAGCTACTGGAGGGCTGATACCGACATACAGGTATCACCTAGTGGTAGTTCACCGTTTCTAGAGGTCATACGAAACCCACTGGAACCACCCGTCCTGTGTACCAGTGAGAGTACACCGACCGGTGGGGTGGAAAGTTTCACCGACCAAGATTAGAGCTATACGGCGTAGGAGCAACCGGAAGATAGATATTCAGAAAGAATATCACTTCGTGGTGCTCTCCGTGCATCGGGCGTCGGAGAACCCGCTCCAATATACCGTCGTGAGGGGACAATAAGTAGGGCCTAAGCGTACGGTGGAGCAAAGGGTTCGAAGAGCCTTCCTTCCATCGCTACACCCACTACCAGCTGTGAGTCGACCACACTGGGCTGTGAACGTAGGGTGGTTGGAATTGCAGGGGATTGAGTCCTGAACCGGTGAGCCGCAGGCCAGTTCCTCGGGACAGGAGCCTCCGTCGAGGTAGCCACGGCTGGCTGCCGGGCGTTCCTTTGATGAAGGAATCGCCGGCTTGGCAACCACGTGTGCATACCGCAGGTCGCTCCTGAGGAGCAGCTGACGAGGGAGCCGAACTAGGACAAGACGTCCTCTTGCGTGGGTGGTGTAGAAACGCCACCCGCACGGGGAGCGTGCTCGCGGGATATAGCCTCTTGGAGCCTTACAACCTCCATTTGGTTTCCCGTCCGTGGCATTGCAAAGAGAACCCGGTAGAACGGAGAAAAGCTCGTCTACCCGGTTGTGCGCGTCGGTGAGATCGTAGAAAGAGAATCTCATCGACCAGAAAGAGAAGAATACAGTCCACTAGCTAGAGCGCTAGATAGCCAGCTAGCTCTCCCCTCCAAGCACACCAGACTGTCGCTGGAGCGCGAGAAACAGCTGACGAGCGCGCGATTGTTGACTTGTCCGCAAATGTATTTATTAGGCGGATTCTTTTGTTTCAGAAAGCCTCCGCAGTAGAAAATTAAACAGGAGACAAAGAAAGAGGAGACGAGGCCGCAATAGGAGCCGTCGTCAGTTTTTCTTTTAGTTTCTAGTTTTTTTTGTTCTAATGTTGTGATAAGTTTAGTTCTATTTTTGTAAAATAAAAACGTTATTGAAAAACTTGTAACAATTTCTCTCCCTGTCTGTTTCCTCATCCGGACCCACGTTAAAGTCCCTTAGTACTTTAACAATGCCTATGGATCGGAAGGAACAACTATAAAACAAGAGGTAAAAAATTTTTCAAATCGTTCTAAAAAAATTATTTTCGGTTGTGAGGGTAAATTACAATAATTTTTGGTCATTACACATACCCCCGAGATCCTACGCATTTTCGAGAAAAAAATTCCTTACCGAAAATCTAATCTATGTAACCTTACAGAGAAAAAAAAATTCAATTCAAATCGTTTTGGAAAAATTATTTTCGGTTGCGGGGGTCAATTACAATCATTTTTGGTCATTGTGTAATGACACATACCCTCGAAATCCTACCCACTTTCTAGAAAAAAATTCGAGAAGGTGTGAAATTTTTCGACGAAATTAAAATATTTCAAATCGTTCTGAAAAAAATATTGTTAGCTGTGGGGGTCAATTACAATCATTTTTGGTGAATAGACATACCCCAGAAATCCTACCCACTTTCTAGAAAAAAATTCGAGAAGGTGTGAAAACGAAGGTTGTTCGACGGAAAAAAAAATTCAATTCAAATCGTTTTGGAAAAATTATTTGCGGTTGCGGGGGTCAATTACAATCATTTTTAGTGGAATAGACATACCCCCGAAATCTTGCGCATTTTACCGACGAAACTTTAAACGTTAATAATTACTTTTTAACGAAGTCTCCATCGACAAATTAGAAAATTATTTTCTTCTATCTATTGTAATTAAGAGTAAAATTTAAGAAATAAACGGCTTAATCGTATAAGGCGACTAAGCGAAAATAAATTCAACTTGCACCGATTATTTTCCATTTGCCCAGCGTTCCTTCCCTCGAGATCCGGACGAGGTTAGGTTAGGCGAGGTGTTTAAACCTCCTCCCCTTAAAACACATTGCTTTAACAGTATAATAAAAAATACTTAACTGTCCAATTACATCTACTCTTACATCCAATGAAATCTACTTTAATATCCAAAGAAAATAACTAAAAAATCATTTCAAGTTCCACGTTACCCTTTTTTTAATACTTCTTTATTTATTTACGGGTTTGTACACCCTTTGTTGATATAATACAGTTGCATAATATGTATAAAAGTCACATTAATTGCGTATAATATGAGATGCAGTGCGTACAACACTAATGACATGCTATTTGAAGGAATACGGAGAACTGTTAAAGAAGTCCATATGCTGGCTAAACTGGTTAGCTTGGATATATGGTTAATACAATTATTGTATGTATAATGTCGTTTAAATGTTAGAATATAGAATAATTCCATATTTCCATATTTATACGTAGTTATTGGTGATTTTATAAACAAACAACATATCATATATAGTTCTACGTTGTACTTTTCTAAGAAAATAAATTTTTCACGTGAAATTTTCTGCATAAACTTCTTAAATAACTTTATTCTTGGTAAAAAAAAGAAACAACAATTAACAACAACAACACCAAGCTGTAGTAAGAATGTTGAATAAGCATCACATGAAAGACTACTTACTTTTTAATACAGAAAAGTATTAATAAGAAAGAATTTAGAAGTAATATATGAAAGATGAATTGTGGTCTGGTTAGGTCTGGGTTAAGTTAATAAAAGAAGGATAGACTTTTCAAATTTCAAATAAAGAAAGAAAGAAAGAAAATGAAGATAAGCCAAATGAAGAAGGGGATGACGAACCTATTTACCCTCTGAAAAAATAGATACAATAATAAAGAGAGACAAATTTTTTTAATCTGTGTAATCTCGAAATTCAGAGATAAAAAATAAGAAAGAATGTTTAACCAAATGTATTACCGAAAGTAGTTGACTTAATAGATATTGGCAACTTCGTCTTCATTGATTTCACTTATCTTATAACAGAATTAACTAATTCTGATATAGATTTATTAGATAATTTAGATTAACAGAACATTTTACAAAAGATTACTTTAGAAAAGTATTCAAATTACATGAAAAAGAAGATATCAAGGTAAAGAGGTTTGAAAATTTAGTATATAAAAAATATAATAAGATATTTAAGATAATCGACAAATGATACTTACCGATTGGGACATCCCAATCACTTTTTTTGTAAAAATGAAACGAATTTCGAATTTTTGGTCATAGAAAATGAAGTTTTTATGCAAAATAAATTAAATTATTATTTATGTATATGTAAGTTTAATTATGATTTTTATCTTCCAAAGTGTGATAAAACTGTAAGATAAAAGATGAATTAAGTTCCAAGTCCCTAAAATTTTCCAAATCATAGATTTAAAAATGATTTAGATATTTACATGATTTTAGTGTGGGTTTATATTTATACAAGTATATAAATATCTAAATGGGCAAGTTAAAGAACGATATACATGTTGATAGTATAATAATATCCCTTTATTCCTCATAAAAATTCACAACTGAATTCCTTTTATTCCATTCTTAAAAAATCCATCCCAAAATATATTATCAAAGCTAGTAATAAATTATTTGAACAAGGCGATAACAGATTTAAAATATTTAATAAAATTTAAATATCAGAGACTGATAGTATTAACAAAAGATAATATTAATACTATTTCGACTACTCTTATTTGATTTTAATATTAATTATAGATACTTTGATTATTGATTCATTAAAACATAAGTTAACTAAAAGTCCCAGTAGATTATAATTATATTTTAAAGAGCATGAATTAGCATAGAATTTCATAAAAAATTTGACGAGTGATAGAAGTAACTTGAATAATCTGAATTTTCTAGCTTATACTATATCTTTGGATATGGAATCGCAGATTCATTTTATTAGTGGTGTGACTAATAATATTAAGTTCTATGTTATCCAACTATTATTTTTATTAATAAAAATAGAGATAGTACTGATGATTTACTCAGACTGGTTAAAGTAAGTGGGCCAAGTGGGAAGAATATCAAGATAGATAGACAGATATTGGTAAAAATATCCTTCTTGTCTTTATATAGGAAATCTTTAATATTAAAAATAAACTCTTTCCGTAAAATCATCATACTTATCATCATAATTTATAAAATTAAAGTCAACGCATCTAACAATGAAAGGAGAAACTGACTTTATATCTTGTGTATCGGATAACATAGAGTTAGATTCTTTTACCGATGAATTATGAACAAACTGAACTCAAGTATTTTATAGGACTTGTCAAGAACGTTTTTTTCTTTTTTCATGTATTTACTTTTACTTTTGAAGTATGGAAAATAAAACTTACAGAGGCTTTGTTTACTTAAATGTTAAAACTTACCTTTTGTAAAAATCGGCGATATCGACTGTATAAATCGCCTTACGTTCGTGCCCGTAAGTGAGGTAGAGTACGTGCTCGATTTAGGTTATGTAAGTAAATTTCGTGTATTTCGTGAGCAGCATCCCATGCTTGTCGCCAAATTGAAGTGTCCTTGAATTCGGAAGACTGGTTACGTGTGAATCTTGGTTGATCGTCTACCTTCAACTTCATTAATAACAACTCGTGAATACAGGTGTTACGTCGGGATTCCGTCGACATTTGTAAAAGAGAATTTCCCTATACAGGGATGCTTGTCCCCTACAACACGGCATCATATCCCCTATAACACGCTTTCGCTCTAACACGATAAGAAAATTGCGAAAACCTTTGTAGAGCACTGGATAACATGATTTTTGCTTAACATATTTAAAACCTAAATTACCTTAAAGTAATGACGCGAAAGAATAATGAAACGAAATATAGTGGCTTTACATGAAAAAATATATTATTAGAAATTATAATTTATTAAATTAAGGTTGCGTTAAATTAAAATAATATTTTTTGTGTTTTTTTGTTTTCTGTTATACATACATACATGCATACATATACAGGGTGTTCGGCCACCCTTGGGAAAAATATTAATGGGAGATTCTAGAGGCCAAAATAAGACGAAAATCAAGAATACCAATTTGTTGATGGTGGCTTCGTTAAAAAGTTATTAACGTTTAAAGTTCCGCCAATACTGAATTTTTTCTCGAAAGTGGGTAAGATTTCGGGAGTATGTCTATTCACCGAAAATGATTATAATTTACCTCCGCAACCGAAAATAATTTTTCCAGAACGATTTGAAACTTTTCAATTTCGCCGAAAAATTTAGGCACCTACCTACCTACCTACCTATCCCCTGTTGATTTTTCTTAAAAATTCGTTTTTGATTTTTAATATTTTCGCTTGACGTCCTACAGAAAAGTTGTTCAATACTTTTTTGTAGGTACCTATGGGCTCTACTTGAGAAAAAAGTTTCATTGAAATATATTCACTATTATAGGAGTTATGGCTATATAAGTTGAAAATTGGACCATTTTTATGGGGGTTTTCTAACATTACGGGGCCAAGGAACAACCTTTCCAATATTTTTATAATTGTTACATATTCTACACTAAAATACGCGGCGTTTGGCTTTTTTAACATTAAAATCGTCCAATCCGTTCGGAAGTTATGGTGTTTTAAAGATTCAAACATAAAATTTACGGGAAGCATTTTTCGCCTGAAATTATATTTTCGGTAAGGAATTTTTTTCTCGAAAATGGTTACGATTTCGAGGGTATGTCTATCGACCAAAAATTATTATAATTGGTCCCTGCAATCAGAAATAATTTTTTTAGAACGATTTAAAATTTTTTAATTTTCTTGAAAAATTTCACACCTTCTCGAATTTTTTTCTCCAAACTGGGTAGGATTTCCGGGGTATATCTATTCATAAAAAATGATTATAATCGACCCTTGCAATCGGAAATAATTTTTTTAGAACGATTTGAAAATTTTTTTTTTCGCCGAGAAATTTCACCACCAACCCGAATTTTTTTCTCGAAGGAGGGTAGGATTGTCGGGGATATGTGTATTCATAAAAAATGATTGTAATTGACCCCCGCAACCGAAAATAATTTTTCCAAAACGATTTGAAATTTTTTAATTTAATTGTTAATAACTTTTTAACGAAGCCTCCATCAACAAATTGGTATTCTTGATTTTCGTCTTATTTTGGCCTCTAGAATCTCCCATTAAAATTTTTCCCAGGGGTGGTCGAACACCCTGTATACATAGAAAAATTAAATTGCTCATGTAGAATGTGAGAAAGCGATCTATATGTGTTTGATATAAAATAGGTCGTTGAGATGCGCGTCATTCACATCGTTGACGGTTTTGTTTCTTTCGTCTTGGGGACGCCTTCTCGCGACGTTTCTCGTATGTTACGTTTTGATTTGCATTACGAGCTGCAACAGCCTGCTTGCGCTCATTCATATTTATTTAATTATTTCCTGTTATGTTAAATATATTACTTATTTAAACAAATACTGTGTGGTAAATTCTGTCATTGAATTAAAAAAAAATATTCGTTTTTAATAAGTTTTCGGACCATAACTCCCCTCCCTTTTCGAGTGAACTGGCTCTGGGTTAGGTCTCATATAACACGGTTTCAGACAACACGGCATTTTATAGGAACCGATCTACCGTGTTATAGGAGGGTTCCAAACTGTATTTCGTTTATTTAATGAAGTTTAATCCTCCTCCGGGGGCGGCGGAGCGGAAACAGTGTGTCGCGTGAATGGGAATTCGGAACAAAAATCATAGCTTCTAAAGAATTCCAGTCAATTTTCGACCTAAGACCTCTTACACTTTTTTTTTAAAGAGAATACAAAGATACAACAAACAAATCGATAGACAAAAATTATATATTTTTGTTGAAACGACCTTGATTTTTTGTTGAATAAAAACTGTTTTGCTAATTTCTACTATTGCAATTTCTTGTCAAGTGTTGTCATTTCTGTGTAACTTTTGTTCGAAAAGTTTTTTGATTGGTTTAGAGGAAGTGTCTGAAATCAGAGGTGCCAGAAGTGCACCGAAGGCATAGTGTGCTCTCTCACGCGTACGTGAGCTCGTAATGTTTCGGAAAGTCGACAAAGGCAAACTGACGCTGCCCGAAGTAATTTCGGACCGCCTCGTGAGAGTCGAGAGAGAAAGGCTCACATTTGCCTTCTCGCTCTTAACAACTGAAATCCGACCTCCCGTCAACGGCATACGATTTGGAATCTCGAGTCGAGATTCTCGACTGACTGCCCAGGCATTTTTACTTTCCGACGCACATGACGATGTAGGCGCACATAAGCAAAGTACGTAAGTAGTTTGAAAAAGAAATTTTGTAAAATTTATTTTACGAAAATAAATGGGTTTTAAAACCCCCTGATCATATTTTAATTATTGAAAAAAAAAGAAATTTTTTTCTTATTATTATTCTTATATGTGAGCGTAACATATGTATATTATTAATACGATTTTTCAAAATCAATAGTTTAAGATTGAAAATTAATAAATTAACATGAGAATCCACTCTTTGCCAGTATCGTGCACGCTGTGGGATTTTTCAATAAGAAGAGTTCTTATTTTTATAACATAAACAAAACTTAGTAGTAGAATTAATAGTTACAGAAATTAATTAATAATGATTTTCCTCGATATGTTTTTAGATAACCGTATAATTATCAATTTGTTATGACGAACTAAATATATTATATGTTTGATTTGGCTTAACTTTGCATAAAAAAATAATTGTATCGATCCATCAAAATTAATAACGTGCACCATCGTGCACCGTTTAAACCACAAAAGAAAAGTGATCCCGTTTACCAGTTTAATACAAAGTATGGGTTGGATTAAAAATTTTAAAAGGACATAGTCGAATACAAAACATAGCGTTTCATTTTCATCAGAACAGTAACATGAGTTAGCAGGTAATGTCATAAAACTGTTTTACCCGGTTATACCCCTTTTTACCTCAAGTATAAGGTAAAAAGTACGAGGTACGACTATCCGAAAATCGTTCACATTTTATCAATGTAAATGAAGCGGTCATTCCATTCCATCATTATCATTAAATAGAAAATTTTGTAATTTCTGTGAAAACAGAACTTTCGTTAGATGCACGTGGTGCTTGAAATTTTTATGTTTTGACTGTTTTTACGAAAAGTACCATCCCGATTCATGTACTTCGTACATTGAAAATAACATATTATGTTGTAAATGTAATTTTGGTTAAATTCAACTTTAAAAAAAAGAAGCATGTTATGTACGATTGTACGAAAATATGATTGAAAAAATAAAAAAAAGATTTGTTCTACCAGGGTTCGAATCTGCAGAGCAAAAGAAGAAGCTCGAACTTGCAGGCAAACACCTTATCACTCACGGCCACGCTGATTAGTGGTGAATAGAATATAGTTCTATTTCTGAAAATAGTACCTGTAATACTTTAATAATACATATCTTAAAGTAAAACCTAACCCAAAACCGGGTACCATTCCAACTTTTCCTTGTTAGAACCGAGTTTTCAATTTGTCTTAGCGAAAAAAACAGCTGGTTAATAACCTGCTTACCTGTTTTCAATTACCAAACATTTATTTCTCAATTAACCCTTTGCGAGTGAGACCATTATGCAGATTATTCTGAAACATTTGTGGTATTCGTTTTCAATGCGATTTAAGTAAGCATGTAATGTATAAGATTTCATCTCATTTAATTTTTTCTTTTCTAGAGAAGGCAGAGAACAAATTTATTTAATTTTTTTTTACAGAAAATTTAATTCTTGCCAAGATTTATATGAAACATTTAAAAGATTTTTCATAAATTATGCCTGTTTAAATATCGCATGAGTCCGAGACGCAGAAACTCGGCCGCGATGCCCGTATCTATATTGAATTCGCGTAATTCTAGATGGTTGTGCTGACATGGAATTTTTCCATCGTTCAGATTAGTATACCGCGGCTATTTACGTGTTTTTTCAAGCTAGCTTCACTGAAATTCTCGAGTTTTGGAGCAAATTCTAGGAATGTGTTGTTAGCGCTGAGAAAGAGAGAGAAAAGAGATCTATCGGAAAAAGATCGATAGACGAAACGCGGCAGCGCCGCGCCGTGGCCACGCGGCGCGTAGCAGCCCGGGCCCAGCAACGCGAGGCGTAGCTACCCGGTTCTGCGCTTGCGCGACGGAGCCGGCCGCGGCCGTCGCTGCTTGCAGATCGTCACGGTTCATTCTTGAGCCGTCGGCGATCGAGAGCGGACTTTGTGACGGTCGCGTTCCCTTTTCCCTACGAGCTCCGAGGTGGATGAGCCGATCTCTCTCCTCGTAATAGAATCAGTTTGCGGACAAATAGTTTATTGGAAAATCTCGTCATAGCGACTTGAGATTTTCCCCAGAAAACGGACAATCTGCCTGACGTTGCAGCGATCGCAAGGCACGCCGAGTGTGAAGCGATCGTAGACGCAGGATTGTGATTGAACGTTGCAGTTCGTGGATGCGACTGCGACGTTGGAGATTCGGTGTGGATCGCCTTGAGTCTTCTTCCAATTATCCGGTTAGAGCTACTGGAGGGCTGATACCGACATACAGGTATCACCTAGTGGTAGTTCACCGTTTCTAGAGGTCATACGAAACCCACTGGAACCACCCGTCCTGTGTACCAGTGAGAGTACACCGACCGGTGGGGTGGAAAGTTTCACCGACCAAGATTAGAGCTATACGGCGTAGGAGCAACCGGAAGATAGATATTCAGAAAGAATATCACTTCGTGGTGCTCTCCGTGCATCGGGCGTCGGAGAACCCGCTCCAATATACCGTCGTGAGGGGACAATAAGTAGGGCCTAAGCGTACGGTGGAGCAAAGGGTTCGAAGAGCCTTCCTTCCATCGCTACACCCACTACCAGCTGTGAGTCGACCAC
Organism: Colletes latitarsis; assembly: GCF_051014445.1. NCBI lineage: Eukaryota > Metazoa > Arthropoda > Insecta > Hymenoptera > Colletidae > Colletes > Colletes latitarsis. The sequence goes on from NC_135147.1 coordinate 10,343,328, forward strand.
ACTGGGCTGTGAACGTAGGGTGGTTGGAATTGCAGGGGATTGAGTCCTGAACCGGTGAGCCGCAGGCCAGTTCCTCGGGACAGGAGCCTCCGTCGAGGTAGCCACGGCTGGCTGCCGGGCGTTCCTTTGATGAAGGAATCGCCGGCTTGGCAACCACGTGTGCATACCGCAGGTCGCTCCTGAGGAGCAGCTGACGAGGGAGCCGAACTAGGACAAGACGTCCTCTTGCGTGGGTGGTGTAGAAACGCCACCCGCACGGGGAGCGTGCTCGCGGGATATAGCCTCTTGGAGCCTTACAACCTCCATTTGGTTTCCCGTCCGTGGCATTGCAAAGAGAACCCGGTAGAACGGAGAAAAGCTCGTCTACCCGGTTGTGCGCGTCGGTGAGATCGTAGAAAGAGAATCTCATCGACCAGAAAGAGAAGAATACAGTCCACTAGCTAGAGCGCTAGATAGCCAGCTAGCTCTCCCCTCCAAGCACACCAGACTGTCGCTGGAGCGCGAGAAACAGCTGACGAGCGCGCGATTGTTGACTTGTCCGCAAATGTATTTATTAGGCGGATTCTTTTGTTTCAGAAAGCCTCCGCAGTAGAAAATTAAACAGGAGACAAAGAAAGAGGAGACGAGGCCGCAATAGGAGCCGTCGTCAGTTTTTCTTTTAGTTTCTAGTTTTTTTTGTTCTAATGTTGTGATAAGTTTAGTTCTATTTTTGTAAAATAAAAACGTTATTGAAAAACTTGTAACAATTTCTCTCCCTGTCTGTTTCCTCATCCGGACCCACGTTAAAGTCCCTTAGTACTTTAACAATGCCTATGGATCGGAAGGAACAACTATAAAACAAGAGGTAAAAAATTTTTCAAATCGTTCTAAAAAAATTATTTTCGGTTGTGAGGGTAAATTACAATAATTTTTGGTCATTACACATACCCCCGAGATCCTACGCATTTTCGAGAAAAAAATTCCTTACCGAAAATCTAATCTATGTAACCTTACAGAGAAAAAAAAATTCAATTCAAATCGTTTTGGAAAAATTATTTTCGGTTGCGGGGGTCAATTACAATCATTTTTGGTCATTGTGTAATGACACATACCCTCGAAATCCTACCCACTTTCTAGAAAAAAATTCGAGAAGGTGTGAAATTTTTCGACGAAATTAAAATATTTCAAATCGTTCTGAAAAAAATATTGTTAGCTGTGGGGGTCAATTACAATCATTTTTGGTGAATAGACATACCCCAGAAATCCTACCCACTTTCTAGAAAAAAATTCGAGAAGGTGTGAAAACGAAGGTTGTTCGACGGAAAAAAAAATTCAATTCAAATCGTTTTGGAAAAATTATTTGCGGTTGCGGGGGTCAATTACAATCATTTTTAGTGGAATAGACATACCCCCGAAATCTTGCGCATTTTACCGACGAAACTTTAAACGTTAATAATTACTTTTTAACGAAGTCTCCATCGACAAATTAGAAAATTATTTTCTTCTATCTATTGTAATTAAGAGTAAAATTTAAGAAATAAACGGCTTAATCGTATAAGGCGACTAAGCGAAAATAAATTCAACTTGCACCGATTATTTTCCATTTGCCCAGCGTTCCTTCCCTCGAGATCCGGACGAGGTTAGGTTAGGCGAGGTGTTTAAACCTCCTCCCCTTAAAACACATTGCTTTAACAGTATAATAAAAAATACTTAACTGTCCAATTACATCTACTCTTACATCCAATGAAATCTACTTTAATATCCAAAGAAAATAACTAAAAAATCATTTCAAGTTCCACGTTACCCTTTTTTTAATACTTCTTTATTTATTTACGGGTTTGTACACCCTTTGTTGATATAATACAGTTGCATAATATGTATAAAAGTCACATTAATTGCGTATAATATGAGATGCAGTGCGTACAACACTAATGACATGCTATTTGAAGGAATACGGAGAACTGTTAAAGAAGTCCATATGCTGGCTAAACTGGTTAGCTTGGATATATGGTTAATACAATTATTGTATGTATAATGTCGTTTAAATGTTAGAATATAGAATAATTCCATATTTCCATATTTATACGTAGTTATTGGTGATTTTATAAACAAACAACATATCATATATAGTTCTACGTTGTACTTTTCTAAGAAAATAAATTTTTCACGTGAAATTTTCTGCATAAACTTCTTAAATAACTTTATTCTTGGTAAAAAAAAGAAACAACAATTAACAACAACAACACCAAGCTGTAGTAAGAATGTTGAATAAGCATCACATGAAAGACTACTTACTTTTTAATACAGAAAAGTATTAATAAGAAAGAATTTAGAAGTAATATATGAAAGATGAATTGTGGTCTGGTTAGGTCTGGGTTAAGTTAATAAAAGAAGGATAGACTTTTCAAATTTCAAATAAAGAAAGAAAGAAAGAAAATGAAGATAAGCCAAATGAAGAAGGGGATGACGAACCTATTTACCCTCTGAAAAAATAGATACAATAATAAAGAGAGACAAATTTTTTTAATCTGTGTAATCTCGAAATTCAGAGATAAAAAATAAGAAAGAATGTTTAACCAAATGTATTACCGAAAGTAGTTGACTTAATAGATATTGGCAACTTCGTCTTCATTGATTTCACTTATCTTATAACAGAATTAACTAATTCTGATATAGATTTATTAGATAATTTAGATTAACAGAACATTTTACAAAAGATTACTTTAGAAAAGTATTCAAATTACATGAAAAAGAAGATATCAAGGTAAAGAGGTTTGAAAATTTAGTATATAAAAAATATAATAAGATATTTAAGATAATCGACAAATGATACTTACCGATTGGGACATCCCAATCACTTTTTTTGTAAAAATGAAACGAATTTCGAATTTTTGGTCATAGAAAATGAAGTTTTTATGCAAAATAAATTAAATTATTATTTATGTATATGTAAGTTTAATTATGATTTTTATCTTCCAAAGTGTGATAAAACTGTAAGATAAAAGATGAATTAAGTTCCAAGTCCCTAAAATTTTCCAAATCATAGATTTAAAAATGATTTAGATATTTACATGATTTTAGTGTGGGTTTATATTTATACAAGTATATAAATATCTAAATGGGCAAGTTAAAGAACGATATACATGTTGATAGTATAATAATATCCCTTTATTCCTCATAAAAATTCACAACTGAATTCCTTTTATTCCATTCTTAAAAAATCCATCCCAAAATATATTATCAAAGCTAGTAATAAATTATTTGAACAAGGCGATAACAGATTTAAAATATTTAATAAAATTTAAATATCAGAGACTGATAGTATTAACAAAAGATAATATTAATACTATTTCGACTACTCTTATTTGATTTTAATATTAATTATAGATACTTTGATTATTGATTCATTAAAACATAAGTTAACTAAAAGTCCCAGTAGATTATAATTATATTTTAAAGAGCATGAATTAGCATAGAATTTCATAAAAAATTTGACGAGTGATAGAAGTAACTTGAATAATCTGAATTTTCTAGCTTATACTATATCTTTGGATATGGAATCGCAGATTCATTTTATTAGTGGTGTGACTAATAATATTAAGTTCTATGTTATCCAACTATTATTTTTATTAATAAAAATAGAGATAGTACTGATGATTTACTCAGACTGGTTAAAGTAAGTGGGCCAAGTGGGAAGAATATCAAGATAGATAGACAGATATTGGTAAAAATATCCTTCTTGTCTTTATATAGGAAATCTTTAATATTAAAAATAAACTCTTTCCGTAAAATCATCATACTTATCATCATAATTTATAAAATTAAAGTCAACGCATCTAACAATGAAAGGAGAAACTGACTTTATATCTTGTGTATCGGATAACATAGAGTTAGATTCTTTTACCGATGAATTATGAACAAACTGAACTCAAGTATTTTATAGGACTTGTCAAGAACGTTTTTTTCTTTTTTCATGTATTTACTTTTACTTTTGAAGTATGGAAAATAAAACTTACAGAGGCTTTGTTTACTTAAATGTTAAAACTTACCTTTTGTAAAAATCGGCGATATCGACTGTATAAATCGCCTTACGTTCGTGCCCGTAAGTGAGGTAGAGTACGTGCTCGATTTAGGTTATGTAAGTAAATTTCGTGTATTTCGTGAGCAGCATCCCATGCTTGTCGCCAAATTGAAGTGTCCTTGAATTCGGAAGACTGGTTACGTGTGAATCTTGGTTGATCGTCTACCTTCAACTTCATTAATAACAACTCGTGAATACAGGTGTTACGTCGGGATTCCGTCGACATTTGTAAAAGAGAATTTCCCTATACAGGGATGCTTGTCCCCTACAACACGGCATCATATCCCCTATAACACGCTTTCGCTCTAACACGATAAGAAAATTGCGAAAACCTTTGTAGAGCACTGGATAACATGATTTTTGCTTAACATATTTAAAACCTAAATTACCTTAAAGTAATGACGCGAAAGAATAATGAAACGAAATATAGTGGCTTTACATGAAAAAATATATTATTAGAAATTATAATTTATTAAATTAAGGTTGCGTTAAATTAAAATAATATTTTTTGTGTTTTTTTGTTTTCTGTTATACATACATACATGCATACATATACAGGGTGTTCGGCCACCCTTGGGAAAAATATTAATGGGAGATTCTAGAGGCCAAAATAAGACGAAAATCAAGAATACCAATTTGTTGATGGTGGCTTCGTTAAAAAGTTATTAACGTTTAAAGTTCCGCCAATACTGAATTTTTTCTCGAAAGTGGGTAAGATTTCGGGAGTATGTCTATTCACCGAAAATGATTATAATTTACCTCCGCAACCGAAAATAATTTTTCCAGAACGATTTGAAACTTTTCAATTTCGCCGAAAAATTTAGGCACCTACCTACCTACCTACCTATCCCCTGTTGATTTTTCTTAAAAATTCGTTTTTGATTTTTAATATTTTCGCTTGACGTCCTACAGAAAAGTTGTTCAATACTTTTTTGTAGGTACCTATGGGCTCTACTTGAGAAAAAAGTTTCATTGAAATATATTCACTATTATAGGAGTTATGGCTATATAAGTTGAAAATTGGACCATTTTTATGGGGGTTTTCTAACATTACGGGGCCAAGGAACAACCTTTCCAATATTTTTATAATTGTTACATATTCTACACTAAAATACGCGGCGTTTGGCTTTTTTAACATTAAAATCGTCCAATCCGTTCGGAAGTTATGGTGTTTTAAAGATTCAAACATAAAATTTACGGGAAGCATTTTTCGCCTGAAATTATATTTTCGGTAAGGAATTTTTTTCTCGAAAATGGTTACGATTTCGAGGGTATGTCTATCGACCAAAAATTATTATAATTGGTCCCTGCAATCAGAAATAATTTTTTTAGAACGATTTAAAATTTTTTAATTTTCTTGAAAAATTTCACACCTTCTCGAATTTTTTTCTCCAAACTGGGTAGGATTTCCGGGGTATATCTATTCATAAAAAATGATTATAATCGACCCTTGCAATCGGAAATAATTTTTTTAGAACGATTTGAAAATTTTTTTTTTCGCCGAGAAATTTCACCACCTACCCGAATTTTTTTCTCGAAGGAGGGTAGGATTGTCGGGGATATGTGTATTCATAAAAAATGATTGTAATTGACCCCCGCAACCGAAAATAATTTTTCCAAAACGATTTGAAATTTTTTAATTTAATTGTTAATAACTTTTTAACGAAGCCTCCATCAACAAATTGGTATTCTTGATTTTCGTCTTATTTTGGCCTCTAGAATCTCCCATTAAAATTTTTCCCAGGGGTGGTCGAACACCCTGTATACATAGAAAAATTAAATTGCTCATGTAGAATGTGAGAAAGCGATCTATATGTGTTTGATATAAAATAGGTCGTTGAGATGCGCGTCATTCACATCGTTGACGGTTTTGTTTCTTTCGTCTTGGGGACGCCTTCTCGCGACGTTTCTCGTATGTTACGTTTTGATTTGCATTACGAGCTGCAACAGCCTGCTTGCGCTCATTCATATTTATTTAATTATTTCCTGTTATGTTAAATATATTACTTATTTAAACAAATACTGTGTGGTAAATTCTGTCATTGAATTAAAAAAAAATATTCGTTTTTAATAAGTTTTCGGACCATAACTCCCCTCCCTTTTCGAGTGAACTGGCTCTGGGTTAGGTCTCATATAACACGGTTTCAGACAACACGGCATTTTATAGGAACCGATCTACCGTGTTATAGGAGGGTTCCAAACTGTATTTCGTTTATTTAATGAAGTTTAATCCTCCTCCGGGGGCGGCGGAGCGGAAACAGTGTGTCGCGTGAATGGGAATTCGGAACAAAAATCATAGCTTCTAAAGAATTCCAGTCAATTTTCGACCTAAGACCTCTTACACTTTTTTTTTAAAGAGAATACAAAGATACAACAAACAAATCGATAGACAAAAATTATATATTTTTGTTGAAACGACCTTGATTTTTTGTTGAATAAAAACTGTTTTGCTAATTTCTACTATTGCAATTTCTCGTCAAGTGTTGTCATTTCTGTGTAACTTTTGTTCGAAAAGTTTTTTGATTGGTTTAGAGGAAGTGTCTGAAATCAGAGGTGCCAGAAGTGCACCGAAGGCATAGTGTGCTCTCTCACGCGTACGTGAGCTCGTAATGTTTCGGAAAGTCGACAAAGGCAAACTGACGCTGCCCGAAGTAATTTCGGACCGCCTCGTGAGAGTCGAGAGAGAAAGGCTCACATTTGCCTTCTCGCTCTTAACAACTGAAATCCGACCTCCCGTCAACGGCATACGATTTGGAATCTCGAGTCGAGATTCTCGACTGACTGCCCAGGCATTTTTACTTTCCGACGCACATGACGATGTAGGCGCACATAAGCAAAGTACGTAAGTAGTTTGAAAAAGAAATTTTGTAAAATTTATTTTACGAAAATAAATGGGTTTTAAAACCCCCTGATCATATTTTAATTATTGAAAAAAAAAGAAATTTTTTTCTTATTATTATTCTTATATGTGAGCGTAACATATGTATATTATTAATACGATTTTTCAAAATCAATAGTTTAAGATTGAAAATTAATAAATTAACATGAGAATCCACTCTTTGCCAGTATCGTGCACGCTGTGGGATTTTTCAATAAGAAGAGTTCTTATTTTTATAACATAAACAAAACTTAGTAGTAGAATTAATAGTTACAGAAATTAATTAATAATGATTTTCCTCGATATGTTTTTAGATAACCGTATAATTATCAATTTGTTATGACGAACTAAATATATTATATGTTTGATTTGGCTTAACTTTGCATAAAAAAATAATTGTATCGATCCATCAAAATTAATAACGTGCACCATCGTGCACCGTTTAAACCACAAAAGAAAAGTGATCCCGTTTACCAGTTTAATACAAAGTATGGGTTGGATTAAAAATTTTAAAAGGACATAGTCGAATACAAAACATAGCGTTTCATTTTCATCAGAACAGTAACATGAGTTAGCAGGTAATGTCATAAAACTGTTTTACCCGGTTATACCCCTTTTTACCTCAAGTATAAGGTAAAAAGTACGAGGTACGACTATCCGAAAATCGTTCACATTTTATCAATGTAAATGAAGCGGTCATTCCATTCCATCATTATCATTAAATAGAAAATTTTGTAATTTCTGTGAAAACAGAACTTTCGTTAGATGCACGTGGTGCTTGAAATTTTTATGTTTTGACTGTTTTTACGAAAAGTACCATCCCGATTCATGTACTTCGTACATTGAAAATAACATATTATGTTGTAAATGTAATTTTGGTTAAATTCAACTTTAAAAAAAAGAAGCATGTTATGTACGATTGTACGAAAATATGATTGAAAAAATAAAAAAAAGATTTGTTCTACCAGGGTTCGAATCTGCAGAGCAAAAGAAGAAGCTCGAACTTGCAGGCAAACACCTTATCACTCACGGCCACGCTGATTAGTGGTGAATAGAATATAGTTCTATTTCTGAAAATAGTACCTGTAATACTTTAATAATACATATCTTAAAGTAAAACCTAACCCAAAACCGGGTACCATTCCAACTTTTCCTTGTTAGAACCGAGTTTTCAATTTGTCTTAGCGAAAAAAACAGCTGGTTAATAACCTGCTTACCTGTTTTCAATTACCAAACATTTATTTCTCAATTAACCCTTTGCGAGTGAGACCATTATGCAGATTATTCTGAAACATTTGTGGTATTCGTTTTCAATGCGATTTAAGTAAGCATGTAATGTATAAGATTTCATCTCATTTAATTTTTTCTTTTCTAGAGAAGGCAGAGAACAAATTTATTTAATTTTTTTTTACAGAAAATTTAATTCTTGCCAAGATTTATATGAAACATTTAAAAGATTTTTCATAAATTATGCCTGTTTAAATATCGCATGAGTCCGAGACGCAGAAACTCGGCCGCGATGCCCGTATCTATATTGAATTCGCGTAATTCTAGATGGTTGTGCTGACATGGAATTTTTCCATCGTTCAGATTAGTATACCGCGGCTATTTACGTGTTTTTTCAAGCTAGCTTCACTGAAATTCTCGAGTTTTGGAGCAAATTCTAGGAATGTGTTGTTAGCGCTGAGAAAGAGAGAGAAAAGAGATCTATCGGAAAAAGATCGATAGACGAAACGCGGCAGCGCCGCGCCGTGGCCACGCGGCGCGTAGCAGCCCGGGCCCAGCAACGCGAGGCGTAGCTACCCGGTTCTGCGCTTGCGCGACGGAGCCGGCCGCGGCCGTCGCTGCTTGCAGATCGTCACGGTTCATTCTTGAGCCGTCGGCGATCGAGAGCGGACCTTGTGACGGTCGCGTTCCCTTTTCCCTACGAGCTCCGAGGTGGATGAGCCGATCTCTCTCCTCGTAATAGAATCAGTTTGCGGACAAATAGTTTATTGGAAAATCTCGTCATAGCGACTTGAGATTTTCCCCAGAAAACGGACAATCTGCCTGACGTTGCAGCGATCGCAAGGCACGCCGAGTGTGAAGCGATCGTAGACGCAGGATTGTGATTGAACGTTGCAGTTCGTGGATGCGACTGCGACGTTGGAGATTCGGTGTGGATCGCCTTGAGTCTTCTTCCAATTATCCGGTTAGAGCTACTGGAGGGCTGATACCGACATACAGGTATCACCTAGTGGTAGTTCACCGTTTCTAGAGGTCATACGAAACCCACTGGAACCACCCGTCCTGTGTACCAGTGAGAGTACACCGACCGGTGGGGTGGAAAGTTTCACCGACCAAGATTAGAGCTATACGGCGTAGGAGCAACCGGAAGATAGATATTCAGAAAGAATATCACTTCGTGGTGCTCTCCGTGCATCGGGCGTCGGAGAACCCGCTCCAATATACCGTCGTGAGGGGACAATAAGTAGGGCCTAAGCGTACGGTGGAGCAAAGGGTTCGAAGAGCCTTCCTTCCATCGCTACACCCACTACCAGCTGTGAGTCGACCACACTGGGCTGTGAACGTAGGGTGGTTGGAATTGCAGGGGATTGAGTCCTGAACCGGTGAGCCGCAGGCCAGTTCCTCGGGACAGGAGCCTCCGTCGAGGTAGCCACGGCTGGCTGCCGGGCGTTCCTTTGATGAAGGAATCGCCGGCTTGGCAACCACGTGTGCATACCGCAGGTCGCTCCTGAGGAGCAGCTGACGAGGGAGCCGAACTAGGACAAGACGTCCTCTTGCGTGGGTGGTGTAGAAACGCCACCCGCACGGGGAGCGTGCTCGCGGGATATAGCCTCTTGGAGCCTTACAACCTCCATTTGGTTTCCCGTCCGTGGCATTGCAAAGAGAACCCGGTAGAACGGAGAAAAGCTCGTCTACCCGGTTGTGCGCGTCGGTGAGATCGTAGAAAGAGAATCTCATCGACCAGAAAGAGAAGAATACAGTCCACTAGCTAGAGCGCTAGATAGCCAGCTAGCTCTCCCCTCCAAGCACACCAGACTGTCGCTGGAGCGCGAGAAACAGCTGACGAGCGCGCGATTGTTGACTTGTCCGCAAATGTATTTATTAGGCGGATTCTTTTGTTTCAGAAAGCCTCCGCAGTAGAAAATTAAACAGGAGACAAAGAAAGAGGAGACGAGGCCGCAATAGGAGCCGTCGTCAGTTTTTCTTTTAGTTTCTAGTTTTTTTTGTTCTAATGTTGTGATAAGTTTAGTTCTATTTTTGTAAAATAAAAACGTTATTGAAAAACTTGTAACAATTTCTCTCCCTGTCTGTTTCCTCATCCGGACCCACGTTAAAGTCCCTTAGTACTTTAACAATGCCTATGGATCGGAAGGAACAACTATAAAACAAGAGGTAAAAAATTTTTCAAATCGTTCTAAAAAAATTATTTTCGGTTGTGAGGGTAAATTACAATAATTTTTGGTCATTACACATACCCCCGAGATCCTACGCATTTTCGAGAAAAAAATTCCTTACCGAAAATCTAATCTATGTAACCTTACAGAGAAAAAAAAATTCAATTCAAATCGTTTTGGAAAAATTATTTTCGGTTGCGGGGGTCAATTACAATCATTTTTGGTCATTGTGTAATGACACATACCCTCGAAATCCTACCCACTTTCTAGAAAAAAATTCGAGAAGGTGTGAAATTTTTCGACGAAATTAAAATATTTCAAATCGTTCTGAAAAAAATATTGTTAGCTGTGGGGGTCAATTACAATCATTTTTGGTGAATAGACATACCCCAGAAATCCTACCCACTTTCTAGAAAAAAATTCGAGAAGGTGTGAAAACGAAGGTTGTTCGACGGAAAAAAAAATTCAATTCAAATCGTTTTGGAAAAATTATTTGCGGTTGCGGGGGTCAATTACAATCATTTTTAGTGGAATAGACATACCCCCGAAATCTTGCGCATTTTACCGACGGAACTTTAAACGTTAATAATTACTTTTTAACGAAGTCTCCATCGACAAATTAGAAAATTATTTTCTTCTATCTATTGTAATTAAGAGTAAAATTTAAGAAATAAACGGCTTAATCGTATAAGGCGACTAAGCGAAAATAAATTCAACTTGCACCGATTATTTTCCATTTGCCCAGCGTTCCTTCCCTCGAGATCCGGACGAGGTTAGGTTAGGCGAGGTGTTTAAACCTCCTCCCCTTAAAACACATTGCTTTAACAGTATAATAAAAAATACTTAACTGTCCAATTACATCTACTCTTACATCCAATGAAATCTACTTTAATATCCAAAGAAAATAACTAAAAAATCATTTCAAGTTCCACGTTACCCTTTTTTTAATACTTCTTTATTTATTTACGGGTTTGTACACCCTTTGTTGATATAATACAGTTGCATAATATGTATAAAAGTCACATTAATTGCGTATAATATGAGATGCAGTGCGTACAACACTAATGACATGCTATTTGAAGGAATACGGAGAACTGTTAAAGAAGTCCATATGCTGGCTAAACTGGTTAGCTTGGATATATGGTTAATACAATTATTGTATGTATAATGTCGTTTAAATGTTAGAATATAGAATAATTCCATATTTCCATATTTATACGTAGTTATTGGTGATTTTATAAACAAACAACATATCATATATAGTTCTACGTTGTACTTTTCTAAGAAAATAAATTTTTCACGTGAAATTTTCTGCATAAACTTCTGAAATAACTTTATTCTTGGTAAAAAAAAGAAACAACAATTAACAACAACAACACCAAGCTGTAGTAAGAATGTTGAATAAGCATCACATGAAAGACTACTTACTTTTTAATACAGAAAAGTATTAATAAGAAAGAATTTAGAAGTAATATATGAAAGATGAATTGTGGTCTGGTTAGGTCTGGGTTAAGTTAATAAAAGAAGGATAGACTTTTCAAATTTCAAATAAAGAAAGAAAGAAAGAAAATGAAGATAAGCCAAATGAAGAAGGGGATGACGAACCTATTTACCCTCTGAAAAAATAGATACAATAATAAAGAGAGACAAATTTTTTTAATCTGTGTAATCTCGAAATTCAGAGATAAAAAATAAGAAAGAATGTTTAACCAAATGTATTACCGAAAGTAGTTGACTTAATAGATATTGGCAACTTCGTCTTCATTGATTTCACTTATCTTATAACAGAATTAACTAATTCTGATATAGATTTATTAGATAATTTAGATTAACAGAACATTTTACAAAAGATTACTTTAGAAAAGTATTCAAATTACATGAAAAAGAAGATATCAAGGTAAAGAGGTTTGAAAATTTAGTATATAAAAAATATAATAAGATATTTAAGATAATCGACAAATGATACTTACCGATTGGGACATCCCAATCACTTTTTTTGTAAAAATGAAACGAATTTCGAATTTTTGGTCATAGAAAATGAAGTTTTTATGCAAAATAAATTAAATTATTATTTATGTATATGTAAGTTTAATTATGATTTTTATCTTCCAAAGTGTGATAAAACTGTAAGATAAAAGATGAATTAAGTTCCAAGTCCCTAAAATTTTCCAAATCATAGATTTAAAAATGATTTAGATATTTACATGATTTTAGTGTGGGTTTATATTTATACAAGTATATAAATATCTAAATGGGCAAGTTAAAGAACGATATACATGTTGATAGTATAATAATATCCCTTTATTCCTCATAAAAATTCACAACTGAATTCCTTTTATTCCATTCTTAAAAAATCCATCCCAAAATATATTATCAAAGCTAGTAATAAATTATTTGAACAAGGCGATAACAGATTTAAAATATTTAATAAAATTTATATATCAGAGACTGATAGTATTAACAAAAGATAATATTAATACTATTTCGACTACTCTTATTTGATTTTAATATTAATTATAGATACTTTGATTATTGATTCATTAAAACATAAGTTAACTAAAAGTCCCAGTAGATTATAATTATATTTTAAAGAGCATGAATTAGCATAGAATTTCATAAAAAATTTGACGAGTGATAGAAGTAACTTGAATAATCTGAATTTTCTAGCTTATACTATATCTTTGGATATGGAATCGCAGATTCATTTTATTAGTGGTGTGACTAATAATATTAAGTTCTATGTTATCCAACTATTATTTTTATTAATAAAAATAGAGATAGTACTGATGATTTACTCAGACTGGTTAAAGTAAGTGGGCCAAGTGGGAAGAATATCAAGATAGATAGACAGATATTGGTAAAAATATCCTTCTTGTCTTTATATAGGAAATCTTTAATATTAAAAATAAACTCTTTCCGTAAAATCATCATACTTATCATCATAATTTATAAAATTAAAGTCAACGCATCTAACAATGAAAGGAGAAACTGACTTTATATCTTGTGTATCGGATAACATAGAGTTAGATTCTTTTACCGATGAATTATGAACAAACTGAACTCAAGTATTTTATAGGACTTGTCAAGAACGTTTTTTTCTTTTTTCATGTATTTACTTTTACTTTTGAAGTATGGAAAATAAAACTTACAGAGGCTTTGTTTACTTAAATGTTAAAACTTACCTTTTGTAAAAATCGGCGATATCGACTGTATAAATCGCCTTACGTTCGTGCCCGTAAGTGAGGTAGAGTACGTGCTCGATTTAGGTTATGTAAGTAAATTTCGTGTATTTCGTGAGCAGCATCCCATGCTTGTCGCCAAATTGAAGTGTCCTTGAATTCGGAAGACTGGTTACGTGTGAATCTTGGTTGATCGTCTACCTTCAACTTCATTAATAACAACTCGTGAATACAGGTGTTACGTCGGGATTCCGTCGACATTTGTAAAAGAGAATTTCCCTATACAGGGATGCTTGTCCCCTACAACACGGCATCATATCCCCTATAACACGCTTTCGCTCTAACACGATAAGAAAATTGCGAAAACCTTTGTAGAGCACTGGATAACATGATTTTTGCTTAACATATTTAAAACCTAAATTACCTTAAAGTAATGACGCGAAAGAATAATGAAACGAAATATAGTGGCTTTACATGAAAAAATATATTATTAGAAATTATAATTTATTAAATTAAGGTTGCGTTAAATTAAAATAATATTTTTTGTGTTTTTTTGTTTTCTGTTATACATACATACATGCATACATATACAGGGTGTTCGGCCACCCTTGGGAAAAATATTAATGGGAGATTCTAGAGGCCAAAATAAGACGAAAATCAAGAATACCAATTTGTTGATGGTGGCTTCGTTAAAAAGTTATTAACGTTTAAAGTTCCGCCAATACTGAATTTTTTCTCGAAAGTGGGTAAGATTTCGGGAGTATGTCTATTCACCGAAAATGATTATAATTTACCTCCGCAACCGAAAATAATTTTTCCAGAACGATTTGAAACTTTTCAATTTCGCCGAAAAATTTAGGCACCTACCTACCTACCTACCTATCCCCTGTTGATTTTTCTTAAAAATTCGTTTTTGATTTTTAATATTTTCGCTTGACGTCCTACAGAAAAGTTGTTCAATACTTTTTTGTAGGTACCTATGGGCTCTACTTGAGAAAAAAGTTTCATTGAAATATATTCACTATTATAGGAGTTATGGCTATATAAGTTGAAAATTGGACCATTTTTATGGGGGTTTTCTAACATTACGGGGCCAAGGAACAACCTTTCCAATATTTTTATAATTGTTACATATTCTACACTAAAATACGCGGCGTTTGGCTTTTTTAACATTAAAATCGTCCAATCCGTTCGGAAGTTATGGTGTTTTAAAGATTCAAACATAAAATTTACGGGAAGCATTTTTCGCCTGAAATTATATTTTCGGTAAGGAATTTTTTTCTCGAAAATGGTTACGATTTCGAGGGTATGTCTATCGACCAAAAATTATTATAATTGGTCCCTGCAATCAGAAATAATTTTTTTAGAACGATTTAAAATTTTTTAATTTTCTTGAAAAATTTCACACCTTCTCGAATTTTTTTCTCCAAACTGGGTAGGATTTCCGGGGTATATCTATTCATAAAAAATGATTATAATCGACCCTTGCAATCGGAAATAATTTTTTTAGAACGATTTGAAAATTTTTTTTTTCGCCAAGAAATTTCACCACCTACCCGAATTTTTTTCTCGAAGGAGGGTAGGATTGTCGGGGATATGTGTATTCATAAAAAATGATTGTAATTGACCCCCGCAACCGAAAATAATTTTTCCAAAACGATTTGAAATTTTTTAATTTAATTGTTAATAACTTTTTAACGAAGCCTCCATCAACAAATTGGTATTCTTGATTTTCGTCTTATTTTGGCCTCTAGAATCTCCCATTAAAATTTTTCCCAGGGGTGGTCGAACACCCTGTATACATAGAAAAATTAAATTGCTCATGTAGAATGTGAGAAAGCGATCTATATGTGTTTGATATAAAATAGGTCGTTGAGATGCGCGTCATTCACATCGTTGACGGTTTTGTTTCTTTCGTCTTGGGGACGCCTTCTCGCGACGTTTCTCGTATGTTACGTTTTGATTTGCATTACGAGCTGCAACAGCCTGCTTGCGCTCATTCATATTTATTTAATTATTTCCTGTTATGTTAAATATATTACTTATTTAAACAAATACTGTGTGGTAAATTCTGTCATTGAATTAAAAAAAAATATTCGTTTTTAATAAGTTTTCGGACCATAACTCCCCTCCCTTTTCGAGTGAACTGGCTCTGGGTTAGGTCTCATATAACACGGTTTCAGACAACACGGCATTTTATAGGAACCGATCTACCGTGTTATAGGAGGGTTCCAAACTGTATTTCGTTTATTTAATGAAGTTTAATCCTCCTCCGGGGGCGGCGGAGCGGAAACAGTGTGTCGCGTGAATGGGAATTCGGAACAAAAATCATAGCTTCTAAAGAATTCCAGTCAATTTTCGACCTAAGACCTCTTACACTTTTTTTTTAAAGAGAATACAAAGATACAACAAACAAATCGATAGACAAAAATTATATATTTTTGTTGAAACGACCTTGATTTTTTGTTGAATAAAAACTGTTTTGCTAATTTCTACTATTGCAATTTCTTGTCAAGTGTTGTCATTTCTGTGTAACTTTTGTTCGAAAAGTTTTTTGATTGGTTTAGAGGAAGTGTCTGAAATCAGAGGTGCCAGAAGTGCACCGAAGGCATAGTGTGCTCTCTCACGCGTACGTGAGCTCGTAATGTTTCGGAAAGTCGACAAAGGCAAACTGACGCTGCCCGAAGTAATTTCGGACCGCCTCGTGAGAGTCGAGAGAGAAAGGCTCACATTTGCCTTCTCGCTCTTAACAACTGAAATCCGACCTCCCGTCAACGGCATACGATTTGGAATCTCGAGTCGAGATTCTCGACTGACTGCCCAGGCATTTTTACTTTCCGACGCACATGACGATGTAGGCGCACATAAGCAAAGTACGTAAGTAGTTTGAAAAAGAAATTTTGTAAAATTTATTTTACGAAAATAAATGGGTTTTAAAACCCCCTGATCATATTTTAATTATTGAAAAAAAAAGAAATTTTTTTCTTATTATTATTCTTATATGTGAGCGTAACATATGTATATTATTAATACGATTTTTCAAAATCAATAGTTTAAGATTGAAAATTAATAAATTAACATGAGAATCCACTCTTTGCCAGTATCGTGCACGCTGTGGGATTTTTCAATAAGAAGAGTTCTTATTTTTATAACATAAACAAAACTTAGTAGTAGAATTAATAGTTACAGAAATTAATTAATAATGATTTTCCTCGATATGTTTTTAGATAACCGTATAATTATCAATTTGTTATGACGAACTAAATATATTATATGTTTGATTTGGCTTAACTTTGCATAAAAAAATAATTGTATCGATCCATCAAAATTAATAACGTGCACCATCGTGCACCGTTTAAACCACAAAAGAAAAGTGATCCCGTTTACCAGTTTAATACAAAGTATGGGTTGGATTAAAAATTTTAAAAGGACATAGTCGAATACAAAACATAGCGTTTCATTTTCATCAGAACAGTAACATGAGTTAGCAGGTAATGTCATAAAACTGTTTTACCCGGTTATACCCCTTTTTACCTCAAGTATAAGGTAAAAAGTACGAGGTACGACTATCCGAAAATCGTTCACATTTTATCAATGTAAATGAAGCGGTCATTCCATTCCATCATTATCATTAAATAGAAAATTTTGTAATTTCTGTGAAAACAGAACTTTCGTTAGATGCACGTGGTGCTTGAAATTTTTATGTTTTGACTGTTTTTACGAAAAGTACCATCCCGATTCATGTACTTCGTACATTGAAAATAACATATTATGTTGTAAATGTAATTTTGGTTAAATTCAACTTTAAAAAAAAGAAGCATGTTATGTACGATTGTACGAAAATATGATTGAAAAAATAAAAAAAAGATTTGTTCTACCAGGGTTCGAATCTGCAGAGCAAAAGAAGAAGCTCGAACTTGCAGGCAAACACCTTATCACTCACGGCCACGCTGATTAGTGGTGAATAGAATATAGTTCTATTTCTGAAAATAGTACCTGTAATACTTTAATAATACATATCTTAAAGTAAAACCTAACCCAAAACCGGGTACCATTCCAACTTTTCCTTGTTAGAACCGAGTTTTCAATTTGTCTTAGCGAAAAAAACAGCTGGTTAATAACCTGCTTACCTGTTTTCAATTACCAAACATTTATTTCTCAATTAACCCTTTGCGAGTGAGACCATTATGCAGATTATTCTGAAACATTTGTGGTATTCGTTTTCAATGCGATTTAAGTAAGCATGTAATGTATAAGATTTCATCTCATTTAATTTTTTCTTTTCTAGAGAAGGCAGAGAACAAATTTATTTAATTTTTTTTTACAGAAAATTTAATTCTTGCCAAGATTTATATGAAACATTTAAAAGATTTTTCATAAATTATGCCTGTTTAAATATCGCATGAGTCCGAGACGCAGAAACTCGGCCGCGATGCCCGTATCTATATTGAATTCGCGTAATTCTAGATGGTTGTGCTGACATGGAATTTTTCCATCGTTCAGATTAGTATACCGCGGCTATTTACGTGTTTTTTCAAGCTAGCTTCACTGAAATTCTCGAGTTTTGGAGCAAATTCTAGGAATGTGTTGTTAGCGCTGAGAAAGAGAGAGAAAAGAGATCTATCGGAAAAAGATCGATAGACGAAACGCGGCAGCGCCGCGCCGTGGCCACGCGGCGCGTAGCAGCCCGGGCCCAGCAACGCGAGGCGTAGCTACCCGGTTCTGCGCTTGCGCGACGGAGCCGGCCGCGGCCGTCGCTGCTTGCAGATCGTCACGGTTCATTCTTGAGCCGTCGGCGATCGAGAGCGGACCTTGTGACGGTCGCGTTCCCTTTTCCCTACGAGCTCCGAGGTGGATGAGCCGATCTCTCTCCTCGTAATAGAATCAGTTTGCGGACAAATAGTTTATTGGAAAATCTCGTCATAGCGACTTGAGATTTTCCCCAGAAAACGGACAATCTGCCTGACGTTGCAGCGATCGCAAGGCACGCCGAGTGTGAAGCGATCGTAGACGCAGGATTGTGATTGAACGTTGCAGTTCGTGGATGCGACTGCGACGTTGGAGATTCGGTGTGGATCGCCTTGAGTCTTCTTCCAATTATCCGGTTAGAGCTACTGGAGGGCTGATACCGACATACAGGTATCACCTAGTGGTAGTTCACCGTTTCTAGAGGTCATACGAAACCCACTGGAACCACCCGTCCTGTGTACCAGTGAGAGTACACCGACCGGTGGGGTGGAAAGTTTCACCGACCAAGATTAGAGCTATACGGCGTAGGAGCAACCGGAAGATAGATATTCAGAAAGAATATCACTTCGTGGTGCTCTCCGTGCATCGGGCGTCGGAGAACCCGCTCCAATATACCGTCGTGAGGGGACAATAAGTAGGGCCTAAGCGTACGGTGGAGCAAAGGGTTCGAAGAGCCTTCCTTCCATCGCTACACCCACTACCAGCTGTGAGTCGACCACACTGGGCTGTGAACGTAGGGTGGTTGGAATTGCAGGGGATTGAGTCCTGAACCGGTGAGCCGCAGGCCAGTTCCTCGGGACAGGAGCCTCCGTCGAGGTAGCCACGGCTGGCTGCCGGGCGTTCCTTTGATGAAGGAATCGCCGGCTTGGCAACCACGTGTGCATACCGCAGGTCGCTCCTGAGGAGCAGCTGACGAGGGAGCCGAACTAGGACAAGACGTCCTCTTGCGTGGGTGGTGTAGAAACGCCACCCGCACGGGGAGCGTGCTCGCGGGATATAGCCTCTTGGAGCCTTACAACCTCCATTTGGTTTCCCGTCCGTGGCATTGCAAAGAGAACCCGGTAGAACGGAGAAAAGCTCGTCTACCCGGTTGTGCGCGTCGGTGAGATCGTAGAAAGAGAATCTCATCGACCAGAAAGAGAAGAATACAGTCCACTAGCTAGAGCGCTAGATAGCCAGCTAGCTCTCCCCTCCAAGCACACCAGACTGTCGCTGGAGCGCGAGAAACAGCTGACGAGCGCGCGATTGTTGACTTGTCCGCAAATGTATTTATTAGGCGGATTCTTTTGTTTCAGAAAGCCTCCGCAGTAGAAAATTAAACAGGAGACAAAGAAAGAGGAGACGAGGCCGCAATAGGAGCCGTCGTCAGTTTTTCTTTTAGTTTCTAGTTTTTTTTGTTCTAATGTTGTGATAAGTTTAGTTCTATTTTTGTAAAATAAAAACGTTATTGAAAAACTTGTAACAATTTCTCTCCCTGTCTGTTTCCTCATCCGGACCCACGTTAAAGTCCCTTAGTACTTTAACAATGCCTATGGATCGGAAGGAACAACTATAAAACAAGAGGTAAAAAATTTTTCAAATCGTTCTAAAAAAATTATTTTCGGTTGTGAGGGTAAATTACAATAATTTTTGGTCATTACACATACCCCCGAGATCCTACGCATTTTCGAGAAAAAAATTCCTTACCGAAAATCTAATCTATGTAACCTTACAGAGAAAAAAAAATTCAATTCAAATCGTTTTGGAAAAATTATTTTCGGTTGCGGGGGTCAATTACAATCATTTTTGGTCATTGTGTAATGACACATACCCTCGAAATCCTACCCACTTTCTAGAAAAAAATTCGAGAAGGTGTGAAATTTTTCGACGAAATTAAAATATTTCAAATCGTTCTGAAAAAAATATTGTTAGCTGTGGGGGTCAATTACAATCATTTTTGGTGAATAGACATACCCCAGAAATCCTACCCACTTTCTAGAAAAAAATTCGAGAAGGTGTGAAAACGAAGGTTGTTCGACGGAAAAAAAAATTCAATTCAAATCGTTTTGGAAAAATTATTTGCGGTTGCGGGGGTCAATTACAATCATTTTTAGTGGAATAGACATACCCCCGAAATCTTGCGCATTTTACCGACGGAACTTTAAACGTTAATAATTACTTTTTAACGAAGTCTCCATCGACAAATTAGAAAATTATTTTCTTCTATCTATTGTAATTAAGAGTAAAATTTAAGAAATAAACGGCTTAATCGTATAAGGCGACTAAGCGAAAATAAATTCAACTTGCACCGATTATTTTCCATTTGCCCAGCGTTCCTTCCCTCGAGATCCGGACGAGGTTAGGTTAGGCGAGGTGTTTAAACCTCCTCCCCTTAAAACACATTGCTTTAACAGTATAATAAAAAATACTTAACTGTCCAATTACATCTACTCTTACATCCAATGAAATCTACTTTAATATCCAAAGAAAATAACTAAAAAATCATTTCAAGTTCCACGTTACCCTTTTTTTAATACTTCTTTATTTATTTACGGGTTTGTACACCCTTTGTTGATATAATACAGTTGCATAATATGTATAAAAGTCACATTAATTGCGTATAATATGAGATGCAGTGCGTACAACACTAATGACATGCTATTTGAAGGAATACGGAGAACTGTTAAAGAAGTCCATATGCTGGCTAAACTGGTTAGCTTGGATATATGGTTAATACAATTATTGTATGTATAATGTCGTTTAAATGTTAGAATATAGAATAATTCCATATTTCCATATTTATACGTAGTTATTGGTGATTTTATAAACAAACAACATATCATATATAGTTCTACGTTGTACTTTTCTAAGAAAATAAATTTTTCACGTGAAATTTTCTGCATAAACTTCTGAAATAACTTTATTCTTGGTAAAAAAAAGAAACAACAATTAACAACAACAACACCAAGCTGTAGTAAGAATGTTGAATAAGCATCACATGAAAGACTACTTACTTTTTAATACAGAAAAGTATTAATAAGAAAGAATTTAGAAGTAATATATGAAAGATGAATTGTGGTCTGGTTAGGTCTGGGTTAAGTTAATAAAAGAAGGATAGACTTTTCAAATTTCAAATAAAGAAAGAAAGAAAGAAAATGAAGATAAGCCAAATGAAGAAGGGGATGACGAACCTATTTACCCTCTGAAAAAATAGATACAATAATAAAGAGAGACAAATTTTTTTAATCTGTGTAATCTCGAAATTCAGAGATAAAAAATAAGAAAGAATGTTTAACCAAATGTATTACCGAAAGTAGTTGACTTAATAGATATTGGCAACTTCGTCTTCATTGATTTCACTTATCTTATAACAGAATTAACTAATTCTGATATAGATTTATTAGATAATTTAGATTAACAGAACATTTTACAAAAGATTACTTTAGAAAAGTATTCAAATTACATGAAAAAGAAGATATCAAGGTAAAGAGGTTTGAAAATTTAGTATATAAAAAATATAATAAGATATTTAAGATAATCGACAAATGATACTTACCGATTGGGACATCCCAATCACTTTTTTTGTAAAAATGAAACGAATTTCGAATTTTTGGTCATAGAAAATGAAGTTTTTATGCAAAATAAATTAAATTATTATTTATGTATATGTAAGTTTAATTATGATTTTTATCTTCCAAAGTGTGATAAAACTGTAAGATAAAAGATGAATTAAGTTCCAAGTCCCTAAAATTTTCCAAATCATAGATTTAAAAATGATTTAGATATTTACATGATTTTAGTGTGGGTTTATATTTATACAAGTATATAAATATCTAAATGGGCAAGTTAAAGAACGATATACATGTTGATAGTATAATAATATCCCTTTATTCCTCATAAAAATTCACAACTGAATTCCTTTTATTCCATTCTTAAAAAATCCATCCCAAAATATATTATCAAAGCTAGTAATAAATTATTTGAACAAGGCGATAACAGATTTAAAATATTTAATAAAATTTATATATCAGAGACTGATAGTATTAACAAAAGATAATATTAATACTATTTCGACTACTCTTATTTGATTTTAATATTAATTATAGATACTTTGATTATTGATTCATTAAAACATAAGTTAACTAAAAGTCCCAGTAGATTATAATTATATTTTAAAGAGCATGAATTAGCATAGAATTTCATAAAAAATTTGACGAGTGATAGAAGTAACTTGAATAATCTGAATTTTCTAGCTTATACTATATCTTTGGATATGGAATCGCAGATTCATTTTATTAGTGGTGTGACTAATAATATTAAGTTCTATGTTATCCAACTATTATTTTTATTAATAAAAATAGAGATAGTACTGATGATTTACTCAGACTGGTTAAAGTAAGTGGGCCAAGTGGGAAGAATATCAAGATAGATAGACAGATATTGGTAAAAATATCCTTCTTGTCTTTATATAGGAAATCTTTAATATTAAAAATAAACTCTTTCCGTAAAATCATCATACTTATCATCATAATTTATAAAATTAAAGTCAACGCATCTAACAATGAAAGGAGAAACTGACTTTATATCTTGTGTATCGGATAACATAGAGTTAGATTCTTTTACCGATGAATTATGAACAAACTGAACTCAAGTATTTTATAGGACTTGTCAAGAACGTTTTTTTCTTTTTTCATGTATTTACTTTTACTTTTGAAGTATGGAAAATAAAACTTACAGAGGCTTTGTTTACTTAAATGTTAAAACTTACCTTTTGTAAAAATCGGCGATATCGACTGTATAAATCGCCTTACGTTCGTGCCCGTAAGTGAGGTAGAGTACGTGCTCGATTTAGGTTATGTAAGTAAATTTCGTGTATTTCGTGAGCAGCATCCCATGCTTGTCGCCAAATTGAAGTGTCCTTGAATTCGGAAGACTGGTTACGTGTGAATCTTGGTTGATCGTCTACCTTCAACTTCATTAATAACAACTCGTGAATACAGGTGTTACGTCGGGATTCCGTCGACATTTGTAAAAGAGAATTTCCCTATACAGGGATGCTTGTCCCCTACAACACGGCATCATATCCCCTATAACACGCTTTCGCTCTAACACGATAAGAAAATTGCGAAAACCTTTGTAGAGCACTGGATAACATGATTTTTGCTTAACATATTTAAAACCTAAATTACCTTAAAGTAATGACGCGAAAGAATAATGAAACGAAATATAGTGGCTTTACATGAAAAAATATATTATTAGAAATTATAATTTATTAAATTAAGGTTGCGTTAAATTAAAATAATATTTTTTGTGTTTTTTTGTTTTCTGTTATACATACATACATGCATACATATACAGGGTGTTCGGCCACCCTTGGGAAAAATATTAATGGGAGATTCTAGAGGCCAAAATAAGACGAAAATCAAGAATACCAATTTGTTGATGGTGGCTTCGTTAAAAAGTTATTAACGTTTAAAGTTCCGCCAATACTGAATTTTTTCTCGAAAGTGGGTAAGATTTCGGGAGTATGTCTATTCACCGAAAATGATTATAATTTACCTCCGCAACCGAAAATAATTTTTCCAGAACGATTTGAAACTTTTCAATTTCGCCGAAAAATTTAGGCACCTACCTACCTACCTACCTATCCCCTGTTGATTTTTCTTAAAAATTCGTTTTTGATTTTTAATATTTTCGCTTGACGTCCTACAGAAAAGTTGTTCAATACTTTTTTGTAGGTACCTATGGGCTCTACTTGAGAAAAAAGTTTCATTGAAATATATTCACTATTATAGGAGTTATGGCTATATAAGTTGAAAATTGGACCATTTTTATGGGGGTTTTCTAACATTACGGGGCCAAGGAACAACCTTTCCAATATTTTTATAATTGTTACATATTCTACACTAAAATACGCGGCGTTTGGCTTTTTTAACATTAAAATCGTCCAATCCGTTCGGAAGTTATGGTGTTTTAAAGATTCAAACATAAAATTTACGGGAAGCATTTTTCGCCTGAAATTATATTTTCGGTAAGGAATTTTTTTCTCGAAAATGGTTACGATTTCGAGGGTATGTCTATCGACCAAAAATTATTATAATTGGTCCCTGCAATCAGAAATAATTTTTTTAGAACGATTTAAAATTTTTTAATTTTCTTGAAAAATTTCACACCTTCTCGAATTTTTTTCTCCAAACTGGGTAGGATTTCCGGGGTATATCTATTCATAAAAAATGATTATAATCGACCCTTGCAATCGGAAATAATTTTTTTAGAACGATTTGAAAATTTTTTTTTTCGCCGAGAAATTTCACCACCTACCCGAATTTTTTTCTCGAAGGAGGGTAGGATTGTCGGGGATATGTGTATTCATAAAAAATGATTGTAATTGACCCCCGCAACCGAAAATAATTTTTCCAAAACGATTTGAAATTTTTTAATTTAATTGTTAATAACTTTTTAACGAAGCCTCCATCAACAAATTGGTATTCTTGATTTTCGTCTTATTTTGGCCTCTAGAATCTCCCATTAAAATTTTTCCCAGGGGTGGTCGAACACCCTGTATACATAGAAAAATTAAATTGCTCATGTAGAATGTGAGAAAGCGATCTATATGTGTTTGATATAAAATAGGTCGTTGAGATGCGCGTCATTCACATCGTTGACGGTTTTGTTTCTTTCGTCTTGGGGACGCCTTCTCGCGACGTTTCTCGTATGTTACGTTTTGATTTGCATTACGAGCTGCAACAGCCTGCTTGCGCTCATTCATATTTATTTAATTATTTCCTGTTATGTTAAATATATTACTTATTTAAACAAATACTGTGTGGTAAATTCTGTCATTGAATTAAAAAAAAATATTCGTTTTTAATAAGTTTTCGGACCATAACTCCCCTCCCTTTTCGAGTGAACTGGCTCTGGGTTAGGTCTCATATAACACGGTTTCAGACAACACGGCATTTTATAGGAACCGATCTACCGTGTTATAGGAGGGTTCCAAACTGTATTTCGTTTATTTAATCCTTGGTTTTCTCTGGTTTGAATCACGAAGGAATGTGGTACCACACAGAAACAGTCAATGAAACCTGGTTTTGATCAATATTTTCGAGGATAACACCGGTTAGGTCTGGGTTAGGTCTGGGTTATGCCCGCATCTGGCTCATGATTTTGCCTTTTTCGCATACTTGTTGGCCAGATCCTGGATTTTTTCTGGTTTGAATCACGTAGTAATGTGGTACCACACTGAAACAGACAATTAAACCTGGTTTCGATGAATATTTTCGAGGATAACACCGGTTAGGTTTGGGTTAGGTCAGGGTTATGCCCGCTTCTCGCTCATGTTTCTGCCTTCATCGCATACTTGTTGGCCAGATCCTTGGTCCTCTCTGGTTTGAATCACGTAGTAATGTGGTACCACACAGTAACAGTCAATTAAACTTGGTTTCGATCAATGTTTTAAAGGATAACACCGGTTAGGTCTGTGTTATGTCCGCATCTGGCTCATGATTTTGCTTTCTTCGCATACTTGTTGGCCAGATCCTGGATTTTTTCTGGTTTGAATCAAGTAGTAACGTGGTACCACACTGAAATAATCAATTAAACCTGTTTTCGATGAATATTTTAGAGGATATCACCGGTTAGGTCTGGCCAGAAATGATATTTTCGGTAAGGAATTTTTTTCTCGAAACTGAGTATGATTTCGTGGATATGTCTGTTGACGAAAAATGCTTGTAACCGACCCCTGCAACCAAGAATAATTTTTTCAGAGTGATTTGAAATTTTTGAAATTTTCTAATAGCGTTTTAACGACGCCTCAGTCGAGAAATTGATATTCCTAATTTTCGTCTTATTTTGGCTTTTAGAATCTCCCATTAAAATTTTTCCCAGGGGTGACCAAACACCCTGTATATATCTATTAGTCCTGAAATATTATTAAATCAATATTAATCAAATTACACCTTGACCGAATTCATTTCAATCCCCACACCAATATATATTGCGTGTAACCCATAAATGGTTGAGAATGGAGTCACCTTTCCCATACTGGTATTATTAGATGGTCGCAGGTCCTGCATAAATTTCAATTTACATCATTTTTGTTTTGAGTAAACTCATTTTACTTTTTTGTATATTACCTAATGCAACTCATATTCTCCAGCCATGCGATGTAGGAATATTTAGACGATTAAAAGTTGCATGGCGAAAGGTAGTACAGGAACATAGACAAAGTACGTAGGTAGACTAAACCCATTACGAAGATGAATTTCGCACCAATATTTCATACCATATATAAATTCCATGAAGACGGAGATCTTTATAAATGCTTTTAAAGCTTGTGGTGGCCTATGACCGTTTAACTCAAATACAATTTACTACACAAAACGTATTTCAGAAAGAAGAAAATAAATTAGAATTCATGTCGCCAGATGAAACTGACATCAATGACAGCAATATAAGTAGTTTTACATAGCATTCAAGAGCATATTCCAGATGATCTGAAAGAATTATTTGAAATAGCTTGTGCAAGTAATCTCTGTTTCCAGAGAGGGGAACAACTTTGTTTTCTATATAGAAAATATTAAAATACAATCGGGACACAACTAAGACACAACTTAATAACTCGCAGAGAGAAAGCACTGCTGATGTTCAACGCAGTGCAGTTCATAGTAACAGTAAAACCAATACCAGTGTAGAAGACTAATTTAACAATGTTTCGCTAGAAGAAACTAATATACGATATACTGATCATTAATTAACTTTAATATTTCATGACAATGATGCTTTTACTTTTTTCTAATGAGAATTGTTTTGTTTCTGATAGTATTGAAACTGAAAATATTAATTTTAAAGAAATAGTTCATAATAATGTCTTTACTTCTAATGGGAATTGTTTTGTTTCCGATGGTACTGAAATCAAACTACATTAATTCTACAACATTACCATTACATTACGGTTGAAGAACATGAATTCATCCAACGTTCTTGTAAAGACAAAGATTCTTCAGAATCTATTCTGGATAAGCATTATCAACATTATCAAAAAATTGAAAAAACAACAAAGAAAAGAAAAGAAATATAGTTTATATACAATTGATAACCAGGAAAAAGAGAAACAAAGAATGAAAGAAGAACGATTAGAAAAGAAAAAAACAAGCCGAGGAATTAAAAGAAGAAAAGCTATTGAAAAAAGAAAGAAAAACAGAAAAATGAAAAGGAAAAGGAGAAAGAAAATCAAGACGAAGAGAAGGAGAAATGTAAAACTCAAACTAAAAATAAAAATAAAGTTAAGAACGTGAAAAGAAAATAATAAATAAGATTATTTTGTGTGTGTGCTTTTTACAGGGTGAATGTAGTAACTGAACCAGGTGGTTATGACTATGCAAGATTTTTATTAGCATCTTTTTCAAACTCCACTTGGAACAAGGCTGTACGTATGTATGTATGGGATTATCAGGAACCGTGTTTGTTCGTTAATCGGCACATCAAGCGGCACACTCGTATTTATTTCGTTAAACACAGTCACACCTACTACGTACTTTTCAATCTTTCTCTCTTCCGTGCCGTCTTTTCTCACTTTCTGGGTTATTCACCCATCAGCTGTTCGGCCGTACGCTCGCCGCGTGTTGACGGCTTTTTCGGCGGTAACCGTCTTCGCTCGTGCAAGCTCGTGGACAGCGAACGATTCGCTGTTCGGCCAAAAATTCGTGCGCGATTTAATAATTTTTAACTGCACGGTTCCCTACATACAGGGTGTTCGGCCACCCATGGGAAAAATTTTAATGGGGGATTCTAGATGCCAAAATACGAAAATACAGACGACAATCAAGAATACCAATTTGTTGATGGAGGCTCTGTTAAAAAGTTATTAATGTTTAAAGTTCCGCTCGTACTGAATTTTTTTCTCGAAAATGCGCAAGATTTCGGAGGTATGTCTATTCATAAAAAATGATTGTAACTGACTCTCGCAACTGAAAATAATTTTTCACAGAACGATTTGAAATCATTTTTTTTCGTCGAAAAATATAGGCACCTGATTAGATTTTCGGTAAGGAATTTTTTTCTCGAAAGTGCGTAGGATTTCGGGGGTATGTGTAATGACCAAAAATTTTTGTAATTGACCCCTGCAACCGAAAATAATTTTTTTAGAACGATTTGAAAAATTTGTTTTTCGCCGAAAAATTTCAACACCTACCCGAATTTTTTTCTCGAAACTGAGTAGGATTTCGAATATATGTCTATTCACTAAAAATGCTTGTAATTTACCTCCGCAGCCGAAAATAATTTTTCCGGAACGATTTGAAACTTTTGAATTTAATTGTTAATAACTTTTTAACGAAGCCTCCATCAACAAATTGGTATTCTTGATTTTCGTCTTATTTTGGCCTCTAGAATCTCCTATTAAAATGTTTCCCAGGGCTGGCCGAACACCCTGTATACTACTATGTACTTATCAGTTTTTATTTTGTACTTTTGTAAAAATATTATATATTTATACAGGAAGAATCCAGTATGGGCCAGGATACAGCCTCATTCGAAGTAGAGTTTGAAAAAGATGCTAAGAAAAATCTTCCATAGTCACAATCTGGTTCAGTTACTTATATGTATATACACATAGAGGGTGTTCGGCCACCCCTGGGAGAAATTTTCATGGGGGATTCTAGAGGCCAAAATACGAAAATGCAGACCAAAATCAAGAATACCAATTTGCTGATAGAGGCTTCGTTAAAAAGTTATTAACAATTAAATTCAAAAATTTCAAATCGTTCTGGAAAAATTGTTTTCGGTTGCGGGGGTCAATTACAATCATTTTTGGTGAATGCACATACCTCCGAAATCTTACCCACTTTCGAGAAAAATATTCGAGAATGTGTGAAATTTTTTCGATGGAAAAAAAATTTCAAATCGTTCTAAAAGAATTATTTTCGGTTGCGGGGGTCAATTACAATCATTTTTGGTCATTACACATGCCCTCGGAATCCTACGCGCTTTCGAGAAAAAAATTCTTTACCGAAAATCTTATTAGATGCCTAAATTTTTCGACGAAAAAAAAAAAAAATCTCAAATCGTTCTAGAAGAATTATTTTCGGTTGTGGGGGTCAATTGCAATCATTTTCGGTGAATAGACATACCCCCGAAATCCTACCCACTTTCTAGAAAAAAAATCGGCTAGGTGTGAAATTTTTTCGATGGAAAGAAAAAATTTGAAATCGTTTTAGAAAAATTATCTTCGGTTGCGGGGGTTACTTACAACTATTTTGGGTGAATAGTCATACCCCCCAAATCTTGCGCATTTTGGAAAAAGAAATTCTGTACGGGCGGAACTTTAAACGTTAATAACTTTTTAACAAAGCCTCCATCAACAAATTGGTATTCTTGATTTTCGTCTTATTTTGGCCTCTAGAATCCCCTGGGAGAAATTGTAATGGGAGATTCTAGAGGTTAAAGTAGGATTCGAATTTTTTTCTCGAAAATGCGCAGGATTTCGTATGTGGCATGTCTATTCACCGAAAATAATTGTAATTGACCCCCGAAATCGAAAGTAATTTTTTCAGAACGATTTGAAATTTTCTTTTTTTTTCGTCGAAAAATTTAGGCACTGCCTGTCGATTTTTCTTAAAAATTCCTTTTTGATTTTTATTCAGTTTGTTTGTCGCCCGACAAAATAGTTGTTTAATAATACTCTTTTTGTAGGTGCCCATGAGCTCTACTCCCGAAAAAAAACGTTTCATTGAAATATATTCACTATTCACTATATCAGTAGTGGTTGCGGAGGCTGTTTGAAAATTTGACCAGTTATATGGGATTTTTCTCACTTTACGGGCTCAAGGAACAACTTTTCCAACATTTCATTCATTAATCTCTACATATTCTCCATTAAAATATGCGTTGTGTTGCTGTTTGAAACATTAAAATCGTTCAATCCGTTCAGAAGTTATGATGTTTTAATGATTCGCATGAAAATTCGTGCAGATCTTTCTGTCTGGCCAGAAATGATATTTTCGGTAAGGTATTTTTTTCTCGAAACTGAGTATGATTTCGTGGATATGTCTGTTGGCCAAAAATGCTTGTAACCGACCCCTGCAACCAAAAATAATGTTTTCAGAGTGATTTGAAATTTTTGAAATTTTTTAATAGCGTTTTAACGACGCCTCAATCAACAAATTGATATGCTTAATTTTCGTCTTATTTTCGACTCTAGAATCTCCCATTGAAATTTTTCCCAGGGGTGGCCGAACAGCACCTTGTATATGAAAAGATTGTACGAATACTTACCATACCTTACATAATTATATCCGCGATGTTTAATCGTATTTTTGGACTGGTCGTTACACAATACCTTAAATCTACTTTGTTTCGAAACGCAATAATCAATATATCGTTTTACTTGGTCCAAGGTTTTGCCTACCATTCTAGGATAAAAGAAACTATTTTACATTTTTAAAAACTATTTTGCAAAAGTGTTTTCAATAATGTTCACTATGTAAATATGTAAGAAGAATGTTAGTCCTCTATAGCACTAACTTTAAAACTAACGAGAA
Organism: Colletes latitarsis; assembly: GCF_051014445.1. Classification (NCBI taxonomy): domain Eukaryota; kingdom Metazoa; phylum Arthropoda; class Insecta; order Hymenoptera; family Colletidae; genus Colletes; species Colletes latitarsis. The sequence continues at coordinate 10,374,113 of NC_135147.1, forward strand.
TTGAAAATTTTTCACAACTGTTACTTATGAATACAGAGTGGAATCAACTGCTACTGAGGTATATATCTGTATATACCACGTACGAAATTGGATAAGCGTTGGTTGGGTAGTGGATTTGTCACGTCTTGAAAATAACAATAAAGTAGAAACAATTTGTATAAAAGAGTAATTTCATTCGGTCGGTATTAAATACATAAAAATTAAAATTTAAATAGAGTTATTTAATTTTGCTGGGTCGTTTTATAAAAATGAAATAAGCTTACTTACTAAAATCTTCGTAGCTCTCTGGTGGAATCTTTTCATAAACAATGTGATGATACGTGTAACTGAAATTTCCTGTTGTTTCGCTTTTATTTAAATATGGTTCGAACAATCCGTCCTTTCAACATTTTTAAAATGTTTTTGTAATAATAATACGTTCTGGTATGGATCGTATAACCAAGGTTGAAGGAAGGGATCTATCCTAAAATTTTGAAAATAAAATTTAAATAATACTGTAATAAACGATCCATCTTTATTTTTAACTTAAGTTAACAAACTAGAACTCAGAGAAACAGGCCATGTATCGTTGTTTTTTAATATGTTTTTTAACCAAGATCGCTGCTCTCGCTACACTTCGTCTTGCATTGCATTGGAGTTCCAATATCCTCCAGAGTCTAAAAGAAAAATTATTTTCTGATTACACTCGTTCGTTCCCAGTACAAAATATTTCAAAACATTGACACGAACTGAAATGTACAGAGTGTTCGTCCACCCCTGGGACAAATTTTAATGGTAGATTCTAGAGGCGAAAATAAGGTGAAAATCAAGAATACCAATTTGTTGATTGAGGCTTCGTTAAAAAGTGTTTAAAAATGTTTAAAGTTCCACCTGTGAAACGGCAATCTGCGAACAGCTGCGTACGCGTGATAGTGATCCTCACTCAGAAAACTGTAATACTATTGTCGATAGATACGTCATGAAGTAGAGTTTCTCATGCCGGGTGGAACCACTATCCCGCGCACGCAGCTGTACGCAGATTGCCCATCTACAGGCGCAACTGTTTTGGGTTATGGAATAACGACGAAATATTATAGATTGAGATTTAATATGCTATATTAGATATAAAATATAAAAAAGAACACTTAATGGCGTGAAAAAACGGTAGAGACACCAACCGGAAGTCCTAGATTATATGTCGCGACTATTAGGGACTGCAACCGGGACAGCAGAGGAATTGAATTTGCAGGAAGTTCAAAACAAAACTTTACAACAGCAACTTTAAACGTTAATAACTTTGGTATATTCCTACCAAACGGCCCGTTCAACGATCGGGATGGGTTATACGTAATTCGTATTCGTCTAATTCAATATATTATTTATATGCATTTCATTATCTGCGGAAATTCGGTATTTTTACAAAGTAAGTAAGTATTTTAAATATATTCTGATAGGTTCACAGGTGGAAACAAGCGACTGTCGTTACCTGTGTTCAAAATGCCAGCTAGTAAAATGCTAATTTGTTAACAATAACATTTATTGAATGAAATTTCTGATATTTCTGCAAATATCTCATTGAATAAATCACCATCTTCCTATTACATACATACATTTACTAAATACATAATGGCTCAGGTATCCAATGAAGTTACTCTTATTGAAAATATAAAATATTGATAGTATTATATGTTAGAAAAAAGATTAAAAAAAGTGTGGCACGCCTGCAAGTGGTTTCTTCAATTTAATTCATGTAAGCATCAGTAATGAGATCATGAAAATTGACGCTGTGATTAATTTTCAAATGGCCTCTGTGCCATTATTTCTACAACAAAATGTTGATTCATCAGTCTCTATCTACTCTACTCTACTCTACCCTTCCAATTGCTGCGCAGTATTTTTATTTAATGTTAGTTATATAATATCACGACATTGCTCATAATTATATGTTAGCATATATGGTAATTTTAAAACAATATCTGTAGCTGAGTTTGTTTTTAGAAAACCACGTTCTTTGCTTTCCAAATATCTTTATATAATGCAATGGCTTTTAAAAAATAAGAGTATAAACATCTCACCATAAACCGTAAATAGTTTACATTTTAAAGATCCAGAAACAGGCGCTCATACGAATAAAATAGAAACTACGTGGAAGCATAGTAAACACTTTTTGCCTGAATATTGTCGGTTAGTATTTGCAGTTCCACACGTTTTTTAATATGTTTTTCTAACATATAATACAAAATAATAAATATTATATTTTCTATTTTCAGCAAAAAAGATAATTTCATTGGGTACTTAAGCCATTACGTGTTTTATAAACCTTTCAAGCAAGGAAAGGATGATTTATTTAATCAGTTCTTAAAAGAAATTTCAGAAATTTCATTTGATGATTGATTCTGTAAAAAATCAAAATATACCAGACTTAGATGATAATGAAATTTAATAATAAAAACAAGTTAAACCAACGTACCGCGTACAATAGTAATTTACTATATATTGTAAACACTGTCAGAGGCGGGGAGGCATTTTTTACTGTTGCTGCATGTACTGTCTACATACCTATGAGTACTGTCTGAGTAGTGCTAGGTTATAGGGGTGGGTTTTAATACTGTCCACCTGACCGACTCGTGGAAGTTCTATGCCTAAAAAAATGATTTTTATGCATCATACACGTTCTACAAATTCCCATTTGACAATGTAGAATAGATCCAATTAGATAAATTATTTATAATTTTTAAAATGAACATAGCAACGATGGTCACTTGTTTCTATCTGTGAACCTGTCAAAAAATGTACTTAACCTTACTTTTTTACTGTAACTTTTTATAATAACAGTAACAGTTTATAAAAAAATAACGAATTTCCACAGATAATGAAATGCATATCAATAATGTACTGAATTAGGCGAATCGAATAATGTATAACTGACCCCGATCCGTGAACGGGCCGTTTGCTAGGAATGTTCCATAACTTTTCAACAAAGTCTAAAATTTTTCCCAAGGGTGAATACCTATACACTGTATAGATATCCTGTTTCCTTCCACCGAACGACATGTGTCCCTAAAAAATATATTTATAAAATAAGTCGGTCAAGTAGGAAGAATATTCAGATATTTAAGAATATGAATATATTGGTGAAAATATCCATTCCTCTTACCTTTATGTCCTGTGTATTGGATAATATAGATTTACATACTTTTACCGCTGAATTCGAAATTCTGAACTAAAGTACAGGACTCGTCAAAAACGTTTTTTATTCTTCTTATAGTATTATCTGTTTTACAAAAAACAACCAATTAAATTAAGTTGCAAGTATGCATAAGCGATAAAACTGCATAAAGACTTTTTAAGCATGAGAGATAAAACTTACAGAGGATTTAATAGAAAATTATAAAACAAAATGTTTACTTAAGACTTACCTTTTGTAAAAACCGGCGATATCGACTGTGTGAGTGTAAATCGTCGTACGTTCGTGCCCGGTGCGGTAAAACACGTGCATCGATCTAGATTACGTACGTTCCACGCGTGCCACTTTCTCGATCTATACATTTACATAAAAATATTCGATGAGGTGCATCTGTAGCTATTACGTGTAGCATCATGAGCAAACTCTTAGAAAATCACTCCTACTCCTCATTTGAACAGAATTTTTACTTTCATGATTTTAGCGAAAAGTCGTTTTCCTGCTCGGGGAACACATATGTACAGGGTGTTCGGCCACCCCTGGGAAAAATTTTAATGGGGGATTCTAGATGCCAAAATACGAAAATCTGGCTCATGATTTTGCCTTTTTCGCATACTTGTTGGACAGATCCTGGGTTTTTTCGGGTTTGAATCATGTAGTAGTGTGATACCACACTGAAGCAGTCAATTAAGCCTGATTTCGATCTATATTTTAGAAGATATCACCGGTAAGATCTGGGTTAGGTCTTGGTTATGCCCCCAACTGGCTAATGATTTTGCATTTTTCATATACTTGTTGGATAGATCCTGGGTTTTTTCCTGTTTGAATCACGTAGTAATGTGGTACCACACTGAAACAGTCAATTAAACCTGGTTTCGATCCACATTTTAGAGGATAACACCGGTTAGGTCTGGATTATGCCCGCATCTGGTACATGATTTTGCCTTGTTCGCATGCTTGTTGGATAGATCCTGGGTTTTTTCCTGTTTGAATCACGCAGTAATGTGGTACTACATTGAAACAGTCAATTAAACCTGGTTTCGATCCACATTTTAGAGAATAACACCGGTTAGGTCTGGGTTAGATCTGGGTTATGCCCGCATCTGGCACATGATTTTGCCTTCTTCGCATACTTGTTGGCCAGATTCTGGGTTTTTGGGGTTTGAATCACGTAGTAATGTGGTACCACACAGTAACAGTCAATTAAACCTGGATTCGATCCACATTTTAGAGGATAACACTGGTTAGGTCTGGGTTAGATCTGGGTTATGTCCGCATCTGGCTCATGATTTTGCCTTCTTCGCATACTTGTTGGCCAGATCCTGGGTTTTTTCGGGTTTGAATCACGCAGTAATGTGGTACCACAGTGTAACAGACAATTAAACCTGGTTTCGATCACTATTTTAGAGGATAACACCGGTTAGGTTTGGGTTAGGTCAGGGTTATGCCCGCTTCTCGCTCATGTTTCTGCCTTCATCGCATACTTGTTGGCCAGATCCTTGGTCCTCTCTGGTTTGAATCACGTAGTAATATGGTACCACACAGTAACAGTCAATTAAACTTGGTTTCGATCCACATTTTATAGGATATCACCGGTTAGGTCTGGGTTAGGTCTGGGTTATGCCCGCATCTGGCTCATGATTTTGCCTTTTTCGCATACTTGTTGGCCAGATCCTGGGTTTTTTCCTGTATGAATCACACAGTAATGTGGCACTACATTGAAACAGTCAATTAAACCTGGTTTCGATCCACATTTTAGAGGATAACACTGGTTAGGTCTGGGTTAGATCTGGGTTATGCCCGCATCTGGCACATGATTTTGCCTTCTTCGCATGCTTGTTGGCCAGATCCTGGGTTTTTGGGGTTTGAATCACGCAGTAATGCGGTACCACACAGTAACAGTCAATTAAACCTGGATTCGATCCACATTTTATAGGATAACACCGGTTAGGTCTGGGATAGGTATGGGTTATGCCCGCATCTGGCACATGATTTTGCCTTCTTCGCATACTTGTTGGCCAGATCCTGGGTTTTTGGGGTTTGAATCACGCAGTAATGTGGTACCACACAGTAACAGTCAATTAAACCTGGATTCGATCCACATTTTAGAGGATAACACTGGTTAGGTCTGGGTTAGATCTGGGTTATGTCCGCATCTGGCTCATGATTTTGCCTTCTTCGCATACTTGTTGGCCAGATCCTGGGTTTTTTCGGGTTTGAATCACGCAGTAATGTGGTACCACACAGTAACAGTCAATTAAACCTGGATTCGATCCACATTTTAGAGGATAACACTGGTTAGGTCTGGGTTAGATCTGGGTTATGTCCGCATCTGGCTCATGATTTTGCCTTCTTCGCATACTTGTTGGCCAGATCCTGGGTTTTTTCGGGTTTGAATCACGCAGTAATGTGGTACCACACAGTAACAGTCAATTAAACCTGGATTCGATCCACATTTTATAGGATAACACCGGTTATGTCTGGGATAGGTATGGGTTATGCCCGCATCTGGCACATGATTTTGCCTTCTTCGCATACTTGTTGGCCAGATTCTGGGTTTTTGGGGTTAGAATCACGTAGTAATGTGGTACCACACTGAAACAGTCAATTAAACCTGGATTCGGTCAGTATTTCAGAGGATAAAACCGGTTAGGTCTGGGATAGGTCTGCGTTATGCCCGCATCTGGCTCATGATTTTGCCTTCTTCGCATACTTGTTGGCCAGATTCTGGGTTTTTTTCCTGTGTGAATCACGCAGTAATGTGGTACTACATTGAAACAGTCAATTAAACCTGGTTTCGATCCACATTTTAGAGGATAACACCGGTTAGGTCTGGGTTAGATCTGGGTTATGCCCGCATCTGGCACATGATTTTGCCTTCTTCGCATGCTTGTTGGCCAGATCCTGGGTTTTTTTCTGGTTTGAATCACGTAGTAATGTGGTACCACACTGAAACAGACAATTAAACGATGTTTCGATCAATATTTTAGAGGATAACACCGGTTAGGTCTGCGTTATGCCCGCATCTGGCACATGATTTTGCCTTGTTCGCATGCTTGTTGGATAGATCCTGGGTTTTTTCCTGTTTGAATCACGCAGTAATGTGGTACCACACTGAAACAGACAATTAAACGATGTTTCGATCAATATTTTGGAGGATAAAACCGGTTAGGTCTGGATTATGCCCGCAACTGGTACATGATTTTGCCTTGTTCGCATGCTTGTTGGATAGATCCTGGGTTTTTTCCTGTTTGAATCACGCAGTAATGTGGTACTACATTGAAACAGTCAATTAATCCTGAATTCGATCCACATTTTATAGGATAACACCGGTTAGGTCTGGGATAGGTATGGGTTATGTCCGCATCTGGCTCATGATTTTGCCTTCTTCGCATACTTGTTGGACAGATCCTGGGTTTTTTCGGGTTTGAATCACGTAGTAATGTGGTACCACTCTGAAACAGTCAATTAAACCTGGTTTCGATCCACATTTTAGAGGATAACACCGGTTAGGTCTGGGTTAGATCTGGGTTATGCCCGCATCTCGCTCATGATTCTGCCTTCATCGCATTCTTGTTCGCCAGAACCTGGGTTTTTTCGGGTTTGAATCACGTAGTAATGTGGTACCACTCTGAAACAGTCAATTAAACCTGGTTTCGATCCACATTTTAGAGGATAACACCGGTTAGGTCTGGGTTAGATCTGGGTTATGTCCGCATCTCGCTCATGATTCTGCCTTCATCGCATTCTTGTACGCCAGGACCAGGGTTTTTTCAGGTTTGAATCACGTAGTAATGTGGTACCACTCTGAAACAGTCAATTAAACCTGGTTTCGATCTACATTTTAGAGGATAACACCGGTTAGGTCTGGGTTAGATCTGGGTTATGCCCGCATCTCGCTCATGATTCTGCCTTCACCGCATTCTTGTTCGCCAGAAACTGGGTTTTTTCGGGTTTGAATCACGTAGTAATGTGGTACCACACTGAAACAGTCAATTAAACCTGGTTTCGATCCACATTTTAGAGGATAACACCGGTTAGGTGTGGGTTAGATCTGGGTTATGCCCGCATCTGGCACATGATTTTGCCTTCTTCGCATACTTGTTGGCCAGATTCTGGGTTTTTGGGGTTTGAATCACGTAGTAATGTGGTACCACACAGTAACAGTCAATTAAACCTGGATTCGATCCACATTTTAGAGGATAACACTGGTTAGGTCTGGGTTAGATCTGGGTTATGTCCGCATCTGGCTCATGATTTTGCCTTCTTCGCATACTTGTTGGCCAGATCCTGGGTTTTTTCGGGTTTGAATCACGCAGTAATGTGGTACCACAGTGTAACAGACAATTAAACCTGGTTTCGATCAATATTTTAGAGGATAACACCGGTTAGGTTTGGGTTAGGTCAGGGTTATGCCCGCTTCTCGCTCATGTTTCTGCCTTCATCGCATACTTGTTGGCCAGATCCTTGGTCCTCTCTGGTTTGAATCACGTAGTAATGTGGTACCACACAGTAACAGTCAATTATACTTGGTTTCGATCCACATTTTATAGGATATCACCGGTTAGGTCTGGGTTAGGTCTGGGTTATGCCCGCATCTGGCTCATGATTTTGCCTTTTTCGCATACTTGTTGGCCAGATCCTGGGTTTTTTCCTGTATGAATCACACAGTAATGTGGCACTACATTGAAACAGTCAATTAAACCTGGTTTCGATCCACATTTTAGAGGATAACACCGGTTAGGTCTGGGTTAGATCTGGGTTATGCCCGCATCTGGCACATGATTTTGCCTTCTTCGCATGCTTGTTGGCCAGATCCTGGGTTTTTGGGGTTTGAATCACGCAGTAATGTGGTACCACACAGTAACAGTCAATTAAACCTGGATTCGATCCACATTTTATAGAATAACACCGGTTAGGTCTGGGATAGGTATGGGTTATGCCCGCATCTGGCACATGATTTTGCCTTCTTCGCATACTTGTTGGCCAGATTCTGGGTTTTTGGGGTTAGAATCACGTAGTAATGTGGTACCACTCTGAAACAGTCAATTAAACCTGGTTTCGATCCACATTTTAGGGGATAACACCGGTTAGGTCTGGGTTAGATCTGGGTTATGCCCGCATCTCGCTCATGATTCTGCCTTCATCGCATTCTTGTTCGCCAGAACCTGGGGTTTTTCGGGTTTGAATCACGTAGTAATGTGGTACCACACTGAAACTGTCAATTAAACCTGGATTCGGTCAGTATTTCAGAGGATAAAACCGGTTAGGTCTGGGATAGGTCTGCGTTATGCCCGCATCTGGCTCATGATTTTGCCTTCTTGGCATACTTGTTGGCCAGATTCTGGGTTTTTTTCCTGTGTGAATCACGCAGTAATGTGGTACTACATTGAAACAGTCAATTAAACCTGGTTTCGATCCACATTTTAGAGGATAACACCGGTTAGGTCTGGGTTAGATCTGGGTTATGCCCGCATCTGGCACATGATTTTGCCTTCTTCGCATGCTTGTTGGCCAGATCCTGGGTTTTTTCGGGTTTGAATCACGCAGTAATGTGGTACCACAGTGTAACAGACAATTAAACCTGGTTTCGATCAATATTTTAGAGGATAACACCGGTTAGGTTTGGGTTAGGTCAGGGTTATGCCCGCTTCTCGCTCATGTTTCTGCCTTCATCGCATACTTGTTGGCCAGATCCTTGGTCCTCTCTGGTTTGAATCACGTAGTAATGTGGTACCACACAGTAACAGTCAATTATACTTGGTTTCGATCCACATTTTATAGGATATCACCGGTTAGGTCTGGGTTAGGTCTGGGTTATGCCCGCATCTGGCTCATGATTTTGCCTCTTTCGCATACTTGTTGGCCAGATCCTGGGTTTTTTCCTGTATGAATCACACAGTAATGTGGCACTACATTGAAACAGTCAATTAAACCTGGTTTCGATCCACATTTTTGAGGATAACACCGGTTAGGTCTGGGTTAGATCTGGGTTATGCCCGCATCTGGCACATGATTTTGCCTTCTTCGCATGCTTGTTGGCCAGATCCTGGGTTTTTGGGGTTTGAATCACGCAGTAATGTGGTACCACACAGTAACAGTCAATTAAACCTGGATTCGATCCACATTTTATAGGATAACACCGGTTAGGTCTGGGATAGGTATGGGTTATGCCCGCATCTGGCACATGATTTTGCCTTCTTCGCATACTTGTTGGCCAGATTCTGGGTTTTTGGGGTTAGAATCACGTAGTAATGTGGTACCACTCTGAAACAGTCAATTAAACCTGGTTTCGATCCACATTTTAGGGGATAACACCGGTTAGGTCTGGGTTAGATCTGGGTTATGCCCGCATCTCGCTCATGATTCTGCCTTCATCGCATTCTTGTTCGCCAGAACCTGGGGTTTTTCGGGTTTGAATCACGTAGTAATGTGGTACCACACTGAAACTGTCAATTAAACCTGGATTCGGTCAGTATTTCAGAGGATAAAACCGGTTAGGTCTGGGATAGGTCTGCGTTATGCCCGCATCTGGCTCATGATTTTGCCTTCTTGGCATACTTGTTGGCCAGATTCTGGGTTTTTTTCCTGTGTGAATCACGCAGTAATGTGGTACTACATTGAAACAGTCAATTAAACCTGGTTTCGATCCACATTTTAGAGGATAACACCGGTTAGGTCTGGGTTAGATCTGGGTTATGCCCGCATCTGGCACATGATTTTGCCTTCTTCGCATGCTTGTTGGCCAGATCCTGGGTTTTTTCGGGTTTGAATCACGCAGTAATGTGGTACCACAGTGTAACAGACAATTAAACCTGGTTTCGATCAATATTTTAGAGGATAACACCGGTTAGGTTTGGGTTAGGTCAGGGTTATGCCCGCTTCTCGCTCATGTTTCTGCCTTCATCGCATACTTGTTGGCCAGATCCTTGGTCCTCTCTGGTTTGAATCACGTAGTAATGTGGTACCAGACAGTAACAGTCAATTATACTTGGTTTCGATCCACATTTTATAGGATATCACCGGTTAGGTCTGGGTTAGGTCTGGGTTATGCCCGCATCTGGCTCATGATTTTGCCTCTTTCGCATACTTGTTGGCCAGATCCTGGGTTTTTTCCTGTATGAATCACACAGTAATGTGGCACTACATTGAAACAGTCAATTAAACCTGGTTTCGATCCACATTTTTGAGGATAACACCGGTTAGGTCTGGGTTAGATCTGGGTTATGCCCGCATCTGGCACATGATTTTGCCTTCTTCGCATGCTTGTTGGCCAGATCCTGGGTTTTTGGGGTTTGAATCACGCAGTAATGTGGTACCACACAGTAACAGTCAATTAAACCTGGATTCGATCCACATTTTATAGGATAACACCGGTTAGGTCTGGGATAGGTATGGGTTATGCCCGCATCTGGCACATGATTTTGCCTTCTTCGCATACTTGTTGGCCAGATTCTGGGTTTTTGGGGTTAGAATCACGTAGTAATGTGGTACCACTCTGAAACAGTCAATTAAACCTGGTTTCGATCCACATTTTAGGGGATAACACCGGTTAGGTCTGGGTTAGATCTGGGTTATGCCCGCATCTCGCTCATGATTCTGCCTTCATCGCATTCTTGTTCGCCAGAACCTGGGGTTTTTCGGGTTTGAATCACGTAGTAATGTGGTACCACACTGAAACTGTCAATTAAACCTGGATTCGGTCAGTATTTCAGAGGATAAAACCGGTTAGGTCTGGGATAGGTCTGCGTTATGCCCGCATCTGGCTCATGATTTTGCCTTCTTGGCATACTTGTTGGCCAGATTCTGGGTTTTTTTCCTGTGTGAATCACGCAGTAATGTGGTACTACATTGAAACAGTCAATTAAACCTGGTTTCGATCCACATTTTAGAGGATAACACCGGTTAGGTCTGGGTTAGATCTGGGTTATGCCCGCATCTGGCACATGATTTTGCCTTCTTCGCATGCTTGTTGGCCAGATCCTGGGTTTTTTTCTGGTTTGAATCACGTAGTAATGTGGTACCACACTGAAACAGACAATTAAACGATGTTTCGATCAATATTTTAGAGGATAACACCGGTTAGGTCTGCGTTATGCCCGCATCTGGTACATGATTTTGCCTTGTTCGCATGCTTGTTGGATAGATCCTGGGTTTTTTCCTGTTTGAATCACGCAGTAATGTGGTACCACACTGAAACAGACAATTAAACGATGTTTCGATCAATATTTTAGAGGATAAAACCGGTTAGGTCTGGATTATGCCCGCAACTGGTACATGATTTTGCCTTGTTCGCATGCTTGTTGGATAGATGCTGGGTTTTTTCCTGTTTGAATCACGCAGTAATGTGGTACTACATTGAAACAGTCAATTAAACCTGAATTCGATCCACATTTTATGGGATAACACCGGTTAGGTCTGGGATAGGTATGGGTTATGTCCGCATCTGGCTCATGATTTTGCCTTCTTCGCATACTTGTTGGACAGATCCTGGGTTTTGTCGGGTTTGAATCATGTAGTAGTGTGATACCACACTGAAGCAGTCAATTAAGCCTGGTTTCGATCAATATTTTAGAGGATAACACCGGTTAGGTCTGGGTTAGGTCTGGGTTATGCCCGCATCTGGCTCATGATTTTACCTTTGCCGCATACTTGTTGGCCAGATCCTGGGTTTTTGGGGTTTGAATCACGTAGTAATGTGGTACCACACAGTAACAGTCAATTAAACCTGGATTCGATCCACATTTTATAGGATAACACCGGTTAGGTCTGGGATAGGTATGGGTTATGTCCGCATCTGGCTCATAATTTTGCTTTCTTCGCATACTTGTTGGCCAGATCCTGGGTTGTTTCGGGTTTGAATCACGTAGTAATGTGGTACCACACTGAAACAGTCAATTAAACCTGGTTTCGATCCACATTTTAGAGGATAACACCGGTTAGGTCTGGGTTAGGACTGGGTTATGCCCGCATCTGGCTCATGATTTTGCCTTCTTCGCATACGTGTTGGCCAGATCCTGGGTTTTTTCGGGTTTGAATCACGTAGTAATGTGGTACCACACTGAAGCAGACAATTAAACCTGGTTTCGATCCACATTTTAGAGGATAACACCGGTTAGGTCTGGGTTAGGACTGGGTTATGCCCGCACATCGCTCATGATTCTGCCTTCATCGCATTCTTGTTCGCCAGAACCTGGGTTTTTTCGGGTTTGAATCACGTAGTAATGTGGTACCACTCTGAAACAGTCAATTAAACCTGGTTTCGATCCACATTTTAGAGGATAACACCGGTTAGGTCTGGGTTAGATCTGGGTTATGCCCGCATCTCGCTCATGATTCTGCCTTCACCGCTTTCTTGTTCGCCAGAAACTGGGTTTTTTCGGGTTTGAATCACGTAGTAATGTGGCACCACACTGAAACAGTCCATTAAACCTGGTTTCGATCCACATTTTAGAGGATAACACCGGTTAGGTCTGGGTTAGGTCTGGGTTATGCCCGCATCTGGCACATGATTATGCCTTCTTCGCATGCTTGTTGGCCAGATCCTGGGTTTTTTTTCTGGTTTGAATCACGTATAAATGTGGTACCACACTGAAACAGACAATTAAACGAGGTTTCGATCAATATTTTAGAGGATAACACCGGTTAGGTCTGGGTTACGCCCGCATCTGGCTCTTGATTTTGACTTTTCCGCATACTTGTTGGCCAGATCCTTGGTTTTCCCTGGTTTGAGTCACGTAGTAATGTGATACCGCACCGAAACAGTCAATTAAACCTGGTTTCGATCAATATTTTAGAAGATAACACCGGTTAGGTCTGGGTTAGGACTGGGTTATGCCCGCATCTGGCTCATGATTTTGCCTTCTTCGCATTCTTATTGGCCAGATCCTGGGTTTTTTCGGCTTTGAATCACGTAGTAATGTGGTACCACACTGAAACAGACAATTAAACCTGGTTTCGATCCACATTTTAGAGGATAACACCGGTTAGGTCTGGGTTAGGACTGGGTTATGCCCGCATCTCGCTCATGATTCTGCCTTCATCGCATTCTTGTTCGCCAGAACCTGGGTTTTTTCGGGTTTGAATCACGTAGTAATGTGGTACCACTCTGAAACAGTAAATTAAACCTGGTTTCGATCCACATTTTATAGGATAACACCGGTTAGGTCTGGAATAGGTATGGGTTATGCCCGTATCTGGCTCATGATTCTGCCTTCATCGCATACTTGTTTGCCAGATCCTTGGTCCTCTCTGGTTTGAATCACGTAGTAATGTGGTACCACACAGTAACAGTCAATTAAACTTGGTTTCGATCCACATTTTATAGGATATCACCGGTTAGGTCTGGGTTAGGTCTGGGTTATGCCCGCATCTGGCTCATGATTTTGCCTTTTTCGCATACTTGTTGGCCAGATCCTGGGTTTTTTCCTGTATGAATCACACAGTAATGTGGCACTACATTGAAACAGTCAATTAAACCTGGTTTCGATCCACATTTTAGAGGATAACACCGGTTAGGTCTGGGTTAGATCTGGGTTATGCCCGCATCTGGCACATGATTTTGCCTTCTTCGCATGCTTGTTGGCCAGATCCTGGGTTTTTGGGGTTTGAATCACGCAGTAATGTGGTACCACACAGTAACAGTCAATTAAACCTGGATTCGATCCACATTTTATAGGATAACACCGGTTAGGTCTGGGATAGGTATGGGTTATGCCCGCATCTGGCACATGATTTTGCCTTCTTCGCATACTTGTTGGCCAGATCCTGGGTTTTTGGGGTTTGAATCACGCAGTAATGTGGTACCACACAGTAACAGTCAATTAAACCTGGATTCGATCCACATTTTAGAGGATAACACTGGTTAGGTCTGGGTTAGATCTGGGTTATGTCCGCATCTGGCTCATGATTTTGCCTTCTTCGCATACTTGTTGGCCAGATCCTGGGTTTTTTCGGGTTTGAATCACGCAGTAATGTGGTACCACAGTGTAACAGACAATTAAACCTGGTTTCGATCAATATTTTAGAGGATAACACCGGTTAGGTTTGGGTTAGGTCAGGGTTATGCCCGCTTCTCGCTCATGTTTCTGCCTTCATCGCATACTTGTTGGCCAGATCCTTGGTCCTCTCTGGTTTGAATCACGTAGTAATGTGGTACCACACAGTAACAGTCAATTAAACTTGGTTTCGATCCACATTTTATAGGATATCACCGGTTAGGTCTGGGTTAGGTATGGGTTATGCCCGCATCTGGCACATGATTTTGCCTTCTTCGCATACTTGTTGGCCAGATTCTGGGTTTTTGGGGTTAGAATCACGTAGTAATGTGGTACCACTCTGAAACAGTCAATTAAACCTGGTTTCGATCCACATTTTATAGGATAACACCGGTTAGGTCTGGGATAGGTATGGGTTATGCCCGCATCTGGCACATGATTTTGCCTTCTTCGCATACTTGTTGGCCAGATTCTGGGTTTTTGGGGTTAGAATCACGTAGTAATGTGGTACCACACTGAAACAGTCAATTAAACCTGGATTCGGTCAGTATTTCAGAGGATAAAACCGGTTAGGTCTGGGATAGGTCTGCGTTATGCCCGCATCTGGCTCATGATTTTGCCTTCTTCGCATACTTGTTGGCCAGATTCTGGGTTTTTTTCCTGTGTGAATCACGCAGTAATGTGGTACTACATTGAAACAGTCAATTAAACCTGGTTTCGATCCACATTTTAGAGGATAACACCGGTTAGGTCTGGGTTAGATCTGGGTTATGCCCGCATCTGGCACATGATTTTGCCTTCTTCGCATGCTTGTTGGCCAGATCCTGGGTTTTTTTCTGGTTTGAATCACGTTGTAATGTGGTACCACACTGAAACAGACAATTAAACGATGTTTCGATCAATATTTTAGAGGATAACACCGGTTAGGTCTGCGTTATGCCCGCATCTGGCACATGATTTTGCCTTGTTCGCATGCTTGTTGGATAGATCCTGGGTTTTTTCCTGTTTGAATCACGCAGTAATGTGGTACCACACTGAAACAGACAATTAAACGATGTTTCGATCAATATTTTGGAGGATAAAACCGGTTAGGTCTGGATTATGCCCGCAACTGGTACATGATTTTGCCTTGTTCGCATGCTTGTTGGATAGATCCTGGGTTTTTTCCTGTTTGAATCACGCAGTAATGTGGTACTACATTGAAACAGTCAATTAATCCTGAATTCGATCCACATTTTATAGGATAACACCGGTTAGGTCTGGGATAGGTATGGGTTATGTCCGCATCTGGCTCATGATTTTGCCTTCTTCGCATACTTGTTGGACAGATCCTGGGTTTTTTCGGGTTTGAATCACGTAGTAATGTGGTACCACTCTGAAACAGTCAATTAAACCTGGTTTCGATCCACATTTTAGAGGATAACACCGGTTAGGTCTGGGTTAGATCTGGGTTATGCCCGCATCTCGCTCATGATTCTGCCTTCATCGCATTCTTGTTCGCCAGAACCTGGGTTTTTTCGGGTTTGAATCACGTAGTAATGTGGTACCACTCTGAAACAGTCAATTAAACCTGGTTTCGATCCACATTTTAGAGGATAACACCGGTTAGGTCTGGGTTAGATCTGGGTTATGTCCGCATCTCGCTCATGATTCTGCCTTCATCGCATTCTTGTACGCCAGGACCAGGGTTTTTTCAGGTTTGAATCACGTAGTAATGTGGTACCACTCTGAAACAGTCAATTAAACCTGGTTTCGATCTACATTTTAGAGGATAACACCGGTTAGGTCTGGGTTAGATCTGGGTTATGCCCGCATCTCGCTCATGATTCTGCCTTCACCGCATTCTTGTTCGCCAGAAACTGGGTTTTTTCGGGTTTGAATCACGTAGTAATGTGGTACCACACTGAAACAGTCAATTAAACCTGGTTTCGATCCACATTTTAGAGGATAACACCGGTTAGGTCTGGGTTAGATCTGGGTTATGCCCGCATCTGGCACATGATTTTGCCTTCTTCGCATACTTGTTGGCCAGATTCTGGGTTTTTGGGGTTTGAATCACGTAGTAATGTGGTACCACACAGTAACAGTCAATTAAACCTGGATTCGATCCACATTTTAGAGGATAACACTGGTTAGGTCTGGGTTAGATCTGGGTTATGTCCGCATCTGGCTCATGATTTTGCCTTCTTCGCATACTTGTTGGCCAGATCCTGGGTTTTTTCGGGTTTGAATCACGCAGTAATGTGGTACCACAGTGTAACAGACAATTAAACCTGGTTTCGATCAATATTTTAGAGGATAACACCGGTTAGGTTTGGGTTAGGTCAGGGTTATGCCCGCTTCTCGCTCATGTTTCTGCCTTCATCGCATACTTGTTGGCCAGATCCTTGGTCCTCTCTGGATTGAATCACGTAGTAATGTGGTACCACACAGTAACAGTCAATTATACTTGGTTTCGATCCACATTTTATAGGATATCACCGGTTAGGTCTGGGTTAGGTCTGGGTTATGCCCGCATCTGGCTCATGATTTTGCCTTTTTCGCATACTTGTTGGCCAGATCCTGGGTTTTTTCCTGTATGAATCACACAGTAATGTGGCACTACATTGAAACAGTCAATTAAACCTGGTTTCGATCCACATTTTAGAGGATAACACCGGTTAGGTCTGGGTTAGATCTGGGTTATGCCCGCATCTGGCACATGATTTTGACTTCTTCGCATGCTTGTTGGCCAGATCCTGGGTTTTTGGGGTTTGAATCACGCAGTAATGTGGTACCACACAGTAACAGTCAATTAAACCTGGATTCGATCCACATTTTATAGGATAACACCGGTTAGGTCTGGGATAGGTATGGGTTATGCCCGCATCTGGCACATGATTTTGCCTTCTTCGCATACTTGTTGGCCAGATTCTGGGTTTTTGGGGTTAGAATCACGTAGTAATGTGATACCACTCTGAAACAGTCAATTAAACCTGGTTTCGATCCACATTTTAGAGGATAACACCGGTTAGGTCTGGGTTAGATCTGGGTTATGCCCGCATCTCGCTCATGATTCTGCCTTCATCGCATTCTTGTTCGCCAGAACCTGGGGTTTTTCGGGTTTGAATCACGTAGTAATGTGGTACCACACTGAAGCAGACAATTAAACCTGGTTTCGATCCACATTTTAGAGGATAACACCGGTTAGGTCTGGGTTAGGACTGGGTTATGCCCGCACATCGCTCATGATTCTGCCTTCATCGCATTCTTGTTCGCCAGAACCTGGGTTTTTTCGGGTTTGAATCACGTAGTAATGTGGTACCCTCTGAAACAGTCAATTAAACCTGGTTTCGATCCACATTTTAGAGGATAACACCGGTTAGGTCTGGGTTAGATCTGGGTTATGCCCGCATCTCGCTCATGATTCTGCCTTCATCGCATTCTTGTTCGCCAGGACCAGGGTTTTTTCAGGTTTGAATCACGTAGTAATGTGGTACCACACTGAAACAGACAATTAAACCTGGTTTCGATCCACATTTTAGAGGATAACACCGGTTAGGTCTGGGTTAGATCTGGGTTATGCCCGCATCTGGCACATGATTTTGCCTTCTTCGCATACTTGTTGGCCAGATTCTGGGTTTTTGGGGTTTGAATCACGTAGTAATGTGGTACCACACTGAAACAGTCAATTAAACCTGGATTCGGTCAGTATTTCAGAGGATAAAACCGGTTAGGTCTGGGATAGGTCTGCGTTATGCCCGCATCTGGCTCATGATTTTGCCTTCTTGGCATACTTGTTGGCCAGATTCTGGGTTTTTTTCCTGTGTGAATCACGCAGTAATGTGGTACTACATTGAAACAGTCAATTAAACCTGGTTTCGATCCACATTTTAGAGGATAACACCGGTTAGGTCTGGGTTAGATCTGGGTTATGCCCGCATCTGGCACATGATTTTGCCTTCTTCGCATGCTTGTTGGCCAGATCCTGGGTTTTTTTCTGGTTTGAATCACGTAGTAATGTGGTACCACACTGAAACAGACAATTAAACGATGTTTCGATCAATATTTTAGAGGATAACACCGGTTAGGTCTGCGTTATGCCCGCATCTGGTACATGATTTTGCCTTGTTCGCATGCTTGTTGGATAGATCCTGGGTTTTTTCCTGTTTGAATCACGTAGTAATGTGGTACCACACTGAAACAGTCAATTAAACCTGGATTCGATCCACATTTTATAGGATAACACCGGTTAGGTCTGGGATAGGTATGGGTTATGTCCGCATCTGGCTCATGATTTTGCATTCTTCGCATACTTGTTGGCCAGATCCTGGGTTTTTTCGGGTTTGAATCACGTAGTAATGTGGTACCACACTGAAACAGTCAATTAAACCTGGTTTCGATCCACATTTTAGAGGATAACACCGGTTAGGTCTGGGTTAGGACTGGGTTATGCCCGCATCTGGCTCATGATTTTGCCTTCTTCGCATACGTGTTGGCCAGATCCTGGGTTTTTTCGGGTTTGAATCACGTAGTAATGTGGTACCACACTGAAGCAGACAATTAAACCTGGTTTCGATCCACATTTTAGAGGATAACACCGGTTAGGTCTGGGTTAGGACTGGGTTATGCCCGCACATCGCTCATGATTCTGCCTTCATCGCATTCTTGTTCGCCAGAACCTGGGTTTTTTCGGGTTTGAATCACGTAGTAATGTGGTACCCTCTGAAACAGTCAATTAAACCTGGTTTCGATCCACATTTTAGAGGATAACACCGGTTAGGTCTGGGTTAGATCTGGGTTATGCCCGCATCTCGCTCATGATTCTGCCTTCATCGCATTCTTGTTCGCCAGAACCTGGGTTTTTTCGGGTTTAAATCACGTAGTAATGTGGTACCACTCTGAAACAGTCAATTAAACCTGGTTTCGATCCACATTTTAGAGGATAACACCGGTTAGGTCTGGGTTAGATCTGGGTTATGTCCGCATCTCGCTCATGATTCTGCCTTCATCGCATTCTTGTTCGCCAGGACCAGGGTTTTTTCAGGTTTGAATCACGTAGTAATGTGGTACCACACTGAAACAGACAATTAAACGAGGTTTCGATCAATATTTTAGAGGATAACACCGGTTAGGTCTGGGTTACGCCCGCATCTGGCTCTTGATTTTGACTTTTCCGCATACTTGTTGGCCAGATCCTTGGTTTTCCCTGGTTTGAGTCACGTAGTAATGTGATACCGCACCGAAACAGTCAATTAAACCTGGATTCGGTCAGTATTTCAGAGGATAAAACCGGTTAGGTCTGGGATAGGTCTGCGTTATGCCCGCATCTGGCACATGATTTTGCCTTCTTCGCATACTTGTTGGCCAGATCCTGGGTTTTTGGGGTTTGAATCACGCAGTAATGTGGTACCACACAGTAACAGTCAATTAAACCTGGATTCGATCCACATTTTAGAGGATAACACTGGTTAGGTCTGGGTTAGATCTGTGTTATGTCCGCATCTGGCTCATGATTTTGCCTTCTTCGCATACTTGTTGGCCAGATCCTGGGTTTTTTCGGGTTTGAATCACGCAGTAATGTGGTACCACAGTGTAACAGACAATTAAACCTGGTTTCGATCAATATTTTAGAGGATAACACCGGTTAGGTCTGGGTTAGGACTGGGTTATGCCCGCACATCGCTCATGATTCTGCCTTCATCGCATTCTTGTTCGCCAGAACCTGGGTTTTTTCGGGTTTGAATCACGTAGTAATGTGGTACCCTCTGAAACAGTCAATTAAACCTGGTTTCGATCCACATTTTAGAGGATAACACCGGTTAGGTCTGGGTTAGATCTGGGTTATGCCCGCATCTCGCTCATGATTCTGCCTTCATCGCATTCTTGTTCGCCAGAACCTGGGTTTTTTCGGGTTTAAATCACGTAGTAATGTGGTACCACTCTGAAACAGTCAATTAAACCTGGTTTCGATCCACATTTTAGAGGATAACACCGGTTAGGTCTGGGTTAGATCTGGGTTATGTCCGCATCTCGCTCATGATTCTGCCTTCATCGCATTCTTGTTCGCCAGGACCAGGGTTTTTTCAGGTTTGAATCACGTAGTAATGTGGTACCACACTGAAACAGACAATTAAACGAGGTTTCGATCAATATTTTAGAGGATAACACCGGTTAGGTCTGGGTTACGCCCGCATCTGGCTCTTGATTTTGACTTTTCCGCATACTTGTTGGCCAGATCCTTGGTTTTCCCTGGTTTGAGTCACGTAGTAATGTGATACCGCACCGAAACAGTCAATTAAACCTGGTTTCGATCAATATTTTAGAAGATAACACCGGTTAGGTCTGGGTTAGGACTGGGTTATGCCCGCATCTCGCTCATGATTCTGCCTTCATCGCATTCTTGTTCGCCAGAACCTGGGTTTTTTCGGGTTTGAATCACGTAGTAATGTGGTACCACTCTGAAACAGTAAATTAAACCTGGTTTCGATCTACATTTTATAGGATAACACCGGTTAGGTCTGGAATAGGTATGGGTTATGCCCGTATCTGGCTCATGTTTCTGCCTTCATCGCATACTTGTTGGCCAGATCCTTGGTCCTCTCTGGTTTGAATCACGTAGTAATGTGGTACCACACAGTAACAGTCAATTAAACTTGGTTTCGATCCACATTTTATAGGATATCACCGGTTAGGTCTGGGTTAGGTCTGGGTTATGCCCGCATCTGGCTCATGATTTTGCCTTTTTCGCATACTTGTTGGCCAGATCCTGGGTTTTTTCCTGTATGAATCACACAGTAATGTGGCACTACATTGAAACAGTCAATTAAACCTGGTTTCGATCCACATTTTAGAGGATAACACCGGTTAGGTCTGGGTTAGATCTGGGTTATGCCCGCATCTGGCACATGATTTTGCCTTCTTCGCATGCTTGTTGGCCAGATCCTGGGTTTTTAGGGTTTGAATCTCGCAGTAATGTGGTACCACACAGTAACAGTCAATTAAACCTGGATTCGATCCACATTTTATAGGATAACACCGGTTAGGTCTGGGATAGGTATGGGTTATGCCCGCATCTGGCACATGATTTTGCCTTCTTCGCATACTTGTTGGCCAGATCCTGGGTTTTTGGGGTTTGAATCACGCAGTAATGTGGTACCACACAGTAACAGTCAATTAAACCTGGATTCGATCCACATTTTAGAGGATAACACTGGTTAGGTCTGGGTTAGATCTGGGTTATGTCCGCATCTGGCTCATGATTTTGCCTTCTTCGCATACTTGTTGGCCAGATCCTGGGTTTTTTCGGGTTTGAATCACGCAGTAATGTGGTACCACAGTGTAACAGACAATTAAACCTGGTTTCGATCAATATTTTAGAGGATAACACCGGTTAGGTTTGGGTTAGGTCAGGGTTATGCCCGCTTCTCGCTCATGTTTCTGCCTTCATCGCATACTTGTTGGCCAGATCCTTGGTCCTCTCTGGTTTGAATCACGTAGTAATGTGGTACCACACAGTAACAGTCAATTATACTTGGTTTCGATCCACATTTTATAGGATATCACCGGTTAGGTCTGGGTTAGGTATGGGTTATGCCCGCATCTGGCACATGATTTTGCCTTCTTCGCATACTTGTTGGCCAGATTCTGGGTTTTTGGGGTTAGAATCACGTAGCAATGTGGTACCACTCTGAAACAGTCAATTAAACCTGGTTTCGATCCACATTTTATAGGATAACACCGGTTAGGTCTGGGATAGGTATGGGTTATGCCCGCATCTGGCACATGATTTTGCCTTCTTCGCATACTTGTTGGCCAGATTCTGGGTTTTTGGGGTTAGAATCACGTAGTAATGTGGTACCACACTGAAACAGTCAATTAAACCTGGATTCGGTCAGTATTTCAGAGGATAAAACCGGTTAGGTCTGGGATAGGTCTGCGTTATGCCCGCATCTGGCTCATGATTTTGCCTTCTTCGCATACTTGTTGGCCAGATTCTGGGTTTTTTTCCTGTGTGAATCACGCAGTAATGTGGTACTACATTGAAACAGTCAATTAAACCTGGTTTCGATCCACATTTTAGAGGATAACACCGGTTAGGTCTGGGTTTGATCTGGGTTATGCCCGCATCTGGCACATGATTTTGCCTTCTTCGCATGCTTGTTGGCCAGATCCTGGGTTTTTTTCTGGTTTGAATCACGTAGTAATGTGGTACCACACTGAAACAGACAATTAAACGATGTTTCGATCAATATTTTAGAGGATAACACCGGTTAGGTCTGCGTTATGCCCGCATCTGGTACATGATTTTGCCTTGTTCGCATGCTTGTTGGATAGATCCTGGGTTTTTTCCTGTTTGAATCACGCAGTAATGTGGTACCACACTGAAACAGACAATTAAACGATGTTTCGATCAATATTTTGGAGGATAAAACCGGTTAGGTCTGGATTATGCCCGCAACTGGTACATGATTTTGCCTTGATCGCATGCTTGTTGGATAGATCCTGGGTTTTTTCCTGTTTGAATCACGCAGTAATGTGGTACTACATTGAAACAGTCAATTAATCCTGAATTCGATCCACATTTTATAGGATAACACCGGTTAGGTCTGGGATAGGTATGGGTTATGTCCGCATCTGGCTCATGATTTTGCCTTCTTCGCATACTTGTTGGACAGATCCTGGGTTTTTTCGGGTTTGAATCACGTAGTAATGTGGTACCACTCTGAAACAGTCAATTAAACCTGGTTTCGATCCACATTTTAGAGGATAACACCGGTTAGGTCTAAGTTAGATCTGGGTTATGCCCGCATCTCGCTCATGATTCTGCCTTCATCGCATTCTTGTTCGCCAGAACCTGGGTTTTTTCGGGTTTGAATCACGTAGTAATGTGGTACCACTCTGAAACAGTCAATTAAACCTGGTTTCGATCCACATTTTAGAGGATAACACCGGTTAGGTCTGGGTTAGATCTGGGTTATGTCCGCATCTCGCTCATGATTCTGCCTTCATCGCATTCTTGTACGCCAGGACCAGGGTTTTTTCAGGTTTGAATCACGTAGTAATGTGGTACCACTCTGAAACAGTCAATTAAACCTGGTTTCGATCTACATTTTAGAGGATAACACCGGTTAGGTCTGGGTTAGATCTGGGTTATGCCCGCATCTCGCTCATGATTTTGCCTTCACCGCATTCTTGTTCGCCAGAAACTGGATTTTTTCGGGTTTGAATCACGTAGTAATGTGGTACCACACTGAAACAGTCAATTAAACCTGGTTTCGATCCACATTTTAGAGGATAACACCGGTTAGGTCTGGGTTAGATCTGGGTTATGCCCGCATCTGGCACATGATTTTGCCTTCTTCGCATACTTGTTGGCCAGATTCTGGGTTTTTGGGGTTTGAATCACGTAGTAATGTGGTACCACACAGTAACAGTCAATTAAACCTGGATTCGATCCACATTTTAGAGGATAACACTGGTTAGGTCTGGGTTAGATCTGGGTTATGTCCGCATCTGGCTCATGATTTTGCCTTCTTCGCATACTTGTTGGCCAGATCCTGGGTTTTTTCGGGTTTGAATCACGCAGTAATGTGGTACCACAGTGTAACAGACAATTAAACCTGGTTTCGATCAATATTTTAGAGGATAACACCGGTTAGGTTTGGGTTAGGTCAGGGTTATGCCCGCTTCTCGCTCATGTTTCTGCCTTCATCGCATACTTGTTGGCCAGATCCTTGGTCCTCTCTGGTTTGAATCACGTAGTAATGTGGTACCACACAGTAACAGTCAATTATACTTGGTTTCGATCCACATTTTATAGGATATCACCGGTTAGGTCTGGGTTAGGTCTGGGTTATGCCCGCATCTGGCTCATGATTTTGCCTTTTTCGCATACTTGTTGGCCAGATCCTGGGTTTTTTCCTGTATGAATCACACAGTAATGTGGCGCTACATTGAAACAGTCAATTAAACCTGGTTTCGATCCACATTTTAGAGGATAACACCGGTTAGGTCTGGGTTAGATCTGGGATATGCCCGCATCTGGCACATGATTTTGCCTTCTTCGCATACTTGTTGGCCAGATCCTGGGTTTTTGGGGTTTGAATCACGCAGTAATGTGGTACCACACAGTAACAGTCAATTAAACCTGGATTCGATCCACATTTTAGAGGATAGCACCGGTTAGGTCTGGGATAGATCTGGGTTATGCCCGCATCTCGCTCATGATTCTGCCTTCATCGCATTCTTGTTCGCCAGAACCTGGGGTTTGTCGGGTTTGAATCACGTAGTAATGTGGTACCACACTGAAACAACCAATTAAACCTGGATTCGGTCAGTATTTCAGAGGATAAAACCGGTTAGGTCTGGGATAGGTCTGCGTTATGCCCGCATCTGGCTCATGATTTTGCCTTCTTGGCATACTTGTTGGCCAGATTCTGGGTTTTTTTCCTGTGTGAATCACGCAGTAATGTGGTACTACATTGAAACAGTCAATTAAACCTGGTTTCGATCCACATTTTAGAGGATAACACCGGTTAGGTCTGGGTTAGATCTGGGTTATGCCCGCATCTGGCACTTGATTTTGCCTTCTTCGCATGCTTGTTGGCCAGATCCTGGGTTTTTTTCTGGTTTGAATCACGTAGTAATGTGGTACCACACTGAAACAGACAATTAAACGATGTTTCGATCAATATTTTAGAGGATAACACCGGTTAGGTCTGCGTTATGCCCGCATCTGGTACATGATTTTGCCTTGTTCGCATGCTTGTTGGATAGATCCTGGGTTTTTTCCTGTTTGAATCACGCAGTAATGTGGTACCACACTGAAACAGACAATTAAACGATGTTTCGATCAATATTTTAGAGGATAAAACCGGTTAGGTCTGGATTATGCCCGCAACTGGTACATGATTTTGCCTTGTTCGCATGCTTGTTGGATAGATCCTGGGTTTTTTCCTGTTTGAATCACGCAGTAATGTGGTACTACATTGAAACAGTCAATTAAACCTGGATTCGATCCACATTTTATAGGATAACACCGGTTAGGTCTGGGATAGGTATGGGTTATGTCCGCATCTGGCTCATGATTTTGCTTTCTTCGCATACTTGTTGGCCAGATCCTGGGTTTTTTCGGGTTTGAATCACGTAGTAATGTGGTACCACACTGAAAGAGTCAATTAAACCTGGTTTCGATCCACATTTTAGAGGATAACACCGGTTAGGTCTGGGTTAGGACTGGGTTATGCCCGCATCTGGCTCATGATTTTGCCTTCTTCGCATACGTGTTGGCCAGATCCTGGGTTTTTTCGGGTTTGAATCACGTAGTAATGTGGTACCACACTGAAGCAGACAATTAAACCTGGTTTCGATCCACATTTTAGAGGATAACACCGGTTATGTCTGGGTTAGGACTGGGTTATGCCCGCACATCGCTCATGATTCTGCCTTCATCGCATTCTTGTTCGCCAGAACCTGGGTTTTTTCGGGTTGAATCACGTAGTAATGTGGTACCACTCTGAAACAGTCAATTAAACCTGGTTTCGATCCACATTTTAGAGGATAACACCGGTTAGGTCTGGGTTAGATCTGGGTTATGCCCGCATCTCGCTCATGATTCTGCCTTCATCGCATTCTTGTTCGCCAGAACCTGGGTTTTTTCGGGTTTGAATCACGTAGTAATGTGGTACCACTCTGGAACAGTCAATTAAACCTGGTTTCGATCCATATTTTAGAGGATAACACCGGTTAGGTCTGGGTTAGATCTGGGTTATGTCCGCATCTCGCTCATGATTCTGCCTTCATCGCATTCTTGTTCGCCAGGACCAGGGTTTTTTCAGGTTTGAATCACGTAGTAATGTGGTACCACTCTGAAACTGTCAATTAAACCTGGTTTCGATCCACATTTTAGAGGATAACACCGGTTAGGTCTGGGTTAGATCTGGGTTATGCCCGCATCTCGCTCATGATTCTGCCTTCACCGCATTCTTGTTCGCCAGAAACTGGGTTTTTTCGGGTTTGAATCACGTAGTAATGTGGCACCACACTGAAACAGTCCATTAAACCTGGTTTCGATCCACATTTTAGAGGATAACACCGGTTAGGTCTGGGTTAGGTCTGGGTTATGCCCGCATCTGGCACACGATTATGCCTTCTTCGCATGCTTGTTGGCCAGATCCTGGGTTTTTTTTCTGGTTTGAATCACGTAGTAATGTGGTACCACACTGAAACAGACAATTAAACGAGGTTTCGATCAATATTTTAGAGGATAACACCGGTTAGGTCTGGGTTACGCCCGCATCTGGCTCTTGATTTTGACTTTTCCGCATACTTGTTGGCCAGATCCTTGGTTTTCCCTGGTTTGAGTCACGTAGTAATGTGATACCGCACCGAAACAGTCAATTAAACCTGGTTTCGATCAATATTTTAGAAGATAACACCGGTTAGGTCTGGGTTAGGACAGGGTTATGCCCGCATCTGGCTCATGATTTTGCCTTCTTCGCATTCTTATTGGCCAGATCCTGGGTTTTTTCGGCTTTGAATCACGTAGTAATGTGGTACCACACTGAAACAGACAATTAAACCTGGTTTCGATCCACATTTTAGAGGATAACACCGGTTAGGTCTGGGTTAGGACTGGGTTATGCCCGCATCTCGCTCATGATTCTGCCTTCATCGCATTCTTGTTCGCCAGAACCTGGGTTTTTTCGGGTTTGAATCACGTAGTAATGTGGTACCACTCTGAAACAGTAAATTAAACCTGGTTTCGATCCACATTTTATAGGATAACACCGGTTAGGTCTGGAATAGGTATGGGTTATGCCCGTATCTGGCTCATGATTCTGCCTTCATCGCATTCTTGTTCGCCAGAACCTGGGTTTTTTCGGGTTTGAATCTCGTAGTAATGTGGTACCACACTGAAACAGACAATTAAACCTGGTTTCGATCCACATTTTAGAGGATAACACCGGTTAGGTCTGGGTTAGGTCTGGGGTATGCCCGCATCTGGCACATGATTTTGCCTTCTTCGCATGCTTGTTGGCCAGATCCTGGGTTTTTTTTCTGGCTTGAATCACGTAGTAATGTGGTACCACACTGAAACAGACAATTAAACGAGGTTTCGATCAATATTTTAGAGGATAACACCGGTTAGGTCTGGGTTATGCCCGCATCTGGCTCTTGATTTTGAATTATCCGCATACCTGTTGGCCAGATCCTTGGTTTTCCCTGGTTTGAATCACGTAGTAATGTGATACCGCACTGAAACAGTCAATTAAACCTGGTTTCGATCAATATTTTATAGGATAACACCGGTTAGGTCTGGGATAGGTATGGGTTATGTCCACATCTGGCTCATGATTTTGCCTTCTTCGCATGCTTGTTGGCCAGATCCTGGGGTTTTTCGGGTTTGAATCACGTAGTAATGTGGTACCACACTGAAACAGTCAATTAAACCTGGTTTCGATCAATATTTTGGAGGATAACACCGGTTAGGTCTGGGTTAGGACTGGGTTATGCCCGCATCTGACACATGATTTTGCCTTCTTCGCATGCTCGTTGGCCAGATCCTGGGGTTTTTCGGGTTTGAATCACGTAGTAATGTGGTACCACACTGAAACAGACAATTAAACCTGGTTTCGATCAATATTTTAGAGGATAACACCGGTTAGGTCTGGGTTAGGACTGGGTTATGCCCGCATCTGGCTCATGATTTTGCCTTCTTCGCATACTTGTTGGCCAGATCCTGGGTTTTTTCGGGTTTGAATCACGTAGTAATGTGGTACCACACTGAAACAGTCAATTAAACCTGGCTTCGATCAATATTTTAGAGGATAACACCGGTTAGGTCTGGGTTAGGACTGGGTTATGCCCGCATCTGGCTCATGATTTTGCCTTCTTCGCATACTTGTTGGCCAGATCCTGGGTTATTTCGGGTTTGAATCACGTAGTAATGTGGTACCACACTGAAACAGACAATTAAACCTGGTTTCGATCAATATTTTAGAGGATAACACCGGTTAGGTCTGGGTTAGGACTGGGTTATGCCCGCATCTGGCTCATGATTTTGCCTTCTTCGCATACTTGTTGGCCAGATCCTGGGTTTTTTCGGGTTTGAATCACGTAGTAATGTGGTACCACACTGAAACAGACAATTAAACCTGGTTTCGATCAATATTTTAGAGGATAACACCGATTAGGTCTGGGTTATGCCCGCATCTCGCTCATGATTCTGCCTTCATCGCATTCCTGTTCGCCAGAACCTGGGTTTTTTCGGGTTTGAATCACGTAGTAATGTGGTACCACACTGAAACAGTCAATTAAACCTGGTTTCGATCAATATTTTAGAGGATAACACCGGTTAGGTCTGGGTTAGGACTGGGTTATGCCCGCATCTGACACATGATTTTGCCTTCTTCACATGCTTGTTGGCCAGATCCTGGGTTTTTGGGGTTTGAATCACGTAGTAATGTGGTACCACACAGTAACAGTCAATTAAACCTGGATTC
Organism: Colletes latitarsis; assembly: GCF_051014445.1. Classification (NCBI taxonomy): domain Eukaryota; kingdom Metazoa; phylum Arthropoda; class Insecta; order Hymenoptera; family Colletidae; genus Colletes; species Colletes latitarsis. The sequence continues at coordinate 10,402,759 of NC_135147.1, forward strand.
GATCCACATTTTATAGGATAACACCGGTTAGGTCTGGGATAGGTATGGGTTATGTCCGCATCTGGCTCATGATTTTGCTTTCTTCGCATACTTGTTGGCCAGATCCTGGGTTTTTTCGGGTTTGAATCACGTAGTAATGTGGTACCAGACTGAAACAGTCAATTAAACCTGGTTTCGATCCACATATTAGAGGATAACACCGGTTAGGTCTGGGTTATGTCTGGGTTATGCCCGCATCTCGCTCATGATTCTGCCTTCATCGCATTCTCGTTCGCCAGAACCTGGGTTTTTTCGGGTTTCAATCACGTAGTAATGTGGTACCACACAGTAACAGTCAATTAAACCTGGATTCGATCCACATTTTATAGGATAACACCGGTTAGGTCTGGGATAGGTATGGGTTATGTCCACATCTGGCTCATGATTTTGCCTTCTTCGCATGCTTGTTGGCCAGATCCTGGGGCTTTTCGGGTTTGAATCACGTAGTAATGTGGTACCACACTGAAACAGACAATTAAATCTGGTTTCGATCCACATTTTAGAGGATAACACCGGTTAGGTCTGGGTTAGGACTGGGTTATGCCCGCACATCGCTCATGATTCTGCCTTCATCGCATTCTTGTTCGCCAGAACCTGGGTTTTTTCGTGTTTGAATCACGTAGTAATGTGGTACCACTCTGAAACAGTAAATTAAACCTGGTTTCGATCCACATTTTATAGGATAACACCGGTTAGGTCTGGAATAGGTATGGGTTATGCCCGTATCTGGCTCATGATTCTGCCTTCATCGCATTCTTGTTCGCCAGAACCTGGGTTTTTTCGGGTTTGAATCTCGTAGTAATGTGGTACCACACTGAAACAGACAATTAAACCTGGTTTCGATCCACATTTTAGAGGATAACACCGGTTAGGTCTGGGTTAGGTCTGGGGTATGCCCGCATCTGGCACATGATTTTGCCTTCTTCGCATGCTTGTTGGCCAGATCCTGGGTTTTTTTTCTGGCTTGAATCACGTAGTAATGTGGTACCACACTGAAACAGACAATTAAACGAGGTTTCGATCAATATTTTAGAGGATAACACCGGTTAGGTCTGGGTTATGCCCGCATCTGGCTCTTGATTTTGAATTATCCGCATACCTGTTGGCCAGATCCTTGGTTTTCCCTGGTTTGAATCACGTAGTAATGTGATACCGCACTGAAACAGTCAATTAAACCTGGTTTCGATCAATATTTTATAGGATAACACCGGTTAGGTCTGGGATAGGTATGGGTTATGTCCACATCTGGCTCATGATTTTGCCTTCTTCGCATGCTTGTTGGCCAGATCCTGGGGTTTTTCGGGTTTGAATCACGTAGTAATGTGGTACCACACTGAAACAGTCAATTAAACCTGGTTTCGATCAATATTTTGGAGGATAACACCGGTTAGGTCTGGGTTAGGACTGGGTTATGCCCGCATCTGACACATGATTTTGCCTTCTTCGCATGCTCGTTGGCCAGATCCTGGGGTTTTTCGGGTTTGAATCACGTAGTAATGTGGTACCACACTGAAACAGACAATTAAACCTGGTTTCGATCAATATTTTAGAGGATAACACCGGTTAGGTCTGGGTTAGGACTGGGTTATGCCCGCATCTGGCTCATGATTTTGCCTTCTTCGCATACTTGTTGGCCAGATCCTGGGTTTTTTCGGGTTTGAATCACGTAGTAATGTGGTACCACACTGAAACAGTCAATTAAACCTGGCTTCGATCAATATTTTAGAGGATAACACCGGTTAGGTCTGGGTTAGGACTGGGTTATGCCCGCATCTGGCTCATGATTTTGCCTTCTTCGCATACTTGTTGGCCAGATCCTGGGTTATTTCGGGTTTGAATCACGTAGTAATGTGGTACCACACTGAAACAGACAATTAAACCTGGTTTCGATCAATATTTTAGAGGATAACACCGGTTAGGTCTGGGTTAGGACTGGGTTATGCCCGCATCTGGCTCATGATTTTGCCTTCTTCGCATACTTGTTGGCCAGATCCTGGGTTTTTTCGGGTTTGAATCACGTAGTAATGTGGTACCACACTGAAACAGACAATTAAACCTGGTTTCGATCAATATTTTAGAGGATAACACCGATTAGGTCTGGGTTATGCCCGCATCTCGCTCATGATTCTGCCTTCATCGCATTCCTGTTCGCCAGAACCTGGGTTTTTTCGGGTTTGAATCACGTAGTAATGTGGTACCACACTGAAACAGTCAATTAAACCTGGTTTCGATCAATATTTTAGAGGATAACACCGGTTAGGTCTGGGTTAGGACTGGGTTATGCCCGCATCTGACACATGATTTTGCCTTCTTCACATGCTTGTTGGCCAGATCCTGGGTTTTTGGGGTTTGAATCACGTAGTAATGTGGTACCACACAGTAACAGTCAATTAAACCTGGATTCGATCCACATTTTATAGGATAACACCGGTTAGGTCTGGGATAGGTATGGGTTATGTCCGCATCTGGCTCATGATTTTGCTTTCTTCGCATACTTGTTGGCCAGATCCTGGGTTTTTTCGGGTTTGAATCACGTAGTAATGTGGTACCAGACTGAAACAGTCAATTAAACCTGGTTTCGATCCACATATTAGAGGATAACACCGGTTAGGTCTGGGTTATGTCTGGGTTATGCCCGCATCTCGCTCATGATTCTGCCTTCATCGCATTCTCGTTCGCCAGAACCTGGGTTTTTTCGGGTTTCAATCACGTAGTAATGTGGTACCACACAGTAACAGTCAATTAAACCTGGATTCGATCCACATTTTATAGGATAACACCGGTTAGGTCTGGGATAGGTATGGGTTATGTCCACATCTGGCTCATGATTTTGCCTTCTTCGCATGCTTGTTGGCCAGATCCTGGGGCTTTTCGGGTTTGAATCACGTAGTAATGTGGTACCACACTGAAACAGACAATTAAATCTGGTTTCGATCCACATTTTAGAGGATAACACCGATTAGGTCTGGGTTATGCCCGCATCTGGCTCATGATTTTGCCTTCTTCGCATACTTGTTGGCCAGATCCTGGGTTTTTGGGGTTTGAATCACGTAGTAATGTGGTACCACACAGTAACAGACAATAAAACCTGGATTCGATCCACATTTTATAGGATAACACCGGTTAGGTCTGGGATAGGCATGGGTTATGTCCGCATCTGGCTCATGATTTTGCTTTCTTCGCATACTTGTTGGCCAGATCCTGGGTTTTTTCGTGTTTGAATCACGTAGTAATGTGGTACCACACTGAAACAGTCAATTAAACCTGGTTCCGATCCACATTCTAGGGGATAACACCAGTTAGGTCTGGGTTAGATCTGGGTTATGCCCGCATCTCGCTCATGATTCTGCCTTCATCGCATTCTTGTTCGCCAGAACCTGGGTTTTTTCGGGTTTGAATCACGTAGTAATGTGGTACCACACTGAAACAGTCAATTAAACCTGGTTTCGATCCACATTTTAGAGGATAACACCGGTTAGGTCTGGGTTATGCCCGCATCTGGCTCTTGATTTTGACTTTTCCGCATACTTGTGGGCCAGATCCTTGTTTTTCCCTGGTTTGAATCACGTAGTAATGTGATACCGCACTGAAACAGTCAATTAAACCTGGCTTCGATCAATATTTTAGAGGATAACACCGGTTAGGTCTGGGTTAGGACTGGGTTATGCCCGCACCTGGCTCATGATTTTGCCTTCTTCGCATACTTGTTCACCAGAACCTGGGTTTTTTCGGGTTTGAATCACGTAGTAATGTGGTACCACACTGAAACAGTCAATTAAACCTGGTTTCGATCAATATTTTAGAGGATAACACCGGTTAGGTCTGGGTTAGGACTGGGTTATGCCCGCATCTGACACATGATTTTGCCTTCTTCGCATGCTTGTTGGCCAGATTCTGGGTTTTTGGGGTTTGAATCACGTAGTAATGTGGTACCACACAGTAACAGACAATTAAACCTGGTTTCGATCCACATTTTAGAGGATAACACCGGTTAGGTCTGGGTTAGGTCTGGGTTATGCCCGCACATCGCTCATGATTCTGCCTTCATCGCATTCTTGTTCGCCAGAACCTGGGTTTTTTCGGGTTTGAATCACGTAGTAATGTGGTACCACTCTGAAACAGTCAATTAAACCTGGTTTCGATCCACATTTTAGAAGATAACACCGGTTTGGTCTGGGTTAGATCTGGGTTATGCCCGCATCTCGCTCATGATTCTGCCTTCATCGCATTCTTGTTCGCCAGAACCTGGGTTTTTTCGGGTTTGAATCACGTAGTAATGTGGTACCACACTGAAACAGTCAATTAAACCTGGTTTCGATCAATATTTTAGAGGATAACACCGGTTAGGCCTGGGTTAGGACTGGGTTATGCCCGCATCTGGCTCATGATTTTGCCTTCTTCGCATACTTGTTGGCCAGATCCTGGGTTTTTTCGGGTTTGAATCACGTAGTAATGTGGTACCACACTGAAACAAACAATTAAACCTGGTTTCGATCAATATTTTAGAGGATAACACCGGTTAGGTCTGTGTTAGGACTGGGTTATGCCCGCATCTGGCTCATGATTTTGCCTTCTTCGCATACCTGTTGGCCAGATCCTGGGTTTTTTCGGGTTTGAATCACGTAGTAATGTGGTACCACACTGAAACAGTCAATTAAACCTGGCTTCGATCAATATTTTAGAGGATAACACCGGTTAGGTCTGGGTTAGGACTGGGTTATGCCCGCATCTGGCTCTTGATTTTGACTTTTCCGCATACTTGTTGGCCAGATCCTTGGTTTTCCCTGGTTTGAATCACGTAGTAATGTGATACCGCACTGAAACAGTCAATTAAACCTGGTTTCGATCAATATTTTAGAGGATAACACCGGTTAGGTCTGGGTTAGGACTGGGTTATGCCCGCATCTGGCTCATGATTTTGCCTTCTTCGCATACTTGTTGGCCAGATCCTGGGTTTTTTCGGGTTTGAATCACGTAGTAATGTGGTACCACACTTAAACAGACAATTAAACCTGGTTTCGATCCACATTTTAGAGGATAACACCGGCTAGGTCTGGGTTAGGACTGGGCTATGCCCGCATCTCGCTCATGATTCTGCCTTCATCGCATTCTTGTTCGCCAGAACCTGGGTTTTTTCGGGTTTGAATCACGTACTAATGTGGTACCACACTGAAACAGTCAATTAAACCTGGTTTCGATCCATATTTTAGAGGATAACAACGGTTAGGTCTGGGTTAGGTCTGGGTTATGCCCGCATCTGGCACATGATTATGCCTTCTTCGCATGCTTGTTGGCCAGATCCTGGGTTTTTTTTCTGGCTTGAATCACGTAGTAATGTGGTACCACACTGAAACAGACAATTAAACGAGGTTTCGATCAATATTTTAGAGGATAACACCGGTTAGGTCTGGGTTATGCCCGCATCTGGCTCTTGATTTTGACTTATCCGCATACTTGTTGGCCAGATCCTTGGTTTTCCCTGGTTTGAATCACGTAGTAATGTGATTCCGCACTGAAACAGTCAATTAAACCTGGTTTGGATCAATATTTTAGAGGATAACACCGGTTAGGTCTGGGATAGGTATGGGTCATGTCCACATCTGGCTCATGATTTTGCCTTCTTCGCATGCTTGTTGGCCAGATCCTGGGTTTCTTCGGGTTCGAATCACGTAGTAATGTGGTACCACACTGAAACAGTCAATTAAACCTGGTTTCGATCAATATTTTAGAGGATAACACCGGTTAGGTCTGGGTTAGGACTGGGTTATGCCCGCATCTGACACATGATTTTGCCTTCTTCGCATGCTTGTTGGCCAGATCCTGGGTTTTTGGGGTTTGAATCACGTAGTAATGTGGTACCACACAGTAACAGTCAATTAAACCTGGATTCGATCCACATTTTATAGGATAACACCGGTTAGGTCTGGGATAGGTATGGGTTATGTCCGCATCTGGCTCATGATTTTGCTTTCTTCGCATACTTGTTGGCCAGATCCTGGGTTTTTTCGGGTTTGAATCACGTAGTAATGTGGTACCAGACTGAAACAGTCAATTAAACCTGGTTTCGATCCACATATTAGAGGATAACACCGGTTAGGTCTGGGTTAGGTCTGGGTTATGCCCGCATCTGGCACATGATTATGCCTTCTTCGCATGCTTGTTGGCCAGATCCTGGGTTTTTTTTCTGGCTTGAATCACGTAGTAATGTGGTACCACACTGAAACAGACAATTAAACGAGGTTTCGATCAATATTTTAGAGGATAACACCGGTTAGGTCTGGGTTATGCCCGCATCTGGCTCATGATTTTGCCTTCTTCGCATACTTGTTGGCCAGATCCTGGGTTTTTGGGGTTTGAATCACGTAGTAATGTGGTACCACACAGTAACAGACAATAAAACCTGGATTCGATCCACATTTTATAGGATAACACCGGTTAGGTCTGGGATAGGCATGGGTTATGTCCGCATCTGGCTCATGATTTTGCTTTCTTCGCATACTTGTTGGCCAGATCCTGGGTTTTTTCGTGTTTGAATCACGTAGTAATGTGGTACCACACTGAAACAGTCAATTAAACCTGGTTCCGATCCACATTCTAGGGGATAACACCAGTTAGGTCTGGGTTAGATCTGGGTTATGCCCGCATCTCGCTCATGATTCTGCCTTCATCGCATTCTTGTTCGCCAGAACCTGGGTTTTTTCGGGTTTGAATCACGTAGTAATGTGGTACCACACTGAAAGAGTCAATTAAACCTGGTTTCGATCCACATTTTAGAGGATAACACCGGTTAGGTCTGGGTTATGCCCGCATCTGGCTCTTGATTTTGACTTTTCCGCATACTTGTGGGCCAGATCCTTGTTTTTCCCTGGTTTGAATCACGTAGTAATGTGATACCGCACTGAAACAGTCAATTAAACCTGGCTTCGATCAATATTTTAGAGGATAACACCGGTTAGGTCTGGGTTAGGACTGGGTTATGCCCGCACCTGGCTCATGATTTTGCCTTCTTCGCATACTTGTTGGCCAGATCCTGGGTTTTTTCGGGTTTGAATCACGTAGTAATGTGGTACCACACTGATACAGACAATTAAACCTGGTTTCGATCAATATTTTAGAGGATAACACCGGTTAGGTCTGGGTTAGGTCTGGGTTATGCCCGCATCTCGCTCATGATTCTGCCTTCATCGCATTCTTGTTCACCAGAACCTGGGTTTTTTCGGGTTTGAATCACGTAGTAATGTGGTACCACACTGAAACAGTCAATTAAACCTGGTTTCGATCAATATTTTAGAGGATAACACCGGTTAGGTCTGGGTTAGGACTGGGTTATGCCCGCATCTGACACATGATTTTGCCTTCTTCGCATGCTTGTTGGCCAGATTCTGGGTTTTTGGGGTTTGAATCACGTAGTAATGTGTTACCACACAGTAACAGACAATTAAACCTGGTTACGATCCACATTTTAGAGGATAGCACCGGTTAGGTCTGGGTTAGGTCTGGGTTATGCCCGCACATCGCTCATGATTCTGCCTTCATCGCATTCTTGTTCGCCAGAACCTGGGTTTTTTCGGGTTTGAATCACGTAGTAATGTGGTACCACTCTGAAACAGTCAATTAAACCTGGTTTCGATCCACATTTTAGAAGATAACACCGGTTTGGTCTGGGTTAGATCTGGGTTATGCCCGCATCTCGCTCATGATTCTGCCTTCATCGCATTCTTGTTCGCCAGAACCTGGGTTTTTTCGGGTTTGAATCACGTAGTAATGTGGTACCACACTGAAACAGTCAATTAAACCTGGTTTCGATCAATATTTTAGAGGATAACACCGGTTAGGCCTGGGTTAGGACTGGGTTATGCCCGCATCTGCTCATGATTTTGCCTTCTTCGCATACTTGTTGGCCAGATCCTGGGTTTTTTCGGGTTTGAATCACGTAGTAATGTGGTACCACACTGAAACAGACAATTAAACCTGGTTTCGATCAATATTTTAGAGGATAACACCGGTTAGGTCTGGGTTAGGACTGGGTCATGTCCACATCTGGCTCATGATTTTGCCTTCTTCGCATGCTTGTTGGCCAGATCCTGGGTTTTTTCGGGTTTGAATCACGTAGTAATGTGGTACCACACTGAAACAGTCAATTAAACCTGGTTTCGATCAATATTTTAGAGGATAACACCGGTTAGGTCTGGGTTAGGACTGGGTTATGCCCGCATCTGACACATGATTTTGCCTTCTTCGCATGCTTGTTGGCCAGATCCTGGGTTTTTGGGGTTTGAATCACGTAGTAATGTGGTACCACACAGTAACAGTCAATTAAACCTGGATTCGATCCACATTTTATAGGATAACACCGGTTAGGTCTGGGATAGGTATGGGTTATGTCCGCATCTGGCTCATGATTTTGCTTTCTTCGCATACTTGTTGGCCAGATCCTGGGTTTTTTCGGGTTTGAATCACGTAGTAATGTGGTACCAGACTGAAACAGTCAATTAAACCTGGTTTCGATCCACATATTAGAGGATAACACCGGTTAGGTCTGGGTTATGTCTGGGTTATGCCCGCATCTCGCTCATGATTCTGCCTTCATCGCATTCTCGTTCGCCAGAACCTGGGTTTTTTCGGGTTTCAATCACGTAGTAATGTGGTACCACACAGTAACAGTCAATTAAACCTGGATTCGATCCACATTTTATAGGATAACACCGGTTAGGTCTGGGATAGGTATGGGTTATGTCCACATCTGGCTCATGATTTTGCCTTCTTCGCATGCTTGTTGGCCAGATCCTGGGGTTTTTCGGGTTTGAATCACGTAGTAATGTGGTACCACACTGAAACAGACAATTAAATCTGGTTTCGATCCACATTTTAGAGGATAACACCGATTAGGTCTGGGTTATGCCCGCATCTGGCTCATGATTTTGCCTTCTTCGCATACTTGTTGGCCAGATCCTGGGTTTTTGGGGTTTGAATCACGTAGTAATGTGGTACCACACAGTAACAGACAATAAAACCTGGATTCGATCCACATTTTATAGGATAACACCGGTTAGGTCTGGGATAGGCATGGGTTATGTCCGCATCTGGCTCATGATTTTGCTTTCTTCGCATACTTGTTGGCCAGATCCTGGGTTTTTTCGTGTTTGAATCACGTAGTAATGTGGTACCACACTGAAACAGTCAATTAAACCTGGTTCCGATCCACATTCTAGGGGATAACACCAGTTAGGTCTGGGTTAGATCTGGGTTATGCCCGCATCTCGCTCATGATTCTGCCTTCATCGCATTCTTGTTCGCCAGAACCTGGGTTTTTTCGGGTTTGAATCACGTAGTAATGTGGTACCACACTGAAACAGTCAATTAAACCTGGTTTCGATCCACATTTTAGAGGATAACACCGGTTAGGTCTGGGTTATGCCCGCATCTGGCTCTTGATTTTGACTTTTCCGCATACTTGTGGGCCAGATCCTTGTTTTTCCCTGGTTTGAATCACGTAGTAATGTGATACCGCACTGAAACAGTCAATTAAACCTGGCTTCGATCAATATTTTAGAGGATAACACCGGTTAGGTCTGGGTTAGGACTGGGTTATGCCCGCACCTGGCTCATGATTTTGCCTTCTTCGCATACTTGTTGGCCAGATCCTGGGTTTTTTCGGGTTTGAATCACGTAGTAATGTGGTACCACACTGATACAGACAATTAAACCTGGTTTCGATCAATATTTTAGAGGATAACACCGGTTAGGTCTGGGTTAGGTCTGGGTTATGCCCGCATCTCGCTCATGATTCTGCCTTCATCGCATTCTTGTTCACCAGAACCTGGGTTTTTTCGGGTTTGAATCACGTAGTAATGTGGTACCACACTGAAACAGTCAATTAAACCTGGTTTCGATCAATATTTTAGAGGATAACACCGGTTAGGTCTGGGTTAGGACTGGGTTATGCCCGCATCTGACACATGATTTTGCCTTCTTCGCATGCTTGTTGGCCAGATTCTGGGTTTTTGGGGTTTGAATCACGTAGTAATGTGTTACCACACAGTAACAGACAATTAAACCTGGTTTCGATCCACATTTTAGAGGATAGCACCGGTTAGGTCTGGGTTAGGTCTGGGTTATGCCCGCACATCGCTCATGATTCTGCCTTCATCGCATTCTTGTTCGCCAGAACCTGGGTTTTTTCGGGTTTGAATCACGTAGTAATGTGGTACCACTCTGAAACAGTCAATTAAACCTGGTTTCGATCCACATTTTAGAAGATAACACCGGTTTGGTCTGGGTTAGATCTGGGTTATGCCCGCATCTCGCTCATGATTCTGCCTTCATCGCATTCTTGTTCGCCAGAACCTGGGTTTTTTCGGGTTTGAATCACGTAGTAATGTGGTACCACACTGAAACAGTCAATTAAACCTGGTTTCGATCAATATTTTAGAGGATAACACCGGTTAGGCCTGGGTTAGGACTGGGTTATGCCCGCATCTGGCTCATGATTTTGCCTTCTTCGCATACTTGTTGGCCAGATCCTGGGTTTTTTCGGGTTTGAATCACGTAGTAATGTGGTACCACACTGAAACAGACAATTAAACCTGGTTTCGATCAATATTTTAGAGGATAACACCGGTTAGGTCTGGGTTAGGACTGGGTTATGCCCGCATCTGGCTCATGATTTTGCCTTCTTCGCATACCTGTTGGCCAGATCCTGGGTTTTTTCGGGTTTGAATCACGTAGTAATGTGGTACCACACTGAAACAGTCAATTAAACCTGGCTTCGATCAATATTTTAGAGGATAACACCGGTTAGGTCTGGGTTAGGACTGGGTTATGCCCGCATCTGGCTCTTGATTTTGACTTTTCCGCATACTTGTTGGCCAGATCCTTGGTTTTCCCTGGTTTGAATCACGTAGTAACGTGATACCGCACTGAAACAGTCAATTAAACCTGGTTTCGATCAATATTTTAGAGGATAACACCGGTTAGGTCTGGGTTAGGACTGGGTTATGCCCGCATCTGGCTCATGATTTTGCCTTCTTCGCATACTTGTTGGCCAGATCCTGGGTTTTTTCGGGTTTGAATCACGTAGTAATGTGGTACCACACTTAAACAGACAATTAAACCTGGTTTCGATCCACATTTTAGAGGATAACACCGGCTAGGTCTGGGTTAGGACTGGGTTATGCCCGCATCTCGCTCATGATTCTGCCTTCATCGCATTCTTGTTCGCCAGAACCTGGGTTTTTTCGGGTTTGAATCACGTAGTAATGTGGTACCACACTGAAACAGTCAATTAAACCTGGTTTCGATCAATATTTTGGAGGATAACACCGGGTAGGTCTGGGTTAGGACTGGGTTATGCCCGCATCTGGCTCATGATTTTGCATTCTTCGCATACTTGTTGGCCAGATCCTGGGTTTTTTCTGGTTTGAATCACGTAGTAATGTGGTACCACACTGAAACAGACAATTAAACGAGGTTTCGATCAATATTTTAGAGGATAACACCGGTTAGGTCTGGGTTATGCCCGCATCTGGCTCTTGATTTTGACTTATCCGCATACTTGTTGGCCATATCCTTGGTTTTCCCTGGTTTGAATCACTTAGTAATGTGATACCGCACTGAAACAGTCAACTAAACCTGGTTTGGATCAATATTTTAGAGGATAACACCGGTTAGGTCTGGGATAGGTATGGGTTATGTCCACATCTGGCTCATGATTTTGCCTTCTTCGCATGCTTGTTGGCCAGATCCTGGGGTTTTTCGGGTTTGAATCACGTAGTAATGTGGTACCACACTGAAACAGTCAATTAAACCCGGTTTCGATCAATATTTTGGAGGATAACACCGGGTAGGTCTGGGTTAGGACTGGGTTATGCCCGCATCTGACACATGATTTTGCCTTCTTCGCATGCTCGTTGGCCAGATCCTGGGTTTTTTCGGGTTTGAATCACGTAGTAATGTGGTACCACACTGAAACAGACAATTAAACCTGGTTTCGATCAATATTTTAGAGGATAACACCGGTTAGGTCTGGGTTAGGACTGGGTTATGCCCGCATCTGGCTCATGATTTTGCCTTCTTCGCATACTTGTTGGCCAGATCCTGGGTTTTTTCGGGTTTGAATCACGTAGTAACGTGGTACCACACTGAAACAGTCAATTAAACCTGGCTTCGATCAATATTTTAGAGGATAACTCCGGTTAGGTCTGGGTTAGGACTGGGTTATGCCCGCATCTGGCTCATGATTTTGCCTTCTTCACATACTTGTTGGCCAGATCCTGGGTTTTTTCGGGTTTGAATCACGTAGTAATGTGGTACCACACTGAAACAGACAATTAAACCTGGTTTCGATCAATATTTTAGAGGATAACAACGGTTAGGTCTGGGTTAGGTCTGGGTTATGCCCGCATCTCGCTCATGATTCTGCCTTCATCGTATTCTTGTTCGCCAGAACCTGGGTTTTTTCGGGTTTGAATCACGTAGTAATGTGGTACCACACTGAAACAGTCAATTAAACCTGGTTTCGATCAATATTTTAGAGGATAACACCGGTTAGGTCTGGGTTAGGACTGGGTTATGCCCGCATCTGACACATGATTTTGCCTTCTTCGCATGCTTGTTGGCCAGATCCTGGGTTTTTGGGGTTTGAATCACGTAGTAATGTGGTACCACACAGTAACAGTCAATTAAACCTGGATTCGATCCACATTTTATAGGATAACACCGGTTAGGTCTGGGATAGGTATGGGTTATGCCCGCATCTCGCTCATGATTCTGCCTTCATCGCATTCTTGTTCGCCAGAACCTGGGTTTTTTCGGGTTTGAATCACGTAGTAATGTGGTACCACACTGAAACAGTCAATTAAACCTGGTTTCGATCAATATTTTAGAGGATAACACCGGTTAGGTCTGGGTTAGGACTGGGTTATGCCCGCATCTGACACATGATTTTGCCTTCTTCGCATGCTTGTTGGCCAGATCCTGGGTTTTTGGGGTTTGAATCACGTAGTAATGTGGTACCACACAGTAACAGTCAATTAAACCTGGATTCGATCCACATTTTATAGGATAACACCGGTTAGGTCTGGGATAGGTATGGGTTATGTCCGCATCTGGCTCTTGATTTTGACTTTTCCGCATACTTGTTGGCCAGATCCTTGGTTTTCCCTGGTTTGAATCACGTAGTAATGTGATACCGCACTGAAACAGTCAATTAAACCTGGTTTCGATCAATATTTTAGAGGATAACACCGGTTAGGTCTGGGTTAGGACTGGGTTATGCCCGCATCTGGCTCATGATTTTGCCTTCTTCGCATACTTGTTGGCCAGATCCTGGGTTTTTTCGGGTTTGAATCACGTAGTAATGTGGTACCACACTTAAACAGACAATTAAACCTGGTTTCGATCCACATTTTAGAGGATAACACCGGCTAGGTCTGGGTTAGGACTGGGCTATGCCCGCATCTCGCTCATGATTCTGCCTTCATCGCATTCTTGTTCGCCAGAACCTGGGTTTTTTCGGGTTTGAATCACGTATTAATGTGGTACCACACTGAAACAGTCAATTAAACCTGGTTTCGATCCATATTTTAGAGGATAACAACGGTTAGGTCTGGGTTAGGTCTGGGTTATGCCCGCATCTGGCACATGATTATGCCTTCTTCGCATGCTTGTTGGCCAGATCCTGGGTTTTTTTTCTGGCTTGAATCACGTAGTAATGTGGTACCACACTGAAACAGACAATTAAACGAGGTTTCGATCAATATTTTAGAGGATAACACCGGTTAGGTCTGGGTTATGCCCGCATCTGGCTCTTGATTTTGACTTATCCGCATACTTGTTGGCCAGATCCTTGGTTTTCCCTGGTTTGAATCACGTAGTAATGTGATTCCGCACTGAAACAGTCAATTAAACCTGGTTTGGATCAATATTTTAGAGGATAACACCGGTTAGGTCTGGGATAGGTATGGGTCATGTCCACATCTGGCTCATGATTTTGCCTTCTTCGCATGCTTGTTGGCCAGATCCTGGGTTTTTTCGGGTTTGAATCACGTAGTAATGTGGTATCACACTGAAACAGTCAATTAAACCTGGTTTCGATCAATATTTTAGAGGATAACACCGGTTAGGTCTGGGTTAGGACTGGGTTATGCCCGCATCTGACACATGATTTTGCCTTCTTCGCATGCTTGTTGGCCAGATCCTGGGTTTTTGGGGTTTGAATCACGTAGTAATGTGGTACCACACAGTAACAGTCAATTAAACCTGGATTCGATCCACATTTTATAGGATAACACCGGTTAGGTCTGGGATAGGTATGGGTTATGTCCGCATCTGGCTCATGATTTTGCTTTCTTCGCATACTTGTTGGCCAGATCCTGGGTTTTTCGGGTTTGAATCACGTAGTAATGTGGTACCAGACTGAAACAGTCAATTAAACCTGGTTTCGATCCACATATTAGAGGATAACACCGGTTAGGTCTGGGTTATGTCTGGGTTATGCCCGCATCTCGCTCATGATTCTGCCTTCATCGCATTCTCGTTCGCCAGAACCTGGGTTTTTTCGGGTTTCAATCACGTAGTAATGTGGTACCACACAGTAACAGACAATAAAACCTGGATTCGATCCACATTTTATAGGATAACACCGGTTAGGTCTGGGATAGGCATGGGTTATGTCCGCATCTGGCTCATGATTTTGCTTTCTTCGCATACTTGTTGGCCAGATCCTGGGTTTTTTCGTGTTTGAATCACGTAGTAATGTGGTACCACACTGAAACAGTCAATTAAACCTGGTTCCGATCCACATTCTAGGGGATAACACCAGTTAGGTCTGGGTTAGATCTGGGTTATGCCCGCATCTCGCTCATGATTCTGCCTTCATCGCATTCTTGTTCGCCAGAACCTGGGTTTTTTCGGGTTTGAATCACGTAGTAATGTGGTACCACACTGAAACAGTCAATTAAACCTGGTTTCGATCCACATTTTAGAGGATAACACCGGTTAGGTCTGGGTTATGCCCGCATCTGGCTCTTGATTTTGACTTTTCCGCATACTTGTGGGCCAGATCCTTGTTTTTCCCTGGTTTGAATCACGTAGTAATGTGATACCGCACTGAAACAGTCAATTAAACCTGGCTTCGATCAATATTTTAGAGGATAACACCGGTTAGGTCTGGGTTAGGACTGGGTTATGCCCGCACCTGGCTCATGAGTTTGCCTTCTTCGCATACTTGTTGGCCAGATCCTGGGTTTTTTCGGGTTTGAATCACGTAGTAATGTGGTACCACACTGATACAGACAATTAAACCTGGTTTCGATCAATATTTTAGAGGATAACACCGGTTAGGTCTGGGTTAGGTCTGGGTTATGCCCGCATCTCGCTCATGATTCTGCCTTCATCGCATTCTTGTTCACCAGAACCTGGGTTTTTTCGGGTTTGAATCACGTAGTAATGTGGTACCACACTGAAACAGTCAATTAAACCTGGTTTCGATCAATATTTTAGAGGATAACACCGGTTAGGTCTGGGTTAGGACTGGGTTATGCCCGCATCTGACACATGATTTTGCCTTCTTCGCATGCTTGTTGGCCAGATTCTGGGTTTTTGGGGTTTGAATCACGTAGTAATGTGTTACCACACAGTAACAGACAATTAAACCTGGTTTCGATCCACATTTTAGAGGATAGCACCGGTTAGGTCTGGGTTAGGTCTGGGTTATGCCCGCACATCGCTCATGATTCTGCCTTCATCGCATTCTTGTTCGCCAGAACCTGGGTTTTTTCGGGTTTGAATCATGTAGTAATGTGGTACCACTCTGAAACAGTCAATTAAACCTGGTTTCGATCCACATTTTAGAAGATAACACCGGTTTGGTCTGGGTTAGATCTGGGTTATGCCCGCATCTCGCTCATGATTCTGCCTTCATCGCATTCTTGTTCGCCAGAACCTGGGTTTTTTCGGGTTTGAATCACGTAGTAATGTGGTACCACACTGAAACAGTCAATTAAACCTGGTTTCGATCAATATTTTAGAGGATAACACCGGTTAGGCCTGGGTTAGGACTGGGTTATGCCCGCATCTGCTCATGATTTTGCCTTCTTCGCATACTTGTTGGCCAGATCCTGGGTTTTTTCGGGTTTGAATCACGTAGTAATGTGGTACCACACTGAAACAGACAATTAAACCTGGTTTCGATCAATATTTTAGAGGATAACACCGGTTAGGTCTGGGTTAGGACTGGGTCATGTCCACATCTGGCTCATGATTTTGCCTTCTTCGCATGCTTGTTGGCCAGATCCTGGGTTTTTTCGGGTTTGAATCACGTAGTAATGTGGTACCACACTGAAACAGTCAATTAAACCTGGTTTCGATCAATATTTTAGAGGATAACACCGGTTAGGTCTGGGTTAGGACTGGGTTATGCCCGCATCTGACACATGATTTTGCCTTCTTCGCATGCTTGTTGGCCAGATCCTGGGTTTTTGGGGTTTGAATCACGTAGTAATGTGGTACCACACAGTAACAGTCAATTAAACCTGGATTCGATCCACATTTTATAGGATAACACCGGTTAGGTCTGGGATAGGTATGGGTTATGTCCGCATCTGGCTCATGATTTTGCTTTCTTCGCATACTTGTTGGCCAGATCCTGGGTTTTTTCGGGTTTGAATCACGTAGTAATGTGGTACCAGACTGAAACAGTCAATTAAACCTGGTTTCGATCCACATATTAGAGGATAACACCGGTTAGGTCTGGGTTATGTCTGGGTTATGCCCGCATCTCGCTCATGATTCTGCCTTCATCGCATTCTCGTTCGCCAGAACCTGGGTTTTTTCGGGTTTCAATCACGTAGTAATGTGGTACCACACAGTAACAGTCAATTAAACCTGGATTCGATCCACATTTTATAGGATAACACCGGTTAGGTCTGGGATAGGTATGGGTTATGTCCACATCTGGCTCATGATTTTGCCTTCTTCGCATGCTTGTTGGCAAGATCCTGGGGTTTTTCGGGTTTGAATCACGTAGTAATGTGGTACCACACTGAAACAGACAATTAAATCTGGTTTCGATCCACATTTTAGAGGATAACACCGATTAGGTCTGGGTTATGCCCGCATCTGGCTCATGATTTTGCCTTCTTCGCATACTTGTTGGCCAGATCCTGGGTTTTTGGGGTTTGAATCACGTAGTAATGTGGTACCACACAGTAACAGACAATAAAACCTGGATTCGATCCACATTTTATAGGATAACACCGGTTAGGTCTGGGATAGGCATGGGTTATGTCCGCATCTGGCTCATGATTTTGCTTTCTTCGCATACTTGTTGGCCAGATCCTGGGTTTTTTCGTGTTTGAATCACGTAGTAATGTGGTACCACACTGAAACAGTCAATTAAACCTGGTTTCGATCCACATTTTAGAGGATAACACCGGTTAGGTCTGGGTTATGCCCGCATCTGGCTCTTGATTTTGACTTTTCCGCATACTTGTGGGCCAGATCCTTGTTTTTCCCTGGTTTGAATCACGTAGTAATGTGATACCGCACTGAGACAGTCAATTAAACCTGGCTTCGATCAATATTTTAGAGGATAACACCGGTTAGGTCTGGGTTAGGACTGGGTTATGCCCGCACCTGGCTCATGATTTTGCCTTCTTCGCATACTTGTTGGCCAGATCCTGGGTTTTTTCGGGTTTGAATCACGTAGTAATGTGGTACCACACTGATACAGACAATTAAACCTGGTTTCGATCAATATTTTAGAGGATAACACCGGTTAGGTCTGGGTTAGGTCTGGGTTATGCCCGCATCTCGCTCATGATTCTGCCTTCATCGCATTCTTGTTCACCAGAACCTGGGTTTTTTCGGGTTTGAATCACGTAGTAATGTGGTACCACACTGAAACAGTCAATTAAACCTGGTTTCGATCAATATTTTAGAGGATAACACCGGTTAGGTCTGGGTTAGGACTGGGTTATGCCCGCATCTGACACATGATTTTGCCTTCTTCGCATGCTTGTTGGCCAGATTCTGGGTTTTTGGGGTTTGAATCGCGTAGTAATGTGTTACCACACAGTAACAGACAATTAAACCTGGTTTCGATCCACATTTTAGAGGATAGCACCGGTTAGGTCTGGGTTAGGTCTGGGTTATGCCCGCACATCGCTCATGATTCTGCCTTCATCGCATTCTTGTTCGCCAGAACCTGGGTTTTTTCGGGTTTGAATCACGTAGTAATGTGGTACCACTCTGAAACAGTCAATTAAACCTGGTTTCGATCCACATTTTAGAAGATAACAACGGTTTGGTCTGGGTTAGATCTGGGTTATGCCCGCATCTCGCTCATGATTCTGCCTTCATCGCATTCTTGTTCGCCAGAACCTGGGTTTTTTCGGGTTTGAATCACGTAGTAATGTGGTACCACACTGAAACAGTCAATTAAACCTGGTTTCGATCAATATTTTAGAGGATAACACCGGTTAGGCCTGGGTTAGGACTGGGTTATGCCCGCATCTGGCTCATGATTTTGCCTTCTTCGCATACTTGTTGGCCAGATCCTGGGTTTTTTCGGGTTTGAATCACGTAGTAATGTGGTACCACACTGAAACAGACAATTAAACCTGGTTTCGATCAATATTTTAGAGGATAACACCGGTTAGGTCTGGGTTAGGACTGGGTTATGCCCGCATCTGGCTCATGATTATGCCTTCTTCGCATACCTGTTGGCCAGATCCTGGGTTTTTTCGGGTTTGAATCACGTAGTAATGTGGTACCACACTGAAACAGTCAATTAAACCTGGCTTCGATCAATATTTTAGAGGATAACACCGGTTAGGTCTGGGTTAGGACTGGGTTATGCCCGCATCTGGCTCTTGATTTTGACTTTTCCGCATACTTGTTGGCCAGATCCTTGGTTTTCCCTGGTTTGAATCACGTAGTAACGTGATACCGCACTGAAACAGTCAATTAAACCTGGTTTCGATCAATATTTTAGAGGATAACACCGGTTAGGTCTGGGTTAGGACTGGGTTATGCCCGCATCTGGCTCATGATTTTGCCTTCTTCGCATACTTGTTGGCCAGATCCTGGGTTTTTTCGGGTTTGAATCACGTAGTAATGTGGTACCACACTTAAACAGACAATTAAACCTGGTTTCGATCCACATTTTAGAGGATAACACCGGCTAGGTCTGGGTTAGGACTGGGTTATGCCCGCATCTCGCTCATGATTCTGCCTTCATCGCATTCTTGTTCGCCAGAACCTGGGTTTTTTCGGGTTTGAATCACGTAGTAATGTGGTACCACACTGAAACAGTCAATTAAACCTGGTTTCGATCAATATTTTGGAGGATAACACCGGGTAGGTCTGGGTTAGGACTGGGTTATGCCCGCATCTGGCTCATGATTTTGCATTCTTCGCATACTTGTTGGCCAGATCCTGGGTTTTTTCTGGTTTGAATCACGTAGTAATGTGGTACCACACTGAAACAGACAATTAAACGAGGTTTCGATCAATATTTTAGAGGATAACACCGGTTAGGTCTGGGTTATGCCCGCATCTGGCTCTTGATTTTGACTTATCCGCATACTTGTTGGCCATATCCTTGGTTTTCCCTGGTTTGAATCACTTAGTAATGTGATACCGCACTGAAACAGTCAACTAAACCTGGTTTGGATCAATATTTTAGAGGATAACACCGGTTAGGTCTGGGATAGGTATGGGTTATGTCCACATCTGGCTCATGATTTTGCCTTCTTCGCATGCTTGTTGGCCAGATCCTGGGGTTTTTCGGGTTTGAATCACGTAGTAATGTGGTACCACACTGAAACAGTCAATTAAACCTGGTTTCGATCAATATTTTGGAGGATAACACCGGGTAGGTCTGGGTTAGGACTGGGTTATGCCCGCATCTGACACATGATTTTGCCTTCTTCGCATGCTCGTTGGCCAGATCCTGGGTTTTTTCGGGTTTGAATCACGTAGTAATGTGGTACCACACTGAAACAGACAATTAAACCTGGTTTCGATCAATATTTTAGAGGATAACACCGGTTAGGTCTGGGTTAGGACTGGGTTATGCCCGCATCTGGCTCATGATTTTGCCTTCTTCGCATACTTGTTGGCCAGATCCTGGGTTTTTTCGGGTTTGAATCACGTAGTAACGTGGTACCACACTGAAACAGTCAATTAAACCTGGCTTCGATCAATATTTTAGAGGATAACTCCGGTTAGGTCTGGGTTAGGACTGGGTTATGCCCGCATCTGGCTCATGATTTTGCCTTCTTCACATACTTGTTGGCCAGATCCTGGGTTTTTTCGGGTTTGAATCACGTAGTAATGTGGTACCACACTGAAACAGCCAATTAAACCTGGTTTCGATCAATATTTTAGAGGATAACACCGGTTAGGTCTGGGTTAGGTCTGGGTTATGCCCGCATCTGACACATGATTTTGCCTTCTTCGCATGCTTGTTGGCCAGATCCTGGGTTTTTGGGGTTTGAATCACGTAGTAATGTGGTACCACACAGTAACAGTCAATTAAACCTGGATTCGATCCACATTTTATAGGATAACACCGGTTAGGTCTGGGATAGGTATGGGTTATGTCCGCATCTGGCTCATGATTTTGCTTTCTTCGCATACTTGTTGGCCAGATCCTGGGTTTTTTCGGGTTTGAATCACGTAGTAATGTGGTACCAGACTGAAACAGTCAATTAAACCTGGTTTCGATCCACATATCAGAGGATAACACCGGTTAGGTCTGGGTTATGTCTGGGTTATGCCCGCATCTCGCTCATGATTCTGCCTTCATCGCATTCTCGTTCGCCAGAACCTGGGTTTTTTCGGGTTTCAATCACGTAGTAATGTGGTACCACACAGTAACAGTCAATTAAACCTGGATTCGATCCACATTTTATAGGATAACACCGGTTAGGTCTGGGATAGGTATGGGTTATGTCCACATCTGGCTCATGATTTTGCCTTCTTCGCATGCTTGTTGGCCAGATCCTGGGGTTTTTCGGATTTGAATCACGTAGTAATGTGGTACCACACTGAAACAGACAATTAAATCTGGTTTCGATCCACATTTTAGAGGATAACACCGATTAGGTCTGGGTTATGCCCGCATCTGGCTCATGATTTTGCCTTCTTCGCATACTTGTTGGCCAGATCCTGGGTTTTTGGGGTTTGAATCACGTAGTAATGTGGTACCACACAGTAACAGACAATAATACCTGGATTCGATCCACATTTTATAGGATAACACCGGTTAGGTCTGGGATAGGCATGGGTTATGTCCGCATCTGGCTCATGATTTTGCTTTCTTCGCATACTTGTTGGCCAGATCCTGGGTTTTTTCGTGTTTGAATCACGTAGTAATGTGGTACCACACTGAAACAGTCAACTAAACCTGGTTCCGATCCACATTCTAGGGGATAACACCAGTTAGGTCTGGGTTAGATCTGGGTTATGCCCGCATCTCGCTCATGATTCTGCCTTCATCGCATTCTTGTTCGCCAGAACCTGGGTTTTTTCGGGTTTGAATCACGTAGTAATGTGGTACCACACTGAAACAGTCAATTAAACCTGGTTTCGATCAATATTTTAGAGGATAACACCGGTTAGGTCTGGGTTAGGACTGGGTTATGCCCGCATCTGACACATGATTTTGCCTTCTTCGCATGCTTGTTGGCCAGATTCTGGGTTTTTGGGGTTTGAATCACGTAGTAATGTGTTACCACACAGTAACAGACAATTAAACCTGGTTTCGATCCACATTTTAGAGGATAACACCGGTTAGGTCTGGGTTAGGTCTGGGTTATGCCCGCACATCGCTCATGATTCTGCCTTCATCGCATTCTTGTTCGCCAGAACCTGGGTTTTTTCGGGTTTGAATCACGTAGTAATGTGGTACCACTCTGAAACAGTCAATTAAACCTGGTTTCGATCCACATTTTAGAAGATAACACCGGTTTGGTCTGGGTTAGATCTGGGTTATGCCCGCATCTCGCTCATGATTCTGCCTTCATCGCATTCTTGTTCGCCAGAACCTGGGTTTTTTCGGGTTTGAATCACGTAGTAATGTGGTACCACACTGAAACAGTCAATTAAACCTGGTTTCGATCAATATTTTAGAGGATAACACCGGTTAGGCCTGGGTTAGGACTGGGTTATGCCCGCATCTGGCTCATGATTTTGCCTTCTTCGCATACTTGTTGGCCAGATCCTGGGTTTTTTCGGGTTTGAATCACGTAGTAATGTGGTACCACACTGAAACAGACAATTAAACCTGGTTTCGATCAATATTTTAGAGGATAACACCGGTTAGGTCTGGGTTAGGACTGGGTTATGCCCGCATCTGGCTCATGATTTTGCCTTCTTCGCATACTTGTTGGCCAGATCCTGGGTTTTTTCGGGTTTGAATCACGTAGTAATGTGGTACCACACTGAAACAGACAATTAAACCTGGTTTCGATCAATATTTTAGAGGATAACACCGGTTAGGTCTGGGTTAGGACTGGGTCATGTCCACATCTGGCTCATGATTTTGCCTTCTTCGCATGCTTGTTGGCCAGATCCTGGGTTTTTTCGGGTTTGAATCACGTAGTAATGTGGTACCACACTGAAACAGTCAATTAAACCTGGTTTCGATCAATATTTTAGAGGATAACACCGGTTAGGTCTGGGTTAGGACTGGGTTATGCCCGCATCTGACACATGATTTTGCCTTCTTCGCATGCTTGTTGGCCAGATCCTGGGTTTTTGGGGTTTGAATCACGTAGTAATGTGGTACCACACAGTAACAGTCAATTAAACCTGGATTCGATCCACATTTTATAGGATAACACCGGTTAGGTCTGGGATAGGTATGGGTTATGTCCGCATCTGGCTCATGATTTTGCTTTCTTCGCATACTTGTTGGCCAGATCCTGGGTTTTTTCGGGTTTGAATCACGTAGTAATGTGGTACCAGACTGAAACAGTCAATTAAACCTGGTTTCGATCCACATATTAGAGGATAACACCGGTTAGGTCTGGGTTATGTCTGGGTTATGCCCGCATCTCGCTCATGATTCTGCCTTCATCGCATTCTCGTTCGCCAGAACCTGGGTTTTTTCGGGTTTCAATCACGTAGTAATGTGGTACCACACAGTAACAGTCAATTAAACCTGGATTCGATCCACATTTTATAGGATAACACCGGTTAGGTCTGGGATAGGTATGGGTTATGTCCACATCTGGCTCATGATTTTGCCTTCTTCGCATGCTTGTTGGCCAGATCCTGGGGTTTTTCGGGTTTGAATCACGTAGTAATGTGGTACCACACTGAAACAGACAATTAAATCTGGTTTCGATCCACATTTTAGAGGATAACACCGATTAGGTCTGGGTTATGCCCGCATCTGGCTCATGATTTTGCCTTCTTCGCATACTTGTTGGCCAGATCCTGGGTTTTTTCGGGTTTGAATCACGTAGTAATGTGGTACCAGACTGAAACAGTCAATTAAACCTGGTTTCGATCCACATATTAGAGGATAACACCGGTTAGGTCTGGGTTATGTCTGGGTTATGCCCGCATCTCGCTCATGATTCTGCCTTCATCGCATTCTCGTTCGCCAGAACCTGGGTTTTTTCGGGTTTCAATCACGTAGTAATGTGGTACCACACAGTAACAGTCAATTAAACCTGGATTCGATCCACATTTTATAGGATAACACCGGTTAGGTCTGGGATAGGTATGGGTTATGTCCACATCTGGCTCATGATTTTGCCTTCTTCGCATGCTTGTTGGCCAGATCCTGGGGTTTTTCGGGTTTGAATCACGTAGTAATGTGGTACCACACAGTAACAGTCAATTAAACCTGGATTCGATCCACATTTTATAGGATAACACCGGTTAGGTCTGGGATAGGTATGGGTTATGTCCACATCTGGCTCATGATTTTGCCTTCTTCGCATGCTTGTTGGCCAGATCCTGGGGTTTTTCGGGTTTGAATCACGTAGTAATGTGGTACCACACTGAAACAGACAATTAAATCTGGTTTCGATCCACATTTTAGAGGATAACACCGATTAGGTCTGGGTTATGCCCGCATCTCGCTCATGATTCTGCCTTCATCGCATTCTTGTTCGCCAGAACCTGGGTTTTTTCGGGTTTGAATCACGTAGTAATGTGGTACCACACTGAAACAGTCAATTAAACCTGGTTTCGATCCACATTTTAGAGGATAACACCGGTTAGGTCTGGGTTATGCCCGCATCTGGCTCTTGATTTTGACTTTTCCGCATACTTGTGGGCCAGATCCTTGTTTTTCCCTGGTTTGAATCACGTAGTAATGTGATACCGCACTGAAACAGTCAATTAAACCTGGCTTCGATCAATATTTTAGAGGATAACACCGGTTAGGTCTGGGTTAGGACTGGGTTATGCCCGCACCTGGCTCATGATTTTGCCTTCTTCGCATACTTGTTGGCCAGATCCTGGGTTTTTTCGGGTTTGAATCACGTAGTAATGTGGTACCACACTGATACAGACAATTAAACCTGGTTTCGATCAATATTTTAGAGGATAACACCGGTTAGGTCTGGGTTAGGTCTGGGTTATGCCCGCATCTCGCTCATGATTCTGCCTTCATCGCATTCTTGTTCACCAGAACCTGGGTTTTTTCGGGTTTGAATCACGTAGTAATGTGGTACCACACTGAAACAGTCAATTAAACCTGGTTTCGATCAATATTTTAGAGGATAACACCGGTTAGGTCTGGGTTAGGACTGGGTTATGCCCGCATCTGACACATGATTTTGCCTTCTTCGCATGCTTGTTGGCCAGATTCTGGGTTTTTGGGGTTTGAATCACGTAGTAATGTGTTACCACACAGTAACAGACAATTAAACCTGGTTTCGATCCACATTTTAGAGGATAGCACCGGTTAGGTCTGGGTTAGGTCTGGGTTATGCCCGCACATCGCTCATGATTCTGCCTTCATCGCATTCTTGTTCGCCAGAACCTGGGTTTTTTCGGGTTTGAATCACGTAGTAATTTGGTACCACTCTGAAACAGTCAATTAAACCTGGTTTCGATCCACATTTTAGAAGAT
Organism: Colletes latitarsis; assembly: GCF_051014445.1. Lineage (NCBI taxonomy): Eukaryota > Metazoa > Arthropoda > Insecta > Hymenoptera > Colletidae > Colletes > Colletes latitarsis. Next base: position 10,427,897 of record NC_135147.1, read on the forward strand.
AACACCGCTTTGGTCTGGGTTAGATCTGGGTTATGCCCGCATCTCGCTCATGATTCTGCCTTCATCGCATTCTTGTTCGCCAGAACCTGGGTTTTTTCGGGTTTGAATCACGTAGTAATGTGGTACCACACTGAAACAGTCAATTAAACCTGGTTTCGATCAATATTTTAGAGGATAACACCGGTTAGGCCTGGGTTAGGACTGGGTTATGCCCGCATCTGGCTCATGATTTTGCCTTCTTCGCATACTTGTTGGCCAGATCCTGGGTTTTTTCGGGTTTGAATCACGTAGTAATGTGGTACCACACTGAAACAGACAATTAAACCTGGTTTCGATCAATATTTTAGAGGATAACACCGGTTAGGTCTGGGTTAGGACTGGGTTATGCCCGCATCTGGCTCATGATTTTGCCTTCTTCGCATACCTGTTGGCCAGATCCTGGGTTTTTTCGGGTTTGAATCACGTAGTAATGTGGTACCACACTGAAACAGTCAATTAAACCTGGCTTCGATCAATATTTTAGAGGATAACACCGGTTAGGTCTGGGTTAGGACTGGGTTATGCCCGCATCTGGCTCTTGATTTTGACTTTTCCGCATACTTGTTGGCCAGATCCTTGGTTTTCCCTGGTTTGAATCACGTAGTAACGTGATACCGCACTGAAACAGTCAATTAAACCTGGTTTCGATCAATATTTTAGAGGATAACACCGGTTAGGTCTGGGTTAGGACTGGGTTATGCCCGCATCTGGCTCATGATTTTGCCTTCTTCGCATACTTGTTGGCCAGATCCTGGGTTTTTTCGGGTTTGAATCACGTAGTAATGTGGTACCACACTTAAACAGACAATTAAACCTGGTTTCGATCCACATTTTAGAGGATAACACCGGCTAGGTCTGGGTTAGGACTGGGTTATGCCCGCATCTCGCTCATGATTCTGCCTTCATCGCATTCTTGTTCGCCAGAACCTGGGTTTTTTCGGGTTTCAATCACGTAGTAATGTGGTACCACACAGTAACAGTCAATTAAACCTGGATTCGATCCACATTTTATAGGATAACACCGGTTAGGTCTGGGATAGGTATGGGTTATGTCCACATCTGGCTCATGATTTTGCCTTCTTCGCATGCTTGTTGGCCAGATCCTGGGGTTTTTCGGATTTGAATCACGTAGTAATGTGGTACCACACTGAAACAGACAATTAAATCTGGTTTCGATCCACATTTTAGAGGATAACACCGATTAGGTCTGGGTTATGCCCGCATCTGGCTCATGATTTTGCCTTCTTCGCATACTTGTTGGCCAGATCCTGGGTTTTTGGGGTTTGAATCACGGAGTAATGTGGTACCACACAGTAACAGACAATAATACCTGGATTCGATCCACATTTTATAGGATAACACCGGTTAGGTCTGGGATAGGCATGGGTTATGTCCGCATCTGGCTCATGATTTTGCTTTCTTCGCATACTTGTTGGCCAGATCCTGGGTTTTTTCGTGTTTGAATCACGTAGTAATGTGGTACCACACTGAAACAGTCAACTAAACCTGGTTCCGATCCACATTCTAGGGGATAACACCAGTTAGGTCTGGGTTAGATCTGGGTTATGCCCGCATCTCGCTCATGATTCTGCCTTCATCGCATTCTTGTTCGCCAGAACCTGGGTTTTTTCGGGTTTGAATCACGTAGTAATGTGGTACCACACTGAAACAGTCAATTAAACCTGGTTTCGATCCACATTTTAGAGGATAACACCGGTTAGGTCTGGGTTATGCCCGCATCTGGCTCTTGATTTTGACTTTTCCGCATACTTGTGGGCCAGATCCTTGTTTTTCCCTGGTTTGAATCACGTAGTAATGTGATACCGCACTGAAACAGTCAATTAAACCTGGCTTCGATCAATATTTTAGAGGATAACACCGGTTACGTCTGGGTTAGGACTGGGTTATGCCCGCACCTGGCTCATGATTTTGCCTTCTTCGCATACTTGTTGGCCAGATCCTGGGTTTTCTCGGGTTTGAATCACGTAGTAATGTGGTACCACACTGATACAGACAATTAAACCTGGTTTCGATCAATATTTTAGAGGATTACACCGGTTAGGTCTGGGTTAGGTCTGGGTTATGCCCGCATCTCGCTCATGATTCTGCCTTCATCGCATTCTTGTTCACCAGAACCTGGGTTTTTTCGGGTTTGAATCACGTAGTAATGTGGTACCACACTGAAACAGTCAATTAAACCTGGTTTCGATCAATATTTTAGAGGATAACACCGGTTAGGTCTGGGTTAGGACTGGGTTATGCCCGCATCTGACACATGATTTTGCCTTCTTCGCATGCTTGTTGGCCAGATTCTGGGTTTTTGGGGTTTGAATCACGTAGTAATGTGTTACCACACAGTAACAGACAATTAAACCTGGTTTCGATCCACATTTTAGAGGATAACACCGGTTAGGTCTGGGTTAGGTCTGGGTTATGCCCGCACATCGCTCATGATTCTGCCTTCATCGCATTCTTGTTCGCCAGAACCTGGGTTTTTTCGGGTTTGAATCACGTAGTAATGTGGTACCACTCTGAAACAGTCAATTAAACCTGGTTTCGATCCACATTTTAGAAGATAACACCGGTTTGGTCTGGGTTAGATCTGGGTTATGCCCGCATCTCGCTCATGATTCTGCCTTCATCGCATTCTTGTTCGCCAGAACCTGGGTTTTTTCGGGTTTGAATCACGTAGTAATGTGGTACCACACTGAAACAGTCAATTAAACCTGGTTTCGATCAATATTTTAGAGGATAACACCGGTTAGGCCTGGGTTAGGACTGGGTTATGCCCGCATCTGGCTCATGATTTTGCCTTCTTCGCATACTTGTTGGCCAGATCCTGGGTTTTTTCGGGTTTGAATCACGTAGTAATGTGGTACCAGACTGAAACAGTCAATTAAACCTGGTTTCGATCCACATATTAGAGGATAACACCGGTTAGGTCTGGGTTATGTCTGGGTTATGCCCGCATCTCGCTCATGATTCTGCCTTCATCGCATTCTTGTTCGCCAGAACCTGGGTTTTTTCGGGTTTGAATCACGTAGTAATGTGGTACCACTCTGAAACAGTCAATTAAACCTGGTTTCGATCCACATTTTAGAAGATAACACCGGTTTGGTCTGGGTTAGATCTGGGTTATGCCCGCATCTGGCTCATGATTTTGCCTTCTTCGCATACTTGTTGGCCAGATCCTGGGTTTTTTCGGGTTTGAATCACGTAGTAATGTGGTACCACACAGTAACAGTCAATTAAACCTGGATTCGATCCACATTTTATAGGATAACACCGGTTAGGTCTGGGATAGGTATGGGTTATGTCCGCATCTGGCTCATGATTTTGCTTTCTTCGCATACTTGTTGGCCAGATCCTGGGTTTTTTCGGGTTTGAATCACGTAGTAATGTGGTACCAGACTGAAACAGTCAATTAAACCTGGTTTCGATCCACATATTAGAGGATAACACCGGTTAGGTCTGGGTTATGTCTGGGTTATGCCCGCATCTCGCTCATGATTCTGCCTTCATCGCATTCTCGTTCGCCAGAACCTGGGTTTTTTCGGGTTTCAATCACGTAGTAATGTGGTACCACACAGTAACAGTCAATTAAACCTGGATTCGATCCACATTTTATAGGATAACACCGGTTAGGTCTGGGATAGGTATGGGTTATGTCCACATCTGGCTCATGATTTTGCCTTCTTCGCATGCTTGTTGGCCAGATCCTGGGGTTTTTCGGGTTTGAATCACGTAGTAATGTGGTACCACACTGAAACAGACAATTAAATCTGGTTTCGATCCACATTTTAGAGGATAACACCGATTAGGTCTGGGTTATGCCCGCATCTGGCTCATGATTTTGCCTTCTTCGCATACTTGTTGGCCAGATCCTGGGTTTTTGGGGTTTGAATCACGTAGTAATGTGGTACCACACAGTAACAGACAATAAAACCTGGATTCGATCCACATTTTATAGGATAACACCGGTTAGGTCTGGGATAGGCATGGGTTATGTCCGCATCTGGCTCATGATTTTGCTTTCTTCGCATACTTGTTGGCCAGATCCTGGGTTTTTTCGTGTTTGAATCACGTAGTAATGTGGTACCACACTGAAACAGTCAATTAAACCTGGTTCCGATCCACATTCTAGGGGATAACACCAGTTAGGTCTGGGTTAGATCTGGGTTATGCCCGCATCTCGCTCATGATTCTGCCTTCATCGCATTCTTGTTCGCCAGAACCTGGGTTTTTTCGGGTTTGAATCACGTAGTAATGTGGTACCACACTGAAACAGTCAATTAAACCTGGTTTCGATCCACATTTTAGAGGATAACACCGGTTAGGTCTGGGTTATGCCCGCATCTGGCTCTTGATTTTGACTTTTCCGCATACTTGTGGGCCAGATCCTTGTTTTTCCCTGGTTTGAATCACGTAGTAATGTGATACCGCACTGAAACAGTCAATTAAACCTGGCTTCGATCAATATTTTAGAGGATAACACCGGTTAGGTCTGGGTTAGGACTGGGTTATGCCCGCACCTGGCTCATGATTTTGCCTTCTTCGCATACTTGTTGGCCAGATCCTGGGTTTTTTCGGGTTTGAATCACGTAGTAATGTGGTACCACACTGATACAGACAATTAAACCTGGTTTCGATCAATATTTTAGAGGATAACACCGGTTAGGTCTGGGTTAGGTCTGGGTTATGCCCGCATCTCGCTCATGATTCTGCCTTCATCGCATTCTTGTTCTCCAGAACCTGGGTTTTTTCGGGTTTGAATCACGTAGTAATGTGGTACCACACTGAAACAGTCAATTAAACCTGGTTTCGATCAATATTTTAGAGGATAACACCGGTTAGGTCTGGGTTAGGACTGGGTTATGCCCGCATCTGACACATGATTTTGCCTTCTTCGCATGCTTGTTGGCCAGATTCTGGGTTTTTGGGGTTTGAATCACGTAGTAATGTGTTACCACACAGTAACAGACAATTAAACCTGGTTTCGATCCACATTTTAGAGGATAGCACCGGTTAGGTCTGGGTTAGGTCTGGGTTATGCCCGCACATCGCTCATGATTCTGCCTTCATCGCATTCTTGTTCGCCAGAACCTGGGTTTTTTCGGGTTTGAATCACGTAGTAATGTGGTACCACTCTGAAACAGTCAATTAAACCTGGTTTCGATCCACATTTTAGAAGATAACACCGGTTTGGTCTGGGTTAGATCTGGGTTATGCCCGCATCTCGCTCATGATTCTGCCTTCATCGCATTCTTGTTCGCCAGAACCTGGGTTTTTTCGGGTTTGAATCACGTAGTAATGTGGTACCACACTGAAACAGTCAATTAAACCTGGTTTCGATCAATATTTTAGAGGATAACACCGGTTAGGCCTGGGTTAGGACTGGGTTATGCCCGCATCTGGCTCATGATTTTGCCTTCTTCGCATACTTGTTGGCCAGATCCTGGGTTTTTTCGGGTTTGAATCACGTAGTAATGTGGTACCACACTGAAACAGACAATTAAACCTGGTTTCGATCAATATTTTAGAGGATAACACCGCTTAGGTCTGGGTTAGGACTGGGTTATGCCCGCATCTGGCTCATGATTTTGCCTTCTTCGCATACCTGTTGGCCAGATCCTGGGTTTTTTCGGGTTTGAATCACGTAGTAATGTGGTACCACACTGAAACAGTCAATTAAACCTGGCTTCGATCAATATTTTAGAGGATAACACCGGTTAGGTCTGGGTTAGGACTGGGTTATGCCCGCATCTGGCTCTTGATTTTGACTTTTCCGCATACTTGTTGGCCAGATCCTTGGTTTTCCCTGGTTTGAATCACGTAGTAACGTGATACCGCACTGAAACAGTCAATTAAACCTGGTTTCGATCAATATTTTAGAGGATAACACCGGTTAGGTCTGGGTTAGGACTGGGTTATGCCCGCATCTGGCTCATGATTTTGCCTTCTTCGCATACTTGTTGGCCAGATCCTGGGTTTTTTCGGGTTTGAATCACGTAGTAATGTGGTACCACACTTAAACAGACAATTAAACCTGGTTTCGATCCACATTTTAGAGGATAACACCGGCTAGGTCTGGGTTAGGACTGGGTTATGCCCGCATCTCGCTCATGATTCTGCCTTCATCGCATTCTTGTTCGCCAGAACCTGGGTTTTTTCGGGTTTGAATCACGTAGTAATGTGGTACCACACTGAAACAGTCAATTAAACCTGGTTTCGATCAATATTTTGGAGGATAACACCGGGTAGGTCTGGGTTAGGACTGGGTTATGCCCGCATCTGGCTCATGATTTTGCATTCTTCGCATACTTGTTGGCCAGATCCTGGGTTTTTTCTGGTTTGAATCACGTAGTAATGTGGTACCACACTGAAACAGACAATTAAACGAGGTTTCGATCAATATTTTAGAGGATAACACCGGTTAGGTCTGGGTTATGCCCGCATCTGGCTCTTGATTTTGACTTATCCGCATACTTGTTGGCCATATCCTTGGTTTTCCCTGGTTTGAATCACGTAGTAATGTGATACCGCACTGAAACAGTCAACTAAACCTGGTTTGGATCAATATTTTAGAGGATAACACCGGTTAGGTCTGGGATAGGTATGGGTTATGTCCACATCTGGCTCATGATTTTGCCTTCTTCGCATGCTTGTTGGCCAGATCCTGGGGTTTTTCGGGTTTGAATCACGTAGTAATGTGGTACCACACTGAAACAGTCAATTAAACCTGGTTTCGATCAATATTTTGGAGGATAACACCGGGTAGGTCTGGGTTAGGACTGGGTTATGCCCGCATCTGACACATGATTTTGCCTTCTTCGCATGCTCGTTGGCCAGATCCTGGGTTTTTTCGGGTTTGAATCACGTAGTAATGTGGTACCACACTGAAACAGACAATTAAACCTGGTTTCGATCAATATTTTAGAGGATAACACCGGTTAGGTCTGGGTTAGGACTGGGTTATGCCCGCATCTGGCTCATGATTTTGCCTTCTTCGCATACTTGTTGGCCAGATCCTGGGTTTTTTCGGGTTTGAATCACGTAGTAACGTGGTACCACACTGAAACAGTCAATTAAACCTGGCTTCGATCAATATTTTAGAGGATAACTCCGGTTAGGTCTGGGTTAGGACTGGGTTATGCCCGCATCTGGCTCATGATTTTGCCTTCTTCACATACTTGTTGGCCAGATCCTGGGTTTTTTCGGGTTTGAATCACGTAGTAATGTGGTACCACACTGAAACAGACAATTAAACCTGGTTTCGATCAATATTTTAGAGGATAACACCGGTTAGGTCTGGGTTAGGTCTGGGTTATGCCCGCATCTCGCTCATGATTCTGCCTTCATCGCATTCTTGTTCGCCAGAACCTGGGTTTTTTCGGGTTTGAATCACGTAGTAATGTGGTACCACACTGAAACAGTCAATTAAACCTGGTTTCGATCAATATTTTAGAGGATAACACCGGTTAGGTCTGGGTTAGGACTGGGTTATGCCCGCATCTGACACATGATTTTGCCTTCTTCGCATGCTTGTTGGCCAGATCCTGGGTTTTTGGGGTTTGAATCACGTAGTAATGTGGTACCACACAGTAACAGTCAATTAAACCTGGATTCGATCCACATTTTATAGGATAACACCGGTTAGGTCTGGGATAGGTATGGGTTATGTCCGCATCTGGCTCATGATTTTGCTTTCTTCGCATACTTGTTGGCCAGATCCTGGGTTTTTTCGGGTTTGAATCACGTAGTAATGTGGTACCAGACTGAAACAGTCAATTAAACCTGGTTTCGATCCACATATCAGAGGATAACACCGGTTAGGTCTGGGTTATGTCTGGGTTATGCCCGCATCTCGCTCATGATTCTGCCTTCATCGCATTCTCGTTCGCCAGAACCTGGGTTTTTTCGGGTTTCAATCACGTAGTAATGTGGTACCACACAGTAACAGTCAATTAAACCTGGATTCGATCCACATTTTATAGGATAACACCGGTTAGGTCTGGGATAGGTATGGGTTATGTCCACATCTGGCTCATGATTTTGCCTTCTTCGCATGCTTGTTGGCCAGATCCTGGGGTTTTTCGGATTTGAATCACGTAGTAATGTGGTACCACACTGAAACAGACAATTAAATCTGGTTTCGATCCACATTTTAGAGGATAACACCGATTAGGTCTGGGTTATGCCCGCATCTGGCTCATGATTTTGCCTTCTTCGCATACTTGTTGGCCAGATCCTGGGTTTTTGGGGTTTGAATCACGTAGTAATGTGGTACCACACAGTAACAGACAATAATACCTGGATTCGATCCACATTTTATAGGATAACACCGGTTAGGTCTGGGATAGGCATGGGTTATGTCCGCATCTGGCTCATGATTTTGCTTTCTTCGCATACTTGTTGGCCAGATCCTGGGTTTTTTCGTGTTTGAATCACGTAGTAATGTGGTACCACACTGAAACAGTCAATTAAACCTGGTTCCGATCCACATTCTAGGGGATAACACCAGTTAGGTCTGGGTTAGATCTGGGTTATGCCCGCATCTCGCTCATGATTCTGCCTTCATCGCATTCTTGTTCGCCAGAACCTGGGTTTTTTCGGGTTTGAGTCACGTAGTAATGTGGTACCACACTGAAACAGTCAATTAAACCTGGTTTCGATCCACATTTTAGAGGATAACACCGGTTAGGTCTGGGTTATGCCCGCATCTGGCTCTTGATTTTGACTTTTCCGCATACTTGTGGGCCAGATCCTTGTTTTTCCCTGGTTTGAATCACGTAGTAATGTGATACCGCACTGAAACAGTCAATTAAACCTGGCTTCGATCAATATTTTAGAGGATAACACCGGTTAGGTCTGGGTTAGGACTGGGTTATGCCCGCACCTGGCTCATGATTTTGCCTTCTTCGCATACTTGTTGGCCAGATCCTGGGTTTTCTCGGGTTTGAATCACGTAGTAATGTGGTACCACACTGATACAGACAATTAAACCTGGTTTCGATCAATATTTTAGAGGATAACACCGGTTAGGTCTGGGTTAGGTCTGGGTTATGCCCGCATCTCGCTCATGATTCTGCCTTCATCGCATTCTTGTTCACCAGAACCTGGGTTTTTTCGGGTTTGAATCACGTAGTAATGTGGTACCACACTGAAACAGTCAATTAAACCTGGTTTCGATCAATATTTTAGAGGATAACACCGGTTAGGTCTGGGTTAGGACTGGGTTATGCCCGCATCTGACACATGATTTTGCCTTCTTCGCATGCTTGTTGGCCAGATTCTGGGTTTTTGGGGTTTGAATCACGTAGTAATGTGTTACCACACAGTAACAGACAATTAAACCTGGTTTCGATCCACATTTTAGAGGATAACACCGGTTAGGTCTGGGTTAGGTCTGGGTTATGCCCGCACATCGCTCATGATTCTGCCTTCATCGCATTCTTGTTCGCCAGAACCTGGGTTTTTTCGGGTTTGAATCACGTAGTAATGTGGTACCACTCTGAAACGGTCAATTAAACCTGGTTTCGATCCACATTTTAGAAGATAACACCGGTTTGGTCTGGGTTAGATCTGGGTTATGCCCGCATCTCGCTCATGATTCTGCCTTCATCGCATTCTTGTTCGCCAGAACCTGGGTTTTTTCGGGTTTGAATCACGTAGTAATGTGGTACCACACTGAAACAGTCAATTAAACCTGGTTTCGATCAATATTTTAGAGGATAACACCGGTTAGGCCTGGGTTAGGACTGGGTTATGCCCGCATCTGGCTCATGATTTTGCCTTCTTCGCATACTTGTTGGCCAGATCCTGGGTTTTTTCGGGTTTGAATCACGTAGTAATGTGGTACCACACTGAAACAGACAATTAAACCTGGTTTCGATCAATATTTTAGAGGATATCACCGGTTAGGTCTGGGTTAGGACTGGGTTATGCCCGCATCTGGCTCATGATTTTGCCTTCTTCGCATACCTGTTGGCCAGATCCTGGGTTTTTTCGGGTTTGAATCACGTAGTAATGTGGTACCACACTGAAACAGTCAATTAAACCTGGCTTCGATCAATATTTTAGAGGATAACACCGGTTAGGTCTGGGTTAGGACTGGGTTATGCCCGCATCTGGCTCTTGATTTTGACTTTTCCGCATACTTGTTGGCCAGATCCTTGGTTTTCCCTGGTTTGAATCACGTAGTAACGTGATACCGCACTGAAACAGTCAATTAAACCTGGTTTCGATCAATATTTTAGAGGATAACACCGGTTAGGTCTGGGTTAGGACTGGGTTATGCCCGCATCTGGCTCATGATTTTGCCTTCTTCGCATACTTGTTGGCCAGATCCTGGGTTTTTTCGGGTTTGAATCACGTAGTAATGTGGTACCACACTTAAACAGACAATTAACCCTGGTTTCGATCCACATTTTAGAGGATAACACCGGCTAGGTCTGGGTTAGGACTGGGTTATGCCCGCATCTCGCTCATGATTCTGCCTTCATCGCATTCTTGTTCGCCAGAACCTGGGTTTTTTCGGGTTTGAATCACGTAGTAATGTGGTACCACACTGAAACAGTCAATTAAACCTGGTTTCGATCAATATTTTGGAGGATAACACCGGGTAGGTCTGGGTTAGGACTGGGTTATGCCCGCATCTGGCTCATGATTTTGCCTTCTTCGCATACTTGTTGGCCAGATCCTGGGTTTTTTCTGGCTTGAATCACGTAGTAATGTGGTACCACACTGAAACAGACAATTAAACGAGGTTTCGATCAATATTTTAGAGGATAACACCGGTTAGGTCTGGGTTATGCCCGCATCTGGCTCTTGATTTTGACTTATCCGCATACTTGTTGGCCATATCCTTGGTTTTCCCTGGTTTGAATCACGTAGTAATGTGATACCGCACTGAAACAGTCAACTAAACCTGGTTTGGATCAATATTTTAGAGGATAACACCGGTTAGGTCTGGGATAGGTATGGGTTATGTCCACATCTGGCTCATGATTTTGCCTTCTTCGCATGCTTGTTGGCCAGATCCTGGGGTTTTTCGGGTTTGAATCACGTAGTAATGTGGTACCACACTGAAACAGTCAATTAAACCTGGTTTCGATCAATATTATGGAGGATAACACCGGGTAGGTCTGGGTTAGGACTGGGTTATGCCCGCATCTGACACATGATTTTGCCTTCTTCGCATGCTCGTTGGCCAGATCCTGGGTTTTTTCGGGTTTGAATCACGTAGTAATGTGGTACCACACTGAAACAGACAATTAAACCTGGTTTCGATCAATATTTTAGAGGATAACACCGGTTAGGTCTGGGTTAGGACTGGGTTATGCCCGCATCTGGCTCATGATTTTGCCTTCTTCGCATACTTGTTGGCCAGATCCTGGGTTTTTTCGGGTTTGAATCACGTAGTAATGTGGTACCACACTGAAACAGTCAATTAAACCTGGCTTCGATCAATATTTTAGAGGATAACTCCGGTTAGGTCTGGGTTAGGACTGGGTTATGCCCGCATCTGGCTCATGATTTTGCCTTCTTCACATACTTGTTGGCCAGATCCTGGGTTTTTTCGGGTTTGAATCACGTAGTAATGTGGTACCACACTGAAACAGACAATTAAACCTGGTTTCGATCAATATTTTAGAGGATAACACCGGTTAGGTCTGGGTTAGGACTGGGTTATGCCCGCATCTGGCTCATGATTTTGCCTTCTTCGCATACTTGTTGGCCAGATCCTGGGTTTTTTCGGGTTTGAATCACGTAGTAATGTGGTACCACACTGAAACAGACAATTAAACCTGGTTTCGATCAATATTTTAGAGGATAACACCGGTTAGGTCTGGGTTAGGTCTGGGTTATGCCCGCATCTCGCTCATGATTCTGCCTTCATCGCATTCTTGTTCGCCAGAACCTGGGTTTTTTCGGGTTTGAATCACGTAGTAATGTGGTACCACACTGAAACAGTCAATTAAACCTGGTTTCGATCAATATTTTAGAGGATAGCACCGGTTAGGTCTGGGTTAGGACTGGGTTATGCCCGCATCTGACACATGATTTTGCCTTCTTCGCATGCTTGTTGGCCAGATCCTGGGTTTTTGGGGTTTGAATCACGTAGTAATGTGGTACCACACAGTAACAGTCAATTAAACCTGGATTCGATCCACATTTTATAGGATAACACCGGTTAGGTCTGGGATAGGTATGGGTTATGTCCGCATCTGGCTCATGATTTTGCTTTCTTCGCATACTTGTTGGCCAGATCCTGGGTTTTTTCGTGTTTGAATCACGTAGTAATGTGGTACCAGACTGAAACAGTCAATTAAACCTGGTTTCGATCCACATATCAGAGGATAACACCGGTTAGGTCTGGGTTATGTCTGGGTTATGCCCGCATCTCGCTCATGATTCTGCCTTCATCGCATTCTCGTTCGCCAGAACCTGGGTTTTTTCGGGTTTCAATCACGTAGTAATGTGGTACCACACAGTAACAGTCAATTAAACCTGGATTCGATCCACATTTTATAGGATAACACCGGTTAGGTCTGGGATAGGTATGGGTTATGTCCACATCTGGCTCATGATTTTGCCTTCTTCGCATGCTTGTTGGCCAGATCCTGGGGTTTTTCGGATTTGAATCACGTAGTAATGTGGTACCACACTGAAACAGACAATTAAATCTGGTTTCGATCCACATTTTAGAGGATAACACCGATTAGGTCTGGGTTATGCCCGCATCTGGCTCATGATTTTGCCTTCTTCGCATACTTGTTGGCCAGATCCTGGGTTTTTGGGGTTTGAATCACGTAGTAATGTGGTACCACACAGTAACAGACAATAATACCTGGTTTCGATCCACATTTTAGAGGATAACACCGGTTAGGTCTGGGTTATGCCCGCATCTGGCTCTTGATTTTGACTTTTCCGCATACTTGTGGGCCAGATCCTTGTGTTTCCCTGGTTTGAATCACGTAGTAATGTGATACCGCACTGAAACAGTCAATTAAACCTGGCTTCGATCAATATTTTAGAGGATAACACCGGTTAGGTCTGGGTTAGGACTGGATTATGCCCGCACCTGGCTCATGGTTTTGCCTTCTTCGCATACTTGTTGGCCAGATCCTGGGTTTTTTCGGGTTTGAATCACGTAGTAATGTGGTACCACACTGAAACAGACAATTAAACCTGGTTTCGATCAATATTTTAGAGGATAACACCGGTTAGGTCTGGGTTAGGTCTGGGTTGTGCCCGCATCTCGCTCATGATTCTGCCTTCATCGCATTCTTGTTCGCCAGAACCTGGGTTTTTTCGGGTTTGAATCACGTAGTAATGTGGTACCACACTGAAACAGTCAATTAAACCAGGTTTCGATCAATATTTTAGAGGATAACACCGGTTAGGTCTGGATTAGGACTGGGTTATGCCCGCATCTGACACATGATTTTGCCTTCTTCGCATGCCTGTTGGCCAGATCCTGGGTTTTTTTTCTGGTTTGAATCACGTAGTAATGTGGTACCACACTGAAACAGACAATTAATCGAGGTTTCGATCAATATTTTAGAGGATAACACCGGTTAGGTCTGGGTTATGCCCGCCTCTGGTTCTTGATTTTGACTTTTCCGCATACTTGTTGGCCAGATCCTTGGTTTTCCCTGGTTTGAATCACGTAGTAATGTGATACAGCACTGAAACAGTCAATTAAACCTGGTTTCGATCAATATTTTAGAGGATAACACCGGTTAGGTCTGGGTTAGGACTGGGTTATGCCCGCATCTGGCTCATGATTTTGCCTTCTTCGCATACTTGTTGGCCAGATCCTGGGTTTTTTCGGGTTTGAATCACGTAGTAATGTGGTACCACATTGAAACAGTCAATTAAACCTGGTTTCGATCCACATTTTAGAGGATAACACCGGTTAGGTCTGGGTTAGGTCTGGGTTATGCCCGCATCTGGCACATGATTTTGTCTTCTTCGCATGCTTGTTGGCCAGATCCTGGGTTTTTTTCTGGTTTGAATCACGTAGTAATGTGGTACCACACTGAAGCAGACAATTAAACGAGGTTTCGATCAATATTTTAGAGGATAACACCGGTTAGGTCTGGGTTAGGACTGGGTTATGCCCGCATCTGACACATGATTTTGCCTTCTTCGCATGCTTGTTGGCCAGATTCTGGGTTTTTGGGGTTTGAATCACGTAGTAATGTGGTACCACACAGTAACAGTCAATTAAACCTGGATTCGATCCACATTTTATAGGATAACACCGGTTAGGTCTGGGATAGGTATGGGTTATGTCCACATCTGGCTCATGATTTTGCCTTCTTCGCATGCTTGTTGGCCAGATCCTGGGGTTTTTCGGATTTGAATCACGTAGTAATGTGGTACCACACTGAAACAGACAATTAAATCTGGTTTCGATCCACATTTTAGAGGATAACACCGATTAGGTCTGGGTTATGCCCGCATCTGGCTCATGATTTTGCCTTCTTCGCATACTTGTTGGCCAGATCCTGGGTTTTTGGGGTTTGAATCACGTAGTAATGTGGTACCACACAGTAACAGACAATAATACCTGGTTTCGATCCACATTTTAGAGGATAACACCGGTTAGGTCTGGGTTATGCCCGCATCTCGCTCATGATTCTGCCTTCATCGCATTCTTGTTCGCCAGAACCTGGGTTTTTTCGGGTTTGAATCACGTAGTAATGTGGTACCACACTGAAACAGTCAATTAAACCTGGTTTCGATCAATATTTTAGAGGATATCACCGGTTAGGTCTGGGTTAGGACTGGGTTATGCCCGCATCTGGCTCATGATTTTGCCTTCTTCGCATACCTGTTGGCCAGATCCTGGGTTTTTTCGGGTTTGAATCACGTAGTAATGTGGTACCACACTGAAACAGTCAATTAAACCTGGCTTCGATCAATATTTTAGAGGATAACACCGGTTAGGTCTGGGTTAGGACTGGGTTATGCCCGCATCTGGCTCTTGATTTTGACTTATCCGCATACTTGTTGGCCATATCCTTGGTTTTCCCTGGTTTGAATCACGTAGTAATGTGATACCGCACTGAAACAGTCAACTAAACCTGGTTTGGATCAATATTTTAGAGGATAACACCGGTTAGGTCTGGGATAGGTATGGGTTATGTCCACATCTGGCTCATGATTTTGCCTTCTTCGCATGCTTGTTGGCCAGATCCTGGGGTTTTTCGGGTTTGAATCACGTAGTAATGTGGTACCACACTGAAACAGTCAATTAAACCTGGTTTCGATCAATATTTTGGAGGATAACACCGGGTAGGTCTGGGTTAGGACTGGGTTATGCCCGCATCTGACACATGATTTTGCCTTCTTCGCATGCTCGTTGGCCAGATCCTGGGTTTTTTCGGGTTTGAATCACGTAGTAATGTGGTACCACACTGAAACAGACAATTAAACCTGGTTTCGATCAATATTTTAGAGGATAACACCGGTTAGGTCTGGGTTAGGACTGGGTTATGCCCGCATCTGGCTCATGATTTTGCCTTCTTCGCATACTTGTTGGCCAGATCCTGGGTTTTTTCGGGTTTGAATCACGTAGTAATGTGGTACCACACTGAAACAGTCAATTAAACCTGGCTTCGATCAATATTTTAGAGGATAACTCCGGTTAGGTCTGGGTTAGGACTGGGTTATGCCCGCATCTGGCTCATGATTTTGCCTTCTTCACATACTTGTTGGCCAGATCCTGGGTTTTTTCGGGTTTGAATCACGTAGTAATGTGGTACCACACTGAAACAGACAATTAAACCTGGTTTCGATCAATATTTTAGAGGATAACACCGGTTAGGTCTGGGTTAGGACTGGGTTATGCCCGCATCTGGCTCATGATTTTGCCTTCTTCGCATACTTGTTGGCCAGATCCTGGGTTTTTTCGGGTTTGAATCACGTAGTAATGTGGTACCACACTGAAACAGACAATTAAACCTGGTTTCGATCAATATTTTAGAGGATAACACCGGTTAGGTCTGGGTTAGGTCTGGGTTATGCCCGCATCTCGCTCATGATTCTGCCTTCATCGCATTCTTGTTCGCCAGAACCTGGGTTTTTTCGGGTTTGAATCACGTAGTAATGTGGTACCACACTGAAACAGTCAATTAAACCTGGTTTCGATCAATATTTTAGAGGATAGCACCGGTTAGGTCTGGGTTAGGACTGGGTTATGCCCGCATCTGACACATGATTTTGCCTTCTTCGCATGCTTGTTGGCCAGATCCTGGGTTTTTGGGGTTTGAATCACGTAGTAATGTGGTACCACACAGTAACAGTCAATTAAACCTGGATTCGATCCACATTTTATAGGATAACACCGGTTAGGTCTGGGATAGGTATGGGTTATGTCCGCATCTGGCTCATGATTTTGCTTTCTTCGCATACTTGTTGGCCAGATCCTGGGTTTTTTCGGGTTTGAATCACGTAGTAATGTGGTACCAGACTGAAACAGTCAATTAAACCTGGTTTCGATCCACATATCAGAGGATAACACCGGTTAGGTCTGGGTTATGTCTGGGTTATGCCCGCATCTCGCTCATGATTCTGCCTTCATCGCATTCTCGTTCGCCAGAACCTGGGTTTTTTCGGGTTTCAATCACGTAGTAATGTGGTACCACACAGTAACAGTCAATTAAACCTGGATTCGATCCACATTTTATAGGATAACACCGGTTAGGTCTGGGATAGGTATGGGTTATGTCCACATCTGGCTCATGATTTTGCCTTCTTCGCATGCTTGTTGGCCAGATCCTGGGGTTTTTCGGATTTGAATCACGTAGTAATGTGGTACCACACTGAAACAGACAATTAAATCTGGTTTCGATCCACATTTTAGAGGATAACACCGATTAGGTCTGGGTTATGCCCGCATCTGGCTCATGATTTTGCCTTCTTCGCATACTTGTTGGCCAGATCCTGGGTTTTTGGGGTTTGAATCACGTAGTAATGTGGTACCACACAGTAACAGACAATAATACCTGGTTTCGATCCACATTTTAGAGGATAACACCGGTTAGGTCTGGGTTATGCCCGCATCTGGCTCTTGATTTTGACTTTTCCGCATACTTGTGGGCCAGATCCTTGTGTTTCCCTGGTTTGAATCACGTAGTAATGTGATACCGCACTGAAACAGTCAATTAAACCTGGCTTCGATCAATATTTTAGAGGATAACACCGGTTAGGTCTGGGTTAGGACTGGATTATGCCCGCACCTGGCTCATGGTTTTGCCTTCTTCGCATACTTGTTGGCCAGATCCTGGGTTTTTTCGGGTTTGAATCACGTAGTAATGTGGTACCACACTGAAACAGACAATTAAACCTGGTTTCGATCAATATTTTAGAGGATAACACCGGTTAGGTCTGGGTTAGGTCTGGGTTGTGCCCGCATCTCGCTCATGATTCTGCCTTCATCGCATTCTTGTTCGCCAGAACCTGGGTTTTTTCGGGTTTGAATCACGTAGTAATGTGGTACCACACTGAAACAGTCAATTAAACCAGGTTTCGATCAATATTTTAGAGGATAACACCGGTTAGGTCTGGATTAGGACTGGGTTATGCCCGCATCTGACACATGATTTTGCCTTCTTCGCATGCCTGTTGGCCAGATCCTGGGTTTTTTTTCTGGTTTGAATCACGTAGTAATGTGGTACCACACTGAAACAGACAATTAATCGAGGTTTCGATCAATATTTTAGAGGATAACACCGGTTAGGTCTGGGTTATGCCCGCCTCTGGTTCTTGATTTTGACTTTTCCGCATACTTGTTGGCCAGATCCTTGGTTTTCCCTGGTTTGAATCACGTAGTAATGTGATACAGCACTGAAACAGTCAATTAAACCTGGTTTCGATCAATATTTTAGAGGATAACACCGGTTAGGTCTGGGTTAGGACTGGGTTATGCCCGCATCTGGCTCATGATTTTGCCTTCTTCGCATACTTGTTGGCCAGATCCTGGGTTTTTTCGGGTTTGAATCACGTAGTAATGTGGTACCACATTGAAACAGTCAATTAAACCTGGTTTCGATCCACATTTTAGAGGATAACACCGGTTAGGTCTGGGTTAGGTCTGGGTTATGCCCGCATCTGGCACATGATTTTGTCTTCTTCGCATGCTTGTTGGCCAGATCCTGGGTTTTTTTCTGGTTTGAATCACGTAGTAATGTGGTACCACACTGAAGCAGACAATTAAACGAGGTTTCGATCAATATTTTAGAGGATAACACCGGTTAGGTCTGGGTTAGGACTGGGTTATGCCCGCATCTGACACATGATTTTGCCTTCTTCGCATGCTTGTTGGCCAGATTCTGGGTTTTTGGGGTTTGAATCACGTAGTAATGTGGTACCACACAGTAACAGTCAATTAAACCTGGATTCGATCCACATTTTATAGGATAACACCGGTTAGGTCTGGGATAGGTATGGGTTATGTCCACATCTGGCTCATGATTTTGCCTTCTTCGCATGCTTGTTGGCCAGATCCTGGGGTTTTTCGGATTTGAATCACGTAGTAATGTGGTACCACACTGAAACAGACAATTAAATCTGGTTTCGATCCACATTTTAGAGGATAACACCGATTAGGTCTGGGTTATGCCCGCATCTGGCTCATGATTTTGCCTTCTTCGCATACTTGTTGGCCAGATCCTGGGTTTTTGGGGTTTGAATCACGTAGTAATGTGGTACCACACAGTAACAGACAATAATACCTGGTTTCGATCCACATTTTAGAGGATAACACCGGTTAGGTCTGGGTTATGCCCGCATCTCGCTCATGATTCTGCCTTCATCGCATTCTTGTTCGCCAGAACCTGGGTTTTTTCGGGTTTGAATCACGTAGTAATGTGGTACCACACTGAAACAGTCAATTAAACCTGGTTTCGATCAATATTTTAGAGGATATCACCGGTTAGGTCTGGGTTAGGACTGGGTTATGCCCGCATCTGGCTCATGATTTTGCCTTCTTCGCATACCTGTTGGCCAGATCCTGGGTTTTTTCGGGTTTGAATCACGTAGTAATGTGGTACCACACTGAAACAGTCAATTAAACCTGGCTTCGATCAATATTTTAGAGGATAACACCGGTTAGGTCTGGGTTAGGACTGGGTTATGCCCGCATCTGGCTCTTGATTTTGACTTATCCGCATACTTGTTGGCCATATCCTTGGTTTTCCCTGGTTTGAATCACGTAGTAATGTGATACCGCACTGAAACAGTCAACTAAACCTGGTTTGGATCAATATTTTAGAGGATAACACCGGTTAGGTCTGGGATAGGTATGGGTTATGTCCACATCTGGCTCATGATTTTGCCTTCTTCGCATGCTTGTTGGCCAGATCCTGGGGTTTTTCGGGTTTGAATCACGTAGTAATGTGGTACCACACTGAAACAGTCAATTAAACCTGGTTTCGATCAATATTTTGGAGGATAACACCGGGTAGGTCTGGGTTAGGACTGGGTTATGCCCGCATCTGACACATGATTTTGCCTTCTTCGCATGCTCGTTGGCCAGATCCTGGGTTTTTTCGGGTTTGAATCACGTAGTAATGTGGTACCACACTGAAACAGACAATTAAACCTGGTTTCGATCAATATTTTAGAGGATAACACCGGTTAGGTCTGGGTTAGGACTGGGTTATGCCCGCATCTGGCTCATGATTTTGCCTTCTTCGCATACTTGTTGGCCAGATCCTGGGTTTTTTCGGGTTTGAATCACGTAGTAATGTGGTACCACACTGAAACAGTCAATTAAACCTGGCTTCGATCAATATTTTAGAGGATAACTCCGGTTAGGTCTGGGTTAGGACTGGGTTATGCCCGCATCTGGCTCATGATTTTGCCTTCTTCACATACTTGTTGGCCAGATCCTGGGTTTTTTCGGGTTTGAATCACGTAGTAATGTGGTACCACACTGAAACAGACAATTAAACCTGGTTTCGATCAATATTTTAGAGGATAACACCGGTTAGGTCTGGGTTAGGACTGGGTTATGCCCGCATCTGGCTCATGATTTTGCCTTCTTCGCATACTTGTTGGCCAGATCCTGGGTTTTTTCGGGTTTGAATCACGTAGTAATGTGGTACCACACTGAAACAGACAATTAAACCTGGTTTCGATCAATATTTTAGAGGATAACACCGGTTAGGTCTGGGTTAGGTCTGGGTTATGCCCGCATCTCGCTCATGATTCTGCCTTCATCGCATTCTTGTTCGCCAGAACCTGGGTTTTTTCGGGTTTGAATCACGTAGTAATGTGGTACCACACTGAAACAGTCAATTAAACCTGGTTTCGATCAATATTTTAGAGGATAGCACCGGTTAGGTCTGGGTTAGGACTGGGTTATGCCCGCATCTGACACATGATTTTGCCTTCTTCGCATGCTTGTTGGCCAGATCCTGGGTTTTTGGGGTTTGAATCACGTAGTAATGTGGTACCACACAGTAACAGTCAATTAAACCTGGATTCGATCCACATTTTATAGGATAACACCGGTTAGGTCTGGGATAGGTATGGGTTATGTCCGCATCTGGCTCATGATTTTGCTTTCTTCGCATACTTGTTGGCCAGATCCTGGGTTTTTTCGGGTTTGAATCACGTAGTAATGTGGTACCAGACTGAAACAGTCAATTAAACCTGGTTTCGATCCACATATCAGAGGATAACACCGGTTAGGTCTGGGTTATGTCTGGGTTATGCCCGCATCTCGCTCATGATTCTGCCTTCATCGCATTCTCGTTCGCCAGAACCTGGGTTTTTTCGGGTTTCAATCACGTAGTAATGTGGTACCACACAGTAACAGTCAATTAAACCTGGATTCGATCCACATTTTATAGGATAACACCGGTTAGGTCTGGGATAGGTATGGGTTATGTCCACATCTGGCTCATGATTTTGCCTTCTTCGCATGCTTGTTGGCCAGATCCTGGGGTTTTTCGGATTTGAATCACGTAGTAATGTGGTACCACACTGAAACAGACAATTAAATCTGGTTTCGATCCACATTTTAGAGGATAACACCGATTAGGTCTGGGTTATGCCCGCATCTGGCTCATGATTTTGCCTTCTTCGCATACTTGTTGGCCAGATCCTGGGTTTTTGGGGTTTGAATCACGTAGTAATGTGGTACCACACAGTAACAGACAATAATACCTGGTTTCGATCCACATTTTAGAGGATAACACCGGTTAGGTCTGGGTTATGCCCGCATCTGGCTCTTGATTTTGACTTTTCCGCATACTTGTGGGCCAGATCCTTGTGTTTCCCTGGTTTGAATCACGTAGTAATGTGATACCGCACTGAAACAGTCAATTAAACCTGGCTTCGATCAATATTTTAGAGGATAACACCGGTTAGGTCTGGGTTAGGACTGGATTATGCCCGCACCTGGCTCATGGTTTTGCCTTCTTCGCATACTTGTTGGCCAGATCCTGGGTTTTTTCGGGTTTGAATCACGTAGTAATGTGGTACCACACTGAAACAGACAATTAAACCTGGTTTCGATCAATATTTTAGAGGATAACACCGGTTAGGTCTGGGTTAGGTCTGGGTTGTGCCCGCATCTCGCTCATGATTCTGCCTTCATCGCATTCTTGTTCGCCAGAACCTGGGTTTTTTCGGGTTTGAATCACGTAGTAATGTGGTACCACACTGAAACAGTCAATTAAACCAGGTTTCGATCAATATTTTAGAGGATAACACCGGTTAGGTCTGGATTAGGACTGGGTTATGCCCGCATCTGACACATGATTTTGCCTTCTTCGCATGCCTGTTGGCCAGATCCTGGGTTTTTTTTCTGGTTTGAATCACGTAGTAATGTGGTACCACACTGAAACAGACAATTAATCGAGGTTTCGATCAATATTTTAGAGGATAACACCGGTTAGGTCTGGGTTATGCCCGCCTCTGGTTCTTGATTTTGACTTTTCCGCATACTTGTTGGCCAGATCCTTGGTTTTCCCTGGTTTGAATCACGTAGTAATGTGATACAGCACTGAAACAGTCAATTAAACCTGGTTTCGATCAATATTTTAGAGGATAACACCGGTTAGGTCTGGGTTAGGACTGGGTTATGCCCGCATCTGGCTCATGATTTTGCCTTCTTCGCATACTTGTTGGCCAGATCCTGGGTTTTTTCGGGTTTGAATCACGTAGTAATGTGGTACCACATTGAAACAGTCAATTAAACCTGGTTTCGATCCACATTTTAGAGGATAACACCGGTTAGGTCTGGGTTAGGTCTGGGTTATGCCCGCATCTGGCACATGATTTTGTCTTCTTCGCATGCTTGTTGGCCAGATCCTGGGTTTTTTTCTGGTTTGAATCACGTAGTAATGTGGTACCACACTGAAGCAGACAATTAAACGAGGTTTCGATCAATATTTTAGAGGATAACACCGGTTAGGTCTGGGTTAGGACTGGGTTATGCCCGCATCTGACACATGATTTTGCCTTCTTCGCATGCTTGTTGGCCAGATTCTGGGTTTTTGGGGTTTGAATCACGTAGTAATGTGGTACCACACAGTAACAGACAATTAAACCTGGTTTCGATCCACATTTTAGAGGATAACACCGGTTAGGTCTGGGTTAGGACTGGGTTATGCCCGCACATCGCTCATGATTCTGCCTTCATCGCATTCTTGTTCGCCAGAACCTGGGTTTTTTCGGGTTTGAATCACGTAGTAATGTGGTACCACTCTGAAACAGTCAATTAAACCTGGTTTCGATCCACATTTTAGAAGATAACACCGGTTAGGTCTGGGTTAGATCTGGGTTATGCCCGCATCTCGCTCATGATTTTGCCTTCTTCGCATACTTGTTGGCCAGATCCTGGGTTTTTTCGGGTTTGAATCACGTAGTAATGTGGTACCACACTGAAACAGACAATTAAACGTGGTTTCGATCAATATTTTAGAGGATAACACCGGTTAGGTCTGGGTTAGGACTGGGTTATGCCCGCATCTGACACATGATTTTACCTTCTTCGCATGCTTGTTGGCCAGATCCTGGGTTTTTTCGGGTTTGAATCACGTAGTAATGTGGTACCACACTGAAACAGACAATTAAACCTGGTTTCGATCAATATTTTAGAGGATAACACCGGTTAGGTCTGGGTTAGGACTGGGTTATGCCCGCATCTGGCTCATGATTTTGCCTTCTTCGCATACTTGTTGGCCAGATCCTCGGTTTTTTCGGGTTTGAATCACGTAGTAATGTGGTACCACACTGAAACAGTCAATTAAACCTGGCTTCGATCAATATTTTAGAGGATAACACCGGTTAGGTCTGGGTTATGCCCGCATCTGGCTCTTGATTTTGACTTATCCGCATACTTGTTGGCCAGATCCTTGGTTTTCCCTGGTTTGAATCACGTAGTAATGTGATACCGCACTGAAACAGTCAATTAAACCTGGTTTGGATCAATATTTTAGAGGATAACACCGGTTAGGTCTGGGATAGGTATGGGTTATGTCCACATCTGGCTCATGATTTTGCCTTCTTCGCATGCTTGTTGGCCAGATCCTGGGGTTTTTCGGGTTTGAATCACGTAGTAATGTGGTACCACACTGAAACAGTCAATTAAACCTGGTTTCGATCAATATTTTGGAGGATAACACCGGGTAGGTCTGGGTTAGGACTGGGTTATGCCCGCATCTGACACATGATTTTGCCTTCTTCGCATGCTCGTTGGCCAGATCCTGGGTTTTTTCGGGTTTGAATCACGTAGTAATGTGGTAACACACTGAAACAGACAATTAAACCTGGTTTCGATCAATATTTTAGAGGATAACAACGGTTAGGTCTGGGTTAGGACTGGGTTATGCCCGCATCTGGCTCATGATTTTGCCTTCTTCGCATACTTGTTGGCCAGATCCTGGGTTTTTTCGGGTTTGAATCACGTAGTAATGTGGTACCACACTGAAACAGTCAATTAAACCTGGCTTCGATCAATATTTTAGAGGATAACACCGGTTAGGTCTGGGTTAGGACTGGGTTATGCCCGCATCTGACACATGATTTTGCCTTCTTCGCATGCTCGTTGGCCAGATCCTGGGTTTTTTCGGGTTTGAATCACGTAGTAATGTGGTAACACACTGAAACAGACAATTAAACCTGGTTTCGATCAATATTTTAGAGGATAACACCGGTTAGGTCTGGGTTAGGACTGGGTTATGCCCGCATCTGCCTCATGATTTTGCCTTCTTCGCATACTTGTTGGCCAGATCCTGGGTTTTTTCGGGTTTGAATCACGTAGTAATGTGGTACCACTCTGAAACAGTCAATTAAACCTGGTTTCGATCCACATTTTAGAAGATAACACCGGTTAGGTCTGGGTTAGATCTGGGTTATGCCCGCATCTCGCTCATGATTTTGCCTTCTTCGCATACTTGTTGGCCAGATCCTGGGTTTTTTCGGGTTTGAATCACGTAGTAATGTGGTACCACACTGAAACAGACAATTAAACCTGGTTTGGATCAATATTTTAGAGGATAACACCGGTTAGGTCTGGGTTAGGACTGGGTTATGCCCGCATCTGACACATGATTTTACCTTCTTCGCATGCTTGTTGGCCAGATCCTGGGTTTTTTCGGGTTTGAATCACGTAGTAATGTGGTACCACACTGAAACAGACAATTAAACCTGGTTTCGATCAATATTTTAGAGGATAACACCGGTTAGGTCTGGGTTAGGACTGGGTTATGCCCGCATCTGGCTCATGATTTTGCCTTCTTCGCATACTTGTTGGCCAGATCCTCGGTTTTTTCGGGTTTGAATCACGCAGTAATGTGGTACCACACTGAAACAGTCAATTAAACCTGGCTTCGATCAATATTTTAGAGGATAACACCGGTTAGGTCTGGGTTATGCCCGCATATGGCTCTTGATTTTGACTTATCCGCATACTTGTTGGCCAGATCCTTGGTTTTCCCTGGTTTGAATCACGTAGTAATGTGATACCGCACTGAAACAGTCAATTAAACCTGGTTTGGATCAATATTTTAGAGGATAACACCGGTTAGGTCTGGGATAGGTATGGGTTATGTCCACATCTGGCTCATGATTTTGCCTTCTTCGCATGCTTGTTGGCCAGATCCTGGGGTTTTTCGGGTTTGAATCACGTAGTAATGTGGTACCACACTGAAACAGTCAATTAAACCTGGTTTCGATCAATATTTTGGAGGATAACACCGGGTAGGTCTGGGTTAGGACTGGGTTATGCCCGCATCTGACACATGATTTTGCCTTCTTCGCATGCTCGTTGGCCAGATCCTGGGTTTTTTCGGGTTTGAATCACGTAGTAATGTGGTAACACACTGAAACAGACAATTAAACCTGGTTTCGATCAATATTTTAGAGGATAACACCGGTTAGGTCTGGGTTAGGACTGGGTTATGCCCGCATCTGGCTCATGATTTTGCCTTCTTCGCATACTTGTTGGCCAGATCCTGGGTTTTTTCGGGTTTGAATCACGTAGTAATGTGGTACCACACTGAAACAGTCAATTAAACCTGGCTTCGATCAATATTTTAGAGGATAACACCGGTTAGGTCTGGGTTAGGACTGGG
Source organism: Colletes latitarsis (assembly GCF_051014445.1). Taxonomy (NCBI): domain Eukaryota; kingdom Metazoa; phylum Arthropoda; class Insecta; order Hymenoptera; family Colletidae; genus Colletes; species Colletes latitarsis. The sequence continues at coordinate 10,453,537 of NC_135147.1, forward strand.
TTATGCCCGCATCTGGCTCATGATTTTGCCTTCTTCACATACTTGTTGGCCAGATCCTGGGTTTTTTCGGGTTTGAATCACGTAGTAATGTGGTACCACACTGAAACAGACAATTAAACCTGGTTTCGATCAATATTTTAGAGGATAACACCGGTTAGGTCTGGGTTAGGACTGGGTTATGCCCGCATCTGGCTCATGATTTTGCCTTCTTCGCATACTTGTTGGCCAGATCCTGGGTTTTTTCGGGTTTGAATCACGTAGTAATGTGGTACCACACTGAAACAGACAATTAAACCTTGTTTCGATCAATATTTTAGAGGATAACACCGGTTAGGTCTGGGTTAGGTCTGGGTTATGCCCGCATCTCGCTCATGATTCTGCCTTCATCGCATTCTTGTTCGCCAGAACCTGGGTTTTTTCGGGTTTGAATCACGTAGTAATGTGGTACCACACTGAAACAGTCAATTAAACCTGGTTTCGATCAATATTTTAGAGGCTAACACCGGTTAGGTCTGGGTTAGGACTGGGTTATGCCCGCATCTGACACATGATTTTGCCTTCTTCGCATGCTTGTTGGCCAGATCCTGGGTTTTTGGGGTTTGAATCACGTAGTAATGTGGTACCACACTGTAACAGTCAATTAAACCTGGATTCGATCCACATTTTATAGGATAACACCGGTTAGGTCTGGGATAGGTATGGGTTATGTCCGCATCTGGCTCATGATTTTGCTTTCTTCGCATACTTGTTGGCCAGATCCTGGGTTTTTTCGGGTTTGAATCACGTAGTAATGTGGTACCAGACTGAAACAGTCAATTAAACCTGGTTTCGATCCACATATTAGAGGATAACACCGGTTAGGTCTGGTTTATGTCTGGGTTATGCCCGCATCTCGCTCATGATTCTGCCTTCATCGCATTCTCGTTCGCCAGAACCTGGGTTTTTTCGGGTTTCAAGCACGTAGTAATGTGGTACCACACATTAACAGTCAATTAAACCTGGATTCGATCCACATTTTATAGGATAACACCGGTTAGGTCTGGGGTAGGTATGGGTTATGTCCACATCTGGCTCATGATTGTGCCTTCTTCGCATGCTTGTTGGCCAGATCCTGGGGTTTTTCGGGTTTGAATCACGTAGTAATGTGGTACCACACTGAAACAGACAATTAAATCTGGTTTCGATCCACATTTTCGAGGATAACACCGATTAGGTCTGGGTTATGCCCGCATCTGGCTCATGATTTTGCCTTCTTCGCATACTTGTTGGCCAGATCCTGGGTTTTTGGGGTTTGAATCACGTAGTAATGTGGTACCACACAGTAACAGACAATAATACCTGGATTCGACCCACATTTTATAGGATAACACCGGTTAGGTCTGGGATAGGCATGGGTTATGCCCGCATCTGGCTCATGATTTTGCCTTCTTCGCATACTTGTTGGCCAGATCCTGGGTTTTTTCGGGTTTGAATCACGTAGTAATGTGGTACCACACTGAAACAGACAATTAAACCTTGTTTCGATCAATATTTTAGAGGATAACACCGGTTAGGTCTGGGTTAGGTCTGGGTTATGCCCGCATCTCGCTCATGATTCTGCCTTCATCGCATTCTTGTTCGCCAGAACCTGGGTTTTTTCGGGTTTGAATCACGTAGTAATGTGGTACCACACTGAAACAGTCAATTAAACCTGGTTTCGATCAATATTTTAGAGGATAACACCGGTTAGGTCTGGGTTAGGACTGGGTTATGCCCGCATCTGACACATGATTTTGCCTTCTTCGCATGCTTGTTGGCCAGATCCTGGGTTTTTGGGGTTTGAATCACGTAGTAATGTGGTACCACACTGTAACAGTCAATTAAACCTGGATTCGATCCACATTTTATAGGATAACACCGGTTAGGTCTGGGATAGGTATGGGTTATGTCCGCATCTGGCTCATGATTTTGCTTTCTTCGCATACTTGTTGGCCAGATCCTGGGTTTTTTCGGGTTTGAATCACGTAGTAATGTGGTACCAGACTGAAACAGTCAATTAAACCTGGTTTCGATCCACATATTAGAGGATAACACCGGTTAGGTCTGGTTTATGTCTGGGTTATGCCCGCATCTCGCTCATGATTCTGCCTTCATCGCATTCTCGTTCGCCAGAACCTGGGTTTTTTCGGGTTTCAAGCACGTAGTAATGTGGTACCACACAGTAACAGTCAATTAAACCTGGATTCGATCCACATTTTATAGGATAACACCGGTTAGGTCTGGGGTAGGTATGGGTTATGTCCACATCTGGCTCATGATTGTGCCTTCTTCGCATGCTTGTTGGCCAGATCCTGGGGTTTTTCGGGTTTGAATCACGTAGTAATGTGGTACCACACTGAAACAGACAATTAAATCTGGTTTCGATCCACATTTTCGAGGATAACACCGATTAGGTCTGGGTTATGCCCGCATCTGGCTCATGATTTTGCCTTCTTCGCATACTTGTTGGCCAGATCCTGGGTTTTTGGGGTTTGAATCACGTAGTAATGTGGTACCACACAGTAACAGACAATAATACCTGGATTCGACCCACATTTTATAGGATAACACCGGTTAGGTCTGGGATAGGCATGGGTTATGTCCGCATCTGGCTCATGATTTTGCTTTCTTCGCATACTTGTTGGCCAGATCCTGGGGTTTTTCGTGTTTGAATCACGTAGTAATGTGGTACCACACTGAAACAGTCAATTAAACCTGGTTCCGATCCACATTCTAGGGGATAACACCAGTTAGGCCTGGGTTAGATCTGGGTTATGCCCGCATCTCGCTCATGATTCTGCCTTCATCGCATTCTTGTTCGCCAGAACCTGGGTTTTTTCGGGTTTGAATCACGTAGTAATGTGGTACCACACTGGAACAGTCAATTAAACCTGGTTTCGATCCACATTTTAGAGGATAACACCGGTTAGGTCTGGGTTAGGACTGGGTTATGCCCGCATCTGGCTCATGATTTTGCCTTCTTCGCATACTTGTTGGCCAGATCCTGGGTTTTTGGGGTTTGAATCACGTAGTAATGTGGTACCACACAGTAACAGTCAATAAAACCCAGATTCGATCCACATTTTATAGGATAACACCGGTTAGGACTGGGATAGGCATGTGTTATGTCCGCATCTGGCTCATGATTTTGCCTTCTTCGCTTGCTTGTTGGCCAGATCCTGGGTTTTTTCTGGTTTGAATCACGTAGTAATGTGGTACCACACTGGAACAGACAATTAAACGAGGTTTCGATCAATATTTTAGAGGATAACACCGGTTAGGTCTGGGTTATGCCCGCGTCTGGCTCTTGATTTTGACTTTTCCGCATACTTGTTGGCCAGATCCTTGGTTTTCCCTGGTTTGAATCACGTAGTAATGTGATACCGCACTGAAACAGTCAATTAAACCTGGTTTCGATCAATATTTTAGAGGATAACACCGGTTAGGTCTGGGTTAGGACTGGGTTATGCCCGCATCTGGCTCATGATTTTGCCTTCTTCGCATACTTGTTGGCCAGATCCTGGGTTTTTTCGGGTTTGAATCACGTAGTAATGTGGTACCACACTTAAACAGACAATTAAACCTGGTTTCGATCCACATTTTAGAGGATAACACCGGCTAGGTCTGGGTTAGGACTGGGTTATGCCCGCATCTCGCTCATGATTCTGCCTTCATCGCATTCTTGTTCGCCAGAACCTAGGTTTTTTCGGGTTTGAATCACGTATTAATGTGGTACCACACTGAAACAGTCAATTAAACCTGGTTTCGATCCATATTTTAGAGGATAACACCGGTTAGGTCTGGGTTAGGTCTGGGTTATGTCCGCATCTGGCACATGATTATGCCTTCTTCGCATGCTTGTTGGCCAGATCCTGGGTTTTTTTTCTGGCTTGAATCACGTAGTAATGTGGTACCACACTGAAACAGACAATTAAACGAGGTTTCGATCAATATTTTAGAGGATAACACCGGTTAGGTCTGGGTTATGCCCGCATCTGGCTCTTGATTTTGAATTATCCGCATACTTGTTGGCCAGATCCTTGGTTTTCCCTGGTTTGAATCACGTAGTAATGTGATACCGCACTGAAACAGTCAATTAAACCTGGTTTCGATCAATATTTTAGACGATAACACCGGTTAGGTCTGGGTTAGGACTGGGTTATGCCCGCATCTGGCTCATGATTTTGCCTTCTTCGCATACTTGTTGGCCAGATCCTGGGTTTTTTCGGGTTTGAATCACGTAGTAATGTGGTACCACACTGAAACAGACAATTAAACCTGGTTTCGATCAATATTTTAGAGGATAACACCGGTTAGGTCTGAGTTAGGACTGGGTTATGCCCGCATCTGGCTCATGATTTTGCCTTCTTCGCATGCTTGTTGGCCAGATCCTGGGTTTTTTTTCTGGCTTGAATCACGTAGTAATGTGGTACCACACTGAAACAGACAATTAAACGAGGTTTCGATCAATATTTTAGAGGATAACACCGGTTAGGTCTGGGTTATGCCCGCATCTGGCTCTTGATTTTGAATTATCCGCATACTTGTTGGCCAGATCCTTGGTTTTCCCTGGTTTGAATCACGTAGTAATGTGATACCGCACTGAAACAGTCAATTAAACCTGGTTTCGATCAATATTTTAGAGGATAACACCGGTTAGGTCTGGGTTAGGACTGGGTTATGCCCGCATCTGGCTCATGATTTTGCCTTCTTCGCATACTTGTTGGCCAGATCCTGGGTTTTTTTTCTGGCTTGAATCACGTAGTAATGTGGTACCACACTGAAACAGACAATTAAACGAGGTTTCGATCAATATTTTAGAGGATAACACCGGTTAGGTCTGGGTTATGCCCGCATCTGGCTCTTGATTTTGAATTATCCGCATACTTGTTGGCCAGATCCTTGGTTTTCCCTGGTTTGAATCACGTACTAATGTGATACCGCACTGAAACAGTCAATTAAACCTGGTTTCGATCAATATTTTAGAGGATAACACCGGTTAGGTCTGGGTTAGGACTGGGTTATGCCCGCATCTGGCTCATGATTTTGCCTTCTTCGCATACTTGTTGGCCAGATCCTGGGTTTTTTCGGGTTTGAATCACGTAGTAATGTGGTACCACACTGAAACAGACAATTAAACCTGGTTTCGATCCACATTTTAGAGGATAACACCGGTTAGGTCTGGGTTATGCCCGCATCTGGCTCTTAATCTTGACTTTTCCGCATACTTGTTGGCCAGATCCTTGGTTTATGGGGTTTGAATCACGTAGTAATGTGGTACCACACAGTAACAGTCAATTAAACCTGGATTCGATCCACATTTTATAGGATAACACCGGTTAGGTCTGGGTTATGCCCGCATCTGGCTCTTGATTTTGACTTTTCCGCATACTTGTGGGCCAGATCCTTGTGTTTCCCTGGTTTGAATCACGTAGTAATGTGATACCGCACTGAAACAGTCAATTAAACCTGGCTTCGATCAATATTTTAGAGGATAACACCGGTTAGGTCTGGGTTAGGACTGGGTTATGCCCGCACCTGGCTCATGGTTTTGCCTTCTTCGCATACTTGTTGGCCAGATCCTGGGGTTTTTCGGGTTTGAATCACGTAGTAATGTGGTACCACACTGAAACAGACAATTAAACCTGGTTTCGATCAATATTTTAGAGGATAACACCGGTTAGGTCTGGGTTAGGTCTGGGTTGTGCCCGCATCTCGCTCATGATTCTGCCTTCATCGCATTCTTGTTCGCCAGAACCTGGGTTTTTTCGGGTTTGAATCACGTAGTAATGTGGTACCACACTGAAACAGTCAATTAAACCAGGTTTCGATCAATATTTTAGAGGATAACACCGGTTAGGTCTGGATTAGGACTGGGTTATGCCCGCATCTGACACACGATTTTGCCTTCTTCGCATGCCTGTTGGCCAGATCCTGGGTTTTTTTTCTGGTTTGAATCACGTAGTAATGTGGTACCACACTGAAACAGACAATTAATCGAGGTTTCGATCAATATTTTAGAGGATAACACCGGTTAGGTCTGGGTTATGCCCGCCTCTGGTTCTTGATTTTGACTTTTCCGCATACTTGTTGGCCAGATCCTGGGTTTTCCCTGGTTTGAATCACGTAGTAATGTGATACAGCACTGAAACAGTCAATTAAACCTGGTTTCGATCAATATTTTAGAGGATAACACCGGTTAGGTCTGGGTTAGGACTGGGTTATGCCCGCATCTGGCTCATGATTTTGCCTTCTTCGCATACTTGTTGGCCAGATCCTGGGTTTTTTCGGGTTTGAATCACGTAGTAATGTGGTACCACATTGAAACAGTCAATTAAACCTGGTTTCGATACACATTTTAGAGGATAACACCGGTTAGGTCTGGGTTAGGTCTGGGTTATGCCCGCATCTGGCACATGATTTTGTCTTCTTCGCATGCTTGTTGGCCAGATCCTGGGTTTTTTTCTGGTTTGAATCACGTAGTAATGTGGTACCACACTGAAGCAGACAATTAAACGAGGTTTCGATCAATATTTTAGAGGATAACACCGGTTAGGTCTGGGTTAGGACTGGGTTATGCCCGCATCTGACACATGATTTTGCCTTCTTCGCAAGCTTGTTGGCCAGATTCTGGGTTTTTGGGGTTTGAATCACGTAGTAATGTGGTACCACACAGTAACAGACAATTAAACCTGGTTTCGATCCACATTTTAGAGGATAACACCGGTTAGGTCTGGGTTAGGACTGGGTTATGCCCGCACATCGCTCATGATTCTGCCTTCATCGCATTCTTGTTCGCCAGAACCTGGGTTTTTTCGGGTTTGAATCACGTAGTAATGTGGTACCACTCTGAAACAGTCAATTAAACCTGGTTTCGATCCACATTTTAGAAGATAACACCGGTTAGGTCTGGGTTAGATCTGGGTTATGCCCGCATCTCGCTCATGATTTTGCCTTCTTCGCATACTTGTTGGCCAGATCCTGGGTTTTTTCGGGTTTGAATCACGTAGTAATGTGGTACCACACTGAAACAGACAATTAAACCTGGTTTCGATCAATATTTTAGAGGATAACACCGGTTAGGTCTGGGTTAGGACTGGGTTATGCCCGCATCTGACACATGATTTTACCTTCTTCGCATGCTTGTTGGCCAGATCCTGGGTTTTTTCGGGTTTGAATCACGTAGTAATGTGGTACCACACTGAAACAGACAATTAAACCTGGTTTCGATCAATATTTTAGAGGATAACACCGGTTAGGTCTGGGTTAGGACTGGGTTATGCCCGCATCTGGCTCATGATTTTGCCTTCTTCGCATACTTGTTGGCCAGATCCTGGGTTTTTTCGGGTTTGAATCACGTATTAATGTGGTACCACACTGAAACAGTCAATTAAACCTGGTTTCGATCCATATTTTAGAGGATAACACCGGTTAGGTCTGGGTTAGGTCTGGGTTATGTCCGCATCTGGCACATGATTATGCCTTCTTCGCATGCTTGTTGGCCAGATCCTGGGTCTTTTTTCTGGCTTGAATCACGTAGTAATGTGGTACCACACTGAAACAGACAATTAAACGAGGTTTCGATCAATATTTTAGAGGATAACACCGGTTAGGTCTGGGATAGGTATGGGTTATGTCCACATCTGGCTCATGATTTTGCCTTCTTCGCATGCTTGTTGGCCAGATCCTGGGGTTTTTCGGGTTTGAATCACGTAGTAATGTGGTACCACACTGAAACAGTCAATTAAACCTGGTTTCGATCAATATTTTGGAGGATAACACCGGGTAGGTCTGGGTTAGGACTGGGTTATGCCCGCATCTGACACATGATTTTGCCTTCTTCGCATGCTCGTTGGCCAGATCCTGGGTTTTTTCGGGTTTGAATCACGTAGTAATGTGGTACCACACTGAAACAGACAATTAAACCTGGTTTCGATCAATATTTTAGAGGATAACACCGGTTAGGTCTGGGTTAGGACTGGGTTATGCCCGCATCTGGCTCATGATTTTGCCTTCTTCGCATACTTGTTGGCCAGATCCTGGGTTTTTTCGGGTTTGAATCACGTAGTAATGTGGTACCACACTGAAACAGTCAATTAAACCTGGCTTCGATCAATATTTTAGAGGATAACACCGGTTAGGTCTGGGTTAGGACTGGGTTATGCCCGCATCTGGCTCATGATTTTGCCTTCTTCACATACTTGTTGGCCAGATCCTGGGTTTTTTCGGGTTTGAATCACGTAGTAATGTGGTACCACACTGAAACAGACAATTAAACCTGGTTTCGATCAATATTTTAGAGGATAACACCGGTTAGGTCTGGGTTAGGTCTGGGTTATGCCCGCATCTCGCTCATGATTCTGCCTTCATCGCATTCTTGTTCGCCAGAACCTGGGTTTTTTCGGGTTTGAATCACGTAGTAATGTGGTACCACACTGAAACAGTCTATTAAACCTGGTTTCGATCAATATTTTAGAGGATAACACCGGTTAGGTCTGGGTTAGGACTGGGTTATGCCCGCATCTGACACATGATTTTGCCTTCTTCGCATGCTTGTTGGCCAGATCCTGGGTTTTTGGGGTTTGAATCACGTAGTAATGTGGTACCACACAGTAACAGTCAATTAAACCTGGATTCGATCCACATTTTATAGGATAACACCGGTTAGGTCTGGGATAGGTATGGGTTATGTCCGCATCTGGCTCATGATTTTGCTTTCTTCGCATACTTGTTGGCCAGATCCTGGGTTTTTTCGGGTTTGAATCACGTAGTAATGTGGTACCAGACTGAAACAGTCAATTAAACCTGGTTTCGATCCACATATTAGAGGATAACACCGGTTAGGTCTGGGTTATGTCTGGGTTATGCCCGCATCTCGCTCATGATTCTGCCTTCATCGCATTCTCGTTCGCCAGAACCTGGGTTTTTTCGGGTTTCAATCACGTAGTAATGTGGTACCACACAGTAACAGTCAACTAAACCTGGATTCGATCCACATTTTATAGGATAACACCGGTTAGGTCTGGGATAGGTATGGGTTATGTCCACATCTGGCTCATGATTTTGCCTTCTTCGCATGCTTGTTGGCCAGATCCTGGGGTTTTTCGGGTTTGAATCACGTAGTAATGTGGTACCACACTGAAACAGACAATTAAATCTGGTTTCGATCCACATTTTAGAGGATAACACCGATTAGGTCTGGGTTATGCCCGCATCTGGCTCATGATTTTGCCTTCTTCGCATACTTGTTGGCCAGATCCTGGGTTTTTGGGGTTTGAATCACGTAGTAATGTGGTACCACACAGTAACAGACAATAATACCTGGATTCGACCCACATTTTATAGGATAACACCGGTTAGGTCTGGGATAGGCATGGGTTATGTCCGCATCTGGCTCATGATTTTGCTTTCTTCGCATACTTGTTGGCCAGATCCAGGGGTTTTTCGTGTTTGAATCACGTAGTAATGTGGTACCACACTGAAACAGTCAATTAAACCTGGTTCCGATCCACATTCTAGGGGATAACACCAGTTAGGTCTGGGTTAGATCTGGGTTATGCCCGCATCTCGCTCATGATTCTGCCTTCATCGCATTCTTGTTCGCCAGAACCTGGGTTTTTTCGGGTTTGAATCACGTAGTAATGTGGTACCACACTGAAACAGTCAATTAAACCTGGTTTCGATCCACATTTTAGAGGATAACACCGGTTAGGTCTGGGTTAGGTCTGGGTTATGCCCGCATCTGGCTCATGATTTTGCCTTCTTCACATACTTGTTGGCCAGATCCTGGGTTTTTTCGGGTTTGAATCACGTAGTAATGTGGTACCACACTGAAACAGACAATTAAACCTGGTTTCGATCAATATTTTAGAGGATAACACCGGTTAGGTCTGGGTTAGGACTGGGTTATGCCCGCATCTGGCTCATGATTTTGCTTTCTTCGCATACTTGTTGGCCAGATCCTGGGTTTTTTCGGGTTTGAATCACGTAGTATTGTGGTACCACACTGAAACAGACAATTAAACCTGGTTTCGATCAATATTTTAGAGGATAACACCGGTTAGGTCTGGGTTAGGACTGGGTTATGCCCGCATCTGGCTCATGATTTTGCCTTCTTCGCATACTTGTTGGCCAGATCCTGGGTTTTTTCGGGTTTGAATCACGTAGTAATGTGGTACCACACTGAAACAGACAATTAAACCTGGTTTCGATCAATATTTTAGAGGATAACACCGGTTAGGTCTGGGTTAGGTCTGGGTTATGCCCGCATCTCGCTCATGATTCTGCCTTCATCGCATTCTTGTTCGCCAGAACCTGGGTTTTTTCGGGTTTGAATCACGTAGTAATGTGGTACCACACTGAAACAGTCAATTAAACCTGGTTTCGATCAATATTTTAGAGGAGAACACCGGTTAGGTCTGGGTTAGGACTGGGTTATGCCCGCATCTGACACATGATTTTGCCTTCTTCGCATGCTTGTTGGCCAGATCCTGGGTTTTTGGGGTTTGAATCACGTAGTAATGTGGTACCACACAGTAACAGTCAATTAAACCTGGATTCGATCCACATTTTATAGGATAACACCGGTTAGGTCTGGGATAGGTATGGGTTATGTCCGCATCTGGCTCATGATTTTGCTTTCTTCGCATACTTGTTGGCCAGATCCTGGGTTTTTTCGGGTTTGAATCACGTAGTAATGTGGTACCAGACTGAAACAGTCAATTAAACCTGGTTTCGATCCACATATTAGAGGATAACACCGGTTAGGTCTGGGTTATGTCTGGGTTATGCCCGCATCTCGCTCATGATTCTGCCTTCATCGCATTCTCGTTCGCCAGAACCTGGGTTTTTTCGGGTTTCAATCACGTAGTAATGTGGTACCACACAGTAACGGTCAATTAAACCTGGATTCGATCCACATTTTATAGGATAACACCGGTTAGGTCTGGGATAGGTATGGGTTATGTCCACATCTGGCTCATGATTTTGCCTTCTTCGCATGCTTGTTGGCCAGATCCTGGGGTTTTTCGGGTTTGAATCACGTAGTAATGTGGTACCACACTGAAACAGACAATTAAATCTGGTTTCGATCCACATTTTAGAGGATAACACCGATTAGGTCTGGGTTATGCCCGCATCTGGCTCATGATTTTGCCTTCTTCGCATACTTGTTGGCCAGATCCTGGGTTTTTGGGGTTTGAATCACGTAGTAATGTGGTACCACACAGTAACAGACAATAATACCTGGATTCGACCCACATTTTATAGGATAACACCGGTTAGGTCTGGGATAGGCATGGGTTATGTCCGCATCTGGCTCATGATTTTGCTTTCTTCGCATACTTGTTGGCCAGATCCAGGGGTTTTTCGTGTTTGAATCACGTAGTAATGTGGTACCACACTGAAACAGTCAATTAAACCTGGTTCCGATCCACATTCTAGGGGATAACACCAGTTAGGTCTGGGTTAGATCTGGGTTATGCCCGCATCTCGCTCATGATTCTGCCTTCATCGCATTCTTGTTCGCCAGAACCTGGGTTTTTTCGGGTTTGAATCACGTAGTAATGTGGTACCACACTGAAACAGTCAATTAAACCTGGTTTCGATCCACATTTTAGAGGATAACACCGGTTAGGTCTGGGTTAGGTCTGGGTTATGCCCGCATCTGGCTCATGATTTTGCCTTCTTCACATACTTGTTGGCCAGATCCTGGGTTTTTTCGGGTTTGAATCACGTAGTAATGTGGTACCACACTGAAACAGACAATTAAACCTGGTTTCGATCAATATTTTAGAGGATAACACCGGTTAGGTCTGGGTTAGGACTGGGTTATGCCCGCATCTGGCTCATGATTTTGCTTTCTTCGCATACTTGTTGGCCAGATCCTGGGTTTTTTCGGGTTTGAATCACGTAGTATTGTGGTACCACACTGAAACAGACAATTAAACCTGGTTTCGATCAATATTTTAGAGGATAACACCGGTTAGGTCTGGGTTAGGACTGGGTTATGCCCGCATCTGGCTCATGATTTTGCCTTCTTCGCATACTTGTTGGCCAGATCCTGGGTTTTTTCGGGTTTGAATCACGTAGTAATGTGGTACCACACTGAAACAGACAATTAAACCTGGTTTCGATCAATATTTTAGAGGATAACACCGGTTAGGTCTGGGTTAGGTCTGGGTTATGCCCGCATCTCGCTCATGATTCTGCCTTCATCGCATTCTTGTTCGCCAGAACCTGGGTTTTTTCGGGTTTGAATCACGTAGTAATGTGGTACCACACTGAAACAGTCAATTAAACCTGGTTTCGATCAATATTTTAGAGGAGAACACCGGTTAGGTCTGGGTTAGGACTGGGTTATGCCCGCATCTGACACATGATTTTGCCTTCTTCGCATGCTTGTTGGCCAGATCCTGGGTTTTTGGGGTTTGAATCACGTAGTAATGTGGTACCACACAGTAACAGTCAATTAAACCTGGATTCGATCCACATTTTATAGGATAACACCGGTTAGGTCTGGGATAGGTATGGGTTATGTCCGCATCTGGCTCATGATTTTGCTTTCTTCGCATACTTGTTGGCCAGATCCTGGGTTTTTTCGGGTTTGAATCACGTAGTAATGTGGTACCAGACTGAAACAGTCAATTAAACCTGGTTTCGATCCACATATTAGAGGATAACACCGGTTAGGTCTGGGTTATGTCTGGGTTATGCCCGCATCTCGCTCATGATTCTGCCTTCATCGCATTCTCGTTCGCCAGAACCTGGGTTTTTTCGGGTTTCAATCACGTAGTAATGTGGTACCACACAGTAACGGTCAATTAAACCTGGATTCGATCCACATTTTATAGGATAACACCGGTTAGGTCTGGGATAGGTATGGGTTATGTCCACATCTGGCTCATGATTTTGCCTTCTTCGCATGCTTGTTGGCCAGATCCTGGGGTTTTTCGGGTTTGAATCACGTAGTAATGTGGTACCACACTGAAACAGACAATTAAATCTGGTTTCGATCCACATTTTAGAGGATAACACCGATTAGGTCTGGGTTATGCCCGCATCTGGCTCATGATTTTGCCTTCTTCGCATACTTGTTGGCCAGATCCTGGGTTTTTGGGGTTTGAATCACGTAGTAATGTGGTACCACACAGTAACAGACAATAATACCTGGATTCGACCCACATTTTATAGGATAACACCGGTTAGGTCTGGGATAGGCATGGGTTATGTCCGCATCTGGCTCATGATTTTGCTTTCTTCGCATACTTGTTGGCCAGATCCTGGGGTTTTTCGTGTTTGAATCACGTAGTAATGTGGTACCACACTGAAACAGTCAATTAAACCTGGTTCCGATCCACATTCTAGGGGATAACACCAGTTAGGTCTGGGTTAGATCTGGGTTATGCCCGCATCTCGCTCATGATTCTGCCTTCATCGCATTCTTGTTCGCCAGAACCTGGGTTTTTTCGGGTTTGAATCACGTAGTAATGTGGTACCACACTGAAACAGTCAATTAAACCTGGTTTCGATCCACATTTTAGAGGATAACACCGGTTAGGTCTGGGTTAGGACTGGGTTATGCCCGCATCTGGCTCATGATTTTGCCTTCTTCGCATACTTGTTGGCCAGATCCTGGGTTTTTGGGGTTTGAATCACGTAGTAATGTGGTACCACACAGTAACAGTCAATAAAACCCAGATTCGATCCACATTTTATAGGATAACACCGGTTAGGACTGGGATAGGCATGGGTTATGTCCGCATCTGGCTCATGATTTTGCCTTCTTCGCATGCTTGTTGGCCAGATCCTGGGTTTTTTCTGGTTTGAATCACGTAGTAATGTGGTACCACACTGGAACAGACAATTAAACGAGGTTTCGATCAATATTTTAGAGGATAACACCGGTTAGGTCTGGGTTATGCCCGCATCTGGCTCTTGATTTTGACTTTTCCGCATACTTGTTGGCCAGATCCTTGGTTTTCCCTGGTTTGAATCACGTAGTAATGTGATACCGCACTGAAACAGTCAATTAAACCTGGTTTCGATCAATATTTTAGAGGATAACACCGGTTAGGTCTGGGTTAGGACTGGGTTATGCCCGCATCTGGCTCATGATTTTGCCTTCTTCGCATACTTGTTGGCCAGATCCTGGGTTTTTTCGGGTTTGAATCACGTAGTAATGTGGTACCACACTTAAACAGACAATTAAACCTGGTTTCGATCCACATTTTAGAGGATAACACCGGCTAGGTCTGGGTTAGGACTGGGTTATGCCCGCATCTCGCTCATGATTCTGCCTTCATCGCATTCTTGTTCGCCAGAACCTGGGTTTTTTCGGGTTTGAATCACGTATTAATGTGGTACCACACTGAAACAGTCAATTAAACCTGGTTTCGATCCATATTTTAGAGGATAACACCGGTTAGGTCTGGGTTAGGTCTGGGTTATGTCCGCATCTGGCACATGATTATGCCTTCTTCGCATGCTTGTTGGCCAGATCCTGGGTTTTTTTTCTGGCTTGAATCACGTAGTAATGTGGTACCACACTGAAACAGACAATTAAACGAGGTTTCGATCAATATTTTAGAGGATAACACCGGTTAGGTCTGGGTTATGCCCGCATCTGGCTCTTGATTTTGAATTATCCGCATACTTGTTGGCCAGATCCTTGGTTTTCCCTGGTTTGAATCACGTAGTAATGTGATACCGCACTGAAACAGTCATTTAAACCTGGTTTCGATCAATATTTTAGAGGATAACACCGGTTAGGTCTGGGTTAGGACTGGGTTATGCCCGCATCTGGCTCATGATTTTGCCTTCTTCGCATACTTGTTGGCCAGATCCTGGGTTTTTTCGGGTTTGAATCACGTAGTAATGTGGTACCACACTGAAACAGACAATTAAACCTGGTTTCGATCCACATTTTAGAGGATAACACCGGTTAGGTCTGGGTTATGCCCGCATCTGGCTCTTAATCTTGACTTTTCCGCATACTTGTTGGCCAGATCCTTGGTTTATGGGGTTTGAATCACGTAGTAATGTGGTACCACACAGTAACAGTCAATTAAACCTGGATTCGATCCACATTTTATAGGATAACACCGGTTAGGTCTGGGTTATGCCCGCATCTGGCTCTTGATTTTGACTTTTCCGCATACTTGTGGGCCAGATCCTTGTGTTTCCCTGGTTTGAATCACGTAGTAATGTGATACCGCACTGAAACAGTCAATTAAACCTGGCTTCGATCAATATTTTAGAGGATAACACCGGTTAGGTCTGGGTTAGGACTGGGTTATGCCCGCACCTGGCTCATGATTTTGCCTTCTTCGCATACTTGTTGGCCAGATCCTGGGTTTTTTCGGGTTTGAATCACGTAGTAATGTGGTACCACACTGAAACAGACAATTAAACCTGGTTTCGATCAATATTTTAGAGGATAACACCGGTTAGGTCTGGGTTAGGTCTGGGTTGTGCCCGCATCTCGCTCATGATTCTGCCTTCATCGCATTCTTGTTCGCCAGAACCTGGGTTTTTTCGGGTTTGAATCACGTAGTAATGTGGTACCACACTGAAACAGTCAATTAAACCTGGTTTCGATCAATATTTTAGAGGATAACACCGGTTAGGTCTGGGTTAGGACTGGGTTATGCCCGCATCTGACACATGATTTTGCCTTCTTCGCATGCCTGTTGGCCAGATCCTGGGTTTTTTTTCTGGTTTGAATCACGTAGTAATGTGGTACAACACTGAAACGGACAATTAATCGAGGTTTCGATCAATATTTTAGAGGATAACACCGGTTAGGTCTGGGTTATGCCCGCCTCTGGTTCTTGATTTTGACTTTTCCGCATACTTGTTGGCCAGATCCTTGGTTTTCCCTGGTTTGAATCACGTAGTAATGTGATACAGCACTGAAACAGTCAATTAAACCTGGTTTCGATCAATATTTTAGAGGATAACACCGGTTAGGTCTGGGTTAGGACTGGGTTATGCCCGCATCTGGCTCATGATTTTGCCTTCTTCGCATACTTGTTGGCCAGATCCTGGGTTTTTTCGGGTTTGAATCACGTAGTAATGTGGTACCACATTGAAACAGTCAATTAAACCTGGTTTCGATCCACATTTTAGAGGATAACACCGGTTAGGTCTGTGTTAGGTCTGGGTTATGCCCGCATCTGGCACATGATTTTGTCTTCTTCGCATGCTTGTTGGCCAGATCCTGGGTTTTTTTCTGGTTTGAATCACGTAGTAATGTGGTACCACACTGAAGCAGACAATAAAACGAGGTTTCGATCAATATTTTAGAGGATAACACCGGTTAGGTCTGGGTTAGGACTGGGTTATGCCCGCATCTGACACATGATTTTGCCTTCTTCGCATGCTTGTTGGCCAGATTCTGGGTTTTTGGGGTTTGAATCACGTAGTAATGTGGTACCACACAGTAACAGACAATTAAACCTGGTTTCGATCCACATTTTAGAGGATAACACCGGTTAGGTCTGGGTTAGGACTGGGTTATGCCCGCACATCGCTCATGATTCTGCCTTCATCGCATTCTTGTTCGCCAGATCCTGGGTTTTTTTTCGGGTTTGAATCACATAGTAATGTGGTACCACTCTGAAACAGTCAATTAAACCTGGTTTCGATCCACATTTTAGAAGATAACACCGGTTAGGTCTGGGTTAGATCTGGGTTATGCCCGCATCTCGCTCATGATTTTGCCTTCTTCGCATACTTGTTGGCCAGATCCTGGGTTTTTTCGGGTTTGAATCACGTAGTAATGTGGTACCACACTGAAACAGACAATTAAACCTGGTTTCGATCAATATTTTAGAGGATAACACCGGTTAGGTCTGGGTTAGGACTGGGTTATGCCCGCATCTGACACATGATTTTACCTTCTTCGCATGCTTGTTGGCCAGATCCTGGGTTTTTTCGGGTTTGAATCACGTAGTAATGTGGTACCACACTGAAACAGACAATTAAACCTGGTTTCGATCAATATTTTAGAGGATAACACCGGTCAGGTCTGGGTTAGGACTGGGTTATGCCCGCATCTGACACATGATTTTACCTTCTTCGCATGCTTGTTGGCCAGATCCTGGGTTTTTTCGGGTTTGAATCACGTAGTAATGTGGTACCACTCTGAAACAGTCAATTAAACCTGGTTTCGATCCACATTTTAGAAGATAACACCGGTTAGGTCTGGGTTAGATCTGGGTTATGCCCGCATCTCGCTCATGATTCTGCCTTCATCGCATTCTTGTTCGCCAGAACCTGGGTTTTTTCGGGTTTGAATCACGTAGTAATGTGATACCGCACTGAAACAGTCAATTAAACCTGGTTTCGATCAATATTTTAGAGGATAACACCGGTTAGGTCTGGGTTAGGACAGGGTTATGCCCGCATCTGACACATGATTTTACCTTCTTCGCATGCTTGTTGGCCAGATCCTGGGTTTTTTCGGGTTTGAATCACGTAGTAATGTGGTACCACACTGAAACAGCCAATTAAACCTGGTTTCGATCAATATTTTAGAGGATAACACCGGTTAGGTCTGGGTTAGGACTGGGTTATGCCCGCATCTGGCTCATGATTCTGCCTTCTTCGCATACTTGTTGGCCAGATCCTGGGTTTTTTCGGGTTTGAATCACGTAGTAATGTGGTACCACACTGAAACAGACAATTAAACCTGGTTTCGATCAATATTTTAGAGGATAACACCGGTTAGGTCTGGGTTAGGACTGGGTTATGCCCGCATCTGACACATGATTTTACCTTCTTCGCATGCTTGTTGGCCAGATCCTGGGTTTTTTCGGGTTTGAATCACGTAGTAATGTGGTACCACACTGAAACAGACAATTAAACCTGGTTTCGATCAATATTTTAGAGGATAACACCGGTCAGGTCTGGGTTAGGACTGGGTTATGCCCGCATCTGACACATGATTTTACCTTCTTCGCATGCTTGTTGGCCAGATCCTGGGTTTTTTCGGGTTTGAATCACGTAGTAATGTGGTACCACTCTGAAACAGTCAATTAAACCTGGTTTCGATCCACATTTTAGAAGATAACACCGGTTAGGTCTGGGTTAGATCTGGGTTATGCCCGCATCTCGCTCATGATTCTGCCTTCATCGCATTCTTGTTCGCCAGAACCTGGGTTTTTTCGGGTTTGAATCACGTAGTAATGTGATACCGCACTGAAACAGTCAATTAAACCTGGTTTCGATCAATATTTTAGAGGATAACACCGGTTAGGTCTGGGTTAGGACAGGGTTATGCCCGCATCTGACACATGATTTTACCTTCTTCGCATGCTTGTTGGCCAGATCCTGGGTTTTTTCGGGTTTGAATCACGTAGTAATGTGGTACCACACTGAAACAGCCAATTAAACCTGGTTTCGATCAATATTTTAGAGGATAACACCGGTTAGGTCTGGGTTAGGACTGGGTTATGCCCGCATCTGGCTCATGATTTTGCCTTCTTCGCATACTTGTTGGCCAGATCCTGGGTTTTTTCGGGTTTGAATCACGTAGTAATGTGGTACCACACTGAAACAGTCAATTAAACCTGGCTTCGATCAATATTTTAGAGGATAACACCGGTTAGGTCTGGGTTAGGACTGTGTTATGCCCGCATCTGGCTCTTGATTTTGACTTTTCCGCATACTTGTTGGCCAGATCCTTGGTTTTCCCTGGTTTGAATCACGTAGTAATGTGATACCGCACTGAAACAGTCAATTAAACCTGGTTTCGATCAATATTTTAGAGGATAACACCGGTTAGGTCTGGGTTAGGACTGGGTTATGCCCGCATCTGGCTCATGATTTTGCCTTCTTCGCATACTTGTTGGCCAGATCCTGGGTTTTTTCGGGTTTGAATCACGTATTAATGTGGTACCACACTGAAACAGTCAATTAAACCTGGTTTCGATCCATATTTTAGAGGATAACACCGGTTAGGTCTGGGTTAGGTCTGGGTTATGCCCGCATCTGGCACATGATTATGCCTTCTTCGCATGCTTGTTGGCCAGATCCTGGGTTTTTTTTCTGGCTTGAATCACGTAGTAATGTGGTACCACACTGAAACAGACAATTAAACGAGGTTTCGATCAATATTTTAGAGGATAACACCGGTTAGGTCTGGGTTATGCCCGCATCTGGCTGTTGATTTTGACTTATCCGCATACTTGTTGGCCAGATCCTTGGTTTTCCCTGGTTTGAATCACGTAGTAATGTGATACCGCACTGAAACAGTCAATTAAACCTGGTTTCGATCAATATTTTAGAGGATAACACCGGTTAGGTCTGGGTTAGGACTGGGTTATGCCCGCATCTGGCTCATGATTTTGCCTTCTTCGCATATTTGTTGGCCAGATCCTGGGTTTTTTCGGGTTTGAATCACGTAGTAATGTGGTACCACACAGTAACAGTCAATTAAACCTGGATTCGATCCACATTTTATAGGATAACACCGGTTAGGTCTGGGATAGGTATGGGTTATGTCCACATCTGGCTCATGATTTTGCCTTCTTCGCATGCTTGTTGGCCAGATCCTGGGGTTTTTCGGGTTTGAATCACGTGTTAATGTGGTACCACACTGAAACAGACAATTAAATCTGGTTACGATCCACATTTTAGAGGATAACACCGATTAGGTCTGGGTTATGCCCGCATCTGGCTCATGATTTTGCCTTCTTCGCATACTTGTTGGCCAGATCCTGGGTTTTTGGGGTTTGAATCACGTAGTAATGTGGTACCACACAGTAACAGACAATAAAACCTGGATTCGACCCACATTTTATAGGATAACACCGGTTAGGTCTGGGATAGGCATGGGTTATGTCCGCATCTGGCTCATGATTTTGCTTTCTTCGCATACTTGTTGGCCAGATCTTGGGTTTTTTCGTGTTTGAATCACGTAGTAATGTGGTACCACACTGAAACAGTCAATTAAACCTGGTTCCGATCCACATTCTAGGGGATAACACCAGGTAGGTCTGGGTTAGATCTGGGTTATGCCCGCATCTCGCTCATGATTCTGCCTTCATCGCATTCTTGTTCGCCAGAACCTGGGTTTTTTCGGGTTTGAATCACGTAGTAATGTGGTACCACACTGAAACAGTCAATTAAACCTGGTTTCGATCCACATTTTAGAGGATAACACCGGTTAGGTCTGGGTTAGGACTGGGTTATGCCCGCATCTGGCTCATGATTTTGCCTTCTTCGCATACTTGTTGGCCAGATCCTGGGTTTATGGGGTTTGAATCACGTAGTAATGTGGTAACACACAGTAACAGTCAATTAAACCTGGATTCGATCCACATTTTATAGGATAACACCGGTTAGGTCTGGGTTATGCCCGCATCTGGCTCTTGATTTTGACTTTTCCGCATACTTGTGGGCCAGATCCTTGTTTTTCCCTGGTTTGAATCACGTAGTAATGTGATACCGCACTGAAACAGTCAATTAAACCTGGCTTCGATCAATATTTTAGAGGATAACACCGGTTAGGTCTGGGTTAGGACTGGGTTATGCCCGCACCTGGCTCATGATTTTGCCTTCTTCGCATACTTGTTGGCCAGATCCTGGGTTTTTCCGGGTTTGAATCACGTAGTAATGTGGTACCACACTGAAACAGACAATTAAACCTGGTTTCGATCAATATTTTAGAGGATAACACCGGTTAGGTCTGGGTTAGGTCTGGGTTATGCCCGCATCTCGCTCATGATTCTGCCTTCATCGCATTCTTGTTCGCCAGAACCTGGGTTTTTTCGGGTTTGAATCACGTAGTAATGTGGTACCACACTGAAACAGTCAATTAAACCTGGTTTCGATCAATATTTTAGAGGATAACACCGGTTAGGTCTGGGTTAGGACTGGGTTATGCCCGCATCTGACACATGATTTTGCCTTCTTCGCATGCTTGTTGGCCAGATCCTGGGTTTTTTTTTCTGGTGTGAATCACGTAGTAATGTGGTACCACACTGAAACAGACAATTAATCGAGGTTTCGATCAATATTTTAGAGGATAACAGCGGTTAGGTCTGGGTTATGCCCGCCTCTGGTTCTTGATTTTGACTTTTCCGCAGACTTGTTGGCCAGATCCTTGGTTTTCCCTGGTTTGAATGACGTAGTAATGTGATACAGCACTGAAACAGTCAATTAAACCTGGTTTCGATCAATATTTTAGAGGATAACACCGGTTAGGTCTGGGTTAGGACTGGGTCATGCCCGCATCTGGCTCATGATTTTGACTTCTTCGCATACTTGTTGGCCAGATCCTGGGTTTTTTCGGGTTTGAATCACGTAGTAATGTGGTACCACATTGAAACAGTCAATTAAACCTGGTTTCGATCCACATTTTAGAGGATAACACCGGTTAGGTCTGGGATAGGTCTGGGTTATGCCCGCATCTGGCACATGATTTTGTCTTCTTCGCATGCTTGTTGGCCAGATCCTGGGTTTTTTTCTGGTTTGAATCACGTAGTAATGTGGTACCACACTGAAGCAGACAATTAAACGAGGTTTCGATCAATATTTTAGAGGATAACACCGGTTAGGTCTGGGTTAGGACTGGGTTATGCCCGCATCTGACACATGATTTTGCCTTCTTCGCATGCTTGTTGGCCAGATCCTGGGTTTTTGGGGTTTGAATCACGTAGTAATGTGGTACCACACAGTAACAGACAATTAAACCTGGTTTCGATCCACATTTTAGAGGATAACACCGGTTAGGTCTGGGTTAGGACTGGGTTATGCCCGCACATCGCTCATGATTCTGCCTTCATCGCATTCTTGTTCGCCAGAACCTGGGTTTTTTCTGGTTTGAATCACGTAGTAATGTGGTACCACTCTGAAACAGTCAATTAAACCTGGTTTCGATCCACATTTTAGAAGATAACACCGGTTAGGTCTGGGTTAGATCTGGGTTATGCCCGCATCTCGCTCATGATTCTGCCTTCATCGCATTCTTGTTCGCCAGAACCTGGGTTTTTTCGGGTTTGAATCACGTAGTAATGTGATACCGCACTGAAACAGTCAATTATACCTGGCTTCGATCAATATTTTAGAGGATAACACCGGTTAGGTCTGGGTTAGGACTGGGTTATGCCCGCATCTGGCTCATGATTTTGCCTTCTTCGCATACTTGTTGACCAGATCCTGGGTTTTTTCGGGTTTGAATCGCGTAGTAATGTGGTACCACATTGAAACAGACAATTAAACCTGGTTTCGATCAATATTTTAGAGGATAACACCGGTTAGGTCTGGGTTAGGTCTGGGTTATGCCCGCATCTGGCTCATGATTTTGCCTTCTTCGCATACTTGTTGACCAGATCCTGGGTTTTTTCGGGTTTGAATCGCGTAGTAATGTGGTACCACATTGAAACAGACAATTAAACCTGGTTTCGATCAATATTTTAGAGGATAACACCGGTTAGGTCTGGGTTAGGTCTGGGTTATGCCCGCATCTGGCTCATGATTTTGCCTTCTTCGCATACTTGTTGACCAGATCCTGGGTTTTTTCGGGTTTGAATCGCGTAGTAATGTGGTACCACATTGAAACAGACAATTAAACCTGGTTTCGATCAATATTTTAGAGGATAACACCGGTTAGGTCTGGGTTAGGTCTGGGTTATGCCCGCATCTCGCTCATGATTCTGCCTTCATCGCATTCTTGTTCGCCAGAACCTGGGTTTTTTCGGGTTTGAATCACGTAGTAATGTGGTACCACACTGAAACAGTCAATTAAACCTGGTTTCGATCAATATTTTAGAGGATAACACCGGTTAGGTCTGGGTTAGGACTGGGTTATGCCCGCATCTGACACATGATTTTGCCTTCTTCGCATGCTTGTTGGCCAGATCCTGGGTTTTTTTTTCTGGTGTGAATCACGTAGTAATGTGGTACCACACTGAAACAGACAATTAATCGAGGTTTCGATCAATATTTTAGAGGATAACAGCGGTTAGGTCTGGGTTATGCCCGCCTCTGGTTCTTGATTTTGACTTTTCCGCAGACTTGTTGGCCAGATCCTTGGTTTTCCCTGGTTTGAATGACGTAGTAATGTGATACAGCACTGAAACAGTCAATTAAACCTGGTTTCGATCAATATTTTAGAGGATAACACCGGTTAGGTCTGGGTTAGGACTGGGTCATGCCCGCATCTGGCTCATGATTTTGACTTCTTCGCATACTTGTTGGCCAGATCCTGGGTTTTTTCGGGTTTGAATCACGTAGTAATGTGGTACCACATTGAAACAGTCAATTAAACCTGGTTTCGATCCACATTTTAGAGGATAACACCGGTTAGGTCTGGGATAGGTCTGGGTTATGCCCGCATCTGGCACATGATTTTGTCTTCTTCGCATGCTTGTTGGCCAGATCCTGGGTTTTTTTCTGGTTTGAATCACGTAGTAATGTGGTACCACACTGAAGCAGACAATTAAACGAGGTTTCGATCAATATTTTAGAGGATAACACCGGTTAGGTCTGGGTTAGGACTGGGTTATGCCCGCATCTGACACATGATTTTGCCTTCTTCGCATGCTTGTTGGCCAGATCCTGGGTTTTTGGGGTTTGAATCACGTAGTAATGTGGTACCACACAGTAACAGACAATTAAACCTGGTTTCGATCCACATTTTAGAGGATAACACCGGTTAGGTCTGGGTTAGGACTGGGTTATGCCCGCACATCGCTCATGATTCTGCCTTCATCGCATTCTTGTTCGCCAGAACCTGGGTTTTTTCTGGTTTGAATCACGTAGTAATGTGGTACCACTCTGAAACAGTCAATTAAACCTGGTTTCGATCCACATTTTAGAAGATAACACCGGTTAGGTCTGGGTTAGATCTGGGTTATGCCCGCATCTCGCTCATGATTCTGCCTTCATCGCATTCTTGTTCGCCAGAACCTGGGTTTTTTCGGGTTTGAATCACGTAGTAATGTGATACCGCACTGAAACAGTCAATTATACCTGGCTTCGATCAATATTTTAGAGGATAACACCGGTTAGGTCTGGGTTAGGACTGGGTTATGCCCGCATCTGGCTCATGATTTTGCCTTCTTCGCATACTTGTTGACCAGATCCTGGGTTTTTTCGGGTTTGAATCGCGTAGTAATGTGGTACCACATTGAAACAGACAATTAAACCTGGTTTCGATCAATATTTTAGAGGATAACACCGGTTAGGTCTGGGTTAGGTCTGGGTTATGCCCGCATCTGGCTCATGATTTTGCCTTCTTCGCATACTTGTTGACCAGATCCTGGGTTTTTTCGGGTTTGAATCGCGTAGTAATGTGGTACCACATTGAAACAGACAATTAAACCTGGTTTCGATCAATATTTTAGAGGATAACACCGGTTAGGTCTGGGTTAGGTCTGGGTTATGCCCGCATCTCGCTCATGATTCTGCCTTCATCGCATTCTTGTTCGCCAGAACCTGGGTTTTTTCGGGTTTGAATCACGTAGTAATGTGGTACCACACTGAAACAGTCAATTAAACCTGGTTTCGATCAATATTTTAGAGGATAACACCGGTTAGGTCTGGGTTAGGACTGGGTTATGCCCGCATCTGACACATGATTTTGCCTTCTTCGCATGCTTGTTGGCCAGATCCTGGGTTTTTTTCTGGTTTGAATCACGTAGTAATGTGGTACCACACTGAAACAGACAATTAATCGAGGTTTCGATCAATATTTTAGAGGATAACACCGGTTAGGTCTGGGTTATGCCCGCCTCTGGATCTTGATTTTGACTTTTCCGCATACTTGTTGGCCAGATCCTTGGTTTTCCCTGGTTTGAATCACGTAGTAATGTGATACAGCACTGAAACAGTCAATTAAACCTGGTTTCGATCAATATTTTAGAGGATAACACCGGTTAGGTCTGGGTTAGGTCTGGGTTATGCCCGCATCTGGCACATGATTTTGTCTTCTTCGCATGCTTGTTGGCCAGATCCTGGGTTTTTTTCTGGTTTGAATCACGTAGTAATGTGGTACCACACTGAAGCAGACAATTATACGAGGTTTCGATCAATATTTTAGAGGATAACACCGGTTAGGTCTGGGTTAGGACTGGGTTATGCCCGCATCTGACACATGATTTTGCCTTCTTCGCATGCTTGTTGGCCAGATCCTGGGTTTTTGGGGTTTGAATCACGTAGTAATGTGGTACCTCACAGTAACAGACAATTAAACCTGGTTTCGATCCACATTTTAGAGGATAACACCGGTTAGGTCTGGGTTAGGACTGGGTTATGCCCGCACATCGCTCATGATTCTGCCTTCATCGCATTCTTGTTCGCCAGAACCTGGGTTTTTTCGGGTTTGAATCACGTAGTAATGTGGTACCACACAGTAACAGTCAATTGAACCTGGATTCGATCCACATTTTATAGGATAACACCGGTTAGGTCTGGGATAGGTATGGGTTATGTCCACATCTGGCTCATGATTTTGCCTTCTTCGCATGCTTGTTGGCCAGATCCTGGGGCTTTTCGGGTTTGAATCACGTAGTAATGTGGTACCACATTGAAACAGTCAATTAAACCTGGTTTCGATCCACATTTTAGAGGATAACACCGGTTAGGTCTGGGTTAGGTCTGGGTTATGCCCGCATCTGGCACATGATTTTGTCTTCTTCGCATGCTTGTTGGCCAGATCCTGGGTTTTTTTCTGGTTTGAATCACGTAGTAATGTGGTACCACACTGAAGCAGACAATTAAACGAGGTTTCGATCAATATTTTAGAGGATAACACCGGTTAGGTCTGGGTTAGGACTGGGTTATGCCCGCATCTGACACATGATTTTGCCTTCTTCGCATGCTTGTTGGCCAGATTCTGGGTTTTTGGGGTTTGAATCACGTAGTAATGTGGTACCACACAGTAACAGACAATTAAACCTGGTTTCGATCCACATTTTAGAGGATAACACCGGTTAGGTCTGGGTTAGGACTGGGTTATGCCCGCACATCGTTCATGATTCTGCCTTCATCGCATTCTTGTTCGCCAGAACCTGGGTTTTTTCGGGTTTGAATCACGTAGTAATGTGGTACCACTCTGAAACAGTCAATTAAACCTGGTTTCGATCCACATTTTAGAAGATAACACCGGTTAGGTCTGGGTTAGATCTGGGTTATGCCCGCATCTCGCTCATGATTTTGCCTTCTTCGCATACTTGTTGGCCAGATCCTGGGTTGTTTCGGGTTTGAATCACGCAGTAATGTGGTACCACACTGAAACAGACAATTAAACCTGGTTTCGATCAATATTTTAGAGGATAACACCGGTTAGGTCTGGGTTAGGACTGGGTTGTGCCCGCATCTGACACATGATTTTACATTCTTCGCATGCTTGTTGGCCAGATCCTGGGTTTTTTCGGGTTTGAATCACGTAGTAATGTGGTACCACACTGAAACAGACAATTAAACCTGGTTTCGATCAATATTTTAGAGGATAACACCGGTTAGGTCTGGGTTAGGACTGGGTTATGCCCGCATCTGACACATGATTTTACCTTCTTCGCATGCTTGTTGGCCAGATCCTGGGTTTTTTCGGGTTTGAATCACGTAGTAATGTGGTACCACTCTGAAACAGTCAATTAAACCTGGTTTCGATCCACATTTTAGAAGATAACACCGGTTAGGTCTGGGTTAGATCTGGGTTATGCCCGCATCTCGCTCATGATTCTGCCTTCATCGCATTCTTGTTCGCCAGAACCCGGGTTTTTTGGGTTTGAATCACGTAGTAATGTGATACCGCACTGAAACAGTCAATTAAACCTGGTTTCGATCAATATTTTAGAGGATAACACCGGTTAGGTCTGGGTTAGGACAGGGTTATGCCCGCATCTGACACATGATTTTACCTTCTTCGCATGCTTGTTGGCCAGATCCTGGGTTTTTTCGGGTTTGAATCACGTAGTAATGTGGTACCACACTGAAACAGCCAATTAAACCTGGTTTCGATCAATATTTTAGAGGATAACACCGGTTAGGTCTGGGTTAGGACTGGGTTATGCCCGCATCTGGCTCATGATTTTGCCTTCTTCGCATACTTGTTGGCCAGATCCTGGGTTTTTTCGGGTTTGAATCACGTAGTAATGTGGTACCACACTGAAACAGTCAATTAAACCTGGCTTCGATCAATATTTTAGAGGATAACACCGGTTAGGTCTGGGTTAGGACTGTGTTATGCCCGCATCTGGCTCTTGATTTTGACTTTTCCGCATACTTGTTGGCCAGATCCTTGGTTTTCCCTGGTTTGAATCACGTAGTAATGTGATACCGCACTGAAACAGTCAATTAAACCTGGTTTCGATCAATATTTTAGAGGATAACACCGGTTAGGTCTGGGTTAGGACTGGGTTATGCCCGCATCTGGCTCATGATTTTGCCTTCTTCGCATACTTGTTGGCCAGATCCTGGGTTTTTTCGGGTTTGAATCACGTAGTAATGTGGTACCACACTTAAACAGACAATTAAACATGGTTTCGATCCACATTTTAGAGGATAACACCGGCTAGGTCTGGGTTAGGACTGGGTTATGCCCGCATCTCGCTCATGATTCTGCCTTCATCGCATTCTTGTTCGCCAGAACCTGGGTTTTTTCGGGTTTGAATCACGTATTAATGTGGTACCACACTGAAACAGTCAATTAAACCTGGTTTCGATCCATATTTTAGAGGATAACACCGGTTAGGTCTGGGTTAGGTCTGGGTTATGCCCGCATCTGGCACATGATTATGCCTTCTTCGCATGCTTGTTGGCCAGATCCTGGGTTTTTTTTCTGGCTTGAATCACGTAGTAATGTGGTACCACACTGAAACAGACAATTAAACGAGGTTTCGGTCAATATTTTAGAGGATAACACCGGTTAGGTCTGGGTTATGCCCGCATCTGGCTCTTGATTTTGACTTATCCGCATACTTGTTGGCCAGATCCTTGGTTTTCCCTGGTTTGAATCACGTAGTAATGTGATACCGCACTGAAACAGTCAATTAAACCTGGTTTCGATCAATATTTTAGAGGATAACACCGGTTAGGTCTGGGTTAGGACTGGGTTATGCCCGCATCTGGCTCATGATTTTGCCTTCTTCGCATACTTGTTGGCCAGATCCTGGGTTTTTTCGGGTTTGAATCACGTAGTAATGTGGTACCACACTTAAACAGACAATTAAACATGGTTTCGATCCACATTTTAGAGGATAACACCGGTTAGGTCTGGGTTAGGACTGGGTTGTGCCCGCATCTGACACATGATTTTACATTCTTCGCATGCTTGTTGGCCAGATCCTGGGTTTTTTCGGGTTTGAATCACGTAGTAATGTGGTACCACACTGAAACAGTCAATTAAACCTGGCTTCGATCAATATTTTAGAGGATAACACCGGTTAGGTCTGGGTTAGGACTGTGTTATGCCCGCATCTGGCTCTTGATTTTGACTTTTCCGCATACTTGTTGGCCAGATCCTTGGTTTTCCCTGGTTTGAATCACGTAGTAATGTGATACCGCACTGAAACAGTCAATTAAACCTGGTTTCGATCAATATTTTAGAGGATAACACCGGTTAGGTCTGGGTTAGGTCCGGGTTATGCCCGCATCTCGCTCATGATTCTGCCTTCATCGCATTCTTGTTCGCCAGAACCTGGGTTTTTTCGGGTTTGAATCACGTAGTAATGTGGTACCACACTGAAACAGTCAATTAAACCTGGTTTCGATCAATATTTTAGAGGATAACACCGGTTAGGTCTGGGTTAGGACTGGGTTATGCCCGCATCTGACACATGATTTTGCCTTCTTCGCATGCTTGTTGGCCAGATCCTGGGTTTTTTTTCTGGTTTGAATCACGTAGTAATGTGGTACCACACTGAAACAGACAATTAATCGAGGTTTCGATCAATATTTTAGAGGATAACACCGGTTAGGTCTGGGTTATGCCCGCCTCTGGATCTTGATTTTGACTTTTCCGCATACTTGTTGGCCAGATCCTGGGTTTTTGGGGTTTGAATCACGTAGTAATGTGGTACCACACAGTAACAGTCAATAAAACCCAGATTCGATCCACATTTTATAGGATAACACCGGTTAGGTCTGGGATAGGTATGGGTTATGTCCACATCTGGCTCATGATTTTGCCTTCTTCGCATGCTTGTTGGCCAGATCCTGGGGTTTTTCGGGTTTGAATCACGTAGTAATGTGGTACCACACTGAAACAGACAATTAAATCTGGTTTCGATCCACATTTTAGAGGATAACACCGATTAGGTCTGGGTTATGCCCGCATCTGGCTCATGATTTTGCCTTCTTCGCATACTTGTTGGCCAGATCCTGGGTTTTTGGGGTTTGAATCACGTAGTAATGTGGTACCACACAGTAACAGACAATAAAACCTGGATTCGACCCACATTTTATAGGATAACACCGGTTAGGTCTGGGATAGGCATGGGTTATGTCCGCATCTGGCTCATGATTTTGCTTTCTTCGCATACTTGTTGGCCAGATCTTGGGTTTTTTCGTGTTTGAATCACGTAGTAATGTGGTACCACACTGAAACAGTCAATTAAACCTGGTTCCGATCCACATTCTAGGGGATAACACCAGGTAGGTCTGGGTTAGATCTGGGTTATGCCCGCATCTCGCTCATGATTCTGCCTTCATCGCATTCTTGTTCGCCAGAACCTGGGTTTTTTCGGGTTTGAATCACGTAGTAATGTGGTACCACACTGAAACAGTCAATTAAACCTGGTTTCGATCCACATTTTAGAGGATAACACCGGTTAGGTCTGGGTTAGGACTGGGTTATGCCCGCATCTGGCTCATGATTTTGCCTTCTTCGCATACTTGTTGGCCAGATGCTGGGTTTATGGGGTTTGAATCACGTAGTAATGTGGTAACACACAGTAACAGTCAATTAAACCTGGATTCGATCCACATTTTATAGGATAACACCGGTTAGGTCTGGGTTATGCCCGCATCTGGCTCTTGATTTTGACTTTTCCGCATACTTGTGGGCCAGATCCTTGTTTTTCCCTGGTTTGAATCACGTAGTAATGTGATACCGCACTGAAACAGTCAATTAAACCTGGCTTCGATCAATGTTTTAGAGGATAACACCGGTTAGGTCTGGGTTAGGACTGGGTTATGCCCGCACCTGGCTCATGATTTTGCCTTCTTCGCATACTTGTTGGCCAGATCCTGGGTTTTTCCGGGTTTGAATCACGTAGTAATGTGGTACCACACTGAAACAGACAATTAAACCTGGTTTCGATCAATATTTTAGAGGATAACACCGGTTAGGTCTGGGTTAGGACTGGGTTATGCCCGCATCTGACACATGATTTTGCCTTCTTCGCATGCTTGTTGGCCAGATCCTGGGTTTTTTTTCTGGTGTGAATCACGTAGTAATGTGGTACCACACTGAAACAGACAATTAATCGAGGTTTCGATCAATATTTTAGAGGATAACACCGGTTAGGTCTGGGTTATGCCCGCCTCTGGTTCTTGATTTTGACTTTTCCGCAGACTTGTTGGCCAGATCCTTGGTTTTCCCTGGTTTGAATCACGTAGTAATGTGATACAGCACTGAAACAGTCAATTAAACCTGGTTTCGATCAATATTTTAGAGGATAACACCGGTTAGGTCTGGGTTAGGACTGGGTCATGCCCGCATCTGGCTCATGATTTTGACTTCTTCGCATACTTGTTGGCCAGATCCTGGGTTTTTTCGGGTTTGAATCACGTAGTAATGTGGTACCACATTGAAACAGTCAATTAAACCTGGTTTCGATCCACATTTTAGAGGATAACACCGGTTAGGTCTGGGATAGGTCTGGGTTATGCCCGCATCTGGCACATGATTTTGTCTTCTTCGCATGCTTGTTGGCCAGATCCTGGGTTTTTTTCTGGTTTGAATCACGTAGCAATGTGGTACCACACTGAAGCAGACAATTAAACGAGGTTTCGATCAATATTTTAGAGGATAACACCGGTTAGGTCTGGGTTAGGACTGGGTTATGCCCGCATCTGACACATGATTTTGCCTTCTTCGCATGCTTGTTGGCCAGATCCTGGGTTTTTGGGGTTTGAATCACGTAGTAATGTGGTACCACACAGTAACAGACAATTAAACCTGGTTTCGATCCACATTTTAGAGGATAACACCGGTTAGGTCTGGGTTAGGACTGGGTTATGCCCGCACATCGCTCATGATTCTGCCTTCATCGTATTCTTGTTCGCCAGAACCTGGGTTTTTTCGGGTTTGAATCACGTAG
This sequence comes from Colletes latitarsis, assembly GCF_051014445.1. NCBI lineage: Eukaryota > Metazoa > Arthropoda > Insecta > Hymenoptera > Colletidae > Colletes > Colletes latitarsis. The sequence continues at coordinate 10,484,829 of NC_135147.1, forward strand.
TAATGTGGTACCACTCTGAAACAGTCAATTAAACCTGGTTTCGATCCACATTTTAGAAGATAACACCGGTTAGGTCTGGGTTAGATCTGGGTTATGCCCGCATCTCGCTCATGATTCTGCCTTCATCGCATTCTTGTTCGCCAGAACCTGGGTTTTTTCGGGTTTGAATCACGTAGTAATGTGATACCGCACTGAAACAGTCAATTATACCTGGCTTCGATCAATATTTTAGAGGATAACACCGGTTAGGTCTGGGTTAGGACTGGGTTATGCCCGCATCTGGCTCATGATTTTGCCTTCTTCGCATACTTGTTGACCAGATCCTGGGTTTTTTCGGGTTTGAATCGCGTAGTAATGTGGTACCACATTGAAACAGACAATTAAACCTGGTTTCGATCAATATTTTAGAGGATAACACCGGTTAGGTCTGGGTTAGGTCCGGGTTATGCCCGCATCTCGCTCATGATTCTGCCTTCATCGCATTCTTGTTCGCCAGAACCTGGGTTTTTTCGGGTTTGAATCACGTAGTAATGTGGTACCACACTGAAACAGTCAATTAAACCTGGTTTCGATCAATATTTTAGAGGATAACACCGGTTAGGTCTGGGTTAGGACTGGGTTATGCCCGCATCTGACACATGATTTTGCCTTCTTCGCATGCTTGTTGGCCAGATCCTGGGTTTTTTTTCTGGTTTGAATCACGTAGTAATGTGGTACCACACTGAAACAGACAATTAATCGAGGTTTCGATCAATATTTTAGAGGATAACACCGGTTAGGTCTGGGTTATGCCCGCCTCTGGATCTTGATTTTGACTTTTCCGCATACTTGTTGGCCAGATCCTTGGTTTTCCCTGGTTTGAATCACCTAGTAATGTGATACAGCACTGAAACAGTCAATTAAACTTGGTTTCGATCAATATTTTAGAGGATAACACCGGTTAGGTCTGGGTTAGGTCTGGGTTGTGCCCGCAACTGGCACATGATTTTGTCTTCTTCGCATGCTTGTTGGCCAGATCCTGGGTTTTTTTCTGGTTTGAATCACGTAGTAATGTGGTACCACACTGAAGCAGACAATTAAACGAGGTTTCGATCAATATTTTAGAGGATAACACCGGTTAGGTCTGGGTTAGGACTGGGTGATGCCCGCATCTGACACATGATTTTGCCTTCTTCGCATGCTTGTTGGCCAGATCCTGGGTATTTGGGGTTTGAATCACGTAGTAATGTGGTACCTCACAGTAACAGACAATTAAACCTGGTTTCGATCCACATTTTAGAGGATAACACCGGTTAGCTCTGGGTTAGGACTGGGTTATGCCCGCACATCGCTGATGATTCTGCCTTCATCGCATTCTTGTTCGCCAGAACCTGGGTTTTCACGGGTTTGAATCACGTAGTAATGTGGTACCACACAGTAACAGTCAATTGAACCTGGATTCGATCCACATTTTATAGGATAACACCGGTTAGGTCTGGGGTAGGTATGGGTTATGTCCACATCTGGCTCATGATTTTGCCTTCTTCGCATGCTTGTTGGCCAGATCCTGGGGCTTTTCGGGTTTGAATCACGTAGTAATGTGGTACCACACTGAAACAGACAATTAAATCTGGTTTCGATCCACATTTCAGAGGATAACACCGATTAGGTCTGGGTTATGCCCGCATCTGGCTCATGATTTTGCCTTCTTCGCATACTTGTTGGCCAGATCCTGGGTCTTTGGGGTTTGAATCACGTAGTAATGTGGTACCACACAGTAACAGACAATAAAACCTGGATTCGATCCACATTTTATAGGATAACACCGGTTAGGTCTGGGATAGGCATGGGTTATGTCCGCATTTGGCTCATGATTTTGCTTTCTTCGCATACTTGTTGGCCAGATCCTGGGTTTTTTCGTGTTTGGATCACGTAGTAATGTGGTACCACACTGAAACAGTCAATTAAACCTGGTTCCGATCCACATTCTAGGGGATAACACCAGTTAGGTCTGGGTTAGATCTGGGTTATGCCCGCATCTCGCTCATGATTCTGCCTTCATCGCATTCTTGTTCGCCAGAACCTGGGTTTTTTCGGGTTTGAATCACGTAGTAATGTGGTACCACACTGAAACAGTCAATTAAACCTGGTTTCGATCCACAATTTAGAGGATAACATCGGTTAGGTCTGGGTTAGGACTGGGTTATGCCCGCATCTGGCTCATGATTTTGCCTTCTTCGCATACTTGTTGGCCAGATCCTGGGTTTTTTCGGGTTTGAATCACGTAGTAATGTGGTACCACACTGAAACGGACAATTAAACCTGGTTTCGATCAATATTTTAGAGGATAACACCGGTTAGGTCTGGGTTAGGACTGGGTTATGCCCGCATCTGGCTCATGATTTTGCCTTCTTCGCATACTTGTTGGCCAGATCCTGGGTTTTTTCGAGTTTGAATCACGTAGTAATGTGGTACCACACTGAAACAGACAATTAAACCTGGTTTCGATCAATATTTTAGAGGATAACACCGGTTAGGTCTAGGTTAGGTCTGGGTTATGCCCGCATCTCGCTCATGATTCTGCCTTAATCGCACTCTTGTTCGCCAGAACCTGGGTTTTTTCGGGTTTGAATCACGTAGTAATGTGGTACCACACTGAAACAGTCAATTAAACCTGGTTTCGATCAATATTTTAGAGGATAACACCGGTTAGGTCTGGGTTAGGACTGGGTTATGCCCGCATCTGACACATGATTTTGCCTTCTTCGCATGCTTGTTGGCCAGATCCTGGGTTTTTGGGGTTTGAATCACGTAGTAATGTGGTACCACACAGTAACAGTCAATTAAACCTGGATTCGATCCACATTTTATAGGATAACACCGGTTAGGTCTGGGATAGGTATGGGTTATGTCCGCATCTGGCTCATGATTTTGCTTTCTTCGCATACTTGTTGGCCAGATCCTGGGTTTTTTCGGGTTTGAATCACGTAGTAATGTGGTACCAGACTGAAACAGTCAATTAAACCTGGTTTCGATCCACATATTAGAGGATAACACCGGTTAGGTCTGGGTTATGTCTGGGTTATGCCCGCATCTCGCTCATGATTCTGCCTTCATCGCATTCTCGTTCGCCAGAACCTGGGTTTTTTCGGGTTTCAATCACGTAGTAATGTGGTACCACACAGTAACAGTCAATTAAACCTGGATTCGATCCACATTTTATAGGATAACACCGGTTAGGTCTGGGATAGGTATGGGTTATGTCCACATCTGGCTCCTGATTTTGCCTTCTTCGCATGCTTGTTGGCCAGATCCTGGGGTTTTTCGGGTTTGAATCACGTAGTAATGTGGTACCACACTGAAACAGACAATTAAACCTGGTTTCGATCAATATTTTAGAGGATAACACCGGTTAGGTCTGGGTTAGGACTGGGTTATGCCCGCATCTGACACATGATTTTGTCTTCTTCGCATGCTTGTTGGCCAGATCCTGGGTTTTTTTCTGGTTTGAATCACGTAGTAATGTGGTACCACACTGAAGCAGACAATTAAACGAGGTTTCGATCAATATTTTAGAGGATAACACCGGTTAGGGCTGGGTTAGGACTGGGTTATGCCCGCATCTGACACATGATTTTGCCTTCTTCGCATGCTTGTTGGCCAGATCCTGGGTTTTTGGGGTTTGAATCACGTAGTAATGTGGTACCTCACAGTAACAGACAATTAAACCTGGTTTCGATCCACATTTTAGAGGATAACACCGGTTAGGTCTGGGTTAGGACTGGGTTATGCCCGCACGTCGCTCATGATTCTGCCTTCATCGCATTCTTGTTCGCCAGAACCTGGGTTTTTTCGGGTTTGAATCACGTAGTAATGTGGTACCACACAGTAACAGTCAATTGAACCTGGATTCGATCCACATTTTATAGGATAACACCGGTTAGGTCTGGGATAGGTATGGGTTATGTCCACATCTGGCTCATGATTTTGCCTTCTTCGCATGCTTGTTGGCCAGATCCTGGGGCTTTTCGGGTTTGAATCACGTAGTAATGTGGTACCACACTGAAACAGACAATTAAATCTGGTTTCGATCCACATTTCAGAGGATAACACCGATTAGGTCTGGGTTATGCCCGCATCTGGCTCATGATTTTGCCTTCTTCGCATACTTGTTGGCCAGATCCTGGGTCTTTGGGGTTTGAATCACGTAGTAATGTGGTACCACACAGTAACAGACAATAAAACCTGGATTCGATCCACATTTTATAGGATAACACCGGTTAGGTCTGGGATAGGCATGGGTTATGTCCGCATTTGGCTCATGATTTTGCTTTCTTCGCATACTTGTTGGCCAGATCCTGGGTTTTTTCGTGTTTGAATCACGTAGTAATGTGGTACCACACTGAAACAGTCAATTAAACCTGGTTCCGATCCACATTCTAGGGGATAACACCAGTTAGGTCTGGGTTAGATCTGGGTTATGCCCGCATCTCGCTCATGATTCTGCCTTCATCGCATTCTTGTTCGCCAGAACCTGGGTTTTTTCGGGTTTGAATCACGTAGTAATGTGGTACCACACTGAAACAGTCAATTAAACCTGGTTTCGATCCACATTTTAGAGGATAACATCGGTTAGGTCTGGGTTAGGACTGGGTTATGCCCGCATCGGGCTCATGATTTTGCCTTCTTCGCATACTTGTTTGCCAGATCCTGGGTTTTTTCGGGTTTGAATCACGTAGTAATGTGGTACCACACTGAAACAGACAATTAAACCTGGTTTCGATCAATATTTTAGAGGATAACACCGGTTAGGTCTGGGTTAGGACTGGGTTATGCCCGCATCTGGCTCATGATTTTGCCTTCTTCGCATACTTGTTGGCCAGATCCTGGGTTTTTTCGAGTTTGAATCACGTAGTAATGTGGTACCACACTGAAACAGACAATTAAACCTGGTTTCGATCAATATTTTAGAGGATAACACCGGTTAGGTCTAGGTTAGGTCTGGGTTATGCCCGCATCTCGCTCATGATTCTGCCTTCATCGCATTCTTGTTCGCCAGAACCTGGGTTTTTTCGGGTTTGAATCACGTAGTAATGTGGTACCACACTGAAACAGTCAATTAAACCTGGTTTCGATCAATATTTTAGAGGATAACACCGGTTAGGTCTGGGTTAGGACTGGGTTATGCCCGCATCTGACACATGATTTTGCCTTCTTCGCATGCTTGTTGGCCAGATCCTGGGTTTTTGGGGTTTGAATCACGTAGTAATGTGGTACCACACAGTAACAGACAATAAAACCTGGATTCGATCCACATTTTACAGGATAACACCGGTTAGGTCTGGGATAGGCATGGGTTATGTCCGCATTTGGCTCATGATTTTGCTTTCTTCGCATACTTGTTGGCCAGATCCTGGGTTTTTTCGTGTTTGAATCACGTAGTAATGTGGTACCACACTGAAACAGTCAATTAAACCTGGTTCCGATCCACATTCTAGGGGATAACACCAGTTAGGTCTGGGTTAGATCTGGGTTATGCCCGCATCTCGCTCATGATTCTGCCTTCATCGCATTCTTGTTCGCCAGAACCTGGGTTTTTTCGGGTTTGAATCACGTAGTAATGTGGTACCACACTGAAACAGTCAATTAAACCTGGTTTCGATCCACATTTTAGAGGATAACATCGGTTAGGTCTGGGTTAGGACTGGGTTATGCCCGCATCTGGCTCATGATTTTGCCTTCTTCGCATACTTGTTGGCCAGATCCTGGGTTTTTTCGAGTTTGAATCACGTAGTAATGTGGTACCACACTGAAACAGACAATTAAACCTGGTTTCGATCAATATTTTAGAGGATAACACCGGTTAGGTCTAGGTTAGGTCTGGGTTATGCCCGCATCTCGCTCATGATTCTGCCTTCATCGCATTCTTGTTCGCCAGAACCTGGGTTTTTTCGGGTTTGAATCACGTAGTAATGTGGTACCACACTGAAACAGTCAATCAAACCTGGTTTCGATCAATATTTTAGAGGATAACACCGGTTAGGTCTGGGTTAGGACTGGGTTATGCCCGCATCTGACACATGATTTTGCCTTCTTCGCATGCTTGTTGGCCAGATCCTGGGTTTTTGGGGTTTGAATCACGTAGTAATGTGGTACCACACAGTAACAGTCAATTAAACCTGGATTCGATCCACATTTTATAGGATAACACCGGTTAGGTCTGGGATAGGTATGGGTTATGTCCGCATCTGGCTCATGATTTTGCTTTCTTCGCATACTTGTTGGCCAGATCCTGGGTTTTTTCGGGTTTGAATCACGTAGTAATGTGGTACCAGACTGAAACAGTCAATTAAACCTGGTTTCGATCCACATATTAGAGGATAACACCGGTTAGGTCTGGGTTATGTCTGGGTTATGCCCGCATCTCGCTCATGATTCTGCCTTCATCGCATTCTCGTTCGCCAGAACCTGGGTTTATTCGGGTTTCAATCACGTAGTAATGTGGTACCACACAGTAACAGTCAATTAAACCTGGATTCGATCCACATTTTATAGGATAACACCGGTTAGGTCTGGGATAGGTATGGGTTATGTCCACATCTGGCTCCTGATTTTGCCTTCTTCGCATGCTTGTTGGCCAGATCCTGGGGTTTTTCGGGTTTGAATCACGTAGTAATGTGGTACCACACTGAAACAGACAATTAAACCTGGTTTCGATCAATATTTTAGAGGATAACACCGGTTAGGTCTGGGTTAGGACTGGGTTATGCCCGCATCTGACACATGATTTTGTCTTCTTCGCATGCTTGTTGGCCAGATCCTGGGTTTTTTCGAGTTTGAATCACGTAGTAATGTGGTACCACACTGAAACAGACAATTAAACCTGGTTTCGATCAATATTTTAGAGGATAACACCGGTTAGGTCTAGGTTAGGTCTGGGTTATGCCCGCATCTCGCTCATGATTCTGCCTTCATCGCATTCTTGTTCGCCAGAACCTGGGTTTTTTCGGGTTTGAATCACGTAGTAATGTGGTACCACACTGAAACAGTCAATTAAACCTGGTTTCGATCAATATTTTAGAGGATAACACCGGTTTGGTCTGGGTTAGGACTGGGTTATGCCCGCATCTGACACATGATTTTGTCTTCTTCGCATGCTTGTTGGCCAGATCCTGGGTTTTTTTCTGGTTTGAATCACGTAGTAATGTGGTACCACACCGAAGCAGACAATTAAACGAGGTTTCGATCAATATTTTAGAGGATAACACCGGTTAGGTCTGGGTTAGGACTGGGTTATGCCCGCATCTGACACATGATTTTGCCTTCTTCGCATGCTTGTTGGCCAGATCCTGGGTTTTTGGGGTTTGAATCACGTAGTAATGTGGTACCTCACAGTAACAGACAATTAAACCTGGTTTCGATCCACATTTTAGAGGATAACACCGGTTAGGTCTGGGTTAGGACTGGGTTATGCCCGCACATCGCTCATGATTCTGCCTTCATCGCATTCTTGTTCGCCAGAACCTGGGTTTTTTCGGGATTGAATCACGTAGTAATGTGGTACCACACAGTAACAGTCAATTGAACCTGGATTCGATCCACATTTTATAGGATAACACCGGTTAGGTCTGGGATAGGTATGGGTTATGTCCACATCTGGCTCATGATTTTGCCTTCTTCGCATGCTTGTTGGCCAGATCCTGGGGCTTTTCGGGTTTGAATCACGTAGTAATGTGGTACCACACTGAAACAGACAATTAAATCTGGTTTCGATCCACATTTCAGAGGATAACACCGATTAGGTCTGGGTTATGCCCGCATCTGGCTCATGATTTTGCCTTCTTCGCATACTTGTTGGCCAGATCCTGGGTCTTTGGGGTTTGAATCACGTAGTAATGTGGTACCACACAGTAACAGACAATAAAACCTGGATTCGATCCACATTTTATAGGATAACACCGGTTAGGTCTGGGATAGGCATGGGTTATGTCCGCATTTGGCTCATGATTTTGCTTTCTTCGCATACTTGTTGGCCAGATCCTGGGTTTTTTCGTGTTTGAATCACGTAGTAATGTGGTACCACACTGAAACAGTCAATTAAACCTGGTTCCGATCCACATTCAAGGGGATAACACCAGTTAGGTCTGGGTTAGATCTGGGTTATGCCCGCATCTCGCTCATGATTCTGCCTTCATCGCATTCTTGTTCGCCAGAACCTGGGTTTTTTCGGGTTTGAATCACGTAGTAATGTGGTACCACACTGAAACAGTCAATTAAACCTGGTTTCGATCCACATTTTAGAGGATAACATCGGTTAGGTCTGGGTTAGGACTGGGTTATGCCCGCATCTGGCTCATGATTTTGCCTTCTTCGCATACTTGTTGGCCAGATCCTGGGTTTTTTCGGGTTTGAATCACGTAGTAATGTGGTACCACACTGAAACAGACAATTAAACCTGGTTTCGATCAATATTTTAGAGGATAACACCGGTTAGGTCTGGGTTAGGACTGGGTTATGCCCGCATCTGGCTCATGATTTTGCCTTCTTCGCATACTTGTTGGCCAGATCCTGGGTTTTTTCGAGTTTGAATCACGTAGTAATGTGGTACCACACTGAAACAGACAATTAAACCTGGTTTCGATCAATATTTTAGAGGATAACACCGGTTAGGTCTAGGTTAGGTCTGGGTTATGCCCGCATCTCGCTCATGATTCTGCCTTCATCGCATTCTTGTTCGCCAGAACCTGGGTTTTTTCGGGTTTGAATCACGTAGTAATGTGGTACCACACTGAAACAGTCAATTAAACCTGGTTTCGATCAATATTTTAGAGGATAACACCGGTTAGGTCTGGGTTAGGACTGGGTTATGCCCGCATCTGACACATGATTTTGCCTTCTTCGCATGCTTGTTGGCCAGATCCTGGGTTTTTGGGGTTTGAATCACGTAGTAATGTGGTACCACACAGTAACAGACAATAAAACCTGGATTCGATCCACATTTTATAGGATAACACCGGTTAGGTCTGGGATAGGCATGGGTTATGTCCGCATTTGGCTCATGATTTTGCTTTCTTCGCATACTTGTTGGCCAGATCCTGGGTTTTTTCGTGTTTGAATCACGTAGTAATGTGGTACCACACTGAAACAGTCAATTAAACCTGGTTCCGATCCACATTCTAGGGGATAACACCAGTTAGGTCTGGGTTAGATCTGGGTTATGCCCGCATCTCGCTCATGATTCTGCCTTCATCGCATTCTTGTTCGCCAGAACCTGGGTTTTTTCGGGTTTGAATCACGTAGTAATGTGGTACCACACTGAAACAGTCAATTAAACCTGGTTTCGATCCACATTTTAGAGGATAACATCGGTTAGGTCTGGGTTAGGACTGGGTTATGCCCGCATCTGGCTCATGATTTTGCCTTCTTCGCATACTTGTTGGCCAGATCCTGGGTTTTTTCGGGTTTGAATCACGTAGTAATGTGGTACCACACTGAAACAGACAATTAAACCTGGTTTCGATCAATATTTTAGAGGATAACACCGGTTAGGTCTGGGTTAGGACTGGGTTATGCCCGCATCTGGCTCATGATTTTGCCTTCTTCGCATACTTGTTGGCCAGATCCTGGGTTTTTTCGAGTGTGATTCACGTAGTAATGTGGTACCACACTGAAACAGACAATTAAACCTGGTTTCGATCAATATTTTAGAGGATAACACCGGTTAGGTCTAGGTTAGGTCTGGGTTATGCCCGCATCTCGCTCATGATTCTGCCTTCATCGCATTCTTGTTCGCCAGAACCTGGGTTTTTTCGGGTTTGAATCACGTAGTAATGTGGTACCACACTGAAACAGTCAATTAAACCTGGTTTCGATCAATATTTTAGAGGATAACACCGGTTAGGTCTGGGTTAGGACTGGGTTATGCCCGCATCTGACACATGATTTTGCCTTCTTCGCATGCTTGTTGGCCAGATCCTGGGTTTTTGGGGTTTGAATCACGTAGTAATTGTGGTACCACACAGTAACAGTCAATTAAACCTGGATTCGATCCACATTTTATAGGATAACACCGGTTAGGTCTGGGATAGGTATGGGTTATGTCCGCATCTGGCTCATGATTTTGCTTTCTTCGCATACTTGTTGGCCAGATCCTGGGTTTTTTCGGGTTTGAATCACGTAGCAATGTGGTACCAGACTGAAACAGTCAATTAAACCTGGTTTCGATCCACATATTAGAGGATAACACCGGTTAGGTCTGGGTTATGTCTGGGTTATGCCCGCATCTCGCTCATGATTCTGCCTTCATCGCATTCTCGTTCGCCAGAACCTGGGGTTTTTCGGGTTTCAATCACGTAGTAATGTGGTACCACACAGTAACAGTCAATTAAACCTGGATTCGATCCACATTTTATAGGATAACACCGGTTAGGGCTGGGATAGGTATGGGTTATGTCCACATCTGGCTCCTGACTTTGCCTTCTTCGCATGCTTGTTGGCCAGATCCTGGGGTTTTTCGGGTTTGAATCACGTAGTAATGTGGTACCACACTGAAACAGACAATTAAATCTGGTTTCGATCCACATTTTAGAGGATAACACCGATTAGGTCTGGGTTATGCCCGCATCTGGCTCATGATTTTGCCTTCTTCGCATACTTGTTGGCCAGATCCTGGGATTTTGGGGTTTGAATCACGTAGTAATGTGGTACCACACAGTAACAGACAATAAAACCTGGATTCGATCCACATTTTATAGGATAACACCGGTTAGGTCTGGGATAGGCATGGGTTATGTCCGCATCTGGCTCATGATTTTGCTTTCTTCGCATACTTCTTGGCCAGATCCTGGGTTTTTTCGTGTTTGAATCACGTAGTAATGTGGTACCACACTGAAACAGTCAATTAAACCTGGTTCCGATCCACATTCTAGGGGATAACACCAGTTAGGTCTGGGTCAGATCTGGGTTATGCCCGCATCTCGCTCATGATTCTGCCTTCATCGCATTCTTGTTCGCCAGAACCTGGGTTTTTTCGGGTTTGAATCACGTAGTAATGTGGTACCACACTGAAACAGTCAATTAAACCTGGTTTCGATCCACATTATAGAGGATAACACCGGTTAGGTCTGGGTTAGGACTGGGTTCTGCCCGCATCTGGCTCATGATTTTGCCTTCTTCGCATACTTGTTGGCCAGATCCTGGGTTTATGGGGTTTGAATCACGTAGTAATGTGGTACCACACTGAAACAGACAATTAAACCTGGTTTCGATCAATATTTTAGAGGATAACACCGGTTAGGTCTGGGTTAGGTCTGGGTTATGCACGCATCTCGCTCATGATTTTGCCTTCTTCGCATACTTGTTGGCCAGATCCTCGGGTTTTTCGGGTTTGAATCACGTAGTAATGTGGTACCACACTGAAACAGACAATTAAACCTGGTTTCGATCAATATTTTAGAGGATAACACCGGTTAGGTCTGGGTTAGGTCTGGGTTATGCACGCATCTCGCTCATGATTTTGCCTTCTTCGCATACTTGTTGGCCAGATCCTGGGTTTTTTCGGGTTTGAATCACGTAGTAATGTGGTACCACACTGAAACAGACAATTAAACCTGGTTTCGATCAATATTTTAGAGGATAACACCGGTTAGGTCTGGGTTAGGACTGGGTTATGCCCGCATCTGACACATGATTTTGCCTTCTTCGCATGCTTGTTGGCCAGATCCTGGGGTTTTTCGGGTCTGAATCACGTAGTAATGTGGTACCACACTGAAACAGACAATTAAACCTGGTTTCGATCAATATTTTAGAGGATAACACCGGTTAGGTCTGGGTTAGGTCTGGGTTATGCACGCATCTCGCTCATGATTCTGCCTTCATCGCATTCTTGTTCGCCAGAACCTGGGTTTTCTCGGGTTTGAATCACGTAGTAATGTGGTACCACACAGAAACAGTCAATTAAACCTGGTTTCGATCAATATTTTAGAGGATAACACCGGTTAGGTCTGGGTGAGGACTGGGTTATGCCCGCATCTGACACATGATTTTGCCTTCTTCGCATGCTTGTTGGCCAGATCCTGGGTTTTTTCGGGTTTGAATCACGTAGTAATGTGGTACCACACTGAAACAGACAATTAAACCTGGTTTCGATCAATATTTTAGAGGATAACACCGGTTAGGTCTGGGTTAGGACTGGGTTATGCCCGCATCTGGCTCATGATTTTGCCTTCTTCGCATACTTGTTGGCCAGATCTTGGGTTTTTTCGGGTTTGAATCACGTAGTAATGTGGTACCACACTGAAACAGTCAATTAAACCTGGCTTCGATCAATATTTTAGAGGATAACACCGGTTAGGTCTGGGTTAGGACTGGGTTATGCCCGCATCTGGCTCATGATTTTGCCTTCTTCGCATACTTGTTGGCCAGATCCTGGGTTTTTTCGGGTTTGAATCACGTAGTAATGTGGTACCACACTGAAACAGACAATTAAACCTGGTTTCGATCAATATTTTAGAGGATAACACCGGTTAGGTCTGGGTTAGGACTGGGTTATGCCCGCATCTGACACATGATTTTGCCTTCTTCGCATGCTTGTTGGCCAGATTCTGGGGTTTTTCGGGTTTGAATCACGTAGTAATGTGGTACCACACTGAAACAGTCAATTAAACCTGGCTTCGATCAATATTTTAGAGGATAACACCGGTTAGGTCTGGGTTAGGACTGGGTTATGCCCGCATCTGGCTCATGATTTTGCCTTCTTCGCATACTTGTTGGCCAGATCCTGGGTTTTTTCGGGTTTGAATCACGTAGTAATGTGGTACCACACTGAAACAGACAATTAAACCTGGTTTCGATCAATATTTTAGAGGATAACACCGGTTAGGTCTGGGTTAGGTCTGGGTTATGCCCGCATCTCGCTCATGATTCTGCCTTCATCGCATTCTTGTTCGCCAGAACCTGGGTTTTTTCGGGTTTGAATCACGTAGTAATGTGGTACCACACAGTAGCAGTCAATTAAACCTGGATTCGATCCACATTTTATAGGATAACACCGGTTAGGTCTGGTATAGGTATGGGTTATGTCCGCATCTGGCTCATGATTTTGCTTTCTTCGCATACTTGTTGGCCAGATCCTGGGTTTTTTCGGGTTTGAATCACGTAGTAATGTGGTACCAGAATGAAACAGTCAATTAAACCTGGTTTCGATCCACATATTAGAGGATAACACCGGTTAGGTCTGGGTTAGGTCTGGGTTATGCCCGCATCTCGCTCATGATTCTGCCTTCATCGCATTCTCGTTCGCCAGAACCTGGGTTTTTTCGGGTTTGAATCACGTAGTAATGTGGTACCACACAGTAGCAGTCAATTAAACCTGGATTCGATCCACATTTTATAGGATAACACCGGTTAGGTCTGGGATAGGTATGGGTTATGTCCGCATCTGGCTCATGATTTTGCTTTCTTCGCATACATGTTGGCCAGTTCCTGGGTTTTTTCGTGTTTGAATCACGTAGTAATGTGGTACCACACTGAAACAGTCAATTAAACCTGGTTTCGATCCACATTTTAGAGGATAACACCGGTTAGGTCAGGGTTAGGTCTGGGTTATGCCCGCATCTGGCACATGATTTTGCCTTCTTCGCATGCTTGTTGGCCAGATCCTGGGCTTTTTTCTGGTTTGAATCACGTAGTAATGTGGTACCACACTGGAACAGACAATTAAACGAGGTTTCGATCAATATTTTAGAGGATAACACCGGTTAGGTCTGGGTTATGCCCGCATCTGGCTCTTGATTTTGACTTTTCCGCATACTTGTGGGCCAGATCCTTGTTTTTCCCTGGTTTGAATCACGTAGTAATGTGATACTGCACTGAAACAGTCAATTAAACCTGGCTTCGATCAATATTTTAGAGGATAACACCGGTAAGGTCTGGGTTATGCCCGCATCTGGCTCATGATTTTGCCTTCTTCCCATACTTGTTGGCCAGATCCTGGGTTTTTTCGGGTTTGAATCACGTAGTAATGTGGTACCACACTGAAACAGACAATTAAACCTGGTTTCGATCAATATTTTAGAGGATAACACCGGTTAGGTCTGGGTTAGGTCTGGGTTATGCCCGCATCTGGCTCATGATTTTGCCTTCTTCGCATACTTGTTGGCCAGATCCTGGGTTTTTGGGGTTTGAATCACGTAGTAATGTGGTACCACACAGTAACAGTCAATAAAACCCAGATTCGATCCACATTTTATAGGATAACACCGGTTAGGTCTGGGATAGGCATGGGTTATGTCCGCATCTGGCTCATGATTTTGCCTTCTTCGCATGCTTGTTGGCCAGATCCTGGGTTTTTTCTGGTTTGAATCACGTAGTAATGTGGTACCACACTGGAACAGACAATTAAACGAGGTTTCGATCAATATTTTAGAGGATAACACCGGTTAGGTCTGGGTTATGCCCGCATCTGGCTCTTGATTTTGACTTTTCCGCATACTTGTTGGCCAGATCCTTGGTTTTCCCTGGTTTGAATCACGTAGTAATGTGATACCGCACTGAAACAGTCAATTAAACCTGGTTTCGATCAATATTTTAGAGGATAACACCGGTTAGGTCTGGGTTAGGACTGGGTTATGCCCGCATCTGGCTCAAGATTTTGCCTTCTTCGCATACTTGTTGGCCAGGTCCTGGGTTTTTTCGGGTTTGAATCACGTAGTAATGTGGTACCACACTTAAACAGACAATTAAACCTGGTTTCGATCCACATTTTAGAGGATAACACCGGCTAGGTCTGGGTTAGGACTGGGTTATGCCCGCATCTCGCTCATGATTCTGCCTTCATCGCATTCTTGTTCGCCAGAACCTGGGTTTTTTCGCGTTTGAATCACGTATTAATGTGGTACCACACTGAAACAGTCAATTAAACCTGGTTTCGATCCTTATTTTAGTGGATAACACCGGTTAGGTCTGGGTTAGGTCTGGGTTATGCCCGCATCTGGCACATGATTATGCCTTCTTCGCATGCTTGTTGGCCAGATCCTGGGTTTTTTTTCTGGCTTGAATCACGTAGTAATGTGGTACCACACTGAAACAGACAATTAAACGAGGTTTCGATCAATATTTTAGAGGATAACACCGGTTAGGTCTGGGTTATGCCCGCATCTGGCTCTTGATTTTGACTTATCCGCATACTTGTTGGCCAGATCCTTGGTTTTCCCTGGTTTGAATCACGTAGTAATGTGATACCGCACTGAAACAGTCAATTAAACCTGGTATCGATCAATATTTTAGAGGATAACACCGGTTAGGTCTGGGTTAGGACTGGGTTCTGCCCGCATCTGGCTCATGATTTTGCCTTCTTCGCATACTTGTTGGCCAGATCCTGGGTTTATGGGGTTTGAATCACGTAGTAATGTGGTACCACACTGAAACAGACAATTAAACCTGGTTTCGATCAATATTTTAGAGGATAACACCGGTTAGGTCTGGGTTAGGTCTGGGTTATGCACGCATCTCGCTCATGATTTTGCCTTCTTCGCATACTTGTTGGCCAGATCCTGGGGTTTTTCGGGTTTGAATCACGTAGTAATGTGGTACCACACTGAAACAGACAATTAAACCTGGTTTCGATCAATATTTTAGAGGATAACACCGGTTAGGTCTGGGTTAGGTCTGGGTTATGCACGCATCTCGCTCATGATTTTGCCTTCTTCGCATACTTGTTGGCCAGATCCTGGGTTTTTTCGGGTTTGAATCACGTAGTAATGTGGTACCACACTGAAACAGACAATTAAACCTGGTTTCGATCAATATTTTAGAGGATAACACCGGTTAGGTCTGGGTTAGGACTGGGTTATGCCCGCATCTGACACATGATTTTGCCTTCTTCGCATGCTTGTTGGCCAGATCCTGGGGTTTTTCGGGTCTGAATCACGTAGTAATGTGGTACCACACTGAAACAGACAATTAAACCTGGTTTCGATCAATATTTTAGAGGATAACACCGGTTAGGTCTGGGTTAGGTCTGGGTTATGCACGCATCTCGCTCATGATTCTGCCTTCATCGCATTCTTGTTCGCCAGAACCTGGGTTTTCTCGGGTTTGAATCACGTAGTAATGTGGTACCACACAGAAACAGTCAATTAAACCTGGTTTCGATCAATATTTTAGAGGATAACACCGGTTAGGTCTGGGTTAGGACTGGGTTATGCCCGCATCTGACACATGATTTTGCCTTCTTCGCATGCTTGTTGGCCAGATCCTGGGTTTTTTCGGGTTTGAATCACGTAGTAATGTGGTACCACACTGAAACAGACAATTAAACCTGGTTTCGATCAATATTTTAGAGGATAACACCGGTTAGGTCTGGGTTAGGACTGGGTTATGCCCGCATCTGGCTCATGATTTTGCCTTCTTCGCATACTTGTTGGCCAGATCTTGGGTTTTTTCGGGTTTGAATCACGTAGTAATGTGGTACCACACTGAAACAGTCAATTAAACCTGGCTTCGATCAATATTTTAGAGGATAACACCGGTTAGGTCTGGGTTAGGACTGGGTTATGCCCGCATCTGGCTCATGATTTTGCCTTCTTCGCATACTTGTTGGCCAGATCCTGGGTTTTTTCGGGTTTGAATCACGTAGTAATGTGGTACCACACTGAAACAGTCAATTAAACCTGGCTTCGATCAATATTTTAGAGGATAACACCGGTTAGGTCTGGGTTAGGACTGGGTTATGCCCGCATCTGGCTCATGATTTTGCCTTCTTCGCATACTTGTTGGCCAGATCCTGGGTTTTTTCGGGTTTGAATCACGTAGTAATGTGGTACCACACTGAAACAGACAATTAAACCTGGTTTCGATCAATATTTTAGAGGATAACACCGGTTAGGTCTGGGTTAGGTCTGGGTTATGCCCGCATCTCGCTCATGATTCTGCCTTCATCGCATTCTTGTTCGCCAGAACCTGGGTTTTTTCGGGTTTGAATCACGTAGTAATGTGGTACCACACTGAAACAGTCAATTAAACCTGGTTTCGATCAATATTTTAGAGGATAACACCGGTTAGTTCTGGGTTAGGACTGGGTTATGCCCGCATCTGACACATGATTTTGCCTTCTTCGCATGCTTGTTCGCCAGATCCTGGGTTTTTTTTCTGGTTTGAATCACGTAGTAATGTGGTACCACACTGAAACAGACAATTAATCGAGGTTTCGATCAATATTTTAGAGGATAACACCGGTTAGGTCTGGGTTATGCCCGCCTCTGGTTCTTGATTTTGACTTTTCCGCATACTTGTTGGCCAGATCCTTGGTTTTCCCTGGTTTGAATCACGTAGTAATGTGATACTGCACTGAAACAGTCAATTAAACCTGGTTTCGATCAATATTTTAGAGGATAACACCGGCTAGGTCTGGGTTAGGTCTGGGTTATGCCCGCACATCGCTCATGATTCTGCCTTCATCGCATTCTTGTTCGCCAGAACCTGGGTTTTTTCGGGTTTGAATCACGTAGTAATGTGGTACCACTCTGAAACAGTCAATTAAACCTGGTTTCGATCAATATTTTAGAGGATAACACCGGTTAGGTCTGGGTTAGGACTGGGTTATGCCCGCATCTGGCTCAAGATTTTGCCTTCTTCGCATACTTGTTGGCCAGGTCCTGGGTTTTTTCGGGTTTGAATCACTTAGTAATGTGGTACCACACTTAAACAGACAATTAAACCTGGTTTCGATCCACATTTTAGAGGATAACACCGGCTAGGTCTGGGTTAGGACTGGGTTATGCCCGCATCTCGCTCATGATTCTGCCTTCATCGCATTCTTGTTCGCCAGAACCTGGGTTTTTTCGCGTTTGAATCACGTATTAATGTGGTACCACACTGAAACAGTCAATTAAACCTGGTTTCGATCCTTATTTTAGTGGATAACACCGGTTAGGTCTGGGTTAGGTCTGGGTTATGCCCGCATCTGGCACATGATTATGCCTTCTTCGCATGCTTGTTGGCCAGATCCTGGGTTTTTGGGGTTTGAATCACGTAGTAATTGTGGTACCACACAGTAACAGTCAATTAAACCTGGATTCGATCCACATTTTATAGGATAACACCGGTTAGGTCTGGGATAGGTATGGGTTATGTCCGCATCTGGCTCATGATTTTGCTTTCTTCGCATACTTGTTGGCCAGATCCTGGGTTTTTTCGGGTTTGAATCACGTAGTAATGTGGTACCAGACTGAAACAGTCAATTAAACCTGGTTTCGATCAATATTTTAGAGGATAACACCGGTTAGGTCCGGGTTAGGACTGGGTTATGCCCGCATCTGACACATGATTTTGCCTTCTTCGCATGCTTGTTGGCCAGATCCTGGGTTTTTTCGGGTTTGAATCACGTAGTAATGTGGTACCACACTGAAACAGACAATTAAACCTGGTTTCGATCAATATTTTAGAGGATAACACCGGTTAGGTCTGGGTTAGGACTGGGTTATGCCCGCATCTGGCTCATGATTTTGCCTTCTTCGTATACTTGTTGGCCAGATCTTGGGTTTTTTCGGGTTTGAATCACGTAGTAATGTGGTACCACACTGAAACAGTCAATTAAACCTGGCTTCGATCAATATTTTAGAGGATAACACCGGTTAGGTCTGGGTTAGGACTGGGTTATGCCCGCATCTGGCTCATGATTTTGCCTTCTTCGCATACTTGTTGGCCAGATCCTGGGTTTTTTCGGGTTTGAATCACGTAGTAATGTGGTACCACACTGAAACAGACAATTAAACCTGGTTTCGATCAATATTTTAGAGGATAACACCGGTTAGGTCTGGGTTAGGACTGGGTTATGCCCGCATCTGACACATGATTTTGCCTTCTTCGCATGCTTGTTGGCCAGATCCTGGGGTTTTTCGGGTTTGAATCACGTAGTAATGTGGTACCACACTGAAACAGTCAATTAAACCTGGCTTCGATCAATATTTTAGAGGATAACACCGGTTAGGTCTGGGTTAGGACTGGGTTATGCCCGCATCTGGCTCATGATTTTGCCTTCTTCGCATACTTGTTGGCCAGATCCTGGGTTTTTTCGGGTTTGAATCACGTAGTAATGTGGTACCACACTGAAACAGACAATTAAACCTGGTTTCGATCAATATTTTAGAGGATAACACCGGTTAGGTCTGGGTTAGGTCTGGGTTATGCCCGCATCTCGCTCATGATTCTGCCTTCATCGCATTCTTGTTCGCCAGAACCTGGGTTTTTTCGGGTTTGAATCACGTAGTAATGTGGTACCACACTGAAACAGTCAATTAAACCTGGTTTCGATCAATATTTTAGAGGATAACACCGGTTAGTTCTGGGTTAGGACTGGGTTATGCCCGCATCTGACACATGATTTTGCCTTCTTCGCATGCTTGTTCGCCAGATCCTGGGTTTTTTTTCTGGTTTGAATCACGTAGTAATGTGGTACCACACTGAAACAGACAATTAATCGAGGTTTCGATCAATATTTTAGAGGATAACACCGGTTAGGTCTGGGTTATGCCCGCCTCTGGTTCTTGATTTTGACTTTTCCGCATACTTGTTGGCCAGATCCTTGGTTTTCCCTGGTTTGAATCACGTAGTAATGTGATACTGCACTGAAACAGTCAATTAAACCTGGTTTCGATCAATATTTTAGAGGATAACACCGGCTAGGTCTGGGTTAGGTCTGGGTTATGCCCGCACATCGCTCATGATTCTGCCTTCATCGCATTCTTGTTCGCCAGAACCTGGGTTTTTTCGGGTTTGAATCACGTAGTAATGTGGTACCACTCTGAAACAGTCAATTAAACCTGGTTTCGATCCACATTTTAGAAGATAACACCGGTTAGGTCTGGGTTAGATCTGGGTTATGCCCGCATCTCGCTCATGATTCTGCCTTCATCGCATTCTTGTTCGTCAGAACCTGGGTTTTTTCGGGTTTGAATCACGTAGTAATGTGATACCGCACTGAAACAGTCAATTAAACCTGGCTTCGATCAATATTTTAGAGGATAACACCGGTTAGGTCTGGGTTAGGACTGGGTTATGCCCGCATCTGGCTCATGATTTTGCCTTCTTCGCATACTTGTTGGCCAGATCCTGGGTTTTTTCGGGTTTGAATCACGTAGTAATGTGGTACCACACTGAAACAGACAATTAAACCTGGTTTCGATCAATATTTTAGAGGATAACACCGGTTAGGTCTGGGTTAGGTCTGGGTTATGCCCGCATCACGCTCATGATTCTGCCTTCATCGCATTCTTGTTCGCCAGAACCTGGGTTTTTTCGGGTTTGAATCACGTAGTAATGTGGTACCACACAGTAGCAGTCAATTAAACCTGGATTCGATCCACATTTTATAGGATAACACCGGTTAGGTCTGGTATAGGTATGGGTTAAGTCCGCATCTGGCTCATGATTTTGCTTTCTTCGCATACTTGTTGGCCAGATCCTGGGTTTTTTCGGGTTTGAATCACGTAGTAATGTGGTACCAGAATGAAACAGTCAATTAAACCTGGTTTCGATCCACATTTTAGAGGATAACACCGGTTAGGTCAGGGTTAGGTCTGGGTTATGCCCGCATCTGGCACATGATTTTGCCTTCTTCGCATGCTTGTTGGCCAGATCCTGGGCTTTTTTCTGGTTTGAATCACGTAGTAATGTGGTACCACACTGGAACAGCCAATTAAACGAGGTTTCGATCAATATTTTAGAGGATAACACCGGTTAGGTCTGGGTTATGCCCGCATCTGGCTCTTGATTTTGACTTTTCCGCATACTTGTGGGCCAGATCCTTGTTTTTCCCTGGTTTGAATCACGTAGTAATGTGATACTGCACTGAAACAGTCAATTAAACCTGGCTTCGATCAATATTTTAGAGGATAACACCGGTTAGGTCTGGGTTATGCCCGCATCTGGCTCATGATTTTGCCTTCTTCCCATACTTGTTGGCCAGATCCTGGGTTTTTTCGGGTTTGAATCACGTAGTAATGTGGTACCACACTGAAACAGACAATTAAACCTGGTTTCGATCAATATTTTAGAGGATAACACCGGTTAGGTCTGGGTTAGGACTGGGTTATGCCCGCATCTGGCTCATGATTTTGCCTTCTTCGCATACTTGTTGGCCAGATCCTGGGTTTTTTCGGGTTTGAATCACGTAGTAATGTGGTACCACACTGAAACAGACAATTAAACCTGGTTTCGATCAATATTTTAGAGGATAACACCGGTTAGGTCTGGGTTAGGACTGGGTTATGCCCGCATCTGGCTCATGATTTTGCCTTCTTCGCATACTTGTTGGCCAGATCCTGGGTTTTTTCGAGTTTGAATCACGTAGTAATGTGGTACCACACTGAAACAGACAATTAAACCTGGTTTCGATCAATATTTTAGAGGATAACACCGGTTAGGTCTAGGTTAGGTCTGGGTTATGCCCGCAACTCGCTCATGATTCTGCCTTCATCGCATTCTTGTTCGCCAGAACCTGGGTTTTTTCGGGTTTGAATCACGTAGTAATGTGGTACCACACTGAAACAGTCAATTAAACCTGGTTTCGATCAATATTTTAGAGGATAACACCGGTTAGGTCTGGGTTAGGACTGGGTTATGCCCGCATCTGACACATGATTTTGCCTTCTTCGCATGCTTGTTGGCCAGATCCTGGGTTTTTGGGGTTTGAATCACGTAGTAATGTGGTACCACACAGTAACAGACAATAAAACCTGGATTCGATCCACATTTTATAGGATAACACCGGTTAGGTCTGGGATAGGCATGGGTTATGTCCGCATTTGGCTCATGATTTTGCTTTCTTCGCATACTTGTTGGCCAGATCCTGGGTTTTTTCGTGTTTGAATCACGTAGTAATGTGGTACCACACTGAAACAGTCAATTAAACCTGGTTCCGATCCACATTCTAGGGGATAACACCAGTTAGGTCTGGGTTAGATCTGGGTTATGCCCGCATCTCGCTCATGATTCTGCCTTCATCGCATTCTTGTTCGCCAGAACCTGGGTTTTTTCGGGTTTGAATCACGTAGTAATGTGGTACCACACTGAAACAGTCAATTAAACCTGGTTTCGATCCACATTTTAGAGGATAACATCGGTTAGGTCTGGGTTAGGACTGGGTTATGCCCGCATCTGGCTCATGATTTTGCCTTCTTCGCATACTTGTTGGCCAGATCCTGGGTTTTTTCGGGTTTGAATCACGTAGTAATGTGGTACCACACTGAAACAGACAATTAAACCTGGTTTCGATCAATATTTTAGAGGATAACACCGGTTAGGTCTGGGTTAGGACTGGGTTATGCCCGCATCTGGCTCATGATTTTGCCTTCTTCGCATACTTGTTGGCCAGATCCTGGGTTTTTTCGAGTGTGAATCACGTAGTAATGTGGTACCACACTGAAACAGACAATTAAACCTGGTTTCGATCAATATTTTAGAGGATAACACCGGTTAGGTCTAGGTTAGGTCTGGGTTATGCCCGCATCTCGCTCATGATTCTGCCTTCATCGCATTCTTGTTCGCCAGAACCTGGGTTTTTTCGGGTTTGAATCACGTAGTAATGTGGTACCACACTGAAACAGTCAATTAAACCTGGTTTCGATCAATATTTTAGAGGATAACACCGGTTAGGTCTGGGTTAGGACTGGGTTATGCCCGCATCTGACACATGATTTTGCCTTCTTCGCATGCTTGTTGGCCAGATCCTGGGTTTTTGGGGTTTGAATCACGTAGTAATTGTGGTACCACACAGTAACAGTCAATTAAACCTGGATTCGATCCACATTTTATAGGATAACACCGGTTAGGTCTGGGATAGGTATGGGTTATGTCCGCATCTGGCTCATGATTTTGCTTTCTTCGCATACTTGTTGGCCAGATCCTGGGTTTTTTCGGGTTTGAATCACGTAGTAATGTGGTACCAGACTGAAACAGTCAATTAAACCTGGTTTCGATCCACATATTAGAGGATAACACCGGTTAGGTCTGGGTTATGTCTGGGTTATGCCCGCATCTCGCTCATGATTCTGCCTTCATCGCATTCTCGTTCGACAGAACCTGGGTTTTTTCGGGTTTCAATCACGTAGTAATGTGGTACCACACAGTAACAGTCAATTAAACCTGGATTCGATCCACATTTTATAGGATAACACCGGTTAGGGCTTGGATAGGTATGGGTTATGCCCGCATCTCGCTCCTGATTTTGCCTTCTTCGCATGCTTGTTGGCCAGATCCTGGGGTTTTTCGGGTTTGAATCACGTAGTAATGTGGTACCACACTGAAACAGACAATTAAATCTGGTTTCGATCCACATTTTAGAGGATAACACCGATTAGGTCTGGGTTATGCCCGCATCTGGCTCATGATTTTGCCTTCTTCGCATACTTGTTGGCCAGATCCTGGGATTTTGGGGTTTGAATCACGTAGTAATGTGGTACCACACAGTAACAGACAATAAAACCTGGATTCGATCCACATTTTATAGGATAACACCGGTTAGGTCTGGGATAGGCATGGGTTATGTCCGCATCTGGCTCATGATTTTGCTTTCTTCGCATACTTCTTGGCCAGATCCTGGGTTTTTTCGTGTTTGAATCACGTAGTAATGTGGTACCACACTGAAACAGTCAATTAAACCTGGTTCCGATCCACATTCTAGGGGATAACACCAGTTAGGTCTGGGTTAGATCTGGGTTATGCCCGCATCTCGCTCATGATTCTGCCTTCATCGCATTCTTGTTCGCCAGAACCTGGGTTTTTTCGGGTTTGAATCACGTAGTAATGTGGTACCACACTGAAACAGTCAATTAAACCTGGTTTCGATCCACATTATAGAGGATAACACCGGTTAGGTCTGGGTTAGGACTGGGTTCTGCCCGCATCTGGCTCATGATTTTGCCTTCTTCGCATACTTGTTGGCCAGATCCTGGGTTTATGGGGTTTGAATCACGTAGTAATGTGGTACCACACTGAAACAGACAATTAAACCTGGTTTCGATCTATATTTTAGAGGATAACACCGGTTAGGTCTGGGTTAGGTCTGGGTTATGCACGCATCTCGCTCATGATTTTGCCTTCTTCGCATACTTGTTGGCCAGATCCTCGGGTTTTTCGGGTTTGAATCACGTAGTAATGTGGTACCACACTGAAAAAGACAATTAAACCTGGTTTCGATCAATATTTTAGAGGATAACACCGGTTAGGTCTGGGTTAGGTCTGGGTTATGCACGCATCTCGCTCATGATTTTGCCTTCTTCGCATACTTGTTGGCCAGATCCTGGGTTTTTTCGGGTTTGAATCACGTAGTAATGTGGTACCACACTGAAACAGACAATTAAACCTGGTTTCGATCAATATTTTAGAGGATAACACCGGTTAGGTCTGGGTTAGGACTGGGTTATGCCCGCATCTGACACATGATTTTGCCTTCTTCGCATGCTTGTTGGCCAGATCCTGGGGTTTTTCGGGTCTGAATCACGTAGTAATGTGGTACCACACTGAAACAGACAATTAAACCTGGTTTCGATCAATATTTTAGAGGATAACACCGGTTAGGTCTGGGTTAGGTCTGGGTTATGCACGCATCTCGCTCATGATTCTGCCTTCATCGCATTCTTGTTCGCCAGAACCTGGGTTTTCTCGGGTTTGAATCACGTAGTAATGTGGTACCACACAGAAACAGTCAATTAAACCTGGTTTCGATCAATATTTTAGAGGATAACACCGGTTAGGTCTGGGTTAGGACTGGGTTATGCCCGCATCTGACACATGATTTTGCCTTCTTCGCATGCTTGTTGGCCAGATCCTGGGTTTTTTCGGGTTTGAATCACGTAGTAATGTGGTACCACACTGAAACAGACAATTAAACCTGGTTTCGATCAATATTTTAGAGGATAACACCGGTTAGGTCTGGGTTAGGACTGGGTTATGCCCGCATCTGGCTCATGATTTTGCCTTCTTCGCATACTTGTTGGCCAGATCTTGGGTTTTTTCGGGTTTGAATCACGTAGTAATGTGGTACCACACTGAAACAGTCAATTAAACCTGGCTTCGATCAATATTTTAGAGGATAACACCGGTTAGGTCTGGGTTAGGACTGGGTTATGCCCGCATCTGGCTCATGATTTTGCCTTCTTCGCATACTTGTTGGCCAGATCCTGGGTTTTTTCGGGTTTGAATCACGTAGTAATGTGGTACCACACTGAAACAGACAATTAAACCTGGTTTCGATCAATATTTTAGAGGATAACACCGGTTAGGTCTGGGTTAGGACTGGGTTATGCCCGCATCTGACACATGATTTTGCCTTCTTCGCATGCTTGTTGGCCAGATTCTGGGGTTTTTCGGGTTTGAATCACGTAGTAATGTGGTACCACACTGAAACAGTCAATTAAACCTGGCTTCGATCAATATTTTAGAGGATAACACCGGTTAGGTCTGGGTTAGGACTGGGTTATGCCCGCATCTGGCTCATGATTTTGCCTTCTTCGCATACTTGTTGGCCAGATCCTGGGTTTTTTCGGGTTTGAATCACGTAGTAATGTGGTACCACACTGAAACAGACAATTAAACCTGGTTTCGATCAATATTTTAGAGGATAACACCGGTTAGGTCTGGGTTAGGTCTGGGTTATGCCCGCATCTCGCTCATGATTCTGCCTTCATCGCATTCTTGTTCGCCAGAACCTGGGTTTTTTCGGGTTTGAATCACGTAGTAATGTGGTACCACACAGTAGCAGTCAATTAAACCTGGATTCGATCCACATTTTATAGGATAACACCGGTTAGGTCTGGTATAGGTATGGGTTATGTCCGCATCTGGCTCATGATTTTGCTTTCTTCGCATACTTGTTGGCCAGATCCTGGGTTTTTTCGGGTTTGAATCACGTAGTAATGTGGTACCAGAATGAAACAGTCAATTAAACCTGGTTTCGATCCACATATTAGAGGATAACACCGGTTAGGTCTGGGTTAGGTCTGGGTTATGCCCGCATCTCGCTCATGATTCTGCCTTCATCGCATTCTCGTTCGCCAGAACCTGGGCTTTTTCGGGTTTGAATCACGTAGTAATGTGGTACCACACAGTAGCAGTCAATTAAACCTGGATTCGATCCACATTTTATAGGATAACACCGGTTAGGTCTGGGATAGGTATGGGTTATGTCCGCATCTGGCTCATGATTTTGCTTTCTTCGCATACATGTTGGCCAGTTCCTGGGTTTTTTCGGGTTTGAATCACGTAGTAATGTGGTACCACACTGAAACAGACAATTAAACCTGGTTTCGATCAATATTTTAGAGGATAACACCGGTTAGGTCTGGGTTAGGACTGGGTTATGCCCGCATCTGACACATGATTTTGCCTTCTTCGCATGCTTGTTGGCCAGATTCTGGGGTTTTTCGGGTTTGAATCACGTAGTAATGTGGTACCACACTGAAACAGTCAATTAAACCTGGCTTCGATCAATATTTTAGAGGATAACACCGGTTAGGTCTGGGTTAGGACTGGGTTATGCCCGCATCTGGCTCATGATTTTGCCTTCTTCGCATACTTGTTGGCCAGATCCTGGGTTTTTTCGGGTTTGAATCACGTAGTAATGTGGTACCACACTGAAACAGACAATTAAATCTGGTTTCGATCCACATTTTAGAGGATAACACCGATTAGGTCTGGGTTATGCCCGCATCTGGCTCATGATTTTGCCTTCTTCGCATACTTGTTGGCCAGATCCTGGGATTTTGGGGTTTGAATCACGTAGTAATGTGGTACCACACAGTAACAGACAATAAAACCTGGATTCGATCCACATTTTATAGGATAACACCGGTTAGGTCTGGGATAGGCATGGGTTATGTCCGCATCTGGCTCATGATTTTGCTTTCTTCGCATACTTCTTGGCCAGATCCTGGGTTTTTTCGTGTTTGAATCACGTAGTAATGTGGTACCACACTGAAACAGTCAATTAAACCTGGTTCCGATCCACATTCTAGGGGATAACACCAGTTAGGTCTGGGTTAGATCTGGGTTATGCCCGCATCTCGCTCATGATTCTGCCTTCATCGCATTCTTGTTCGCCAGAACCTGGGTTTTTTCGGGTTTGAATCACGTAGTAATGTGGTACCACACTGAAACAGTCAATTAAACCTGGTTTCGATCCACATTATAGAGGATAACACCGGTTAGGTCTGGGTTAGGACTGGGTTCTGCCCGCATCTGGCTCATGATTTTGCCTTCTTCGCATACTTGTTGGCCAGATCCTGGGTTTATGGGGTTTGAATCACGTAGTAATGTGGTACCACACTGAAACAGACAATTAAACCTGGTTTCGATCTATATTTTAGAGGATAACACCGGTTAGGTCTGGGTTAGGTCTGGGTTATGCACGCATCTCGCTCATGATTTTGCCTTCTTCGCATACTTGTTGGCCAGATCCTCGGGTTTTTCGGGTTTGAATCACGTAGTAATGTGGTACCACACTGAAACAGACAATTAAACCTGGTTTCGATCAATATTTTAGAGGATAACACCGGTTAGGTCTGGGTTAGGTCTGGGTTATGCACGCATCTCGCTCATGATTTTGCCTTCTTCGCATACTTGTTGGCCAGATCCTGGGTTTTTTCGGGTTTGAATCACGTAGTAATGTGGTACCACACTGAAACAGACAATTAAACCTGGTTTCGATCAATATTTTAGAGGATAACACCGGTTAGGTCTGGGTTAGGACTGGGTTATGCCCGCATCTGACACATGATTTTGCCTTCTTCGCATGCTTGTTGGCCAGATCCTGGGGTTTTTCGGGTCTGAATCACGTAGTAATGTGGTACCACACTGAAACAGAGAATTAAACCTGGTTTCGATCAATATTTTAGAGGATAACACCGGTTAGGTCTGGGTTAGGTCTGGGTTATGCACGCATCTCGCTCATGATTCTGCCTTCATCGCATTCTTGTTCGCCAGAACCTGGGTTTTCTCGGGTTTGAATCACGTAGTAATGTGGTACCACACAGAAACAGTCAATTAAACCTGGTTTCGATCAATATTTTAGAGGATAACACCGGTTAGGTCTGGGTTAGGACTGGGTTATGCCCGCATCTGACACATGATTTTGCCTTCTTCGCATGCTTGTTGGCCAGATCCTGGGTTTTTTCGGGTTTGAATCACGTAGTAATGTGGTACCACACTGAAACAGACCGTTAAACCTGGTTTCGATCAATATTTTAGAGGATAACACCGGTTAGGTCTGGGTTAGGACTGGGTTATGCCCGCATCTGGCTCATGATTTTGCCTTCTTCGCATACTTGTTGGCCAGATCTTGGGTTTTTTCGGGTTTGAATCACGTAGTAATGTGGTACCACACTGAAACAGTCAATTAAACCTGGCTTCGATCAATATTTTAGAGGATAACACCGGTTAGGTCTGGGTTAGGACTGGGTTATGCCCGCATCTGGCTCATGATTTTGCCTTCTTCGCATACTTGTTGGCCAGATCCTGGGTTTTTTCGGGTTTGAATCACGTAGTAATGTGGTACCACACTGAAACAGACAATTAAACCTGGTTTCGATCAATATTTTAGAGGATAACACCGGTTAGGTCTGGGTTAGGACTGGGTTATGCCCGCATCTGACACATGATTTTGCCTTCTTCGCATGCTTGTTGGCCAGATTCTGGGGTTTTTCGGGTTTGAATCACGTAGTAATGTGGTACCACACTGAAACAGTCAATTAAACCTGGCTTCGATCAATATTTTAGAGGATAACACCGGTTAGGTCTGGGTTAGGACTGGGTTATGCCCGCATCTGGCTCATGATTTTGCCTTCTTCGCATACTTGTTGGCCAGATCCTGGGTTTTTTCGGGTTTGAATCACGTAGTAATGTGGTACCACACTGAAACAGACAATTAAACCTGGTTTCGATCAATATTTTAGAGGATAACACCGGTTAGGTCTGGGTTAGGTCTGGGTTATGCCCGCATCTCGCTCATGATTCTGCCTTCATCGCATTCTTGTTCGCCAGAACCTGGGTTTTTTCGGGTTTGAATCACGTAGTAATGTGGTACCACACAGTAGCAGTCAATTAAACCTGGATTCGATCCACATTTTATAGGATAACACCGGTTAGGTCTGGTATAGGTATGGGTTATGTCCGCATCTGGCTCATGATTTTGCTTTCTTCGCATACTTGTTGGCCAGATCCTGGGTTTTTTCGGGTTTGAATCACGTAGTAATGTGGTACCAGAATGAAACAGTCAATTAAACCTGGTTTCGATCCACATATTAGAGGATAACACCGGTTAGGTCTGGGTTAGGTCTGGGTTATGCCCGCATCTCGCTCATGATTCTGCCTTCATCGCATTCTCGTTCGCCAGAACCTGGGCTTTTTCGGGTTTGAATCACGTAGTAATGTGGTACCACACAGTAGCAGTCAATTAAACCTGGATTCGATCCACATTTTATAGGATAACACCGGTTAGGTCTGGGATAGGTATGGGTTATGTCCGCATCTGGCTCATGATTTTGCTTTCTTCGCATACATGTTGGCCAGTTCCTGGGTTTTTTCGTGTTTGAATCACGTAGTAATGTGGTACCACACTGAAACAGTCAATTAAACCTGGTTTCGATCCACATTTTAGAGGATAACACCGGTTAGGTCAGGGTTAGGTCTGGGTTATGCCCGCATCTGGCACATGATTTTGCCTTCTTCGCATGCTTGTTGGCCAGATCCTGGGCTTTTTTCTGGTTTGAATCACGTAGTAATGTGGTACCACACTGGAACAGACAATTAAACGAGGTTTCGATCAATATTTTAGAGGATAACACCGGTTAGGTCTGGGTTATGCCCGCATCTGGCTCTTGATTTTGACTTTTCCGCATACTTGTGGGCCAGATCCTTGTTTTTCCCTGGTTTGAATCACGTAGTAATGTGATACTGCACTGAAACAGTCAATTAAACCTGGCTTCGATAAATATTTGAGAGGATAACACCGGTAAGGTCTGGGTTATGCCCGCATCTGGCTCATGATTTTGCCTTCTTCCCATACTTGTTGGCCAGATCCTGGGTTTTTTCGGGTTTGAATCACGTAGTAATGTGGTACCACACTGAAACAGACAATTAAACCTGGTTTCGATCAATATTTTAGAGGATAACACCGGTTAGGTCTGGGTTAGGTCTGGGTTATGCCCGCATCTGGCTCATGATTTTGCCTTCTTCGCATACTTGTTGGCCAGATCCTGGGTTTTTGGGGTTTGAATCACGTAGTAATGTGGTACCACACAGTAACAGTCAATAAAACCCAGATTCGATCCACATTTTATAGGATAACACCGGTTAGGTCTGGGATAGGCATGGGTTATGTCCGCATCTGGCTCATGATTTTGCCTTCTTCGCATGCTTGTTGGCCAGATCCTGGGTTTTTTCTGGTTTGAATCACGTAGTAATGTGGTACCACACTGGAACAGACAATTAAACGAGGTTTCGATCAATATTTTAGAGGATAACACCGGTTAGGTCTGGGTTATGCCCGCATCTGGCTCTTGATTTTGACTTTTCCGCATACTTGTTGGCCAGATCCTTGGTTTTCCCTGGTTTGAATCACGTAGTAATGTGATACCGCACTGAAACAGTCAATTAAACCTGGTTTCGATCAATATTTTAGAGGATAACACCGGTTAGGTCTGGGTTAGGACTGGGTTATGCCCGCATCTGGCTCAAGATTTTGCCTTCTTCGCATACTTGTTGGCCAGGTCCTGGGTTTTTTCGGGTTTGAATCACGTAGTAATGTGGTACCACACTTAAACAGACAATTAAACCTGGTTTCGATCCACATTTTAGAGGATAACACCGGCTAGGTCTGGGTTAGGACTGGGTTATGCCCGCATCTCGCTCATGATTCTGCCTTCATCGCATTCTTGTTCGCCAGAACCTGGGTTTTTTCGCGTTTGAATCACGTATTAATGTGGTACCACACTGAAACAGTCAATTAAACCTGGTTTCGATCCTTATTTTAGAGGATAACACCGGTTAGGTCTGGGTTAGGTCTGGGTTATGCCCGCATCTGGCACATGATTATGCCTTCTTCGCATGCTTGTTGGCCAGATCATGGGTTTTTTTTCTGGCTTGAATCACGTAGTAATGTGGTACCACACTGAAACAGACAATTAAACGAGGTTTCGATCAATATTTTAGAGGATAACACCGGTTAGGTCTGGGTTATGCCCGCATCTGGCTCTTGATTTTGACTTATCCGCATACTTGTTGGCCAGATCCTTGGTTTTCCCTGGTTTGAATCACGTAGTAATGTGATACCGCACTGAAACAGTCAATTAAACCTGGTTTCGATCAATATTTTAGAGGATAACACCGGTTAGGTCTGGGTTAGGACTGGGTTCTGTCCGCATCTGGCTCATGATTTTGCCTTCTTCGCATACTTGTTGGCCAGATCCTGGGTTTATGGGGTTTGAATCACGTAGTAATGTGGTACCACACTGAAACAGACAATTAAACCTGGTTTCGATCAATATTTTAGAGGATAACACCGGTTAGGTCTGGGTTAGGTCTGGGTTATGCACGCATCTCGCTCATGATTTTGCCTTCTTCGCATACTTGTTGGCCAGATCCTGGGGTTTTTCGGGTTTGAATCACGTAGTAATGTGGTACCACACTGAAACAGACAATTAAACCTGGTTTCGATCAATATTTTAGAGGATAACACCGGTTAGGTCTGGGTTAGGTCTGGGTTATGCACGCATCTCGCTCATGATTTTGCCTTCTTCGCATACTTGTTGGCCAGATCCTGGGTTTTTTCGGGTTTGAATCACGTAGTAATGTGGTACCACACTGAAACAGACAATTAAACCTGGTTTCGATCAATATTTTAGAGGATAACACCGGTTAGGTCTGGGTTAGGACTGGGTTATGCCCGCATCTGACACATGATTTTGCCTTCTTCGCATGCTTGTTGGCCAGATCCTGGGGTTTTTCGGGTCTGAATCACGTAGTAATGTGGTACCACACTGAAACAGACAATTAAACCTGGTTTCGATCAATATTTTAGAGGATAACACCGGTTAGGTCTGGGTTAGGTCTGGGTTATGCACGCATCTCGCTCATGATTCTGCCTTCATCGCATTCTTGTTCGCCAGAACCTGGGTTTTCTCGGGTTTGAATCACGTAGTAATGTGGTACCACACAGAAACAGTCAATTAAACCTGGTTTCGATCAATATTTTAGAGGATAACACCGGTTAGGTCTGGGTTAGGACTGGGTTATGCCCGCATCTGACACATGATTTTGCCTTCTTCGCATGCTTGTTGGCCAGATCCTGGGTTTTTTCGGGTTTGAATCACGTAGTAATGTGGTACCACACTGAAACAGACAATTAAACCTGGTTTCGATCAATATTTTAGAGGATAACACCGGTTAGGTCTGGGTTAGGACTGGGTTATGCCCGCATCTGGCTCATGATTTTGCCTTCTTCGCATACTTGTTGGCCAGATCTTGGGTTTTTTCGGGTTTGAATCACGTAGTAATGTGGTACCACACTGAAACAGTCAATTAAACCTGGCTTCGATCAATATTTTAGAGGATAACACCGGTTAGGTCTGGGTTAGGACTGGGTTATGCCCGCATCTGGCTCATGATTTTGCCTTCTTCGCATACTTGTTGGCCAGATCCTGGGTTTTTTCGGGTTTGAATCACGTAGTAATGTGGTACCACACTGAAACAGACAATTAAACCTGGTTTCGATCAATATTTTAGAGGATAACACCGGTTAGGTCTGGGTTAGGACTGGGTTATGCCCGCATCTGACACATGATTTTGCCTTCTTCGCATGCTTGTTGGCCAGATCCTGGGGTTTTTCGGGTTTGAATCACGTAGTAATGTGGTACCACACTGAAACAGTCAATTAAACCTGGCTTCGATCAATATTTTAGAGGATAACACCGGTTAGGTCTGGGTTAGGACTGGGTTATGCCCGCATCTGGCTCATGATTTTGCCTTCTTCGCATACTTGTTGGCCAGATCCTGGGTTTTTTCGGGTTTGAATCACGTAGTAATGTGGTACCACACTGAAACAGACAATTAAACCTGGTTTCGATCAATATTTTAGAGGATAACACCGGTTAGGTCTGGGTTAGGTCTGGGTTATGCCCGCATCTCGCTCATGATTCTGCCTTCATCGCATTCTTGTTCGCCAGAACCTGGGTTTTTTCGGGTTTGAATCACGTAGTAATGTGGTACCACACTGAAACAGTCAATTAAACCTGGTTTCGATCAATATTTTAGAGGATAACACCGGTTAGTTCTGGGTTAGGACTGGGTTATGCCCGCATCTGACACATGATTTTGCCTTCTTCGCATGCTTGTTCGCCAGATCCTGGGTTTTTTTTCTGGTTTGAATCACGTAGTAATGTGGTACCACACTGAAACAGACAATTAATCGAGGTTTCGATCAATATTTTAGAGGATAACACCGGTTAGGTCTGGGTTATGCCCGCCTCTGGTTCTTGATTTTGACTTTTCCGCATACTTGTTGGCCAGATCCTTGGTTTTCCCTGGTTTGAATCACGTAGTAATGTGATACTGCACTGAAACAGTCAATTAAACCTGGTTTCGATCAATATTTTAGAGGATAACACCGGCTAGGTCTGGGTTAGGTCTGGGTTATGCCCGCACATCGCTCATGATTCTGCCTTCATCGCATTCTTGTTCGCCAGAACCTGGGTTTTTTCGGGTTTGAATCACGTAGTAATGTGGTACCACTCTGAAACAGTCAATTAAACCTGGTTTCGATCCACATTTTAGAAGATAACACCGGTTAGGTCTGGGTTAGATCTGGGTTATGCCCGCATCTCGCTCATGATTCTGCCTTCATCGCATTCTTGTTCGTCAGAACCTGGGTTTTTTCGGGTTTGAATCACGTAGTAATGTGATACCGCACTGAAACAGTCAATTAAACCTGGCTTCGATCAATATTTTAGAGGATAACACCGGTTAGGTCTGGGTTAGGACTGGGTTATGCCCGCATCTGGCTCATGATTTTGCCTTCTTCGCATACTTGTTGGCCAGATCCTGGGTTTTTTTCGGGTTTGAATCACGTAGTAATGTGGTACCACACTGAAACAGACAATTAAACCTGGTTTCGATCAATATTTTAGAGGATAACACCGGTTAGGTCTGGGTTAGGTCTGGGTTATGCCCGCATCACGCTCATGATTCTGCCTTCATCGCATTCTTGTTCGCCAGAACCTGGGTTTTTTCGGGTTTGAATCACGTAGTAATGTGGTACCACACAGTAGCAGTCAATTAAACCTGGATTCGATCCACATTTTATAGGATAACACCGGTTAGGTCTGGTATAGGTATGGGTTATGTCCGCATCTGGCTCATGATTTTGCTTTCTTCGCATACTTGTTGGCCAGATCCTGGGTTTTTTCGGGTTTGAATCACGTAGTAATGTGGTACCAGAATGAAACAGTCAATTAAACCTGGTTTCGATCCACATATTAGAGGATAACACCGGTTAGGTCTGGGTTAGGTCTGGGTTATGCCCGCATCTCGCTCATGATTCTGCCTTCATCGCATTCTCGTTCGCCAGAACCTGGGTTTTTTCGGGTTTGAATCACGTAGTAATGTGGTACCACACAGTAGCAGTCAATTAAACCTGGATTCGATCCACATTTTATAGGATAACACCGGTTAGGTCTGGGATAGGTATGGGTTATGTCCGCATCTGGCTCATGATTTTGCTTTCTTCGCATACATGTTGGCCAGTTCCTGGGTTTTTTCGTGTTTGAATCACGTAGTAATGTGGTACCACACTGAAACAGTCAATTAAACCTGGTTTCGATCCACATTTTAGAGGATAACACCGGTTAGGTCAGGGTTAGGTCTGGGTTATGCCCGCATCTGGCACATGATTTTGCCTTCTTCGCATGCTTGTTGGCCAGATCCTGGGCTTTTTTCTGGTTTGAATCACGTAGTAATGTGGTACCACACTGGAACAGCCAATTAAACGAGGTTTCGATCAATATTTTAGAGGATAACACCGGTTAGGTCTGGGTTATGCCCGCATCTGGCTCTTGATTTTGACTTTTCCGCATACTTGTGGGCCAGATCCTTGTTTTTCCCTGGTTTGAATCACGTAGTAATGTGATACTGCACTGAAACAGTCAATTAAACCTGGCTTCGATCAATATTTTAGAGGATAACACCGGTTAGGTCTGGGTTATGCCCGCATCTGGCTCATGATTTTGCCTTCTTCCCATACTTGTTGGCCAGATCCTGGGTTTTTTCGGGTTTGAATCACGTAGTAATGTGGTACCACACTGGAACAGCCAATTAAACCTGGTTTCGATCAATATTTTAGATGATAACACCGGTTAGGTCTGGGTTAGGACTGGGTTATGCCCGCACATCGCTCATGATTCTGCCTTCATCGCATTCTTGTTCGCCAGAACCTGGGTTTTTTCGGGTTTGAATCACGTAGTAATGTGGTACCACTCTGAAACAGTCAATTAAACCTGGTTTCGATCCACATTTTAGAAGATAACACCGGTTAGGTCTGGGTTGGATCTGGGTTATGCCCGCATCTCGCTCATGATTCTGCCTTCATCGCATTCTTGTTCGTCAGAACCTGGGTTTTTTCGGGTTTGAATCACGTAGTAATGTGATACCGCACTGAAACAGTCAATTAAACCTGGCTTCGATCAATATTTTAGAGGATAACACCGGTTAGGTCTGGGTTAGGACTGGGTTATGCCCGCATCTGGCTCATGATTTTGCCTTCTTCGCATACTTGTTGGCCAGATCCTGGGTTTTTTCGGGTTTGAATCACGTAGTAATGTGGTACCACACTGAAACAGTCAATTAAACCTGGTTTCGATCAATATTTTAGAGGATAACACCGGTTAGGTCTGGGTTAGGGCTGGGTTATGCCCGCATCACGCTCATGATTCTGCCTTCATCGCATTCTTGATCGCCAGAACCTGGGTTTTTTCGGGTTTGAATCACGTAGTAATGTGCTACCACACTGAAACAGTCAATTAAACCTGGTTTCGATCAATATTTTAGAGGATAACACCGGTTAGGTCTGGGTTAGGACTGGGTTATGCCCGCATCTGACACATGATTTTGCCTTCTTCGCATGCTTGTTGGCCAGATCCTGGGTTTTTGGGGTTTGAATCACGTAGTAATGTGGTACCACACAGTAACAGTCAATTAAACCTGGATTCGATCCACATTTTATAGGATAACACCGGTTAGGTCTGGGATAGGTATGGGTTATGTCCACATCTGGTTCATGATTTTGCCTTCATCGCATTCTTGTTCGTCAGAACCTGGGTTTTTTCGGGTTTGAATCACGTAGTAATGTGATACCGCACTGAAACAGTCAATTAAACCTGGCTTCGATCAATATTTTAGAGGATAACACCGGTTAGGTCTGGGTTGGATCTGGGTTATGCCCGCATCTCGCTCATGATTCTGCCTTCATCGCATACTTGTTGGCCAGATCCTGGGTTTTTTCGGGTTTGAATCACGTAGTAATGTGATACCGCACTGAAACAGTCAATTAAACCTGGCTTCGATCAATATTTTAGAGGATAACACCGGTTAGGTCTGGGTTAGGACTGGGTTATGTCCGCATCTGGCTCATGATTTTGCATTCTTCGCATACTTGTTGGCCAGATCCTGGGGTTTTTCGGGTTTGAATCACGTAGTAATGTGGTACCAGACTGAAACAGTCAATTAAACCTGGTTTCGATCCACATATTAGAGGATAACACCGGTTAGGTCTGGGTTATGTCTGGGTTATGCCCGCATCTCGCTCATGATTCTGCCTTCATCGCATTCTCGTTCGCCAGAACCTGGGTTTTTTCGGGTTTCAATCACGTAGTAATGTGGTACCACACAGTAACAGTCAATTAAACCTGGATTCGATCCACATTTTATAGGATAACACCGGTTAGGTCTGGGATAGGTATGGGTTATGTCCGCATCTGGTTCATGATTTTGCCTTCTTCGCATGCTTGTTGGCCAGATCCTGGGGTTTTTCGGGTTTGAATCACGTAGTAATGTGGTACCACACTGAAACAGACAATTAAACCTAGTTTCCAACCACATTTTAGAGGATAACACCGATTAGGTCTGGGTTAGATCTGGGTTATGCCCGCATCTGGCTCATGATTTTGCCTTCTTCGTATACTCGTTGGCCAGATCCTGGGTTTTTTCGGGTTTGAAACACGTAGTAATGTGGTGCCACACTGAAACAGACAATTAAACCTGGTTTCGATCCACATTTTAGAGGATAACACCGGTTAGGTCTGGGTTATGCCCGCATCTGGCTCTTGATTTTGACTTTTCCGCATACTTGTTGGCCAGATCCTTGGTTTATGGCGTTTGAATCACGTAGTAATGTGGTACCACACAGTAACAGTCAATTAAACCTGGATTCGATCCACATTTTATAGGATAACACCGGTTAGGTCTGGGTTATGCCCGCATCTGGCTCTTGATTTTGACTTTTCCGCATACTTGTGGGCCAGATCTTTGTTTTTCCCTGGTTTGAATCACGTAGTAATGTGATACCGCACTGAAACAGTCAATTAAACCTGGCTTCGATCAATATTTTAGAGGATAACACCGGTTAGGTCTGGGTTAGGACTGGGTTATGCCCGCATCTGGCTCATGATTTTGCCTTCTTCGCATACTTGTTGGCCAGATCCTGGGTTTTTCCGGTTTTGAATCACGTAGTAATGTGGTACCACACTGAAACAGACAATTAAACCTGGTTTCGATCAATATTTTAGAGGATAACACCGGTTAGGTCTGGGTTAGGTCTGGGTTATGCCCGCATCTCGCTCATGATTCTGCCTTCATCGCATTCTTGTTCGCCAGAACCTGGGTTTTTTCGGGTTTGAATCACGTAGTAATGTGGTACCACACTGAAACAGTCAATTAAACCTGGTTTCGATCAATATTTTAGAGGATAACACCGGTCAGGTCTGGGTTAGGACTGGGTTATGCCCGCATCTGACACATGATTTTGCCTTCTTCGCATGCTTGTTGACCAGATCCTGGGTTTTTTTTCTGGTTTGAATCACGTAGTAATGTGGTACCACACTGAAACAGACAATTAATCGAGGTTTCGATCAATATTTTAGAGGATAACACCGGTTAGGTCTGGGTTATGCCCGCCTCTGGTTCTTGATTTTGACTTTTCCGCATACTTGTTGGCCAGATCCTTGGTTTTCCCTGGTTTGAATCACGTAGTAATGTGATACAGCACTGAAACAGTCAATTAAACCTGGTTTCGATCAATATTTTAGAGGATAACACCGGTTAGGTCTGGGTTAGGACTGGGTTATGCCCGCATCTGGCTCATGATTTTGCCTTCTTCGCATACCTGTTGGCCAGATCCTGGGTTTTTTCGGGTTTGAATCACGTAGTAATGTGGTACCACACTGAAACAGTCAATTAAACCTGGTTTCGATCCACATTTTAGAGGATAACACGGGTTAGGTCTGGGTTAGGTCTGGGTTATGCCCGCATCTGGCACATGATTTTGCCTTCTTCGCATGCTTGTTGGCCAGATCCTGGGCTTTTTTCTGGTTTGAATCACGTAGTAATGTGGTACCACACTGAAACAGACAATTAATCGACGTTTCGATCAATATCTTAGAGGATAACACCGGTTAGGTCTGGGTTATGCCCGCATCTGGCTCTTGATTTTGACTTTTCCGCATACTTGTTGGCCAGATCCTTGGTTTTCCCTGGTTTGAATCACGTAGTAATATGATACCGCACTGAAACAGTCAATTAAACCTGGTTTTGATCAATATTTTAGAGGATAACACTGGTTAGGTCTGGGTTAGGACTGGGTTATGCCCGCATCTGGCTCATGATTTTGCCTTCTTCGCATACTTGTTGGCCAGATCCTGGGTTTTTTCGGGTTTGAATCACGTAGTAATGTGCTACCACACTGAAACAGACAAATAATCGACGTTTCGATCAATATTTTAGAGGATAACACCGGTTAGGTCTGGGTTATGCCCGCATCTGGCATATGATTTTGCCTTCTTCGCATGCTTGTTGGCCAGATCCTGGGTTTTTTTCTGGTTTGAATCACGTAGTAATGTGGTACCACACTGAAACAGACAATTAAACGAGGTTTCGATCAATATTTTAGAGGATAACACCGGTTAGGTCTGGGTTATGCCCGCATCTGGCTCTTGATTTTGACTTTTCCGCACACTTGTTGGCCAGATCCTTGGTTTTCCCTGGTTTGAATCACGTAGTAATGTGATACCGCACTGAAACAGTCAATTAAACCTGGTTTCGATCAATATTTTAGAGGATAACACCGGTTAGGTCTGGGTTAGGTCTGGGTTATGCCCGCATCTGACACATGATTTTGCCTTCTTCGCATGCTTGTTGGCCAGATCCTGGGTTTTTTTTCTGGTTTGAATCACGTAGTAATGTGGTACCACACTGAAACAGACAATTAATCGACGTTTCGATCAATATTTTAGAGGATAACACCGGTTAGGTCTGGGTTATGCCCGCCTCTGGTTCTTGATTTTGACTTTTCCGCATACTTGTTGGCCAGATCCTTGGTTTTCCCTGGTTTGAATCACGTAGTAATGTGATACAGCACTGAAACATTCAATTAAACCTGGTTTCGATCAATATTTTAGAGGATAACACCGGTTAGGTCTGGGTTAGGACTGGGTTATGCCCGCATCTGGCTCATGATTTTGCCTTCTTCTCATGCTGTTTGGCCAGATCCTGGGTTTTTTTCTGGTTTGAATCACGTAGTAATGTGGTACCACACTGAAACAGACAATTAAACGAGGTTTCGATCAATACTTTAGAGGATAACACCGGTTAGGTCTGGGTTAGGACTGGGTTATGCCCGCATCTGGCTCATGATTTTGCCTTCTTCGCATACTTGTTGGCCAGATCCTGGGTTTTTTCGGGTTTGAATCACGTAGTAATGTGGTACCACACTGAAACAGACAATTAAACCTGGTTTCGATCAATATTTTAGAGGATAACACCGGTTAGGTCTGGGTTAGGTCTGGGTTATGCCCGCATCTGACACATGATTTTGCCTTCTTCGCATGCTTGTTGGCCAGATCCTGGGTTTTTTTTCTGGTTTGAATCACGTAGTAATGTGGTACCACACTGAAACAGACAATTAATCGACGTTTCGATCAATATTTTAGAGGATAACACCGGTTAGGTCTGGGTTATGCCCGCATCTGGCACATGATTATGCCTTCTTCGCATGCTTGTTGGCCAGATCCTGGGTTTTTTTCTGGTTTGAATCACGTAGTAATGTGGTACCACACTGGAACAGACAATTAAACGAGGTTTCGATCAATATTTTTGAGGATAACACCGGTTAGGTCTGGGTTATGCCCGCATCTGGCTCTTGATTTTGACTTTTCCGCATACTTGTTGGCCAGATCCTTGGTTTTCCCTGGCTTGAATCACGTAGTAATATGATACCGCACTGAAACAGTCAATTAAACCTGGTTTCGATCAATATTTTAGAGGATAACACCGGTTAGGTCTGGGTTAGGGCTGGGTTATGCCCGCATCACGCTCATGATTCTGCCTTCATCGCATTCTTGTTCGCCAGAACCTGGGTTTTTTCGGGTTTGAATCACGTAGTAATGTGCTACCACACTGAAACAGTCAATTAAACCTGGTTTCGATCAATATTTTAGAGGATAACACCGGTTAGGTCTGGGTTAGGACTGGGTTATGCCCGCATCTGACACGTGATTTTGCCTTCTTCGCATGCTTGTTGGCCAGATCCTGGGTTTTTGGGGTTTGAATCACGTAGTAATGTGGTACCACACAGTAACAGTCAATTAAACCTGGATTCGATCCACATTTTATAGGATAACACCGGTTAGGTCTGGTATAGGTATGGGTTATGTCCGCATCTGGCTCATGATTTTGCTTTCTTCGCATACTTGTTGGCCAGATCCTGGGGTTTTTCGGGTTTGAATCACGTAGTAATGTGGTACCAGACTGAAACAGTCAATTAAACCTGGTTTCGATCCACATATTAGAGGATAACACCGGTTAGGTCTGGGTTATGTCTGGGTTATGCCCGCATCTCGCTCATGATTCTGCCTTCATCGCATTCTCGTTCGCCAGAACCTGGGTTTTTTCGGGTTTCAATCACGTAGTAATGTGGTACCACACAGTAACAGTCAATTAAACCTGGATTCGATCCACATTTTATAGGATAGCACCGGTTAGGTCTGGGATAGGTATGGGTTATGTCCACATCTGGTTCATGATTTTGCCTTCTTCGTATGCTTGTTGGCCAGATCCTGGGGTTTTTCGGGTTTGAATCACGTAGTAATGTGGTACCACACTGAAACAGACAATTAAACCTAGTTTCCAACCACATTTTAGAGGATAACACCGATTAGGTCTGGGTTAGATCTGGGTTATGCCCGCATCTGGCTCATGATTTTGCCTTCTTCGTATACTTGTTGGCCAGATCCTGGGTTTTTTCGGGTTTGAAACACGTAGTAATGTGGTACCACACTGAAACAGACAATTAAACCTGGTTTCGATCCACATTTTAGAGGATAACACCGGTTAGGTCTGGGTTATGCCCGCATCTGGCTCTTGATTTTGACTTTTCCGCATACTTGTTGGCCAGATCCTTGGTTTATGGCGTTTGAATCACGTAGTAATGTGGTACCACACAGTAACAGTCAATTAAACCTGGATTCGATCCACATTTTATAGGATAACACCGGTTAGGTCTGGGTTATGCCCGCATCTGGCTCTTGATTTTGACTTTTCCGCATACTTGTGGGCCAGATCTTTGTTTTTCCCTGGTTTGAATCACGTAGTAATGTGATACCGCACTGAAACAGTCAATTAAACCTGGCTTCGATCAATATTTTAGAGGATAACACCGGTTAGGTCTGGGTTAGGACTGGGTTATGCCTGCATCTGGCTCATGATTTTGCCTTCTTCGCATACTTGTTGGCCAGATCCTGGGTTTTTCCGGTTTTGAATCACGTAGTAATGTGGTACCACACTGAAACAGACAATTAAACCTGGTTTCGATCAATATTTTAGAGGATAACACCGGTTAGGTCTGGGTTAGGTCTGGGTTATGCCCGCATCTCGCTCATGATTCTGCCTTCATCGCATTCTTGTTCGCCAGAACCTGGGTTTTTTCGGGTTTGAATCACGTAGTAATGTGGTACCACACTGAAACAGTCAATTAAACCTGGTTTCGATCAATATTTTAGAGGATAACACTGTCAGGTCTGGGTTAGGACTGGGTTATGCCCGCATCTGACACATGATTTTGCCTTCTTCGCATGCTTGTTGACCAGATCCTGGGTTTTT
This sequence comes from Colletes latitarsis, assembly GCF_051014445.1. NCBI lineage: Eukaryota > Metazoa > Arthropoda > Insecta > Hymenoptera > Colletidae > Colletes > Colletes latitarsis. Next base: position 10,527,219 of record NC_135147.1, read on the forward strand.
TTTCTGGTTTGAATCACGTAGTAATGTGGTACCACACTGAAACAGACAATTAATCGAGGTTTCGATCAATATTTTAGAGGATAATACCGGTTAGGTCTGGGTTATGCCCGCCTCTGGTTCTTGATTTTGACTTTTCCGCATACTTGTTGGCCAGATCCTTGGTTTTCCCTGGTTTGAATCACGTAGTAATGTGATACAGCACTGAAACAGTCAATTAAACCTGGTTTCGATCAATATTTTAGAGGATAACACCGGTTAGGTCTGGGTTAGGACTGGGTTATGCCCGCATCTGGCTCATGATTTTGCCTTCTTCGCATACCTGTTGGCCAGATCCTGGGTTTTTTCGGGTTTGAATCACGTAGTAATGTGGTACCACACTGAAACAGTCAATTAAACCTGGTTTCGATCCACATTTTAGAGGATAACACGGGTTAGGTCTGGGTTAGGTCTGGGTTATGCCCGCATCTGGCACATGATTTTGCCTTCTTCGCATGCTTGTTGGCCAGATCCTGGGCTTTTTTCTGGTTTGAATCACGTAGTAATGTGGTACCACACTGGAACAGACAATTAAACGAGGTTTCGATCAATATTTTAGAGGATAACACCGGTTAGGTCTGGGTTATGCCCGCATCTGGCTCTTGATTTTGACTTTTCCGCACACTTGTTGGCCAGATCCTTGGTTTTCCCTGGTTTGAATCACGTAGTAATATGATACCGCACTGAAACAGTCAATTAAACCTGGTTTTGATCAATATTTTAGAGGATATCACTGGTTAGGTCTGGGTTAGGTCTGGGTTATGCCCGCATCTGGCTCATGATTTTGCCTTCTTCGCATACTTGTTGGCCAGATCCTGGGTTTTTTCGGGTTTGAATCACGTAGTAATGTGCTACCACACTGAAACAGACAAATAATCGAAGTTTCGATCAATATTTTAGAGGATAACACCGGTTAGGTCTGGGTTATGCCCGCATCTGGCACATGATTTTGCCTTCTTCGCATGCTTGTTGGCCAGATCCTGGGTTTTTTTCTGGTTTGAATCACGTAGTAATGTGGTACCACACTGAAACGGACAATTAAACGAGGTTTCGATCAATATTTTAGAGGATAACACCGGTTAGGTCTGGGTTATGCCCGCATCTGGCCCTTGATTTTGACTTTTCCGCATACTTGTTGGCCAGATCCTTGGTTTTCCCTGGTTTGAATCACGTAGTAATGTGATACCGCACTGAAACAGTCAATTAAACCTGGTTTCGATCAATATTTTAGAGGATAACACCGGTTAGGTCTGGGTTAGGTCTGGGTTATGCCCGCATCTGACACATGATTTTGCCTTCTTCGCATGCTTGTTGGCCAGATCCTGGGTTTTTTTTCTGGTTTGAATCACGTAGTAATGTGGTACCACACTGAAACAGACAATTAATCGACGTTTCGATCAATATTTTAGAGGATAACACCGGTTAGGTCTGGGTTATGCCCGCCTCTGGTTCTTGATTTTGACTATTCCGCATACTTGTTGGCCAGATCCTTGGTTTTCCCTTGTTCGAATCACGTAGTAATGTGATACAGCACTGATGCAGTCAATTAAACCTGGTTTCGATCAATATTTTAGAGGATAACACCGGTTAGGTCTGGGTTAGGACTGGGTTATGCCCGCATCTGGCACATGATTTTGCCTTCTTCGCATGCTTGTTGGCCAGATCCTGGGTTTTTTTCTGGTTTGAATCACATAGTAATGTGGTACAACACTGAAACAGACAATTAAACGAGGTTTCGATCAATATTTTAGAGGATTACACCGGTTAGGTCTGGGTTATGCCCGCCTCTGGCTCTTGATTTTGACTTTTCCGCATATTTGTTGGCCAGATCCTTGGTTTTCCCTGGTTTGAATCACGTAGTAATGTGATACCGCACTGAAACAGTCAATTAAACCTGGTTTCGATCAATATTTTAGAGGATAACACCGGTTAGGTCTGGGTTAGGACTGGGTTATGCCCGCATCTGGCTCATGATTTTGCCTTCTTCGCATACTTGTTGGCCAGATCCTGGGTTTTTTCGGGTTTGAATCACGTAGTAATGTAGTACCACACTGAAACAGACAATTAAACCTGGTTTCGATCCACATTTTAGAGGATAACACCGGTTAGGTCTGGGTTAAGTCTGGGTTATGCCCGCATCTGGCACATGATTTTGCCTTCTTCGCATGCTTGTTGGCCAGATCCTGGGGTTTTTCGGGTTTGAATCACGTAGTAACGTGGTACCACACTGAAACAGACAATTAAACCTGGTTTCGATCCAAATTTTAGAGGATAACACCGGTTAGGTCCGGGTTAGGACTGGGTTATGCCCGCATCTGGCTCATGATTTTGCCTTCTTCGCATGCTTGTTGGCCAGATCCTGGGTTTTTTTCTGGTTTGAATCACGTAGTAATGTGGTACCACACTGAAACAGACAATTAAACGAGGTTTGGATCAATACTTTAGAGGATAACACCGGTTAGGTCTGGGTTAAGTCTGGGTTATGCCCGCATCTGGCACATGATTTTGCCTTCTTCGCATGCTTGTTGGCCAGAACCTGGGTTTTTTCGGGTTTGAATCACGTAGTAATGTGATACCGCACTGAAACAGTCAATTAAACCTGGTTTCGATCAATACTTTAGAGGATAACACCGGTTAGGTCTGGGTTAAGTCTGGGTTATGCCCGCATCTGACACATGATTTTGCCTTCTTCGCATGCTTGTTGGCCAGATCCTGGGTTTTTTTTCTGGTTTGAATCAGGTAGTAATGTGGTACCACACTGAAACAGACAATTAATCGACGTTTCGATCAATATTTTAGAGGATAACACCGGTTAGGTCTGGGTTATGCCCGCCTCTGGTTCTTGATTTTGACTTTTCCGCATACTTGTTGGCCAGATCCTTGGTTTTCCCTGGTTTGAATCACGTAGTAATGTGATACAGCACTGAAACAGTCAATTAAACCTGGTTTCGATCAATATTTTAGAGGATAACACCGGTTAGGTCTGGGTTAGGACTGGGTTATGCCCGCATCTGGCTCATGATTTTGCCTTCTTCGCATACTTGTTGGCCAGATCCTGGGTTTTTTCGGGTTTGAATCACGTAGTAATGTGGTACCACACTGAAACAGACAATTAAACCTGGTTTCGATCCACATTTTAGAGGATAACACCGGTTAGGTCTGGGTTAGGACTGGGTTATGCATTCACATCGCTCATGATTTTGCTTTCTTCGCATACTTGTTGGCCAGATCCTGGGTTTTTTCGGGTTTGAATCACGTAGTAATGTGGTACCAGACTGAAACAGTCAATTAAACCTGGTTTCGATCCACATATTAGAGGATAACACCGGTTAGGTCTGGGTTAGGTCTGGGTTATGCCCGCATCTGGCTCATGATTTTGCCTTCTTCGCATACTTGTTGGCCAGATCCTGGGTTTTTTCGGGTTTGAATCACGTAGTAATGTGGTACCAGACTGAAACAGTCAATTAAACCTGGTTTCGATCCACATATTAGAGGATAACACCGGTTAGGTCTGGGTTAGGTCTGGGTTATGCCCGCATCTCGCTCATGATTCCGCCTTCATCGCATTCTCGTTCGCCAGAACCTGGGTTTTTTCGGGTTTGAATCACGTAGTAATGTGGTACCACACAGTAGCAGTCAATTAAACCTGGATTCGATCCACATTTTATAGGATAACACCGGTTAGGTCTGGGATAGGTATGGGTTATGTCCGCATCTGGCTCATGATTTTGCTTTCTTCGCATACATGTTGGCCAGTTCCTGGGTTTTTTCGTGTTTGAATCACGTAGTAATGTGGTACCACACTGAAACAGTCAATTAAACCTGGTTTCGATCCACATTTTAGAGGATAACACCGGTTAGGTCTGGGTTAGGTCTGGGTTATGCCCGCATCTGGCTCATGATTTTGCCTTCTTCGCATGCTTGTTGGCCAGATCCTGGGTTTTTTTCTGGTTTGAATCACGTAGTAATGTGGTACCACACTGAAACAGACAATTAATCGACGTTTCGATCAATATCTTAGAGGATAACACCGGTTAGGTCTGGGTTATGCCCGCATCTGGCTCTTGATTTTGACTTTTCCGCATACTTGTTGGCCAGATCCTTGGTTTTCCCTGGTTTGAATCACGTAGTAATATGATACCGCACTGAAGCAGTCAATTAAACCTGGTTATGATCAATATTTTAGAGGATAACACTGGTTAGGTCTGGGTTAGGACTGGGTTATGCCCGCATCTGGCTCATGATTTTGCCTTCTTCGCTTACTTGTTGGCCAGATCCTGGGTTTTTTCGGGTTTGAATCACGTAGTAATGTGCTACCACACTGAAACAGACAAATAATCGACGTTTCGATCAATATTTTAGAGGATAACACCGGTTAGGTCTGGGTTATGCCCGCATCTGGCACATGATTTTGCCTTCTTCGCATGCTTGTTGGCCAGATCCTGGGTTTTTTTCTGGTTTGAATCACGTAGTAATGTGGTACCACACTGAAACAGACAATTAAACGAGGTTTCGATCAATATTTTAGAGGATAACACCGGTTAGGTCTGGGTTATGCCCGCATCTGGCTCTTGATTTTGACTTTTCCGCACACTTGTTGGCCAGATCCTTGGTTTTCCCTGGTTTGAATCACGTAGTAATGTGATACCGCACTGAAACAGTCAATTAAACCTGGTTTCGATCAATATTTTAGAGGATAACACCGGTTAGGTCTGGGTTAGGTCTGGGTTATGCCCGCATCTGACACATGATTTTGCCTTCTTCGCATGCTTGTTGGCCAGATCCTGGGTTTTTTTTCTGGTTTGAATCACGTAGTAATGTGGTACCACACTGAAACAGACAATTAATCGACGTTTCGATCAATATTTTAGAGGATAACACCGGTTAGGTCTGGGTTATGCCCGCCTCTGGTTCTTGATTTTGACTTTTCCGCATACTTGTTGGCCAGATCCTTGGTTTTCCCTGGTTTGAATCACGTAGTAATGTGATACAGCACTGAAACATTCAATTAAACCTGGTTTCGATCAATATTTTAGAGGATAACACCGGTTAGGTCTGGGTTAGGACTGGGTTATGCCCGCATCTGGCTCATGATTTTGCCTTCTTCTCATGCTGTTTGGCCAGATCCTGGGTTTTTTTCTGGTTTGAATCACGTAGTAATGTGGTACCACACTGAAACAGACAATTAAACGAGGTTTCGATCAATACTTTAGAGGATAACACCGGTTAGGTCTGGGTTAGGACTGGGTTATGCCCGCATCTGGCTCATGATTTTGCCTTCTTCGCATACTTGTTGGCCAGATCCTGGGTTTTTTCGGGTTTGAATCACGTAGTAATGTGGTACCACACTGAAACAGACAATTAAACCTGGTTTCGATCAATATTTTAGAGGATAACACCGGTTAGGTCTGGGTTAGGTCTGGGTTATGCCCGCATCTGACACATGATTTTGCCTTCTTCGCATGCTTGTTGGCCAGATCCTGGGTTTTTTTTCTGGTTTGAATCACGTAGTAATGTGGTACCACACTGAAACAGACAATTAATCGACGTTTTGATCAATATTTTGGAGGATAACACCGGTTAGGTCTGGGTTATGCCCGCATCTGGCACATGATTATGCCTTCTTCGCATGCTTGTTGGCCAGATCCTGGGTTTTTTTCTGGTTTGAATCACGTAGTAATGTGGTACCACACTGGAACAGACAATTAAACGAGGTTTCGATCAATATTTTTGAGGATAACACCGGTTAGGTCTGGGTTATACCCGCATCTGGCTCTTGATTTTGACTTTTCCGCATACTTGTTGGCCAGATCCTTGGTTTTCCCTGGTTTGAATCACGTAGTAATATGATACCACACTGAAACAGTCAATTAAACCTGGTTTCGATCAATATTTTAGAGGATAACACTGGTTAGGTCTGGGTTAGGACTGGGTTATGCCCGCATCTGGCTCATGATTTTGCCTTCTTCGCATACTTGTTGGCCAGATCCTGGGTTTTTTCGGGTTTGAATCACGTAGTAATGTGGTACCACACTGAAACAGACAATTAAACCTGGTTTCGATCCACATTTTAGAGGATAACACCGATTAGGTCTGGGTTAGGTCTGGGTTATGCCCGCATCTGGCACATGATTTTGCCTTCTTCGCATGCTTGTTGGCCAGATCCTGGGTTTTTTTCTGGTTTGAATCGCGTAGTAATGTGGTACCACACTGAAACAGACAATTAAACGAGTTTTCGATCAATATTATAGAGGATAACACCGGTTAGGTAAGGGTTATGCCCGCATCTGGCTCTTGATTTTGACTTTTCCGCATACTTGTTGGCCAGATCCTTGGTTTTCCCTGGTTTGAATCACGTAGTAATGTGATACCGCACTGAAACAGTCAATTAATCCTGGTTTCGATCAATATTTTAGAGGATAACACCGGTTAGGTCTGGGTTAGGTCTGGGTTATGCCCGCATCAGACACATGATTTTGCCTTCTTCGCATGCTTGTTGGCCAGATCCTGGGTTTTTTTTCTGGTTTGAATCACGTAGTAACGTGGTACCACACTGAAACAGACAATTAATCGACGTTTCGATCAATATTTTAGAGGATAACACCGGTTAGGTCTGGGTTATGCCCGCCTCTGGTTCTTGATTTTGACTTTTCCGCATACTTGTTGGCCAGATCCTTGGTTTTCCCTGGTTTGAATCACGTAGAAATGTGATACAGCACTGAAACAGTCAATTAAACCTGGTTTCGATCAATATTTTAGAGGATAACACCGGTTAGGTCTGGGTTAGGACTGGGTTATGCCCGCATCTGGCTCATGATTTTGCCTTCTTCGCATACTTGTTGGCCAGATCCTGGGTTTTTGGGGTTTGAATCACGCAGTAATGTGGTACCACATTGAAACAGTCAATTAAACCTGGTTTCGATCAATATTTTAGAGGATAACACCGGGTTGGTGTGGGTTAGGACTGGGTTATGCCCGCATCTGGCTCATGATTCTGCCTTCATCGCATTCTTGTTCGCCAGAACCTGGGTTTTTTCGGGTTTGAATCACGTAGTAACGTGGTACCACACAGTTACAGTCAATTAAACCTGGATTCGATCCACATTTTATAGGATAACACCGGTTAGGTCTGGGTTAGGTATGGGTTATGTCCGCATCTGGCTCATGATTTTGCCTTGTTCGCATGCTTGTTGGCCAGATCCTGGGTTTTTTCGGGTTTGAATCACGTAGTAATGTGGTACCACACTGAAACAGACAATTAAACCTGGTTTCGATCCACATTTTGGAGGATAACACCGGTTAGGTCTGGGTTAGGACTGGGTTATTCCCGCACATCGCTCACGATTCTGCCTTCATCGCATTCTTGTTCGCCAGAACCTGGGTTTTTTCGGGTTTGAATCACGTAGTAATGTGATACCGCACTGAAACAGTCAATTAAACCTGGTTTCGATCAATATTTTAGAGGATAACACCGGGTTGGTGTGGGTTAGGACTGGGTTATGCCCGCATCTGGCTCATGATTTTGCCTTCTTCGCATACTTGTTGGCCAGATCCTGGGTTTTTTCGGGTTTGGATCACGTAGTAATGTGGTACCACACTGAAACAGACAATTAAACCTGGTTTCGATCCACATTTTAGAGGATAACACCGGTTAGGTCTGGGTTAGGACTGGGTTATGCCCGCACATCGCTCATGATTCGGCCTTCATCGCATTCTTGTTCGCCAGAACCTGGGTTTTTTCGGGTTTGAATCACGTAGTAACGTGGTACCACACAGTTACAGTCAATTAAACCTGGATTCGATCCACATTTTATAGGATAACACCGGTTAAGTCTGGGATAGGTAAGGGTCATGTCCGCATCTGGCTCATGATTTTGCTTTCTTCGCATACTTGTTGGCCAGATCCTGGGTTTTTTCGGGTTTGAATCACGTAGTAATGTGGTACCACACTGAAACAGTCAATTAAACCTGGTTTCGATCCACATTTTAGAGGATAACACCGGTTAGGTCTGGGTTAAGTCTGGGTTATGCCCGCATCTGGCACATGATTTTGCCTTCTTCGCATGCTTGTTGGCCAGATCCTGGGTTTTTTTCTGGTTTGAATCACGTAGTAATGTGGTACAACACTGAAACAGACAATTAAACGAGGTTTCGATCAATATTTTAGAGGATTACACCGGTTAGGTCTGGGTTATGCCCGCCTCTGGCTCTTGATTTTGACTTTTCCGCATATTTGTTGGCCAGATCCTTGGTTTTCCCTGGTTTGAATCACGTAGTAATGTGATACCGCACTGAAACAGTCAATTAAACCTGGTTTCGATCAATATTTTAGAGGATAACACCGGTTAGGTCTGGGTTAGGACTGGGTTATGCCCGCATCTGGCTCATGATTTTGCCTGCTTCGCATACTTGTTGGCCAGATCCTGGGTTTTTTCGGGTTTGAATCACGTAGTAACGTGGTACCACACAGTTACAGTCAATTAAACCTGGATTCGATCCACATTTTAGTGGATAACACCGGTTAGGTCTGGGTTAGTTCTGGGTTATGCCCGCATCTCGCTCATGATTCTGCCTTCTTCGCATGCTTGTTGGCCAGATCCTGGGTTTTCTCTGGTTTGAATCACGTAGTAATGTGTTACCACACAGGTAACAGTCAACTAAACTTGGATTCGGTCAGTATTAAAGAGGATAAAACCGGTTAGGTCTGGGTTAGGTCTGGATTATGCCCGCATCTGGCACATGATTTTGCCTTCTTTGCATACTTGTTGGCCAGATCCTGGGTTTTTGGGGTTTGAATCACGCAGTAATGTGGTACCACATTGAAACAGTCAATTAAACCTGGTTTCGATCAATATTTTAGAGGATAACACCGGGTTGGTGTGGGTTAGGACTGGGTTATGCCCGCATCTGGCTCATGATTTTGCCTTCTTCGCATACTTGTTGGCCAGATCCTGGGTTTTTTCGGGTTTGAATCACGTAGTAATGTGGTACCACACTGAAACAGACAATTAAACCTGGTTTCGATCCACATTTTGCAGGATAACACCGGTTAGGTCTGGGTTAGGACTGGGTTATGCCCGCACATCGCTCACGATTCTGCCTTCATCGCATTCTTGTTCGCCAGAACCTGGGTTTTTTCGGGTTTGAATCACGTAGTAATGTGGTACCACATTGAAACAGTCAATTAAACCTGGAATCGATCCTCATTTTATAGGATAACACCGGTTAGGTCTGGGATAGGTATGGGTTATGCCCGCATCTGGCACATTGATTTTGCCTTCTTCGCATGCTTGTTGGCCAGATCCTGGGTTTTCTCTGGTTTGAATCACGTAGTAATGTGTTACCACACAGGTAACAGTCAACTAAACCTGGATTCGGTCAGTATTAAAGAGGATAAAACCGGTTAGGTCTGGGTTAGGTCTGGATTATGCCCGCATCTGGCACATGATTTTGCCTTCTTTGCATATTTGTTGGCCAGATCCTGGGTTTTTGGGGATTGAATCACGCAGTAATGTGGTACCACATTGAAACAGTCAATTAAACCTGGTTTCGATCAATATTTTAGAGGATAACACCGGGTTGGTGTGGGTTAGGACTGGGTTATGCCCGCATCTGGCTCATGATTTTGCCTTCTTCGCATACTTGTTGGCCAGATCCTGGGTTTTTTCGGGTTTGAATCACGTAGTAATGTGGTACCACACTGAAACAGACAATTAAACCTGGTTTCGATCCACATTTTGGAGGATAACACCGGTTAGGTCTGGGTTAGGACTGGGTTATGCCCGCACATCGCTCACGATTCTGCCTTCATCGCATTCTTGTTCGCCAGAACCTGGGTTTTTTCGGGTTTGAATCACGTAGTAATGTGGTACCACATTGAAACAGTCAATTAAACCTGGAATCGATCCTCATTTTATAGGATAACACCGGTTAGGTCTGGGATAGGTATGGGTTATGTCCGCATCTGGCTCAAGATTTTGCCTTGTTCGCATGCTTGTTGGCCAGATCCTGGGTTTTTTCGGGTTTGAATCACGTAGTAATGTGGTACCACACTGAAACAGACAATTAAACCTGGTTTCGATCCACATTTTGGAGGATAACACCGGTTAGGTCTGGGTTAGGACTGGGTTATGCCCGCACATCGCTCACGATTCTGCCTTCATCGCATTCTTGTTCGCCAGAACCTGGGTTTTTTCGGGTTTGAATCACGTAGTAATGTGATACCGCACTGAAACAGTCAATTAAACCTGGTTTCGATCAATATTTTAGAGGATAACACCGGTTAGGTCTGGGTTAGGTCTGGGCTATGCCCGCATCTGACACATGATTTTGCCTTCTTCGCATGCTTGTTGGCCAGATCCTGGGTTTTTTTTCTGGTTTGAATCAGGTAGTAATGTGGTACCACACTGAAACAGACAATTAATCGACGTTTCGATCAATATTTTAGAGGATAACACCGGTTAGGTCTGGGTTATGCCCGCCTCTGGTTCTTGATTTTGACTTTTCCGCATACTTGTTGGCCAGATCCTTGGTTTTCCCTGGTTTGAATCACGTAGTAATGTGATACAGCACTGAAACAGTCAATTAAACCTGGTTTCGATCAATATTTCAGAGGATAACACCGGTTAGGTCTGGGTTAGGACTGGGTTATGCCCGCATCTGGCTCATGATTTTGCCTTCTTCGCATACTTGTTGGCCAGATCCTGGGTTTTTTCGGGTTTGAATCACGTAGTAATGTGGTACCACACTGAAACAGACAATTAAACCTGGTTTCGATCCACATTTTAGAGGATAACACCGGTTAGGTCTGGGTTAGGACTGGGTTATGCCCGCACATCGCTCATGATTCTGCCTTCATCGCATTCTTGTTCGCCAGAACCTGGGTTTTTTCGGGTTTGAATCACGTAGTAATGTGGTACCACACTGAAACAGACAATTAAACCTGGTTTCGATCCACATTTTAGAGGATAACACCGGTTAGGTCTGGGTTAGGACTGGGTTATGCCCGCACATCGCTCATGATTCTGCCTTCATCGCATTCTTGTTCGCCAGAACCTGGGTTTTTTCGGGTTTGAATCACGTAGTAACGTGGTACCACACAGTTACAGTCAATTAAACCTGGATTCGATCCACATTTTATAGGATAATACCGGTTAAGTCTGGGATAGGTAAGGGTCATGTCCGCATCTGGCTCATGATTTTGCTATCTTCGCATACTTGTTGGCCAGATCCTGGGTTTTTTCGGGTTTGAATCACGTAGTAATGTGGTACCACACTGAAACAGTCAATTAAACCTGGTTTCGATCAATATTTTAGAGGATAACACCGGTTAGGTCTGGGTTAGGTCTGGGCTATGCCCGCATCTGGCACATGATTTTGCCTTCTTCGCATGCTTGTTGGCCAGATCCTGGGTTTTTTTCTGGTTTGAATCACGTAGTAATGTGGTACAACACTGAAACAGACAATTAAACGAGGTTTCGATCAATATTTTAGAGGATTACACCGGTTAGGTCTGGGTTATGCCCGCCTCTGGCTCTTGATTTTGACTTTTCCGCATATTTGTTGGCCAGATCCTTGGTTTTCCCTGGTTTGAATCACGTAGTAATGTGATACCGCACTGAAACAGTCACTTAAACCTGGTTTCGATCAATATTTTAGAGGATAACACCGGTTAGGTCTGGGTTAGGACTGGGTTATGCCTGCATCTGGCTCATGATTTTGCCTTCTTCGCATACTTGTTGGCCAGATCCTGGGTTTTTTCGGGTTTGAATCACGTAGTAACGTGGTACCACACAGTTACAGTCAATTAAACCTGGATTCGATCCACATTTTAGTGGATAACACCGGTTAGGTCTGGGTTAGTTCTGGGTTATGCCCGCATCTCGCTCATGATTCTGCCTTCATCGCATTCTTGTTCGCCAGAACCTGGGTTTTTTCGGGTTTGAATCACGTAGTAATGTGGTACCACACTGAAACAGACAATTAAACCTGGTTTCGATCCACATTTTGCAGGATAACACCGGTTAGGTCTGGGTTAGGACTGGGTTATGCCCGCACATCGCTCACGATTCTGCCTTCATCGCATTCTTGTTCGCCAGAACCTGGGTTTTTTCGGGTTTGAATCACGTAGTAATGTGGTACCACATTGAAACAGTCAATTAAACCTGGAATCGATCCTCATTTTATAGGATAACACCGGTTAGGTCTGGGATAGGTATGGGTTATGCCCGCATCTGGCACATTGATTTTGCCTTCTTCGCATGCTTGTTGGCCAGATCCTGGGTTTTCTCTGGTTTGAATCACGTAGTAATGTGTTACCACACAGGTAACAGTCAACTAAACCTGGATTCGGTCAGTATTAAAGAGGATAAAACCGGTTAGGTCTGGGTTAGGTCTGGATTATGCCCGCATCTGGCACATGATTTTGCCTTCTTTGCATATTTGTTGGCCAGATCCTGGGTTTTTGGGGATTGAATCACGCAGTAATGTGGTACCACATTGAAACAGTCAATTAAACCTGGTTTCGATCAATATTTTAGAGGATAACACCGGGTTGGTGTGGGTTAGGACTGGGTTATGCCCGCATCTGGCTCATGATTTTGCCTTCTTCGCATACTTGTTGGCCAGATCCTGGGTTTTTTCGGGTTTGAATCACGTAGTAACGTGGTACCACACTGAAACAGACAATTAAACCTGGTTTCGATCCACATTTTGGAGGATAACACCGGTTAGGTCTGGGTTAGGACTGGGTTATGCCCGCACATCGCTCACGATTCTGCCTTCATCGCATTCTTGTTCGCCAGAACCTGGGTTTTTTCGGGTTTGAATCACGTAGTAATGTGGTACCACATTGAAACAGTCAATTAAACCTGGAATCGATCCTCATTTTATAGGATAACACCGGTTAGGTCTGGGATAGGTATGGGCTATGTCAGCATCTGGCTCAAGATTTTGCCTTGTTCGCATGCTTGTTGGCCAGATCCTGGGTTTTTTCGGGTTTGAATCACGTAGTAATGTGGTACCACACTGAAACAGACAATTAAACCTGGTTTCGATCCACATTTTGGAGGATAACACCGGTTAGGTCTGGGTTAGGACTGGGTTATGCCCGCACGTCGCTCACGATTCTGCCTTCATCGCATTCTTGTTCGCCAGAACCTGGGTTTTTTCGGGTTTGAATCACGTAGTAATGTGATACCGCACTGAAACAGTCAATTAAACCTGGTTTCGATCAATATTTTAGAGGATAACACCGGTTAGGTCTGGGTTAGGTCTGGGCTATGCCCGCATCTGACACATGATTTTGCCTTCTTCGCATGCTTGTTGGCCAGATCCTGGGTTTTTTTTCTGGTTTGAATCAGGTAGTAATGTGGTACCACACTGAAACAGACAATTAATCGACGTTTCGATCAATATTTTAGAGGATAACACCGGTTAGGTCTGGGTTATGCCCGCCTCTGGTTCTTGATTTTGACTTTTCCGCATACTTGTTGGCCAGATCCTTGGTTTTCCCTGGTTTGAATCACGTAGTAATGTGATACAGCACTGAAACAGTCAATTAAACCTGGTTTCGATCAATATTTTAGAGGATAACACCGGTTAGGTCTGGGTTAGGACTGGGTTATGCCCGCATCTGGCTCATGATTTTGCCTTCTTCGCATACTTGTTGGCCAGATCCTGGGTTTTTTCGGGTTTGAATCACGTAGTAATGTGGTACCACACTGAAACAGACAATTAAACCTGGTTTCGATCCACATTTTAGAGGATAACACCGGTTAGGTCTGGGTTAGGACTGGGTTATGCCCGCACATCGCTCATGATTCTGCCTTCATCGCATTCTTGTTCGCCAGAACCTGGGTTTTTTCGGGTTTGAATCACGTAGTAATGTGGTACCACACTGAAACAGCCAATTAAACCTGGTTTCGATCCACATTTTGGAGGATAACACCGGTTAGGTCTGGGTTAGGACTGGGTTATGCCCGCACATCGCTCACGATTCTGCCTTCATCGCATTCTTGTTCGCCAGAACCTGGGTTTTTTCGGGTTTGAATCACGTAGTAATGTGGTACCACACTGAAACAGTCAATTAAACCTGGTTTCGATCCACATTTTAGAGGATAACACCGGTTAGGTCTGGGTTAAGTCTGGGTTATGCCCGCATCTGGCACATGATTTTGCCTTCTTCGCATGCTTGTTGGCCAGATCCTGGGTTTTTTTCTGGTTTGAATCGCGTAGTAATGTGGTACCACACTGAAACAGGCAATTAAACGAGGTTTCGATCAATATTTTAGAGGATAACACCGGTTAGGTCTGGGTTATGCCCGCCTCTGGCTCTTGATTTTGACTTTTCCGCATATTTGTTAGCCAGATCCTTGGTTTTCCCTGGTTTGAATCACGTAGTAATGTGATACCGCACTGAAACAGTCAATTAAACCTGGTTTCGATCAATATTTTAGAGGATAACACGGGTTAGGTCTGGGTTAGGACTGGGTTATGCCCGCATCTGGCTCATGATTTTGCCTTCTTCGCATACTTGTTGGCCAGATCCTGGGTTTTTTCGGGTTTGAATCACGTAGTAATGTGGTACCACACTGAAACAGACAATTAAACCTGGTTTCGATCCAAATTTTAGAGGATAACACCGGTTAGGTCTGGGTTAGGACAGGGTTATGCCCGCACATCGCTCATGATTCTGCCTTCATCGCATTCTTGTTCGCCAGAACCTGGGTTTTTTCGGGTTTGAATCACGTAGTAATGTGGTACCACACAGTTACAGTCAATTAAACCTGGATTCGATCCACATTTTAGAGGATAACACCGGTTAGGTCTGGGTTAGGTCTGGGTTATGCCCGCATCTGGCACATTGATTTTGCCTCCTTCGCATACTTGTTGGCCAGATCCTGGGGTTTTTCGGGTTTGAATCACGTAGTAATGTGGTACCACACTGAAACAGTCAATTAAACCTTGTTTCGATCCTCATTTTAGAGGATAACACCGGTTAGGTCTGGGTTAGGTCTGGGTTATGCCCGCATCTGGCACATGATTTTGCCTTCTTTGCATGCTTGTTGGCCAGATCCTGGGTTTTTTTCTGGTTTGAATCACGTAGTAATGTGGTACCACACTGAAACAGACAATTAAACGAGGTTTCGATCAATATTTCAGAGGATAACACCGGTTAGTTCTGGGTTATGCCCGCATCTGGCTCATGATTTTGCCTTTTCCGCATACTTGTTGGCCAGATCCTGGGTTTTTGGGGTTTGAATCACGTAGTAATGTGGTACCACACAGTAACAGTCAATTAAACCCGGTATCGATCAATATTTTAGAGGATAACACCGATTAGGTCTGGGTTATGCCCGCATCTCGCTCATGATTCTGCCTTCATCGCATTCTTGTTCGCCAGAACCTGGGTTTTTTCGGGTTTGAATCACGTAGTAATGTGGTACCACACAGTAGCAGTCAATTAAACCTGGATTCGATCCACATTTTATAGGATAACACCGGTTAGGTCTGGGATAGGTATGGGTTATGTCCGCATCTGGCACATGATTTTGCCTTCTTCGCATGCTTGTTGGCCAGATCCTGGGTTTTTTTTCTGGTTTGAATCACGTAGTAATGTGGTACCACACTGAAACAGACAACTAAACGAGGTTTCGATCAATATTTTAAAGGATAACACCGGTTAGGTCCGGGTTATGCCCGCATCTGGCTCTTGATTTTGACTTTTCCGCATACTTGTTGGCCAGATCCTTGGTTTTCCCTGGTTTGAATCACGTAGTAATATGATATCTCACTGAAACAGTCAATTAAACCTGGTTTCGATCAATATTTTAGAGGATAACACCGGTTAGGTCTGGGTTAGGACTGGGTTATGCCCGCATCTGGCACATGATTTTGCCTTCTTCGCATGCTTGTTGGCCAGATCCTGGGTTTTTTTCTGGTTTGAATCACGTAGTAATGTGGTACAACACTGAAACAGACAATTAAACGAGGTTTCGATCAATATTTTAGAGGATTACACCGGTTAGGTCTGGGTTATGCCCGCCTCTGGCTCTTGATTTTGACTTTTCCGCATATTTGTTGGCCAGATCCTTGGTTTTCCCTGGTTTGAATCACGTAGTAATGTGATACCGCACTGAAACAGTCAATTAAACCTGGATTCGATCCACATATTATAGGATAACACCGGTTAGGTCTGGGTTAGATCTGGGTTATGCCCGCATCTCGCTCATGATTCTGCCTTCATCGCATTCTTGTTCGCCAGAACCTGGGTTTTTTCGGGTTTGAATCACGTAGTAATGTGGTACCACACTGAAACAGTCAATTAAACCTGGTTTCGATCCACATTGTAGAGGATAATACCGGCTAGGTCTGGGTTAAGTCTGGGTTATGCCCGCATCTGGCACATTGATTTTGCCTTCTTCGCATGCTTGTTGGCCAGATCCTGGGTTTTCTCTGGTTTGAATCACGTAGTAATGTGTTACCACACGGGTAACAGTCAACTAAACCTGGATTCGGTCAGTATTAAAGAGGATAAAACCGGTTAGGTCTGGGTTAGTTCTGGGTTATGCCCGCATCTCTGCCTTCATCGCATTCTTGTTCGCCAGAACCTGGGTTTTTTCGGGTTTGAATCACGTAGTAATGTGGTACCACACTGAAACAGTCAATTAAACCTGGTTTCGATCCACATTTTAGAGGATAACACCGGCTAGGTCTGGGTTAAGTCTGGGTTATGCCCGCATCTGGCTCATGATTTTGCCTTCTTCGCATACTTGTTGGCCAGATCCTGGGTTTTTTCGGGTTTGAATCACGTAGTAATGTGGTACCACACTGAAACAGACAATTAAACCTGGTTTCGATCCACATTTTGGAGGATAACACCGGTTAGGTCTGGGTTAGGACTGGGTTATGCCCGCACATCGCTCACGATTCTGCCTTCATCGCATTCTTGTTCGCCAGAACCTGGGTTTTTTCGGGTTTGAATCACGTAGTAATGTGGTACCACATTGAAACAGTCAATTAAACCTGGAATCGATCCTCATTTTATAGGATAACACCGGTTAGGTCTGGGATAGGTATGGGTTATGTCCGCATCTGGCTCATGATTTTGCCTTGTTCGCATGCTTGTTGGCCAGATCCTGGGTTTTTTCGGGTTTGAATCACGTAGTAATGTGGTACCACACTGAAACAGACAATTAAACCTGGTTTCGATCCACATTTTGGAGGATAACACCGGTTAGGTCTGGGTTAGGACTGGGTTATGCCCGCACATCGCTCACGATTCTGCCTTCATCGCATTCTTGTTCGCCAGAACCTGGGTTTTTTCGGGTTTGAATCACGTAGTAATGTGGTACCACACTGAAACAGTCAATTAAACCTGGTTTCGATCCACATTTTAGAGGATAACACCGGTTAGGTCTGGGTTAAGTCTGGGTTATGCCCGCATCTGGCACATGATTTTGCCTTCTTCACATGCTTGTTGGCCAGATCCTGGGTTTTTTTCTGGTTTGAATCGCGTAGTAATGTGGTACCACACTGAAACAGGCAATTAAACGAGGTTTCGATCAATATTTTAGAGGATAACACCGGTTAGGTCTGGGTTATGCCCGCCTCTGGCTCTTGATTTTGACTTTTCCGCATATTTGTTAGCCAGATCCTTGGTTTTCCCTGGTTTGAATCACGTAGTAATGTGATACCGCACTGAAACAGTCAATTAAACCTGGTTTCGATCAATATTTTAGAGGATAACACGGGTTAGGTCTGGGTTAGGACTGGGTTATGCCCGCATCTGGCTCATGATTTTGCCTTCTTCGCATACTTGTTGGCCAGATCCTGGGTTTTTTCGGGTTTGAATCACGTAGTAATGTGGTACCACACTGAAACAGACAATTAAACCTGGTTTCGATCCAAATTTTAGAGGATAACACCGGTTAGGTCTGGGTTAGGACAGGGTTATGCCCGCACATCGCTCATGATTCTGCCTTCATCGCATTCTTGTTCGCCAGAACCTGGGTTTTTTCGGGTTTGAATCACGTAGTAATGTGGTACCACACAGTTACAGTCAATTAAACCTGGATTCGATCCACATTTTAGAGGATAACACCGGTTAGGTCTGGGTTAGGTCTGGGTTATGCCCGCATCTGGCACATTGATTTTGCCTTCTTCGCATGCTTGCTGGCCAGATCCTGGGTTTTTTCAGGTTTGAATCATGTAGTAGTGTGATACCACACTGAAGCAGTCAACTAAGCCTGGTATCGGTCTATATTTTAGAGGATAACACCGGTTAGGTCTGGGTTAGGTCTGGGTTATGCCCGCATCTGGCTCATGATTTTGCCTTTTCCGCATACTTGTTGGCCAGATCCTGGGTTTTTGTGGTTTGAATCACGTAGTAATGTGGTACCACACAGTAACAGTCAATTAAACCTGGATTCGATCCACATTTTATAGGATAACACCGGTTAGGTCTGGGATAGGTATGGGTTATGTCCGCATCTGGCTCATGATTTTGCTTTCTTCGCATACTTGTTCGCCAGAACCTGGGTTTTTTCGGGTTTGAATCACGTAGTAATGTGGTACCACACTGAAACAGACAATTAAACCTGGTTTCGATCCACATTTTGGAGGATAACACCGGTTAGGTCTGGGTTAGGACTGGGTTATGCCCGCACATCGCTCACGATTCTGCCTTCATCGCATTCTTGTTCGCCAGAACCTGGGTTTTTTCGGGTTTGAATCACGTAGTAATGTGATACCGCACTGAAACAGTCAATTAAACCTGGTTTCGATCAATATTTTAGAGGATAACACCGGTTAGGTCTGGGTTAGGTCTGGGCTATGCCCGCATCTGACACATGATTTTGCCTTCTTCGCATGCTTGTTGGCCAGATCCTGGGTTTTTTTTCTGGTTTGAATCAGGTAGTAATGTGGTACCACACTGAAACAGACAATTAATCGACGTTTCGATCAATATTTTAGAGGATAACACCGGTTAGGTCTGGGTTATGCCCGCCTCTGGTTCTTGATTTTGACTTTTCCGCATACTTGTTGGCCAGATCCTTGGTTTTCCCTGGTTTGAATCACGTAGTAATGTGATACAGCACTGAAACAGTCAA
Source organism: Colletes latitarsis (assembly GCF_051014445.1). Lineage (NCBI taxonomy): Eukaryota > Metazoa > Arthropoda > Insecta > Hymenoptera > Colletidae > Colletes > Colletes latitarsis. Next base: position 10,546,367 of record NC_135147.1, read on the forward strand.
TTAAACCTGGTTTCGATCAATATTTTAGAGGATAACACCGGTTAGGTCTGGGTTCGGACTGGGTTATGCCCGCATCTGGCTCATGATTTTGCCTTCTTCGCATACTTGTTGGCCAGATCCTGGGTTTTTTCGGGTTTGAATCACGTAGTAATGTGGTACCACACTGAAACAGACAATTAAACCTGGTTTCGATCCACATTTTGGAGGATAACACCGGTTAGGTCTGGGTTAGGACTGGGTTATGCCCGCACATCGCTCACGATTCTGCCTTCATCGCATTCTTGTTCGCCAGAACCTGGGTTTTTTCGGGTTTGAATCACGTAGTAATGTGATACCGCACTGAAACAGTCAATTAAACCTGGTTTCGATCAATATTTTAGAGGATAACACCGGTTAGGTCTGGGTTAAGTCTGGGTTATGCCCGCATCTGGCACATGATTTTGCCTTCTTCGCATGCTTGTTGGCCAGATCCTGGGTTTTTTTCTGGTTTGAATCGCGTAGTAATGTGGTACCACACTGAAACAGGCAATTAAACGAGGTTTCGATCAATATTTTAGAGGATAACACCGGTTAGGTCTGGGTTATGCCCGCCTCTGGCTCTTGATTTTGACTTTTCCGCATATTTGTTAGCCAGATCCTTGGTTTTCCCTGGTTTGAATCACGTAGTAATGTGATACCGCACTGAAACAGTCAATTAAACCTGGTTTCGATCAATATTTTAGAGGATAACACGGGTTAGGTCTGGGTTAGGACTGGGTTATGCCCGCATCTGGCTCATGATTTTGCCTTCTTCGCATACTTGTTGGCCAGATCCTGGGTTTTTTCGGGTTTGAATCACGTAGTAATGTGGTACCACACTGAAACAGACAATTAAACCTGGTTTCGATCCAAATTTTAGAGGATAACACCGGTTAGGTCTGGGTTAGGACAGGGTTATGCCCGCACATCGCTCATGATTCTGCCTTCATCGCATTCTTGTTCGCCAGAACCTGGGTTTTTTCGGGTTTGAATCACGTAGTAATGTGGTACCACACAGTTACAGTCAATTAAACCTGGATTCGATCCACATTTTAGAGGATAACACCGGTTAGGTCTGGGTTAGGTCTGGGTTATGCCCGCATCTGGCACATTGATTTTGCCTTCTTCGCATGCTTGCTGGCCAGATCCTGGGTTTTCTCTGGTTTGAATCACGTAGTAATGTGTTACCACACAGGTAACAGACAACTAAACCTGGATTCGGTCAGTATTAAAGAGGATAAAACCGGTTAGGTCTGGGTTAGGTCTGGATTATGCCCGCATCTGGCACATGATTTTGCCTTCTTTGCATACTTGTTGGCCAGATCCTGGGTTTTTGGGGTTTGAATCACGCAGTAATGTGGTACCACATTGAAACAGTCAATTAAACCTGGTTTCGATCAATATTTTAGAGGATAAAACCGGTTAGGTCTGGATTATGCCCGCATCTGGTACATGATTTTGCCATTTTCGCATATTTGTGGACAGATCCTGGGTTTTTTCAGGTTTGAATCATGTAGTAGTGTGATACCACACTGAAGCAGTCAACTAAGCCTGGTATCGGTCAATATTTTAGAGGATAACACCGGTTAGGTCTGGGTTAGGTCTGGGTTATGCCCGCATCTGGCTCATGATTTTGCCTTTTCCGCATACTTGTTGGCCAGATCCTGGGTTTTAGTGGTTTGAATCACGTAGTAATGTGGTACCACACAGTAACAGTCAATTAAACCTGGATTCGATCCACATTTTATAGGATAACACCGGTTAGGTCTGGGATAGGTATGGGTTATGTCCGCATCTGGCTCATGATTTTGCTTTCTTCGCATACTTGTTCGCCAGAACCTGGGTTTTTTCGGGTTTGAATCACGTAGTAATGTGATACCGCACTGAAACAGTCAATTAAACCTGGTTTCGATCAATATTTTAGAGGATAACACGGGTTAGGTCTGGGTTAGGACTGGGTTATGCCCGCATCTGGCTCATGATTTTGCCTCCTTCGCATACTTGTTGGCCAGATCCTGGGGTTTTTCGGGTTTGAATCACGTAGTAATGTGGTACCACACTGAAACAGTCAATTAAACCTTGTTTCGATCCTCATTTTAGAGGATAATACCGGTTAGGTCTGGGTTAGGTCTGGGTTATGCCCGCATCTGGCACATGATTTTGCCTTCTTTGCATGCTTGTTGGCCAGATCCTGGGTTTTTTTCTGGTTTGAATCACGTAGTAATGTGGTACCACACTGAAACAGACAATTAAACGAGGTTTCGATCAATATTTCAGAGGATAACACCGGTTAGTTCTGGGTTATGCCCGCATCTGGCTCATGATTTTGCCTTTTCCGCATACTTGTTGGCCAGATCCTGGGTTTTTGGGGTTTGAATCACGTAGTAATGTGGTACCACACAGTAACAGTCAATTAAACCCGGTATCGATCAATATTTTAGAGGATAACACCGATTAGGTCTGGGTTATGCCCGCATCTCGCTCATGATTCTGCCTTCATCGCATTCTTGTTCGCCAGAACCTGGGTTTTTTCGGGTTTGAATCACGTAGTAATGTGGTACCACACAGTAGCAGTCAATTAAACCTGGATTCGATCCACATTTTATAGGATAACACCGGTTAGGTCTGGGATAGGTATGGGTTATGTCCGCATCTGGCACATGATTTTGCCTTCTTCGCATGCTTGTTGGCCAGATCCTGGGTTTTTTTTCTGGTTTGAATCACGTAGTAATGTGGTACCACACTGAAACAGACAACTAAACGAGGTTTCGATCAATATTTTAAAGGATAACACCGGTTAGGTCCGGGTTATGCCCGCATCTGGCTCTTGATTTTGACTTTTCCGCATACTTGTTGGCCAGATCCTTGGTTTTCCCTGGTTTGAATCACGTAGTAATATGATATCTCACTGAAACAGTCAATTAAACCTGGTTTCGATCAATATTTTAGAGGATAACACCGGTTAGGTCTGGGTTAGGACTGGGTTATGCCCGCATCTGGCACATGATTTTGCCTTCTTCGCATGCTTGTTGGCCAGATCCTGGGTTTTTTTCTGGTTTGAATCACGTAGTAATGTGGTACAACACTGAAACAGACAATTAAACGAGGTTTCGATCAATATTTTAGAGGATTACACCGGTTAGGTCTGGGTTATGCCCGCCTCTGGCTCTTGATTTTGACTTTTCCGCATATTTGTTGGCCAGATCCTTGGTTTTCCCTGGTTTGAATCACGTAGTAATGTGATACCGCACTGAAACAGTCAATTAAACCTGGATTCGATCCACATATTATAGGATAACACCGGTTAGGTCTGGGTTAGATCTGGGTTATGCCCGCATCTCGCTCATGATTCTGCCTTCATCGCATTCTTGTTCGCCAGAACCTGGGTTTTTTCGGGTTTGAATCACGTAGTAATGTGGTACCACACTGAAACAGTCAATTAAACCTGGTTTCGATCCACATTGTAGAGGATAATACCGGCTAGGTCTGGGTTAAGTCTGGGTTATGCCCGCATCTGGCACATTGATTTTGCCTTCTTCGCATGCTTGTTGGCCAGATCCTGGGTTTTCTCTGGTTTGAATCACGTAGTAATGTGTTACCACACAGGTAACAGTCAACTAAACCTGGATTCGGTCAGTATTAAAGAGGATAAAACCGGTTAGGTCTGGGTTAGTTCTGGGTTATGCCCGCATCTCTGCCTTCATCGCATTCTTGTTCGCCAGAACCTGGGTTTTTTCGGGTTTGAATCACGTAGTAATGTGGTACCACACTGAAACAGTCAATTAAACCTGGTTTCGATCCACATTTTAGAGGATAACACCGGCTAGGTCTGGGTTAAGTCTGGGTTATGCCCGCATCTGGCTCATGATTTTGCCTTCTTCGCATACTTGTTGGCCAGATCCTGGGTTTTTTCGGGTTTGAATCACGTAGTAATGTGGTACCACACTGAAACAGACAATTAAACCTGGTTTCGATCCACATTTTGGAGGATAACACCGGTTAGGTCTGGGTTAGGACTGGGTTATGCCCGCACATCGCTCACGATTCTGCCTTCATCGCATTCTTGTTCGCCAGAACCTGGGTTTTTTCGGGTTTGAATCACGTAGTAATGTGGTACCACATTGAAACAGTCAATTAAACCTGGAATCGATCCTCATTTTATAGGATAACACCGGTTAGGTCTGGGATAGGTATGGGTTATGTCCGCATCTGGCTCATGATTTTGCCTTGTTCGCATGCTTGTTGGCCAGATCCTGGGTTTTTTCGGGTTTGAATCACGTAGTAATGTGGTACCACACTGAAACAGACAATTAAACCTGGTTTCGATCCACATTTTGGAGGATAACACCGGTTAGGTCTGGGTTAGGACTGGGTTATGCCCGCACATCGCTCACGATTCTGCCTTCATCGCATTCTTGTTCGCCAGAACCTGGGTTTTTTCGGGTTTGAATCACGTAGTAATGTGGTACCACACTGAAACAGTCAATTAAACCTGGTTTCGATCCACATTTTAGAGGATGACACCGGTTAGGTCTGGGTTAAGTCTGGGTTATGCCCGCATCTGGCACATGATTTTGCCTTCTTCACATGCTTGTTGGCCAGATCCTGGGTTTTTTTCTGGTTTGAATCGCGTAGTAATGTGGTACCACACTGAAACAGGCAATTAAACGAGGTTTCGATCAATATTTTAGAGGATAACACCGGTTAGGTCTGGGTTATGCCCGCCTCTGGCTCTTGATTTTGACTTTTCCGCATATTTGTTAGCCAGATCCTTGGTTTTCCCTGGTTTGAATCACGTAGTAATGTGATACCGCACTGAAACAGTCAATTAAACCTGGTTTCGATCAATATTTTAGAGGATAACACGGGTTAGGTCTGGGTTAGGACTGGGTTATGCCCGCATCTGGCTCATGATTTTGCCTTCTTCGCATACTTGTTGGCCAGATCCTGGGTTTTTTCGGGTTTGAATCACGTAGTAATGTGGTACCACACTGAAACAGACAATTAAACCTGGTTTCGATCCAAATTTTAGAGGATAACACCGGTTAGGTCTGGGTTAGGACAGGGTTATGCCCGCACATCGCTCATGATTCTGCCTTCATCGCATTCTTGTTCGCCAGAACCTGGGTTTTTTCGGGTTTGAATCACGTAGTAATGTGGTACCACACAGTTACAGTCAATTAAACCTGGATTCGATCCACATTTTAGAGGATAACACCGGTTAGGTCTGGGTTAGGTCTGGGTTATGCCCGCATCTGGCACATTGATTTTGCCTTCTTCGCATGCTTGCTGGCCAGATCCTGGGTTTTTTCAGGTTTGAATCATGTAGTAGTGTGATACCACACTGAAGCAGTCAACTAAGCCTGGTATCGGTCTATATTTTAGAGGATAACACCGGTTAGGTCTGGGTTAGGTCTGGGTTATGCCCGCATCTGGCTCATGATTTTGCCTTTTCCGCATACTTGTTGGCCAGATCCTGGGTTTTTGTGGTTTGAATCACGTAGTAATGTGGTACCACACAGTAACAGTCAATTAAACCTGGATTCGATCCACATTTTATAGGATAACACCGGTTAGGTCTGGGATAGGTATGGGTTATGTCCGCATCTGGCTCATGATTTTGCTTTCTTCGCATACTTGTTCGCCAGAACCTGGGTTTTTTCGGGTTTGAATCACGTAGTAATGTGGTACCACACTGAAACAGACAATTAAACCTGGTTTCGATCCACATTTTGGAGGATAACACCGGTTAGGTCTGGGTTAGGACTGGGTTATGCCCGCACATCGCTCACGATTCTGCCTTCATCGCATTCTTGTTCGCCAGAACCTGGGTTTTTTCGGGTTTGAATCACGTAGTAATGTGATACCGCACTGAAACAGTCAATTAAACCTGGTTTCGATCAATATTTTAGAGGATAACACCGGTTAGGTCTGGGTTAGGTCTGGGCTATGCCCGCATCTGACACATGATTTTGCCTTCTTCGCATGCTTGTTGGCCAGATCCTGGGTTTTTTTTCTGGTTTGAATCAGGTAGTAATGTGGTACCACACTGAAACAGACAATTAATCGACGTTTCGATCAATATTTTAGAGGATAACACCGGTTAGGTCTGGGTTATGCCCGCCTCTGGTTCTTGATTTTGACTTTTCCGCATACTTGTTGGCCAGATCCTTGGTTTTCCCTGGTTTGAATCACGTAGTAATGTGATACAGCACTGAAACAGTCAATTAAACCTGGTTTCGATCAATATTTTAGAGGATAACACCGGTTAGGTCTGGGTTCGGACTGGGTTATGCCCGCATCTGGCTCATGATTTTGCCTTCTTCGCATACTTGTTGGCCAGATCCTGGGTTTTTTCGGGTTTGAATCACGTAGTAATGTGGTACCACACTGAAACAGACAATTAAACCTGGTTTCGATCCACATTTTAGAGGATAACACCGGTTAGGTCTGGGTTAGGACTGGGTTATGCCCGCACATCGCTCATGATTCTGCCTTCATCGCATTCTTGTTCGCCAGAACCTGGGTTTTTTCGGGTTTGAATCACGTAGTAATGTGGTACCACACTGAAACAGACAATTAAACCTGGTTTCGATCCACATTTTAGAGGATAACACCGGTTAGGTCTGGGTTAGGACTGGGTTATGCCCGCACATCGCTCATGATTCTGCCTTCATCGCATTCTTGTTCGCCAGAACCTGGGTTTTTTCGGGTTTGAATCACGTAGTAACGTGGTACCACACAGTTACAGTCAATTAAACCTGGATTCGATCCACATTTTATAGGATAACACCGGTTAAGTCTGGGATAGGTAAGGGTCATGTCCGCATCTGGCTCATGATTTTGCTTTCTTCGCATACTTGTTGGCCAGATCCTGGGTTTTTTCGGGTTTGAATCACGTAGTAATGTGGTACCACACTGAAACAGTCAATTAAACCTGGTTTCGATCCACATTTTAGAGGATAACACCGGTTAGGTCTGGGTTAAGTCTGGGTTATGCCCGCATCTGGCACATGATTTTGCCTTCTTCACATGCTTGTTGGCCAGATCCTGGGTTTTTTTCTGGTTTGAATCGCGTAGTAATGTGGTACCACACTGAAACAGGCAATTAAACGAGGTTTCGATCAATATTTTAGAGGATAACACCGGTTAGGTCTGGGTTATGCCCGCCTCTGGCTCTTGATTTTGACTTTTCCGCATATTTGTTAGCCAGATCCTTGGTTTTCCCTGGTTTGAATCACGTAGTAATGTGATACCGCACTGAAACAGTCAATTAAACCTGGTTTCGATCAATATTTTAGAGGATAACACGGGTTAGGTCTGGGTTAGGACTGGGTTATGCCCGCATCTGGCTCATGATTTTGCCTTCTTCGCATACTTGTTGGCCAGATCCTGGGTTTTTTCGGGTTTGAATCACGTAGTAATGTGGTACCACACTGAAACAGACAATTAAACCTGGTTTCGATCCAAATTTTAGAGGATAACACCGGCTAGGTCTGGGTTAGGACAGGGTTATGCCCGCACATCGCTCATGATTCTGCCTTCATCGCATTCTTGTTCGCCAGAACCTGGGTTTTTTCGGGTTTGAATCACGTAGTAATGTGGTACCACACAGTTACAGTCAATTAAACCTGGATTCGATCCACATTTTAGAGGATAACACCGGTTAGGTCTGGGTTAGGTCTGGGTTATGCCCGCATCTGGCACATTGATTTTGCCTTCTTCGCATGCTTGCTGGCCAGATCCTGGGTTTTTTCAGGTTTGAATCATGTAGTAGTGTGATACCACACTGAAGCAGTCAACTAAGCCTGGTATCGGTCTATATTTTAGAGGATAACACCGGTTAGGTCTGGGTTAGGTCTGGGTTATGCCCGCATCTGGCTCATGATTTTGCCTTTTCCGCATACTTGTTGGCCAGATCCTGGGTTTTTGTGGTTTGAATCACGTAGTAATGTGGTACCACACAGTAACAGTCAATTAAACCTGGATTCGATCCACATTTTATAGGATAACACCGGTTAGGTCTGGGATAGGTATGGGTTATGTCCGCATCTGGCTCATGATTTTGCTTTCTTCGCATACTTGTTCGCCAGAACCTGGGTTTTTTCGGGTTTGAATCACGTAGTAATGTGGTACCACACTGAAACAGACAATTAAACCTGGTTTCGATCCACATTTTGGAGGATAACACCGGTTAGGTCTGGGTTAGGACTGGGTTATGCCCGCACATCGCTCACGATTCTGCCTTCATCGCATTCTTGTTCGCCAGAACCTGGGTTTTTTCGGGTTTGAATCACGTAGTAATGTGATACCGCACTGAAACAGTCAATTAAACCTGGTTTCGATCAATATTTTAGAGGATAACACCGGTTAGGTCTGGGTTAGGTCTGGGCTATGCCCGCATCTGACACATGATTTTGCCTTCTTCGCATGCTTGTTGGCCAGATCCTGGGTTTTTTTTCTGGTTTGAATCAGGTAGTAATGTGGTACCACACTGAAACAGACAATTAATCGACGTTTCGATCAATATTTTAGAGGATAACACCGGTTAGGTCTGGGTTATGCCCGCCTCTGGTTCTTGATTTTGACTTTTCCGCATACTTGTTGGCCAGATCCTTGGTTTTCCCTGGTTTGAATCACGTAGTAATGTGATACAGCACTGAAACAGTCAATTAAACCTGGTTTCGATCAATATTTTAGAGGATAACACCGGTTAGGTCTGGGTTCGGACTGGGTTATGCCCGCATCTGGCTCATGATTTTGCCTTCTTCGCATACTTGTTGGCCAGATCCTGGGTTTTTTCGGGTTTGAATCACGTAGTAATGTGGTACCACACTGAAACAGACAATTAAACCTGGTTTCGATCCACATTTTAGAGGATAACACCGGTTAGGTCTGGGTTAGGACTGGGTTATGCCCGCACATCGCTCATGATTCTGCCTTCATCGCATTCTTGTTCGCCAGAACCTGGGTTTTTTCGGGTTTGAATCACGTAGTAATGTGGTACCACACTGAAACAGACAATTAAACCTGGTTTCGATCCACATTTTAGAGGATAACACCGGTTAGGTCTGGGTTAGGACTGGGTTATGCCCGCACATCGCTCATGATTCTGCCTTCATCGCATTCTTGTTCGCCAGAACCTGGGTTTTTTCGGGTTTGAATCACGTAGTAACGTGGTACCACACAGTTACAGTCAATTAAACCTGGATTCGATCCACATTTTATAGGATAACACCGGTTAAGTCTGGGATAGGTAAGGGTCATGTCCGCATCTGGCTCATGATTTTGCTTTCTTCGCATACTTGTTGGCCAGATCCTGGGTTTTTTCGGGTTTGAATCACGTAGTAATGTGGTACCACACTGAAACAGTCAATTAAACCTGGTTTCGATCCACATTTTAGAGGATAACACCGGTTAGGTCTGGGTTAAGTCTGGGTTATGCCCGCATCTGGCGCATGATTTTGCCTTCTTCGCATGCTTGTTGGCCAGATCCTGGGTTTTTTTCTGGTTTGAATCACGTAGTAATGTGGTACAACACTGAAACAGACAATTAAACGAGGTTTCGATCAATATTTTAGAGGATTACACCGGTTAGGTCTGGGTTATGCCCGCCTCTGGCTCTTGATTTTGACTTTTCCGCATATTTGTTGGCCAGATCCTTGGTTTTCCCTGGTTTGAATCACGTAGTAATGTGATACCGCACTGAAACAGTCAATTAAACCTGGTTTCGATCAATATTTTAGAGGATAACACCGGTTAGGTCTGGGTTAGGACTGGGTTATGCCTGCATCTGGCTCATGATTTTGCCTTCTTCGCATACTTGTTGGCCAGATCCTGGGTTTTTTCGGGTTTGAATCACGTAGTAACGTGGTACCACACAGTTACAGTCAATTAAACCTGGATTCGATCCACATTTTAGTGGATAACACCGGTTAGGTCTGGGTTAGTTCTGGGTTATGCCCGCATCTCGCTCATGATTCTGCCTTCATCGCATTCTTGTTCGCCAGAACCTGGGTTTTTTCGGGTTTGAATCACGTAGTAATGTGGTACCACACTGAAACAGTCAATTAAACCTGGTTTCGATCCACATTGTAGAGGATAACACCGGCTAGGTCTGGGTTAAGTCTGGGTTATGCCCGCATCTGGCACATTGATTTTGCCTTCTTCGCATGCTTGTTGGCCAGATCCTGGGTTTTCTCTGGTTTGAATCACGTAGTAATGTGTTACCACACAGGTAACAGTCAACTAAACCTGGATTCGGTCAGTATTAAAGAGGATAAAACCGGTTAGGTCTGGGTTAGTTCTGGGTTATGCCCGCATCTCGCTCATGATTCTGCCTTCATCGCATTCTTGTTCGCCAGAACCTGGGTTTTTTCGGGTTTGAATCACGTAGTAATGTGGTACCACACTGAAACAGTCAATTAAACCTGGTTTCGATCCACATTTTAGAGGATAACACCGGCTAGGTCTGGGTTAAGTCTGGGTTATGCCCGCATCTGGCTCATGATTTTGCCTTCTTCGCATACTTGTTGGCCAGATCCTGGGTTTTTTCGGGTTTGAATCACGTAGTAATGTGGTACCACACTGAAACAGACAATTAAACCTGGTTTCGATCCACATTTTAGAGGATAACACCGGTTAGGTCTGGGTTAGGACTGGGTTATGCCCGCACATCGCTCATGATTCTGCCTTCATCGCATTCTTGTTCGCCAGAACCTGGGTTTTTTCGGGTTTGAATCACGTAGTAACGTGGTACCACACAGTTACAGTCAATTAAACCTGGATTCGATCCACATTTTATAGGATAACACCGGTTAAGTCTGGGATAGGTAAGGGTCATGTCCGCATCTGGCTCATGATTTTGCTTTCTTCGCATACTTGTTGGCCAGATCCTGGGTTTTTTCGGGTTTGAATCACGTAGTAATGTGGTACCACACTGAAACAGTCAATTAAATCTGGTTTCGATCCACATTTTAGAGGATAACACCGGTTAGGTCTGGGTTAAGTCTGGGTTATGCCCGCATCTGGCACATGATTTTGCCTTCTTCGCATGCTCGTTGGCCAGATCCTGGGTTTTTTTCTGGTTTGACTCACGTAGTAATGTGGTACAACACTGAAACAGACAATTAAACGAGGTTTCGATCAATATTTTAGAGGATTACACCGGTTAGGTCTGGGTTATGCCCGCCTCTGGCTCTTGATTTTGACTTTTCCGCATATTTGTTGGCCAGATCCTTGGTTTTCCCTGGTTTGAATCACGTAGTAATGTGATACCGCACTGAAACAGTCAATTAAACCTGGTTTCGATCAATATTTTAGAGGATAACACCGGTTAGGTCTGGGTTAGGACTGGGTTATGCCTGCATCTGGCTCATGATTTTGCCTTCTTCGCATACTTGTTGGCCAGATCCTGGGTTTTTTCGGGTTTGAATCACGTAGTAACGTGGTACCACACAGTTACAGTCAATTAAACCTGGATTCGATCCACATTTTAGTGGATAACACCGGTTAGGTCTGGGTTAGTTCTGGGTTATGCCCGCATCTCGCTCATGATTCTGCCTTCATCGCATTCTTGTTCGCCAGAACCTGGGTTTTTTCGGGTTTGAATCACGTAGTAATGTGGTACCACACTGAAACAGTCAATTAAACCTGGTTTCGATCCACATTGTAGAGGATAACACCGGCTAGGTCTGGGTTAAGTCTGGGTTATGCCCGCATCTGGCACATTGATTTTGCCTTCTTCGCATGCTTGTTGGCCAGATCCTGGGTTTTCTCTGGTTTGAATCACGTAGTAACGTGTTACCACACAGGTAACAGTCAACTAAACCTGGATTCGGTCAGTATTAAAGAGGATAAAACCGGTTAGGTCTGGGTTAGTTCTGGGTTATGCCCGCATCTCGCTCATGATTCTGCCTTCATCGCATTCTTGTTCGCCAGAACCTGGGTTTTTTCGGGTTTGAATCACGTAGTAATGTGGTACCACACTGAAACAGTCAATTAAACCTGGTTTCGATCCACATTTTAGAGGATAACACCGGCTAGGTCTGGGTTAAGTCTGGGTTATGCCCGCATCTGGCTCATGATTTTGCCTTCTTCGCATACTTGTTGGCCAGATCCTGGGTTTTTTCGGGTTTGAATCACGTAGTAATGTGGTACCACACTGAAACAGACAATTAAACCTGGTTTCGATCCACATTTTGGAGGATAACACCGGTTAGGTCTGGGTTAGGACTGGGTTATGCCCGCACATCGCTCACGATTCTGCCTTCATCGCATTCTTGTTCGCCAGAACCTGGGTTTTTTCGGGTTTGAATCACGTAGTAATGTGGTACCACATTGAAACAGTCAATTAAACCTGGAATCGATCCTCATTTTATAGGATAACACCGGTTAGGTCTGGGATAGGTATGGGTTATGTCCGCATCTGGCTCATGATTTTGCCTTGTTCGCATGCTTGTTGGCCAGATCCTGGGTTTTTTCGGGTTTGAATCACGTAGTAATGTGGTACCACACTGAAACAGCCAATTAAACCTGGTTTCGATCCACATTTTGGAGGATAACACCGGTTAGGTCTGGGTTAGGACTGGGATATGCCCGCACATCGCTCACGATTCTGCCTTCATCGCATTCTTGTTCGCCAGAACCTGGGTTTTTTCGGGTTTGAATCACGTAGTAATGTGGTACCACACTGAAACAGTCAATTAAACCTGGTTTCGATCCACATTTTAGAGGATAACACCGGTTAGGTCTGGGTTAAGTCTGGGTTATGCCCGCATCTGGCACATGATTTTGCCTTCTTCGCATGCTTGTTGGCCAGATCCTGGGTTTTTTTCTGGTTTGAATCGCGTAGTAATGTGGTACCACACTGAAACAGGCAATTAAACGAGGTTTCGATCAATATTTTAGAGGATAACACCGGTTAGGTCTGGGTTATGCCCGCCTCTGGCTCTTGATTTTGACTTTTCCGCATATTTGTTAGCCAGATCCTTGGTTTTCCCTGCTTTGAATCACGTAGTAATGTGATACCGCACTGAAACAGTCAATTAAACCTGGTTTCGATCAATATTTTAGAGGATAACACGGGTTAGGTCTGGGTTAGGACTGGGTTATGCCCGCATCTGGCTCATGATTTTGCCTTCTTCGCATACTTGTTGGCCAGATCCTGGGTTTTTTCGGGTTTGAATCACGTAGTAATGTGGTACCACACTGAAACAGACAATTAAACCTGGTTTCGATCCAAATTTTAGAGGATAACACCGGTTAGGTCTGGGTTAGGACAGGGTTATGCCCGCACATCGCTCATGATTCTGCCTTCATCGCATTCTTGTTCGCCAGAACCTGGGTTTTTTCGGGTATGAATCATGTAGTAATGTGGTACCACACAGTTACAGTCAATTAAACCTGGATTCGATCCACATTTTAGAGGATAACACCGGTTAGGTCTGGGTTAGGTCTGGGTTATGCCCGCATCTGGCACATTGATTTTGCCTTCTTCGCATGCTTGCTGGCCAGATCCTGGGTTTTCTCTGGTTTGAATCACGTAGTAATGTGTTACCACACAGGTAACAGACAACTAAACCTGGATTCGGTGAGTATTAAAGAGGATAAAACCGGTTAGGTCTGGGTTAGGTCTGGATTATGCCCGCATCTGGCACATGATTTTGCCTTCTTTGCATACTTGTTGGCCAGATCCTGGGTTTTTGGGGTTTGAATCACGCAGTAATGTGGTACCACATTGAAACAGTCAATTAAACCTGGTTTCGATCAATATTTTAGAGGATAAAACCGGTTAGGTCTGGATTATGCCCGCATCTGGTACATGATTTTGCCTTTTTCGCATATTTGTGGACAGATCCTGGGTTTTTTCAGGTTTGAATCATGTAGTAGTGTGATACCACACTGAAGCAGTCAACTAAGCCTGGTATCGGTCAATATTTTAGAGGATAACACCGGTTAGGTCTGGGTTAGGTCTGGGTTATGCCCGCATCTGGCTCATGATTTTGCCTTTTCCGCATACTTGTTGGCCAGATCCTGGGTTTTTGTGGTTTGAATCACGTAGTAATGTGGTACCACACAGTAACAGTCAATTAAACCTGGATTCGATCCACATTTTATAGGATAACACCGGTTAGGTCTGGGATAGGTATGGGTTATGTCCGCATCTGGCTCATGATTTTGCTTTCTTTGCATGCTTGTTGGCCAGATCCTGGGTTTTTTTCTGGTTTGAATCACGTAGTAATGTGGTACCACACTGAAACAGACAATTAAACGAGGTTTCGATCAATATTTCAGAGGATAACACCGGTTAGGTCTGGGTTATGCCCGCATCTGGCTCATGATTTTGCCTTTTCCGCATACTTGTTGGCCAGATCCTGGGTTTTTGGGGTTTGAATCACGTAGTAATGTGGTACCACACAGTAACAGTCAATTAAACCCGGTATCGATCAATATTTTAGAGGATAACACCGGTTAGGTCTGGGTTATGCCCGCATCTCGCTCATGATTCTGCCTTCATCGCATTCTTGTTCGCCAGAACCTGGGTTTTTTCGGGTTTGAATCACGTAGTAATGTGGTACCACACAGTAGCAGTCAATTAAACCTGGATTCGATCCACATTTTATAGGATAACACCGGTTAGGTCTGGGATAGGTATGGGTTATGTCCGCATCTGGCACATGATTTTGCCTTCTTCGCATGCTTGTTGGCCAGATCCTGGGTTTTTTTTCTGGTTTGAATCACGTAGTAATGTGGTACCACACTGAAACAGACAACTAAACGAGGTTTCGATCAATATTTTAAAGGATAACACCGGTTAGGTCCGGGTTATGCCCGCATCTGGCTCTTGATTTTGACTTTTCCGCATACTTGTTGGCCAGATCCTTGGTTTTCCCTGGTTTGAATCACGTAGTAATATGATATCTCACTGAAACAGTCAATTAAACCTGGTTTCGATCAATATTTTAGAGGATAACACCGGTTAGGTCTGGGTTAGGACTGGGTTATGCCCGCATCTGGCACATGATTTTGCCTTCTTCGCATGCTTGTTGGCCAGATCCTGGGTTTTTTTCTGGTTTGAATCACGTAGTAATGTGGTACAACACTGAAACAGACAATTAAACGAGGTTTCGATCAATATTTTAGAGGATTACACCGGTTAGGTCTGGGTTATGCCCGCCTCTGGCTCTTGATTTTGACTTTTCCGCATATTTGTTGGCCAGATCCTTGGTTTTCCCTGGTTTGAATCACGTAGTAATGTGATACCGCACTGAAACAGTCAATTAAACCTGGTTTCGATCAATATTTTAGAGGATAACACCGGTTAGGTCTGGGTTAGGACTGGGTTATGCCCGCATCTCGCTCATGATTCTGCCTTCATCGCATTCTTGTTCGGCAGAACCTGGGTTTTTTCAGGTTTGAATCACGTAGTAATGTGGTACCACACTGAAACAGTCAATTAAACCTTGTTTCGATCCTCATTTTAGAGGATAACACCGGTTAGGTCTGGGTTAGGTCTGGGTTATGCCCGCATCTGGCTCATGATTTTGCCTTTTCCGCATACTTGTTGGCCAGATCCTGGGTTTTTGTGGTTTGAATCACGTAGTAATGTGGTACCACACAGTAACAGTCAATTAAACCTGGATTCGATCCACATTTTATAGGATAACACCGGTTAGGTCTGGGATAGGTATGGGTTATGTCCGCATCTGGCTCATGATTTTGCTTTCTTCGCATACTTGTTCGCCAGAACCTGGGTTTTTTCGGGTTTGAATCACGTAGTAATGTGATACAGCACTGAAACAGTCAATTAAACCTGGTTTCGATCAATATTTTAGAGGATAACACGGGTTAGGTCTGGGTTAGGACTGGGTTATGCCCGCATCTGGCTCATGATTTTGCCTCCTTCGCATACTTGTTGGCCAGATCCTGGGGTTTTTCGGGTTTGAATCACGTAGTAATGTGGTACCACACTGAAACAGTCAATTAAACCTTGTTTCGATCCTCATTTTAGAGGATAACACCGGTTAGGTCTGGGTTAGGTCTGGGTTATGCCCGCATCTGGCACATGATTTTGCCTTCTTTGCATGCTTGTTGGCCAGATCCTGGGTTTTTTTCTGGTTTGAATCACGTAGTAATGTGGTACCACACTGAAACAGACAATTAAACGAGGTTTCGATCAATATTTCAGAGGATAACACCGGTTAGGTCTGGGTTATGCCCGCATCTGGCTCATGATTTTGCCTTTTCCGCATACTTGTTGGCCAGATCCTGGGTTTTTGGGGTTTGAATCACGTAGTAATGTGGTACCACACAGTAACAGTCAATTAAACCCGGTATCGATCAATATTTTAGAGGATAACACCGGTTAGGTCTGGGTTATGCCCGCATCTCGCTCATGATTCTGCCTTCATCGCATTCTTGTTCGCCAGAACCTGGGTTTTTTCGGGTTTGAATCACGTAGTAATGTGGTACCACACAGTAGCAGTCAATTAAACCTGGATTCGATCCACATTTTATAGGATAACACCGGTTAGGTCTGGGATAGGTATGGGTTATGTCCGCATCTGGCACATGATTTTGCCTTCTTCGCATGCTTGTTGGCCAGATCCTGGGTTTTTTTTCTGGTTTGAATCACGTAGTAATGTGGTACCACACTGAAACAGACAACTAAACGAGGTTTCGATCAATATTTTAAAGGATAACACCGGTTAGGTCCGGGTTATGCCCGCATCTGGCTCTTGATTTTGACTTTTCCGCATACTTGTTGGCCAGATCCTTGGTTTTCCCTGGTTTGAATCACGTAGTAATATGATATCTCACTGAAACAGTCAATTAAACCTGGTTTCGATCAATATTTTAGAGGATAACACCGGTTAGGTCTGGGTTAGGACTGGGTTATGCCCGCATCTGGCACATGATTTTGCCTTCTTCGCATGCTTGTTGGCCAGATCCTGGGTTTTTTTCTGGTTTGAATCACGTAGTAATGTGGTACAACACTGAAACAGACAATTAAACGAGGTTTCGATCAATATTTTAGAGGATTACACCGGTTAGGTCTGGGTTATGCCCGCCTCTGGCTCTTGATTTTGACTTTTCCGCATATTTGTTGGCCAGATCCTTGGTTTTCCCTGGTTTGAATCACGTAGTAATGTGATACCGCACTGAAACAGTCAATTAAACCTGGTTTCGATCAATATTTTAGAGGATAACACCGGTTAGGTCTGGGTTAGGACTGGGTTATGCCCGCATCTCGCTCATGATTCTGCCTACATCGCATTCTTGTTCGGCAGAACCTGGGTTTTTTCGGGTTTGAATCACGTAGTAATGTGGTACAACACTGAAACAGACAATTAAACGAGGTTTCGATCAATATTTTAGAGGATTACACCGGTTAGGTCTGGGTTATGCCCGCCTCTGGCTCTTGATTTTGACTTTTCCGCATATTTGTTGGCCAGATCCTTGGTTTTCCCTGGTTTGAATCACGTAGTAATGTGGTACCACACAGTAACAGTCAATTAAACCTGGATTCGATCCACATATTATAGGATAACACCGGTTAGGCCTGGGTTAGATCTGGGTTATGCCCGCATCTCGCTCATGATTCTGCCTTCATCGCATTCTTGTTCGCCAGAACCTGGGTTCTTTCGGGTTTGAATCACGTAGAAATGTGGTACCACACTGAAACAGTCAATTAAACCTGGTTTCGATCCACATTGTAGAGGATAATACCGGCTAGGTCTGGGTTAAGTCTGGGTTATGCCCGCATCTGGCACATTGATTTTGCCTTCTTCGCATGCTTGTTGGCCAGATCCTGGGTTTTCTCTGGTTTGAATCACGTAGTAATGTGTTACCACACAGGTAACAGTCAACTAAACCTGGATTCGGTCAGTATTAAAGAGGATAAAACCGGTTAGGTCTGGGTTAGTTCTGGGTTATGCCCGCATCTCTGCCTTCATCGCATTCTTGTTCGCCAGAACCTGGGTTTTTTCGGGTTTGAATCACGTAGTAATGTGGTACCACACTGAAACAGTCAATTAAACCTGGTTTCGATCCACATTTTAGAGGATAACACCGGCTAGGTCTGGGTTAAGTCTGGGTTATGCCCGCATCTGGCTCATGATTTTGCCTTCTTCGCATACTTGTTGGCCAGATCCTGGGTTTTTTCGGGTTTGAATCACGTAGTAATGTGGTACCACACTGAAACAGACAATTAAACCTGGTTTCGATCCACATTTTGGAGGATAACACCGGTTAGGTCTGGGTTAGGACTGGGTTATGCCCGCACATCGCTCACGATTCTGCCTTCATCGCATTCTTGTTCGCCAGAACCTGGGTTTTTTCGGGTTTGAATCACGTAGTAATGTGGTACCACACTGAAACAGTCAATTAAACCTGGTTTCGATCCACATTTTAGAGGATAACACCGGTTAGGTCTGGGTTAAGTCTGGGTTATGCCCGCATCTGGCACATGATTTTGCCTTCTTCGCATGCTTGTTGGCCAGATCCTGGGTTTTTTTCTGGTTTGAATCGCGTAGTAATGTGGTACCACACTGAAACAGGCAATTAAACGAGGTTTCGATCAATATTTTAGAGGATAACACCGGTTAGGTCTGGGTTATGCCCGCCTCTGGCTCTTGATTTTGACTTTTCCGCATATTTGTTAGCCAGATCCTTGGTTTTCCCTGGTTTGAATCACGTAGTAATGTGATACCGCACTGAAACAGTCAATTAAACCTGGTTTCGATCAATATTTTAGAGGATAACACGGGTTAGGTCTGGGTTAGGACTGGGTTATGCCCGCATCTGGCTCATGATTTTGCCTTCTTCGCATACTTGTTGGCCAGATCCTGGGTTTTTTCGGGTTTGAATCACGTAGTAATGTGGTACCACACTGAAACAGACAATTAAACCTGGTTTCGATCCAAATTTTAGAGGATAACACCGGTTAGGTCTGGGTTAGGACAGGGTTATGCCCGCACATCGCTCATGATTCTGCCTTCATCGCATTCTTGTTCGCCAGAACCTGGGTTTTTTCGGGTTTGAATCACGTAGTAATGTGGTACCACACAGTTACAGTCAATTAAACCTGGATTCGATCCACATTTTAGAGGATAACACCGGTTAGGTCTGGGTTAGGTCTGGGTTATGCCCGCATCTGGCACATTGATTTTGCCTTCTTCGCATGCTTGCTGGCCAGATCCTGGGTTTTCTCTGGTTTGAATCACGTAGTAATGTGTTACCACACAGGTAACAGACAACTAAACCTGGATTCGGTCAGTATTAAAGAGGATAAAACCGGTTAGGTCTGGGTTAGGTCTGGATTATGCCCGCATCTGGCACATGATTTTGCCTTCTTTGCATACTTGTTGGCCAGATCCTGGGTTTTTGGGGTTTGAATCACGCAGTAATGTGTTACCACATTGAAACAGTCAATTAAACCTGGTTTCGATCAATATTTTAGAGGATAAAACCGGTTAGGTCTGGATTATGCCCGCATCTGGTACATGATTTTGCCTTTTTCGCATATTTGTGGACAGATCCTGGGTTTTTTCAGGTTTGAATCATGTAGTAGTGTGATACCACACTGAAGCAGTCAACTAAGCCTGGTATCGGTCAATATTTTAGAGGATAACACCGGTTAGGTCTGGGTTAGGTCTGGGTTATGCCCGCATCTGGCTCATGATTTTGCCTTTTCCGCATACTTGTTGGCCAGATCCTGGGTTTTTGTGGTTTGAATCACGTAGTAATGTGGTACCACACAGTAACAGTCAATTAAACCTGGATTCGATCCACATTTTATAGGATAACACCGGTTAGGTCTGGGATAGGTATGGGTTATGTCCGCATCTGGCTCATGATTTTGCTTTCTTCGCATACTTGTTCGCCAGAACCTGGGTTTTTTCGGGTTTGAATCACGTAGTAATGTGATACCGCACTGAAACAGTCAATTAAACCTGGTTTCGATCAATATTTTAGAGGATAACACGGGTTAGGTCTGGGTTAGGACTGGGTTATGCCCGCATCTGGCTCATGATTTTGCCTTCTTCGCATACTTGTTGGCCAGATCCTGGGGTTTTTCGGGTTTGAATCACGTAATAATGTGGTACCACACTGAAACAGTCAATTAAACCTTGTTTCGATCCTCATTTTAGAGGATAACACCGGTTAGGTCTGGGTTAGGTCTGGGTTATGCCCGCATCTGGCACATGATTTTGCCTTCTTTGCATGCTTGTTGGCCAGATCCTGGGTTTTTTTCTGGTTTGAATCACGTAGTAATGTGGTACCACACTGAAACAGACAATTAAACGAGGTTTCGATCAATATTTCAGAGGATAACACCGGTTAGGTCTGGGTTATGCCCGCATCTGGCTCATGATTTTGCCTTTTCCGCATACTTGTTGGCCAGATCCTGGGTTTTTGGGGTTTGAATCACGTAGTAATGTGGTACCACACAGTAACAGTCAATTAAACCCGGTATCGAACAATATTTTAGAGGATAACACCGGTTAGGTCTGGGATAGGTATGGGTTATGTCCGCATCTGGCACATGATTTTGCCTTCTTCGCATGCTTGTTGGCCAGATCCTGGGTTTTTTTTCTGGTTTGAATCACGTAGTAATGTGGTACCACACTGAAACAGACAACTAAACGAGGTTTCGATCAATATTTTAAAGGATAACACCGGTTAGGTCCGGGTTATGCCCGCATCTGGCTCTTGATTTTGACTTTTCTGCATACTTGTTGGCCAGATCCTTGGTTTTCCCTGGTTTGAATCACGTAGTAATATGATATCTCACTGAAACAGTCAATTAAACCTGGTTTCGATCAATATTTTAGAGGATAACACCGGTTAGGTCTGGGTTAGGACTGGGTTATGCCCGCATCTGGCACATGATTTTGCCTTCTTCGCATGCTTGTTGGCCAGATCCTGGGTTTTTTTCTGGTTTGAATCACGTAGTAATGTGGTACAACACTGAAACAGACAATTAAACGAGGTTTCGATCAATATTATAGAGGATTACACCGGTTAGGTCTGGGTTATGCCCGCCTCTGGCTCTTGATTTTGACTTTTCCGCATATTTGTTGGCCAGATCCTTGGTTTTCCCTGGTTTGAATCACGTAGTAATGTGATACCGCACTGAAACAGTCAATTAAACCTGGTTTCGATCAATATTTTAGAGGATAACACCGGTTAGGTCTGGGTTAGGACTGGGTTATGCCCGCATCTCGCTCATGATTCTGCCTTCATCGCATTCTTGTTCGGCAGAACCGGGGTTTTTTCGGGTTTGAATCACGTAGTAATGTGGTACCACACAGTAACAGTCAATTAAACCTGGATTCGATCCACATATTATAGGATAACACCGGTTAGGTCTGGGATAGGTATGGGTCATGTCCGCATCTGGCTCATGATATTGCTTTCTTCGCATACCTGTTGGCCAGATCCTGGGTTTTTTCGGGTTTGAATCACGTAGTAATGTGGTACCACACTGAAACAGTCAATTAATCCTGGTTTCGATCCACATTTTAGAGGATAACACCGGTTTGGTCTGGGTTAGATCTGGGTTATGCCCGCATCTCGCTCATGATTCTGCCTTCATCGCATTCTTGTTCGCCAGAACCTGGGTTTTTTCGGGTTTGAATCACGTAGTAATGTGGTACCACACAGTAACAGTCAATTAAACCTGGATTCGGTCCACATTTCATAGGATAACACCGGTTAGGTCTGGGATAGGTATGGGTTATGTCCGCATCTGGCTCATGATTTTGCTTTCTTCGCATACTTGTTGGCCAGATCCTGGGTTTTTTCGTGTTTGAATCACGTAGTAATGTGGTACCACACTGAAACAGTCAATTAAACCTGGTTTCGATCAATATTTTAGAGGATAACACCGGTTAGGTCTGGGTTAGGTCTGGGTTAGGCCAGCATCTCGCTCATGATTCTGCCTTCATCGCATTCTTGTTCGCCAGAACCTGGGTTTTTTCGGGTTTGAATCACGTAGTAATGTGGTACCACACAGTAACAGTCAATGAAACCTGGATTCGATCCACATTTTAGAGGATAACACCGGTTAGGTCTGGGTTAGATCTGGGTTATGCCCGCATCTCGCTCATGATTCTGCCTTCATCGCATTCTTGTTCGCCAGAACCTGGGCTTCTTCGGGTTTGAATCACGTAGTAATGTGGTACCACACTGAAACAGTCAATAAAACCTGGTTTCGATCCACATTTTAGAGGATAACACCGGTTAGATCTGGGTTAGGTCTGGGTTATGCCCGCATCTCGCTCATGATTCTGCCTTCATCGCATTCTTGTTCGCCAGAACATGGGTTTTTTCGGGTTTGAATCACGTAGTAATGTGGTACCACACAGTAACAGTCAATTAAACCTGGATTCGGTCCACATTTTATAGGATAACACCGGTTAGGTCTGGGATAGGTATGGGTTATGTCCGCATCTGGCTCATGATTTTGCTTTCTTCGCATACTTGTTGGCCAGATCCTGGGTTTTTTCGTGTTTGAATCACGTAGTAATGTGGTACCACACTGAAACAGTCAATTAAACCTGGTTTCGATCAATATTTTTGAGGATAACACCGGTTAGGTCTGGGTTAGGACTGGGTTATGCCCGCATCTGGCTCTTGATTCTGACTTTTCCGCATACTTGTTGGCCAGATCCTGGGTTTTTTCGGGTGTGAATCACGTAGTAATGTGGTACCACACAGTAACAGTCAATTAAACCTGGTTTCGATCCACATTTTAGAGGATAACACCGGTTAGGTCTGGGTTAGGTCTGGGTTATGCCCGCATCTCGCTCATGATTCTGCCTTCATCGCATTCTTGTTCGCCAGAACCTGGGTTTTTTCGGGTTTGAATCACGTAGTAATGTGGTATCACACTGAAACAGTCAATTAAACCTGGTTTCGATCCACATTTTAGAGGATAACACCGGTTAGGTCTGGGTTAGGACTGGGTTATGCCCGCATCTGGCTCATGATTTTGCCTTCTTCGCATCCTTGTTGGCCAGATCCTGGGTTTTTGGGGTTTGAATCACGTAGTAATGTGGTACCACTCTGAAACAGTCAATTACACCTGGATTCGATCCACATTCTAGAGGATAACACCGGTTAGGTCTGGGTTAGATCTGGGTTATGCCCGCATCTCGCTCATGATTCTGCCTTCATCGCATTCTTGTTCGCCAGAACCTGGGTTTTTTCGGGTTTGAA
Organism: Colletes latitarsis; assembly: GCF_051014445.1. Classification (NCBI taxonomy): domain Eukaryota; kingdom Metazoa; phylum Arthropoda; class Insecta; order Hymenoptera; family Colletidae; genus Colletes; species Colletes latitarsis. Next base: position 10,569,611 of record NC_135147.1, read on the forward strand.
TCACGTAGTAATGTGGTACCACACAGTAACAGTCAATTAAACCTGGATTCGGTCCACATTTCATAGGATAACACCGGTTAGGTCTGGGATAGGTATGGGTTATGTCCGCATCTGGCTCATGATTTTGCTTTCTTCGCATACTTGTTGGCCAGATCCTGGGTTTTTTCGTGTTTGAATCACGTAGTAATGTGGTACCACACTGAAACAGTCAATTAAACCTGGTTTCGATCAATATTTTAGAGGATAACACCGGTTAGGTCTGGGTTAGATCTGGGTTAGGCCCGCATCTCGCTCATGATTCTGCCTTCATCGCATTCTTGTTCGCCAGAACCTGGGTTTTTTCGGGTTTGAATCACGTAGTAATGTGGTACCACACAGTAACAGTCAATGAAACCTGGATTCGATCCACATTTTAGAGGATAACACCGGTTAGGTCTGGGTTAGATCTGGGGTATGCCCGCATCTCGCTCATGATTCTGCCTTCATCGCATTCTTGTTCGCCAGAACCTGGGCTTCTTCGGGTTTGAATCACGTAGTAATGTGGTACCACACTGAAACAGTCAATAAAACCTGGTTTCGATCCACATTTTAGAGGATAACACCGGTTAGATCTGGGTTAGGTCTGGGTTATGCCCGCATCTCGCTCATGATTCTGCCTTCATCGCATTCTTGTTCGCCAGAACATGGGTTTTTTCGGGTTTGAATCACGTAGTAATGTGGTACCACACAGTAACAGTCAATTAAACCTGGATTCGGTCCACATTTTATAGGATAACACCGGTTAGGTCTGGGATAGGTATGGGTTATGTCCGCATCTGGCTCATGATTTTGCTTTCTTCGCATACTTGTTGGCCAGATCCTGGGTTTTTTCGTGTTTGAATCACGTAGTAATGTGGTACCACACTGAAACAGTCAATTAAACCTGGTTTCGATCAATATTTTTGAGGATAACACCGGTTAGGTCTGGGTTAGGACTGGGTTATGCCCGCATCTGGCTCTTGATTCTGACTTTTCCGCATACTTGTTGGCCAGATCCTGGGTTTTTTCGGGTGTGAATCACGTAGTAATGTGGTACCACACAGTAACAGTCAAGTAAACCTGGTTTCGATCCACATTTTAGAGGATAACACCGGTTAGGTCTGGGTTAGGTCTGGGTTATGCCCGCATCTCGCTCATGATTCTGCCTTCATCGCATTCTTGTTCGCCAGAACCTGGGTTTTTTCGGGTTTGAATCACGTAGTAACGTGGTACCACACAGTTACAGTCAATTAAACCTGGATTCGATCCACATTTCATAGGATAACACCGGTTAAGTCTGGGATAGGTAAGGGTCATGTCCGCATCTGGCTCATGATTTTGCTTTCTTCGCATACTTGTTGGCCAGATCCTGGGTTTTTTCGGGTTTGAATCACGTAGTAATGTGGTACCACACTGAAACAGTCAATTAAACCTGGTTTCGATCCACATTTTAGAGGATAACACCGGTTAGGTCTGGGTTAAGTCTGGGTTATGCCCGCATCTGGCACATGATTTTGCCTTCTTCGCATGCTTGTTGGCCAGATCCTGGGTTTTTTTCTGGTTTGAATCACGTAGTAATGTGGTACAACACTGAAACAGACAATTAAACGAGGTTTCGATCAATATTTTAGAGGATTACACCGGTTAGGTCTGGGTTATGCCCGCCTCTGGCTCTTGATTTTGACTTTTCCGCATATTTGTTGGCCAGATCCTTGGTTTTCCCTGGTTTGAATCACGTAGTAATGTGATACCGCACTGAAACAGTCAATTAAACCTGGTTTCGATCAATATTTTAGAGGATAACACCGGTTAGGTCTGGGTTAGGTCTGGGTTGTGCCCGCATCTGGCTCATGATTTTGCCTTCTTCGCATACTTGTTGGCCAGATCCTGGGTTTTTTCGGGTTTGAATCACGTAGTAACGTGGTACCACACAGTTACAGTCAATTAAACCTGGATTCGATCCACATTTTAGTGGATAACACCGGTTAGGTCTGGGTTAGTTCTGGGTTATGCCCGCATCTCGCTCATGATTCTGCCTTCATCGCATTCTTGTTCGCCAGAACCTGGGTTTTTTCGGGTTTGAATCACGTAGTAATGTGGTACCACACTGAAACAGTCAATTAAACCTGGTTTCGATCCACATTTTAGTGGATAACACCGGCTAGGTCTGGGTTAAGTCTGGGTTATGCCCGCATCTGGCACATTGATTTTGCCTTCTTCGCATGCTTGTTGGCCAGATCCTGGGTTTTCTCTGGTTTGAATCACGTAGTAATGTGTTACCACACAGGTAACAGTCAACTAAACCTGGATTCGGTCAGTATTAAAGAGGATAAAACCGGTTAGGTCTGGGTTAGTTCTGGGTTATGCCCGCATCTCGCTCATGATTTTGCCTTCTTCGCATACTTGTTGGCCAGATCCTGGGTTTTTTCGGGTTTGAATCACGTAGTAATGTGGTACCACACTGAAACAGACAATTAAACCTGGTTTCGATCCACATTTTGGAGGATAACACCGGTTAGGTCTGGGTTAGGACTGGGTTATGCCCGCACATCGCTCACGATTCTGCCTTCATCGCATTCTTGTTCGCCAGAACCTGGGTATTTTCGGGTTTGAATCACGTAGTAATGTGGTACCACACTGAAACAGTCAATTAAACCTGGTTTCGATCCACATTTTAGAGGATAACACCGGTTAGGTCTGGGTTAAGTCTGGGTTATGCCCGCATCTGGCACATGATTTTGCCTTCTTCGCATGCTTGTTGGCCAGATCCTGGGTTTTTTTCTGGTTTGAATCGCGTAGTAATGTGGTACCACACTGAAACAGGCAATTAAACGAGGTTTCGATCAATATTTTAGAGGATAACACCGGTTAGGTCTGGGTTATGCCCGCCTCTGGCTCTTGATTTTGACTTTTCCGCATATTTGTTAGCCAGATCCTTGGTTTTCCCTGGTTTGAATCACGTAGTAATGTGATACCGCACTGAAACAGTCAATTAAACCTGGTTTCGATCAATATTTTAGAGGATAACACCGGTTAGGTCTGGGTTAGGACTGGGTTATGCCCGCATCTGGCTCATGATTTTGCCTTCTTCGCATACTTGTTGGCCAGATCCTGGGTTTTTTCGGGTTTGAATCACGTAGTAATGTGGTACCACACTGAAACAGACAATTAAACCTGGTTTCGATCCAAATTTTAGAGGATAACACCGGTTAGGTCTGGGTTAGGACAGGGTTATGCCCGCACATCGCTCATGATTCTGCCTTCATCGCATTCTTGTTCGCCAGAACCTGGGTTTTTTCGGGTTTGAATCACGTAGTAATGTGGTACCACACAGTTACAGTCAATTAAACCTGGATTCGATCCACATTTTAGGGGATAACACCGGTTAGGTCTGGGTTAGGTCTGGGTTATGCCCGCATCTGGCACATTGATTTTGCCTTCTTCGCATGCTTGCTGGCCAGATCCTGGGTTTTCTCTGGTTTGAATCACGTAGTAATGTGTTACCACACAGGTAACAGACAACTAAACCTGGATTCGGTCAGTATTAAAGAGGATAAAACCGGTTAGGTCTGGGTTAGGTCTGGATTATGCCCGCATCTGGCACATGATTTTGCCTTCTTTGCATACTTGTTGGCCAGATCCTGGGTTTTTGGGGTTTGAATCACGCAGTAATGTGGTACCACATTGAAACAGTCAATTAAACCAGGTTTCGATCAATATTTTAGAGGATAAAACCGGTTAGGTCTGGATTATGCCCGCATCTGGTACATGATTTTGCCTTTATCGCATATTTGTGGACAGATCCTGGGTTTTTTCAGGTTTGAATCATGTAGTAGTGTGATACCACACTGAAGCAGTCAACTAAGCCTGGTTTCGGTCAATATTTTAGAGGATAACACCGGTTAGGTCTGGGTTAGGTCTGGGTTATGCCCGCATCTGGCTCATGATTTTGCCTTTTCCGCATACCTGTTGGCCAGATCCTGGGTTTTTGTGGTTTGAATCACGTAGTAATGTGGTACCACACAGTAACAGTCAATTAAACCTGGTTTTGATCCACATTTTAGAGGATAACACCGGTTTGGTCTGGGTTAGGTCTGGGTTATGCCCGCATCTCGCTCATGATTCTGCCTTCATCGCATTCTTGTTCGCCAGAACCTGGGTTTTTTCGGGTTTGAATCACGTAGTAATGTGGTACCACACAGTAACAGTCAATTAAACCTGGATTCGATCCACATTTTATAGGATAACACCGGTTAGGTCTGGGATAGGTATGGGTTATGTCCGCATCTGGCTCATAATTTTGCTTTCTTCGCATACTTGTTGGCCAGATCCTGGGGTTTTTCGGGTTTGAATCACGTAGTAATGTGGTACCACACTGAAACAGTCAATTGAACCTTGTTTCGATCCTCATTTTAGAGGATAACACCGGTTAGGTCTGGGTTAGGTCTGGGTTATGCCCGCATCTCGCTCATGATTCTGCCTTCATCGCATTCTTGTTCGCCAGAACCTGGGTTTTTTCGGGTTTGAATCACGTAGTAATGTGGTACGACACAGTAACAGTCAATTAAACCTGGATTCGATCCACATTTTATAGGATAACACCGGTTAGGTCTGGGATAGGTATGGGTTATGTCCGCATCTGGCTCATGATTTTGCATTCTTCGCATACTTGTTGGCCAGATCCTGGGTTTTTTCGGGTTTGAATCACGTAGTAATGTGGAACCACACTGAAACAGTCAATTAAACCTGGTTTTGATCCACATTTTAGAGGATAACACCGGTTAGGTCTGGGTTAGTTCTGGGTTATGCCCGCATCTCGCTCATGATTCTGTCTTCATCGCATTCTTGTTCGCCAGAACCTGGGTTTTTTCGGGTTTGAATCACGTAGTAATGTGGTACCACACAGTAACAGTCAATTAAACCTGGATTCGATCCACATTTTATAGGATAACACCGGTTAGGTCTGGGATAGGTATGGGTTATGTCCGCATCTGGCACATGATTTTGCCTTCTTCGCATGCTTGTTGGCCAGATCCTGGGTTTTTTTCTGGTTTGAATCACGTAGTAATGTGGTACAACACTGAAACAGACAATTAAACGAGGTTTCGATCAATATTTTAGAGGATTACACCGGTTAGGTCTGGGTTATGCCCGCCTCTGGCTCTTGATTTTGACTTTTCCGCATATTTGTTGGCCAGATCCTTGGTTTTCCCTGGTTTGAATCACGTAGTAATGTGATACCGCACTAAAACAGTCAATTAAACCTGGTTTCGATCAATATTTTAGAGGATAACACCGGTTAGGTCTGGGTTAGGACTGGGTTATGCCCGCATCTCGCTCATGATTCTGCCTTCATCGCATTCTTGTTCGGCAGAACCGGGGTTTTTTCGGGTTTGAATCACGTAGTAATGTGGTACCACACAGTAACAGTCAATTAAACCTGGATTCGATCCACATATTATAGGATAACACCGGTTAGGTCTGGGATAGGTATGGGTCATGTCCGCATCTGGCTCATGATATTGCTTTCTTCGCATACCTGTTGGCCAGATCCTGGGTTTTTTCGGGTTTGAATCACGTAGTAATGTGTTACCACACTGAAACAGTCAATTAAACCTGGTTTCGATCCACATTTTAGAGGATAACACCGGTTAGATCTGGGTTAGGTCTGGGTTATGTCCGCATCTCGCTCATGATTCTGCCTTCATCGCATTCTTGTTCGCCAGAACCTGGGTTTTTTCGGGTTTGAATCACGTAGTAAAGTGGTACCACACAGTAACAGTCAATGAAACCTGGATTCGATCCACATTTTAGAGGATAACACCGGTTAGGTCTGGGTTAGATCTGGGTTATGCCCGCATCTCGCTCATGATTCTGCCTTCATCGCATTCTTGTTCGCCAGAACCTGGGCTTCTTCGGGTTTGAATCACGTAGTAATGTGGTACCACACTGAAACAGTCAATTAAACCTGGTTTCGATCCACATTTTAGAGGATAACACCGGTTAGATCTGGGTTAGGTCTGGGTTATGCCCGCATCTCGCTCATGATTCTGCCTTCATCGCATTCTTGTTCGCCAGAACCTTGGTTTTTTCGGGTTTGAATCACGTAGTAATGTGGTACCACACAGTAACAGTCAATTAAACCTGGATTCGGTCCACATTTCATAGGATAACACCGGTTAGGTCTGGGATAGGTATGGGTTATGTCCGCATCTGGCTCATGATTTTGCTTTCTTCGCATACTTGTTGGCCAGATCCTGGGTTTTTTCGTGTTTGAATCACGTAGTAATGTGGTACCACACTGAAACAGTCAATTAAACCTGGTTTCGATCAATATTTTAGAGGATAACACCGGTTAGGTCTGGGTTAGATCTGGGTTAGGCCCGCATCTCGCTCATGATTCTGCCTTCATCGCATTCTTGTTCGCCAGAACCTGGGTTTTTTCGGGTTTGAATCACGTAGTAATGTGGTACCACACAGTAACAGTCAATGAAACCTGGATTCGATCCACATTTTAGAGGATAACACCGGTTAGGTCTGGGTTAGATCTGGATTATGCCCGCATCTCGCTCATGATTCTGCCTTCATCGCATTCTTGTTCGCCAGAACCTGGGCTTCTTCGGGTTTGAATCACGTAGTAATGTGGTACCACACTGAAACAGTCAATAAAACCTGGTTTCGATCCACATTTTAGAGGATAACACCGGTTAGATCTGGGTTAGGTCTGGGTTATGCCCGCTTCTCGCTCATGATTCTGCCTTCATCGCATTCTTGTTCGCCAGAACATGGGTTTTTTCGGGTTTGAATCACGTAGTAATGTGGTACCACACAGTAACAGTCAATTAAACCTGGATTCGGTCCACATTTTATAGGATAACACCGGTTAGGTCTGGGATAGGTATGGGTTATGTCCGCATCTGGCTCATGATTTTGCTTTCTTCGCATACTTGTTGGCCAGATCCTGGGTTTTTTCGTGTTTGAATCACGTAGTAATGTGGTACCACACTGAAACAGTCAATTAAACCTGGTTTCGATCAATATTTTTGAGGATAACACCGGTTAGGTCTGGGTTAGGACTGGGTTATGCCCGCATCTGGCTCTTGATTCTGACTTTTCCGCATACTTGTTGGCCAGATCCTGGGTTTTTTCGGGTGTGAATCACGTAGTAATGTGGTACCACACAGTAACAGTCAATTAAACCTGGTTTCGATCCACATTTTAGAGGATAACACCGGTTAGGTCTGGGTTAGGTCTGGGTTATGCCCGCATCTCGCTCATGATTCTGCCTTCATCGCATTCTTGTTCGCCAGAACCTGGGTTTTTTCGGGTTTGAATCACGTAGTAATGTGGTATCACACTGAAACAGTCAATTAAACCTGGTTTCGATCCACATTTTAGAGGATAACACCGGTTAGGTCTGGGTTAGGACTGGGTTATGCCCGCATCTGGCTCATGATTTTGCCATCTTCGCATCCTTGTTGGCCAGATCCTGGGTTTTTGGGGTTTGAATCACGTAGTAATGTGGTACCACTCTGAAACAGTCAATTACACCTGGATTCGATCCACATTTTAGAGGATAACACCGGTTAGGTCTGGGTTAGATCTGGGTTATGCCCGCATCTCGCTCATGATTCTGCCTTCATCGCATTCTTGTTCGCCAGAACCTGGGTTTTTTCGGGTTTGAATCACGTAGTAATGTGGTACCACACAGTAACAGTCAATTAAACCTGGCTTCGATCCACATTTTATAGGATAACACCGGTTAGGTCTGGGATAGGTATGCGTTATGTCCGCATCTGGCTCATGATTTTGCTTTCTTCGCATACTTGTTGGCCAGATCCTGGGTTTTTTCGTGTTTGAATCACGTAGTAATGTGGTAGCACACTGAAACAGTCAATTAAACCTGGTTTCGATCAATATTTTAGAGGATAACACCGGTTAGGTCTGGGTTAGGACTGGGTTATGCCCGCATCTGGCTCTTGATTCTGACTTTTCCGCATACTTGTTGGCCAGATCCTGGGTTTTTTCGGGTGTGAATCACGTAGTAATGTGGTACCACACAGTAACAGTCAAGTAAACCTGGTTTCGATCCACATTTTAGAGGATAACACCGGTTAGGTCTGGGTTAGGTCTGGGTTATGCCCGCATCTCGCTCATGATTCTGCCTTCATCGCATTCTTGTTCGCCAGAACCTGGGTTTTTTCGGGTTTGAATCACGTAGTAACGTGGTACCACACAGTTACAGTCAATTAAACCTGGATTCGATCCACATTTCATAGGATAACACCGGTTAAGTCTGGGATAGGTAAGGGTCATGTCCGCATCTGGCTCATGATTTTGCTTTCTTCGCATACTTGTTGGCCAGATCCTGGGTTTTTTCGGGTTTGAATCACGTAGTAATGTGGTACCACACTGAAACAGTCAATTAAACCTGGTTTCGATCCACATTTTAGAGGATAACACCGGTTAGGTCTGGGTTAAGTCTGGGTTATGCCCGCATCTGGCACATGATTTTGCCTTCTTCGCATGCTTGTTGGCCAGATCCTGGGTTTTTTTCTGGTTTGAATCACGTAGTAATGTGGTACAACACTGAAACAGACAATTAAACGAGGTTTCGATCAATATTTTAGAGGATTACACCGGTTAGGTCTGGGTTATGCCCGCCTCTGGCTCTTGATTTTGACTTTTCCGCATATTTGTTGGCCAGATCCTTGGTTTTCCCTGGTTTGAATCACGTAGTAATGTGATACCGCACTGAAACAGTCAATTAAACCTGGTTTCGATCAATATTTTAGAGGATAACACCGGTTAGGTCTGGGTTAGGTCTGGGTTGTGCCCGCATCTGGCTCATGATTTTGCCTTCTTCGCATACTTGTTGGCCAGATCCTGGGTTTTTTCGGGTTTGAATCACGTAGTAACGTGGTACCACACAGTTACAGTCAATTAAACCTGGATTCGATCCACATTTTAGTGGATAACACCGGTTAGGTCTGGGTTAGTTCTGGGTTATGCCCGCATCTCGCTCATGATTCTGCCTTCATCGCATTCTTGTTCGCCAGAACCTGGGTTTTTTCGGGTTTGAATCACGTAGTAATGTGGTACCACACTGAAACAGTCAATTAAACCTGGTTTCGATCCACATTTTAGTGGATAACACCGGCTAGGTCTGGGTTAAGTCTGGGTTATGCCCGCATCTGGCACATTGATTTTGCCTTCTTCGCATGCTTGTTGGCCAGATCCTGGGTTTTCTCTGGTTTGAATCACGTAGTAATGTGTTACCACACAGGTAACAGTCAACTAAACCTGGATTCGGTCAGTATTAAAGAGGATAAAACCGGTTAGGTCTGGGTTAGTTCTGGGTTATGCCCGCATCTCGCTCATGATTTTGCCTTCTTCGCATTCTTGTTCGCCAGAACCTGGGTTTTTTCGGGTTTGAATCACGTAGTAATGTGGTACCACATTGAAACAGTCAATTAAACCTGGAATCGATCCTCATTTTATAGGATAACACCGGTTAGGTCTGGGATAGGTATGGGTTATGTCCGCATCTGGCTCATGATTTTGCCTTGTTCGCATACTTGTTGGCCAGATCCTGGGTTTTTTCGGGTTTGAATCACGTAGTAATGTGGAACCACACTGAAACAGTCAATTAAACCTGGTTTTGATCCACATTTTAGAGGATAACACCGGTTAGGTCTGGGTTAGTTCTGGGTTATGCCCGCATCTCGCTCATGATTCTGTCTTCATCGCATTCTTGTTCGCCAGAACCTGGGTTTTTTCGGGTTTGAATCACGTAGTAATGTGGTACCACACAGTAACAGTCAATTAAACCTGGATTCGATCCACATTTTATAGGATAACACCGGTTAGGTCTGGGATAGGTATGGGTTATGTCCGCATCTGGCACATGATTTTGCCTTCTTCGCATGCTTGTTGGCCAGATCCTGGGTTTTTTTCTGGTTTGAATCACGTAGTAATGTGGTACAACACTGAAACAGACAATTAAACGAGGTTTCGATCAATATTTTAGAGGATTACACCGGTTAGGTCTGGGTTATGCCCGCCTCTGGCTCTTGATTTTGACTTTTCCGCATATTTGTTGGCCAGATCCTTGGTTTTCCCTGGTTTGAATCACGTAGTAATGTGATACCGCACTGAAACAGTCAATTAAACCTGGTTTCGATCAATATTTTAGAGGATAACACCGGTTAGGTCTGGGTTAGGACTGGGTTATGCCCGCATCTCGCTCATGATTCTGCCTTCATCGCATTCTTGTTCGCAGAACCGGGGTTTTTTCGGGTTTGAATCACGTAGTAATGTGGTACCACACAGTAACAGTCAATTAAACCTGGATTCGATCCACATATTATAGGATAACACCGGTTAGGTCTGGGATAGGTATGGGTCATGTCCGCATCTGGCTCATGATATTGCTTTCTTCGCATACCTGTTGGCCAGATCCTGGGTTTTTTCGGGTTTGAATCACGTAGTAATGTGTTACCACACTGAAACAGTCAATTAAACCTGGTTTCGATCCACATTTTAGAGGATAACACCGGTTAGATCTGGGTTAGGTCTGGGTTATGTCCGCATCTCGCTCATGATTTTGCTTTCTTCGCATACTTGTTGGCCAGATCCTGGGTTTTTTCGTGTTTGAATCACGTAGTAATGTGGTACCACACTGAAACAGTCAATTAAACCTGGTTTCGATCAATATTTTAGAGGATAACACCGGTTAGGTCTGGGTTAGATCTGGGTTAGGCCCGCATCTCGCTCATGATTCTGCCTTCATCGCATTCTTGTTCGCCAGAACCTGGGTTTTTTCGGGTTTGAATCACGTAGTAATGTGGTACCACACAGTAACAGTCAATGAAACCTGGATTCGATCCACATTTTAGAGGATAACACCGGTTAGGTCTGGGTTAGATCTGGGTTATGCCCGCATCTCGCTCATGATTCTGCCTTCATCGCATTCTTGTTCGCCAGAACCTGGGCTTCTTCGGGTTTGAATCACGTAGTAATGTGGTACCACACTGAAACAGTCAATAAAACCTGGTTTCGATCCACATTTTAGAGGATAACACCGGTTAGATCTGGGTTAGGTCTGGGTTATGCCCGCTTCTCGCTCATGATTCTGCCTTCATCGCATTCTTGTTCGCCAGAACATGGGTTTTTTCGGGTTTGAATCACGTAGTAATGTGGTACCACACAGTAACAGTCAATTAAACCTGGATTCGGTCCACATTTTATAGGATAACACCGGTTAGGTCTGGGATAGGTATGGGTTATGTCCGCATCTGGCTCATGATTTTGCTTTCTTCGCATACTTGTTGGCCAGATCCTGGGTTTTTTCGTGTTTGAATCACGTAGTAATGTGGTACCACACTGAAACAGTCAATTAAACCTGGTTTCGATCAATATTTTTGAGGATAACACCGGTTAGGTCTGGGTTAGGACTGGGTTATGCCCGCATCTGGCTCTTGATTCTGACTTTTCCGCATACTTGTTGGCCAGATCCTGGGTTTTTTCGGGTGTGAATCACGTAGTAATGTGGTACCACACAGTAACAGTCAATTAAACCTGGTTTCGATCCACATTTTAGAGGATAACACCGGTTAGGTCTGGGTTAGGTCTGGGTTATGCCCGCATCTCGCTCATGATTCTGCCTTCATCGCATTCTTGTTCGCCAGAACCTGGGTTTTTTCGGGTTTGAATCACGTAGTAATGTGGTATCACACTGAAACAGTCAATTAAACCTGGTTTCGATCCACATTTTAGAGGATAACACCGGTTAGGTCTGGGTTAGGTCTGGGTTATGCCCGCATCTCGCTCATGATTTTGCTTTCTTCGCATACTTGTTGGCCAGATCCTGGGTTTTTTCGTGTTTGAATCACGTAGTAATGTGGTAGCACACTGAAACAGTCAATTAAACCTGGTTTCGATCAATATTTTAGAGGATAACACCGGTTAGGTCTGGGTTAGGACTGGGTTATGCCCGCATCTGGCTCTTGATTCTGACTTTTCCGCATACTTGTTGGCCAGATCCTGGGTTTTTTCGGGTGTGAATCACGTAGTAATGTGGTACCACACAGTAACAGTCAAGTAAACCTGGTTTCGATCCACATTTTAGAGGATAACACCGGTTAGGTCTGGGTTAGGTCTGGGTTATGCCCGCATCTCGCTCATGATTCTGCCTTCATCGCATTCTTGTTCGCCAGAACCTGGGTTTTTTCGGGTTTGAATCACGTAGTAACGTGGTACCACACAGTTACAGTCAATTAAACCTGGATTCGATCCACATTTCATAGGATAACACCGGTTAAGTCTGGGATAGGTAAGGGTCATGTCCGCATCTGGCTCATGATTTTGCTTTCTTCGCATACTTGTTGGCCAGATCCTGGGTTTTTTCGGGTTTGAATCACGTAGTAATGTGGTACCACACTGAAACAGTCAATTAAACCTGGTTTCGATCCACATTTTAGAGGATAACACCGGTTAGGTCTGGGTTAAGTCTGGGTTATGCCCGCATCTGGCACATGATTTTGCCTTCTTCGCATGCTTGTTGGCCAGATCCTGGGTTTTTTTCTGGTTTGAATCACGTAGTAATGTGGTACAACACTGAAACAGACAATTAAACGAGGTTTCGATCAATATTTTAGAGGATTACACCGGTTAGGTCTGGGTTATGCCCGCCTCTGGCTCTTGATTTTGACTTTTCCGCATATTTGTTGGCCAGATCCTTGGTTTTCCCTGGTTTGAATCACGTAGTAATGTGATACCGCACTGAAACAGTCAATTAAACCTGGTTTCGATCAATATTTTAGAGGATAACACCGGTTAGGTCTGGGTTAGGTCTGGGTTGTGCCCGCATCTGGCTCATGATTTTGCCTTCTTCGCATACTTGTTGGCCAGATCCTGGATTTTTTCGGGTTTGAATCACGTAGTAACGTGGTACCACACAGTTACAGTCAATTAAACCTGGATTCGATCCACATTTTAGTGGATAACACCGGTTAGGTCTGGGTTAGTTCTGGGTTATGCCCGCATCTCGCTCATGATTCTGCCTTCATCGCATTCTTGTTCGCCAGAACCTGGGTTTTTTCGGGTTTGAATCACGTAGTAATGTGGTACCACACTGAAACAGTCAATTAAACCTGGTTTCGATCCACATTTTAGTGGATAACACCGGCTAGGTCTGGGTTAAGTCTGGGTTATGCCCGCATCTGGCACATTGATTTTGCCTTCTTCGCATGCTTGTTGGCCAGATCCTGGGTTTTCTCTGGTTTGAATCACGTAGTAATGTGTTACCACACAGGTAACAGTCAACTAAACCTGGATTCGGTCAGTATTAAAGAGGATAAAACCGGTTAGGTCTGGGTTAGTTCTGGGTTATGCCCGCATCTCGCTCATGATTTTGCCTTCTTCGCATTCTTGTTCGCCAGAACCTGGGTTTTTTCGGGTTTGAATCACGTAGTAATGTGGTACCACATTGAAACAGTCAATTAAACCTGGAATCGATCCTCATTTTATAGGATAACACCGGTTAGGTCTGGGATAGGTATGGGTTATGTCCGCATCTGGCTCATGATTTTGCCTTGTTCGCATGCTTGTTGGCCAGATCCTGTGTTTTTTCGGGTTTGAATCACGTAGTAATGTGGTACCACACTGAAACAGACAATTAAACCTGGTTTCGATCCACATTTTGGAGGATAACACCGGTTAGGTCTGGGTTAGGACTGGGTTATGCCCGCACATCGCTCACGATTCTGCCTTCATCGCATTCTTGTTCGCCAGAACCTGGGTTTTTTCGGGTTTGAATCACGTAGTAATGTGGTACCACACTGAAACAGTCAATTAAACCTGGTTTCGATCCACATTTTAGAGGATAACACCGGTTAGGTCTGGGTTAAGTCTGGGTTATGCCCGCATCTGGCACATGATTTTGCCTTCTTCGCATGCTTGTTGGCCAGATCCTGGGTTTTTTCGGGTTTGAATCACGTAGTAATGTGGTACCACACAGTAACAGTCAATTAAACCTGGATTCGATCCACATTTTATAGGATAACACCGGTTAGGTCTGGGATAGGTATGGGTTATGTCCGCATCTGGCTCATGATTTTGCATTCTTCGCATACTTGTTGGCCAGATCCTGGGTTTTTTCGGGTTTGAATCACGTAGTAATGTGGAACCACACTGAAACAGTCAATTAAACCTGGTTTTGATCCACATTTTAGAGGATAACACCGGTTAGGTCTGGGTTAGGTCTGGGTTATGCCCGCATCTCGCTCATGATTCTGTCTTCATCGCATTCTTGTTCGCCAGAACCTGGGTTTTTTCGGGTTTGAATCACGTAGTAATGTGGTACCACACAGTAACAGTCAATTAAACCTGGATTCGATCCACATTTTATAGGATAACACCGGTTAGGTCTGGGATAGGTATGGGTTATGTCCGCATCTGGCACATGATTTTGCCTTCTTCGCATGCTTGTTGGCCAGATCCTGGGTTTTTTTCTGGTTTGAATCACGTAGTAATGTGGTACAACACTGAAACAGACAATTAAACGAGGTTTCGATCAATATTTTAGAGGATTACACCGGTTAGGTCTGGGTTATGCCCGCCTCTGGCTCTTGATTTTGACTTTTCCGCATATTTGTTGGCCAGATCCTTGGTTTTCCCTGGTTTGAATCACGTAGTAATGTGATACCGCACTGAAACAGTCAATTAAACCTGGTTTCGATCAATATTTTAGAGGATAACACCGGTTAGGTCTGGGTTAGGACTGGGTTATGCCCGCATCTCGCTCATGATTCTGCCTTCATCGCATTCTTGTTCGGCAGAACCGGGGTTTTTTCGGGTTTGAATCACGTAGTAATGTGGTACCACACAGTAACAGTCAATTAAACCTGGATTCGATCCACATATTATAGGATAACACCGGTTAGGTCTGGGATAGGTATGGGTTATGCCCGCATCTGGCTCATGATTTTGCCATCTTCTCATACTTGTTGGCCAGATCCTGTTGGTTTTTGGGGTTTTAATCACGTAGTAATGTGGTAACACACAGTAACAGTCAATAAAACCTGGATTCGATCCACATTTTATGGGATAACACCGGTTAGGTCTGGGTTATGCCCGCATCTGGCTCTTGATTTTGACTTTTCCGCATACTTGTTGGCCAGATCCTGGGTTTTTTCGGGATTGTATCACGTAGTAATGTGGTACCACACTGAAACAGTCAATTAAACCTGGTTTCGATCAATATTTTAGAGGATAACACCGGTTAGGTCTGGGTTAGGACTGGGTTATGCCCGCATCTGGCTCTTGATTTTGTCTTTTCCGCATACTTGTTGGCCAGATCCTGGGTTTTTTCTCGTTTGAATCACGTAGTAATGTGGTACTACACTGAAACAGACAATTAAACCTGGTTTCGATCCACATTTTAGAGGATAACACCGGTTAGGTCTGGGTTAGGACTGGGTTATGCCCGCATCTGGCACATGATTTTGCCTTCTTCGCATGCTTGTTGGCCAGATCCTGGGTTTTTTTCTGGTCTGAATCGCGTAGTAATGTGGTACCACACTGAAACAGGCAATTAAACGAGGTTTCGATCAATATTTTAGAGGATAACACCGGTTAGGTCTGGGTTATGCCCGCCTCTGGCTCTTGATTTTGACTTTTCCGCATATTTGTTAGCCAGATCCTTGGTTTTCCCTGGTTTGAATCACGTAGTAATGTGATACCGCACTGAAACAGTCAATTAAACCTGGTTTCGATCAATATTTTAGAGGATAACACCGGTTAGGTCTGGGTTAGGACTGGGTTATGCCCGCATCTGGCTCATGATTTTGCCTTCTTCGCATACTTGTTGGCCAGATCCTGGGTTTTTTCGGGTTTGAATCACGTAGTAATGTGGTACCACACTGAAACAGACAATTAAACCTGGTTTCGATCCAAATTTTAGAGGATAACACCGGTTAGGTCTGGGTTAGGACAGGGTTATGCCCGCACATCGCTCATGATTCTGCCTTCATCGCATTCTTGTTCGCCAGAACCTGGGTTTTTTCGGGTTTGAATCACGTAGTAATGTGGTACCACACAGTTACAGTCAATTAAACCTGGATTCGATCCACATTTTAGAGGATAACACCGGTTAGGTCTGGGTTAGGTCTGGGTTATGCCCGCATCTGGCACATTGATTTTGCCTTCTTCGCATGCTTGCTGGCCAGATCCTGGGTTTTCTCTGGTTTGAATCACGTAGTAATGTGTTACCACACAGGTAACAGACAACTAAACCTGGATTCGGTCAGTATTAAAGAGGATAAAACCGGTTAGGTCTGGGTTAGGTCTGGATTATGCCCGCATCTGGCACATGATTTTGCCTTCTTTGCATACTTGTTGGCCAGATCCTGGGTTTTTGGGGTTTGAATCACGCAGTAATGTGGTACCACATTGAAACAGTCAATTAAACCTGGTTTCGATCAATATTTTAGAGGATAAAACCGGTTAGGTCTGGATTATGCCCGCATCTGGTACATGATTTTGCCTTTTTCGCATATTTGTGGACAGATCCTGGGTTTTTTCAGGTTTGAATCATGTAGTAGTGTGATACCACACTGAAGCAGTTAACTAAGCCTGGTTTCGGTCAATATTTTAGAGGATAACACCGGTTAGGTCTGGGTTAGGTCTGGGTTATGCCCGCATCTGGCTCATGATTTTGCCTTTTCCGCATACCTGTTGGCCAGATCCTGGGTTTTTGTGGTTTGAATCACGTAGTAATGTGGTACCACACAGTAACAGTCAATTAAACCTGGATTCGATCCACATTTTATAGGATAACACCGGTTAGGTCTGGGATAGGTATGGGTTATGTCCGCATCTGGCTCATGATTTTGCTTTCTTCGCATACTTGTTCGCCAGAACCTGGGTTTTTTCGGGTTTGAATCACGTAGTAATGTGGTACCACACAGTAACAGTCAATTAAACCTGGTTTTGATCCACATTTTAGAGGATAACACCGGTTTGGTCTGGGTTAGGTCTGGGTTATGCCCGCATCTCGCTCATGATTCTGCCTTCATCGCATTCTTGTTCGCCAGAACCTGGGTTTTTTCGGGTTTGAATCACGTAGTAATGTGGTACCACACAGTAACAGTCAATTAAACCTGGATTCGATGCACATTTTATAGGATAACACCGGTTAGGTCTGGGATAGGTATGGGTTATGTCCGCATCTGGCTCATAATTTTGCTTTCTTCGCATACTTGTTGGCCAGATCCTGGGGTTTTTCGGGTTTGAATCACGTAGTAATGTGGTACCACACTGAAACAGTCTATTGAACCTTGTTTCGATCCTCATTTTAGAGGATAACACCGGTTAGGTCTGGGTTAGGTCTGGGTTATGCCCGCATCTCGCTCATGATTCTGCCTTCATCGCATTCTTGTTCGCCAGAACCTGGGTTTTTTCGGGTTTGAATCACGTAGTAATGTGGTACCACACAGTAACAGTCAATTAAACCTGGATTCGATCCACATTTTATAGGATAACACCGGTTAGGTCTGGGATAGGTATGGGTTATGTCCGCATCTGGCTCATGATTTTGCATTCTTCGCATACTTGTTGGCCAGATCCTGGGTTTTTTCGGGTTTGAATCACGTAGTAATGTGGAACCACACTGAAACAGTCAATTAAACCTGGTTTTGATCCACATTTTAGAGGATAACACCGGTTAGGTCTGGGTTAGGTCTGGGTTATGCCCGCATCTCGCTCATGATTCTGTCTTCATCGCATTCTTGTTCGCCAGAACCTGGGTTTTTTCGGGTTTGAATCACGTAGTAATGTGGTACCACACAGTAACAGTCAATTAAACCTGGATTCGATCCACACTTTATAGGATAACACCGGTTAGGTCTGGGATAGGTATGGGTTATGTCCGCATCTGGCACATGATTTTGCCTTCTTCGCATGCTTGTTGGCCAGATCCTGGGTTTTTTTCTGGTTTGAATCACGTAGTAATGTGGTACAACACTGAAACAGACAATTAAACGAGGTTTCGATCAATATTTTAGAGGATTACACCGGTTAGGTCTGGGTTATGCCCGCCTCTGGCTCTTGATTTTGACTTTTCCGCATATTTGTTGGCCAGATCCTTGGTTTTCCCTGGTTTGAATCACGTAGTAATGTGATACCGCACTGAAACAGTCAATTAAACCTGGTTTCGATCAATATTTTAGAGGATAACACCGGTTAGGTCTGGGTTAGGACTGGGTTATGCCCGCATCTCGCTCATGATTCTGCCTTCATCGCATTCTTGTTCGGCAGAACCGGGGTTTTTTCGGGTTTGAATCACGTAGTAATGTGGTACCACACAGTAACAGTCAATTAAACCTGGATTCGATCCACATATTATAGGATAACACCGGTTAGGTCTGGGATAGGTATGGGTCATGTCCGCATCTGGCTCATGATATTGCTTTCTTCGCATACCTGTTGGCCAGATCCTGGGTTTTTTCGGGTTTGAATCACGTAGTAATGTGTTACCACACTGAAACAGTCAATTAAACCTGGTTTCGATCCACATTTTAGAGGATAACACCGGTTAGATCTGGGTTAGGTCTGGGTTATGTCCGCATCTCGCTCATGATTCTGCCTTCATCGCATTCTTGTTCGCCAGAACCTGGGTTTTTTCGGGTTTGAATCACGTAGTAATGTGGTACCACACAGTAACAGTCAATGAAACCTGGATTCGATCCACATTTTAGAGGATAACACCGGTTAGGTCTGGGTTAGATCTGGGTTATGCCCGCATCTCGCTCATGATTCTGCCTTCATCGCATTCTTGTTCGCCAGAACCTGGGCTTCTTCGGGTTTGAATCACGTAGTAATGTGGTACCACACTGAAACAGTCAATTAAACCTGGTTTCGATCCACATTTTAGAGGATAACACCGGTTAGATCTGGGTTAGGTCTGGGTTATGCCCGCATCTCGCTCATGATTCTGCCTTCATCGCATTCTTGTTCGCCAGAACATGGGTTTTTTCGGGTTTGAATCACGTAGTAATGTGGTACCACACAGTAACAGTCAATTAAACCTGGATTCGGTCCACATTTTATAGGATAACACCGGTTAGGTCTGGGTTAGGTCTGGGTTATGCCCGCATCTGGCACATTGATTTTGCCTTCTTCGCATGCTTGCTGGCCAGATCCTGGGTTTTCTCTGGTTTGAATCACGTAGTAATGTGTTACCACACAGGTAACAGACAACTAAACCTGGATTCGGTCAGTATTAAAGAGGATAAAACCGGTTAGGTCTGGGTTAGGTCTGGATTATGCCCGCATCTGGCACATGATTTTGCCTTCTTTGCATACTTGTTGGCCAGATCCTGGGTTTTTGGGGTTTGAATCACGCAGTAATGTGGTACCACATTGAAACAGTCAATTAAACCTGGTTTCGATCAATATTTTAGAGGATAAAACCGGTTAGGTCTGGATTATGCCCGCATCTGGTACATGATTTTGCCTTTTTCGCATATTTGTGGACAGATCCTGGGTTTTTTCAGGTTTGAATCATGTAGTAGTGTGATACCACACTGAAGCAGTCAACTAAGCCTGGTTTCGGTCAATATTTTAGAGGATAACACCGGTTAGGTCTGGGTTAGGTCTGGATTATGCCCGCATCTGGCACATGATTTTGCCTTCTTTGCATACTTGTTGGCCAGATCCTGGGTTTTTGGGGTTTGAATCACGCAGTAATGTGGTACCACATTGAAACAGTCAATTAAACCTGGTTTCGATCAATATTTTAGAGGATAAAACCGGTTAGGTCTGGATTATGCCCGCATCTGGTACATGATTTTGCCTTTTTCGCATATTTGTGGACAGATCCTGGGTTTTTTCAGGTTTGAATCATGTAGTAGTGTGATACCACACTGAAGCAGTTAACTAAGCCTGGTTTCGGTCAATATTTTAGAGGATAACACCGTTTTGGTCTGGGTTAGGTCTGGGTTATGCCCGCATCTCGCTCATGATTCTGCCTTCATCGCATTCTTGTTCGCCAGAACCTGGGTTTTTTCGGGTTTGAATCACGTAGTAATGTGGTACCACACAGTAACAGTCAATTAAACCTGGATTCGATCCACATTTTATAGGATAACACCGGTTAGGTCTGGGATAGGTATGGGTTATGTCCGCATCTGGCTCATAATTTTGCTTTCTTCGCATACTTGTTGGCCAGATCCTGGGGTTTTTCGGGTTTGAATCACGTAGTAATGTGGTACCACACTGAAACAGTCAATTGAACCTTGTTTCGATCCTCATTTTAGAGGATAACACCGGTTAGGTCTGGGTTAGGTCTGGGTTATGCCCGCATCTCGCTCATGATTCTGCCTTCATCGCATTCTTGTTCGCCAGAACCTGGGTTTTTTCGGGTTTGAATCACGTAGTAATGTGGTACCACACAGTAACAGTCAATTAAACCTGGATTCGATCCACATTTTATAGGATAACACCGGTTAGGTCTGGGATAGGTATGGGTTATGTCCGCATCTGGCTCATGATTTTGCATTCTTCGCATACTTGTTGGCCAGATCCTGGGTTTTTTCGGGTTTGAATCACGTAGTAATGTGGAACCACACTGAAACAGTCAATTAAACCTGGTTTTGATCCACATTTTAGAGGATAACACCGGTTAGGTCTGGGTTAGGTCTGGGTTATGCCCGCATCTCGCTCATGATTCTGTCTTCATCGCATTCTTGTTCGCCAGAACCTGGGTTTTTTCGGGTTTGAATCACGTAGTAATGTGGTACCACACAGTAACAGTCAATTAAACCTGGATTCGATCCACATTTTATAGGATAACACCGGTTAGGTCTGGGATAGGTATGGGTTATGTCCGCATCTGGCACATGATTTTGCCTTCTTCGCATGCTTGTTGGCCAGATCCTGGGTTTTTTTCTGGTTTGAATCACGTAGTAATGTGTTACCACACTGAAACAGTCAATTAAACCTGGTTTCGATCCACATTTTAGAGGATAACACCGGTTAGGTCTGGAATAGGTATGGGTCATGTCCGCATCTGGCTCATGATATTGCTTTCTTCGCATACCTGTTGGCCAGATCCTGGGTTTTTTCGGGTTTGAATCACGTAGTAATGTGTTACCACACTGAAACAGTCAATTAAACCTGGTTTCGATCCACATTTTAGAGGATAACACCGGTTAGATCTGGGTTTGGTCTGGGTTATGTCCGCATCTCGCTCATGATTCTGCCTTCATCGCATTCTTGTTCGCCAGAACCTGGGTTTTTTCGGGTTTGAATCACGTAGTAATGTGGTACCACACAGTAACAGTCAATGAAACCTGGATTCGATCCACATTTTGGAGGATAACACCGGTTAGGTCTGGGTTAGATCTGGGTTATGCCCGCATCTCGCTCATGATTCTGCCTTCATCGCATTCTTGTTCGCCAGAACCTGGGCTTCTTCGGGTTTGAATCACGTAGTAATGTGGTACCACACTGAAACAGTCAATTAAACCTGGTTTCGATCCACATTTTAGAGGATAACACCGGTTAGATCTGGGTTAGGTCTGGGTTATGCCCGCATCTCGCTCATGATTCTGCCTTCATCGCATTCTTGTTCGCCAGAACATGGGTTTTTTCGGGTTTGAATCACGTAGTAATGTGGTACCACACAGTAACAGTCAATTAAACCTGGATTCGGTCCACATTTTATAGGATAACACCGGTTAGGTCTGGGATAGGTATGGGTTATGTCCGCATCTGGCTCATGATTTTGCTTTCTTCGCATACTTGTTGGCCAGATCCTGGGTTTTTTCGTGTTTGAATCACGTAGTAATGTGGTACCACACTGAAACAGTCAATTAAACCTGGTTTCGATCAATATTTTTGAGGATAACACCGGTTAGGTCTGGGTTAGGACTGGGTTATGCCCGCATCTGGCTCTTGATTCTGACTTTTCCGCATACTTGTTGGCCAGATCCTGGGTTTTTTCGGGTGTGAATCACGTAGTAATGTGGTACCACACAGTAACAGTCAATTAAACCTGGATTCGATCCACATTTTAGAGGATAACACCGGTTAGGTCTGGGTTAGATCTGGGTTATGCCCGCATCTCGCTCATGATTCTGCCTTCATCGCATTCTTGTTCGCCAGAAACTGGGTTTTTTCGGGTTTGAATCACGTAGTAATGTGGTACCACACAGTAACAGTCAATTAAACCTGGCTTCGATCCACATTTTATAGGATAACACCGGTTAGGTCTGGGATAGGTATGGGTTATGTCCGTATCTGGCTCATGATTTTGCTTTCTTCGCATACTTGTTGGCCAGATCCTGGGTTTTTTCGTGTTTGAATCACGTAGTAATGTGGTAGCACACTGAAACAGTCAATTAAACCTGGTTTCGATCAATATTTTAGAGGATAACACCGGTTAGGTCTGGGTTAGGACTGGGTTATGCCCGCATCTGGCTCTTGATTCTGACTTTTCCGCATACTTGTTGGCCAGATCCTGGGTTTTTTCGGGTTTGAATCACGTAGTAGTGTGGTACCACACTGAAACAGACAATTAAACCTGGTTTCGATCCACATTTTAGAGGATAACACCGGTTAGGTCTGGGTTAGGACTGGGTTATGCCCGCATCTCGCTCATGATTCTGCCTTCATCGCATTCTTGTTCGCCAGCACCTGGGTTTTTTCGGGTTTGAATCACGTAGTAATGTGGTATCACTCTGA
The DNA here is from genome assembly GCF_051014445.1 of Colletes latitarsis. NCBI lineage: Eukaryota > Metazoa > Arthropoda > Insecta > Hymenoptera > Colletidae > Colletes > Colletes latitarsis. Next base: position 10,592,375 of record NC_135147.1, read on the forward strand.
AACAGTCAATTAAATCTGGTTTCGATCCACATTTTAGAGGATAACACCGGTTAGGTCTGGGTTAGATCTGGGTTATGCCCCCTCAGGGGCTGTGTCCGGCCAGGTGTCCGGTTCAGTACGGGGCGTAGCGACCCCGAGGTACCTGATGCTAATCACACCGTAAACCTCCTGTTGGTCGTCGCAACGACCCATTCACAACTCCAGTTTTGGTTTTGTGAATGGTACGTGACGGCAGGAGGACCGGGGGCCTTGGCTTAACCGCCTGGGCCGCGAGGATGGTAACTCTATAAATTACCCTCTAATCCTAAGCTATGGTGCGCGGCGATGGGATGCATGGTTGGGAGAGAAGGCCCAATCCCGAGCGACCACCTCCGGGGGCACCTGCCGAACCCCCGGAGTATTAGGCTTCCCCAGGTAAGGCGGCTCTGCCTGGGGTGACCTCCATTCCGACCACACTCGTGGGAACAGATATGGAGAATAATCAAGGAACAACTAACTGGACGGACAACATTGATAACGGACTGGCACACGAATCGGCAATCGGCAACGGAACAAATGGACCGCATCCTGGTGGGGTGAGACCCACGGTCAGGAGTGTGGTGGTGGTTAATCCCCCGCTGGGGATCCACCGTGAAAGTGAGGTGCACCTCCTTAGGGCCAAAACCAGCCCAGTGGTCAGCCTGGAGCGGCTGAATGTCACGGAATGGTGCAAGAGTACATCTGGGCATCATGCGACCGGTGAGGAGTCACCTCCCTGCAAGAGGCATGTTGCCGTGGGCACGCAGTCCACGGCGGGTGTTACAGCCCAAACAGGAGAGGTGGCGACGGCATTTGTCGAAGAGGATCCTGGCGTCCTCGACGACGATTCCCAGGCCAACGACGAGTGGGCGCCGCCCAATTCTAGCGGCGCTGACGAGGTGGAAACCGCCGACTCAAGCGATGAGTACGGTGTGGCGTATGAGCCCGGGAAGAGAAAAAGGAGGGGTCCTACGGCTGGAAGACATAGGGGCATTTTTGTGGACCCAAAGAAGCTGGGTCCCGGGATGAAGGCCCTGCCGAAACAGGGAGACCTCCGCAATATAGCGGAGGTGATGAATTTGGACGAGCTCCTGGGCCGGCTCAAGGAGCAGCTCGAGTCCGTCGTCAGGGTGGCAGACACCGCAAGCCACCTCAAGACGACGGATATCCGCAGGCTCCGCTTGGCTGCTCGGGTGGCCATGGTCAGCGCCGAAGAGCTTTACGGCAGAGCTGACCGTGCCGAAACCCCGAATAGGCCGGCCCAGGAGGTAGTCATTCGCAACGGCGAATGGGAGAGGAGGGCCAAGGCCCTCGAGAAGAGGCTGGAGGTGGCCGATTCCACCGCCACCACCCTGTCGGAAACCGTCAGGGTTAAAGATAGGGAGCTGGAGCACCTCAGGCGGGAAGTGGGCCGCCTGAGGTACAAACAGGAGCATCGGAAGCTCCAGAGACCAGGGCAGGAGCTGGCTGATGAGACGCCACCGGACTATCAGCTGCCCTGTGTCCCTCGACCGCGGCGGAGGGACCTCATCCCGTCTACCTTTGACGGGGGAGACGTCGGGATGGAGATTGACGCGGCGGTTCCTGGACCGTCGACCGCAGATGGGACCGCCACCCCTGAGAAGGAGAGCCCCGCGTCCGGAAGCCCTTTAATGGTCATGTTGACCGAGATAGTCAAAAGGGTTTCCGAGATGAGATGGTAGAGGCCCGTCTGGAAGCCATCCCCGGGAAATAGAGGAGCCAACAATGCTCAAAGTGGCGCATCAGCGGATGTCGTGACGATGCCCCCCGACCCGATTCCCAGGGCGCCTAAGAAGGACGCCGCGGCAAAGCCCACCCACGCACCCACCAGCGAAGGACAGGGTACCTGGGCTGAGGTTGTTAAACGTGGCAAGAAGAAGGCATGTGGAAAGGGGGCGACTCCTGTCGCACCCACCGCCAAGGCAGGAAAATCATCGGCGGCAAGTCGGCCAGCCGCCAATACAGCAGCCGGCAGCAGGAAGAAGGGCGGTGCCCAGACTGCGGCGGTCAAATTGCCGAGGCTGCCTAAAAAGGCAGCAGTCTCGGTGACCGCCGCCGCTGGACGCGAAGGAGAACTGGGCCCCCTCCTCAACAGGGTGATGCCGGGTATCTGTAAGGATCTCGGGATCACCGGGATGCAGCCCACCAGAGCGGTCACCGGGGCGCTCCTGTTAGCGATCCCCGGTGAGAAAGGGAAGGAGAAAGCGACCGCTCTGCGGGCGCGTCTAGAGGGGGCCCTCAAGGTCGAGGGTGTTCGGGTGGCTTGCCCCCAGAAACAGGCCGAGATGCGTATTTCCGGCCTGTCGGAGGCAGCCACCCAGCAGGCTGTTCGGGAGGCCCTTGCCACAGCCGGGGGTTGCGGCGCTGCGGAGGTCAATATTGGTGACCTCCGCCGGGACAGCTCAGGCATGTTTACTGCCTGGGCCCGCTGTCCCCTACGCGCCGCAACTAAACTCGCGAAGTCCGGCCGATTGATGGTCGGCTTCTTCGAGGCCCGGCTGGCGGTGCTCGCCGCGAGGCCGCTGCAGTGTCACCGCTGCCAAGAGTTCGGCCATGTCCGGCAGCGGTGCACCAGCACAGTTGATCGCAGCGGCCTCTGCTACCGCTGCGGAGGGGCCTCCCACACCGCAAGGGAGTGCACGGCCGCCCCTAAATGCCCCCTTTGTGTGGGCTTGGGGCGGCCAGCGGATCACCGCATGGGTGGGGCGGCGTGCCGTCCCCCCAAGCGGAAGGGGAAGAAAGCGAAGGGGGCGGGTGTGCCCCCATCCACGGTGCCGGCTGGTGTTGAGCCGGCACCGCTGCCCGTCGCGATGGAGGTTCAGGGGGCGGCTTGTTCCCAGCCGTCCCCTGCTGTGGTGTCGGGGACTATTCCCGCCCCAGCATCTGTCGCGGCGGCAGTGAAAGTGGTGGGGTGTAAACCTGCACCGCCCCCAGCGACGGAGATGATGGAGGTGGATGTGGCGCCTTGCGACTCGGCGCCCTCCACCTCCACGATATCGGATTGTGATTTGCTTGGTGGGGGAGCAGCAGTGCCCCCACCGCAAGAGGCAACCCAGTCGCCGTGCGGGTCAGAGCCCCTTAGTCGGGGGGTGATGGCCTCGTACGGCGGCAAAGATCCGGGGCGCGCAGCGGTGCCCCCAAACACTGGAAGGGGAGGCCTGGAGGAGGCCGCGGGTGAGACCCGATAATGTCTCAACGCCTCCTCCAGGTCAATTTGAACCACTGCCGGGGGGCTCAGGATCTCATGCTCCAAACCCTCCGGCAGTGGAACATTGGGATGGCCGTGATCGCCGAGCCCTATCGTGTCCCCAAACACCCAGCTTGGGTGGGGGACCTTAACGGTGTCTCGGCGATCACTTGGCAGTACGGACGCGGCATGCTGCCGTGCTCCGTTGTGGGAAGGGGCCGCGGTTTTGTGGCGGTTAAGTGGGGGGAACTGGTGGTTGCCGGGTGTTATGCGTCGCCCGCAATGGGCCTCAGCGCTTTTGAGGCGTACCTCGACGAGGTGGGGAGATGCATCTCCCCACATCTCGCCAGTGGGGTACTCGTCCTGGGTGATTTTAATGCCCACGCTGCAGCGTGGGGCTGCCCCAGGACGACCGTGAAGGGCGACGCGATGCTCGAATGGGCGGCGGGTCACGGCCTCGTAGTTTTGAATGAACGGGCCGTGAGCACGTGCGTGCACGCGCGGGGCGAGTCGATCGTCAACATATCGTTGGCGAGCCCCGCCATAGCGCGCCGTGTGTCCGACTGGAGGGTCGCGGAAGAGGTGGCCACGTTAAGCGACCACCTCTACATTACGTTTTCCGTATCCGCGACCCCCGGCTTAAATGGACCCCGCCTCCCGGGCAGGGAAGCACACCCGGCGCCACGCTGGTCCGCCAAGAGGCTGGACCCGGACGCCCTTGCGATGGCAGCCTCCGTTGTGGCGTGGCAGGAGATGCCACGCCGGACCCTCGGCAATCCATCTGCCGGGGCGCGTTGGTTCCGGGAGACTATCACGTCGCTGTGTGACGCAGTCATGCCCCGGGCCACCGCCCCGAGCCGTGGGGGGTCCGTGTACTGGTGGTCGGGCGAGATCGAGGAATTACGCACTCGGTGCGTTGTCGCCCGACGCCGGTACACCCGCGCCAGGAGACGGCGCGGGGCGACGGAGGCAGAGGTGGTGGGGTTGCGCGGGGAATTTTCCCTGGCGCGAAGAACCCTCCGCCGGGCCATCGCGACCGCGAAAGCCCAGGCATGGACGGAGCTCCTCGGCTCTCTGGATGCAAACCCATGGGGGCGCCCTTATCATATGGTCGTAGGGAAGATGCGATCATGGGCGCCCCCGATCACAGAGAGTCTCGACCCCCAGCTGCTCGGGGAAACTATGCGCGTCCTCTTCCCCGTTGGGGGAGAGGCGTTCCTGCATCCCCCCGAGCCACAGCCGGATCACCCGCCTTGGTGGTCCGACGAACTGGGGGTCTCCGAGGAGGAGCTAGCTAGGGCCGTCCGGAGAATGGCTGCCAAGAAGACGGCGCCAGGACCGGACGGCATACCTGGCAGGGCCTGGGCAGTAGCGGTGGGCGTTCTGGGGGCCGGGCTGATAAGCGTCTTTGACGCGTGCCTGCGGACCGGTCAGTTCCCCCCCATTTGGAAGGTGGCGAGGTTGGTCCTCCTCCACAAGCCGGGGAAGCCCGCGGATTCTCCATCTGCGTTCCGACCCATATGTCTTTTGGACGAGGCTGGAAAGCTCCTCGAGCGGGTCATAGTATCCCGTCTCGAGGGGCACCTGTCCCGCGTCGGCCCTGATCTGGCCGACCGACAGTTCGGCTTTCGCCGGGGCCGCTCCACAGTCGACGCCATAGCGACAGTGCGGACCCTGGCGGAATCGGCAATCTCCCGGGAGGGTGTGGCGTTGGCAGTCTCATTAGACATTGCCAACGCCTTCAATACCGTCTCCTGGGGGGCGATAGGTCGGGCACTCCAGTACCACCGGGTGCCCGCCTATCTATGCCGACTGATCGGGGATTATCTGCGGGGCAGGGTAGTCCAATATCCGGGTCGGAACGGGATGGAGCAGAGAGCGGTGCACCGCGGAGTTCCGCAGGGGTCGGTCCTCGGGCCGCTCCTGTGGAACTTGGCGTATGACGCGGTGCTGCGAGCTGATCTCCCCGTCGGTGTGTCGTTGGTATGTTACGCCGACGACACCCTGGTGATTGCCGGCGGGGATACGTGGAGGAGGGCAGTGTTCCTCGCGGAGGAAGGGACGGCACGAGTCGTCGCTGAGGTAGAGCGTCTGGGGTTGCGCGTGGCACCCCAGAAGACCGAGGCCATCTGGCTGTGTAACGTCAGTGGTCGCGGGGTGCCGCGCCAGGCGTCTCTACGGGTGGGTGGAGCCCAAGTCGGGGTGGGGCGCCGGACGAAGTATCTGGGCCTCACCCTCGACAGCTACTGGCGCTTCGGGCATCATTTGGAAGGGTTGGGCCCCCGTATTGAGAGAGCAGCGGCCGCGTCAGGCCGCATAATGCCTAATCTCGGGGGGCCCAACATGGCGGCACGGCGGCTGTATTTGGGAGTCGTCCGGTCCATGGCGCTTTATGGCGCGCCGATATGGGCCGGGGGTCTGATGGCAAATCGGCGGGGCGCGTTCGTACTCCGCCGCTTGCAGAGGTTGGTCGCCATCAGAGTCGTGCGGGGTTATCGCACGATCTCTTACACAGCCGCCACCTTGCTGGCGGGTTCCGCACCGTTTCACCTGCTGGCGAAAATGGACGCAGAGGTCTATCAAAGCCTCTGCGACCTTCGCCAGCGGGGCGTGGACCCACACGGCGAGGAGGCCGCCAGGGCCCGAAGCCAGGCGCGGCGACGCGTCTATAGTCGGTGGCTGGTCTGGTTATCGAAGCCAGACCAGCGGGATGATCGCGTTGCCGCGGCGGTCCGCCCAGTGTTTGATGCCTGGGTGGGCCGTAGCTGGGGTACGCCCACCTACCGCCTGACGCAGGTACTGACCGGACACGGTTGCTTCGGTCGGTACCTGCATCGGATAGGGCGGGAGGCGACGGCTGCGTGCCGTCACTGCAGGGGAAGGGAGGACACCGCGCAGCACACGCTGGAGTTTTGCCCGGCGTGGGCCGTCCAGCGCGGTGTCCTCGTTAGAGCGATTGGAGCTGACCTCTCGCTGCCGGCCGTCATACGTGCAATGGTCGGCAGCGAGGAGGCGTGGGCGGCTATGGCCTTGTTTTGTGAAGAGGTCATGGCCGCCAAGGAAGACGCCGAAAGGGCGCGTGAGGAGGTGGGGGGCAGGCGGCGACGCCGACCGTAAGACCCTCCACCGCTCCCCGTGGCAGGGGGAGCGCGAAGGGGTCGGTGATGGTGTTTGTGGTGCGAGGTGAGGGACTTTATTCCCTCATTCCCCCTCGCACCCAGCCCATCACCGCACCGGGGGCCCGTGGCAGGGGCCCCGTCCAGCGGGGGCGGCAGTGTTAGCCGGCCCCGCAGCCGTGGTCGCGATCGGGTGGGGGCCCGGTCGCGGCTAGTAGCAACGGCACGAGTGGGGGCGACGTAGCGTGTGACCGCGCCGCGTCGCCTGGGGGCAATCAATTATGTTTGCCCCCCATTGGGGGAGGAAGATCACATCTCCTCCCCCGGGAAGGGCCCGTAGTAGGGCGTATCGCCAACGGGGAGAGTCACGGTAGTATCGCTAGTTTGGTTCCCGTGACTCTCCCCAGATAAAGGGCGCAGGCGGTCACCGTGGTGTTTTAGCCGATAAGAGTCCGGCACTACCCCGGCCTCCCCCCCCAGGGAGCCGGGGTGTCCATGAGGATTTCACCACGTTAAAAAAAAAAAAAAAAAAAAAGATCTGGGTTATGCCCGCATCTCGCTCATGATTCTGCCTTCATCGCATTCTTGTTCGCCAGAACCTGGGTTTTTTCGGGTTTGAATCACGTAGTAATGTGGTACCACACAGTAACAGTCAATTAAACCTGGATTCGGTCCACATTTCATAGGATAACACCGGTTAGGTCTGGGATAGGTATGGGTTATGTCCGCATCTGGCTCATGATTTTGCTTTCTTCGCATACTTGTTGGCCAGATCCTGGGTTTTTTCGTGTTTGAATCACGTAGTAATGTGGTACCACACTGAAACAGACAATTAAACCTGGTTTCGATCCACATTTTAGAGGATAACACCGGTTAGGTCTGGGTTAGGACTGGGTTATGCCCGCATCTCGCTCATGATTCTGCCTCCATCGCATTCTTGTTCGCCAGAACCTGGGTTTTTTCGGGTTTGAATCACGTAGTAATGTGGTATCACACTGAAACAGTCAATTAAACCTGGTGTCGATCCACATTTTAGAGGATAACACCGGTTAGGTCTGGGTTAGATCTGGGTTATGCCCGCATCTCGCTCATGATTCTGCCTTCATCGGATTCTTGTTCGCCAGAACCTGGGTTTTTTCGGGTTTGAATCACGTAGTAATGTGGTACCACACAGTAACAGTCAATTAAACCTGGCTTCGATCCACATTTTATAGGATAACACCGGTTAGGTCTGGGATAGGTATGGGTTATGTCCGCATCTGGCTCATGATTTTGCTTTCTTCGCATACTTGTTGGCCAGATCCTGGGTTTTTTCGTGTTTGAATCACGTAGTAATGTGGTATCACACTGAAACAGTCAATTAAACCTGGTTTCGATCCACATTTTAGAGGATAACACCGGTTAGGTCTGGGTTAGGACTGGGTTATGCCCGCATCTGGCTCATGATTTTGCCTTCTTCGCATACTTGTTGGCCAGATCCTCGGTTTTTGGGGTTTGAATCACGTAGTAATGTGGTACCACTCTGAAACAGTCAGTTACACCTGGATTCGATCCACATTTTAGAGGATAACACCGGTTAGGTCTGGGTTAGATCTGGGTTATGCCCGCATCTCGCTCATGATTCTGCATTCATCGCATTCTTGTTCGCCAGAACCTGGGTTTTTTTGGGTTTGAATCACGTAGTAATGTGGTATCACACTGAAACAGTCAATTAAACCTGGTGTCGATCCACATTTTAGAGGATAACACCGGTTAGGTCTGGGTTAGATCTGGGTTATGCCCGCATCTCGCTCATGATTCTGCCTTCATCGGATTCTTGTTCGCCAGAACCTGGGTTTTTTCGGGTTTGAATCACGTAGTAATGTGGTACCACACAGTAACAGTCAATTAAACCTGGTTTCGATCCACATTTTAGAGGATAACACCGGTTAGGTCTGGGTTAGGACTGGGTTATGCCCGCATCTGGCTCATGATTTTGCCTTCTTCGCATTCTTGTTCGCCAGAACCTGGGTTTTTTCGGGTTTGAATCACGTAGTAATGTGGTATCACACTGAAACAGTCAATTAAACCTGGTGTCGATCCACATTTTAGAGGATAACACCGGTTAGGTCTGGGTTAGATCTGGGTTATGCCCGCATCTCGCTCATGATTCTGCCTTCATCGCATTCTTGTTCGCCAGAACCTGGGTTTTTTCGGGTTTGAATCACGTAGTAATGTGGTACCACACTGTAACAGTCAATTAAACCTGGCTTCGATCCACATTTTAGAGGATAACACCGGTTAGGTCTGGGTTATGCCCGCCTCTGGCTCTTGATTTTGACTTTTCCGCATATTTGTTAGCCAGATCCTTGGTTTTCCCTGGTTTGAATCACGTAGTAATGTGATACCGCACTGAAACAGTCAATTAAACCTGGTTTCGATCAATATTTTAGAGGATAATACCGGTTAGGTCTGGGTTAGGACTGGGTTATGCCCGCATCTGGCTCTTGATTTTGACTTTTCCGCATACTTGTTGGCCAGATCCTGGGTTTTTTCGGGTTTGTATCACGTAGTAATGTGGTACCACACTGAAACAGTCAATTAAACATGGTTTCTATCAATATTTTAGAGGATAACACCGGTTAGGTCTGGGATAGGTATGGGTTACGTCCGCATCTGGCTCTTGATTTTGACTTTTCCGCATACTTGTTGGCCAGATCCTTGGTTTTCCCTGGTTTGAATCTCGTAGTAACGTGATAACGCACTGAAACAGTCTATTAAACCTGGTTCCGATCAATATTTTAGAGGATAACACCGGTTAGGTCTGGGTTAGGACTGGGTTATGCCCGCATCTGACTCATGATTCTGCCTTCATCGCATTCTTGTTCGCCAGAACCTGGGCTTTTTCGGGTTTGAATCACGTAGTAATGTGGTAGCACACAGTAACAGTCAATTAATCCTGGATTCGGTCCACATTTCATAGGATAACACCGGTTAGGTCTGGGATAGGTATGGGTTATGTCCGCATCTGGGTCATGATTTTGCTTTCTTCGCATACTTGTTGGCCAGATCCCTGGTTTTTTCGTGTTTGAATCACGTAGTAATGTGGTACCACACTGAAACAGTCAATTAAACCTGGTTTCGATCAATATTTTAGAGGATAACACCGGTTAGGTCTGGGCTAGATCTGGGTTATGCCCGCATCTCGCTCATGATTCTGCCTTCATCGCATTCTTATTCGCCAGAACCTGGGTTTTTTCGGGTTTGAATCACGTAGTAATGTGGTACCACACAGTAACAGTCAATTAAACCTGGCTTCGATCCACATTTTATAGGATAACACCGGTTAGGTCTGGGATAGGTATGGGTTATGTCCGCATCTGGCTCATGATTTTGCTTTCTTCGCATACTTGTTGGCCAGATCCTGGGTTTTTTCGTGTTTGAATCACGTAGTAATGTGGTAGCACACTGAAACAGTCAATTAAACCTGGTTTCGATCAATATTTTAGAGGATAACACCGGTTAGGTCTGGGTTAGGACTGGGTTATGCCCGCATCTGGCTCATGATTCTGCCTTCATCGCATTCTTGTTCGCCAGAACCTGGGCTTTTTCGGGTTTGAATCACGTAGTAATGTGGTACCACTCTGAAACAGTCAATTACACCTGGATTCGATCCACATTTTAGAGGATAACACCGGTTAGGTCTGGGTTAGATCTGGGTTATGCCCGCATCTCGCTCATGATTCTGCCTTCATCGCATTCTTGTTCGCCAGAACCTGGGTTTTTTCGGGTTTGAATCACGTAGTAATGTGGTACCACACAGTAACAGTCAATTAAACCTGGCTTCGATCCACATTTTAGAGGATAACACCGGTTAGGTCTGGGTTAGATCTGGGTTATGCCCGCATCTCGCTCATGATTCTGCCTTCATCGCATTCTTGTTCGCCAGAACCTGGGCTTTTTCGGGTTTGAATCACGTAGTAATGTGGTACCACACTGAAACAGTCAGTTAAACCTGGTTTCGATCCAGATTTTAGAGGATAACACCGGTTAGATCTGGGTTAGGTCTGGGTTATGCCCGCACCCCGCTCATGATTCTGCCTTCATCGCATTCTTGTTCGCCAGAACCTGGGTTTTTTCGGGTTTGAATCACGTAGTAATGTGGTACCACACAGTAACAGTCAATTAAACCTGGATTCGGTCCACATTTTGTAGGATAACACCGGTTAGGTCTGGGATAGGTATGGGTTATGCCCGCATCTCGCTCATGATTCTGCCTACATCGCATTCTTGTTCGCCAGAACCTGGGCTTCTTCGGGTATGAATCACGTAGTGTTGTGGTACCACACTGAAACAGTCAATTAAACCTGGTTTCGATCCACATTTTAGAGGATAACACCGGTTAGATCTGGGTTAGGTCTGGGTTATGCCCGCATCTCGCTCATGATTCTGCCTTCATCGCATTCTTGTTCGCCAGATCCTGGGTTTTTTCGGGTTTGAATCACGTAGTAATGTGGTACCACACAGTAACAGTCAATTAATCCTGGATTCGGTCCACATTTCATAGGATAACACCGGTTAGGTCTGGGATAGGTATGGGTTATGTCCGCATCTGGGTCATGACATTGCTTTCTTCGCATACTTGTTGGCCAGATCCTGGGTTTTTTCGTGTCTGAATCACGTAGTAATGTGGTACCACACTGAAACTGTCAATTAAACCTGGTTTCGATCAATATTTTAGAGGATAACACCGGTTAGGTCTGGGTTAGATCTGGGTTATGCCCGCATCTCGCTCATGATTCTGCCTTCATCGCATTCTTGTTCGCCAGAACATGGGTTTTTTCGGGTTTGAATCACGTAGTAATGTGGTACCACACAGTAACAGTCAATGAAACCTGGATTCGATCCACATTTTAGAGGATAACACCGGTTAGGTCTGGGTTAGATCTGGGTTATGCCCGCATCTCGCTCATGATTCTGCCTTCATCGCATTCATGTTCGCCAGAACCTGGGCTTCTTCGGGTTTGAATCACGTAGTAATGTGGTACCACACTGAAACAGTCAATTAAACCTGGTTTCGATCCACATTTTAGAGGATAACACCGGTTAGATCTGGGTTAGGTCTGGGTTATGCCCGCATCTCGCTCATGATTCTGCCTTCATCGCATTCTTGTTCGCCAGAACATGGGTTTTTTCGGGTTTGAATCACGTAGTAATGTGGTACCACACAGTAACAGTCAATTAAACCTGGATTCGGTCCACATTTTATAGGATAACACCGGTTAGGTCTGGGATAGGTATGGGTTATGTCCGCATCTGGCTCATGATTTTGCTTTCTTCGCATACTTGTTGGCCAGATCCTGGGTTTTTTCGTGTTTGAATCACGTAGTAATGTGGTACCACACTGAAACAGTCAATTAAACCTGGGTTCGATCAATATTTTTGAGGATAACACCGGTTAGGTCTGGGTTAGGACTGGGTTATGCCCGCATCTGGCTCTTGATTCTGACTTTTCCGCATACTTGTTGGCCAGATCCTGGGTTTTTTCGGGTTTGAATCACGTAGTAATGTGGTACCACACTGAAACAGACAATTAAACCTGGTTTCGATCCACATTTTAGAGGATAACACCGGTTAGGTCTGGGTTAGGACTGGGTTATGCCCGCATCTCGCTCATGATTCTGCCTTCATCGCATTCTTGTTCGCCAGAACCTGGGTTTTTTCGGGTGTGAATCACGTAGTAATGTGGTATCACACTGAAACAGTCAATTAAACCTGGTTTCGATCCACATTTTAGAGGATAACACCGGTTAGGTCTGGGTTAGGACTGGGTTATGCCCGCATCTGGCTCATGATTTTGCCTTCTTCGCATACTTGTTGGCCAGATCCTGGGTTTTTGGGGTTTGAATCACGTAGTAATGTGGTACCACTCAGAAACAGTCAATTACACCTGGATTCGATCCACATTTTAGAGGATAACACCGGTTAGGTCTGGGTTAGATCTGGGTTATGCCCGCATCTCGCTCATGATTCTGCCTTCATCGCATTCTTGTTCGCCAGAACCTGGGTTTTTTCGGGTTTGAATCACGTAGTAATGTGGTACCACACAGTAACAGTCAACTAAACCTGGCTTCGATCCACATTTTAGAGGATAACACCGGTTAGGTCTGGGATAGGTATGGGTTATGTCCGCATCTGGCTCATGATTTTGCTTTCTTCGCATACTTGTTGGCCAGATCCTGGGTTTTTTCGTGTTTGAATCACGTAGTAATGCGGTACCACACAGTAACAGTCAATGAAACCTGGATTCGATCCACATTTTAGAGGATAACACCGGTTAGGTCTGGGTTAGATCTGGGTTATGCCCGCATCTCGCTCATGATTCTGCCTTCATCGCATTCATGTTCGCCAGAACCTGGGCTTCTTCGGGTTTGAATCACGTAGTAATGTGGTACCACACTGAAACAGTCAGTTAAACCTGGTTTCGATCCACATTTTAGAGGATAACACCGGTTAGATCTGGGTTAGGTCTGGGTTATGCCCGCATCTCGCTCATGATTCTGCCTTCATCGCATTCTTGTTCGCCAGAACCTGGGTTTTTTCGGGTTTGAATCACGTAGTAATGTGGTACCACACAGTAACAGTCAATTAAACCTGGATTCGGTCCACATTTTATAGGATAACACCGGTTAGGTCTGGGATAGGTATGGGTTATGTCCGCATCTGGCTCATGATTTTGCTTTCTTCGCATACTTGTTGGCCAGATCCTGGGTTTTTTCGTGTTTGAATCACGTAGTAATGTGGTACCACACTGAAACAGTCAATTAAACCTGGTTTCGATCAATATTTTTGAGGATAACACCGGTTAGGTCTGGGTTAGGACTGGGTTATGCCCGCATCTGGCTCTTGATTCTGACTTTTCCGCATACTTGTTGGCCAGATCCTGGGTTTTTTCGGGTTTGAATCACGTAGTAATGTGGTACCACACTGAAACAGACAATTAAACCTGGTTTCGATCCACATTTTAGAGGATAACACCGGTTAGGTCTGGGTTAGATCTGGGTTATGCCCGCATCTCGCTCATGATTCTGCCTTCATCGGATTCTTGTTCGCCAGAACCTGGGTTTTTTCGGGTTTGAATCACGTAGTAATGTGGTACCACACAGTAACAGTCAATTAAACCTGGCTTCGATCCACATTTTATAGGATAACACCGGTTAGGTCTGGGATAGGTATGGGTTATGTCCGCATCTGGCTCATGATTTTGCTTTCTTCGCATACTTGTTGGCCAGATCCTGGGTTTTTTCGTGTTTGAATCACGTAGTAATGTGGTATCACACTGAAACAGTCAATTAAACCTGGTTTCGATCCACATTTTAGAGGATAACACCGGTTAGGTCTGGGATAGGTATGGGTTACGTCCGCATCTGGCTCTTGATTTTGACTTTTCCGCATACTTGTTGGCCAGATCCTTGGTTTTCCCTGGTTTGAATCTCGTAGTAACGTGATAACGCACTGAAACAGTCTATTAAACCTGGTTCCGATCAATATTTTAGAGGATAACACCGGTTAGGTCTGGGTTAGGACTGGGTTATGCCCGCATCTGACTCATGATTCTGCCTTCATCGCATTCTTGTTCGCCAGAACCTGGGCTTTTTCGGGTTTGAATCACGTAGTAATGTGGTAGCACACAGTAACAGTCAATTAATCCTGGATTCGGTCCACATTTCATAGGATAACACCGGTTAGGTCTGGGATAGGTATGGGTTATGTCCGCATCTGGGTCATGATTTTGCTTTCTTCGCATACTTGTTGGCCAGATCCCTGGTTTTTTCGTGTTTGAATCACGTAGTAATGTGGTACCACACTGAAACAGTCAATTAAACCTGGTTTCGATCAATATTTTAGAGGATAACACCGGTTAGGTCTGGGCTAGATCTGGGTTATGCCCGCATCTCGCTCATGATTCTGCCTTCATCGCATTCTTATTCGCCAGAACCTGGGTTTTTTCGGGTTTGAATCACGTAGTAATGTGGTACCACACAGTAACAGTCAATTAAACCTGGCTTCGATCCACATTTTATAGGATAACACCGGTTAGGTCTGGGATAGGTATGGGTTATGTCCGCATCTGGCTCATGATTTTGCTTTCTTCGCATACTTGTTGGCCAGATCCTGGGTTTTTTCGTGTTTGAATCACGTAGTAATGTGGTAGCACACTGAAACAGTCAATTAAACCTGGTTTCGATCAATATTTTAGAGGATAACACCGGTTAGGTCTGGGTTAGGACTGGGTTATGCCCGCATCTGGCTCATGATTCTGCCTTCATCGCATTCTTGTTCGCCAGAACCTGGGCTTTTTCGGGTTTGAATCACGTAGTAATGTGGTACCACTCTGAAACAGTCAATTACACCTGGATTCGATCCACATTTTAGAGGATAACACCGGTTAGGTCTGGGTTAGATCTGGGTTATGCCCGCATCTCGCTCATGATTCTGCCTTCATCGCATTCTTGTTCGCCAGAACCTGGGTTTTTTCGGGTTTGAATCACGTAGTAATGTGGTACCACACAGTAACAGTCAATTAAACCTGGCTTCGTTCCACATTTTAGAGGATAACACCGGTTAGGTCTGGGTTAGATCTGGGTTATGCCCGCATCTCGCTCATGATTCTGCCTTCATCGCATTCTTGTTCGCCAGAACCTGGGCTTTTTCGGGTTTGAATCACGTAGTAATGTGGTACCACACTGAAACAGTCAATTAAACCTGGTTTCGATCCACATTTTAGAGGATAACACCGGTTAGATCTGGGTTAGGTCTGGGTTATGCCCGCACCCCGCTCATGATTCTGCCTTCATCGCATTCTTGTTCGCCAGAACCTGGGTTTTTTCGGGTTTGAATCACGTAGTAATGTGGTACCACACAGTAACAGTCAATTAAACCTGGATTCGGTCCACATTTTGTAGGATAACACCGGTTAGGTCTGGGATAGGTATGGGTTATGTCCGCATCTCGCTCATGATTCTGCCTTCATCGCATTCTTGTTCGCCAGAACCTGGGCTTCTTCGGGTATGAATCACGTAGTGTTGTGGTACCACACTGAAACAGTCAATTAAACCTGGTTTCGATCCACATTTTAGAGGATAACACCGGTTAGATCTGGGTTAGGTCTGGGTTATGCCCGCATCTCGCTCATGATTCTGCCTTCATCGCATTCTTGTTCGCCAGATCCTGGGTTTTTTCGGGTTTGAATCACGTAGTAATGTGGTACCACACAGTAACAGTCAATTAATCCTGGATTCGGTCCACATTTCATAGGATAACACCGGTTAGGTCTGGGATAGGTATGGGTTATGTCCGCATCTGGGTCATGACATTGCTTTCTTCGCATACTTGTTGGCCAGATCCTGGGTTTTTTCGTGTCTGAATCACGTAGTAATGTGGTACCACACTGAAACTGTCAATTAAACCTGGTTTCGATCAATATTTTAGAGGATAACACCGGTTAGGTCTGGGTTAGATCTGGGTTATGCCCGCATCTCGCTCATGATTCTGCCTTCATCGCATTCTTGTTCGCCAGAACATGGGTTTTTTCGGGTTTGAATCACGTAGTAATGTGGTACCACACAGTAACAGTCAATGAAACCTGGATTCGATCCACATTTTAGAGGATAACACCGGTTAGGTCTGGGTTAGATCTGGGTTATGCCCGCATCTCGCTCATGATTCTGCCTTCATCGCATTCATGTTCGCCAGAACCTGGGCTTCTTCGGGTTTGAATCACGTAGTAATGTGGTACCACACTGAAACAGTCAATTAAACCTGGTTTCGATCCACATTTTAGAGGATAACACCGGTTAGGTCTGGGTTAGATCTGGGTTATGCCCGCATCTCGCTCATGATTCTGCCTTCATCGCATTCTTGTTCGCCAGAACATGGGTTTTTTCGGGTTTGAATCACGTAGTAATGTGGTACCACACAGTAACAGTCAATTAAACCTGGTTTCGGTCCACATTTTATAGGATAACACCGGTTAGGTCTGGGATAGGTATGGGTTATGTCCGCATCTGGCTCATGATTTTGCTTTCTTCGCATACTTGTTGGCCAGATCCTGGGTTTTTTCGTGTTTGAATCACGTAGTAATGTGGTACCACACTGAAACAGTCAATTAAACCTGGGTTCGATCAATATTTTTGAGGATAACACCGGTTAGGTCTGGGTTAGGACTGGGTTATGCCCGCATCTGGCTCTTGATTCTGACTTTTCCGCATACTTGTTGGCCAGATCCTGGGTTTTTTCGGGTTTGAATCACGTAGTAATGTGGTACCACACTGAAACAGACAATTAAACCTGGTTTCGATCCACATTTTAGAGGATAACACCGGTTAGGTCTGGGTTAGGACTGGGTTATGCCCGCATCTCGCTCATGATTCTGCCTTCATCGCATTCTTGTTCGCCAGAACCTGGGTTTTTTCGGGTGTGAATCACGTAGTAATGTGGTATCACACTGAAACAGTCAATTAAACCTGGTTTCGATCCACATTTTAGAGGATAACACCGGTTAGGTCTGGGTTAGGACTGGGTTATGCCCGCATCTGGCTCATGATTTTGCCTTCTTCGCATACTTGTTGGCCAGATCCTGGGTTTTTGGGGTTTGAATCACGTAGTAATGTGGTACCACTCAGAAACAGTCAATTACACCTGGATTCGATCCACATTTTAGAGGATAACACCGGTTAGGTCTGGGTTAGATCTGGGTTATGCCCGCATCTCGCTCATGATTCTGCCTTCATCGCATTCTTGTTCGCCAGAACCTGGGTTTTTTCGGGTTTGAATCACGTAGTAATGTGGTACCACACAGTAACAGTCAACTAAACCTGGCTTCGATCCACATTTTAGAGGATAACACCGGTTAGGTCTGGGATAGGTATGGGTTATGTCCGCATCTGGCTCATGATTTTGCTTTCTTCGCATACTTGTTGGCCAGATCCTGGGTTTTTTCGTGTTTGAATCACGTAGTAATGCGGTACCACACAGTAACAGTCAATGAAACCTGGATTCGATCCACATTTTAGAGGATAACACCGGTTAGGTCTGGGTTAGATCTGGGTTATGCCCGCATCTCGCTCATGATTCTGCCTTCATCGCATTCATGTTCGCCAGAACCTGGGCTTCTTCGGGTTTGAATCACGTAGTAATGTGGTACCACACTGAAACAGTCAGTTAAACCTGGTTTCGATCCACATTTTAGAGGATAACACCGGTTAGATCTGGGTTAGGTCTGGGTTATGCCCGCATCTCGCTCATGATTCTGCCTTCATCGCATTCTTGTTCGCCAGAACCTGGGTTTTTTCGGGTTTGAATCACGTAGTAATGTGGTACCACACAGTAACAGTCAATTAAACCTGGATTCGGTCCACATTTTATAGGATAACACCGGTTAGGTCTGGGATAGGTATGGGTTATGTCCGCATCTGGCTCATGATTTTGCTTTCTTCGCATACTTGTTGGCCAGATCCTGGGTTTTTTCGTGTTTGAATCACGTAGTAATGTGGTACCACACTGAAACAGTCAATTAAACCTGGTTTCGATCAATATTTTTGAGGATAACACCGGTTAGGTCTGGGTTAGGACTGGGTTATGCCCGCATCTGGCTCTTGATTCTGACTTTTCCGCATACTTGTTGGCCAGATCCTGGGTTTTTTCGGGTTTGAATCACGTAGTAATGTGGTACCACACTGAAACAGACAATTAAACCTGGTTTCGATCCACATTTTAGAGGATAACACCGGTTAGGTCTGGGTTAGATCTGGGTTATGCCCGCATCTCGCTCATGATTCTGCCTTCATCGGATTCTTGTTCGCCAGAACCTGGGTTTTTTCGGGTTTGAATCACGTAGTAATGTGGTACCACACAGTAACAGTCAATTAAACCTGGCTTCGATCCACATTTTATAGGATAACACCGGTTAGGTCTGGGATAGGTATGGGTTATGTCCGCATCTGGCTCATGATTTTGCTTTCTTCGCATACTTGTTGGCCAGATCCTGGGTTTTTTCGTGTTTGAATCACGTAGTAATGTGGTATCACACTGAAACAGTCAATTAAACCTGGTTTCGATCCACATTTTAGAGGATAACACCGGTTAGGTCTGGGTTAGGACTGGGTTATGCCCGCATCTGGCTCATGATTTTGCCTTCTTCGCATACTTGTTGGCCAGATCCTCGGTTTTTGGGGTTTGAATCACGTAGTAATGTGGTACCACTCTGAAACAGTCAGTTACACCTGGATTCGATCCACATTTTAGAGGATAACACCGGTTAGGTCTGGGTTAGATCTGGGTTATGCCCGCATCTCGCTCATGATTCTGCCTTCATCGCATTCTTGTTCGCCAGAACCTGGGTTTTTTCGGGTTTGAATCACGTAGTAATGTGGTACCACACTGTAACAGTCAATTAAACCTGGCTTCGATCCACATTTTAGAGGATAACACCGGTTAGGTCTGGGTTAGATCTGGGTTATGCCCGAATCTCGCACATGATTCTGCCATCATCGCATTCTTGTTCGCCAGAACCTGGGCTTTTTCGGGTTTGAATCACGTAGTAATGTGGTACCACACTGAAACAGTCAATTAAACCTGGTTTCGATCCACATTTTAGAGGATAACACCGGTTAGATCTGGGTTTGGTCTGGGTTATGCCCGCACCCCGCTCATGATTCTGCCTTCATCGCATTCTTGTTCGCCAGAACCTGGGTTTTTTCGGGTGTGAATCACGTAGTAATGTGGTATCACACTGAAACAGTCAATTAAACCTGGTTTCGATCCACATATTAGAAGATAACACCGGTTAGGTCTGGGTTAGGACTGGGTTATGCCCGCATCTGGCTCATGATTTTGCCTTCTTCGCATACTTGTTGGCCAGATCCTGGGTTTTTGGGGTTTGAATCACGTAGTAATGTGGTACCACACTGAAACAGACAATTAAACCTGGATTCGATCCACATTTTAGAGGATAACACCGGTTAGGTCTGGGTTAGATCTGGGTTATGCCCGCATCTCGCTCATGATTCTGCCTTCATCGCATTCTTGTTCGCCAGAACCTGGGTTTTTTCGGGTTTGAATCACGTAGTAATGTGGTACCACACAGTAACAGTCAACTAAACCTGGCTTCGATCCACATTTTAGAGGATAACACCGGTTAGGTCTGGGATAGGTATGGGTTATGTCCGCATCTGGCTCATGATTTTGCTTTCTTCGCATACTTGTTGGCCAGATCCTGGGTTTTTTCGTGTTTGAATCACGTAGTAATGCGGTGCCACACAGTAACAGTCAATGAAACCTGGATTCGATCCACATTTTAGAGGATAACACCGGTTAGGTCTGGGTTAGATCTGGGTTATGCCCGCATCTGGCTCTTGATTCTGACTTTTCCGCATACTTGTTGGCCAGATCCTGGGTTTTTTCGGGTTTGAATCACGTAGTAATGTGGTACCACACTGAAACAGACAATTAAACCTGGTTTCGATCCACATTTTAGAGGATAACACCGGTTAGGTCTGGGTTAGATCTGGGTTATGCCCGCATCTCGCTCATGATTCTGCCTTCATCGGATTCTTGTTCGCCAGAACCTGGGTTTTTTCGGGTTTGAATCACGTAGTAATGTGGTACCACACAGTAACAGTCAATTAAACCTGGCTTCGATCCACATTTTATAGGATAACACCGGTTAGGTCTGGGATAGGTATGGGTTATGTCCGCATCTGGCTCATGATTTTGCTTTCTTCGCATACTTGTTGGCCAGATCCTGGGTTTTTTCGTGTTTGAATCACGTAGTAATGTGGTATCACACTGAAACAGTCAATTAAACCTGGTTTCGATCCACATTTTAGAGGATAACACCGGTTAGGTCTGGGTTAGGACTGGGTTATGCCCGCATCTGGCTCATGATTTTGCCTTCTTCGCATACTTGTTGGCCAGATCCTCGGTTTTTGGGGTTTGAATCACGTAGTAATGTGGTACCACTCTGAAACAGTCAGTTACACCTGGATTCGATCCACATTTTAGAGGATAACACCGGTTAGGTCTGGGTTAGATCTGGGTTATGCCCGCATCTCGCTCATGATTCTGCCTTCATCGCATTCTTGTTCGCCAGAACCTGGGTTTTTTCGGGTTTGAATCACGTAGTAATGTGGTACCACACTGTAACAGTCAATTAAACCTGGCTTCGATCCACATTTTAGAGGATAACACCGGTTAGGTCTGGGTTAGATCTGGGTTATGCCCGAATCTCGCACATGATTCTGCCATCATCGCATTCTTGTTCGCCAGAACCTGGGCTTTTTCGGGTTTGAATCACGTAGTAATGTGGTACCACACTGAAACAGTCAATTAAACCTGGTTTCGATCCACATTTTAGAGGATAACACCGGTTAGATCTGGGTTAGGTCTGGGTTATGCCCGCACCCCGCTCATGATTCTGCCTTCATCGCATTCTTGTTCGCCAGAACCTGGGTTTTTTCGGGTTTGAATCACGTAGTAATGTGGTACCACACAGTAACAGTCAATTAAACCTGGATTCGGTCCACATTTTATAGGATAACACCGGTTAGGTCTGGGATAGGTATGGGTTATGTCCGCATCTGACTCATGATTTTGCTTTCTTCGCATACTTGTTGGCCAGATCCTGGGTTTTTTCGTGTTTGAATCACGTAGTAATGTGGTACCACACTGAAACAGTCTATTAAACCTGGTTTCGATCAATATTTTAGAGGATAACACCGGTTAGGTCTGGGTTATGCCCGCCTCTGGCTCTTGATTTTGACTTTTCCGCATATTTGTTAGCCAGATCCTTGGTTTTCCCTGGTTTGAATCACGTAGTAATGTGATACCGCACTGAAACAGTCAATTAAACCTGGTTTCGATCAATATTTTAGAGGATAACACCGGTTAGGTCTGGGTTAGGACTGGGTTATGCCCGCATCTGGCTCTTGATTTTGACTTTTCCGCATACTTGTTGGCCAGATCCTGGGTTTTTTCGGGTTTGTATCACGTAGTAATGTGGTACCACACTCAAACAGTCAATTAAACATGGTTTCTATCAATATTTTAGAGGATAACACCGGTTAGGTCTGGGATAGGTATGGGTTACGTCCGCATCAGGCTCTTGATTTTGACTTTTCCGCATACTTGTTGGCCAGATCCTTGGTTTTCCCTGGTTTGAATCTCGTAGTAACGTGATAACGCACTGAAACAGTCTATTAAACCTGGTTCCGATCAATATTTTAGAGGATAACACCCGTTAGGTCTGGGTTAGGACTGGGTTATGCCCGCATCTGGCTCATGATTTTGCCTTCTTCGTATACTTGTTGGCCAGATCCTTGGTTTTCCCTGGTTTGAATCACGTAGTAATGTGATACCGCACTGAAAGAGTCAATTAAACCTGGTTTCGATCCACATTTTATAGGATAACACCGGTTAGGTCTGGGTTAGGTCTGGGTTATGCCCGCATCTCGCTCATAATTCTGCCTTCATCGCATTCTTGTTCGGCAGAACCTGGGTTTTTTCGGGTTTGAATCACGTAGTAATGTGGTGCCACACAGTAACAGTCAATTAAACCTGGATTCGATCCACATATTATAGGATAACACCGGTTAGGTCTGGGATAGGTATGGGTTATGTCCGCATCTGGCTCATGATTTTGCTTTCTTCGCATACTTGTTGGCCAGATCCCTGGTTTTTTCGTGTTTGAATCACGTAGTAATGTGGTACCACACTGAAACAGTCAATTAAACCTGGTTTCGATCAATATTTTAGAGGATAACACCGGTTAGGTCTGGGCTAGATCTGGGTTATGCCCGCATCTCGCTCATGATTCTGCCTTCATCGCATTCTTATTCGCCAGAACCTGGGTTTTTTCGGGTTTGAATCACGTAGTAATGTGGTACCAAACAGTAACAGTCAATTAAACCTGGCTTCGATCCACATTTTATAGGATAACACCGGTTAGGTCTGGGATAGGTATGGGTTATGTCCGCATCTGGCTCATGATTTTGCTTTCTTCGCATACTTGTTGGCCAGATCCTGGGTTTTTTCGTGTTTGAATCACGTAGTAATGTGGTAGCACACTGAAACAGTCAATTAAACCTGGTTTCGATCAATATTTTAGAGGATAACACCGGTTAGGTCTGGGTTAGGACTGGGTTATGCCCGCATCTGGCTCACGATTCTGCCTTCATCGCATTCTTGTTCGCCAGAACCTGGGCTTTTTCGGGTTTGAATCACGTAGTAATGTGGTACCACTCTGAAACAGTCAATTACACCTGGATTCGATCCACATTTTAGAGGATAACACCGGTTAGGTCTGGGTTAGATCTGGGTTATGCCCGCATCTCGCTCATGATTCTGCCTTCATCGCATTCTTGTTCGCCAGAACCTGGGTTTTTTCGGGTTTGAATCACGTAGTAATGTGGTACCACACAGTAACAGTCAATTAAACCTGGCTTCGATCCACATTTTAGAGGATAACACCGGTTAGGTCTGCGTTAGATCTGGGTTATGCCCGCATCTCGCTCATGATTCTGCCTTCATCGCATTCTTGTTCGCCAGAACCTGGGCTTTTTCGGGTTTGAATCACGTAGTAATGTGGTACCACACTGAAACAGTCAATTAAACCTGGTTTCGATCCACATTTTAGAGGATAACACCGGTTAGATCTGGGTTAGGTCTGGGTTATGCCCGCACCCCGCTCATGATTCTGCCTTCATCGCATTCTTGTTCGCCAGAACCTGGGTTTTTTCGGGTTTGAATCACGTAGTAATGTGGTACCACACAGTAACAGTCAATTAAACCTGGATTCGGTCCACATTTTATAGGATAACACCGGTTAGGTCTGGGATAGGTATGGGTTATGCCCGCATCTCGCTCATGATTCTGCCTTAATCGCATTCTTGTTCGCCAGAACCTGGGCTTCTTCGGGTATGAATCACGTAGTGTTGTGGTACCACACTGAAACAGTCAATTAAACCTGGTTTCGATCCACATTTTAGAGGATAACACCGGTTAGATCTGGGTTAGGTCTGGGTTATGCCCGCATCTCGCTCATGATTTTGCTTTCTTCGCATACTTGTTGGCCAGATCCTGGGTTTTTTCGTGTTTGAATCACGTAGTAATGTGGTAGCACACTGAAACAGTCAATTAAACCTGGTTTCGATCAATATTTTAGAGGATAACACCGGTTAGGTCTCGGTTAGGACTGGGTTATGCCCGCATCTGGCTCATGATTCTGCCTTCATCGCATTCTTGTTCGCCAGAACCTGGGCTTTTTCGGGTTTGAATCACGTAGTAATGTGGTACCACTCTGAAACAGTCAATTACACCTGGATTCGATCCACATTTTAGAGGATAACACCGGTTAGGTCTGGGTTAGATCTGGGTTATGCCCGCATCTCGCTCATGATTCTGCCTTCATCGCATTCTTGTTCGCCAGAACCTGGGTTTTTTCGGGTTTGAATCACGTAGTAATGTGGTACCACACAGTAACAGTCAATTAAACCTGGCTTCGATCCACATTTTAGAGGATAACACCGGTTAGGTCTGCGTTAGATCTGGGTTATGCCCGCATCTCGCTCACGATTCTGCCTTCATCGCATTCATGTTCGCCAGAACCTGGGCTTCTTCGGGTTTGAATCACGTAGTAATGTGGTACCACACTGAAACAGTCAATTAAACCTGGTTTCGATCCACATTTTAGAGGATAACACCGGTTAGATCTGGGTTAGGTCTGGGTTATGCCCGCATCTCGCTCATGATTCTGCCTTCATCGCATTCTTGTTCGCCAGAACATGGGTTTTTTCGGGTTTGAATCACGTAGTAATGTGGTACCACACAGTAACAGTCAATTAAACCTGGATTCGGTCCACATTTTATAGGATAACACCGGTTAGGTCTGGGATAGGTATGGGTTATGTCCGCATCTGGCTCATGATTTTGCTTTCTTCGCATACTTGTTGGCCAGATCCTGGGTTTTTTCGTGTTTGAATCACGTAGTAATGTGGTACCACACTGAAACAGTCAATTAAACCTGGTTTCGATCAATATTTTTGAGGATAACACCGGTTAGGTCTGGGTTAGGACTGGGTTATGCCCGCATCTGGCTCTTGATTCTGACTTTTCCGCATACTTGTTGGCCAGATCCTGGGTTTTTTCGGGTTTGAATCACGTAGTAATGTGGTACCACTCAGAAACAGTCAATTACACCTGGATTCGATCCACATTTTAGAGGATAACACCGGTTAGGTCTGGGTTAGATCTGGGTTATGCCCGCATCTCGCTCATGATTCTGCCTTCATCGCATTCTTGTTCGCCAGAACCTGGGTTTTTTCGGGTTTGAATCACGTAGTAATGTGGTACCACACAGTAACAGTCAACTAAACCTGGCTTCGATCCACATTTTAGAGGATAACACCGGTTAGGTCTGGGATAGGTATGGGTTATGTCCGCATCTGGCTCATGATTTTGCTTTCTTCGCATACTTGTTGGCCAGATCCTGGGTTTTTTCGTGTTTGAATCACGTAGTAATGCGGTACCACACAGTAACAGTCAATGAAACCTGGATTCGATCCACATTTTAGAGGATAACACCGGTTAGGTCTGGGTTAGATCTGGGTAATGCCCGCATCTCGCTCATGATTCTGCCTTCATCGCATTCATGTTCGCCAGAACCTGGGCTTCTTCGGGTTTGAATCACGTAGTAATGTGGTACCACACTGAAACAGTCAGTTAAACCTGGTTTCGATCCACATTTTAGAGGATAACACCGGTTAGATCTGGGTTAGGTCTGGGTTATGCCCGCATCTCGCTCATGATTCTGCCTTCATCGCATTCTTGTTCGCCAGAACCTGGGTTTTTTCGGGTTTGAATCACGTAGTAATGTGGTACCACACAGTAACAGTCAATTAAACCTGGATTCGGTCCACATTTTATAGGATAACACCGGTTAGGTCTGGGATAGGTATGGGTTATGTCCGCATCTGGCTCATGATTTTGCTTTCTTCGCATACTTGTTGGCCAGATCCTGGGTTTTTTCGTGTTTGAATCACGTAGTAATGTGGTACCACACTGAAACAGCCTATTAAACCTGGTTTCGATCAATATTTTTGAGGATAACACCGGTTAGGTCTGGGTTAGGACTGGGTTATGCCCGCATCTGGCTCATGATTCTGCCTTCATCGCATTCTTGTTCGCCAGAACCTGGGTTTTTTCGGGTTTGAATCACGTAGTAATGTGGTACCACACAGTAACAGTCAACTAAACCTGGCTTCGATCCACATTTTAGAGGATAACACCGGTTAGGTCTGGGATAGGTATGGGTTATGTCCGCATCTGGCTCATGATTTTGCCTTCTTCGCATACTTGTTGGCCAGATCCTGGGTTTTTGGGGTTTGAATCACGTAGTAATGTGGTACCACTCTGAAACAGTCAATTACACCTGGATTCGATCCACATTTTAGAGGATAACACCGGTTAGGTCTGGGTTAGATCTGGGTTATGCCCGCATCTCGCTCATGATTCTGCCTTCATCGCATTCTTGTTCGCCAGAACCTGGGTTTTTTCGGGTTTGAATCACGTAGTAATGTGGTACCACACAGTAACAGTCAATTAAACCTGGCTTCGATCCACATTTTAGAGGATAACACCGGTTAGGTCTGGGTTAGATCTCGGTTATGCCCGAATCTCGCTCATGATTCTGCCTTCATCGCATTCTTGTTCGCCAGAACCTGGGCTTTTTCGGGTATGAATCACGTAGTAATGTGGTACCACACTGAAACAGTCAATTAAACCTGGTTTCGATCCACATTTTAGAGGATAACACCGGTTAGATCTGGGTTAGGTCTGGGTTATGCCCGCACCCCGCTCATGATTCTGCCTTCATCGCATTCTTGTTCGCCAGAACCTGGGTGTTTTCGGGTTTGAATCACGTAGTAATGTGGTACCACACAGTAACAGTCAATTAAACCTGGATTCGGTCCACATTTTAGATGATAACACCGGTTAGGTCTGGGTTAGGTCTGGGTTATGCCCGCATCTGGCTCATGATTTTGCTTTCTTCGCATACTTGTTGGCCAGATCCTGGGTTTTTTTCGGGTTTGAATCACGTAGTAATGTGGTACCACACTGAAACAGTCAATTACACCTGGATTCGATCCACATTTTAGAGGATAACACCGGTTTGGTCTGGGTTAGATCTGGGTTATGCCCGCATCTCGCTCATGATTCTGCCTTCATCGCATTCTTGTTCGCCAGAACCTGGGTTTTTTCGGGATTGATTCACGTAGTAATGTGGTACCACACAGTAACAGTCAATAAAACCTGGATTCGATCCACATTTTATAGGATAACACCGGTTAGGTCTGGGATAGGTATGGGTTACGTCCGCATCTGGCTCTTGATTTTGACTTTTCCGCATACTTGTTGGCCAGATCCTGGGTTTTTTCGGGTTTGTATCACGTAGTAATGTGGTACCACACTGAAACAGACAATTAAACCTGGTTTCGATCCACATTTTAGAGGATAACACCGGTTAGGTCTGGGTTATGCCCGCATCTGGCTCTTGATTTTGACTTTTCCGCATACTTGTTGGCCAGATCCTTGGTTTTCCCTGGTTTGAATCACGTAGTAATGTGATACCGCACTGAAATAGTCAACTAAACATGGTTTCTATCAATATTTTAGAGGATAACACCGGTTAGGTCTGGGATAGGTATGGGTTACGTCCGCATCTGGCTCTTGATTTTGACTTTTCCGCATACTTGTTGGCCAGATCCTTGGTTTTCCCTGGTTTGAATCACGTAGTAATGTGATAACGCACTGAAACAGTCTATTAAACCTGGTTTCGATCAATATTTTAGAGGATAACACCGGTTAGGTCTGGGTTAGGACTGGGTTATGCCCGCATCTGGCTCATGATTTTGCCTTCTTCGTATACTTGTTGGCCAGATCCTTGGTTTTCCCTGGTTTGAATCACGTTGTAATGTGGTACCACACTGAAACAGTCAATTAAACTTGGTTTCGATCCACATTTTATAGGATAACACCGGTTAGGTCTGGGTTAGGACTGGGTTATGCCCGCATCTGGCTCATGATTTTGCCTTCTTCGTATACTTGTTGGCCAGATCCTTGGTTTTCCCTGGTTTGAATCACGTAGTAATGTGGTACCACACTGAAACAGTCAATTAAACCTGGTTTCGATCAATATTTTAGAGGATAACACCGGTTAGATCTGGGTTAGGTCTGGGTTATGCCGACATCTCGCTCATGGTTCTGCCTTCATCGCATTCTTGTTCGCCAGAACCTGGGTTTTTTCGGGTTTGAATCACGTAGTAATGTGGTACCACACAGTAACAGTCAATTAAACCTGGATTCGATCCACATATTATAGGATAACACCGGTTAGGTCTGGGTTAGGACTGGGTTATGCCAGCATCTGGCTCTTGATTTTGTCTTTTCCGCATACTTGTTGGCCAGATCCTGGGTTTTTTCGGGTTTGAATCACGTAGTAATGTGGTACCACACTGAAACAGACAATTAAACCTGGTTTCGATCCACATTTTAGAGGATAACACCGGTTAGGTCTGGGTTAGGACTGGGTTATGCCCGCATCTCGCTCATGATTCTGCCTTCATCGCATTCTTGTTCGCCAGAACCTGGGTTTTTTCGGGTTTGAATCACGTAGTAATGTGGTACCACACAGTAACAGTCAATGAAACCTGGATTCGATCCACATTTTAGGGGATAACACCGGTTAGGTCTGGGTTAGATCTGGGTTATGCCCGCATCTCGCTCATGATTCTGCCTTCATCGCATTCTTGTTCGCCAGAACCTGGGCTTCTTCGGGTTTGAATCACGTAGTAATGTGGTACCACACTGAAACAGTCAATTAAACCTGGTTTCGATCCACATTTTAGAGGATAACACCGGTTAGATCTGGGTTAGGTCTGGGTTATGCCCGCATCTCGCTCATGATTCTGCCTTCATCGCATTCTTGTTCGCCAGAACCTGGGTTTTTTCGGGTTTGAATCACGTAGTAATGTGGTACCACACAGTAACAGTCAATTAAACCTGGATTCGATCCACATATTATAGGATAACACCGGTTAGGTCTGGGATAGGTATGGGTCATGTCCGCATCTCGCTCATGATATTGCTTTCTTCGCATACCTGTTGGCCAGATCCTGGGTTTTCTCGGGTTTGAATCACGTAGTAATGTGATACCACACTGAAACAGTCAATTAAACCTGGTTTCGATCCACATTTTAGAGGATAACACCGGTTAGGTCTGGGTTAGATCTGGGTTATGCCCGCATCTCGCTCATGATTCTGCCTTCATCGCATTCTTGTTCGCCAGAACCTGGGTTTTTTCGGGTTTGAATCACGTAGTAATGTGGTACCACACAGTAACAGTCAATGAAACCTGGATTCGATCCACATTCTAGAGGATAACACCGGTTAGGTCTGGGTTAGATCTGGGTTATGCCCGCATCTCGCTCATGATTCTGCCTTCATCGCATACTTGTTCGCCAGAACCTGGGCTTCTTCGGGTTTGAATCACGTAGTAATGTGTTACCACACTGAAACAGTCAATTAAACCTGGTTTCGATCCACATTTTAGAGGATAACACCGGATAGATCTGGGTTAGGTCTGGGTTATGCCCGCATCTCGCTCATGATTCTGCCTACATCGCATTCTTGTTCGCCAGAACCTGGGTTTTTTCGGGTTTGAATCACCTAGTAATGTAGTACCACACTGAAACAGTCAATTAAACCTGGATTCGGTCCACATTTTATAGGATTACACCGGTTAGGTCTGGGTTAGGACTGGGTTATGCCCGCACATCGCTCATGATTCTGCCTTCATCGCATTCTTGTTCGCCAGAACCTGGGTTTTTTCGGGTTTGAATCACGTAGTAATGTGGTACCACATTGAAACTGTCAATTAAACCTGGTTTCGATCCACATTTTAGAGGATAACACCGGTTAGGTCTGGGTTAGGACTGGGTTATGCCCGCATCTCGCTCATGATTCTGCCTTCATCGCATTCTTGTTCGGCAGAACCTGGGTTTTTTCGGGTTTGAATCACGTAGTAATGTGGTACCACACAGTAACAGTCAATTAAACCTGGATTCGATCCACATATTATAGGATAACACTGGTTAGGTCTGGGATAGGTATGGGTCATGTCCGCATC
Source organism: Colletes latitarsis (assembly GCF_051014445.1). NCBI lineage: Eukaryota > Metazoa > Arthropoda > Insecta > Hymenoptera > Colletidae > Colletes > Colletes latitarsis. Next base: position 10,621,938 of record NC_135147.1, read on the forward strand.
TGGCTCATGATATTGCTTTCTTCGCATACCTGTTGGCCAGATCCTGGGTTTTTTCGGGTTTGAATCACGTAGTAATGTGTTACCACACTGAAACAGTCAATTAAACCTGGTTTCGATCCACATTTTAGAGGATAACACCGGATAGGTCTGGGTTAGATCTGGGTTATGCCCGCATCTCGCTCATGATTCTGCCTTCATCGCATTCTTGTTCGCCAGAACCTGGGTTTTTTCGGGTTTGAATCACGTAGTAATGTGGTACCACACAGTAACAGTCAATGAAACCTGGATTCGATCCACATTTTAGAGGATAACACCGGTTAGGTCTGGGTTAGATCTGGGTTATGCCCGCATCTCGCTCATGATTCTGCCTTCATCGCATTCTTGTTCGCCAGAACCTGGGTTTTCTCGGGTTTTGAATCACGTAGTAATGTGGTACCACACACTAACAGTCAATGAAACCTGGATTCGATCCACATTTTAGAGGATAACACCGGTTAGGTCTGGGTTAGATCTGGGTTATGCCCGCATCTCGCTCATGATTCTGCCTTCATCGCATTCTTGTTCGCCAGAACGTGGGCTTCTTCGGGTTTGAATCACGTAGTAATGTGGTACCACACTGAAACAGTCAATTAAACCTGGTTTCGATCCACATTTTAGAGGATAACACCGGTTAGATCTGGGATAGGTCTGGGTTATGCCCGCATCTCGCTCATGATTCTGCCTTCATCGCATTCTTGTTCGCCAGAACCTGGGTTTTTTCGGGTTTGAATCACGTAGTAATATGGTACCACACAGTAACAGTCAATTAAACCTGGATTCGGTCCACATTTTATAGCATAACACCGGTTAGGTCTGGGATAGGTATGGGTTATGTCCGCATCTGGCTCATGATTTTGCTTTCTTCGCATACTTGTTGGCCAGATCCTGGGTTTTTTCGTGTTTGAATCACGTAGTAATGTGGTACCACACTGAAACAGTCAATTAAACCTGGTTTCAATCAATATTTTAGAGGATAACACCGGCTAGGTCTGGGTTAGGACTGGGTTATGCCCGCATCTGGCTCTTGATTCTGACTTTTCCGCATACTTGTTGGGCAGATCCTGGGTTTTTTCGGGTTTGAGTCACGTAGTAATGTGGTACCACACTGAAACAGACAATTAAACCTGGTTTCGATCCACATTTTAGAGGATAACACCGGTTAGGTCTGGGATAGGTATGGGTCATGTCCGCATCTGGCTCATGATATTGCTTTCTTCGCATACCTGTTGGCCAGATCCTGGGTTTTTTCGGGTTTGAATCACGTAGTAATGTGTTACCACACTGAAACAGTCAATTAAACCTGGTTTCGATCCACATTTTAGAGGATAACACCGGTTAGGTCTGGGTTAGATCTGGGTTATGCCCGCATCTCGCTCATGATTCTGCCTTCATCGCATTCTTGTTCGCCAGAACCTGGGTTTTTTCGGGTTTGAATCACTTAGTAATGTGGTACCACACAGTAACAGTCAATTAAACCTGGATTCGATCCACATTTTAGAGGATAACACCGGTTAGGTCTGGGTTAGATCTGGGTTATGCCCGCATCTCGCTCATGATTCTGCCTTCATCGCATTCTTGTTCGCCAGAACCTGGGTTTTTTCGGGTTTGAATCACGTAGTAATGTGTTACCACACTGAAACAGTCAATTAAACCTGGTTTCGATCCACATTTTAGAGGATAACACCGGTTAGGTCTGGGTTAGATCTGGGTTATGCCCGCATCTCGCTCATGATTCTGCCTTCATCGCATTCTTGTTCGCCAGAACCTTGGTTTTTTCTGGTTTGAATCACGTAGTAATGTGGTACCTCACAGTAACAGTCAATTAAACCTGGATTCGATCCACATTTTAGAGGATAACACCGGTTAGGTCTGGGTTAGATCTGGGTTATGCCCGCATCTCGCTCATGATTCTGCCTTCATCGCATTCTTGTTCGCCAGAACCTGGGCTTTTTCGGGTTTGAATCACGTAGTAATGTGGTACCACACTGAAACAGTCAATTAAACCTGGTTTCGATCCACATTTTAGAGGATAACACCGGTTAGATCTGGGTTAGGTCTGGGTTATGCCCGCATCCCGCTCATGATTCTGCCTTCATCGCATTCTTGTTCGCCAGAACCTGGGTTTTTTCGGGTTTGAATCACGTAGTAATGTGGTACCACACAGTAACAGTCAATTAAGCCTGGATTCGGTCCACATTTTATAGGATAACACCGGTTAGGTCTGGGATAGGTATGGGTTATGTCCGCATCTGGCTCATGATTTTGCTTTCTTCGCATACTTGTTGGCCAGATCCTGGGTTTTTTCGTGTTTGAATCACGTAGTAATGTGGTACCACACTGAAACAGTCTATTAAACCTGGTTTCGATCAATATTTTAGAGGATAACACCGGTTAAGTCTGGGTTAGGACTGGGTTATGCCCGCAACTGGCTCTTGATTTTGATTTTTCCGCATACTTGTTGGCCAGATCCTGGGTTTTTTCGGGTTCGTATCACGTAGTAATGTGGTACCACACTGAAACAGTCAATTAAACATGGTTTCTATCAATATTTTAGAGGATAACACCGGTTAGGTCTGGGATAGGTATGGGTTACGTCCGCATCTGGCTCTTGATTTTGACTTTTCCGCATACTTGTTGGCCAGATCCTTGGTTTTCCCTGGTTTGAATCACGTAGTAATGTGATAACGCACTGAAACAGTCTATTAAACCTGGTTTCGATCAATATTTTAGAGGATAACACCGGTTAGGTCTGGGTTAGGACTGGGATATGCCCGCATCTGGCTCATGATTTTGCCTTCTTCATATACTTCTTGGCCAGATCCTTGGTTTTCCCTGGTTTGAATCACGTAGTAATGTGATACCGCACTGAAACAGTCAATTAAACCTGGTTTCGATCCACATTTTATAGGCTAACACCGGTTAGGTCTGGGTTAGGTCTGGGTTATGTCCGCATCTGGCTCATGATTTTGCTTTCTTCGCATACTTGTTGGCCAGATCCTGGGTTTTTTCGGGTTTGAATCACGTAGTAATGTGGTACCACACTGAAACAGTCAATTACACCTGGATTCGATCCACATTTTAGAGGATAACACCGGTTAGGTCTGGGTTAGATCTGGGTTATGCCCGCATCTCGCTCATGATTCTGCCTTCATCGCATTCTTGTTCGCCAGAACTTGGGTTTTTTCGGGTTTGAATCACGTAGTAATGTGGTACCACACAGTAACAGTCAATAAAACCTGGATTCGATCCACATTTTATAGGATAACACCGGTTAGGTCTGGGATAGGTATGGGTTATGTCCGCATCTGGCTCATGATTTTGCTTTCTTCGCATACTTGTTGGCCAGATCCTGGGTTTTTTCGTGTTTGAATCACGTAGTAATGTGGTACCCCACTGAAACAGTCTATTAAACCTGGTTTCGATCAATATTTTAGAGGATAACACCGGTTAGGTCTGGGTTAGGACTGGGTTATGCCCGCATCTGGCTCTTGATTTTGACTTTTCCGCATACTTGTTGGCCAGATCCTGGGTTTTTTCGGGTTTGTATCACGTAGTAATGTGGTACCACACTGAAACAGACAATTAAACCTGGTTTCGATCCACATTTTAGAGGATAACACCGGTTAGGTCTGGGTTAGGACTGGGTTATGCCCGCATCTCGCTCATGATTCTGCCTTCATCGCATTCTTGTTCGCCAGAACCTGGGTTTTTTCGGGTTTGAATCACGTAGTAATGTGGTACCACACAGTAACAGTCAATGAAACCTGGATTCGATCCACATTTTAGAGGATAACACCGGTTAGGTCTGGGTTAGATCTGGGTTATGCCCGCATCTCGCTCATGATTCTGCCTTCATCGCATTCTTGTTCGCCAGAACCTGGGTTTTCTCGGGTTTGAATCACGTAGTAATGTGGTACCACACACTAACAGTCAATGAAACCTGGATTCGATCCACATTTTAGAGGATAACACCGGTTAGGTCTGGGTTAGATCTGGGTTATGCCCGCATCTCGCTCATGATTCTGCCTTCATCGCATTCTTGTTCGCCAGAACCTGGGCTTCTTCGGGTTTGAATCACGTAGTAATGTGGTACCACACTGAAACAGTCAATTAAACCTGGTTTCGATCCACATTTTAGAGGATAACACCGGTTAGATCTGGGATAGGTCTGGGTTATGCCCGCATCTCGCTCATGATTCTGCCTTCATCGCATTCCTGTTCGCCAGAACCTGGGTTTTTTCGGGTTTGAATCACGTAGTAATATGGTACCACACAGTAACAGTCAATTAAACCTGGATTCGGTCCACATTTTATAGGATAACACCGGTTAGGTCTGGGATAGGTATGGGTTATGTCAGCATCTGGCTCATGATTTTGCTTTCTTCGCATACTTGTTGGCCAGATCCTGGGTTTTTTCGTGTTTGAATCACGTAGTAATGTGGTACCACACTGAAACAGTCAATTAAACCTGGTTTCGATCAATATTTTAGAGGATAACACCGGTTAGGTCTGGGTTAGGACTGGGTTATGCCCGCATCTGGCTCTTGATTCTGACTTTTCCGCATACTTGTTGGCCAGATCCTGGGTTTTTTCGGGTTTGAATCACGTAGTAATGTGGTAACACAGTGAAACAGACAATTAAACCTGGTTTCGATCCACATTTTAGAGGATAACACCGGTTAGGTCTGGGTTAGGACTGGGTTATGCCCGCATCTCGCTCATGATTCTGCCTTCATCGCATTCTTGTTCGGCAGAACCTGGGTTTTTTCGGGTTTGAATCACGTAGTAATGTGGTACCACACAGTAACAGTCAATTGAACCTGGATTCGATCCACATATTATAGGATAACACCGGTTAGGTCTGGGATAGGTATGGGTCATGTCCGCATCTGGCTCATGATATTGCTTTCTTCGCATACCTGTTGGCCAGATCCTTGGTTTTCCCTGGTTTGAATCACGTAGTAATGTGATACCGCACTGAAACAGTCAATTAAACCTGGTTTCGATCCACATTTTATAGGCTAACACCGGTTAGGTCTGGGTTAGGTCTGGGTTATGCCCGCATCTCGCTCATAATTCTGCCTTCATCGCATTCTTGTTCGGCAGAACCTGGGTTTTTTCGGGTTTGAATCACGTAGTAATGTGGTGCCACACAGTAACAGTCAATGAAACCTGGATTCGATCCACATATTATAGGATAACACCGGTTAGGTCTGGGATAGGTATGGGTTATGTCCGCATCTGGCTCATGATTTTGCTTTCTTCGCATACTTGTTGGCCAGATCCCGGGTTTTTTCGTGTTTGAATCACGTAGTAATGTGGTACCACACTGAAACAGTCAATTAAACCTGGTTTCGATCAATATTTTAGAGGATAACACCGGTTAGGTCTGGGTTAGGACTGGGTTATGCCCGCATCTGGCTCTTGATTTTGACTTTTCCGCATACTTGCTGGCCAGATCCTGGGTTTTTCCGGGTTTGAATCACGTAGTAATGTGGTACCACACAGCAACAGTCAATAAAACCTGGATTCGGTCCACATTTTATAGGATAACACCGGTTAGGTCTGGGATAGGTATGGGTTATGTCCGCATCTGGCTCATGATTTTGCTTTCTTCGCATACTCGTTGGCCAGATCCTGGGTTTTTTCGGGTTTGAATCACGTAGTAATGTGGTACCACACTGAAACAGTCAGTTACACCTGGATTCGATCCACATTTTAGAGGATAACACCGGTTAGGTCTGGGTTAGATCTGGGTTATGCCCGCATCTCGCTCATGATTCTGCCTTCATCGCATTCTTGTTCGCCAGAACCTGGGTTTTTTCGGGTTTGAATCACGTAGTAATGTGGTACCACACAGTAACAGTCAATAAAACCTGGATTCGATCCACATTTTGTAGGATAACACCGGTTAGGTCTGGGATAGGTATGGGTTATGTCCGCATCTGGCTCATGATTTTGCTTTCTTCGCATACTTGTTGGCCAGATCCTGGGTTTTTTCGTGTTTGAATCACGTAGTAATGTGGTACCACACTGAAACAGTCTATTAAACCTGGTTTCGATCAATATTTTAGAGGATAACACCGGTTAGGTCTGGGTTAGGACTGGGTTATGCCCGCATCTGGCTCTTGATTTTGACTTTTCCGCATACTTGTTGGCCAGATCCTGGGTTTTTTCGGGTTTGTATCACGTAGTAATGTGGTACCACACTGAAACAGACAATTAAACCTGGTTTCGATCCACATTTTAGAGGATAACACCGGTTAGGTCTGGGTTAGGACTGGGTTATGCCCGCATCTCGCTCATGATTCTGCCTTCATCGCATTCTTGTTCGCCAGAACCTGGGTTTTTTCGGGTTTGAATCACGTAGTAATGTGGTACCACACACTAACAGTCAATGAAACCTGGATTCGATCCACATTTTAGAGGATAACACCGGTTAGATCTGGGTTAGATCTGGGTTATGCCCGCATCTCGCTCATGATTCTGCCTTCATCGCATTCTTGTTCGCCAGAACCTGGGCTTCTTCGGGTTTGAATCACGTAGTAATGTGGTACCACACTGAAACAGTCAATTAAACCTGGTTTCGATCCACATTTTAGAGGATAACACCGGTTAGATCTGGGTTAGGTCTGGGTTATGCCCGCATCTCGCTCATGATTCTGCCTTCATCGCATTCTTGTTCGCCAGAACCTGGGTTTTTTCGGGTTTGAATCACGTAGTAATGTGGTACCACACAGTAACAGTCAATTAAACCTGGATTCGGTCCACATTTTATAGGATAACACCGGTTAGGTCTGGGATAGGTATGGGTTATGTCCGCATCTGGCTCATGATTTTGCTTTCTTCGCATACTTGTTGGCCAGATCCTGGGTATTTTCGTGTTTGAATCACGTAGTAATGTGGTACCACACTGAAACAGTCAATTAAACCTGGTTTCGATCAATATTTTAGAGGATAACACCGGTTAGGTCTGGGTTAGGACTGGGTTATGCCCGCATCTGGCTCTTGATTTTGACTTTTCCGCATACATGTTGGCCAGATCCTGGGTTTTTTCGGGTTTGAATCACGTAGTAATGTGGTTCCACACTGAAACAGACAATTAAACCTGGTTTCGATCCACATTTTAGAGGATAACACCGGTTAGGTCTGGGTTAGGACTGGGTTATGCCCGCATCTGGCTCATGATTTTGCCTTCTTCGCATACTTGTTGGCCAGATCCTGGGTTTTTGGGGTTTGAGTCACGTAGTAATGTGGTACCACACAGTAACAGTCAATAAAACCTGGATTCGATCCACATTTTATAGGATAACACCGGTTAGGTCTGGGTTAGGACTGGGTTATGCCCGCATCTGGCTCTTGATTTTTACTTTTCCGCATACTTGTTGGCCAGATCCTGGGTTTTTTCGGGTTTGAATCACGTAGTAATGTGGTACCACACTGAAACAGACAATTAAACCTGGTTTCGATCCACATTTTAGAGGATAACACCGGTTAGGTCTGGGTTAGGACTGGGTTATGCCCGCATCTCGCTCATGATTCTGCCTTCATCGCATTCTTGTTCGCCAGAACCTGGGTTTTTTCGGGTTTGAATCACGTAGTAATGTGGTATCACACTGAAACAGTCAATTAAACCTGGTTTCGATCCACATTTTAGAGGATAACACCGGTTAGATCTGGGTTAGGTCTGGGTTATGCCTGCATCCCGCTCATGATTCTGCATTCATCGCATTCTTGTTCGCCAGAACCTGGGTTTTTTCGTGTTTGAATCACGTAGTAATGTGGTACCACACAGTAACAGTCAATTAAACCTGGATTCGGTCCACATTTTATAGGATAACACCGGTTAGGTCTGGGATAGGTATGGGTTATGTCCGCATCTGGCTCATGATTTTGCTTTCTTCGCATACTTGTTGGCCAGATCCTGGGTTTTTTCGTGTTTGAATCACGTAGTAATGTGGTACCACACTGAAAGAGTCTATTAAACCTGGTTTCGATCAATATTTTAGAGGATAACACCGGTTAGGTCTGGGTTAGGACTGGGTTATGCCCGCATCTGGCTCTTGATTTTGTCTTTTCCGCATACTTGTTGGCCAGATCCTGGGTTTTTTCGGGTTTGTATCACGTAGTAATGTGGTACCACACTGAAACAGACAATTAAACCTGGTTTCGACCCACATTTTAGAGGATAACACCGGTTAGGTCTGGGTTATGCCCGCATCTGGCTCTTGATTTTGACTTTTCCGCATACTTGTTGGCCAGATCCTTGGTTTTCCCTGGTTTGAATCACGTAGTAATGTGATAACGCACTGAAACAGTCTATTAAACCTGGTTTCGATCCACATTTTATAGGATAACACCGGTTAGGTCTGGGATAGGTATGGGTTACGTCCGCATCTGGCTCTTGATTTTGACTTTTCCGCATACTTGTTGGCCAGATCCTTGGTATTCCCTGGTTTGAATCACGTAGTAATGTGATAACGCACTGAAACAGTCTATTAAACCTGGTTTCGATCAATATTTTAGAGGATAACACCGGTTAGGTCTGGGTTAGGACTGGGTTATGCCCGCATCTGGCTCATGATTTTGCCTTCTTCGTATACTTGTTGGCCAGATCCTTGGTTTTCCCTGGTTTGAATCACGTAGTAATGTGATACCGCACTGAAACAGTCAATTAAACCTGGTTTCGATCCACATTTTATAGGATAACACCGGTTAGGTCTGGGTTAGGTCTGGGTTATGCCCGCATCTCGCTCATAATTCTGCCTTCATCGCATTCTTGTTCGGCAGAACCTGGGTTTTTTCGGGTTTGAATCACGTAGTAATGTGGTGCCACACAGTAACAGTCAATTAAACCTGGATTCGATCCACATATTATAGGATAACACCGGTTAGGTCTGGGATAGGTATGGGTTATGCCCGCATCTGGCTCATGATTTTGCTTTGTTCGCATACTTGTTGGCCAGATCCCGGGTTTTTTCGTGTTTGAATCACGTAGTAATGTGGTACCACACTGAAACAGTCAATTAAACCTGGTTTCGATCAATATTTTAGAGGATAACACCGGTTAGGTCTGGGTTAGGACTGGGTTATGCCCGCATCTGGCTCTTGATTTTGTCTTTTCCGCATACTTGTTGGCCAGATCCTGGGTTTTTTCGGGTTTGAATCACGTAGTAATGTGGCACCACACTGAAACAGACAATTAAACCTGGTTTCGATCCACATTTTAGAGGATAACACCGGTTAGGTCTGGGTTAGGACTGGGTTATGCCCGCATCTCGCTCATGATTCTGCCATCATCGCATTCTTGTTCGCCAGAACCTGGGTTTTTTCGGGTTTGAATCACGTAGTAATGTGGTACCTCACTGAAACAGTCAATTAAACCTGGTTTCGATCCACATTTTAGAGGATAACACCGGTTAGGTCTGTGTTAGGACTGGGTTATGCCCGCATCTGGCTCATGATTTTGCCATCTTCGCATACTTGTTGGCCAGATCCTGTTGGTTTTTAGGGTTTGAATCACGTAGTAATGTGGTAACACACAGTAACAGTCAATAAAACCTGGATTCGATCCACATTTTATAGGATAACACCGGTTAGGTCTGGGATAGGTATGGGTTATGTCCGCATCTGGCTCATGATTTTGCTTTCTTCGCATACTTGTTGGCCAGATCCTGGGTTTTTTCGTGTTTGAATCACGTAGTAATGTGGTACCACACTGAAACAGTTAATTAAACCTGGTTCCGATCCACATTTTAGGGGATAACACCGGTTAGGTCTGGGTTAGATCTGGGTTATGCCCGCATCTCGCTCATGATTCTGCCTTCATCGCATTCTTTTTCGCCAGATCCTCGGTTTTCCCTGGTTTGAATCACGTAGTAATGTGATACCGCACTGAAACAGTCAATTAAACCTGGTTTCGATCAATATTTTAGAGGATAACACCGGTTAGGTCTGGGTTAGGACTGGGTTATGCCCGCATCTGGCTCATGATTTTGCCTTCTTCGCATACTTGTTGGCCAGATCCTGGGTTTTTTTGGGTTTGAATCACGTAGTAATGTGGTACCACACTGAAACAGACAATTAAACCTGGTTTCGATCCACATTTTAGAGGATAACACCGGTTAGGTCTGTGTTAGGACTGGGTTATGCCCGCACAACGCTCATGATTCTGCCTTCATCGCATTCTTGTTCGCCAGAACCTGGGTTTTTTCGGGTTTGAATCACGTAGTAATGTGGTACCACATTAAAACAGTCAATTAAACCTGGAATCGATCCACATTTTATAGGATAACACCGGTTAGGTCTGGGATAGGTATGGCTTTTGTCCGCATCTCGCTCATGATTCTGCCTTCATCGCATTCTTGTTCGCCAGAACCTGGGTTTTTTCGGGTTTGAATCACGTAGTAATGTGGTATCACACTGAAACAGTCAATTAAACCTGGTTTCGATCCACATTTTAGAGGATAACACCGGTTAGATCTGGGTTAGGTCTGGGTTATGCCTGCATCCCGCTCATGATTCTGCATTCATCGCATTCTTGTTCGCCAGTACCTGGGTTTTTTCGTGTTTGAATCACGTAGTAATGTGGTACCACACAGTAACAGTCAATTAAACCTGGATTCGGTCCGCATTTTATAGGATAACACCGGTTAGGTCTGGGATAGGTATGGGTTATGCCCGCATCTGGCTCATGATTTTGCTTTCTTCGCATACTTGTTGGCCAGATCCTGGGTTTTTTCGTGTTTGAATCACGTAGTAATGTGGTACCGCACTGAAACAGTCAATTAAACCTGGTTTCGATCAATATTTTAGAGGATAACACCGGTTAGGTCTGGGTTAGGACTGGGTTATGCCCGCATCTGGCTCATGATTTTGCCTTCTTCGCATACTTGTTGGCCAGATCCTGGGTTTTTTTGGGTTTGAATCACGTAGTAATGTGGTACCACACTGAAACAGACAATTAAACCTGGTTTCGATCCACATTTTAGAGGTTAACACCGGTTAGGTCTGTGTTAGGACTGGGTTATGCCCGCACAACGCTCATGATTCTGCCTTCATCGCATTCTTGTTCGCCAGAACCTGGGTTTTTTCGGGTTTGAATCACGTAGTAATGTGGTACCACATTGAAACAGGCAATTAAACCTGGAATCGATCCACATTTTATAGGATAACACCGGTTAGGTCTGGGATAGGTATGGGTTTTGTCCGCATCTGGCTCTTGATTTTGACTTTTCCGCATACTTGTTGGCCAGATCCTTGGTTTTCCCTGGTTTGAATCAGGTAGTAATGTGATACCGCACTGAAACAGTCAATTAAACATGGTTTCTATCAATATTTTAGAGGATAACACCGGTTAGGTCTGGGATAGGTATGGGTTACGTCCGCATCTGGCTCTTGATTTTGACTTTTCCGCATACTTGTTGGCCAGATCCTTGGTTTTCCCTGGTTTGAATCACGTAGTAATGTGATAACGCACTGAAACAGTCTATTAAACCTGGTTTCGATCAATATTTTAGAGGATAACACCGGTTAGGTCTGGGTTAGGACTGGGTTATGCCCGCATCTGGCTCATGATTTTGCCTTCTTCGTATACTTGTTGGCCAGATCCTTGGTTTTCCCTGGTTTGAATCACGTAGTAATGTGATACCGCACTGAAACAGTCAATTAAACCTGGTTTCGATCCACATTTTATAGGATAACACCGGTTAGGTCTGGGTTAGGTCTGGGTTATGCCCGCATCTCGCTCATAATTCTGCCTTCATCGCATTCTTGTTCGGCAGAACCTGGGTTTTTTCGGGTTTGAATCACGTAGTAATGTGGTGCCACACAGTAACAGTCAATTAAACCTGGATTCGATCCACATATTATAGGATAACACCGGTTAGGTCTGGGATAGGTATGGGTTATGCCCGCATCTGGCTCTTGATTTTGCTTTCTTCGCATACTTGTTGGCCAGATCCCGGGTTTTTTCGTGTTTGAATCACGTAGTAATGTGGTACCACACTGAAACAGTCAATTAAACTTGGTTTTGATCAATATTTAAGAGGATAACACCGGTTAGGTCTGGGTTAGGACTGGGTTATGCCCGCATCTGGCTCTTGATTTTGTCTTTTCCGCATACTTGTTGGCAAGATCCTGGGTTTTTTCGGGTTTGAATCACGTAGTAATGTGGTACCACACTGAAACAGACAATTAAACCTGGTTTCGATCCACATTTTAGAGGATAACACCGGTTAGGTCTGGGTTAGGACTGGGTTATGCCCGCATCTGGCTCATGATTTTGCCATCTTCGCATACTTGTTGGCCAGATCCTGTTGGTTTTTGGGGTTTGAATCACGTAGTAATGTGGTAACACACAGTAACAGTCAATAAAACCTGGATTCGATCCACATATTATAGGATAACACCGGTTAGGTCTGGGATAGGTATGGGTTTTGTCCGCATCTGGCTCTTGATTTTGACTTTTCCGCATACTTGTTGGCCAGATCCTTGGTTTTCCCTGGTTTGAATCAGGTAGTAATGTGGTACCACACTGAAACAGTTAATTAAACCTGGTTCCGATCCACATTTTAGGGGATAACACCGGTTAGGTCTGGGTTAGATCTGGGTTATGCCCGCATCTCGCTCATGATTCTGCCTTCATCGCATTCTTTTTCGCCAGATCCTTGGTTTTCCCTGGTTTGAATCACGTAGTAATGTGATACCGCACTGAAACAGTCAATTAAACCTGGTTTCGATCAATATTTTACAGGATAACACCGGTTAGGTCTGGGTTAGGACTGGGTTATGCCCGCATCTGGCTCATGATTTTGCCTTCTTCGCATACTTGTTGGCCAGATCCTGGGTTTTTTCGGGTTTGAATCACGTAGTAATGTGGTACCACACTGAAACAGACAATTAAACCTGGTTTCGATCCATATTTTAGAGGATAACACCGGTCAGGTCTGGGTTAGGTCTGGGTTATGCCCGCATCTGGCACATGATTTTGCCTTCTTCGCATGCTTGTTGGCCAGATCCTTGGTTTTTTTCTGGTTTGAATCACGTAGTAATGTGGTACCACACTGAAACAGACAATTAAACGAGGTTTCGATCAATATTTTAGAGGATAACACCGGTTAGGTCTGGGTTATGCCCGCATCTGGCTCTTGATTTTGACTTTTCCGCTTACTTGTTGGCCAGATCCTCGGTTTTCCCTGGTTTGAATCACGTAGTAATGTGATACCGCACTGAAACAGTCAATTAAACCTGGTTTCGATCAATATTTTAGAGGATAACACCGGTTAGGTCTGGGTTAGGACTGGGTTATGCCCGCATCTGGCTCATGATTTTGCCTTCTTCGCATACTTGTTGGCCAGATCCTGGGTTTTTTTGGGTTTGAATCACGTAGTAATGTGGTACCACACTGAAACAGACAATTAAACCTGGTTTCGATCAATATTTTAGAGGATAACACCGGTTAGGTCTGGGTTAGGACTGGGTTATGCCCGCATCTGGCTCATGATTTTGCCTTCTTCGCATACTTGTTGGCCAGATCCTGGGTTTTTGGGGTTTGAATCACGTAGTAATGTGGTACCACACAGTAACAGTCAATAAAACCTGGATTCGATCCACATTTTATAGGATAACACCGGTTAGGTCTGGGTTAGGACTGGGTTATGCCCGCATCTGGCTCTTGATTTTTACTTTTCCGCATACTTGTTGGCCAGATCCTGGGTTTTTTCGGGTTTGAATCACGTAGTAATGTGGTACCACACTGAAACAGACAATTAAACCTGGTTTCGATCCACATTTTAGAGGATAACACCGGTTAGGTCGGGGTTAGGACTGGGTTATGCCCGCATCTCGCTCATGATTCTGCCTTCATCGCATTCTTGTTCGCCAGAACCTGGGTTTTTTCGGGTTTGAATCACGTAGTAATGTGGTATCACACTGAAACAGTCAATTAAACCTGGTTTCGATCCACATTTTAGAGGATAACACCGGTTAGATCTGGGTTAGGTCTGGGTTATGCCTGCATCCCGCTCATGATTCTGCATTCATCGCATTCTTGTTCGCCAGAACCTGGGTTTTTTCGTGTTTGAATCACGTAGTAATGTGGTACCACACAGTAACAGTCAATTAAACCTGGATTCGGTCCACATTTTATAGGATAACACCGGTTAGGTCTGGGATAGGTATGGGTTATGTCCGCATCTGGCTCATGATTTTGCTTTCTTCGCATACTTGTTGGCCAGATCCTGGGTTTTTTCGTGTTTGAATCACGTAGTAATGTGGTACCACACTGAAAGAGTCTATTAAACCTGGTTTCGATCAATATTTTAGAGGATAACACCGGTTAGGTCTGGGTTAGGACTGGGTTATGCCCGCATCTGGCTCTTGATTTTGACTTTTCCGCATACTTGTTGGCCAGATCCTGGGTTTTTTCGGGTTTGTATCACGTAGTAATGTGGTACCACACTGAAACAGACAATTAAACCTGGTTTCGACCCACATTTTAGAGGATAACACCGGTTAGGTCTGGGTTATGCCCGCATCTGGCTCTTGATTTTGACTTTTCCGCATACTTGTTGGCCAGATCCTTGGTTTTCCCTGGTTTGAATCACGTAGTAATGTGATAACGCACTGAAACAGTCTATTAAACCTGGTTTCGATCCACATTTTATAGGATAACACCGGTTAGGTCTGGGATAGGTATGGGTTACGTCCGCATCTGGCTCTTGATTTTGACTTTTCCGCATACTTGTTGGCCAGATCCTTGGTATTCCCTGGTTTGAATCACGTAGTAATGTGATAACGCACTGAAACAGTCTATTAAACCTGGTTTCGATCAATATTTTAGAGGATAACACCGGTTAGGTCTGGGTTAGGACTGGGTTATGCCCGCATCTGGCTCATGATTTTGCCTTCTTCGTATACTTGTTGGCCAGATCCTTGGTTTTCCCTGGTTTGAATCACGTAGTAATGTGATACCGCACTGAAACAGTCAATTAAACCTGGTTTCGATCCACATTTTATAGGATAACACCGGTTAGGTCTGGGTTAGGTCTGGGTTATGCCCGCATCTCGCTCATAATTCTGCCTTCATCGCATTCTTGTTCGGCAGAACCTGGGTTTTTTCGGGTTTGAATCACGTAGTAATGTGGTGCCACACAGTAACAGTCAATTAAACCTGGATTCGATCCACATATTATAGGATAACACCGGTTAGGTCGGGGATAGGTATGGGTTATGCCCGCATCTGGCTCATGATTTTGCTTTCTTCGCATACTTGTTGGCCAGATCCCGGGTTTTTTCGTGTTTGAATCACGTAGTAATGTGGTACCACACTGAAACAGTCAATTAAACCTGGTTTCGATCAATATTTTAGAGGATAACACCGGTTAGGTCTGGGTTAGGACTGGGTTATGCCCGCATCTGGCTCTTGATTTTGTCTTTTCCGCATACTTGTTGGCCAGATCCTGGGTTTTTTCGGGTTTGAATCACGTAGTAATGTGGCACCACACTGAAACAGACAATTAAACCTGGTTTCGATCCACATTTTAGAGGATAACACCGGTTAGGTCTGGGTTAGGACTGGGTTATGCCCGCATCTCGCTCATGATTCTGCCATCATCGCATTCTTGTTCGCCAGAACCTGGGTTTTTTCGGGTTTGAATCACGTAGTATTGTGGTACCTCACTGAAACAGTCAATTAAACCTGGTTTCGATCCACATTTTAGAGGATAACACCGGTTAGGTCTGGGTTAGGACTGGGTTATGCCCGCATCTGGCTCATGATTTTGCCATCTTCGCATACTTGTTGGCCAGATCCTGTTGGTTTTTAGGGTTTGAATCACGTAGTAATGTGGTAACACACAGTAACAGTCAATAAAACCTGGATTCGATCCACATTTTATAGGATAACACCGGTTAGGTCTGGGATAGGTATGGGTTATGTCCGCATCTGGCTCATGATTTTGCTTTCTTCGCATACTTGTTGGCCAGATCCTGGGTTTTTTCGTGTTTGAATCACGTAGTAATGTGGTACCACACTGAAACAGTTAATTAAACCTGGTTCCGATCCACATTTTAGGGGATAACACCGGTTAGGTCTGGGTTAGATCTGGGTTATGCCCGCATCTCGCTCATGATTCTGCCTTCATCGCATTCTTTTTCGCCAGATCCTTGGTTTTCCCTGGTTTGAATCACGTAGTAATGTGATACCGCACTGAAACAGTCAATTAAACCTGGTTTCGATCAATATTTTACAGGATAACACCGGTTAGGTCTGGGTTAGGACTGGGTTATGCCCGCATCTGGCTCATGATTTTGCCTTCTTCGCATACTTGTTGGCCAGATCCTGGGTTTTTTCGGGTTTGAATCACGTAGTAATGTGGTACCACACTGAAACAGACAATTAAACCTGGTTTCGATCCATATTTTAGAGGATAACACCGGTCAGGTCTGGGTTAGGTCTGGGTTATGCCCGCATCTGGCACATGATTTTGCCTTCTTCGCATGCTTGTTGGCCAGATCCTGGGTTTTTTTCTGGTTTGAATCACGTAGTAATGTGGTACCACACTGAAACAGACAATTAAACGTGGTTTCGATCAATATTTTAGAGGATAACACCGGTTAGGTCTGGGTTATGCCCGCATCTGGCTCTTGATTTTTACTTTTCCGCATACTTGTTGGCCAGATCCTCGGTTTTCCCTGGTTTGAATCACGTAGTAATGTGATACCGCACTGAAACAGTCAATTAAACCTGGTTTCGATCAATATTTTAGAGGATAACACCGGTTAGGTCTGGGTTAGGACTGGGTTATGCCCGCATCTGGCTCATGATTTTGCCTTCTTCGCATACTTGTTGGCCAGATCCTGGGTTTTTTTGGGTTTGAATCACGTAGTAATGTGGTACCACACTGAAACAGACAATTAAACCTGGTTTCGATCCACATTTTAGAGGATAACACCGGTTAGGTCTGTGTTAGGACTGGGTTATGCCCGCACAACGCTCATGATTCTGCCTTCATCGCATTCTTGTTCGCCAGAACCTGGGTTTTTTCGGGTTTGAATCACGTAGTAATGTGGTACCACATTGAAACAGTCAATTAAACCTGGAATCGATCCACATTTTATAGGATAACACCGGTTAGGTCTGGGATAGGTATGGGTTTTGTCCGCATCTGGCTCTTGATTTTGACTTTTCCGCATACTTGTTGGCCAGATCCTTGGTTTTCCCTGGTTTGAATCAGGTAGTAATGTGATACCGCACTGAAACAGTCAATTAAACATGGTTTCTATCAATATTTTAGAGGATAACACCGGTTAGGTCTGGGATAGGTATGGGTTACGTCCGCATCTGGCTCTTGATTTTGACTTTTCCGCATACTTGTTGGCCAGATCCTTGGTTTTCCCTGGTTTGAATCACGTAGTAATGTGATAACGCACTGAAACAGTCTATTAAACCTGGTTTCGATCAATATTTTAGAGGATAACACCGGTTAGGTCTGGGTTAGGACTGGGTTATGCCCGCATCTGGCTCATGATTTTGCCTTCTTCGTATACTTGTTGGCCAGATCCTTGGTTTTCCCTGGTTTGAATCACGTAGTAATGTGATACCGCACTGAAACAGTCAATTAAACCTGGTTTCGATCCACATTTTATAGGATAACACCGGTTAGGTCTGGGTTAGGTCTGGGTTATGCCCGCATCTCGCTCATAATTCTGCCTTCATCGCATTCTTGTTCGGCAGAACCTGGGTTTTTTCGGGTTTGAATCACGTAGTAATGTGGTGCCACACAGTAACAGTCAATTAAACCTGGATTCGATCCACATATTATAGGATAACACCGGTTAGGTCTGGGATAGGTATGGCTTATGCCCGCATCTGGCTCTTGATTTTGCTTTCTTCGCATACTTGTTGGCCAGATCCCGGGTTTTTTCGTGTTTGAATCACGTAGTAATGTGGTACCACACTGAAACAGTCAATTAAACTTGGTTTCGATCAATATTTAAGAGGATAACACCGGTTAGGTCTGGGTTAGGACTGGGTTATGCCCGCATCTGGCTCTTGATTTTGTCTTTTCCGCATACTTGTTGGCCAGATCCTGGGTTTTTTCGGGTTTGAATCACGTAGTAATGTGGTACCACACTGAAACAGACAATTAAACCTGGTTTCGATCCACATTTTAGAGGATAACACCGGTTAGGTCTGGGTTAGGACTGGGTTATGCCCGCATCTCGCTCATGATTCTGCCATCATCGCATTCTTGTTCGCCAGAACCTGGGTTTTTTCGGGTTTGAATCACGTAGTAATGTGGTACCACACTGAAACAGTCAATTAAACCTGGTTTCGATCCACATTTTAGAGGATAACACCGGTTTGGTCTGGGTTAGGACTGGGTTATGCCCGCATCTGGCTCATGATTTTGCCATCTTCGCATACTTGTTGGCCAGATCCTGTTGGTTTTTGGGGTTTGAATCACGTAGTAATGTGGTAACACACAGTAACAGTCAATAAAACCTGGATTCGATCCACATATTATAGGATAACACCGGTTAGGTCTGGGATAGGTATGGGTTATGTCCGCATCTGGCTCATGATTTTGCTTTCTTCGCATACTTGTTGGCCAGATCCTGGGTTTTTTCGTGTTTGTATCACGTAGTAATGTGGTACCACACTGAAACAGTTAATTAATCCTGGTTCCGATCCACATTTTAGGGGATAACACCGGTTAGGTCTGGGTTAGATCTGGGTTATGCCCGCATCTCGCTCATGATTCTGCCTTCATCGCATTCTTTTTCGCCAGATCCTTGGTTTTCCCTGGTTTGAATCACGTAGTAATGTGATACCGCACTGAAACAGTCAATTAAACCTGGTTTCGATCAATATTTTACAGGATAACACCGGTTAGGTCTGGGATAGGTATGGGTTATGCCCGCATCTGGCTCATGATTTTGCTTTCTTCGCATACTTGTTGGCCAGATCCCGGGTTTTTTCGTGTTTGAATCACGTAGTAATGTGGTACCACACTGAAACAGTCAATTAAACCTGGTTTCGATCAATATTTTAGAGGATAACACCGGTTAGGTCTGGGTTAGGACTGGGTTATGCCCGCATCTGGCTCTTGATTTTGTCTTTTCCGCATACTTGTTGGCCAGATCCTGGGTTTTTTCGGGTTTGAATCACGTAGTAATGTGGTACCACACTGAAACAGACAATTAAACCTGGTTTCGATCCACATTTTAGAGGATAACACCGGTTAGGTCTGGGTTAGGACTGGGTTATGCCCGCATCTGGCTCATGATTTTGCCATCTTCGCATACTTGTTGGCCAGATCCTGTTGGTTTTTAGGGTTTGAATCACGTAGTAATGTGGTAACACACAGTAACAGTCAATAAAACCTGGATTCGATCCACATTTTATAGGATAACACCGGTTAGGTCTGGGATAGGTATGGGTTATGTCCGCATCTGGCTCATGATTTTGCTTTCTTCGCATACTTGTTGGCCAGATCCTGGGTTTTTTCGTGTTTGAATCACGTAGTAATGTGGTACCACACTGAAACAGTTAATTAAACCTGGTTCCGATCCACATTTTAGGGGATAACACCGGTTAGGTCTGGGTTAGATCTGGGTTATGCCCGCATCTCGCTCATGATTCTGCCTTCATCGCATTCTTTTTCGCCAGATCCTTGGTTTTCCCTGGTTTGAATCACGTAGTAATGTGATACCGCACTGAAACAGTCAATTAAACCTGGTTTCGATCAATATTTTACAGGATAACACCGGTTAGGTCTGGGTTAGGACTGGGTTATGCCCGCATCTGGCTCATGATTTTGCCTTCTTCGCATACTTGTTGGCCAGATCCTGGGTTTTTTCGGGTTTGAATCACGTAGTAATGTGGTACCACACTGAAACAGACAATTAAACCTGGTTTCGATCCATATTTTAGAGGATAACACCGGTCAGGTCTGGGTTATGCCCGCATCTGGCTCTTGATTTTGACTTTTCCGCTTACTTGTTGGCCAGATCCTCGGTTTTCCCTGGTTTGAATCACGTAGTAATGTGATACCGCACTGAAACAGTCAATTAAACCTGGTTTCGATCAATATTTTAGAGGATAACACCGGTTAGGTCTGGGTTAGGACTGGGTTATGCCCGCATCTGGCTCATGATTTTGCCTTCTTCGCATACTTGTTGGCCAGATCCTGGGTTTTTTTGGGTTTGAATCACGTAGTAATGTGGTACCACACTGAAACAGACAATTAAACCTGGTTTCGATCCACATTTTAGACGATAACACCCGTTAGGTCTGGGTTAGGACTGGGTTATGCCCGCACAACGCTCATGATTCTGCCTTCATCGCATTCTTGTTCGCCAGAAGATGGGTTTTTTCGGGTTTGAATCACGTAGTAATGTGGTACCACATTGAAACAGTCAATTAAACCTGGAATCGATCCACATTTTAAAGGATAACACCGGTTAGGTCTGGGATAGGTATGGGTTTTGTCCGCATCTGGCTCTTGATTTTGACTTTTCCGCATACTTGTTGGCCAGATCCTTGGTTTTCCCTGGTTTGAATCAGGTAGTAATGTGATACCGCACTGAAACAGTCAATTAAACATGGTTTCTATCAATATTTTAGAGGATAACACCGGTTAGGTCTGGGATAGGTATGGGTTACGTCCGCATCTGGCTCTTGATTTTGACTTTTCCGCATACTTGTTGGCCAGATCCTTGGTTTTCCCTGGTTTGAATCACGTAGTAATGTGATAACGCACTGAAACAGTCTATTAAACCTGGTTTCGATCAATATTTTAGAGGATAACACCGGTTAGGTCTGGGTCAGGACTGGGTTATGCCCGCATCTGGCTCATGATTTTGCCTTCTTCGTATACTTGTTGGCCAGATCCTTGGTTTTCCCTGGTTTGAATCACGTAGTAATGTGATACCGCACTGAAACAGTCAATTAAACCTGGTTTCGATCCACATTTTATAGGATAACACCGGTTAGGTCTGGGTTAGGTCTGGGTTATGCCCGCATCTCGCTCATAATTCTGCCTTCATCGCATTCTTGTTCGGCAGAACCTGGGTTTTTTCGGGTTTGATCACGTAGTAATGTGGTGCCACACAGTAACAGTCAATTAAACCTGGATTCGATCCACATATTATAGGATAACACCGGTTAGGTCTGGGATAGGTATGGGTTATGCCCGCATCTGGCTCATGATTTTGCTTTCTTCGCATACTTGTTGGCCAGATCCCGGGTTTTTTCGTGTTTGAATCACGTAGTAATGTGGTACCACACTGAAACAGTGAATTAAACCTGGTTTCGATCAATATTTTAGAGGATAACACCGGTTAGGTCTGGGTTAGGACTGGGTTATGCCCGCATCTGGCTCTTGATTTTGTCTTTTCCGCATACTTGTTGGCCAGATCCTGGGTTTTTTCGGGTTTGAATCACGTAGTAATGTGGTACCACACTGAAACAGACAATTAAACCTGGTTTCGATCCACATTTTAGAGGATAACACCGGTTAGGTCTGGGTTAGGACTGGGTTATGCCCGCATCTCGCTCATGATTCTGCCATCATCGCATTCTTGTTCGCCAGAACCTGGGTTTTTTCGGGTTTGAATCACGTAGTAATGTGGTACCACACTGAAACAGTCAATTAAACCTGGTTTCGATCCACATTTTAGACGATAACACCCGTTAGGTCTGGGTTAGGACTGGGTTATGCCCGCATCTGGCTCATGATTTTGCCATCTTCGCATACTTGTTGGCCAGATCCTGTTGGTTTTTGGGGTTTGAATCACGTAGTAATGTGGTAACACACAGTAACAGTCAATAAAACCTGGATTCGATCCACATTTTATAGGATAACACCGGTTAGGTCTGGGATAGGTATGGGTTATGTCCGCATCTGGCTCATGATTTTGCTTTCTTCGCATACTTGTTGGCCAGATCCTGGGTTTTTTCGTGTTTGAATCACGTAGTAATGTGGTACCACACTGAAACAGTTAATTAAACCTGGTTCCGATCCACATTTTAGGGGATAACACCGGTTAGGTCTGGGTTAGATCTGGGTTATGCCCGCATCTCGCTCATGATTCTGCCTTCATCGCATTCTTTTTCGCCAGATCCTTGGTTTTCCCTGGTTTGAATCACGTAGTAATGTGATACCGCACTGAAACAGTCAATTAAACCTGGTTTCGATCAATATTTTACAGGATAACACCGGTTAGGTCTGGGTTAGGACTGGGTTATGCCCGCATCTGGCTCATGATTTTGCCATCTTCGCATACTTGTTGGCCAGATCCTGTTGGTTTTTGGGGTTTGAATCACGTAGGAATGTGGTAACACACAGTAACAGTCAATAAAACCTGGATTCGATCCACATTTTATAGGATAACACCGGTTAGGTCTGGGATAGGTATGGGTTATGTCCGCATCTGGCTCATGATTTTGCTTTCTTCGCATACTTGTTGGCCAGATCCTGGGTTTTTTCGGGTTTGAATCACGTAGTAATGTGGTACCACACTGAAACAGACAATTAAACCTGGTTTCGATCCACATTTTAGAGGATAACACCGGTCAGGTCTGGGTTAGGTCTGGGTTATGCCCGCATTTGGCACATGATTTTGTCTTCTTCGCATGCTTGTTGGCCAGATCCTGGGTTTTTTTCTGGTTTGAATCACGTAGTAATGTGGTACCACACTGAAACAGACAATTAAACGAGGTTTCGATCAATATTTTAGAGGATAACACCGGTTAGGTCTGGGTTATGCCCGCATCTGGCTCTTGATTTTGACTTTTCCGCATACTTGTTGGCCAGATCCTCGGTTTTCCCTGGTTTGAATCACGTAGTAATGTGATACCGCACTGAAACAGTCAATTAAACCTGGTTTCGATCAATATTTTAGAGGATAACACCGGTTAGGTCTGGGTTAGGACTGAGTTATGCCCGCATCTGGCTCATGATTTTGCCTTCTTCGCATACTTGTAGGCCAGATCCTGGGTTTTTTTGGGTTTGAATCACGTAGTAATGTTGTACCACACTGAAACAGACAATTAAACCTGGTTTCGATCCACATTTTAGAGGATAACACCGGTTAGGTCTGTGTTAGGACTGGGTTATGCCCGCACATCGCTCATGATTCTGCCTTCATCGCATTCTTGTTCGCCAGAACCTGGGTTTTTTCGGGTTTGAATCACGTAGTAATGTGGTACCACATTGAAACAGTCAATTAAACCTGGAATCGATCCACATTTTATAGGATAACACCGGTTAGGTCTGGGATAGGTATGGGTTTTGTCCGCATCTGGCTCATGACTTTGCCTTGTTCGCATGCTTGTTGGCCAGATCCTAGGTTTTTTTCTAGTTTGAATCCCGTAGTAATGTGGTACCACACTGAGACAGACAATTAAACCTGGTTTCGATCCACATTTTAGAGGATAACTCCGGTTAGGTCTGGGTTAGGACTGGGTTATGTCCGCACATCGCTCATGATTCTGCCTTCATCGCATTCTTGTTCGCCGGAACCTGGGTTTTTTCGGGTTTGAATCGCGTAGTAACGTGGTACCACACAGTTACAGTCAATTAAACCTGGATTCGATCCACATTTTATAGGATAACACCGGTTAGGTCTGGGAGAGGTACGGGTTATGTCCGCATCTGGCTAATGATTTTGCTTTCTTCGCATACTTGTTGGCCAGTTCCTGGGTTTTTTCGTGTTTGAATCACGTAGTAATGTGGTACCACACTGAAACAGTCAATTACACCTGGATTCGATCCACATTTTAGAGGATAACACCGGTTAGGTCTGGGTTAGGTCTGGGTTATGCCCGCATCCCGCTCATGATTCTGCCTTCATCGCATTCTTGTTCGCCAGAACCTGGGTTTTTTCGGGTTTGAATCACGTAGTAATGTGGTACCACACTGGAACAGACAATTAAACGAGGTTTCGATCAATATTTTAGAGGATAACACCGGTTAGGTCTTGGTTATGCCCGCATCTGGCTCTTGATTTTGACTTTTCCGCATACTTGTTGGCCAGAACCTGGGCTTTTTCGGGTTTGAATCACGTAGTAATGTGGTACCACACTGAAACAGTCAATTAAACCTGGTTTCGATCCACATTTTAGAGGATAACACCGGTTAGATCTGGGTTAGGTCTGGGTTATGCCCGCATCCCGCTCATGATTCTGCCTTCATCGCATTCTTGTTCGCCAGAACCTGGGTTTTTTCGGGTTTGAATCACGTAGTAATGTGGTACCACACAGAAACAGTCAATTAAACCTGGATTCGGTCCACATTTTATAGGATAACACCGGTTAGGTCTGGGATAGGTATGGGTTACGTCCGCATCTGGCTCTTGATTTTGACTTTTCCGCATACTTGTTGGCCAGATCCTTGGTTTTCCCTGGTTTGAATCACGTAGTAATGTGATAAAGCACTGAAACAGACAATTAAACCTGGTTTCGATCCACATTTTAGAGGATAACACCGGTTAGGTCTGGGTTAGGACTGGGTTATGCCCGCATCTCGCTCATGATTCTGCCTTCATCGCATTCTTGTTCGCCAGAACCTGGGTTTTTTCGGGTTTGAATCACGTAGTAATGTGGTATCACACTGAAACAGTCAATTAAACCTGGTTTCGATCCACATTTTAGAGGATAACACCGGTTAGATCTGGGTTAGGTCTGTGTTATGCCCGCATCTCGCTCATAATTCTGCCTCCATCGCATTCTTGTTCGGCAGAACGTGGGTTCTTTCGGGTTTGAATCACGTAGTAATGTGGTGCCACACAGTAACAGTCAATTAAACCTGGATTCGATCCACATATTATAGGATAACACCGGTTAGGTCTGGGATAGGTATGGGTTATGTCCGCATCTGGCTCATGATTTTGCTTTCTTCGCATACTTGTTGGCCAGATCCCGGGTTTTTTCGTGTTTGAATCACGTAGTAATGTGGTACCACACTGAAACAGTCAATTAAACCTGGTTTCGATCAATATTTTAGAGGATAACACCGGTTAGGTCTGGGTTAGGACTGGGTTATGCCCGCATCTGGCTCTTGATTTTGTCTTTTCCGCATACTTGTTGGCCAGATCCTGGGTTTTTTCGGGTTTGAATCACGTAGTAATGTGGTACCACACTGAAACAGACAATTAAACCTGGTTTCGATCCACATTTTAGAGGATAACACCGGTTAGGTCTGGGTTAGGACTGGGTTATGCCCGCATCTCGCTCATGATTCTGCCTTCATCGCATTCTTGTTCGCCAGAACCTGGGTTTTTTCGGGTTTGAATCACGTAGTAATGTGGTACCACACAGTAACAGTCAATGAAACCTGGATTCGATCCACATTTTAGAGGATAACATCGGTTAGGTCTGGGTTAGATCTGGGTTATGCCCGCATCTCGCTCATGATTCTGCCTTCATCGCATTCTTGTTCGCCAGAACCTGGGTTTTTTCGGGTTTGAATCACGTAGTAATGTGGTACCACACAGTAACAGTCAATTAAACCTGGATTCGATCCACATTTTAGAGGATAACACCGGTTAGGTCTGGGTTAGATCTGGGTTATGCCCGCATCTCGCTCATGATTCTGCCTTCATCGCATTCTTGTTCGCCAGAACCTGGGTTTTTTCGGGTTTGAATCACGTAGTAATGTGGTACCACACAGTAACAGTCAATAAAACCTGGATTCGATCCACATTTTATAGGATAACACCGGTTAGGTCTGGGATAGGTATGGGTTATGTCCGCATCTGGCTCATGATTTTGCTTTCTTCGCATACTTGTTGGCCAGATCCTGGGTTTTTTCGTGTTTGAATCACGTAGTAATGTGGTACCACACTGAAACAGTCTATTAAACCTGGTTTCGATCCACATTTTAGAGGATAACACCGGTTAGGTCTGGGTTATGCCCGCATCTGGCTCTTGATTTTGACTTTTCCGCATACTTGTTGGCCAGATCCTTGGTTTTCCCTGGTTTGAATCACGTAGTAATGTGATACCGCACTGAAACAGTCAATTAAACATGGTTTCTATCAATATTTTAGAGGATAACACCGGTTAGGTCTGGGATACGTATGGGTTACGTCCGCATCTGGCTCTTGATTTTGACTTTTCCGCATACTTGTTGGCCAGATCCTTGGTTTTCCCTGGTTTGAATCACGTAGTAATGTGATACCGCACTGAAACAGTCAATTAAACCTGGTTTCGATCCACATTTTATAGGATAACACCGGTTAGGTCTGGGTTAGGTCTGGGTTATGCCCGCATCGCGCTCATAATTCTGCCTTCATCGCATTCTTGTTCGGCAGAACCTGGGTTTTTTCGGGTTTGAATCACGTAGTAATGTGGTGCCACACAGTAACAGTCAATTAAACCTGGATTCGATCCACATATTATAGGATAACACCGGTTAGGTCTGGGATAGGTATGGGTTATGTCCGCATCTGGCTCATGATTTTGCTTTCTTCGCATACTTGTTGGCCAGATCCTGGGTTTTTTCGTGTTTGAATCACGTAGTAATGTGGTACCACACTGAAACAGTCAATTAAACCTGGTCTCGATCAATATTTTAGAGGATAACACCGGTTAGGTCTGGGTTAGGACTGGGTTATGCCCGCATCTGGCTCTTGATTTTGTCTTTTCCGCATACTTGTTGGCCAGATCCTGGGTTTTTTCGGGTTTGAATCACGTAGTAATGTGGTACCACACTGAAACAGACAATTAAACCTGGTTTCGATCCACATTTTAGAGGATAACACCGGTTAGGTCTGGGTTAGGACTGGATTATGCCCGCATCTCGCTCATGATTCTGCCTTCATCGCATACTTGTTCGCCAGAACCTGGGTTTTTTCGGGTTTGAATCACGTAGTAATGTGGTACAACACTGAAACAGTCAATTAAACCTGGTCTCGATCAATATTTTAGAGGATAACACCGGTTAGGTCTGGGTTAGGACTGGGTTATGCCCGCATCTGGCTCTTGATTTTGTCTTTTCCGCATACTTGTTGGCCAGATCCTGGGTTTTTTTCGGGTTTGAATCACGTAGTAATGTGGTACCACACTGAATCAGACAATTAAACCTGGTTTCGATCCACATTTTAGAGGATAACACCGGTTAGGTCTGGGTTAGGACTGGGTTATGCCCGCATCTCGCTCATGATTCTGCCTTCATCGCATACTTGTTCGCCAGAACCTGGGTTTTTTCGTGTTTGAATAACGTAGTAATGTGGTACCACACTGAAACAGTCAATTAAACCTGGTCTCGATCAATATTTTAGAGGATAACACCGGTTAGGTCTGGGTTAGGACTGGGTTATGCCCGCATCTGGCTCTTGATTCTGTCTTTTCCGCATACTTGTTCGCCAGAACCTGGGTTTTTTCGGGTTTGAATCACGTAGTAATGTGGTATCACACTGAAACAGTCAATTAAACCTGGTTTCGATCCACATTTTAGAGGATAACACCGGTTAGATCTGGGATAGGTCTGGGTTATGCCCGCATCTCGCTCATAATTCTGCCTTCATCGCATTCTTGTTCGGCAGAACGTGGGTTTTTTCGGGTTTGAATCACATAGTAATGTGGTGCCACACAGTAACAGTCAATTAAACCTGGATTCGATCCACATATTATAGGATAACACATGTTAGGTCTGGGATAGGTATGGGTTATGTCCGCATCTGGCTCATGATTTTGCTTTCTTCGCATACTTGTTGGCCAGATCCCGGGTTTTTTCGTGTTTGAATCACGTAGTAATGTGGTACCACACTGAAACAGTCAATTAAACCTGGTTTCGATCAATATTTTAGAGGATAACACCGGTTAGGTCTGGGTTAGGACTGGGTTATGCTCGCATCTCGCTCATGATTCTGCCTTCATCGCATACTTGTTCGCCAGAACCTGGGTTTTTTCGGGTTTGAATCACGTAGTAATGTGGTACCACACTGAAACAGTCAATTAAACCTGGTCTCGATCAATATTTTAGAGGATAACACCGGTTAGGTCTGGGTTAGGACTGGGTTATGCCCGCATCTGGCTCTTGATTTTGTCTTTTCCGCATTCTTGTTGGCCAGATCCTGGGTTTTTTCGGGTTTGAATCACGTAGTAATGTGGTACCACACTGAAACAGACAATTAAACCTGGTTTCGATCCACATTTTAGAGGATAACACCGGTTAGGTCTGGGTTAGGACTGGGTTATGCCCGCATCTCGCTCATGATTCTGCCTTCATCGCATACTTGTTCACCAGAACCTGGGTTTTTTCGTGTTTGAATAACGTAGTAATGTGGTACCACACTGAAACAGTCAATTAAACCTGGTCTCGATCAATATTTTAGAGGATAACACCGGTTAGGTCTGGGTTAGGACTGGGTTATGCCCGCATCTGGCTCTTGATTTTGTCTTTTCCGCATACTTGTTCGCCAGAACCTGGGTTTTTTCGGGTTTGAATCACGTAGTAATGTGGTATCACACTGAAACAGTCAATTAAACCTGGTTTCGATCCACATTTTAGAGGATAACACCGGTTAGGTCTGGGTTAGGACTGGGTTATGCCCGCTTCTCGCTCATGATTCTGCCTTCATCGCATTCTTGTTCGCCAGAACCTGGGTTTTTTCGGGTTTGAATCACGTAGTAATGTGGTACCACACAGTAACAGTCAATGAAACCTGGATTCGATCCACATTTTGGAGGATAACATCGGTTAGGTCTGGGTTAGGACTGGGTTATGCCCGCTTCTCGCTCATGATTCTGCCTTCATCGCATTCTTGTTCGCCAGAACCTGGGTTTTTTCGGGTTTGAATCACGTAGTAATGTGGTACCACACAGTAACAGTCAATGAAACCTGGATTCGATCCACATTTTGGAGGATAACATCGGTTAGGTCTGGGTTAGATCTGGGTTATGCCCGCATCTCGCTCATAATTCTGCCTTCGTCGCATTCTTGTTCGGCAGAACGTGGGTTTTTTCGGGTTTGAATCACGTAGTAATGTGGTGCCACACAGTAACAGTCAATTAAACCTGGATTCGATCCACATATTATAGGATAACACCGGTTAGGTCTGGGATAGGTATGGGTTATGTCCGCATCTGGCTCATGATTTTGCTTTCTTCGCATACTTGTTGGCCAGATACCGGATTTTTTCGTGTTTGAATCACGTAGTAATGTGGTACCACACTAAAACAGTCAATTAAACCTGGTATCGATCAATATTTTAGAGGATAACACCGGTTAGGTCTGGGTTAGGACTGGGTTATGCCCGCATCTGGCTCTTGATTTTGTCTTTTCCGCATACTTTTTGGCCAGATCCTGGGTTTTTTCGGGTTTGAATCACGTAGTAATGTGGTACCACACTGAAACAGACAATTAAACCCGGTTTCGATCCACATTTTAGAGGATAACACCGGTTAGGTCTGGGTTAGGACTGGGTTATGCCCGCTTCTCGCTCATGATTCTGCCTTCATCGCATTCTTGTTCGCCAGAACCTGGGTTTTTTCGGGTTTGAATCACGTAGTAATGTGGTACCACACAGTAACAGTCAATGAAACCTGGATTCGATCCACATTTTGGAGGATAACATCGGTTAGGTCTGGGTTAGATCTGGGTTATGCCCGCATCTCGCTCATGATTCTGCCTTCATCGCATTCTTGTTCGCCAGAACCTGGGATTTTTCGGGTTTGAATCACGTAGTAATGTGGTACCACACAGTAACAGTCAATTAAACCTGGATTCGATCCACATTTTAGAGGATAACACCGGTTAGGTCTGGGTTAGATCTGGGTTATGCCCGCATCTCGCTCATGATTTTGCTTTCTTCGCATACTTGTTGGCCAGATCCTGGGTTTTTTCATGTTTGAATCACGTAGTAATGTGGTACCACACTGGAACAGTCTATTAAACCTGGTTTCGATCCACATTTTAGAGGATAACACCGGTTAGGTCTGGGTTATGCCCGCATCTGGCTCTTGATTTTGACTTTTCCGCATACTTGTTGGCCAGATCCTTGGTTTTCCCTGGTTTGAATCACGTAGTAATGTGATACCGCACTGAAACAGTCAATTAAACATGGTTTCTATCAATATTTTAGAGGATAACACCGGTTAGGTCTGGGATACGTATGGGTTACGTCCGCATCTGGCTCTTGATTTTGACTTTTCCGCATACTTGTTGGACAGATCCTTGGTTTTCCCTGGTTTGAATCACGTAGTAATGTGATACCGCACTGAAACAGTCAATTAAACCTGGCTTCGATCCACATTTTATAGGATAACACCGGTTAGGTCTGGGTTAGGTCTGGGTTATGCTCGCATCTCGCTCATAATTCTGCCTTCATCGCATTCTTGTTCGGCAGAACCTGGGTTTTTTCGGGTTTGAATCACGTAGTAATGTGGTGCCACACAGTAACAGTCAATTAAACCTGGATTCGATCCACATATTATAGGATAACACCGGTTAGGTCTGGGATAGGTATGGGTTATGTCCGCATCTGGCTCATGATTTTGCTTTCTTCGCATACTTGTTGGCCAGATCCCGGGTTTTTTCGTGTTTGAATCACGTAGTAATGTGGTACCACACTGAAACAGTCAATTAAACCTGGTCTCGATCAATATTTTAGAGGATAACACCGGTTAGGTCTGGGTTAGGACTGGGTTATGCCCGCATCTGGCTCTTGATTTTGTCTTTTCCGCATACTTGTTGGCCAGATCCTGGGTTTTTTCGGGTTTGAATCACGTAGTAATGTGGTACCACACTGAAACAGACAATTAAACCTGGTTTCGATCCACATTTTAGAGGATAATACCGGTTAGATCTGGGTTAGGTCTGGCTTATGCCCGCATCCCGCTCATGATTCTGCCTTCATCGCATTCTTGTTGGCCAGATCCTGGGCTTTTTGGGGTTTGAATCACGTAGTAATGTGGTACCACACAGTAACAGTCAATTAAACCTGGATTCGATCCACATTTTAGAGGATAACACCGGTTAGGTCTGGGTTAGATCTGGGTTATGCCCGCATCTCGCTCATGATTCTGCCTTCATCGCATTCTTGTTCGCCATAACCTGGGCTTTTTCGGGTTTGAATCACGTAGTAATGTGGTACCACACTGAAACAGTCAATTAAACCTGGTTTCGATCCACATTTTAGAGGATAACACCGGTTAGATCTGGGTTAGGTCTGGCTTATGCCCGCATCCCGCTCATGATTCTGCCTTCATCGCATTCTTGTTCGCCAGAACCTGGGTTTTTTCGGGTTTGAATTACGTAGTAATGTGGTACCACACAGTAACAGTCAATTAAACCTGGATTCGGTCCACATTTTATAGGATAACACCGGTTAGGTCTGGGATAGGTATGGGTTATGTCCGCATCTGGCTCATGATTTTGCTTTCTTCGCATTCTTGTTGGCCAGATCCTGGGTTTTTTCGTGTTTGAATCACGTAGTAATGTGGTACCACACTGAAACAGTCTATTAAACCTGGTTTCGATCAATATTTTAGAGGATAACACCGGTTAGGTCTGGGTTAGGACTGGGTTATGCCCGCATCTGGCTCTTGATTTTGACTTTTCCGCATACTTGTTGGCCAGATCCTGGGTTTTTTCGGGTTTGTATCACGTAGTAATGTGGTACCACACTGAAACAGACAATTAAACCTGGTTTCGATCCACATTTTAGAGGATAACACCGGTTAGGTCTGGGTTATGCCCGCCTCAGGCTCCTGATTTTGACTTTTCCGCATACTTGTTGGCCAGATCCTTGGTTTTCCCTGGTTTGAATCACGTAGTAATGTGATACCGCACTGAAACAGTCTATTAAACATGGTTTCTATCAATATTTTAGAGGATAACACCGGTTAGGTCTGGGATAGGTATGGGTTACGTCCGCATCTGGCTCTCAATTTTGACTTTCCGCATACTTGTTGGCCAGATCCTTGGTTTTCCCTGGTTTGAATCATGTAGTAATGTGATACCGCCCTGAAACAGTAAATTAAACCTGGTTTCGATCAATTATTTAGAGGATAACACCGGTTAGGTCTGGGTTAGGACTGGGTTATGCCCGCATCTGGCTCATGATTTTGCCTTCTTCGTATACTTGTTGGCCAGATCCTTGGTTTTCCCTGGTTTGAATCATGTAGTAATGTGATACCGCACTGAAACAGTAAATTAAACCTGGTTTCGATCCACATTTGATAGGATAACACTGGTTAGGTCTGGGTTAGGTCTGGGTTATGCCCGCATCTCGCTCATAATTCTGCCTTCATCGCATTCTTGTTCGGCAGAACCTGGGTTTTTTCGGGTTTGAATCACGTAGTAATGTGGTGCCACACAGTAACAGTCAATTAAACCTGGATTCGATCCACATATTATAGGATAACACCGGTTAGGTCTGGGTTAGGACTGGGTTATGCCCGCATCTGGCTCATGATTTTGCCATCTTCGCATACTTGTTGGCCAGATCCTGTTGGTTTTTGGGGTTTGAATCGCGTAGTAATGTGGTAACACAGAGTAACAGTCAATAAAACCTGGATTCGATCCACATTTTATAGGATAACACCGGTTAGGTCTGGGTTATGCCCGCATCTGGCTCTTGATTTTGACTTTTCCGCATACTTGTTGGCCAGATCCTGGGTTTTTTCGGGTTTGTATCACGTAGTAAGGTGGTACCACACTGAAACAGTCAATTAAACCTGGTTTCGATCAATATTTTAGAGGATAACACCGTTTAGGTCTGGGTTAGGACTGGGTTATGCCCGCATCTGGCTCATGATTTTGCCTTCTTCGCGTACTTGTTGGCCAGATCCTGGGTTTTTTCGGGTTTGAATCACGTAGTAATGTGGTACCACACTGAAACAGACAATTAAACCTGGTTACGATCCACATTTTAGAGGATAACACCGGTCAGGTCTGGGTTAGGTCTGGGTTATGCCCGCATCTGGCACATGATTTTGCCTTCTTCGCATGCTTGTTGGCCAGATCCTGGGTTTTTTCGGGTTTGAATCACGTAGTAATGTGGTACCACACTGAAACAGACAATTAAACCTGGTTACGATCCACATTTTAGGGGATAACACCGGTTAGGTCTGGGTTAGATCTGGGTTATGCCCGCATCTCGCTCATGATTCTGCCTTCATCGCATTCTTTTTCGCCAGATCCTTGGTTTTCCCTGGTTTGAATCACGTAGTAATGTGATACCGCACTGAAACAGTCAATTAAACCTGGTTTCGATCAATATTTTAGAGGATAACAACGGTTAGGTCTGGGTTAGGACTGGGTTATGCCCGCATCTGGCTCATGATTTTGCCTTCTTCGCGTACTTGTTGGCCAGATCCTGGGTTTTTTCGGGTTTGAATCACGTAGTAATGTGGTACCACACTGAAACAGACAATTAAACCTGGTTACGATCCACATTTTAGAGGATAACACCGGTCAGGTCTGGGTTAGGTCTGGGTTATGCCCGCATCTGGCACATGATTTTGCCTTCTTCGCATGCTTGTTGGCCAGATCCTGGGTTTTTTTCTGGTTTGAATCACGTAGTAATGTGGTACCACACTGAAACAGACAATTAAACGAGGTTTCGATCAATATTTTAGAGGATAACACCGGTTAGGTCTGGGTTATGCCCGCATCTGGCTCTTGATTTTGACTTTTCCGCATACTTGTTGGCCAGATCCTCGGTTTTCCCTGGTTTGAATCTCGTAGTAATGTGATACCGCACTGAAACAGTCAATTAAACCTGGTTTCGATCAATATTTTAGAGGATAACACCGGTTAGGTCTGGGTTACGACTGGGTTATGCCCGCATCTGGCTCATGATTTTGCCTTCTTCGCATACTTGTTGGCCAGATCCTGGGTTTTTTCGGGTTTGAATCACGTAGTAATGTGGTACCACACTGAAACAGACAATTAAACCTGGTTTCGGTCAATATTATAGAGGATAACACCGGTTAGGTCTGGGTTAGGTCTGGGTTATGCCCGCATCTCGCTCATGATTCTGCCTTCATCGCATTCTTGTTCGCCAGAACCTGGGTTTTTTCGGGTTTGAATCACGTAGTAATGTGGTACCACATTGAAACAGTCGATTAAAACTGGTATCGATCAATATTTTAGATGATAAAACCGGTTTGGTCTGGATTATGCCCGCATTTGGGACATGATTTTCCCTTTTTCGCATATTTGTTGGACAGATCCTGGGTTTTGTCGGGTTTGAATCATGTAGTAGTGTAATACCACACTGAAGCAGTCAATTATGCCTGGTTTCGATCAATATTTTAGAGGATAACACCGGTTAGGTCTGGGTTAGGACTGGGTTATGCCCGCATCTGGCTCATGATTTTGCCTTCTTCGCATACTTGTTGGCCAGATCCTGGGTTTTCCCTGGTTTGAATCACGTAGTAATGTGATACCGCACTGAAACAGTTAATTAAACCTGGTTTCGATCAATATTTTAGAGGATAACACCGGTTAGGTCTGGGTTAGGACTGGGTTATGCATTCACATCGCTCATGATTCTGCCTTCATCGCTTTCTTGTTCGCCAGAACCTGGGTTTTTTCGGGTTTGAATCACGTAGTAATGTGGTACCACATTGAAACAGTCGATTAAAACTGGTATCGATCAATATTTTAGATGATAAAACCGGTTTGGTCTGGATTATGCCCGCATTTGGGACATGATTTTCCCTTTTTCGCATATTTGTTGGACAGATCCTGGGTTTTTTCGGGTTTGAATCATGTAGTAGTGTAATACCACACTGAAGCAGTCAATTATGCCTGGTTTCGATCAATATTTTAGAGGATAACACCGGTTAGGTCTGGGTTAGGTCTGGGTTATGCCCGCATCTGGCTCATGATTTTGCCTTTTCCGCATACTTGTTGGCCAGATCCTGGGGTTTTTCGGGTTTGAATCACGTAGTAATGTGGTACCTAGACTGAAACAGTCAATTAAACCTGGTTTCGATCCACATATTAGAGGATAACACCGGTTAGGTCTGGGTTAGGACTGGGTTATGCCCGCATTTCGCTCATGATTCTGCCTGCATCGCATTCTCGTTCGCCAGAACCTGGGTTTTTTCGGGTTTGTAGCACGTAGTAATGTGGTACCACACAGTAACAGTCAATTAAACCTGGATTCGATCCACATTTTATAGGATATCACCGGTTAGCTCTGGGATAGGTTTGGGTTATGTCCGCATCTGGCTCATGATTTTGCTTTCTTCGCATACTTGTTGGCCAGTTCCTGGGTTTTTTCGTGTTTGAATCACGTAGTAATGTGGCACCACACTGAAACAGACAATTAAACCTGGTTTCGATCCACATTTTAGAGGATAACACCGGTTAGGTCTGGGTTATGCCCGCATCTGGCTCTTGATTTTGACTTTTCCGCATACTTGTTGGCCAGATCCTTGATTTTCCCTGGTTTGAATCACGTAGTAATGTGATACCGCACTGAAACAGTCAATTAAACATGGTTTCTATCAATATTTTAGAGGATAACACCGGTTAGGTCTGGGATAGGTATGGGTTACGTCCGCATCTGGCTCTTGATTTTGACTTTTCCGCATACTTGTTGGCCAGATCCTTGGTTTTCCCTGGTTTGAGTCACGTAGTAATGTGGTACCACACTGAAACAGACAATTAAACCTGGTTTCGATCAATATTTTAGAGGATAACACCGGTTAGGTCTGGGTTAGGTCTGGGTTATGTCCGCATCTGGCTCATGATTTTGCTTTCTTCGCATACTTGTTGGCCAGATCCTGGGTTTTTCGTGTTTGAATCACGTAGTAATGTGGTACCACACTGAAACAGTCTATTAAGCCTGGTTTCGATCAATATTTTAGAGGATAACACCGGTTAGGTCTGGGTTAGGACTGGGTTATGCCCGCATCTGGCTCTTGATTTTGACTTTTACGCATACTTGTTGGCCAGATCCTGGGTTTTTTCGGGTTTGTATCACGTAGTAATGTGGTACCACACTGAAACAGACAATTAAACCTGGTATCGATCCACATTTTAGAGGATAACACCGGTTAGGTCTGGGTTATGCCCGCATCAGGCTCTTGATTTTGACTTTTCCGTATACTTGTTGGCCAGATCCTTGGTTTTCCCTGGTTTGAATCACGTAGTAATGTGATACCGCACTGAAACAGTCAATTAAACATGGTTTCTATCAATATTTTAGAGGATAACACCGGTTAGGTCTGGGATAGGTATGTGTTACGTCCGCATCTGGCTCATGATTTTGCCATCTTCGCATACTTGTTGGCCAGCTCCTGTTGGTTTTTGGGGTTTGAATCACGTAGTAATGTGGTAACACACAGTAGCAGTCAATAAAACCTGGATTCGATCAATATTTTAGAGGATAACACCGGTTAGGTCTGGGTTAGGACTGGGTTATGCCCGCATCTGGCTCATGATTTTGCCTTCTTCGCATACTTGTTGGCCAGATCCTGCGTTTTCCCTGGTTTGAATCACGTAGTAATGTGATACCGCACTGAAACAGTCAATTAAACCTGGTTTCGATCAATATTTTAGAGGATAACACCGGTTAGGTCTGGGTTAGGACTGGGTTATGCCCGCATCTGGCTCATGATTTTGCCTTCTTCGCATACTTGTTGGCCAGATCCTGGGTTTTTTCGGGTTTGAATCACGTAGTAATGTGGTACCACACTGAAACAGACAATTTAACCTGGTTTTGATCAATATTATAGAGGATAACACTGGTTAGGTCTGGGTTAGGTCTGGGTTATGCCCGCATCTCGCTCATGATTCTGCCTTCATCGCATTCTTGTTCGCCAGAACCTGGGTTTTTTCGGGTTTGTATCACGTAGTAATGTGGTACCACACTGAAACAGACAGTTAAACGAGGTTTCGATCAATATTTTAGAGGATAACACCGGTTAGGTCTGGGTTAGGACTGGGTTATGCCCGCATCTGGCTCATGATTTTGCCTTCTTCGCATACTTGTTGGCCAGATCCTGGGTTTTTTCGGGTTTGTATCACGTAGTAATGTGGTACCACAATGAAACAGTCAATTAAACCTGGTTTCGATCAATATTTTAGAGGATAACACCGGTTAGGTCTGGGTTAGGACTGGGTTATGCATTCACATCGCTCATGATTCTGCCTTCATCGCTTTCTTGTTCGCCAGAACCTGGGTTCTTTCGGGTTTGAATCACGTAGTAGTGTGGTACCACATTGAGACAGTCAATTAAACCTGGTATCGATCAATATTTTAGATGATAAAACCGGTTAGGTCTGGATTATGCCCGCATTTGGGACATGATTTTCCCTTTTTCGCATATTTGTTGGACAGATCCTGGGTTTTTTCGGGTTTGAATCATGTAGTAGTGTAATACCACACTGAAGCAGTCAATGAATCCTGGTTTCGATCCACATTTTAGAGGATAACACCGGTTAGGTCTGGGTTCGGTCCGGGTTATGCCCGCATCTGGCACATGATTTTGCCTTCTTCGCATGCTTGTTGGCCAGATCCTGTGTTTTTTTCTGGTTTGAATCACGTAGTAATGTGGTACCACACTGGAACAGACAATTAAACGAGGTTTCGATCAATATTTTAGAGGATAACACCGGTTAGGTCTGGGTTAGGACTGGGTTATGCCCGCATCTGGCTCTTGATTTTGACTTTTCCGCATACTTGTTGGCCAGATCCTTGGTTTTCCCTGGTTTGAATCACGTAGTAATGTGATACCGCACTGAAACAGACAATTAAAACTGGTTTCGATCCACATTTTAGAGGATAACACCGGTTAGGTCTGGGTTAGGACTGGGTTATGCCCGCATCTCGCTCATAATTCTGCCTTCATCGCATACTTGTTCGCCAGAACCTGGGTTTTTTCGGGTTTGAATCACGTAGTAATGTGGTACCACACTGAAACAGTCAATTAAACCTGGTCTCGATCAATATTTTAGAGGATAACACCGGTTAGGTCTGGGTTAGGACTGGGTTATGCCCGCATCTGGCACTTGATTTTGTCTTTTCCGCATACTTGTTGGCCAGATCCTGGGTTTTTTTCGGGTTTGAATCACGTAGTAATGTGGTACCACACTGAAACAGACAATTAAACCTGGTTTCGATCCACATTTTAGAGGATAACACCGGTTAGGTCTGGGTTAGGACTGGGTTATGCCCGCATCTCGCTCATGATTCTGCCTTCATCGCATACTTGTTCGCCAGAACCTGGGTTTTTTCGTGTTTGAATAACGTAGTAATGTGGTACCACACTGAAACAGTCAATTAAACCTGGTCTCGATCAATATTTTAGAGGATAACACCGGTTAGGTCTGGGTTAGGACTGGGTTATGCCCGCATCTGGCTCTTGATTCTGTCTTTTCCGCATACTTGTTCGCCAGAACCTGGGTTTTTTCGGGTTTGAATCACGTAGTAATGTGGTATCACACTGAAACAGTCAATTAAACCTGGTTTCGATCCACATTTTAGAGGATAACACCGGTTAGATCTGGGTTAGGTCTGGGTTATGCCCGCATCTCGCTCATAATTCTGCCTTCATCGCATTCTTGTTCGGCAGAACGTGGGTTTTTTCGGGTTTGAATCACATAGTAATGTGGTGCCACACAGTAACAGTCAATTAAACCTGGATTCGATCCACATATTATAGGATAACACATGTTAGGTCTGGGATAGGTATGGGTTATGTCCGCATCTGGCCCATGATTTTGCTTTCTTCGCATACTTGTTGGCCAGATCCCGGGTTTTTTCGTGTTTGAATCACGTAGTAATGTGGTACCACACTGAAACAGTCAATTAAACCTGGTTTCGATCAATATTTTAGAGGATAACACCGGTTAGGTCTGGGTTAGGACTGGGTTATGCTCGCATCTCGCTCATGATTCTGCCTTCATCGCATACTTGTTCGCCAGAACCTGGGTTTTTTCGGGTTTGAATCACGTAGTAATGTGGTACCACACTGAAACAGTCAATTAAACCTGGTCTCGATCAATATTTTAGAGGATAACACCGGTTAGGTCTGGGTTAGGACTGGGTTATGCCCGCATCTGGCTCTTGATTTTGTCTTTTCCGCATTCTTGTTGGCCAGATCCTGGGTTTTTTCGGGTTTGAATCACGTAGTAATGTGGTACCACACTGAAACAGACAATTAAACCTGGTTTCGATCCACATTTTAGAGGATAACACCGGTTAGGTCTGGGTTAGGACTGGGTTATGCCCGCATCTCGCTCATGATTCTGCCTTCATCGCATACTTGTTCACCAGAACCTGGGTTTTTTCGTGTTTGAATAACGTAGTAATGTGGTACCACACTGAAACAGTCAATTAAACCTGGTCTCGATCAATATTTTAGAGGATAACACCGGTTAGGTCTGGGTTAGGACTGGGTTATGCCCGCATCTGGCTCTTGATTTTGTCTTTTCCGCATACTTGTTCGCCAGAACCTGGGATTTTTCGGGTTTGAATCACGTAGTAATGTGGTATCACACTGAAACAGTCAATTAAACCTGGTTTCGATCCACATTTTAGAGGATAACACCGGTTAGATCTGGGTTAGGTCTGGGTTATGCCCGCATCTCGCTCATAATTCTGCCTTCATCGCATTCTTGTTCGGCAGAACGTGGGTTTTTTCGGGTTTGAATCACGTAGTAATGTGGTGCCACACAGTAACAGTCAATTAAACCTGGATTCGATCCACATATTATAGGATAACACCGGTTAGGTCTGGGATAGGTATGGGTTATGTCCGCATCTGGCTCATGATTTTGCATTCTTCGCATACTTGTTGGCCAGATACCGGGTTTTTTCGTGTTTGAATCACGTAGTAATGTGGTACCACACTGAAACAGTCAATTAAACCTGGTTTCGATCAATATTTTAGAGGATAACACCGGTTAGGTCTGGGTTAGGACTGGGTTATGCCCGCATCTGGCTCTTGATTTTGTCTTTTCCGCATACTTGTTGACCAGATCCTGGGTTTTTTCGGGTTTGAATCACGTAGTAATGTGGTACCACACTGAAACAGACAATTAAACCCGGTTTCGATCCACATTTTAGAGGATAACACCGGTTAGGTCTGGGTTAGGACTGGGTTATGCCCGCATCTCGCTCATGATTCTGCCTTCATCGCATTCTTGTACGCCAGAACCTGGGTTTTTTCGGGTTTGAATCACGTAGTAATGTGGTACCACACAGTAACAGTCAATGAAACCTGGATTCGATCCACATTTTGGAGGATAACATCGGTTAGGTCTGGGTTAGATCTGGGTTATGCCCGCATCTCGCTCATGATTCTGCCTTCATCGCATTCTTGTTCGCCAGAACCTGGGATTTTTCGGGTTTGAATCACGTAGTAATGTGGTACCACACAGTAACAGTCAATTAAACCTGGATTCGATCCACATTTTAGAGGATAACACCGGTTAGGTCTGGGTTAGATCTGGGTTATGCCCGCATCTCGCTCATGATTTTGCTTTCTTCGCATACTTGTTGGCCAGATCCTGGGTTTTTTCGTGTTTGAATCACGTAGTAATGTGGTACCACACTGAAACAGTCTATTAAACCTGGTTTCGATCCACATTTTAGAGGATAACACCGGTTAGGTCTGGGTTATGCCCGCATCTGGCTCTTGATTTTGACTTTTCCGCATACTTGTTGGCCAGATCCTTGGTTTTCCCTGGTTTGAATCACGTAGTAATGTGATACCGCACTGAAACAGTCAATTAAACATGGTTTCTATCAATATTTTAGAGGATAACACCGGTTAGGTCTGGGATACGTATGGGTTACGTCCGCATCTGGCTCTTGATTTTGACTTTTCCGCATACATGTTGGCCAGATCCTTGGTTTTCCCTGGTTTGAATCACGTAGTAATGTGATACCGCACTGAAACAGTCAATTAAACCTGGCTTCGATCCACATTTTATAGGATAACACCGGTTAGGTCTGGGATAGGTATGGGTTATGTCCGCATCTGGCTCATGATTTTGCTTTCTTCGCATACTTGTTGGCCAGATCCCGGGTTTTTTCGTGTTTGAATCACGTAGTAATGTGGTACCACACTGAAACAGTCAATTAAACCTGGTTTCGATCCACATTTTAGAGGATAATACCGGTTAGGTCTGGGTTAGGACTGGGTTATGCCCGCATCTCGCTCATGATTCTGCCTTCATCGCATACTTGTTCGCCAGAACCTGGGTTTTTTCGGGTTTGAATCACGTAGTAATGTGGTACCACACTGAAACAGTCAATTAAGCCTGGTCTCGATCAATATTTTAGAGGATAACACCGGTTAGGTCTGGGTTAGGACTGGGTTATGCCCGCATCTGGCTCTTGATTTTGTCTTTTCCGCATTCTTGTTGGCCAGATCCTGGGTTTTTTCGGGTTTGAATCACGTAGTAATGTGGTACCACACTGAAACAGACAATTAAACCTGGTTTCGATCCACATTTTAGAGGATAACACCGGTTAGGTCTGGGTTAGGACTGGGTTATGCCCGCATCTCGCTCATGATTCTGCCTTCATCGCATACTTGTTCACCAGAACCTGGGTTTTTTCGTGTTTGAATAACGTAGTAATGTGGTACCACACTGAAACAGTCAATTAAACCTGGTCTCGATCAATATTTTAGAGGATAACACCGGTTAGGTCTGGGTTAGGACTGGGTTATGCCCGCATCTGGCTCTTGATTTTGTCTTTTCCGCATACTTGTTCGCCAGAACCTGGGATTTTTCGGGTTTGAATCACGTAGTAATGTGGTATCACACTGAAACAGTCAATTAAACCTGGTTTCGATCCACATTTTAGAGGATAACACCGGTTAGATCTGGGTTAGGTCTGGGTTATGCCCGCATCTCGCTCATAATTCTGCCTTCATCGCATTCTTGTTCGGCAGAACGTGGGTTTTTTCGGGTTTGAATCACGTAGTAATGTGGTGCCACACAGTAACAGTCAATTAAACCTGGATTCGATCCACATATTATAGGATAACACCGGTTAGGTCTGGGATAGGTATGGGTTATGTCCGCATCTGGCTCATGATTTTGCATTCTTCGCATACTTGTTGGCCAGATACCGGGTTTTTTCGTGTTTGAATCACGTAGTAATGTGGTACCACACTGAAACAGTCAATTAAACCTGGTTTCGATCAATATTTTAGAGGATAACACCGGTTAGGTCTGGGTTAGGACTGGGTTATGCCCGCATCTGGCTCTTGATTTTGTCTTTTCCGCATACTTGTTGACCAGATCCTGGGTTTTTTCGGGTTTGAATCACGTAGTAATGTGGTACCACACTGAAACAGACAATTAAACCCGGTTTCGATCCACATTTTAGAGGATAACACCGGTTAGGTCTGGGTTAGGACTGGGTTATGCCCGCATCTCGCTCATGATTCTGCCTTCATCGCATTCTTGTACGCCAGAACCTGGGTTTTTTCGGGTTTGAATCACGTAGTAATGTGGTACCACACAGTAACAGTCAATGAAACCTGGATTCGATCCACATTTTGGAGGATAACATCGGTTAGGTCTGGGTTAGATCTGGGTTATGCCCGCATCTCGCTCATGATTCTGCCTTCATCGCATTCTTGTTCGCCAGAACCTGGGATTTTTCGGGTTTGAATCACGTAGTAATGTGGTACCACACAGTAACAGTCAATTAAACCTGGATTCGATCCACATTTTAGAGGATAACACCGGTTAGGTCTGGGTTAGATCTGGGTTATGCCCGCATCTCGCTCATGATTTTGCTTTCTTCGCATACTTGTTGGCCAGATCCTGGGTTTTTTCGTGTTTGAATCACGTAGTAATGTGGTACCACACTGAAACAGTCTATTAAACCTGGTTTCGATCCACATTTTAGAGGATAACACCGGTTAGGTCTGGGTTATGCCCGCATCTGGCTCTTGATTTTGACTTTTCCGCATACTTGTTGGCCAGATCCTTGGTTTTCCCTGGTTTGAATCACGTAGTAATGTGATACCGCACTGAAACAGTCAATTAAACATGGTTTCTATCAATATTTTAGAGGATAACACCGGTTAGGTCTGGGATACGTATGGGTTACGTCCGCATCTGGCTCTTGATTTTGACTTTTCCGCATACATGTTGGCCAGATCCTTGGTTTTCCCTGGTTTGAATCACGTAGTAATGTGATACCGCACTGAAACAGTCAATTAAACCTGGCTTCGATCCACATTTTATAGGATAACACCGGTTAGGTCTGGGTTAGGTCTGGGTTATGCTCGCATCTCGCTCATAATTCTGCCTTCATCGCATTCTTGTTCGGCAGAACCTGGGTTTTTTCGGGTTTGAATCACGTAGTAATGTGGTGCCACACAGTAACAGTCAATTAAACCTGGATTCGATCCACATATTATAGGGTAACACCGGTTAGGTCTGGGATAGGTATGGGTTATGTCCGCATCTGGCTCATGATTTTGCTTTCTTCGCATACTTGTTGGCCAGATCCCGGGTTTTTTCGTGTTTGAATCACGTAGTAATGTGGTACCACACTGAAACAGTCAATTAAACCTGGTCTCGATCAATATTTTAGAGGATAACACCGGTTAGGTCTGGGTTAGGACTGGGTTATGCCCGCATCTGGCTCTTGATTTTGTCTTTTCCGCATACTTGTTGGCCAGATCCTGGGTTTTTTCGGGTTTGAATCACGTAGTAATGTGGTACCACACTGAAACAGACAATTAAACCTGGTTTCGATCCACATTTTAGAGGATAATACCGGTTAGGTCTGGGTAAGGACTGGGTTATGCCCGCATCTCGCTCATGATTCTGCCTTCATCGCATTCTTGTTCGCCAGAACCTGGGTTTTATCGGGTTTGAATCACGTAGTAATGTGGTATCACACTGAAACAGTCAATTAAACCTGGTTTCGATCCACATTTTAGAGGATAACACCGGTTAGGTCTGGGTTAGGACTGGGTTATGCCCGCATCTGGCTCATGATTTTGCCTTCTTCGCATACTTGTTGGCCAGATCCTGGGTTTTTGGGGTTTGAATCACGTAGTAATGTGGTACCACACAGTAACAGTCAATTAAACCTGGATTCGATCCACATTTTAGAGGATAACACCGGTTTAGGTCTGGGTTAGATCTGGGTTATGCCCGCATCTCGCTCATGATTCTGCCTTCATCGCATTCTTGTTCGCCATAACCTGGGCTTTTTCGGGATTGAATCACGTAGTAATGTGGTACCACACTGAAACAGTCAATTAAACCTGGTTTCGATCTACATTTTAGAGGATAACACCGGTTAGATCTGGGTTAGGTCTGGCTTATGCCCGCATCCCGCTCATGATTCTGCCTTCATCGCATTCTTGTTCGCCAGAACCTGGGTTTTTTCGGGTTTGAATTACGTAGTAATGTGGTACCACACAGTAACAGTCAATTAAACCTGGATTCGGTCCACATTTTATAGGATAACACCGGTTAGGTCTGGGATAGGTATGGGTTATGTCCG
This sequence comes from Colletes latitarsis, assembly GCF_051014445.1. Classification (NCBI taxonomy): domain Eukaryota; kingdom Metazoa; phylum Arthropoda; class Insecta; order Hymenoptera; family Colletidae; genus Colletes; species Colletes latitarsis. The sequence continues at coordinate 10,666,443 of NC_135147.1, forward strand.
CATCTGGCTCATGATTTTGCTTTCTTCGCATACTTGTTGGCCAGATCCTGGGTTTTTTCGTGTTTGAATCACGTAGTAATGTGGTACCACACTGAAACAGTCTATTAAACCTGGTTTCGATCAATATTTTAGAGGATAACACCGGTTAGGTCTGGGTTAGGACTGGGTTATGCCCGCATCTGGCTCTTGATTTTGACTTTTCCGCATACTTGTTGGCCAGATCCTGGGTTTTTTCGGGTTTGTATCACGTAGTAATGTGGTACCACACTGAAACAGACAATTAAACCTGGTTTCGATCCACATTTTAGAGGATAACACCGGTTAGGTCTGCGTTATGCCCGCCTCAGGCTCTTGATTTTGACTTTTCCGCATACTTGTTGGCCAGATCCTTGGTTTTCCCTGGTTTGAATCACGTAGTAATGTGATACCGCAGTGAAACAGTCTATTAAACATGGTTTCTATCAATATTTTAGAGGATAACACCGGTTAGGTCTGGGATAGGTATGGGTTACGTCCGCATCTGGCTCTTGATTTTGACTTTTCCGCATACTTGTTGGCCAGATCCTTGGTTTTCCCTGGTTTGAATCATGTAGTAATGTGATACCGCACTGAAACAGTAAATTAAACCTGGTTTCGATCAATTATTTAGAGGATAACACCGGTTAGGTCTGGGTTAGGACTGGGTTATGCCCGCATCTGGCTCATGATTTTGCCTTCTTCGTATACTTGTTGGCCAGATCCTTGGTTTTCCCTGGTTTGAATCATGTAGTAATGTGATACCGCACTGAAACAGTAAATTAAACCTGGTTTCGATCCACATTTGATAGGATAACACTGGTTAGGTCTGGGTTAGGTCAGGGTTATGCCCGCATCTCGCTCATAATTCTGCCTTCATCGCATTCTTGTTCGGCAGAACCTGGGTTTCTTCGGGTTTGAATCACGTAGTAATGTGGTGCCACACAGTAACAGTCAATTAAACCTGGATTCGATCCACATATTATAGGATAACACCGGTTAGGTCTGGGTTAGGACTGGGTTATGCCCGCATCTGGCTCATGATTTTGCCATCTTCGCATACTTGTTGGCCAGATCCTGTTGGTTTTTGGGGTTTGAATCGCGTAGTAATGTGGTAACACACAGTAACAGTCAATAAAACCTGGATTCGATCCACATTTTATAGGATAACACCGGTTAGGTCTGGGTTATGCCCGCATCTGGCTCTTGATTTTGACTTTTCCGCATACTTGTTGGCCAGATCCTGGGTTTTTTCGGGTTTGTATCACGTAGTAAGGTGGTACCACACTGAAACAGTCAACTAAACCTGGTTTCGATCAATATTTTAGAGGATAACACCGTTTAGGTCTGGGTTAGGACTGGGTTATGCCCGCATCTGGCTCTTGATTTTGTCTTTTCCGCATACTTGTTGGCCAGATCCTGTTGGTTTTTGGGGTTTGAATCACGTAGTAATGTGGTAACCCACAGTAGCAGTCAATAAAACCTGGATTCGATCCACATTTTATAGGATAACACCGGTTAGGTCTGGGATAGGTATGGGTTATGTCCGCATCTGGCTCATGATTTTGCTTTCTTCGCAAACTTGTTGGCCAGATCCTGGGTTTTTTCGTGTTTGAATCACGTAGTAATGTGGTACCACACTGAAACAGTCAATTAAACCTGGTTCCGATCCACATTTTAGGGGATAACACCGGTTAGGTCTGGGTTAGATCTGGGTTATGCCCGCATCTCGCTCATGATTCTGCCTTCATCGCATTCTTTTTCGCCAGATCCTTGGTTTTCCCTGGTTTGAATCACGTTGTAATGTGATACCGCACTGAAACAGTCAATTAAACCTGGTTTCGATCAATATTTTAGAGGATAACAACGGTTAGGTCTGGGTTAGGACTGGGTTATGCCCGCATCTGGCTCATGATTTTGCCTTCTTCGCATACTTGTTGGCCAGATCCTGGGTTTTTTCGGGTTTGAATCACGTAGTAATGTGGTACCACACTGAAACGGACAATTAAACCTGGTTACGATCCACATTTTAGAGGATGACACCGGTCAGGTCTGGGTTAGGTCTGGGTTATGGCCGCATCTGGCACATGATTTTGCCTTCTTCGCATGCTTGTTGGCCAGATCCTGGGTTTTTTTCAGGTTTGAATCACGTAGTAATGTGGTACCACACTGAAACAGACAATTAAACGAGGTTTCGATCAATATTTTAGAGGATAACACCGGTTAGGTCTGGGTTATGCCCGCATCTGGCTCTTGATTTTGACTTTTCCGCATACTTGTTGGCCAGATCCTCGGTTTTCCCTGGTTTGAATCTCGTAGTAATGTGATACCGCACTGAAACAGTCAATTAAACCTGGTTTCGATCAATATTTTAGAGGATAACACCGGTTAGGTCTGGGTTAGGACTGGGTTATGCCCGCATCTGGCTCATGATTTTGCCTTCTTCGCATACTTGTTGGCCAGATCCTGGGTTTTTTCGTGTTTGAATCACGTAGTAATGTGGTACCACACTGAAACAGACAATTAAACCTGGTTTCGGTCAATATTATAGAGGATAACACCGGTTAGGTCTGGGTTAGGTCTGGGTTATGCCCGCATCTCGCTCATGATTCTGCCTTCATCGCATTCTTGTTCGCCAGAACCTGGGTTTTTTCGGGTTTGAATCACGTAGCAATGTGGTACCACACTGAAACAGACAATTAAACGAGGTTTCGATCAATATTTTAGAGGATAACACCGGTTAGGTCTGGGTTATGCCCGCATCTGGCTCTTGATTTTGACTCTTCCGCATACTTGTTGGCCAGATCCTTGGTTTTCCCTGGTTTGAATCACGTAGTAATGTGATACCGCACTGAAACAGTTAATTAAACCTGGTTTCGATCAATATTTTAGAGGATAACACCGGTTAGGTCTGGGTTAGGACTGGGTTATGCATTCACATCGCTCATGATTCTGCCTTCATCGCTTTCTTGTTCGCCAGAACCTGGGTTTTTTCAGGTTTGAATCACGTAGTAATGTGGTACCACATTGAAACAGTCGATTAAAACTGGTATCGATCAATATTTTAGATGATAAAACCGGTTTGGTCTGGATTATGCCCGCATTTGGGACATGATTTTCCCTTTTTCGCATATATGTTGGACAGATCCTGGGTTTTTTCGGGTTTGAATCATGTAGTAGTGTAATACCACACTGAAGCAGTCAATTATGCCTGGTTTCGATCAATATTTTAGAGGATAATACCGGTTAGGTCTGGGTTAGGTCTGGGTTATGCCCGCATCTGGCTCATGATTTTGCCTTTTCCGCATACTTGTTGGCCAGATCCTGGGGTTTTTCGGGTTTGAATCACGTAGTAATGTGGTACCTAGACTGAAACAGTCAATTAAACCTGGTTTCGATCCACATATTAGAGGATAACACCGGTTAGGTCTGGGTTAGGTCTGGGTTATGCCCGCATTTCGCTCATGATTCTGCCTGCATCGCATTCTCGTTCGCCAGAACCTGGGTTTTTTCGGGTTTGTAGCACGTAGTAATGTGGTACCACACAGTAACAGTCAATTAAACCTGGATTCGATCCACATTTTATAGGATAACACCGGTTAGCTCTGGGATAGGTTTGGGTTATGTCCGCATCTGGCTCATGATTTTGCTTTCTTCGCATACTTGTTGGCCAGTTCCTGGGTTTTTTCGTGTTTGAATCACGTAGTAATGTGGCACCACACTGAAACAGACAATTAAACCTGGTTTCGATCCACATTTTAGAGGATAACACCGGTTAGGTCTGGGTTATGCCCGCATCTGGCTCTTGATTTTGACTTTTCCGCATACTTGTTGGCCAGAACCTTGGTTTTCCCTGGTTTGAATCACGTAGTAATGTGTTACCGCACTGAAACAGTCAATTAAACACGGTTTCTATCAATATTTTAGAGGATAACACCGGTTAGGTCTGGGATAGGTATGGGTTACGTCCGCATCTGGCTCTTGATTTTGACTTTTCCGAATACTTGTTGGCCAGATCCTTGGTTTTCCCTGGTTTGAGTCACGTAGTAATGTGGTACCACACTGAAACAGACAATTAAACCTGGTTTCGATCAATATTTTAGAGGATAACACCGGTTAGGTCTGGGTTAGGTCTGGGTTATGCCCGCATTTCGCTCATGATTCTGTGTTCATCGCATTCTCGTTCGCCAGAACCTGGGTTTTTTCTAGTTTGAATCACGTAGTAATGTGGTGCCACACAGTAACAGTCAATTAAACCTGGATTCGATCCACATATTATAGGATAACACCGGTTAGGTCTGGGATAAGTATGGGTTATGTCCGCATCTGGCTCATGATTTTGCTTTCTTCGCATACTTGTTGGCCAGATCCTGGGTTTTTTCGTGTTTGAATCACGTAGTAATGTGGTACCACACTGAAACAGTCTATTAAACCTGGTTTCGATCAATATTTTAGAGGATAACACCGGTTAGGTCTGGGTTAGGACTGGGTTATGCCCGCATCTGGCTCTTGATTTTGACTTTTCCGCATACTTGTTGGCCAGATCCTGGGTTTTTTCGGGTTTGTATCACGTAGTAATGTGGTACCACACTGAAACAGACAATTAAACCTGGTTTCGATCCACATTTTAGAGGATAACACCGGTTAGGTCTGGGTTATGCCCGCATCAGGCTCTTGATTTTGACTTTTCCGCATACTTGTTGGCCAGATCCTTGGTTTTCCCTGGTTTGAATCACGTAGTAATGTGATACCGCACTGAAACAGTCAATTAAACATGGTTTCTATCAATATTTTAGAGGATAACACCGGTTAGGTCTGGGTTAGGACTGGGTTATGCCCGCATCTGGCTCATGATTTTGCCTTCTTCGTATACTTGTTGGCCAGATCCTTGGTTTTCCCTGGTTTGAATCACGTAGTAATGTGATACCGCACTGAAACGGTCAATTAAACCTGGTTTCGATCCACATTTTATAGGATAACACCGGTTAGGTCTGGGTTAGGTCTGGGTTATGCCCGCATCTCGCTCATAATTCTGCCTTCATCGCATTCTTGTTCGGCAGAACCTGGGTTTTTTCGGGTTTGAATCACGTAGTAATGTGGTGCCACACAGTAACAGTCAATTAAACCTGGATTCGATCCACATATTATAGGATAACACCGGTTAGGTCTGGGATAAGTATGGGTTATGTCCGCATCTGGCTCATGATTTTGCTTTCTTCGCATACTTGTTGGCCAGATCCTGGGTTTTTTTCGTGTTTGAATCACGTAGTAATGTGGTACCACACTGAAACAGTCTATTAAACCTGGTTTCGATCAATATTTTAGAGGATAACACCGGTTAGGTCTGGGTTATGCCCGCATCAGGCTCTTGATTTTGACTTTTCCGCATACTTGTTGGCCAGATCCTTGGTTTTCCCTGGTTTGAATCACGTAGTAATGTGATACCGCACTGAAACAGTCAATTAAACATGGTTTCTATCAATATTTTAGAGGATAACACCGGTTAGGTCTGGGATAGGTATGGGTTACGTCCGCATCTGGCTCATGATTTTGCCATCTTCGCATACTTGTTGGCCAGCTCCTGTTGGTTTTTGGGGTTTGAATCACGTAGTAATGTGGTAACACACAGTAGCAGTCAATAAAACCTGGATTCGATCCACATTTTATAGGATAACACCGGTTAGGTCTGGGATAGGTATGGGTTATGTCCGCATCTGGCTCATGATTTTGCTTTCTTCGCATACTTGTTGGCCAGATCCTGGGTTTTTTCGTGTTTGAATCACGTAGTAATGTGGTACCACACTGAAACAGTCAATTAAACCTGGTTTCGATCCACATTTTAGAGGATAACACCGGTCAGGTCTGGGTTAGGTCTGGGTTATGCCCGCATCTGGCACATGATTTTGCCTTCTTCGCATGCTTGTTGGCCAGATCCTGGGTTTTTTTCTGGTTTGAATCACGTAGTAATGTGGTACCACACTGGAACAGACAATTAAACGAGGTTTCGATCAATATTTTAGAGGATAACACCGGTTAGGTCTTGGTTATGCCCGCATCTGGCCCTTGATTTTGACTTTTCCGCATACTTGTTGGCCAGATCCTCGGTTTTCCCTGGTTTGAATCACGTAGTAATGTGATACCGCACTGAAACAGTCAATTAAACCTGGTTTCGATCAATATTTTAGAGGATAACACCGGTTAGGTCTGGGTTAGGACTGGGTTATGCCCGCATCTGGCTCATGATTTTGCCTTCTTCGCATACTTGTTGGCCAGATCCTGGGTTTTTTCGGGTTTGAATCACGTAGTAATGTGGTACCACACTGAAACAGACAATTAAACCTGGTTTCGATCAATATTATAGAGGTTTACACCGGTTAGGTCTGGGTTAGGTCTGGGTTATGCCCGCATCTCGCTCATGATTCTGCCTTCATCGCATTCTTGTTCGCCAGAACCTGGGTTTTTTCGGGTTTGAATCACGTAGTAATGTGGTACCACACTGAAACAGACAATTAAACGAGGTTTCGATCAATATTTTAGAGGATAACACCGGTTAGGTCTGGGTTATGCCCGCATCTGTCTCTTGATTTTGACTCTTCCGCATACTTGTTGGCCAGATCCTTGGTTTTCCCTGGTTTGAATCACGTAGTAATGTGATACCGCACTGAAACAGTCAATTAAACATGGTTTCTATCAATATTTTAGAGGATAACACCGGTTAGGTCTGGGATAGGTATGGGTTACGTCCGCATCTGGCTCTTGATTTTGACTTTTCCGCATACTTGTTGGCCAGATCCTTGGTTTTCCCTGGTTTGAGTCACGTAGTAATGTGGTACCACACTGAAACAGACAATTAAACCTGGTTTTGATCAATATTATAGAGGATAACACCGGTTAGGTCTGGGTTAGGACTGGGTTATGCCCGCATCTGGCTCATGATTTTGCCTTCTTCGCATACTTGTTGGCCAGATCCTGGGTTTTCCCTGGTTTGAATCACGTAGTAATGTGATACCGCACTGAAACAGTTAATTAAACCTGGTTTCGATCAATATTTTAGAGGATAACACCGGTTAGGTCTGGGTTAGGACTGGGTTATGCATTCACATCGCTCATGATTCTGCCTTCATCGCTTTCTTGTTCGCCAGAACCTGGGTTTTTTCGGGTTTGAATCACGTAGTAATGTGGTACCACATTGAAACAGTCGATTAAAACTGGTATCGATCAATATTTTAGATGATAAAACCGGTTTGGTCTGGATTATGCCCGCATTTGGGACATGATTTTCCCTTTTTCGCATATTTGTTGGACAGATCCTGGGTTTTTTCGGGTTTGAATCATGTAGTAGTGTAATACCACACTGAAGCAGTCAATTATGCCTGGTTTCGATCAATATTTTAGAGGATAACACCGGTTAGGTCTGGGTTAGGTCTGGGTTATGCCCGCATCTGGCTCATGATTTTGCCTTTTCCGCATACTTGTTGGCCGGATCCTGGGGTTTTTCGGGTTTGAATCACGTAGTAATGTGGTACCTAGACTGAAACAGTCAATTAAACCTGGTTTCGATCCACATATTAGAGGATAACACCGGTTAGGTCTGGGTTAGGACTGGGTTATGCCCGCATTTCGCTCATGATTCTGCCTGCATCGCATTCTCGTTCGCCAGAACCTGGGTTTTTTCGGGTTTGTAGCACGTAGTAATGTGGTACCACACAGTAACAGTCAATTAAACCTGGATTCGATCCACATTTTATAGGATATCACCGGTTAGCTCTGGGATAGGTTTGGGTTATGTCCGCATCTGGCTCATGATTTTGCTTTCTTCGCATACTTGTTGGCCAGTTCCTGGGTTTTTTCGTGTTTGAATCACGTAGTAATGTGGCACCACACTGAAACAGACAATTAAACCTGGTTTCGATCCACATTTTAGAGGATAACACCGGTTAGGTCTGGGTTATGCCCGCATCTGGCTCTTGATTTTGACTTTTCCGCATACTTGTTGGCCAGATCCTTGATTTTCCCTGGTTTGAATCACGTAGTAATGTGATACCGCACTGAAACAGTCAATTAAACATGGTTTCTATCAATATTTTAGAGGATAACACCGGTTAGGTCTGGGATAGGTATGGGTTACGTCCGCATCTGGCTCTTGATTTTGACTTTTCCGCATACTTGTTGGCCAGATCCTTGGTTTTCCCTGGTTTGAGTCACGTAGTAATGTGGTACCACACTGAAACAGACAATTAAACCTGGTTTCGATCAATATTTTAGAGGATAACACCGGTTAGGTCTGGGTTAGGTCTGGGTTATGTCCGCATCTGGCTCATGATTTTGCTTTCTTCGCATACTTGTTGGCCAGATCCTGGGTTTTTCGTGTTTGAATCACGTAGTAATGTGGTACCACACTGAAACAGTCTATTAAACCTGGTTTCGATCAATATTTTAGAGGATAACACCGGTTAGGTCTGGGTTAGGACTGGGTTATGCCCGCATCTGGCTCTTGATTTTGACTTTTACGCATACTTGTTGGCCAGATCCTGGGTTTTTTCGGGTTTGTATCACGTAGTAATGTGGTACCACACTGAAACAGACAATTAAACCTGGTTTCGATCCACATTTTAGAGGATAACACCGGTTAGGTCTGGGTTATGCCCGCATCAGGCTCTTGATTTTGACTTTTCCGTATACTTGTTGGCCAGATCCTTGGTTTTCCCTGGTTTGAATCACGTAGTAATGTGATACCGCACTGAAACAGTCAATTAAACATGGTTTCTATCAATATTTTAGAGGATAACACCGGTTAGGTCTGGGATAGGTATGTGTTACGTCCGCATCTGGCTCATGATTTTGCCATCTTCGCATACTTGTTGGCCAGCTCCTGTTGGTTTTTGGGGTTTGAATCACGTAGTAATGTGGTAACACACAGTAGCAGTCAATAAAACCTGGATTCGATCAATATTTTAGAGGATAACACCGGTTAGGTCTGGGTTAGGACTGGGTTATGCCCGCATCTGGCTCATGATTTTGCCTTCTTCGCATACTTGTTGGCCAGATCCTGCGTTTTCCCTGGTTTGAATCACGTAGTAATGTGATACCGCACTGAAACAGTCAATTAAACCTGGTTTCGATCAATATTTTAGAGGATAACACCGGTTAGGTCTGGGTTAGGACTGGGTTATGCCCGCATCTGGCTCATGATTTTGCCTTCTTCGCATACTTGTTGGCCAGATCCTGGGTTTTTTCGGGTTTGAATCACGTAGTAATGTGGTACCACACTGAAACAGACAATTTAACCTGGTTTTGATCAATATTATAGAGGATAACACTGGTTAGGTCTGGGTTAGGTCTGGGTTATGCCCGCATCTCGCTCATGATTCTGCCTTCATCGCATTCTTGTTCGCCAGAACCTGGGTTTTTTCGGGTTTGTATCACGTAGTAATGTGGTACCACACTGAAACAGACAGTTAAACGAGGTTTCGATCAATATTTTAGAGGATAACACCGGTTAGGTCTGGGTTAGGACTGGGTTATGCCCGCATCTGGCTCATGATTTTGCCTTCTTCGCATACTTGTTGGCCAGATCCTGGGTTTTTTCGGGTTTGTATCACGTAGTAATGTGGTACCACAATGAAACAGTCAATTAAACCTGGTTTCGATCAATATTTTAGAGGATAACACCGGTTAGGTCTGGGTTAGGACTGGGTTATGCATTCACATCGCTCATGATTCTGCCTTCATCGCTTTCTTGTTCGCCAGAACCTGGGTTCTTTCGGGTTTGAATCACGTAGTAATGTGGTACCACATTGAGACAGTCAATTAAACCTGGTATCGATCAATATTTTAGATGATAAAACCGGTTAGGTCTGGATTATGCCCGCATTTGGGACATGATTTTCCCTTTTTCGCATATTTGTTGGACAGATCCTGGGTTTTTTCGGGTTTGAATCATGTAGTAGTGTAATACCACACTGAAGCAGTCAATGAATCCTGGTTTCGATCCACATTTTAGAGGATAACACCGGTTAGGTCGGGGTTCGGTCCGGGTTATGCCCGCATCTGGCACATGATTTTGCCTTCTTCGCATGCTTGTTGGCCAGATCCTGTGTTTTTTTCTGGTTTGAATCACGTAGTAATGTGGTACCACACTGGAACAGACAATTAAACGAGGTTTCGATCAATATTTTAGAGGATAACACCGGTTAGGTCTGGGTTAGGACTGGGTTATGCCCGCATCTGGCTCTTGATTTTGACTTTTCCGCATACTTGTTGGCCAGATCCTTGGTTTTCCCTGGTTTGAATCACGTAGTAATGTGATACCGCACTGAAACAGTCAATTAAACCTGGTTTCGATCCACATTTTATAGGATAACACCGGTTAGGTCTGGGTTAGGTCTGGGTTATGCCCGCATCGCGCTCATAATTCTGCCTTCATCGCATTCTTGTTCGGCAGAACCTGGGTTTTTTCGGGTTTGAATCACGTAGTAATGTGGTGCCACACAGTAACAGTCAATTAAACCTGGATTCGATCCACATTTTAGAGGATAACACCGGTTAGGTCTGGGTTAGGACTGGGTTATGCCCGCATCTCGCTCATGATTCTGCCTTCATCGCATACTTGTTCGCCAGAACCTGGGTTTTTTCGGGTTTGAATCACGTAGTAATGTGGTACCACACTGAAACAGTCAATTAAACCTGGTCTCGATCAATATTTTAGAGGATAACACCGGTTAGGTCTGGGTTAGGACTGGGTTATGCCCGCATCTGGCTCTTGATTTTGTCTTTTCCGCATACTTGTTGGCCAGATCCTGGGTTTTTTTCGGGTTTGAATCACGTAGTAATGTGGTACCACACTGAAACAGACAATTAAACCTGGTTTCGATCCACATTTTAGAGGATAACACCGGTTAGGTCTGGGTTAGGACTGGGTTATGCCCGCATCTCGCTCATGATTCTGCCTTCATCGCATACTTGTTCGCCAGAACCTGGGTTTTTCCGTGTTTGAATAACGTAGTAATGTGGTACCACACTGAAACAGTCAATTAAACCTGGTCTCGATCAATATTTTAGAGGATAACACCGGTTAGGTCTGGGTTAGGACTGGGTTATGCCCGCATCTGGCTCTTGATTCTGTCTTTTCCGCATACTTGTTCGCCAGAACCTGGGTTTTTTCGGGTTTGAATCACGTAGTAATGTGGTATCACACTGAAACAGTCAATTAAACCTGGTTTCGATCCACATTTTAGAGGATAACACCGGTTAGATCTGGGTTAGGTCTGGGTTATGCCCGCATCTCGCTCATAATTCTGCCTTCATCGCATTCTTGTTCGGCAGAACGTGGGTTTTTTCGGGTTTGAATCACATAGTAATGTGGTGCCACACAGTAACAGTCAATTAAACCTGGATTCGATCCACATATTATAGGATAACACATGTTAGGTCTGGGATAGGTATGGGTTATGTCCGCATCTGGCCCATGATTTTGCTTTCTTCGCATACTTGTTGGCCAGATCCCGGGTTTTTTCGTGTTTGAATCACGTAGTAATGTGGTACCACACTGAAACAGTCAATTAAACCTGGTTTCGATCAATATTTTAGAGGATAACACCGGTTAGGTCTGGGTTAGGACTGGGTTATGCTCGCATCTCGCTCATGATTCTGCCTTCATCGCATACTTGTTCGCCAGAACCTGGGTTTTTTCGGGTTTGAATCACGTAGTAATGTGGTACCACACTGAAACAGTCAATTAAACCTGGTCTCGATCAATATTTTAGAGGATAACACCGGTTAGGTCTGGGTTAGGACTGGGTTATGCCCGCATCTGGCTCTTGATTTTGTCTTTTCCGCATTCTTGTTGGCCAGATCCTGGGTTTTTTCGGGTTTGAATCACGTAGTAATGTGGTACCACACTGAAACAGACAATTAAACCTGGTTTCGATCCACATTTTAGAGGATAACACCGGTTAGGTCTGGGTTAGGACTGGGTTATGCCCGCATCTCGCTCATGATTCTGCCTTCATCGCATACTTGTTCACCAGAACCTGGGTTTTTTCGTGTTTGAATAACGTAGTAATGTGGTACCACACTGAAACAGTCAATTAAACCTGGTCTCGATCAATATTTTAGAGGATAACACCGGTTAGGTCTGGGTTAGGACTGGGTTATGCCCGCATCTGGCTCTTGATTTTGTCTTTTCCGCATACTTGTTCGCCAGAACCTGGGATTTTTCGGGTTTGAATCACGTAGTAATGTGGTATCACACTGAAACAGTCAATTAAACCTGGTTTCGATCCACATTTTAGAGGATAACACCGGTTAGATCTGGGTTAGGTCTGGGTTATGCCCGCATCTCGCTCATAATTCTGCCTTCATCGCATTCTTGTTCGGCAGAACGTGGGTTTTTTCGGGTTTGAATCACGTAGTAATGTGGTGCCACACAGTAACAGTCAATTAAACCTGGATTCGATCCACATATTATAGGATAACACCGGTTAGGTCTGGGATAGGTATGGGTTATGTCCGCATCTGGCTCATGATTTTGCTTTCTTCCCATACTTGTTGGCCAGATACCGGGTTTTTTCGTGTTTGTATCACGTAGTAATGTGGTACCACACTGAAACAGTCAATTAAACCTGGTTTCGATCAATATTTTAGAGGATAACACCGGTTAGGTCTGGGGTAGGACTGGGTTATGCCCGCATCTGGCTCTTGATTTTGTCTTTTCCGCATACTTGTTGACCAGATCCTGGGTTTTTTCGGGTTTGAATCACGTAGTAATGTGGTACCACACTGAAACAGACAATTAAACCCGGTTTCGATCCACATTTTAGAGGATAACACCGGTTAGGTCTGGGTTAGGACTGGGTTATGCCCGCATCTCGCTCATGATTCTGCCTTCATCGCATTCTTGTACGCCAGAACCTGGGTTTTTTCGGGTTTGAATCACGTAGTAATGTGGTACCACACAGTAACAGTCAATGAAACCTGGATTCGATCCACATTTTGGAGGATAACATCGGTTAGGTCTGGGTTAGATCTGGGTTATGCCCGCATCTCGCTCATGATTCTGCCTTCATCGCATTCTTGTTCGCCAGAACCTGGGATTTTTCGGGTTTGAATCACGTAGTAATGTGGTACCACACAGTAACAGTCAATTAAACCTGGATTCGATCCACATTTTAGAGGATAACACCGGTTAGGTCTGGGTTAGATCTGGGTTATGCCCGCATCTCGCTGATGATTTTGCTTTCTTCGCATACTTGTTGGCCAGATCCTGGGTTTTTTCGTGTTTGAATCACGTAGTAATGTGGTACCACACTGAAACAGTCTATTAAACCTGGTTTCGATCCACATTTTAGAGGATAACACCGGTTAGGTCTGGGTTATGCCCGCATCTGGCTCTTGATTTTGCCTTTTCCGCATACTTGTTGGCCAGATCCTTGGTTTTCCCTGGTTTGAATCACGTAGTAATGTGATACCGCACTGAAACAGTCAATTAAACATGGTTTCTATCAATATTTTAGAGGATAACACCGGTTAGGTCTGGGATACGTATGGGTTACGTCCGCATCTGGCTCTTGATTTTGACTTTTCCGCATACATGTTGGCCAGATCCTTGGTTTTCCCTGGTTTGAATCACGTAGTAATGTGATACCGCACTGAAACAGTCAATTAAACCTGGCTTCGATCCACATTTTATAGGATAACACCGGTTAGGTCTGGGTTAGGTCTGGGTTATGCTCGCATCTCGCTCATAATTCTGCCTTCATCGCATTCTTGTTCGGCAGAACCTGGGTTTTTTCGGGTTTGAATCACGTAGTAATGTGGTGCCACACAGTAACAGTCAATTAAACCTGGATTCGATCCACATATTATAGGGTAACACCGGTTAGGTCTGGGATAGGTATGGGTTATGTCCGCATCTGGCTCATGATTTTGCTTTCTTCGCATACTTGTTGGCCAGATCCCGGGTTTTTTCGTGTTTGAATCACGTAGTAATGTGGTACCACACTGAAACAGTCAATTAAACCTGGTCTCGATCAATATTTTAGAGGATAACACCGGTTAGGTCTGGGTTAGGACTGGGTTATGCCCGCATCTGGCTCTTGATTTTGTCTTTTCCGCATACTTGTTGGCCAGATCCTGGGTTTTTTCGGGTTTGAATCACGTAGTAATGTGGTACCACACTGAAACAGACAATTAAACCTGGTTTCGATCCACATTTTAGAGGATAATACCGGTTAGGTCTGGGTTAGGACTGGGTTATGCCCGCATCTCGCTCATGATTCTGCCTTCATCGCATTCTTGTTCGCCAGAACCTGGGTTTTATCGGGTTTGAATCACGTAGTAATGTGGTATCACACTGAAACAGTCAATTAAACCTGGTTTCGATCCACATTTTAGAGGATAACACCGGTTAGGTCTGGGTTAGGACTGGGTTATGCCCGCATCTGGCTCATGATTTTGCCTTCTTCGCATACTTGTTGGCCAGATCCTGGGTTTTTGGGGTTTGAATCACGTAGTAATGTGGTACCACACAGTAACAGTCAATTAAACCTGGATTCGATCCACATTTTAGAGGATAACACCGGTTTAGGTCTGGGTTAGATCTGGGTTATGCCCGCATCTCGCTCATGATTCTGCCTTCATCGCATTCTTGTTCGCCATAACCTGGGCTTTTTCGGGATTGAATCACGTAGTAATGTGGTACCACACTGAAACAGTCAATTAAACCTGGTTTCGATCTACATTTTAGAGGATAACACCGGTTAGATCTGGGTTAGGTCTGGCTTATGCCCGCATCCCGCTCATGATTCTGCCTTCATCGCATTCTTGTTCGCCAGAACCTGGGTTTTTTCGGGTTTGAATTACGTAGTAATGTGGTACCACACAGTAACAGTCAATTAAACCTGGATTCGGTCCACATTTTATAGGATAACACCGGTTAGGTCTGGGATTGGTATGGGTTATGTCCGCATCTGGCTCATGATTTTGCTTTCTTCGCATACTTGTTGGCCAGATCCTGGGTTTTTTCGTGTTTGAATCACGTAGTAATGTGGTACCACACTGAAACAGTCTATTAAACCTGGTTTCGATCAATATTTTAGAGGATAACACCGGTTAGGTCTGGGTTAGGACTGGGTTATGCCCGCATCTGGCTCTTGATTTTGACTTTTCCGCATACTTGTTGGCCAGATCCTGGGTTTTTTCGGGTTTGTATCACGTAGTAATGTGGTACCACACTGAAACAGACAATTAAACCTGGTTTCGATCCACATTTTAGAGGATAACACCGGTTAGGTCTGCGTTATGCCCGCCTCAGGCTCTTGATTTTGACTTTTCCGCATACTTGTTGGCCAGATCCTTGGTTTTCCCTGGTTTGAATCACGTAGTAATGTGATACCGCAGTGAAACAGTCTATTAAACATGGTTTCTATCAATATTTTAGAGGATAACACCGGTTAGGTCTGGGATAGGTATGGGTTACGTCCGCATCTGGCTCTTGATTTTGACTTTTCCGCATACTTGTTGGCCAGATCCTTGGTTTTCCCTGGTTTGAATCATGTAGTAATGTGATACCGCACTGAAACAGTAAATTAAACCTGGTTTCGATCAATTATTTAGAGGATAACACCGGTTAGGTCTGGGTTAGGACTGGGTTATGCCCGCATCTGGCTCATGATTTTGCCTTCTTCGTATACTTGTTGGCCAGATCCTTGGTTTTCCCTGGTTTGAATCATGTAGTAATGTGATACCGCACTGAAACAGTAAATTAAACCTGGTTTCGATCCACATTTGATAGGATAACACTGGTTAGGTCTGGGTTAGGTCAGGGTTATGCCCGCATCTCGCTCATAATTCTGCCTTCATCGCATTCTTGTTCGGCAGAACCTGGGTTTCTTCGGGTTTGAATCACGTAGTAATGTGGTGCCACACAGTAACAGTCAATTAAACCTGGATTCGATCCACATATTATAGGATAACACCGGTTAGGTCTGGATTAGGACTGGGTTATGCCCGCATCTGGCTCATGATTTTGCCATCTTCGCATACTTGTTGGCCAGATCCTGTTGGTTTTTGGGGTTTGAATCGCGTAGTAATGTGGTAACACACAGTAACAGTCAATAAAACCTGGATTCGATCCACATTTTATAGGATAACACCGGTTAGGTCTGGGTTATGCCCGCATCTGGCTCTTGATTTTGACTTTTCCGCATACTTGTTGGCCAGATCCTGGGTTTTTTCGGGTTTGTATCACGTAGTAAGGTGGTACCACACTGAAACAGTCAATTAAACCTGGTTTCGATCAATATTTTAGAGGATAACACCGTTTAGGTCTGGGTTAGGACTGGGTTATGCCCGCATCTGGCTCTTGATTTTGTCTTTTCCGCATACTTGTTGGCCAGATCCTGTTGGTTTTTGGGGTTTGAATCACGTAGTAATGTGGTAACCCACAGTAGCAGTCAATAAAACCTGGATTCGATCCACATTTTATAGGATAACACCGGTTAGGTCTGGGATAGGTATGGGTTATGTCCGCATCTGGCTCATGATTTTGCTTTCTTCGCAAACTTGTTGGCCAGATCCTGGGTTTTTTCGTGTTTGAATCACGTAGTAATGTGGTACCACACTGAAACAGTCAATTAAACCTGGTTCCGATCCACATTTTAGGGGATAACACCGGTTAGGTCTGGGTTAGATCTGGGTTATGCCCGCATCTCGCTCATGATTCTGCCTTCATCGCATTCTTTTTCGCCAGATCCTTGGTTTTCCCTGGTTTGAATCACGTTGTAATGTGATACCGCACTGAAACAGTCAATTAAACCTGGTTTCGATCAATATTTTAGAGGATAACAACGGTTAGGTCTGGGTTAGGACTGGGTTATGCCCGCATCTGGCTCATGATTTTGCCTTCTTCGCATACTTGTTGGCCAGATCCTGGGTTTTTTCGGGTTTGAATCACGTAGTAATGTGGTACCACACTGAAACGGACAATTAAACCTGGTTACGATCCACATTTTAGAGGATGACACCGGTCAGGTCTGGGTTAGGTCTGGGTTATGCCCGCATCTGGCACATGATTTTGCCTTCTTCGCATGCTTGTTGGCCAGATCCTGGGTTTTTTTCTGGTTTGAATCACGTAGTAATGTGGTACCACACTGAAACGGACAATTAAACCTGGTTACGATCCACATTTGATAGGATAACACTGGTTAGGTCTGGGTTAGGTCAGGGTTATGCCCGCATCTGGCTCATGATTTTGCCTTCTTCGCATACTTGTTGGCCAGATCCTGGGTTTTTTCGTGTTTGAATCACGTAGTAATGTGGTACCACACTGAAACAGACAATTAAACCTGGTTTCGGTCAATATTATAGAGGATAACACCGGTTAGGTCTGGGTTAGGTCTGGGTTATGCCCGCATCTCGCTCATGATTCTGCCTTCATCGCATTCTTGTTCGCCAGAACCTGGGTTTTTTCGGGTTTGAATCACGTAGCAATGTGGTACCACACTGAAACAGACAATTAAACGAGGTTTCGATCAATATTTTAGAGGATAACACCGGTTAGGTCTGGGTTATGCCCGCATCTGGCTCTTGATTTTGACTCTTCCGCATACTTGTTGGCCAGATCCTTGGTTTTCCCTGGTTTGAATCACGTAGTAATGTGATACCGCACTGAAACAGTTAATTAAACCTGGTTTCGATCAATATTTTAGAGGATAACACCGGTTAGGTCTGGGTTAGGACTGGGTTATGCATTCACATCGCTCATGATTCTGCCTTCATCGCTTTCTTGTTCGCCAGAACCTGGGTTTTTTCAGGTTTGAATCACGTAGTAATGTGGTACCACATTGAAACAGTCGATTAAAACTGGTATCGATCAATATTTTAGATGATAAAACCGGTTTGGTCTGGATTATGCCCGCATTTGGGACATGATTTTCCCTTTTTCGCATATTTGTTGGACAGATCCTGGGTTTTTTCGGGTTTGAATCATGTAGTAGTGTAATACCACACTGAAGCAGTCAATTATGCCTGGTTTCGATCAATATTTTAGAGGATAATACCGGTTAGGTCTGGGTTAGGTCTGGGTTATGCCCGCATCTGGCTCATGATTTTGCCTTTTCCGCATACTTGTTGGCCAGATCCTGGGGTTTTTCGGGTTTGAATCACGTAGTAATGTGGTACCTAGACTGAAACAGTCAATTAAACCTGGTTTCGATCCACATATTAGAGGATAACACCGGTTAGGTCTGGGTTAGGTCTGGGTTATGCCCGCATTTCGCTCATGATTCTGCCTGCATCGCATTCTCGTTCGCCAGAACCTGGGTTTTTTCGGGTTTGTAGCACGTAGTAATGTGGTACCACACAGTAACAGTCAATTAAACCTGGATTCGATCCACATTTTATAGGATAACACCGGTTAGCTCTGGGATAGGTTTGGGTTATGTCCGCATCTGGCTCATGATTTTGCTTTCTTCGCATACTTGTTGGCCAGTTCCTGGGTTTTTTCGTGTTTGAATCACGTAGTAATGTGGCACCACACTGAAACAGACAATTAAACCTGGTTTCGATCCACATTTTAGAGGATAACACCGGTTAGGTCTGGGTTATGCCCGCATCTGGCTCTTGATTTTGACTTTTCCGCATACTTGTTGGCCAGAACCTTGGTTTTCCCTGGTTTGAATCACGTAGTAATGTGTTACCGCACTGAAACAGTCAATTAAACATGGTTTCTATCAATATTTTAGAGGATAACACCGGTTAGGTCTGGGATAGGTATGGGTTACGTCCGCATCTGGCTCTTGATTTTGACTTTTCCGAATACTTGTTGGCCAGATCCTTGGTTTTCCCTGGTTTGAGTCACGTAGTAATGTGGTACCACACTGAAACAGACAATTAAACCTGGTTTCGATCAATATTTTAGAGGATAACACCGGTTAGGTCTGGGTTAGGTCTGGGTTATGCCCGCATTTCGCTCATGATTCTGTGTTCATCGCATTCTCGTTCGCCAGAACCTGGGTTTTTTCTAGTTTGAATCACGTAGTAATGTGGTGCCACACAGTAACAGTCAATTAAACCTGGATTCGATCCACATATTATAGGATAACACCGGTTAGGTCTGGGATAAGTATGGGTTATGTCCGCATCTGGCTCATGATTTTGCTTTCTTCGCATACTTGTTGGCCAGATCCTGGGTTTTTTCGTGTTTGAATCACGTAGTAATGTGGTACCACACTGAAACAGTCTATTAAACCTGGTTTCGATCAATATTTTAGAGGATAACACCGGTTAGGTCTGGGTTAGGACTGGGTTATGCCCGCATCTGGCTCTTGATTTTGACTTTTCCGCATACTTGTTGGCCAGATCCTGGGTTTTTTCGGGTTTGTATCACGTAGTAATGTGGTACCACACTGAAACAGACAATTAAACCTGGTTTCGATCCACATTTTAGAGGATAACACCGGTTAGGTCTGGGTTATGCCCGCATCAGGCTCTTGATTTTGACTTTTCCGCATACTTGTTGGCCAGATCCTTGGTTTTCCCTGGTTTGAATCACGTAGTAATGTGATACCGCACTGAAACAGTCAATTAAACCTGGTTTCGATCAATATTTTAGAGGATAACACCGGTTAGGTCTGGGTTAGGACTGGGTTATGCATTCACATCGCTCATGATTCTGCCTTCATCGCATACTTGTTGGCCAGATCCTGGGTTTTTTCGGGTTTGAATCACGTAGTAATGTGGTACCACATTGAAACAGACAATTTAACCTGGTTTTGATCAATATTATAGAGGATAACACTGGTTAGGTCTGGGTTAGGTCTGGGTTATGCCCGCATCTCGCTCATGATTCTGCCTTCATCGCATACTTGTTGGCCAGATCCTGGGTTTTTTCGGGTTTGTATCACGTAGTAATGTGGTACCACAATGAAACAGTCAATTAAACCTGGTTTCGATCAATATTTTAGAGGATAACACCGGTTAGGTCTGGGTTAGGACTGGGTTATGCATTCACATCGCTCATGATTCTGCCTTCATCGCTTTCTTGTTCGCCAGAACCTGGGTTCTTTCGGGTTTGAATCACGTAGTAATGTGGTACCACATTGAAACAGTCAATTAAACCTGGTATCGATCAATATTTTAGATGATAAAACCGGTTAGGTCTGGATTATGCCCGCATTTGGGACATGATTTTCCCTTTTTCGCATATTTGTTGGACAGATCCTGGGTTTTTTCGGGTTTGAATCATGTAGTAGTGTAATACCACACTGAAGCAGTCAATTAAGCCTGGTTTCGATCAATATTTTAGAGGATAACACCGGTTAGGTCTGGGTTAGGTCTGGGTTATGCCCGCATCTGGCTCATGATTTTGCCTTTTCCGCATACTTGTTGGCCAGATCCTGGGGTTTTTCGGGTTTGAATCACGTAGTAATGTGGTACCTAGACTGAAACAGTCAATTAAACCTGGTTTCGATCCACATATTAGAGGATAACACCGGTTAGGTCTGGGTTAGGTCTGGGTTATGCCCGCATTTCGCTCATGATTCTGCCTTCATCGCATTCTCGTTCGCCAGAACCTGGGTTTTTTCGGGTTTGTAGCACGTAGTAATGTGGTACCACACAGTAACAGTCAATTAAACCTGGATTCGATCCACATTTTATAGGATAACACCGGTTAGCTCTGGGATAGGTTTGGGTTATGTCCGCATCTGGCTCATGATTTTGCTTTCTTCGCATACTTGTTGGCCAGTTCCTGGGTTTTTTCGTGTTTGAATCACGTAGTAATGTGGCACCACACTGAAACAGTCAATTAATCCTGGTTTCGATCCACATTTTAGAAGATAACACCGGTTAGGTCTGGGTTCGGTCCGGGTTATGCCCGCATCTGGCACATGATTTTGCCTTCTTCGCATGCTTGTTGGCCAGATCCTGTGTTTTTTTCTGGTTTGAATCACGTAGTAATGTGGTTCCACACTGGAACAGACAATTAAACGAGGTTTCGATCAATATTTTAGAGGATAACACCGGTTAGGTCTGGGTTAGGACTGGGTTATGCCCGCATCTGGCTCTTGATTTTGACTTTTCCGCATACTTGTTGGCCAGATCCTTGGTTTTCCCTGGTTTGAATCACGTAGTAATGTGATACCGCACTGAAACAGTCAATTAAACCTGGTTTCGATCCACATTTTATAGGATAACACCGGTTAGCTCTGGGATAGGTTTGGGTTATGTCCGCATCTGGCTCATGATTCTGCCTTTTCCGCATACTTGTTGGCCAGATCCTGGGTTTTTTCGGGTTCGTAGCACGTAGTAATGTGGTACCACACAGTAACAGTCAATTAAACCTGGATTCGATCCACATTTTATAGGATAACACCGGTTAGCTCTGGGATAGGTTTGGGTTATGTCCGCATCTGGCTCATGATTTTGCTTTCTTCGCATACTTGTTGGCCAGTTCCTGGGTTTTTTCGTGTTTGAATCACGTAGTAATGTGGCACCACACAGTAACAGTCAATTAAACCTGGATTCGATCCACATTTTATAGGATAACACCGGTTAGCTCTGGGATAGGTTTGGGTTATGTCCGCATCTGGCTCATGATTTTGCTTTCTTCGCATACTTGTTGGCCAGTTCCTGGGTTTTTTCGTGTTTGAATCACGTAGTAATGTGGCACCACACTGAAACAGTCAATTAATCCTGGTTTCGATCCACATTTTAGAGGATAACACCGGTTAGGTCTGGGTTCGGTCCGGGTTATGCCCGCATCTGGCACATGATTTTGCCATCTTCGCATGCTTGTTGGCCAGATCCTGTGTTTTTTTCTGGTTTGAATCACGTAGTAATGTGGTACCACACTGGAACAGACAATTAAACGAGGTTTCGATCAATATTTTAGAGGATAACACCGGTTAGGTCTGGGTTAGGACTGGGTTATGCCCGCATCTGGCTCTTGATTTTACTTTTCCGCATACTTGTTGGCCAGATCCTGGGTTTTTTCGGGTTTGTATCACGTAGTAATGTGGTACCACACTGAAACAGACAATTAAACCTGGTTTCGATCCACATTTTAGAGGATAACACCGGTTAGGTCTGGGTTATGCCCGCATCTGGCTCTTGATTTTGACTTTTCCGCATACTTGTTGGCCAGATCCTTGGTTTTCCCTGGTTTGAATCACGTAGTAATGTGATACCGCACTGAAACAGTCTATTAAACATGGTTTCTATCAATATTTTAGAGGATAACACCGGTTAGGTCTGGGATAGGTATGGGTTACGTCCGCATCTGGCTCTTGATTTTGACTTTTCCGCATACTTGTTGGCCAGATCCTTGGTTTTCCCTGGTTTGAATCACGTAGTAATGTGATAACGCACTGAAACAGTCTATTAAAACTGGTTTCGATCAATATTTTAGAGGATAACACCGGTTAGGTCTGGGTTAGGACTGGGTTATGCCCGCATCTCGCTCATAATTCAGCCTTCATCGCATTCTTGTTCGGCAGAACCTGGGTTTTTTCGGGTTTGAATCACGTAGTAATGTGGTGCCACACAGTAACAGTCAATTAAACCTGGATTCGATCCACATATTATAGGATAACACCGGTTAGGTCTGGGATAAGTATGGGTTATGTCCGCATCTGGCTCATGATTTTGCTTTCTTCGCATACTTGTTGGCCAGATCCTGGGTTTTTTTCGTGTTTGAATCACGTAGTAATGTGGTACCACACTGAAACAGTCTATTAAACCTGGTTTCGATCAATATTTTAGAGGATAACACCGGTTAGGTCTGGGTTATGCCCGCATCAGGCTCTTGATTTTGACTTTTCCGCATACTTGTTGGCCAGATCCTTGGTTTTCCCTGGTTTGAATCACGTAGTAGTGTGATACCGCACTGAAACAGTCAATTAAACATGGTTTCTATCAATATTTTAGAGGATAACACCGGTTAGGTCTGGGATAGGTATGGGTTACGTCCGCATCTGGCTCATGATTTTGCCATCTTCGCATACTTGTTGGCCAGCTCCTGTTGGTTTTTGGGGTTTGAATCACGTAGTAATGTGGTAACACACAGTAGCAGTCAATAAAACCTGGATTCGATCCACATTTTATAGGATAACACCGGTTAGGTCTGGGATAGGTATGGGTTATGTCCGCATCTGGCTCATGATTTTGCTTTCTTCGCATACTTGTTGGCCAGATCCTGGGTTTTTTCGTGTTTGAATCACGTAGTAATGTGGTACCACACTGAAACAGTCAATTAAACCTGGTTTCGATCCACATTTTAGAGCATAACACCGGTCAGGTCTGGGTTAGGTCTGGGTTATGCCCGCATCTGGCACATGATTTTGCCTTCTTCGCATGCTTGTTGGCCAGATCCTGGGTTTTTTTCTGGTTTGAATCACGTAGTAATGTGGTACCACACTGGAACAGACAATTAAACGAGGTTTCGATCAATATTTTAGAGGATAACACCGGTTAGGTCTTGGTTATGCCCGCATCTGGCTCTTGATTTTGACTTTTCCGCATACTTGTTGGCCAGATCCTCGGTTTTCCCTGGTTTGAATCACGTAGTAATGTGATACCGCACTGAAACAGTCAATTAAACCTGGTTTCGATCAATATTTTAGAGGATAACACCGGTTAGGTCTGGGTTAGGACTGGGTTATGCCCGCATCTGGCTCATGATTTTGCCTTCTTCGCATACTTGTTGGCCAGATCCTGGGTTTTCTCGGGTTTGAATCACGTAGTAATGTGGTACCACACTGAAACAGACAATTAAACCTGGTTTCGATCAATATTATAGAGGATAACACCGGTTAGGTCTGGGTTAGGTCTGGGTTATGCCCGCATCTCGCTCATGATTCTGCCTTCATCGCATTCTTGTTCGCCAGAACCTGGGTTTTTTCGGGTTTGAATCACGTAGTAATGTGGTACCACACTGAAACAGACAATTAAACGAGGTTTCGATCAATATTTTAGAGGATAACACCGGTTAGGTCTGGGTTATGCCCGCATCTGGCTCTTGATTTTGACTCTTCCGCATACTTGTTGGCCAGATCCTTGGTTTTCCCTGGTTTGAATCACGTAGTAATGTGATACCGCACTGAAACAGTCAATTAAACCTGGTTTCGATCAATATTTTAGAGGATAACACCGGTTAGGTCTGGGTTAGGACTGGGTTATGCATTCACATCGCTCATGATTCTGCCTTCATCGCTTTCTTGTTCGCCAGAACCTGGGTTCTTTCGGGTTTGAATCACGTAGTAATGTGGTACCACATTGAAACAGTCAATTAAACCTGGTATCGATCAATATTTTAGATGATAACACCGGTTAGGTCTGGGTTCGGTCCGGGTTATGCCCGCATCTGGCACATGATTTTGCCTTCTTCGCATGCTTGTTGGCCAGATCCTGTGTTTTTTTCTGGTTTGAATCACGTAGTAATGTGGTACCACACTGGAACAGACAATTAAACTAGGTTTCGATCAATATTTTAGAGGATAACACCGGTTAGGTCTGGGTTAGGACTGGGTTATGCCCGCATCTGGCTCTTGATTTTACTTTTCCGCATACTTGTTGGCCAGATCCTGGGGTTTTTCGGGTTTGAATCACGTAGTAATGTGGTACCTAGACTGAAACAGTCAATTAAACCTGGTTTCGATCCACATATTAGAGGATAACACCGGTTAGGTCTGGGTTAGGTCTGGGTTATGCTCGCATTTCGCTCATGATTCTGCCTTCATCGCATTCTCGTTCGCCAGAACCTGGGTTTTTTCGGGTTTGTAGCACGTAGTAATGTGGCACCACACTGAAACAGTCAATTAAACCTGGTTTCGATCCACATTTTAGAGGATAACACCGGTTAGGTCTGGGTTCGGTCCGGGTTATGCCCGCATCTGGCACATGATTTTGCCTTCTTCGCATGCTTGTTGGCCAGATCCTGTGTTTTTTTCTGGTTTGAATCACGTAGTAATGTGATACCACACTGGAACAGACAATTAAACTAGGTTTCGATCAATATTTTAGAGGATAACACCGGTTAGGTCTGGGTTAGGACTGGGTTATGCCCGCATCTGGCTCTTGATTTTACTTTTCCGCATACTTGTTGGCCAGATCCTGGGGTTTTTCGGGTTTGAATCACGTAGTAATGTGGTACCTAGACTGAAACAGTCAATTAAACCTGGTTTCGATCCACATTTTAGAGGATAACACCGGTTAGGTCAGGGTTATGCCCGCATCTGGCTCTTGATTTTGACTTTTCCGCATACTTGTTGGCCAGATCCTTGGTTTTCCCTGGTTTGAATCACGTAGTAATGTGATACCGCACTGAAACAGTCAATTAAACATGGTTTCTATCAATATTTTAGAGGATAACACCGGTTAGGTCTGGGATAGGTATGGGTTACGTCCGCATCTGGCTCTTGATTTTGACTTTTCCGCATACTTGTTGGCCAGATCCTTGGTTTTCCCTGGTTTGAATCACGTAGTAATGTGATAACGCACTGAAACAGTCTATTAAACCTGGTTTCGATCAATATTTTAGAGGATAACACCGGTTAGGTCTGGGTTAGGACTGGGTTATGCCCGCATCTGGCTCATGATTTTGCCTTCTTCGTATACTTGTTGGCCAGATCCTTGGTTTTCCCTGGTTTGAATCACGTAGTAATGTGATACCGCACTGAAACAGTCAATTAAACCTGGTTTCGATCCACATTTTATAGGATAACACCGGTTAGGTCTGGGTTACGTCTGGGTTATGCCCGCATCTCGCTCATAATTCTGCCTTCATCGCATTCTTGTTCGGCAGGACCTGGGTTTTTTCGGGTTTGAATCACGTAGTAATGTGGTGCCACACAGTAACAGTCAATTAAACCTGGATTCGATCCACATATTATAGGATAACACCGGTTAGGTCTTGGATAAGTATGGGTTATGTCCGCATCTGGCTGATGATTTTGCTTTCTTCGCATACTTGTTGGCCAGATCCTGGGTTTTTTCGTGTTTGAATCACGTAGTAATGTGGTACCACACTGAAACAGTCTATTAAACCTGGTTTCGATCAATATTTTAGAGGATAACACCGGTTAGGTCTGGGTTAGGACTGGGTTATGCCCGCATTTGGCTCTTGATTTTGACTTTTCCGCATACTTGTTGGCCAGATCCTTGGTTTTCCCTGGTTTGAATCACGTAGTAATGTGATACCGCACTGAAACAGTCAATTAAACATGGTTTCTATCAATATTTTAGAGGATAACACCGGTTAGGTCTGGGTTATGCCCGCATCTGGCTCTTGATTTTGATTCTTCCGCATACTTGTTGGCCAGATCCTTGGTTTTCCCTGGTTTGAATCACGTAGTAATGTGATACCGCACTGAAACAGTCAATTAAACCTGGTTTCGATCAATATTTTAGAGGATAGCACCGGATAGGTCTGGGTTAGGACTGGGTTATGCATTCACATCGCTCATGATTCTGCCTTCATCGCTTTCTTGTTCGCCAGAACCTGGGTTCTTTCGGGTTTGAATCACGTAGTAACGTGGTACCCCATTGAAACAGTCAATTAAACCTGGTATCGATCAATATTTTAGATGATAAAACCGGTTAGGTCTGGATTATGCCCGCATTTGGGACATGATTTTCCCTTTTTCGCATATTTGTTGTACAGATCCTGGGTTTTTTCGGGTTTGAATCATGTAGTAGTGTAATACCACACTGAAGCAGTCAATTAAGCCTGGTTTCGATCAATATTTTAGAGGATAACACCGGTTAGGTCTGGGTTAGGTCTGGGTTATGCCCGCATCTGGCTCATGATTTTGCCTTTTCCGCATACTTGTTGGCCAGATCCTGGGGTTTTTCGGGTTTGAATCACGTAGTAATGTGGTACCTAGACTGAAACAGTCAATTAAACCTGGTTTCGATCCACATATTAGAGGATAACACCGGTTAGGTCTGGGTTAGGTCTGGCTTATGCCCGCATTTCGCTCATGATTCTGCCTTCATCGCATTCTCGTTCGCCAGAACCTGGGTTTTTTCGGGTTTGTAGCACGTAGTAATGTGGTACCACACAGTAACAGTCAATTAAACCTGGATTCGATCCACATTTTATAGGATAACACCGGTTAGCTCTGGGATAGGTTTGGGTTATGTCGGCATCTGCCTCATGATTTTGCTTTCTTCGCATACTTGTTGGCCAGTTCGTGGGTTTTTTCGTGTTTGAATCACGTAGTAATGTGGCACCACACTGAAACAGTCAATTAAACCTGGTTTCGATCCATATTTTAGAGGATAACACCGGTTAGGTCTGGGTTCGGTCCGGGTTATGCCCGCATCTGGCACATGATTTTGCCTTCTTCGCATGCTTGTTGGCCAGATCCTGTGTTTTTTTCTGGTTTGAATCACGTAGTAATGTGGTACCACACTGGAACAGACAATTAAACGAGGTTTCGATCAATATTTTAGAGGATAACACCGGTTAGGTCTGGGTTAGGACTGGGTTATGCCCGCATCTGGCTCTTGATTTTACTTGTCCGCATACTTGTTGGCCAGATCCTGGGTTTTTTCGGGTTTGTATCACGTAGTAATGTGGTACCACACTGAAACAGACAATTAAACCTGGTTTCGATCCACATTTTAGAGGATAACACCGGTTAGGTCTGGGTTATGCCCGCATCTGGCTCTTGATTTTGACTTTTCCGCATACTTGTTGGCCAGATCCTTGGTTTTCCCTGGTTTGAATCACGTAGTAATGTGATACCGCACTGAAACAGTCAATTAAACATGGTTTCTATCAATATTTTAGAGGATAACACCGGTTAGGTCTGGGATAGGTATGGGTTACGTCCGCATCTGGCTCTTGAATTTGACTTTTCCGCATACTTGTTGGCCAGATCCTTGGTTTTCCCTGGTTTGAATCACGTAGTAATGTGATAACGCACTGAAACAGTCTATTAAACCTGGTTTCGATCAATATTTTAGAGGATAACACCGGTTAGGTCTGGGTTAGGACTGGGTTATGCCCGCATCTGGCTCATGATTTTGCCTTCTTCGTTTACTTGTTGGCCAGATCCTTGGTTTTCCCTGATTTGAATCACGTAGTAATGTGATACCGCACTGAAACAGTCAATTAAACCTGGTTTCGATCCACATTTTATAGGATAACACCGGTTAGGTCTGGGTTAGGTCTGGGTTATGCCCGCATCTCGCTCATAATTCTGCCTTCATCGCATTCTTGTTCGGCAGAACCTGGGTTTTTTCGGGTTTGAATCACGTAGTAATGTGGTGCCACACAGTAACAGTCAATTAAACCTGGATTCGATCCACATATTATAGGATAACACCGGTTAGGTCTGGGTTAGGACTGGGTTATGCCCGCATCTGGCTCATGATTTTGCCATCTTCTCATACTTGTTGGCCAGATCCTGTTGGTTTTTGGGGTTTGAATCACGTAGTAATGTGGTAACACACAGTAACAGTCAATAAAACCTGGATTCGATCCACATTTTATGGGATAACACCGGTTAGGTCTGGGTTATGCCCGCATCTGGCTCTTGATTTTGACTTTTCCGCATACTTGTTGGCCAGATCCTGGGTTTTTTCGGGATTGTATCACGTAGTAATGTGGTACCACACTGAAACAGTCAATTAAACCTGGTTTCGATCAATATTTTAGAGGATAACACCGGTTAGGTCTGGGTTAGGACTGGGTTATGCCCGCATCTGGCTCTTGATTTTGTCTTTTCCGCATACTTGTTGGCCAGATCCTGGGTTTTTTCTCGTTTGAATCACGTAGTAATGTGGTACCACACTGAAACAGACAATTAAACCTGGTTTCGATCCACATTTTAGAGGATAACACCGGTTAGGTCTGGGTTAGGACTGGGTTATGCCCGCATCTCGCTCATGATTCTGCCATCATCGCATTCTTGTTCGCCAGAACCTGGGTTTTTTCGGGTTTGAATCACGTAGTAATGTGGTACCACACTGAAACAGTCAATTAAACCTGGTTTCGATCCACATTTTAGAGGATAACACCGGTTAGGTCTGGGTTAGGACTGGGTTATGCCCGCATCTGGCTCATGATTTTGCCATCTTCGCATACTTGTTGGCCAGATCCTGTTGGTTTTTGGGGTTTGAATCACGTAGTAATGTGGTAACACACAGTAACAGTCAATAAAACCTGGATTCGATCCACATTTTATAGGATAACACCGGTTAGGTCTGGGATAGGTATGGGTTATGTCCGCATCTGGCTCATGATTTTGCTTTCTTCGCATACTTGTTGGCCAGATCCTTGGTTTTCCCTGGTTTGAATCACGTAGTAATGTGATACCGCACTGAAACAGTCAATTAAACCTGGTTTCGATCAATATTTTAGAGGATAACACCGGTTAGGTCTGGGTTAGGCCTGGGTTATGCCCGCATCTGGCTCATGATTTTGCCTTCTTCGCATACTTGTTGGCCAGATCCTGGGTTTTTTCGGGTTTGAATCACGTAGTAATGTGGTACCACACTGAAACAGACAATTAAACCTGGTTTCGATCCACATTTTAGAGGATAACACCGGTTAGGTCTGGGTTAGGTCTGGGTTATGCCCGCGTCTGGCTCATGATTTTGCCTTTTCCGCATACTTGTTGGCCAGATCCTGGGGTTTTTCGGGTTTGAATCACGTAGTAATGTGGTACCAGACTGAAGCAGTCAATTAAACCTGGTTTCGATCCACATATAAGAGGATAACACCGGTTAGGTCTGGGTTAGGTCTGGGTTATGCCCGCATTTCGCTCATGATTCTGCCTTCATCGCATTCTCGTTCGCCAGAACCTGGGTTTTTTCGGGTTTGAATCACGTAGTAATGTGGTACCACACAGTAACAGTCAATTAAACCTGGATTCGATCCACATTTTATAGGATAACACCGGTTAGGTCTGGGATAGGTATGGGTTATGTCCGCATCTGGCTCATGATTTTGCTTTCTTCGCATACTTGTTGACCAGTTCCTGGGTTTTTTCGTGTTTGAATCACGTAGTAATGTGGCACCACACTGAAACAGTCAATTAAACCTGGTTTCGATCCACATTTTAGAGGATAACACCGGTTAGGTCTGGGTTAGGTCCGGGTTATGCCCGCATCTGGCACATGATGTTGCCTTCTTCGCATGCTTGTTGGCCAGATCCTGTGTTTTTTTCTGGTTTGAATCACGTAGTAATGTGGTACCACACTGGAACAGACAATTAAACGAGGTTTCGATCAATATTTTAGAGGATAACACCGGTTAGGTCTGGGTTATGCCCGCATCTGGCTCTTGATTTTGACTTTTCCGCATACTTGTTGGCCAGATCCTTGGTTTTCCCTGGTTTGAATCACGTAGTAATATGATACCGCACTGAAACAGTCAATTAAACCTGGTTTCGATCAATATTTTAGAGGATAACACCGGTTAGGTCTGGGTTAGGACTGGGTTATGCCCGCATCTGGCTCATGATTTTGCCTTCTTCGCATACTTGTTGGCCAGATCCTGGGTTTTTTCGGGTTTGAATCACGTAGTAATGTGGTACGACACTGAAACAGACAATTAAACCTGGTTTCGATCCACATTTTAGAGGATAACACCGGTTAGGTCTGGGTTAGGTCTGGGTTATGCCCGCATCTCGCTCATGATTCTGCCTTCATCGCATTCTTGTTCGCCAGAACCTGGGTTTTTTCGGGTTTGAATCACGTAGTAATGTGGTACCACACTGAAACATTCAATTAATCCTGGTTTCGATCCACATTTTAGAGGACAACACCGGTTAGGTCTGGGTTAGGACTGGGTTATGCCCGCATCTCGCTCATGATTCTGCCTTCATCGCATTCTTGTTCGCCAGAACCTGGGTTTTTTCTGGTTTGAATCACGTAGTAATGTGGTACCACACTGAAACAGACAATTAAACGAGGTTTCGATCAATATTTTAGAGGGTAACACCGGTTAGGTCTGGGTTATGCCCGCATCTGGCACATGATTTTGCCTTCTTCGCATGCTTGTTGGCCAGATCCTGGGTTTTTTGCTGGTTTGAATCATGTAGTAATGTGGTACCACACAGAAACAGACAATTAAACGAGGTTTCGATCAATATTTTAGAGGATAACACCGGTTAGGTCTGGGTTATGCCCGCATCTGGCTCTTGATTTTGACTTTTCCGCATACTTGTTGGCCAGATCCTTGGTTTTCCCTGGTTTGAATCACGTAGTAATGTGATACCGCACTGAAACAGTCAATTAAACCTGGTTTCGATCAATATTTTAGAGGATAACACCGGTTAGGTCTGGGTTAGGTCTGGGTTATGCCCGCATCTCGCTCATGATTCTGCCTTCATCGCATTCTTGTTCGCCAGAACCTGGGTTTTTTCGGGTTTGAATCACGTAGTAATGTGGTACCACACTGAAACATTCAATTAATCCTGGTTTCGATCCACATTTTAGAGGACAACACCGGTTAGGTCTGGGTTAGGACTGGGTTATGCCCGCATCTCGCTCATGATTCTGCCTTCATCGCATTCTTGTTCGCCAGAACCTGGGTTTTTTCTGGTTTGAATCACGTAGTAATGTGGTACCACACTGAAACAGACAATTAAACGAGGTTTCGATCAATATTTTAGAGGGTAACACCGGTTAGGTCTGGGTTATGCCCGCATCTGGCACATGATTTTGCCTTCTTCGCATACTTGTTGGCCAGATCCTGGGTTTTTTCGGGTTTGAATCACGTAGTAATGTGGTACGACACTGAAACAGACAATTAAACCTGGTTTCGATCCACATTTTAGAGGATAACACCGGTTAGGTCTGGGTTAGGTCTGGGTTATGCCCGCATCTCGCTCATGATTCTGCCTTCATCGCATTCTTGTTCGCCAGAACCTGGGTTTTTTGGGGTTTGAATCACGTAGTAATGTGGTACCACACTGAAACAGTCAATTAAACCTGGTTTCGATCCACATTTTAGAGGATAACACCGGTTAGGTCTGGGTTAGGTCTGGGTTATGCCCGCATCTGACACATGATTTTGCCTTCTTCGCATGCTTGTTGGCCAGATCCTGGGTTTTTTTCTGGTTTGAATCACGTAGTAATGTGGTACCACACTGAAACAGACAATGAAACGAGGTTTCGGTCAATATTTTAGAGGATAACACCGGTTAGGTCCGGGTTATGCCCGCATCTGGCTCTTGATTTTGACTTTTCCGCATACTTGTTGGCCAGATCCTTCGTTTTCCCTGGTTTGAATCACGTAGTAATGTGATACCGCACTGAAACAGTCAATTAAACCTGGTTTCGATCAATATTTTAGAGGATAACACCGGTTAGGTCTGGGTTAGGACTGGGTTATGCCCGCATCTGGCTCATGATTTTGCCTTCTTCGCATACTTGTTGGCCAGATCCTTGGTCCCCTCTGGTTTGAATCACGTAGTAATGTTGTACCACACTGAAACAGACAATTAAACCTGGTTCCGATCCACATTTTAGGGGATAACACCGGTTAGGTCTGGGTTAGATCTGGGTTATGCCCGCATCTCGCTCATGCTTCTGCCTTCATCGCATTCTTGTTCGCCAGAACCTGGGTTTTTTCTGGTTTGAATCACGTAGTAATGTGGTACCACACTGAAACAGACAATTAAACGAGATTTCGATCAATATTTTAGAGGATAACACCGGTTAGGTCTAGGTTATGCCCGCATCTGGCACATGATTTTGCCTTCTTCGCATGCTTGTTGGCCAGATCCTGGGTTTTTTTCTGGTTTGAATCACGTATTAATGTGGTACCACACTGAAACAGACAATTAAACGAGGTTTCGATCAATATTTTAGAGGATAACACCGGTTAGGTCTGGGTTATGCCCGCATCTGGCTCTTGATTTTGACTTTTCCGCATACTTGTTGGCCAGATCCTTGGTTTTCCCTGGTTTGAATCACGTAGTAATGTGATACCGCACTGAAACAGTCAATTAAACCTGGTTTCGATCAATATTTTAGAGGATAACACCGGTTAGGTCTGGGTTATGCCCGCATCTGGCTCTTGATTTTGACTTTTCCGCATACATGTTGGCCAGATCCTTGGTTTTCCCTGGTTTGAATCACGTAGTAATATGATACCGCACTGAAACAGTCAATTAAACCTGGTTTCGATCAATATTTTAGAGGATAACACCGGTTAGGTCTGGGTTAGGTCTGGGTTATGCCCGCATCTGGCTCATGATTTTGTCTTCTTCGCATACTTGTTGGCCAGATCCTGGGTTTTTTCGGGTTTGAATCACGTAGTAATGTGGTACGACACTGAAACAGACAATTAAACCTGGTTTCGATCCACATTTTAGAGGATACCAACGGTTAGGCCTGGGTTAGGTCTGGGTTATGCCCGCATCTGGCACAGGATTTTGCCTGCTTCGCATGTTTGTTGGCCGGATCCTGGGTTTTTTTCTGGTTTGAATCACGTAGTAATGTGGTACCACACTGACACAGACAATTAAACGAGGTTTCGATCAATATTTTAGAGGATAACACCGGTTAGGACTGGGTTATGCCCGCATCTGGCTCTTGATTTTGACTTTTCCGCATACTTGTTGGCCAGATCCTTGGTTTTCCCTGGTTTGAATCACGTAGTAATGTGATACAGCACTGAAACAGTCAATTAAACCTGGTTTCGATTAATATTTTAGAGGATAACACCGGTTAGGTCTGGGTTAGGACTGGGTTATGCCCGCATCTGGCTCATGATTCTGCCTTCATCGCATTCTTGTTCGCCAGAACCTGGGTTTTTTCGGGTTTGAATCACGTAGTAATGTGGTACCACACTGAAACAGTCAATTAAACCTGGTTTCGATCCACATTTTATAGGATAACACCGGTTAGGTCTGGGTTAGGACTGGGTTATGCCCGCACATCGCTCATGATTCTGCCTTCAACGCATTCTTGTTCGCCAGAACCTGGGTTTTTTCGGGTTTGAATCACGTAGTAATGTGGTACCGCACTGAAACAGTCAATTAAACCTGGTTTCGATCCACATTTTAGAGGATAACACCGGTTAGGTCTGGGTTAGGTCTGGGGTATGCCCGCATCTGACACATGATTTTGCCTTCTTCGCATGCTTGTTGGCCAGATCCTGGGTTTTTTTTCTGGTTTGAACCACGTAGTAATGTGGTACCACACTGTTTAAATATCGCATGAGTCCGAGACGGAGAAACTCGGCCGCGATGCCCGTATCTATATTGAATTCGCGTAATTCTAGATGGTTGTGCTGACATGGAAATTTTCCATCGTTCAGATTGGTATACCGCGGCTATTTACGTGTTTTTTCAAGCTAGCTTCACTGAAATTCTCGAGTTTTGGAGCAAATTCTAGGAATGTGTTGTTAGCGCTGAGAAAGAGAGAGAAAAGAGATCTATCGGAAAAAGATCGATAGACGAAACGCGGCAGCGCCGCGCCGTGGCCACGCGGCGCGTAGCAGCCCGGGCCCAGCAACGCGAGGCGTAGCTACCCGGTTCTGCGCTTGCGCGACGGAGCCGGCCGCGGCCGTCGCTGCTTGCAGATCGTCACGGTTCATTCTTGAGCCGTCGGCGATCGAGAGCGGACCTTGTGACGGTCGCGTTCCCATTTCCCTACGAGCTCCGAGGTGGATGAGCCGATCTCTCTCCTCGTAATAGAATCAGTTTGCGGACAAATAGTTTATTGGAAAATCTCGTCATAGCGACTTGAGATTTTCCCCAGAAAACGGACAATCTGCCTGACGTTGCAGCGATCGCAAGGCACGCCGAGTGTGAAGCGATCGTAGACGCAGGATTGTGATTGAACGTTGCAGTTCGTGGATGCGACTGCGACGTTGGAGATTCGGTGTGGATCGCCTTGAGTCTTCTTCCAATTATCCGGTTAGAGCTACTGGAGGGCTGATACCGACATACAGGTATCACCTAGTGGTAGTTCACCGTTTCTAGAGGTCATACGAAACCCACTGGAACCACCCGTCCTGTGTACCAGTGAGAGTACACCGACCGGTGGGGTGGAAAGTTTCACCGACCAAGATTAGAGCTATACGGCGTAGGAGCAACCGGAAGATAGATATTCAGAAAGAATATCACTTCGTGGTGCTCTCCGTGCATCGGGCGTCAGAGAACCCGCTCCAATATACCGTCGTGAGGGGACAATAAGTAGGGCCTAAGCGTACGGTGGAGCAAAGGGTTCGAAGAACCTTCCTTCCATCGCTACACCCACTACCAGCTGTGAGTCGACCACACTGGGCTGTGAACGTAGGGTGGTTGGAATTGCAGGGGATTGAGTCCTGAACCGGTGAGCCGCAGGCCAGTTCCTCGGGACAGGAGCCTCCGTCGAGGTAGCCACGGCTGGCTGCCGGGCGTTCCTTTGATGAAGGAATCGCCGGCTTGGCAACCACGTGTGCATACCGCAGGTCGCTCCTGAGGAGCAGCTGACGAGGGAGCCGAACTAGGACAAGACGTCCTCTTGCGTGGGTGGTGTAGAAACGCCACCCGCACGGGGAGCGTGCTCGCGGGATATAGCCTCTTGGAGCCTTACAACCTCCATTTGGTTTCCCGTCCGTGGCATTGCAAAGAGAACCCGGTAGAACGGAGAAAAGCTCGTCTACCCGGTTGTGCGCGTCGGTGAGATCGTAGAAAGAGAATCTCATCGACCAGAAAGAGAAGAATACAGTCCACTAGCTAGAGCGCTAGATAGCCAGCCAGCTCTCCCCTCCAAGCACACCAGACTGTCGCTGGAGCGCGAGAAACAGCTGACGAGCGCGCGATTGTTGACTTGTCCGCAAATGTATTTATTAGGCGGATTCTTTTGT
The DNA here is from genome assembly GCF_051014445.1 of Colletes latitarsis. NCBI lineage: Eukaryota > Metazoa > Arthropoda > Insecta > Hymenoptera > Colletidae > Colletes > Colletes latitarsis. Next base: position 10,702,273 of record NC_135147.1, read on the forward strand.
TTCAGAAAGCCTCCGCAGTAGGAAATTAAACAGGAGACAAAGAAAGAGGAGACGAGGCCGCAAAAGGAGCCGTCGTCAGTTTTTCTTTTAGTTTCTAGTTTTTTTTGTTCTAATGTTGTGATAAGTTTAGTTCTATTTTTGTAAAATAAAAAACGTTATTGAAAAACTTGTAACAATTTCTCTCCCTGTCTGTTTCCTCATCCGGACCCACGTTAAAGTCCCTTAGTACTTTAACATTTGGTCCTTCGAGCCGGATTCGAGGAAAGAAAAGACAGTAGAGAGTTACAAGTACGTTCACGTAAGTTGCTAGTTACGAGACGAATTTTCGAGTTGATTTTCAATCCTCGAATAAAAGATCACCATGGCATTGGCCAGAGAGGTCGGTCGTAGCGAGATTGAAATCGATTTCGATGACCTGACCTGCCGGTTTGAAGCAATGTCACGGTCGATAACAAATTTAAAGAAACGAGGTCGAGCTCAGTACAATGAGATACTTCTCAAGTCAAAGCTCGACTCGGTTTCCGAACAGTACAAGAAAGCTGTTGATCAGTACTTGGCTGTTCGAAGAAAATATCCACCTGCGAAGTGCGAGAAAAGCAACTTCGTTTTGAAAGGTGGAATTGAAGCATGGGAGACTATGTTTATGGAGTTTCAGGCGTACATTGCTACGGAACTGACGCAACTAGCCGCTGAGAGAAAAACAGCGGCGTCGTCGGTCGACCAGCATGATGTCGCTATTGAGCTTCCAAAGCAACGTCTGAATAAATTCGGCGGGGATCCTCGTAAATGGAGCCATTTCGAGGATCTATTCACCGCTAGTATAATCAATAACCCGAGGCTTTCAGATGTGCATCGATTGCAATATCTGAACGCCTGTGTGGAAGATCAAGCGTTGGCTGCGATCGCACACCTTGAAATTACTGAAGGTAATTTCGAGGTAGCGTGGCAAACCCTGAAAGATCAGTTCGGGCTTCCACGTATGGTGACCGCCAAACTGCTTGATCAATTGACAAAAATGAAGACGATTAAAAAGGATGACCTGACTAGCTTACATCAGGTCACTGTCGTCTTCAAGCAGGCTTTTGCCGCTTTTGAAAAACTGGGCACGACAAGAGAGCAGCGAGATTGGCTGCTGGCCCATGCAATCAAAAGCAGGCTTGAAGGGTCTCTCCTTCTGGAGTGGGAACTGTCGCAAAAGCTCTCCACGAAATATCCCTCGTTTCACGAACTAGTGGAATTTCTGGAGGTGCGTGCTCGCGCTATCACAATAACGGATGATGGTAAGGGCAAATCTTCGACGAGTAACCCACCGAAAATTAAAGTACGGAGTTACAACTCCGTCGTGGAACGTCGTTCGGAGAACAGCGAATCTTGTGGATTTTGCGGCCTCGAGCATGGAATAGCACAATGCAGTGCTTTCCAAGGCTTGACGGTAGACTACCGCTATCGTTACGCAAAAGATAGTCGGTTGTGCATTATCTGCTTGTCGCCGGGTCACGAGCGGTTCAACTGTCCGTCCGAAAAAGTATGCTCTAAATGCAATGGCAGACACCATACTCTGCTGCATTTCGAGCGTTACGGAAAGGAAACGGAAAGTCGTAAGCCTACGACAGAGTTTTCAAAGGACAAAGAAAAGAAAAAACGGGCAATCGACCCGCAACGTCTCTACCTGGCAGGACAGAAAAGTCAACCGGGTGGCGACGAAACGGAGAAAATCCCCGATGCTGAATGAAGGCATTTCGCGAGCGTTCCAATACCGCGAATTCAAATTCGCAAGGAATGGAAGCCGCGGAACTTCTTCAATTCAAGCGGTGGATTTGTGGAAAAAATTGGTTCGGACAATCAAGAGATTGTTGGCCAAAAGACGCCTTCGTACATCGAGATCGATGCGGTAGAAGCGAAGGTCGATGTAGCGAATCAGATGCGGCACGTAATTTTCAAAATTGCAAGCTGTGTCGATTGCACGCATTTTTTGATAAATCACCGGTGTGAAAACCAGTGAAATCTCACTGAAAGCGCACTCTGAGTGAATTCACGCAAAAAGCGGAGAAATATAGATTTGTTTCTGTACGATCGAAGCGGAAAATCGCGATCGATCGCTGCTTTAAGTGATAACTCAGACGATTAAGCGTCTCTCACACGGAGTTATGTTCGGTCGAAAGTCGATTGAAAGACTTTCCGACAGGAATCAGTGGAAACTGAACGTCTCTCGCGTTGTTTAACCGATCGAGGGCGATTCAGAAATTTCCTGAAGTGATCTAGAGACAAGCGGGACGTGATTATTGCATGTTTCGCCAAAGTTTTGATCAGGAGATGCGGGACGTAATTATTTTACGTTCCTATAAAGTCTTGGGAAGAGGCATATGGCCCATAAATTGCTAAAATCAAATTATGTGGTTTTAGTGCAGAACTCTCTATTCTCCCATAAATCAATGGAAACTGGGACGAATAGAGAATGTTTCATTGGTAAGGGATAGGCACGTGTCGTTAAAGTACGCACGGCCGAATCTATCTCTACACGACCAATTTCGGGGTCGTGTAAATTTTCTGTGAATTTTTCCACGATAGCGACAAGTGGCAACGTCGCTTTCGAGGAAACATTGAAATTCCAGATTTTGTTGTCGAGGAATTCGGAAGGTGAAGGACCACCGCGTTCATAGCAACCGGTGGCCACTTCCATCTATCCGTCGTTGCTAAGGCTCAATCTGAGCTACGGGTTGCTTAGCAACGTAAACAACCCGAGCGGAGCTGTGGACTAGGCACGAGGAGAGCTCATTCAGTCGAAGATTGACCACGATGAGCGACAACGGGAGCAGCCACAGCCAGAATGAGCACACCGTGATGATCTCGGGTGATCCCGAGATCGATCTGAGATTCGGGCAGATTCTGCGGATCGCCGAAGAATCCACAAACCCGTCCTGGGCGGACGAGGTCGAAGCGGATAAGTCGGAACCAGAGCCAGAGTTGGTAATAAACGTGGGACTGGACAAGGTCCGAGTTCCGGCTCGGATTGTCCAGTCGGGTGGAAAATACAACGCCCGGATCACCGGAGGGACGTACGTCCTTCGGTGGGCTCCAGGCGGGCGCCTTCTACATAGCGCCTGGCGACCAGAGAAGCTGGAGGCACCGGCCCAGCAGCCAGGCCAGCAACCGTCGATTCCGTCGGCGGTCCAGCCAGCGACGATTGCGCCGCCACAGCAGCAGGGACCAGCGCAGCCCGGCAGCAAGGCGGCTGCAAGGAAGCGACGGAGGCGAAGGCAAACAAAGCCCGCTGTGGAACCACAGCCGGGGCCTAGCGGATTCCGCCAACCGATGAAACCCCAGCCGGGGAAAAAGGCCAGATGGCATCCTGGTCATCCCGGCCATCTTCGGACGATGGAAGCCACAACACGAGCCCTGGCAGATCAAATGCTGCAAACCTCAATGAGGATTTTGCAGCAGGCCACTTCTGGACAACGGTAAGTACTTTTAATTATTAAAAATTTTTTAATTTTTTGAATTAAAAGTGCGCGTCTCTCTTTCTCGGTTCGCGTAAAATCCTTGCCGTACGGGACAACCGCGTCCTCTTAGTGTTGCACAATTCGTGCAAGGGGGTCGGTATGTTTAAATATCGCATGAGTCCGAGACGGAGAAACTCGGCCGCGATGCCCGTATCTATATTGAATTCGCGTAATTCTAGATGGTTGTGCTGACATGGAAATTTTCCATCGTTCAGATTGGTATACCGCGGCTATTTACGTGTTTTTTCAAGCTAGCTTCACTGAAATTCTCGAGTTTTGGAGCAAATTCTAGGAATGTGTTGTTAGCGCTGAGAAAGAGAGAGAAAAGAGATCTATCGGAAAAAGATCGATAGACGAAACGCGGCAGCGCCGCGCCGTGGCCACGCGGCGCGTAGCAGCCCGGGCCCAGCAACGCGAGGCGTAGCTACCCGGTTCTGCGCTTGCGCGACGGAGCCGGCCGCGGCCGTCGCTGCTTGCAGATCGTCACGGTTCATTCTTGAGCCGTCGGCGATCGAGAGCGGACCTTGTGACGGTCGCGTTCCCATTTCCCTACGAGCTCCGAGGTGGATGAGCCGATCTCTCTCCTCGTAATAGAATCAGTTTGCGGACAAATAGTTTATTGGAAAATCTCGTCATAGCGACTTGAGATTTTCCCCAGAAAACGGACAATCTGCCTGACGTTGCAGCGATCGCAAGGCACGCCGAGTGTGAAGCGATCGTAGACGCTGGATTGTGATTGAACGTTGCAGTTCGTGGATGCGACTGCGACGTTGGAGATTCGGTGTGGATCGCCTTGAGTCTTCTTCCAATTATCCGGTTAGAGCTACTGGAGGGCTGATACCGACATACAGGTATCACCTAGTGGTAGTTCACCGTTTCTAGAGGTCATACGAAACCCACTGGAACCACCCGTCCTGTGTACCAGTGAGAGTACACCGACCGGTGGGGTGGAAAGTTTCACCGACCAAGATTAGAGCTATACGGCGTAGGAGCAACCGGAAGATAGATATTCAGAAAGAATATCACTTCGTGGTGCTCTCCGTGCATCGGGCGTCAGAGAACCCGCTCCAATATACCGTCGTGAGGGGACAATAAGTAGGGCCTAAGCGTACGGTGGAGCAAAGGGTTCGAAGAGCCTTCCTTCCATCGCTACACCCACTACCAGCTGTGAGTCGACCACACTGGGCTGTGAACGTAGGGTGGTTGGAATTGCAGGGGATTGAGTCCTGAACCGGTGAGCCGCAGGCCAGTTCCTCGGGACAGGAGCCTCCGTCGAGGTAGCCACGGCTGGCTGCCGGGCGTTCCTTTGATGAAGGAATCGCCGGCTTGGCAACCACGTGTGCATACCGCAGGTCGCTCCTGAGGAGCAGCTGACGAGGGAGCCGAACTAGGACAAGACGTCCTCTTGCGTGGGTGGTGTAGAAACGCCACCCGCACGGGGAGCGTGCTCGCGGGATATAGCCTCTTGGAGCCTTACAACCTCCATTTGGTTTCCCGTCCGTGGCATTGCAAAGAGAACCCGGTAGAACGGAGAAAAGCTCGTCTACCCGGTTGTGCGCGTCGGTGAGATCGTAGAAAGAGAATCTCATCGACCAGAAAGAGAAGAATACAGTCCACTAGCTAGAGCGCTAGATAGCCAGCCAGCTCTCCCCTCCAAGCACACCAGACTGTCGCTGGAGCGCGAGAAACAGCTGACGAGCGCGCGATTGTTGACTTGTCCGCAAATGTATTTATTAGGCGGATTCTTTTGTTTCAGAAAGCCTCCGCAGTAGGAAATTAAACAGGAGACAAAGAAAGAGGAGACGAGGCCGCAAAACGAGCCGTCGTCAGTTTTTCTTTTAGTTTCTAGTTTTTTTTGTTCTAATGTTGTGATAAGTTTAGTTCTATTTTTGTAAAATAAAAAACGTTATTGAAAAACTTGTAACAATTTCTCTCCCTGTCTGTTTCCTCATCCGGACCCACGTTAAAGTCCCTTAGTACTTTAACACACACTGAAACAGACAATTAAACGAGGTTTCGATCAATATTTTAGAGGATAACACCGGTTAGGTCTGGGATAGGTATGGGTTATGTCCGCATCTGGCTCATGATTTTGCCTTGTTCGCATGCTTGTTGGCCAGATCCTAGGTTTTTTTCTAGTTTGAATCATGTAGTAATGTGGTACCACACTGAAACAGACAATTAAACATGGTTTCGACCAATATTTTAGACGATAACACCGGTTAGGTCTGGGTTAGGACTGGGTTATGTCCGCATCTGGCTCATGATTTTGCCTTCTTCGCATACTTGTTGGCCAGATTCTGGGTTTTTTCGGGTTTGAATCACGTAGTAATGTGGTACGACACTGAAACAGACAATTAAACCTGGTTTCGATCCACATTTTAGAGGATAACACCGGTTAGGTCTGGGTTAGGTCTGGGTTATGCCCGCATCTCGCTCATGATTCTGCCTTCATCGCATTCTTGTTCGCCAGAACCTGGGATTTTTCGGGTTTGAATCACGTAGTAATGTGGTACCACACTGAAACATTCAATTAAACCTGGTTTCGATCCACATTTTAGAGGACAACACCGGTTAGGTCTGGGTTAGGTCTGGGTTATGCCCGCATCTGACACATGATTTTGCCTTCTTCGCATGCTTGTTGGCCAGATCCTGGATTTTTTTCTGGTTTGAATCACGTAGTAATGTGGTACCACACTGAAACAGACAATGAAACGAGGTTTCGGTCAATATTTTAGAGGATAACACCGGTTAGGTCCGGGTTATGCCCGCATCTGGCTCTTGATTTTGACTTTTCCGCATACTTGTTGGCCAGATCCTTGGTTTTCCCTGGTTTGAATCACGTAGTAATGTGATACCGCACTGAAACAGTCAATTAAACCTGGTTTCGATCAATATTTTAGAGGATAACACCGGTTAGGTCTGGGTTAGGACTGGGTTATGCCCGCATCTGGCTCATGATTTTGCCTTCTTCGCATACTTGTTGGCCAGATCCTTGGTCCTCTCTGGTTTGAATCACGTAGTAATGTGGTACCACACTGAAACAGACAATTAAACCCGGGTCCGATCCACATTCTAGGGGATAACACCGGTTAGGTCTGGGTTAGATCTGGGTTATGCCCGCATCTCGCTCATGATTTTGCCTTCTTCGCATACTTGTTGGCCAGATTCTGGGTTTTTTCGGGTTTGAATCACGTAGTAATGTGGTACGACACTGAAACAGACAATTAAACCTGGTTTCGATCCACATTTTAGAGGATAACACCGGTTAGGTCTGGGTTAGGTCTGGGTTATGCCCGCATCTCGCTCATGATTCTGCCTTCATCGCATTCTTGTTCGCCAGAACCTGGGATTTTTCGGGTTTGAATCACGTAGTAATGTGGTACCACACTGAAACATTCAATTAAACATGGTTTCTATCAATATTTTAGAGGATAACACCGGTTAGGTCTGGGATAGGTATGGGTTACGTCCGCATCTGGCTCATGATTTTGCCATCTTCGCATACTTGTTGGCCAGCTCCTGTTGGTTTTTGGGGTTTGAATCACGTAGTAATGTGGTAACACACAGTAGCAGTCAATAAAACCTGGATTCGATCCACATTTTATAGGATAACACCGGTTAGGTCTGGGATAGGTATGGGTTATGTCCGCATCTGGCTCATGATTTTGCTTTCTTCGCATACTTGTTGGCCAGATCCTGGGTTTTTTCGTGTTTGAATCACGTAGTAATGTGGTACCACACTGAAACAGTCAATTAAACCTGGTTTCGATCCACATTTTAGAGGATAACACCGGTCAGGTCTGGGTTAGGTCTGGGTTATGCCCGCATCTGGCACATGATTTTGCCTTCTTCGCATGCTTGTTGGCCAGATCCTGGGTTTTTTTCTGGTTTGAATCACGTAGTAATGTGGTACCACACTGGAACAGACAATTAAACGAGGTTTCGATCAATATTTTAGAGGATAACACCGGTTAGGTCTTGGTTATGCCCGCATCTGGCCCTTGATTTTGACTTTTCCGCATACTTGTTGGCCAGATCCTCGGTTTTCCCTGGTTTGAATCACGTAGTAATGTGATACCGCACTGAAACAGTCAATTAAACCTGGTTTCGATCAATATTTTAGAGGATAACACCGGTTAGGTCTGGGTTAGGACTGGGTTATGCCCGCATCTGGCTCATGATTTTGCCTTCTTCGCATACTTGTTGGCCAGATCCTGGGTTTTTTCGGGTTTGAATCACGTAGTAATGTGGTACCACACTGAAACAGACAATTAAACCTGGTTTCGATCAATATTATAGAGGTTAACACCGGTTAGGTCTGGGTTAGGTCTGGGTTATGCCCGCATCTCGCTCATGATTCTGCCTTCATCGCATTCTTGTTCGCCAGAACCTGGGTTTTTTCGGGTTTGAATCACGTAGTAATGTGGTACCACACTGAAACAGACAATTAAACGAGGTTTCGATCAATATTTTAGAGGATAACACCGGTTAGGTCTGGGTTATGCCCGCATCTGTCTCTTGATTTTGACTCTTCCGCATACTTGTTGGCCAGATCCTTGGTTTTCCCTGGTTTGAATCACGTAGTAATGTGATACCGCACTGAAACAGTCAATTAAACATGGTTTCTATCAATATTTTAGAGGATAACACCGGTTAGGTCTGGGATAGGTATGGGTTACGTCCGCATCTGGCTCTTGATTTTGACTTTTCCGCATACTTGTTGGCCAGATCCTTGGTTTTCCCTGGTTTGAGTCACGTAGTAATGTGGTACCACACTGAAACAGACAATTAAACCTGGTTTTGATCAATATTATAGAGGATAACACCGGTTAGGTCTGGGTTAGGACTGGGTTATGCCCGCATCTGGCTCATGATTTTGCCTTCTTCGCATACTTGTTGGCCAGATCCTGGGTTTTCCCTGGTTTGAATCACGTAGTAATGTGATACCGCACTGAAACAGTTAATTAAACCTGGTTTCGATCAATATTTTAGAGGATAACACCGGTTAGGTCTGGGTTAGGACTGGGTTATGCATTCACATCGCTCATGATTCTGCCTTCATCGCTTTCTTGTTCGCCAGAACCTGGGTTTTTTCGGGTTTGAATCACGTAGTAATGTGGTACCACATTGAAACAGTCGATTAAAACTGGTATCGATCAATATTTTAGATGATAAAACCGGTTTGGTCTGGATTATGCCCGCATTTGGGACATGATTTTCCCTTTTTCGCATATTTGTTGGACAGATCCTGGGTTTTTTCGGGTTTGAATCATGTAGTAGTGTAATACCACACTGAAGCAGTCAATTATGCCTGGTTTCGATCAATATTTTAGAGGATAACACCGGTTAGGTCTGGGTTAGGTCTGGGTTATGCCCGCATCTGGCTCATGATTTTGCCTTTTCCGCATACTTGTTGGCCGGATCCTGGGGTTTTTCGGGTTTGAATCACGTAGTAATGTGGTACCTAGACTGAAACAGTCAATTAAACCTGGTTTCGATCCACATATTAGAGGATAACACCGGTTAGGTCTGGGTTAGGACTGGGTTATGCCCGCATTTCGCTCATGATTCTGCCTGCATCGCATTCTCGTTCGCCAGAACCTGGGTTTTTTCGGGTCTGTAGCACGTAGTAATGTGGTACCACACAGTAACAGTCAATTAAACCTGGATTCGATCCACATTTTATAGGATATCACCGGTTAGCTCTGGGATAGGTTTGGGTTATGTCCGCATCTGGCTCATGATTTTGCTTTCTTCGCATACTTGTTGGCCAGTTCCTGGGTTTTTTCGTGTTTGAATCACGTAGTAATGTGGCACCACACTGAAACAGACAATTAAACCTGGTTTCGATCCACATTTTAGAGGATAACACCGGTTAGGTCTGGGTTATGCCCGCATCTGGCTCTTGATTTTGACTTTTCCGCATACTTGTTGGCCAGATCCTTGATTTTCCCTGGTTTGAATCACGTAGTAATGTGATACCGCACTGAAACAGTCAATTAAACATGGTTTCTATCAATATTTTAGAGGATAACACCGGTTAGGTCTGGGATAGGTATGGGTTACGTCCGCATCTGGCTCTTGATTTTGACTTTTCCGCATACTTGTTGGCCAGATCCTTGGTTTTCCCTGGTTTGAGTCACGTAGTAATGTGGTACCACACTGAAACAGACAATTAAACCTGGTTTCGATCAATATTTTAGAGGATAACACCGGTTAGGTCTGGGTTAGGTCTGGGTTATGTCCGCATCTGGCTCATGATTTTGCTTTCTTCGCATACTTGTTGGCCAGATCCTGGGTTTTTCGTGTTTGAATCACGTAGTAATGTGGTACCACACTGAAACAGTCTATTAAACCTGGTTTCGATCAATATTTTAGAGGATAACACCGGTTAGGTCTGGGTTAGGACTGGGTTATGCCCGCATCTGGCTCTTGATTTTGACTTTTACGCATACTTGTTGGCCAGATCCTGGGTTTTTTCGGGTTTGTATCACGTAGTAATGTGGTACCACACTGAAACAGACAATTAAACCTGGTTTCGATCCACATTTTAGAGGATAACACCGGTTAGGTCTGGGTTATGCCCGCATCAGGCTCTTGATTTTGACTTTTCCGTATACTTGTTGGCCAGATCCTTGGTTTTCCCTGGTTTGAATCACGTAGTAATGTGATACCGCACTGAAACAGTCAATTAAACATGGTTTCTATCAATATTTTAGAGGATAACACCGGTTAGGTCTGGGATAGGTATGTGTTACGTCCGCATCTGGCTCATGATTTTGCCATCTTCGCATACTTGTTGGCCAGCTCCTGTTGGTTTTTGGGGTTTGAATCACGTAGTAATGTGGTAACACACAGTAGCAGTCAATAAAACCTGGATTCGATCAATATTTTAGAGGATAACACCGGTTAGGTCTGGGTTAGGACTGGGTTATGCCCGCATCTGGCTCATGATTTTGCCTTCTTCGCATACTTGTTGGCCAGATCCTGCGTTTTCCCTGGTTTGAATCACGTAGTAATGTGATACCGCACTGAAACAGTCAATTAAACCTGGTTTCGATCAATATTTTAGAGGATAACACCGGTTAGGTCTGGGTTAGGACTGGGTTATGCCCGCATCTGGCTCATGATTTTGCCTTCTTCGCATACTTGTTGGCCAGATCCTGGGTTTTTTCGGGTTTGAATCACGTAGTAATGTGGTACCACACTGAAACAGACAATTTAACCTGGTTTTGATCAATATTATAGAGGATAACACTGGTTAGGTCTGGGTTAGGTCTGGGTTATGCCCGCATCTCGCTCATGATTCTGCCTTCATCGCATTCTTGTTCGCCAGAACCTGGGTTTTTTCGGGTTTGTATCACGTAGTAATGTGGTACCACACTGAAACAGACAGTTAAACGAGGTTTCGATCAATATTTTAGAGGATAACACCGGTTAGGTCTGGGTTAGGACTGGGTTATGCCCGCATCTGGCTCATGATTTTGCCTTCTTCGCATACTTGTTGGCCAGATCCTGGGTTTTTTCGGGTTTGTATCACGTAGTAATGTGGTACCACAATGAAACAGTCAATTAAACCTGGTTTCGATCAATATTTTAGAGGATAACACCGGTTAGGTCTGGGTTAGGACTGGGTTATGCATTCACATCGCTCATGATTCTGCCTTCATCGCTTTCTTGTTCGCCAGAACCTGGGTTCTTTCGGGTTTGAATCACGTAGTAATGTGGTACCACATTGAGACAGTCAATTAAACCTGGTATCGATCAATATTTTAGATGATAAAACCGGTTAGGTCTGGATTATGCCCGCATTTGGGACATGATTTTCCCTTTTTCGCATATTTGTTGGACAGATCCTGGGTTTTTTCGGGTTTGAATCATGTAGTAGTGTAATACCACACTGAAGCAGTCAATGAATCCTGGTTTCGATCCACATTTTAGAGGATAACACCGGTTAGGTCGGGGTTCGGTCCGGGTTATGCCCGCATCTGGCACATGATTTTGCCTTCTTCGCATGCTTGTTGGCCAGATCCTGTGTTTTTTTCTGGTTTGAATCACGTAGTAATGTGGTACCACACTGGAACAGACAATTAAACGAGGTTTCGATCAATATTTTAGAGGATAACACCGGTTAGGTCTGGGTTAGGACTGGGTTATGCCCGCATCTGGCTCTTGATTTTGACTTTTCCGCATACTTGTTGGCCAGATCCTTGGTTTTCCCTGGTTTGAATCACGTAGTAATGTGATACCGCACTGAAACAGTCAATTAAACCTGGTTTCGATCCACATTTTATAGGATAACACCGGTTAGGTCTGGGTTAGGTCTGGGTTATGCCCGCATCGCGCTCATAATTCTGCCTTCATCGCATTCTTGTTCGGCAGAACCTGGGTTTTTTCGGGTTTGAATCACGTAGTAATGTGGTGCCACACAGTAACAGTCAATTAAACCTGGATTCGATCCACATATTATAGGATAACACCGGTTAGGTCTGGGATAGGTATGGGTTATGTCCGCATCTGGCTCATGATTTTGCTTTCTTCGCATACTTGTTGGCCAGATCCTGGGTTTTTTCGTGTTTGAATCACGTAGTAATGTGGTACCACACTGAAACAGTCAATTAAACCTGGTCTCGATCAATATTTTAGAGGATAACACCGGTTAGGTCTGGGTTAGGACTGGGTTATGCCCGCATCTGGCTCTTGATTTTGTCTTTTCCGCATACTTGTTGGCCAGATCCTGGGTTTTTTCGGGTTTGAATCACGTAGTAATGTGGTACCACACTGAAACAGACAATTAAACCTGGTTTCGATCCACATTTTAGAGGATAACACCGGTTAGGTCTGGGTTAGGACTGGGTTATGCCCGCATCTCGCTCATGATTCTGCCTTCATCGCATACTTGTTCGCCAGAACCTGGGTTTTTTCGGGTTTGAATCACGTAGTAATGTGGTACCACACTGAAACAGTCAATTAAACCTGGTCTCGATCAATATTTTAGAGGATAACACCGGTTAGGTCTGGGTTAGGACTGGGTTATGCCCGCATCTGGCTCTTGATTTTGTCTTTTCCGCATACTTGTTGGCCAGATCCTGGGTTTTTTTCGGGTTTGAATCACGTAGTAATGTGGTACCACACTGAAACAGACAATTAAACCTGGTTTCGATCCACATTTTAGAGGATAACACCGGTTAGGTCTGGGTTAGGACTGGGTTATGCCCGCATCTCGCTCATGATTCTGCCTTCATCGCATACTTGTTCGCCAGAACCTGGGTTTTTTCGTGTTTGAATCACATAGTAATGTGGTACCACACTGAAACAGACAATTAAACGAGGTTTCGATCAATATTTTAGAGGATAACACCGGTTAGGTCTGGGTTATGCCCGCATCTGTCTCTTGATTTTGACTCTTCCGCATACTTGTTGGCCAGATCCTTGGTTTTCCCTGGTTTGAATCACGTAGTAATGTGATACCGCACTGAAACAGTCAATTAAACATGGTTTCTATCAATATTTTAGAGGATAACACCGGTTAGGTCTGGGATAGGTATGGGTTACGTCCGCATCTGGCTCTTGATTTTGACTTTTCCGCATACTTGTTGGCCAGATCCTTGGTTTTCCCTGGTTTGAGTCACGTAGTAATGTGGTACCACACTGAAACAGACAATTAAACCTGGTTTTGATCAATATTATAGAGGATAACACCGGTTAGGTCTGGGTTAGGACTGGGTTATGCCCGCATCTGGCTCATGATTTTGCCTTCTTCGCATACTTGTTGGCCAGATCCTGGGTTTTCCCTGGTTTGAATCACGTAGTAATGTGATACCGCACTGAAACAGTTAATTAAACCTGGTTTCGATCAATATTTTAGAGGATAACACCGGTTAGGTCTGGGTTAGGACTGGGTTATGCATTCACATCGCTCATGATTCTGCCTTCATCGCTTTCTTGTTCGCCAGAACCTGGGTTTTTTCGGGTTTGAATCACGTAGTAATGTGGTACCACATTGAAACAGTCGATTAAAACTGGTATCGATCAATATTTTAGATGATAAAACCGGTTTGGTCTGGATTATGCCCGCATTTGGGACATGATTTTCCCTTTTTCGCATATTTGTTGGACAGATCCTGGGTTTTTTCGGGTTTGAATCATGTAGTAGTGTAATACCACACTGAAGCAGTCAATTATGCCTGGTTTCGATCAATATTTTAGAGGATAACACCGGTTAGGTCTGGGTTAGGTCTGGGTTATGCCCGCATCTGGCTCATGATTTTGCCTTTTCCGCATACTTGTTGGCCGGATCCTGGGGTTTTTCGGGTTTGAATCACGTAGTAATGTGGTACCTAGACTGAAACAGTCAATTAAACCTGGTTTCGATCCACATATTAGAGGATAACACCGGTTAGGTCTGGGTTAGGACTGGGTTATGCCCGCATTTCGCTCATGATTCTGCCTGCATCGCATTCTCGTTCGCCAGAACCTGGGTTTTTTCGGGTCTGTAGCACGTAGTAATGTGGTACCACACAGTAACAGTCAATTAAACCTGGATTCGATCCACATTTTATAGGATATCACCGGTTAGCTCTGGGATAGGTTTGGGTTATGTCCGCATCTGGCTCATGATTTTGCTTTCTTCGCATACTTGTTGGCCAGTTCCTGGGTTTTTTCGTGTTTGAATCACGTAGTAATGTGGCACCACACTGAAACAGACAATTAAACCTGGTTTCGATCCACATTTTAGAGGATAACACCGGTTAGGTCTGGGTTATGCCCGCATCTGGCTCTTGATTTTGACTTTTCCGCATACTTGTTGGCCAGATCCTTGATTTTCCCTGGTTTGAATCACGTAGTAATGTGATACCGCACTGAAACAGTCAATTAAACATGGTTTCTATCAATATTTTAGAGGATAACACCGGTTAGGTCTGGGATAGGTATGGGTTACGTCCGCATCTGGCTCTTGATTTTGACTTTTCCGCATACTTGTTGGCCAGATCCTTGGTTTTCCCTGGTTTGAGTCACGTAGTAATGTGGTACCACACTGAAACAGACAATTAAACCTGGTTTCGATCAATATTTTAGAGGATAACACCGGTTAGGTCTGGGTTAGGTCTGGGTTATGTCCGCATCTGGCTCATGATTTTGCTTTCTTCGCATACTTGTTGGCCAGATCCTGGGTTTTTCGTGTTTGAATCACGTAGTAATGTGGTACCACACTGAAACAGTCTATTAAACCTGGTTTCGATCAATATTTTAGAGGATAACACCGGTTAGGTCTGGGTTAGGACTGGGTTATGCCCGCATCTGGCTCTTGATTTTGACTTTTACGCATACTTGTTGGCCAGATCCTGGGTTTTTTCGGGTTTGTATCACGTAGTAATGTGGTACCACACTGAAACAGACAATTAAACCTGGTTTCGATCCACATTTTAGAGGATAACACCGGTTAGGTCTGGGTTATGCCCGCATCAGGCTCTTGATTTTGACTTTTCCGTATACTTGTTGGCCAGATCCTTGGTTTTCCCTGGTTTGAATCACGTAGTAATGTGATACCGCACTGAAACAGTCAATTAAACATGGTTTCTATCAATATTTTAGAGGATAACACCGGTTAGGTCTGGGATAGGTATGTGTTACGTCCGCATCTGGCTCATGATTTTGCCATCTTCGCATACTTGTTGGCCAGCTCCTGTTGGTTTTTGGGGTTTGAATCACGTAGTAATGTGGTAACACACAGTAGCAGTCAATAAAACCTGGATTCGATCAATATTTTAGAGGATAACACCGGTTAGGTCTGGGTTAGGACTGGGTTATGCCCGCATCTGGCTCATGATTTTGCCTTCTTCGCATACTTGTTGGCCAGATCCTGCGTTTTCCCTGGTTTGAATCACGTAGTAATGTGATACCGCACTGAAACAGTCAATTAAACCTGGTTTCGATCAATATTTTAGAGGATAACACCGGTTAGGTCTGGGTTAGGACTGGGTTATGCCCGCATCTGGCTCATGATTTTGCCTTCTTCGCATACTTGTTGGCCAGATCCTGGGTTTTTTCGGGTTTGAATCACGTAGTAATGTGGTACCACACTGAAACAGACAATTTAACCTGGTTTTGATCAATATTATAGAGGATAACACTGGTTAGGTCTGGGTTAGGTCTGGGTTATGCCCGCATCTCGCTCATGATTCTGCCTTCATCGCATTCTTGTTCGCCAGAACCTGGGTTTTTTCGGGTTTGTATCACGTAGTAATGTGGTACCACACTGAAACAGACAGTTAAACGAGGTTTCGATCAATATTTTAGAGGATAACACCGGTTAGGTCTGGGTTAGGACTGGGTTATGCCCGCATCTGGCTCATGATTTTGCCTTCTTCGCATACTTGTTGGCCAGATCCTGGGTTTTTTCGGGTTTGTATCACGTAGTAATGTGGTACCACAATGAAACAGTCAATTAAACCTGGTTTCGATCAATATTTTAGAGGATAACACCGGTTAGGTCTGGGTTAGGACTGGGTTATGCATTCACATCGCTCATGATTCTGCCTTCATCGCTTTCTTGTTCGCCAGAACCTGGGTTCTTTCGGGTTTGAATCACGTAGTAATGTGGTACCACATTGAGACAGTCAATTAAACCTGGTATCGATCAATATTTTAGATGATAAAACCGGTTAGGTCTGGATTATGCCCGCATTTGGGACATGATTTTCCCTTTTTCGCATATTTGTTGGACAGATCCTGGGTTTTTTCGGGTTTGAATCATGTAGTAGTGTAATACCACACTGAAGCAGTCAATGAATCCTGGTTTCGATCCACATTTTAGAGGATAACACCGGTTAGGTCGGGGTTCGGTCCGGGTTATGCCCGCATCTGGCACATGATTTTGCCTTCTTCGCATGCTTGTTGGCCAGATCCTGTGTTTTTTTCTGGTTTGAATCACGTAGTAATGTGGTACCACACTGGAACAGACAATTAAACGAGGTTTCGATCAATATTTTAGAGGATAACACCGGTTAGGTCTGGGTTAGGACTGGGTTATGCCCGCATCTGGCTCTTGATTTTGACTTTTCCGCATACTTGTTGGCCAGATCCTTGGTTTTCCCTGGTTTGAATCACGTAGTAATGTGATACCGCACTGAAACAGTCAATTAAACCTGGTTTCGATCCACATTTTATAGGATAACACCGGTTAGGTCTGGGTTAGGTCTGGGTTATGCCCGCATCGCGCTCATAATTCTGCCTTCATCGCATTCTTGTTCGGCAGAACCTGGGTTTTTTCGGGTTTGAATCACGTAGTAATGTGGTGCCACACAGTAACAGTCAATTAAACCTGGATTCGATCCACATATTATAGGATAACACCGGTTAGGTCTGGGATAGGTATGGGTTATGTCCGCATCTGGCTCATGATTTTGCTTTCTTCGCATACTTGTTGGCCAGATCCTGGGTTTTTTCGTGTTTGAATCACGTAGTAATGTGGTACCACACTGAAACAGTCAATTAAACCTGGTCTCGATCAATATTTTAGAGGATAACACCGGTTAGGTCTGGGTTAGGACTGGGTTATGCCCGCATCTGGCTCTTGATTTTGTCTTTTCCGCATACTTGTTGGCTAGATCCTGGGTTTTTTCGGGTTTGAATCACGTAGTAATGTGGTACCACACTGAAACAGACAATTAAACCTGGTTTCGATCCACATTTTAGAGGATAACACCGGTTAGGTCTGGGTTAGGACTGGGTTATGCCCGCATCTCGCTCATGATTCTGCCTTCATCGCATACTTGTTCGCCAGAACCTGGGTTTTTTCGGGTTTGAATCACGTAGTAATGTGGTACCACACTGAAACAGTCAATTAAACCTGGTCTCGATCAATATTTTAGAGGATAACACCGGTTAGGTCTGGGTTAGGACTGGGTTATGCCCGCATCTGGCTCTTGATTTTGTCTTTTCCGCATACTTGTTGGCCAGATCCTGGGTTTTTTTCGGGTTTGAATCACGTAGTAATGTGGTACCACACTGAAACAGACAATTAAACCTGGTTTCGATCCACATTTTAGAGGATAACACCGGTTAGGTCTGGGTTAGGACTGGGTTATGCCCGCATCTCGCTCATGATTCTGCCTTCATCGCATACTTGTTCGCCAGAACCTGGGTTTTTTCGTGTTTGAATAACGTAGTAATGTGGTACCACACTGAAACAGTCAATTAAACCTGGTCTCGATCAATATTTTAGAGGATAACACCGGTTAGGTCTGGGTTAGGACTGGGTTATGCCCGCATCTGGCTCTTGATTCTGTCTTTTCCGCATACTTGTTCGCCAGAACCTGGGTTTTTTCGGGTTTGAATCACGTAGTAATGTGGTATCACACTGAAACAGTCAATTAAACCTGGTTTCGATCCACATTTTAGAGGATAACACCGGTTAGATCTGGGTTAGGTCTGGGTTATGCCCGCATCTCGCTCATAATTCTGCCTTCATCGCATTCTTGTTCGGCAGAACGTGGGTTTTTTCGGGTTTGAATCACATAGTAATGTGGTGCCACACAGTAACAGTCAATTAAACCTGGATTCGATCCACATATTATAGGATAACACATGTTAGGTCTGGGATAGGTATGGGTTATGTCCGCATCTGGCCCATGATTTTGCTTTCTTCGCATACTTGTTGGCCAGATCCCGGGTTTTTTCGTGTTTGAATCACGTAGTAATGTGGTACCACACTGAAACAGTCAATTAAACCTGGTTTCGATCAATATTTTAGAGGATAACACCGGTTAGGTCTGGGTTAGGACTGGGTTATGCTCGCATCTCGCTCATGATTCTGCCTTCATCGCATACTTGTTCGCCAGAACCTGGGTTTTTTCGGGTTTGAATCACGTAGTAATGTGGTACCACACTGAAACAGTCAATTAAACCTGGTCTCGATCAATATTTTAGAGGATAACACCGGTTAGGTCTGGGTTAGGACTGGGTTATGCCCGCATCTGGCTCTTGATTTTGTCTTTTCCGCATTCTTGTTGGCCAGATCCTGGGTTTTTTCGGGTTTGAATCACGTAGTAATGTGGTACCACACTGAAACAGACAATTAAACCTGGTTTCGATCCACATTTTAGAGGATAACACCGGTTAGGTCTGGGTTAGGCCTGGGTTATGCCCGCATCTCGCTCATGATTCTGCCTTCATCGCATACTTGTTCACCAGAACCTGGGTTTTTTCGTGTTTGAATAACGTAGTAATGTGGTACCACACTGAAACAGTCAATTAAACCTGGTCTCGATCAATATTTTAGAGGATAACACCGGTTAGGTCTGGGTTAGGACTGGGTTATGCCCGCATCTGGCTCTTGATTTTGTCTTTTCCGCATACTTGTTCGCCAGAACCTGGGATTTTTCGGGTTTGAATCACGTAGTAATGTGGTATCACACTGAAACAGTCAATTAAACCTGGTTTCGATCCACATTTTAGAGGATAACACCGGTTAGATCTGGGTTAGGTCTGGGTTATGCCCGCATCTCGCTCATAATTCTGCCTTCATCGCATTCTTGTTCGGCAGAACGTGGGTTTTTTCGGGTTTGAATCACGTAGTAATGTGGTGCCACACAGTAACAGTCAATTAAACCTGGATTCGATCCACATATTATAGGATAACACCGGTTAGGTCTGGGATAGGTATGGGTTATGTCCGCATCTGGCTCATGATTTTGCTTTCTTCCCATACTTGTTGGCCAGATACCGGGTTTTTTCGTGTTTGAATCACGTAGTAATGTGGTACCACACTGAAACAGTCAATTAAACCTGGTTTCGATCAATATTTTAGAGGATAACACCGGTTAGGTCTGGGTTAGGACTGGGTTATGCCCGCATCTGGCTCTTGATTTTGTCTTTTCCGCATACTTGTTGACCAGATCCTGGGTTTTTTCGGGTTTGAATCACGTAGTAATGTGGTACCACACTGAAACAGACAATTAAACCCGGTTTCGATCCACATTTTAGAGGATAACACCGGTTAGGTCTGGGTTAGGACTGGGTTATGCCCGCATCTCGCTCATGATTCTGCCTTCATCGCATTCTTGTACGCCAGAACCTGGGTTTTTTCGGGTTTGAATCACGTAGTAATGTGGTACCACACAGTAACAGTCAATGAAACCTGGATTCGATCCACATTTTGGAGGATAACATCGGTTAGGTCTGGGTTAGATCTGGGTTATGCCCGCATCTCGCTCATGATTCTGCCTTCATCGCATTCTTGTTCGCCAGAACCTGGGATTTTTCGGGTTTGAATCACGTAGTAATGTGGTACCACACAGTAACAGTCAATTAAACCTGGATTCGATCCACATTTTAGAGGATAACACCGGTTAGGTCTGGGTTAGATCTGGGTTATGCCCGCATCTCGCTGATGATTTTGCTTTCTTCGCATACTTGTTGGCCAGATCCTGGGTTTTTTCGTGTTTGAATCACGTAGTAATGTGGTACCACACTGAAACAGTCTATCAAACCTGGTTTCGATCCACATTTTAGAGGATAACACCGGTTAGGTCTGGGTTATGCCCGCATCTGGCTCTTGATTTTGCCTTTTCCGCATACTTGTTGGCCAGATCCTTGGTTTTCCCTGGTTTGAATCACGTAGTAATGTGATACCGCACTGAAACAGTCAATTAAACATGGTTTCTATCAATATTTTAGAGGATAACACCGGTTAGGTCTGGGATACGTATGGGTTACGTCCGCATCTGGCTCTTGATTTTGACTTTTCCGCATACATGTTGGCCAGATCCTTGGTTTTCCCTGGTTTGAATCACGTAGTAATGTGATACCGCACTGAAACAGTCAATTAAACCTGGCTTCGATCCACATTTTATAGGATAACACCGGTTAGGTCTGGGTTAGGTCTGGGTTATGCTCGCATCTCGCTCATAATTCTGCCTTCATCGCATTCTTGTTCGGCAGAACCTGGGTTTTTTCGGGTTTGAATCACGTAGTAATGTGGTGCCACACAGTAACAGTCAATTAAACCTGGATTCGATCCACATATTATAGGGTAACACCGGTTAGGTCTGGGATAGGTATGGGTTATGTCCGCATCTGGCTCATGATTTTGCTTTCTTCGCATACTTGTTGGCCAGATCCCGGGTTTTTTCGTGTTTGAATCACGTAGTAATGTGGTACCACACTGAAACAGTCAATTAAACCTGGTCTCGATCAATATTTTAGAGGATAACACCGGTTAGGTCTGGGTTAGGACTGGGTTATGCCCGCATCTGGCTCTTGATTTTGTCTTTTCCGCATACTTGTTGGCCAGATCCTGGGTTTTTTCGGGTTTGAATCACGTAGTAATGTGGTACCACACTGAAACAGACAATTAAACCTGGTTTCGATCCACATTTTAGAGGATAATACCGGTTAGGTCTGGGTTAGGACTGGGTTATGCCCGCATCTCGCTCATGATTCTGCCTTCATCGCATTCTTGTTCGCCAGAACCTGGGTTTTATCGGGTTTGAATCACGTAGTAATGTGGTATCACACTGAAACAGTCAATTAAACCTGGTTTCGATCCACATTTTAGAGGATAACACCGGTTAGGTCTGGGTTAGGACTGGGTTATGCCCGCATCTGGCTCATGATTTTGCCTTCTTCGCATACTTGTTGGCCAGATCCTGGGTTTTTGGGGTTTGAATCACGTAGTAATGTGGTACCACACAGTAACAGTCAATTAAACCTGGATTCGATCCACATTTTAGAGGATAACACCGGTTTAGGTCTGGGTTAGATCTGGGTTATGCCCGCATCTCGCTCATGATTCTGCCTTCATCGCATTCTTGTTCGCCATAACCTGGGCTTTTTCGGGATTGAATCACGTAGTAATGTGGTACCACACTGAAACAGTCAATTAAACCTGGTTTCGATCTACATTTTAGAGGATAACACCGGTTAGATCTGGGTTAGGTCTGGCTTATGCCCGCATCCCGCTCATGATTCTGCCTTCATCGCATTCTTGTTCGCCAGAACCTGGGTTTTTTCGGGTTTGAATTACGTAGTAATGTGGTACCACACAGTAACAGTCAATTAAACCTGGATTCGGTCCACATTTTATAGGATAACACCGGTTAGGTCTGGGATAGGTATGGGTTATGTCCGCATCTGGCTCATGATTTTGCTTTCTTCGCATACTTGTTGGCCAGATCCTGGGTTTTTTCGTGTTTGAATCACGTAGTAATGTGGTACCACACTGAAACAGTCTATTAAACCTGGTTTCGATCAATATTTTAGAGGATAACACCGGTTAGGTCTGGGTTAGGACTGGGTTATGCCCGCATCTGGCTCTTGATTTTGACTTTTCCGCATACTTGTTGGCCAGATCCTGGGTTTTTTCGGGTTTGTATCACGTAGTAATGTGGTACCACACTGAAACAGACAATTAAACCTGGTTTCGATCCACATTTTAGAGGATAACACCGGTTAGGTCTGCGTTATGCCCGCCTCAGGCTCTTGATTTTGACTTTTCCGCATACTTGTTGGCCAGATCCTTGGTTTTCCCTGGTTTGAATCACGTAGTAATGTGATACCGCAGTGAAACAGTCTATTAAACATGGTTTCTATCAATATTTTAGAGGATAACACCGGTTAGGTCTGGGATAGGTATGGGTTACGTCCGCATCTGGCTCTTGATTTTGACTTTTCCGCATACTTGTTGGCCAGATCCTTGGTTTTCCCTGGTTTGAATCATGTAGTAATGTGATACCGCACTGAAACAGTAAATTAAACCTGGTTTCGATCAATTATTTAGAGGATAACACCGGTTAGGTCTGGGTTAGGACTGGGTTATGCCCGCATCTGGCTCATGATTTTGCCTTCTTCGTATACTTGTTGGCCAGATCCTTGGTTTTCCCTGGTTTGAATCATGTAGTAATGTGATACCGCACTGAAACAGTAAATTAAACCTGGTTTCGATCCACATTTGATAGGATAACACTGGTTAGGTCTGGGTTAGGTCAGGGTTATGCCCGCATCTCGCT
Source organism: Colletes latitarsis (assembly GCF_051014445.1). NCBI lineage: Eukaryota > Metazoa > Arthropoda > Insecta > Hymenoptera > Colletidae > Colletes > Colletes latitarsis. The sequence goes on from NC_135147.1 coordinate 10,724,786, forward strand.
CATAATTCTGCCTTCATCGCATTCTTGTTCGGCAGAACCTGGGTTTCTTCGGGTTTGAATCACGTAGTAATGTGGTGCCACACAGTAACAGTCAATTAAACCTGGATTCGATCCACATATTATAGGATAACACCGGTTAGGTCTGGATTAGGACTGGGTTATGCCCGCATCTGGCTCATGATTTTGCCATCTTCGCATACTTGTTGGCCAGATCCTGTTGGTTTTTGGGGTTTGAATCGCGTAGTAATGTGGTAACACACAGTAACAGTCAATAAAACCTGGATTCGATCCACATTTTATAGGATAACACCGGTTAGGTCTGGGTTATGCCCGCATCTGGCTCTTGATTTTGACTTTTCCGCATACTTGTTGGCCAGATCCTGGGTTTTTTCGGGTTTGTATCACGTAGTAAGGTGGTACCACACTGAAACAGTCAATTAAACCTGGTTTCGATCAATATTTTAGAGGATAACACCGTTTAGGTCTGGGTTAGGACTGGGTTATGCCCGCATCTGGCTCTTGATTTTGTCTTTTCCGCATACTTGTTGGCCAGATCCTGTTGGTTTTTGGGGTTTGAATCACGTAGTAATGTGGTAACCCACAGTAGCAGTCAATAAAACCTGGATTCGATCCACATTTTATAGGATAACACCGGTTAGGTCTGGGATAGGTATGGGTTATGTCCGCATCTGGCTCATGATTTTGCTTTCTTCGCAAACTTGTTGGCCAGATCCTGGGTTTTTTCGTGTTTGAATCACGTAGTAATGTGGTACCACACTGAAACAGTCAATTAAACCTGGTTCCGATCCACATTTTAGGGGATAACACCGGTTAGGTCTGGGTTAGATCTGGGTTATGCCCGCATCTCGCTCATGATTCTGCCTTCATCGCATTCTTTTTCGCCAGATCCTTGGTTTTCCCTGGTTTGAATCACGTTGTAATGTGATACCGCACTGAAACAGTCAATTAAACCTGGTTTCGATCAATATTTTAGAGGATAACAACGGTTAGGTCTGGGTTAGGACTGGGTTATGCCCGCATCTGGCTCATGATTTTGCCTTCTTCGCATGCTTGTTGGCCAGATCCTGGGTTTTTTCGGGTTTGAATCACGTAGTACTGTGGTACCACACTGAAACGGACAATTAAACCTGGTTACGATCCACATTTTAGAGGATGACACCGGTCAGGTCTGGGTTAGGTCTGGGTTATGCCCGCATCTGGCACATGATTTTGCCTTCTTCGCATGCTTGTTGGCCAGATCCTGGGTTTTTTTCTGGTTTGAATCACGTAGTAATGTGGTACCACACTGAAACGGACAATTAAACCTGGTTACGATCCACATTTGATAGGATAACACTGGTTAGGTCTGGGTTAGGTCAGGGTTATGCCCGCATCTGGCTCATGATTTTGCCTTCTTCGCATACTTGTTGGCCAGATCCTGGGTTTTTTCGTGTTTGAATCACGTAGTAATGTGGTACCACACTGAAACAGACAATTAAACCTGGTTTCGGTCAATATTATAGAGGATAACACCGGTTAGGTCTGGGTTAGGTCTGGGTTATGCCCGCATCTCGCTCATGATTCTGCCTTCATCGCATTCTTGTTCGCCAGAACCTGGGTTTTTTCGGGTTTGAATCACGTAGCAATGTGGTACCACACTGAAACAGACAATTAAACGAGGTTTCGATCAATATTTTAGAGGATAACACCGGTTAGGTCTGGGTTATGCCCGCATCTGGCTCTTGATTTTGACTCTTCCGCATACTTGTTGGCCAGATCCTTGGTTTTCCCTGGTTTGAATCACGTAGTAATGTGATACCGCACTGAAACAGTTAATTAAACCTGGTTTCGATCAATATTTTAGAGGATAACACCGGTTAGGTCTGGGTTAGGACTGGGTTATGCATTCACATCGCTCATGATTCTGCCTTCATCGCTTTCTTGTTCGCCAGAACCTGGGTTTTTTCAGGTTTGAATCACGTAGTAATGTGGTACCACATTGAAACAGTCGATTAAAACTGGTATCGATCAATATTTTAGATGATAAAACCGGTTTGGTCTGGATTATGCCCGCATTTGGGACATGATTTTCCCTTTTTCGCATATTTGTTGGACAGATCCTGGGTTTTTTCGGGTTTGAATCATGTAGTAGTGTAATACCACACTGAAGCAGTCAATTATGCCTGGTTTCGATCAATATTTTAGAGGATAATACCGGTTAGGTCTGGGTTAGGTCTGGGTTATGCCCGCATCTGGCTCATGATTTTGCCTTTTCCGCATACTTGTTGGCCAGATCCTGGGGTTTTTCGGGTTTGAATCACGTAGTAATGTGGTACCTAGACTGAAACAGTCAATTAAACCTGGTTTCGATCCACATATTAGAGGATAACACCGGTTAGGTCTGGGTTAGGTCTGGGTTATGCCCGCATTTCGCTCATGATTCTGCCTGCATCGCATTCTCGTTCGCCAGAACCTGGGTTTTTTCGGGTTTGTAGCACGTAGTAATGTGGTACCACACAGTAACAGTCAATTAAACCTGGATTCGATCCACATTTTATAGGATAACACCGGTTAGCTCTGGGATAGGTTTGGGTTATGTCCGCATCTGGCTCATGATTTTGCTTTCTTCGCATACTTGTTGGCCAGTTCCTGGGTTTTTTCGTGTTTGAATCACGTAGTAATGTGGCACCACACTGAAACAGACAATTAAACCTGGTTTCGATCCACATTTTAGAGGATAACACCGGTTAGGTCTGGGTTATGCCCGCATCTGGCTCTTGATTTTGACTTTTCCGCATACTTGTTGGCCAGAACCTTGGTTTTCCCTGGTTTGAATCACGTAGTAATGTGTTACCGCACTGAAACAGTCAATTAAACATGGTTTCTATCAATATTTTAGAGGATAACACCGGTTAGGTCTGGGATAGGTATGGGTTACGTCCGCATCTGGCTCTTGATTTTGACTTTTCCGAATACTTGTTGGCCAGATCCTTGGTTTTCCCTGGTTTGAGTCACGTAGTAATGTGGTACCACACTGAAACAGACAATTAAACCTGGTTTCGATCAATATTTTAGAGGATAACACCGGTTAGGTCTGGGTTAGGTCTGGGTTATGCCCGCATTTCGCTCATGATTCTGTGTTCATCGCATTCTCGTTCGCCAGAACCTGGGTTTTTTCTAGTTTGAATCACGTAGTAATGTGGTGCCACACAGTAACAGTCAATTAAACCTGGATTCGATCCACATATTATAGGATAACACCGGTTAGGTCTGGGATAAGTATGGGTTATGTCCGCATCTGGCTCATGATTTTGCTTTCTTCGCATACTTGTTGGCCAGATCCTGGGTTTTTTCGTGTTTGAATCACGTAGTAATGTGGTACCACACTGAAACAGTCTATTAAACCTGGTTTCGATCAATATTTTAGAGGATAACACCGGTTAGGTCTGGGTTAGGACTGGGTTATGCCCGCATCTGGCTCTTGATTTTGACTTTTCCGCATACTTGTTGGCCAGATCCTGGGTTTTTTCGGGTTTGTATCACGTAGTAATGTGGTACCACACTGAAACAGACAATTAAACCTGGTTTCGATCCACATTTTAGAGGATAACACCGGTTAGGTCTGGGTTATGCCCGCATCAGGCTCTTGATTTTGACTTTTCCGCATACTTGTTGGCCAGATCCTTGGTTTTCCCTGGTTTGAATCACGTAGTAATGTGATACCGCACTGAAACAGTCAATTAAACATGGTTTCTATCAATATTTTAGAGGATAACACCGGTTAGGTCTGGGTTAGGACTGGGTTATGCCCGCATCTGGCTCATGATTTTGCCTTCTTCGTATACTTGTTGGCCAGATCCTTGGTTTTCCCTGGTTTGAATCACGTAGTAATGTGATACCGCACTGAAACGGTCAATTAAACCTGGTTTCGATCCACATTTTATAGGATAACACCGGTTAGGTCTGGGTTAGGTCTGGGTTATGCCCGCATCTCGCTCATAATTCTGCCTTCATCGCATTCTTGTTCGGCAGAACCTGGGTTTTTTCGGGTTTGAATCACGTAGTAATGTGGTGCCACACAGTAACAGTCAATTAAACCTGGATTCGATCCACATATTATAGGATAACACCGGTTAGGTCTGGGATAAGTATGGGTTATGTCCGCATCTGGCTCATGATTTTGCTTTCTTCGCATACTTGTTGGCCAGATCCTGGGTTTTTTTCGTGCTTGAATCACGTAGTAATGTGGTACCACACTGAAACAGTCTATTAAACCTGGTTTCGATCAATATTTTAGAGGATAACACCGGTTAGGTCTGGGTTATGCCCGCATCAGGCTCTTGATTTTGACTTTTCCGCATACTTGTTGGCCAGATCCTTGGTTTTCCCTGGTTTGAATCACGTAGTAATGTGATACCGCACTGAAACAGTCAATTAAACATGGTTTCTATCAATATTTTAGAGGATAACACCGGTTAGGTCTGGGATAGGTATGGGTTACGTCCGCATCTGGCTCATGATTTTGCCATCTTCGCATACTTGTTGGCCAGCTCCTGTTGGTTTTTGGGGTTTGAATCACGTAGTAATGTGGTAACACACAGTAGCAGTCAATAAAACCTGGATTCGATCCACATTTTATAGGATAACACCGGTTAGGTCTGGGATAGGTATGGGTTATGTCCGCATCTGGCTCATGATTTTGCTTTCTTCGCATACTTGTTGGCCAGATCCTGGGTTTTTTCGTGTTTGAATCACGTAGTAATGTGGTACCACACTGAAACAGTCAATTAAACCTGGTTTCGATCCACATTTTAGAGGATAACACCGGTCAGGTCTGGGTTAGGTCTGGGTTATGCCCGCATCTGGCACATGATTTTGCCTTCTTCGCATGCTTGTTGGCCAGATCCTGGGTTTTTTTCTGGTTTGAATCACGTAGTAATGTGGTACCACACTGGAACAGACAATTAAACGAGGTTTCGATCAATATTTTAGAGGATAACACCGGTTAGGTCTTGGTTATGCCCGCATCTGGCCCTTGATTTTGACTTTTCCGCATACTTGTTGGCCAGATCCTCGGTTTTCCCTGGTTTGAATCACGTAGTAATGTGATACCGCACTGAAACAGTCAATTAAACCTGGTTTCGATCAATATTTTAGAGGATAACACCGGTTAGGTCTGGGTTAGGACTGGGTTATGCCCGCATCTGGCTCATGATTTTGCCTTCTTCGCATACTTGTTGGCCAGATCCTGGGTTTTTTCGGGTTTGAATCACGTAGTAATGTGGTACCACACTGAAACAGACAATTAAACCTGGTTTCGATCAATATTATAGAGGTTAACACCGGTTAGGTCTGGGTTAGGTCTGGGTTATGCCCGCATCTCGCTCATGATTCTGCCTTCATCGCATTCTTGTTCGCCAGAACCTGGGTTTTTTCGGGTTTGAATCACGTAGTAATGTGGTACCACACTGAAACAGACAATTAAACGAGGTTTCGATCAATATTTTAGAGGATAACACCGGTTAGGTCTGGGTTATGCCCGCATCTGTCTCTTGATTTTGACTCTTCCGCATACTTGTTGGCCAGATCCTTGGTTTTCCCTGGTTTGAATCACGTAGTAATGTGATACCGCACTGAAACAGTCAATTAAACATGGTTTCTATCAATATTTTAGAGGATAACACCGGTTAGGTCTGGGATAGGTATGGGTTACGTCCGCATCTGGCTCTTGATTTTGACTTTTCCGCATACTTGTTGGCCAGATCCTTGGTTTTCCCTGGTTTGAGTCACGTAGTAATGTGGTACCACACTGAAACAGACAATTAAACCTGGTTTCGATCAATATTTTAGAGGATAACACCGGTTAGGTCTGGGTTAGGTCTGGGTTATGCCCGCATTTCGCTCATGATTCTGCGTTCATCGCATTCTCGTTCGCCAGAACCTGGGTTTTTTCTAGTTTGAATCACGTAGTAATGTGGTGCCACACAGTAACAGTCAATTAAACCTGGATTCGATCCACATATTATAGGATAACACCGGTTAGGTCTGGGATAAGTATGGGTTATGTCCGCATCTGGCTCATGATTTTGCTTTCTTCGCATACTTGTTGGCCAGATCCTGGGTTTTTTCGTGTTTGAATCACGTAGTAATGTGGTACCACACTGAAACAGTCTATTAAACCTGGTTTCGATCAATATTTTAGAGGATAACACCGGTTAGGTCTGGGTTAGGACTGGGTTATGCCCGCATCTGGCTCTTGATTTTGACTTTTCCGCATACTTGTTGGCCAGATCCTGGGTTTTTTCGGGTTTGTATCACGTAGTAATGTGGTACCACACTGAAACAGACAATTAAACCTGGTTTCGATCCACATTTTAGAGGATAACACCGGTTAGGTCTGGGTTATGCCCGCATCAGGCTCTTGATTTTGACTTTTCCGCATACTTGTTGGCCAGATCCTTGGTTTTCCCTGGTTTGAATCACGTAGTAATGTGATACCGCACTGAAACAGTCAATTGAACATGGTTTCTATCAATATTTTAGAGGATAACACCGGTTAGGTCTGGGATAGGTATGGGTTACGTCCGCATCTGGCTCTTGATTTTGACTTTTCCGCATACTTGTTGGCCAGATCCTTGGTTTTCCCTGGTTTGAGTCACGTAGTAATGTGGTACCACACTGAAACAGACAATTAAACCTGGTTTCGATAAATATTTTAGAGGATAACACCGGTTAGGTCTGGGTAGGGTCTGGGTTATGCCCGCATTTCGCTCATGATTCTGCCTTCATCGCATTCTCGTTCGCCAGAACCTGGGTTTTTTCTAGTTTGAATCACGTAGTAATGTGGTGCCACACAGTAACAGTCAATTAAACCTGGATTCGATCCACATATTATAGGATAACACCGGTTAGGTCTGGGATAGGTATGGGTTACGTCCGCATCTGGCTCTTGATTTCGACTTTTCCGCATACTTGTTGGCCAGATCCTTGGTTTTCCCTGGTTTGAATCACGTAGTAATGTGATACCGCACTGAAACAGTCAATTAAACCTGGTTTTGATCAATATTATAGAGGATAACACTGGTTAGGTCTGGGTTAGGTCTGGGTTATGCCCGCATCTCGCTCATGATTCTGCCTTCATCGCATACTTGTTGGCCAGATCCTGGGTTTTTTCGGGTTTGTATCACGTAGTAATGTGGTACCACAATGAAACAGTCAATTAAACCTGGTTTCGATCAATATTTTAGAGGATAACACCGGTTAGGTCTGGGTTAGGACTGGGTTATGCATTCACATCGCTCATGATTCTGCCTTCATCGCTTTCTTGTTCGCCAGAACCTGGGTTCTTTCGGGTTTGAATCACGTAGTAATGTGGTACCGGGGGCAGAGACACTCTCCGATCACCGGTACATCCGGATGGAGGTCTCTGCCGCCGCGAGTGCATCCCGACACGGCCGCCTGCGTGGCACCCCACCACGCCGCTGGGCGCTTCGGCGCCTGGACAAGGACGCCCTGATGGCAGCTGCCCTCGCTGCAACTTGGCCGCAGGGAGCGGCCGAGTTGCCGAGCATAGAGGAGGAGGTCGCCCGGCTCGGAGCATTGGTCGCGGGTATTTGCGACGCGGCGATGCCTCGGGTCGGGCGGGCTTCTCCTCGCCGGGCGGTGTACTGGTGGTCGGACGCGATCGCGGAGTTGCGAGTCGCGACTGTCCGCGCCCGACGCCAGTGCACCCGCGCGCGCCGTCGTCAACGTACAGGCGACGGCGTGGCGCGAGCGAGGGCAGCTGATGACCTGTATGGAGCATACCGCGTGGCGCGGGTTGCTCTGCAGGTCGCCATCAAACGGGCCAAGACTCAGGCATGGAAGGAGCTCCTCCAGACTCTTGATGACGATCCATGGGGGCGCCCATATAAGGTGGTGCTGAATAAGCTCCGCCCGTGGGCGCCCCCCGTCACCGAGGGTCTTGACCCCCGGCTGCTGGAGGACGTGGTCAATACACTCTTCCCAATTGGGGAGAGGGGACCGCGTCCTCCGGCGGCGGCGGCTGTCCCAGTGGAGTGGACGGCCGAGCTGGGGGTCACGCAGGAGGAGCTGGCAGCGGCCATCAGACGGCTCGGGGTTCGTAACACGGCCCCGGGTCCGGATGGTGTGCCCGGCCGGGTTTGGGTCTTGACCCAGGGCGTCCTTGGGGCCGACCTCAGGCGGTTGTTCGACCGCTGCCTGAGGGACGGGCGATTCCCCCCCAGTTGGAAGGTGGCGAGGATGGTCCTCCTCCGGAAGGAGGGTCGGCCCGCGGAGTCTCCCTCCGCATACCGGCCCATTTGTCTCCTCGACGAGGTGGGCAAGCTCTTCGAGCGTGTGATTGCTGCCCGCCTCGTCGAGCACCTGTCGCGGGGTGATCCCGGTCTGGCCGACTGCCAGTTCGGTTTCCGGGGGGGCCGATCGACTATCGACGCGATAGGTCGTGTGAGGGCCCTCTCGGAGGCGGCCGTCTCCCGGGGAGGGGTGGCATTGGCAATATCCTTGGATATTGCCAATGCCTTTAACACCCTCCCCTGGGAAGAGATAAGGAGGGGACTCGAATATCATCGAGTCCCCCCTTGTCTCAGGGCGGTCGTCGGGGATTATCTCCGCGGCAGGTGGATCGAGTATCCGGGCCGGGATGGTGATATGCGGAGGGAGGTGTACTGCGGTGTTCCGCAGGGGTCGGTCCTCGGGCCACTCCTGTGGAACATCGCGTACGACTCGGTGTTGCGGGCCGGCCTCCCCGACGGCGTCAGCACGGTGTGTTATGCGGATGACACACTGGTGCTGGCCGTCGGAGCGCACTGGGGGAGGGCCATGCGTCGCGCGGAGGAGGGGTCGCAACGCGTCGTCGACCGGATCAGGGGGATGGGGATGACGGTGGCGGTCCATAAGACCGAGGTGATTGCGTTTCATTCACCTCGGCAGGATCCGCCACCCCCTCTGATTCGGGTGGGTGGGGCTGACATCGAGGTGAAGCCCCAGATCAGGTATCTGGGGCTGATCCTCGATAGCCACTGGCGTTTCGAGAAGCATTTCCGCTGCCTGGTCCCCCGGTTGGAAAGGATGGTTGCGGCTCTGGGCCGGATCCTGCCCAACCTGGGGGGCCCGGCGGGCCGAGTTCGTCGCCTCTATGTGGCAATGGTCCAGTCGGTGGCCCTATACGGGGCCCCCGTCTGGGCGGACGACCTGGCTGCCTCCCGGCGCAGCATGACTATGCTGCGTCGGGTGCAAAGGCGCATGGCGCTCAGGGTCGTCCGCGGGTATCGGACCATGTCACATGAGGCGGCGACGGTTCTAGCGGGGATGCCGCCCATGGACCTGCTCGCGCGGTCGCACGCGGTGATGTACCGGCACCGCGTCGACCGTCGCGCGGGGGTGGGGGCGGTCCCGGGCGGGCAGGAACCTGCTTGGGGCGATTTGAAGCGCCAGGCCCGGCAGTCCGTGTTGCTCGCGTGGCAGGAGCGGCTGGCTCTGCCAACCGCGGGGCACCGGACTGTCGGGGCTGTTCGGCCACTCCTGAAGGAGTGGCTGGACAGAGGCCATGGCAGCCTCACCTACCGGCTGGCACAGGTATTTTCCGGGCATGGCAGCTTCGGAAGATACCTGTGCCGGATAGGGAAGGAGCCGACGGCGCGTTGCTGCCACTGCGACGCTGAGCAGGACACGGCGGATCATACCCTGGAGGTATGCCCCGCGTGGGATGGGGAGCGCCGTGTCCTGGTCGGCGTCGTCGGGCGGGATGTCTCGCTGCCAGGCGTGGTGCGCGCCATGCTCGGCAGCGAGGAGAAGTGGAGGGCCGTGGCCTCCTTCTGCGAGAACGTAATGTTGCAGAAGGAGGCCGCGGGGAGGGAGCGCGAGCTTCAGCGGCGCGCTGAAGCTCGCGCTCGTGCGGTGGCCCGAGGTCGTCGCCCGGTCGCGAGGCGTCGCGGGCGGCCGCCTCGGCGTGGCGGATGACCTAGGCTGGGAGGGGGGCCCTGAGGAGACCCTCCTCCCGCCAGGCGGCGCCGGGTCGGACCGGTTGGGGGTAGGAGTGCCTCCCCCTACCGGTGCGACGCAAGGGGAGGCACCCTCGGCGGTCTGGTGCGGTCATGAACGCCCGGCCGCCGAGGGGTGGAAACGGGGTCGCGGGCGGTTGCGAGTTGGGGCTCGCAGCCGCCACTAAACGCGGCCCCGGGACGGATAGCGGCGGAATGGAGTGGCCCCGTCCAGCCGCTATGAGGCAGTGTGTCTACTGGGGGGAACGATTGTCCCCCCGGGGGATGGGCGCGAAAGCGCGGGCACGGGGAGGATACCGGAAGAATGCTTCGAGCGATTCCCGGTATCCTCCCAAAGCGTGCCGAAGGGTCACCGTGGGGTTTTTAGTGGGTAGGTCCCGCGCCTGTCGTTGTACGGGCGCGGGGAATCCCACACACCCCTCCCACCTCTCCCCAAGGAGGTGGGAGGGAGTCTTTCGAAGATTTTCCCCACGACAAAAAAAAAAAAAAAAAAAAAAAGTAATGTGGTACCACATTGAAACAGTCAATTAAACCTGGTATCGATCAATATTTTACATGATAAAACCGGTTAGGTCTGGATTATGCCCGCATTTGGGACATGATTTTCCCTTTTTCGCATATTTGTTGGACAGATCCTGGGTTTTTTCGGGTTTGAATCATGTAGTAGTGTAATACCACACTGAAGCAGTCAATTAAGCCTGGTTTCGATCAATATTTTAGAGGATAACACCGGTTAGGTCTGGGTTAGGTCTGGGTTATGCCCGCATCTGGCTCATGATTTTGCCTTTTCCGCATACTTGTTGGCCAGATCCTGGGGTTTTTCGGGTTTGAATCACGTAGTAATGTGGTACCTAGACTGAAACAGTCAATTAAACCTGGTTTCGATCCACATATTAGAGGATAACACCGGTTAGGTCTGGGTTAGGTCTGGGTTATGCCCGCATTTCGCTCATGATTCTGCCTTCATCGCATTCTCGTTCGCCAGAACCTGGGTTTTTTCGGGTTTGTAGCACGTAGTAATGTGGTACCACACAGTAACAGTCAATTAAACCTGGATTCGATCCACATTTTATAGGATAACACCGGTTAGCTCTGGGATAGGTTTGGGTTATGTCCGGATCTGGCTCATGATTTTGCTTTCTTCGCATACTTGTTGGCCAGTTCCTGGGTTTTTTCGTGTTTGAATCACGTAGTAATGTGGCACCACACTGAAACAGTCAATTAATCCTGGTTTCGATCCACATTTTAGAGGATAACACCGGTTAGGTCTGGGTTCGGTCCGGGTTATGCCCGCATCTGGCACATGATTTTGCCTTCTTCGCATGCTTGTTGGCCAGATCCTGTGTTTTTTTCTGGTTTGAATCACGTAGTAATGTGGTACCACACTGGAACAGACAATTAAACGAGGTTTCGATCAATATTTTAGAGGATAACACCGGTTAGGTCTGGGTTAGGACTGGGTTATGCCCGCATCTGGCTCTTGATTTTGACTTTTCCGCATACTTGTTGGCCAGATCCTTGGTTTTCCCTGGTTTGAATCACGTAGTAATGTGATACCGCACTGAAACAGTCAATTAAACCTGGTTTCGATCCACATTTTATAGGATACCACCGGTTAGCTCTGGGATAGGTTTGGGTTATGTCCGCATCTGGCTCATGATTCTGCCTTTTCCGCATACTTGTTGGCCAGATCCTGGGTTTTTTCGGGTTCGTAGCACGTAGTAATGTGGTACCACACAGTAACAGTCAATTAAACCTGGATTCGATCCACATTTTATAGGATAACACCGGTTAGCTCTGGGATAGGTTTGGGTTATGTCCGCATCTGGCTCATGATTCTGCCTTCATCGCATTCTCGTTCGCCAGAACCTGGGTTTTTTCGGGTTTGTAGCACGTAGTAATGTGGTACCACACAGTAACAGTCAATTAAACCTGGATTCGATCCACATTTTATAGGATAACACCGGTTAGCTCTGGGATAGGTTTGGGTTATGTCCGCATCTGGCTCATGATTTTGCTTTCTTCGCATACTTGTTGGCCAGTTCCTGGGTTTTTTCGTGTTTGAATCACGTAGTAATGTGGCACCACACTGAAACAGTCAATTAATCCTGGTTTCGATCCACATTTTAGAGGATAACACCGGTTAGGTCTGGGTTCGGTCCGGGTTATGCCCGCATCTGGCACATGATTTTGCCATCTTCGCATGCTTGTTGGCCAGATCCTCTGTTTTTTTCTGGTTTGAATCACGTAGTAATGTGGTACCACACTGGAACAGACAATTAAACGAGGTTTCGATCAATATTTTAGAGGATAACACCGGTTAGGTCTGGGTTAGGACTGGGTTATGCCCGCATCTGGCTCTTGATTTTACTTTTCCGCATACTTGTTGGCCAGATCCTGGGTTTTTTCGGGTTTGTATCACGTAGTAATGTGGTACCACACTGAAACAGACAATTCAACCTGGTTTCGATCCACATTTTAGAGGATAACACCGGTTAGGTCTGGGTTATGCCCGCATCTGGCTCTTGATTTTGACTTTTCCGCATACTTGTTGGCCAGATCCTTGGTTTTCCCTGGTTTGAATCACGTAGTAATGTGATACCGCACTGAAACAGTCTATTAAACATGGTTTCTATCAATATTTTAGAGGATAACACCGGTTAGGTCTGGGATAGGTATGGGTTACGTCCGCATCTGGCTCTTGATTTTGACTTTTCCGCATACTTGTTGGCCAGATCCTTGGTTTTCCCTGGTTTGAATCACGTAGTAATGTGATAACGCACTGAAACAGTCTATTAAAACTGGTTTCGATCAATATTTTAGAGGATAACACCGGTTAGGTCTGGGTTAGGACTGGGTTATGCCCGCATCTCGCTCATAATTCTGCCTTCATCGCATTCTTGTTCGGCAGAACCTGGGTTTTTTCGTGTTTGAATCACGTAGTAATGTGGTACCACACTGAAACAGTCTATTAAACCTGGTTTCGATCAATATTTTAGAGGATAACACCGGTTAGGTCTGGGTTATGCCCGCATCAGGCTCTTGATTTTGACTTTTCCGCATACTTGTTGGCCAGATCCTTGGTTTTCCCTGGTTTGAATCACGTAGTAGTGTGATACCGCACTGAAACAGTCAATTAAACATGGTTTCTATCAATATTTTAGAGGATAACACCGGTTAGGTCTGGGATAGGTATGGGTTACGTCCGCATCTGGCTCATGATTTTGCCATCTTCGCATACTTGTTGGCCAGCTCCTGTAGGTTTTTGGGGTTTGAATCACGTAGTAATGTGGTAACACACAGTAGCAGTCAATAAAACCTGGATTCGATCCACATTTTATAGGATAACACCGGTTAGGTCTGGGATAGGTATGGGTTATGTCCGCATCTGGCTCATGATTTTGCTTTCTTCGCATACTTGTTGGCCAGATCCTGGGTTTTTTCGTGTTTGAATCACGTAGTAATGTGGTACCACACTGAAACAGTCAATTAAACCTGGTTTCGATCCACATTTTAGAGCATAACACCGGTCAGGTCTGGGTTAGGTCTGGGTTATGCCCGCATCTGGCACATGATTTTGCCTTCTTCGCATGCTTGTTGGCCAGATCCTGGGTTTTTTTCTGGTTTGAATCACGTAGTAATGTGGTACCACACTGGAACAGACAATTAAACGAGGTTTCGATCAATATTTTAGAGGATAACACCGGTTAGGTCTTGGTTATGCCCGCATCTGGCTCTTGATTTTGACTTTTCCGCATACTTGTTGGCCAGATCCTCGGTTTTCCCTGGTTTGAATCACGTAGTAATGTGATACCGCACTGAAACAGTCAATTAAACCTGGTTTCGATCAATATTTTAGAGGATAACACCGGTTAGGTCTGGGTTAGGACTGGGTTATGCCCGCATCTGGCTCATGATTTTGCCTTCTTCGCATACTTGTTGGCCAGATCCTGGGTTTTCTCGGGTTTGAATCACGTAGTAATGTGGTACCACACTGAAACAGACAATTAAACCTGGTTTCGATCAATATTATAGAGGATAACACCGGTTAGGTCTGGGTTAGGTCTGGGTTATGCCCGCATCTCGCTCATGATTCTGCCTTCATCGCATTCTTGTTCGCCAGAACCTGGGTTTTTTCGGGTTTGAATCACGTAGTAATGTGGTACCACACTGAAACAGACAATTAAACGAGGTTTCGATCAATATTTTAGAGGATAACACCGGTTAGGTCTGGGTTATGCCCGCATCTGGCTCTTGATTTTGTCTCTTCCGCATACTTGTTGGCCAGATCCTTGGTTTTCCCTGGTTTGAATCACGTAGTAATGTGATACCGCACTGAAACAGTCAATTAAACATGGTTTCTATCAATATTTTAGAGGATAACACCGGTTAGGTCTGGGATAGGTATGGGTTACGTCCGCATCTGGCTCTTGATTTTGACTTTTCCGCATACTTGTTGGCCAGATCCTTGGTTTTCCCTGGTTTGAGTCACGTAGTAATGTGGTACCACACTGAAACAGACAATTAAACCTGGTTTCGATCAATATTTTAGAGGATAACACCGGTTAGGTCTGGGTTAGGTCTGGGTTATGCCCGCATTTCGCTCATGATTCTGCGTTCATCGCATTCTCGTTCGCCAGAACCTGGGTTTTTTCTAGTTTGAATCACGTAGTAATGTGGTGCCACACAGTAACAGTCAATTAAACCTGGATTCGATCCACATATTATAGGATAACACCGGTTAGGTCTGGGATAAGTATGGGTTATGTCCGCATCTGGCTCATGATTTTGCTTTCTTCGCATACTTGTTGGCCAGATCCTGGGTTTTTTCGTGTTTGAATCACGTAGTAATGTGGTACCACACTGAAACAGTCTATTAAACCTGGTTTCGATCAATATTTTAGAGGATAACACCGGTTAGGTCTGGGTTAGGACTGGGTTATGCCCGCATCTGGCTCTTGATTTTGACTTTTCCGCATACTTGTTGGCCAGATCCTGGGTTTTTTCGGGTTTGTATCACGTAGTAATGTGGTACCACACTGAAACAGACAATTAAACCTGGTTTCGATCCACATTTTAGAGGATAACACCGGTTAGGTCTGGGTTATGCCCGCATCAGGCTCTTGATTTTGACTTTTCCGCATACTTGTTGGCCAGATCCTTGGTTTTCCCTGGTTTGAATCACGTAGTAATGTGATACCGCACTGAAACAGTCAATTAAACATGGTTTCTATCAATATTTTAGAGGATAACACCGGTTAGGTCTGGGATAGGTATGGGTTACGTCCGCATCTGGCTCTTGATTTTGACTTTTCCGCATACTTGTTGGCCAGATCCTTGGTTTTCCCTGGTTTGAGTCACGTAGTAATGTGGTACCACACTGAAACAGACAATTAAACCTGGTTTCGATAAATATTTTAGAGGATAACACCGGTTAGGTCTGGGTAGGGTCTGGGTTATGCCCGCATTTCGCTCATGATTCTGCCTTTTCCGCATACTTGTTGGCCAGATCCTGGGTTTTTTCGGGTTTGAATCACGTAGTAATGTGGTACCACATTGAAACAGACAATTTAACCTGGTTTTGATCAATATTATAGAGGATAACACTGGTTAGGTCTGGGTTAGGTCTGGGTTATGCCCGCATCTCGCTCATGATTCTGCCTTCATCGCATACTTGTTGGCCAGATCCTGGGTTTTTTCGGGTTTGTATCACGTAGTAATGTGGTACCACAATGAAACAGTCAATTAAACCTGGTTTCGATCAATATTTTAGAGGATAACACCGGTTAGGTCTGGGTTAGGACTGGGTTATGCATTCACATCGCTCATGATTCTGCCTTCATCGCTTTCTTGTTCGCCAGAACCTGGGTTCTTTCGGGTTTGAATCACGTAGTAATGTGGTACCACATTGAAACAGTCAATTAAACCTGGTATCGATCAATATTTTAGATGATAAAACCGGTTAGGTCTGGATTATGCCCGCATTTGGGACATGATTTTCCCTTTTTCGCATATTTGTTGGACAGATCCTGGGTTTTTTCGGGTTTGAATCATGTAGTAGTGTAATACCACACTGAAGCAGTCAATTAAGCCTGGTTTCGATCAATATTTTAGAGGATAACACCGGTTAGGTCTGGGTTAGGTCTGGGTTATGCCCGCATCTGGCTCATGATTTTGCCTTTTCCGCATACTTGTTGGCCAGATCCTGGGGTTTTTCGGGTTTGAATCACGTAGTAATGTGGTACCTAGACTGAAACAGTCAATTAAACCTGGTTTCGATCCACATATTAGAGGATAACACCGGTTAGGTCTGGGTTAGGTCTGGGTTATGCCCGCATTTCGCTCATGATTCTGCCTTCATCGCATTCTCGTTCGCCAGAACCTGGGTTTTTTCGGGTTTGTAGCACGTAGTAATGTGGTACCACACAGTAACAGTCAATTAAACCTGGATTCGATCCACATTTTATAGGATAACACCGGTTAGCTCTGGGATAGGTTTGGGTTATGTCCGCATCTGGCTCATGATTTTGCTTTCTTCGCATACTTGTTGGCCAGTTCCTGGGTTTTTTCGTGTTTGAATCACGTAGTAATGTGGCACCACACTGAAACAGTCAATTAATCCTGGTTTCGATCCACATTTTAGAGGATAACACCGGTTAGGTCTGGGTTCGGTCCGGGTTATGCCCGCATCTGGCACATGATTTTGCCTTCTTCGCATGCTTGTTGGCCAGATCCTGTGTTTTTTTCTGGTTTGAATCACGTAGTAATGTGGTACCACACTGGAACAGACAATTAAACGAGGTTTCGATCAATATTTTAGAGGATAACACCGGTTAGGTCTGGGTTAGGACTGGGTTATGCCCGCATCTGGCTCTTGATTTTGACTTTTCCGCATACTTGTTGGCCAGATCCTTGGTTTTCCCTGGTTTGAATCACGTAGTAATGTGATACCGCACTGAAACAGTCAATTAAACCTGGTTTCGATCCACATTTTATAGGATAACACCGGTTAGCTCTGGGATAGGTTTGGGTTATGTCCGCATCTGGCTCATGATTCTGCCTTTTCCGCATACTTGTTGGCCAGATCCTGGGTTTTTTCGGGTTCGTAGCACGTAGTAATGTGGTACCACACAGTAACAGTCAATTAAACCTGGATTCGATCCACATTTTATAGGATAACACCGGTTAGCTCTGGGATAGGTTTGGGTTATGTCCGCATCTGGCTCATGATTCTGCCTTCATCGCATTCTCGTTCGCCAGAACCTGGGTTTTTTCGGGTTTGTAGCACGTAGTAATGTGGTACCACACAGTAACAGTCAATTAAACCTGGATTCGATCCACATTTTATAGGATAACACCGGTTAGCTCTGGGATAGGTTTGGGTTATGTCCGCATCTGGCTCATGATTTTGCTTTCTTCGCATACTTGTTGGCCAGTTCCTGGGTTTTTTCGTGTTTGAATCACGTAGTAATGTGGCACCACACTGAAACAGTCAATTAATCCTGGTTTCGATCCACATTTTAGAGGATAACACCGGTTAGGTCTGGGTTCGGTCCGGGTTATGCCCGCATCTGGCACATGATTTTGCCATCTTCGCATGCTTGTTGGCCAGATCCTGTGTTTTTTTCTGGTTTGAATCACGTAGTAATGTGGTACCACACTGGAACAGACAATTAAACGAGGTTTCGATCAATATTTTAGAGGATAACACCGGTTAGGTCTGGGTTAGGACTGGGTTATGCCCGCATCTGGCTCTTGATTTTACTTTTCCGCATACTTGTTGGCCAGATCCTGGGTTTTTTCGGGTTTGTATCACGTAGTAATGTGGTACCACACTGAAACAGACAATTAAACCTGGTTTCGATCCACATTTTAGAGGATAACACCGGTTAGGTCTGGGTTATGCCCGCATCTGGCTCTTGATTTTGACTTTTCCGCATACTTGTTGGCCAGATCCTTGGTTTTCCCTGGTTTGAATCACGTAGTAATGTGATACCGCACTGAAACAGTCTATTAAACATGGTTTCTATCAATATTTTAGAGGATAACACCGGTTAGGTCTGGGATAGGTATGGGTTACGTCCGCATCTGGCTCTTGATTTTGACTTTTCCGCATACTTGTTGGCCAGATCCTTGGTTTTCCCTGGTTTGAATCACGTAGTAATGTGATAACGCACTGAAACAGTCTATTAAAACTGGTTTCGATCAATATTTTAGAGGATAACACCGGTTAGGTCTGGGTTAGGGCTGGGTTATGCCCGCATCTCGCTCATAATTCTGCCTTCATCGCATTCTTGTTCGGCAGAACCTGGGTTTTTTCGGGTTTGAATCACGTAGTAATGTGGTGCCACACAGTAACAGTCAATTAAACCTGGATTCGATCCACATATTATAGGATAACACCGGTTAGGTCTGGGATAAGTATGGGTTATGTCCGCATCTGGCTCATGATTTTGCTTTCTTCGCATACTTGTTGGCCAGATCCTGGGTTTTTTTCGTGTTTGAATCACGTAGTAATGTGGTACCACACTGAAACAGTCTATTAAACCTGGTTTCGATCAATATTTTAGAGGATAACACCGGTTAGGTCTGGGTTATGCCCGCATCAGGCTCTTGATTTTGACTTTTCCGCATACTTGTTGGCCAGATCCTTGGTTTTCCCTGGTTTGAATCACGTAGTAGTGTGATACCGCACTGAAACAGTCAATTAAACATGGTTTCTATCAATATTTTAGAGGATAACACCGGTTAGGTCTGGGATAGGTATGGGTTACGTCCGCATCTGGCTCATGATTTTGCCATCTTCGCATACTTGTTGGCCAGCTCCTGTTGGTTTTTGGGGTTTGAATCACGTAGTAATGTGGTAACACACAGTAGCAGTCAATAAAACCTGGATTCGATCCACATTTTATAGGATAACACCGGTTAGGTCTGGGATAGGTATGGGTTATGTCCGCATCTGGCTCATGATTTTGCTTTCTTCGCATACTTGTTGGCCAGATCCTGGGTTTTTTCGTGTTTGAATCACGTAGTAATGTGGTACCACACTGAAACAGTCAATTAAACCTGGTTTCGATCCACATTTTAGAGCATAACACCGGTCAGGTCTGGGTTAGGTCTGGGTTATGCCCGCATCTGGCACATGATTTTGCCTTCTTCGCATGCTTGTTGGCCAGATCCTGGGTTTTTTTCTGGTTTGAATCACGTAGTAATGTGGTACCACACTGGAACAGACAATTAAACGAGGTTTCGATCAATATTTTAGAGGATAACACCGGTTACGTCTTGGTTATGCCCGCATCTGGCTCTTGATTTTGACTTTTCCGCATACTTGTTGGCCAGATCCTCGGTTTTCCCTGGTTTGAATCACGTAGTAATGTGATACCGCACTGAAACAGTCAATTAAACCTGGTTTCGATCAATATTTTAGAGGATAACACCGGTTAGGTCTGGGTTAGGACTGGGTTATGCCCGCATCTGGCTCATGATTTTGCCTTCTTCGCATACTTGTTGGCCAGATCCTGGGTTTTCTCGGGTTTGAATCACGTAGTAATGTGGTACCACACTGAAACAGACAATTAAACCTGGTTTCGATCAATATTATAGAGGATAACACCGGTTAGGTCTGGGTTAGGTCTGGGTTATGCCCGCATCTCGCTCATGATTCTGCCTTCATCGCATTCTTGTTCGCCAGAACCTGGGTTTTTTCGGGTTTGAATCACGTAGTAATGTGGTACCACACTGAAACAGACAATTAAACGAGGTTTCGATCAATATTTTAGAGGATAACACCGGTTAGGTCTGGGTTATGCCCGCATCTGGCTCTTGATTTTGACTCTTCCGCATACTTGTTGGCCAGATCCTTGGTTTTCCCTGGTTTGAATCACGTAGTAATGTGATACCGCACTGAAACAGTCAATTAAACCTGGTTTCGATCAATATTTTAGAGGATAACACCGGTTAGGTCTGGGTTAGGACTGGGTTATGCATTCACATCGCTCATGATTCTGCCTTCATCGCTTTCTTGTTCGCCAGAACCTGGGTTCTTTCGGGTTTGAATCACGTAGTAATGTGGTACCACATTGAAACAGTCAATTAAACCTGGTATCGATCAATATTTTAGATGATAACACCGGTTAGGTCTGGGTTCGGTCCGGGTTATGCCCGCATCTGGCACATGATTTTGCCTTCTTCGCATGCTTGTTGGCCAGATCCTGTGTTTTTTTCTGGTTTGAATCACGTAGTAATGTGGTACCACACTGGAACAGACAATTAAACTAGGTTTCGATCAATATTTTAGAGGATAACACCGGTTAGGTCTGGGTTAGGACTGGGTTATGCCCGCATCTGGCTCTTGATTTTACTTTTCCGCATACTTGTTGGCCAGATCCTGGGGTTTTTCGGGTTTGAATCACGTAGTAATGTGGTACCTAGACTGAAACAGTCAATTAAACCTGGTTTCGATCCACATATTAGAGGATAACACCGGTTAGGTCTGGGTTAGGTCTGGGTTATGCTCGCATTTCGCTCATGATTCTGCCTTCATCGCATTCTCGTTCGCCAGAACCTGGGTTTTTTCGGGTTTGTAGCACGTAGTAATGTGGCACCACACTGAAACAGTCAATTAAACCTGGTTTCGATCCACATTTTAGAGGATAACACCGGTTAGGTCTGGGTTCGGTCCGGGTTATGCCCGCATCTGGCACATGATTTTGCCTTCTTCGCATGCTTGTTGGCCAGATCCTGTGTTTTTTTCTGGTTTGAATCACGTAGTAATGTGGTACCACACTGGAACAGACAATTAAACTAGGTTTCGATCAATATTTTAGAGGATAACACCGGTTAGGTCTGGGTTAGGACTGGGTTATGCCCGCATCTGGCTCTTGATTTTACTTTTCCGCATACTTGTTGGCCAGATCCTGGGGTTTTTCGGGTTTGAATCACGTAGTAATGTGGTACCTAGACTGAAACAGTCAATTAAACCTGGTTTCGATCCACATTTTAGAGGATAACACCGGTTAGGTCAGGGTTATGCCCGCATCTGGCTCTTGATTTTGACTTTTCCGCATACTTGTTGGCCAGATCCTTGGTTTTCCCTGGTTTGAATCACGTAGTAATGTGATACCGCACTGAAACAGTCAATTAAACATGGTTTCTATCAATATTTTAGAGGATAACACCGGTTAGGTCTGGGATAGGTATGGGTTACGTCCGCATCTGGCTCTTGATTTTGACTTTTCCGCATACTTGTTGGCCAGATCCTTGGTTTTCCCTGGTTTGAATCACGTAGTAATGTGATAACGCACTGAAACAGTCTATTAAACCTGGTTTCGATCAATATTTTAGAGGATAACACCGGTTAGGTCTGGGTTAGGACTGGGTTATGCCCGCATCTGGCTCATGATTTTGCCTTCTTCGTATACTTGTTGGCCAGATCCTTGGTTTTCCCTGGTTTGAATCACGTAGTAATGTGATACCGCACTGAAACAGTCAATTAAACCTGGTTTCGATCCACATTTTATAGGATAACACCGGTTAGGTCTGGGTTACGTCTGGGTTATGCCCGCATCTCGCTCATAATTCTGCCTTCATCGCATTCTTGTTCGGCAGGACCTGGGTTTTTTCGGGTTTGAATCACGTAGTAATGTGGTGCCACACAGTAACAGTCAATTAAACCTGGATTCGATCCACATATTATAGGATAACACCGGTTAGGTCTTGGATAAGTATGGGTTATGTCCGCATCTGGCTGATGATTTTGCTTTCTTCGCATACTTGTTGGCCAGATCCTGGGTTTTTTCGTGTTTGAATCACGTAGTAATGTGGTACCACACTGAAACAGTCTATTAAACCTGGTTTCGATCAATATTTTAGAGGATAACACCGGTTAGGTCTGGGTTAGGACTGGGTTATGCCCGCATTTGGCTCTTGATTTTGACTTTTCCGCATACTTGTTGGCCAGATCCTTGGTTTTCCCTGGTTTGAATCACGTAGTAATGTGATACCGCACTGAAACAGTCAATTAAACATGGTTTCTATCAATATTTTAGAGGATAACACCGGTTAGGTCTGGGTTATGCCCGCATCTGGCTCTTGATTTTGACTCTTCCGCATACTTGTTGGCCAGATCCTTGGTTTTCCCTGGTTTGAATCACGTAGTAATGTGATACCGCACTGAAACAGTCAATTAAACCTGGTTTCGATCAATATTTTAGAGGATAGCACCGGATAGGTCTGGGTTAGGACTGGGTTATGCATTCACATCGCTCATGATTCTGCCTTCATCGCTTTCTTGTTCGCCAGAACCTGGGTTCTTTCGGGTTTGAATCACGTAGTAACGTGGTACCCCATTGAAACAGTCAATTAAACCTGGTATCGATCAATATTTTAGATGATAAAACCGGTTAGGTCTGGATTATGCCCGCATTTGGGACATGATTTTCCCTTTTTCGCATATTTGTTGTACAGATCCTGGGTTTTTTCGGGTTTGAATCATGTAGTAGTGTAATACCACACTGAAGCAGTCAATTAAGCCTGGTTTCGATCAATATTTTAGAGGATAACACCGGTTAGGTCTGGGTTAGGTCTGGGTTATGCCCGCATCTGGCTCATGATTTTGCCTTTTCCGCATACTTGTTGGCCAGATCCTGGGGTTTTTCGGGTTTGAATCACGTAGTAATGTGGTACCTAGACTGAAACAGTCAATTAAACCTGGTTTCGATCCACATATTAGAGGATAACACCGGTTAGGTCTGGGTTAGGTCTGGCTTATGCCCGCATTTCGCTCATGATTCTGCCTTCATCGCATTCTCGTTCGCCAGAACCTGGGTTTTTTCGGGTTTGTAGCACGTAGTAATGTGGTACCACACAGTAACAGTCAATTAAACCTGGATTCGATCCACATTTTATAGGATAACACCGGTTAGCTCTGGGATAGGTTTGGGTTATGTCCGCATCTGCCTCATGATTTTGCTTTCTTCGCATACTTGTTGGCCAGTTCGTGGGTTTTTTCGTGTTTGAATCACGTAGTAATGTGGCACCACACTGAAACAGTCAATTAAACCTGGTTTCGATCCATATTTTAGAGGATCACACCGGTTAGGTCTGGGTTCGGTCCGGGTTATGCCCGCATCTGGCACATGATTTTGCCTTCTTCGCATGCTTGTTGGCCAGATCCTGTGTTTTTTTCTGGTTTGAATCACGTAGTAATGTGGTACCACACTGGAACAGACAATTAAACGAGGTTTCGATCAATATTTTAGAGGATAACACCGGTTAGGTCTGGGTTAGGACTGGGTTATGCCCGCATCTGGCTCTTGATTTTACTTGTCCGCATACTTGTTGGCCAGATCCTGGGTTTTTTCGGGTTTGTATCACGTAGTAATGTGGTACCACACTGAAACAGACAATTAAACCTGGTTTCGATCCACATTTTAGAGGATAACACCGGTTAGGTCTGGGTTATGCCCGCATCTGGCTCTTGATTTTGACTTTTCCGCATACTTGTTGGCCAGATCCTTGGTTTTCCCTGGTTTGAATCACGTAGTAATGTGATACCGCACTGAAACAGTCAATTAAACATGGTTTCTATCAATATTTTAGAGGATAACACCGGTTAGGTCTGGGATAGGTATGGGTTACGTCCGCATCTGGCTCTTGAATTTGACTTTTCCGCATACTTGTTGGCCAGATCCTTGGTTTTCCCTGGTTTGAATCACGTAGTAATGTGATAACGCACTGAAACAGTCTATTAAACCTGGTTTCGATCAATATTTTAGAGGATAACACCGGTTAGGTCTGGGTTAGGACTGGGTTATGCCCGCATCTGGCTCATGATTTTGCCTTCTTCGTTTACTTGTTGGCCAGATCCTTGGTTTTCCCTGATTTGAATCACGTAGTAATGTGATACCGCACTGAAACAGTCAATTAAACCTGGTTTCGATCCACATTTTATAGGATAACACCGGTTAGGTCTGGGTTAGGTCTGGGTTATGCCCGCATCTCGCTCATAATTCTGCCTTCATCGCATTCTTGTTCGGCAGAACCTGGGTTTTTTCGGGTTTGAATCACGTAGTAATGTGGTGCCACACAGTAACAGTCAATTAAACCTGGATTCGATCCACATATTATAGGATAACACCGGTTAGGTCTGGGTTAGGACTGGGTTATGCCCGCATCTGGCTCATGATTTTGCCATCTTCTCATACTTGTTGGCCAGATCCTGTTGGTTTTTGGGGTTTGAATCACGTAGTAATGTGGTAACACACAGTAACAGTCAATAAAACCTGGATTCGATCCACATTTTATGGGATAACACCGGTTAGGTCTGGGTTATGCCCGCATCTGGCTCTTGATTTTGACTTTTCCGCATACTTGTTGGCCAGATCCTGGGTTTTTTCGGGATTGTATCACGTAGTAATGTGGTACCACACTGAAACAGTCAATTAAACCTGGTTTCGATCAATATTTTAGAGGATAACACCGGTTAGGTCTGGGTTAGGACTGGGTTATGCCCGCATCTGGCTCTTGATTTTGTCTTTTCCGCATACTTGTTGGCCAGATCCTGGGTTTTTTCTCGTTTGAATCACGTAGTAATGTGGTACCACACTGAAACAGACAATTAAACCTGGTTTCGATCCACATTTTAGAGGATAACACCGGTTAGGTCTGGGTTAGGACTGGGTTATGCCCGCATCTCCCTCATGATTCTGCCATCATCGCATTCTTGTTCGCCAGAACCTGGGTTTTTTCGGGTTTGAATCACGTAGTAATGTGGTACCACACTGAAACAGTCAATTAAACCTGGTTTCGATCCACATTTTAGAGGATAACACCGGTTAGGTCTGGGTTAGGACTGGGTTATGCCCGCATCTGGCTCATGATTTTGCCATCTTCGCATACTTGTTGGCCAGATCCTGTTGGTTTTTGGGGTTTGAATCACGTAGTAATGTGGTAACACACAGTAACAGTCAATAAAACCTGGATTCGATCCACATTTTATAGGATAACACCGGTTAGGTCTGGGATAGGTATGGGTTATGTCCGCATCTGGCTCATGATTTTGCTTTCTTCGCATACTTGTTGGCCAGATCCTTGGTTTTCCCTGGTTTGAATCACGTAGTAATGTGATACCGCACTGAAACAGTCAATTAAACCTGGTTTCGATCAATATTTTAGAGGATAACACCGGTTAGGTCTGGGTTAGGCCTGGGTTATGCCCGCATCTGGCTCATGATTTTGCCTTCTTCGCATACTTGTTGGCCAGATCCTGGGTTTTTTCGGGTTTGAATCACGTAGTAATGTGGTACCACACTGAAACAGACAATTAAACCTGGTTTCGATCCACATTTTAGAGGATAACACCGGTTAGGTCTGGGTTAGGTCTGGGTTATGCCCGCGTCTGGCTCATGATTTTGCCTTTTCCGCATACTTGTTGGCCAGATCCTGGGGTTTTTCGGGTTTGAATCACGTAGTAATGTGGTACCAGACTGAAGCAGTCAATTAAACCTGGTTTCGATCCACATATAAGAGGATAACACCGGTTAGGTCTGGGTTAGGTCTGGGTTATGCCCGCATTTCGCTCATGATTCTGCCTTCATCGCATTCTCGTTCGCCAGAACCTGGGTTTTTTCGGGTTTGAATCACGTAGTAATGTGGTACCACACAGTAACAGTCAATTAAACCTGGATTCGATCCACATTTTATAGGATAACACCGGTTAGGTCTGGGATAGGTATGGGTTATGTCCGCATCTGGCTCATGATTTTGCTTTCTTCGCATACTTGTTGACCAGTTCCTGGGTTTTTTCGTGTTTGAATCACGTAGTAATGTGGCACCACACTGAAACAGTCAATTAAACCTGGTTTCGATCCACATTTTAGAGGATAACACCGGTTAGGTCTGGGTTAGGTCCGGGTTATGCCCGCATCTGGCACATGATGTTGCCTTCTTCGCATGCTTGTTGGCCAGATCCTGTGTTTTTTTCTGGTTTGAATCACGTAGTAATGTGGTACCACACTGGAACAGACAATTAAACGAGGTTTCGATCAATATTTTAGAGGATAACACCGGTTAGGTCTGGGTTATGCCCGCATCTGGCTCTTGATTTTGACTTTTCCGCATACTTGTTGGCCAGATCCTTGGTTTTCCCTGGTTTGAATCACGTAGTAATATGATACCGCACTGAAACAGTCAATTAAACCTGGTTTCGATCAATATTTTAGAGGATAACACCGGTTAGGTCTGGGTTAGGACTGGGTTATGCCCGCATCTGGCTCATGATTTTGCCTTCTTCGCATACTTGTTGGCCAGATCCTGGGTTTTTTCGGGTTTGAATCACGTAGTAATGTGGTACGACACTGAAACAGACAATTAAACCTGGTTTCGATCCACATTTTAGAGGATAACACCGGTTAGGTCTGGGTTAGGTCTGGGTTATGCCCGCATCTCGCTCATGATTCTGCCTTCATCGCATTCTTGTTCGCCAGAACCTGGGTTTTTTCGGGTTTGAATCACGTAGTAATGTGGTACCACACTGAAACATTCAATTAATCCTGGTTTCGATCCACATTTTAGAGGACAACACCGGTTAGGTCTGGGTTAGGACTGGGTTATGCCCGCATCTCGCTCATGATTCTGCCTTCATCGCATTCTTGTTCGCCAGAACCTGGGTTTTTTCTGGTTTGAATCACGTAGTAATGTGGTACCACACTGAAACAGACAATTAAACGAGGTTTCGATCAATATTTTAGAGGGTAACACCGGTTAGGTCTGGGTTATGCCCGCATCTGGCACATGATTTTGCCTTCTTCGCATGCTTGTTGGCCAGATCCTGGGTTTTTTGCTGGTTTGAATCATGTAGTAATGTGGTACCACACAGAAACAGACAATTAAACGAGGTTTCGATCAATATTTTAGAGGATAACACCGGTTAGGTCTGGGTTATGCCCGCATCTGGCTCTTGATTTTGACTTTTCCGCATACTTGTTGGCCAGATCCTTGGTTTTCCCTGGTTTGAATCACGTAGTAATGTGATACCGCACTGAAACAGTCAATTAAACCTGGTTTCGATCAATATTTTAGAGGATAACACCGGTTAGGTCTGGGTTAGGACTGGGTTATGCCCGCATCTGGCTCATGATTTTGCCTTCTTCGCATACTTGTTGGCCAGATCCTGGGTTTTTTCGGGTTTGAATCACGTAGTAATGTGGTACGACACTGAAACAGACAATTAAACCTGGTTTCGATCCACATTTTAGAGGATAACACCGGTTAGGTCTGGGTTAGGTCTGGGTTATGCCCGCATCTCGCTCATGATTCTGCCTTCATCGCATTCTTGTTCGCCAGAACCTGGGTTTTTTGGGGTTTGAATCACGTAGTAATGTGGTACCACACTGAAACAGTCAATTAAACCTGGTTTCGATCCACATTTTAGAGGATAACACCGGTTAGGTCTGGGTTAGGTCTGGGTTATGCCCGCATCTGACACATGATTTTGCCTTCTTCGCATGCTTGTTGGCCAGATCCTGGGTTTTTTTCTGGTTTGAATCACGTAGTAATGTGGTACCACACTGAAACAGACAATGAAACGAGGTTTCGGTCAATATTTTAGAGGATAACACCGGTTAGGTCCGGGTTATGCCCGCATCTGGCTCTTGATTTTGACTTTTCCGCATACTTGTTGGCCAGATCCTTCGTTTTCCCTGGTTTGAATCACGTAGTAATGTGATACCGCACTGAAACAGTCAATTAAACCTGGTTTCGATCAATATTTTAGAGGATAACACCGGTTAGGTCTGGGTTAGGACTGGGTTATGCCCGCATCTGGCTCATGATTTTGCCTTCTTCGCATACTTGTTGGCCAGATCCTTGGTCCCCTCTGGTTTGAATCACGTAGTAATGTTGTACCACACTGAAACAGACAATTAAACCTGGTTCCGATCCACATTTTAGGGGATAACACCGGTTAGGTCTGGGTTAGATCTGGGTTATGCCCGCATCTCGCTCATGCTTCTGCCTTCATCGCATTCTTGTTCGCCAGAACCTGGGTTTTTTCTGGTTTGAATCACGTAGTAATGTGGTACCACACTGAAACAGACAATTAAACGAGATTTCGATCAATATTTTAGAGGATAACACCGGTTAGGTCTAGGTTATGCCCGCATCTGGCACATGATTTTGCCTTCTTCGCATGCTTGTTGGCCAGATCCTGGGTTTTTTTCTGGTTTGAATCACGTATTAATGTGGTACCACACTGAAACAGACAATTAAACGAGGTTTCGATCAATATTTTAGAGGATAACACCGGTTAGGTCTGGGTTATGCCCGCATCTGGCTCTTGATTTTGACTTTTCCGCATACTTGTTGGCCAGATCCTTGGTTTTCCCTGGTTTGAATCACGTAGTAATGTGATACCGCACTGAAACAGTCAATTAAACCTGGTTTCGATCAATATTTTAGAGGATAACACCGGTTAGGTCTGGGTTATGCCCGCATCTGGCTCTTGATTTTGACTTTTCCGCATACATGTTGGCCAGATCCTTGGTTTTCCCTGGTTTGAATCACGTAGTAATATGATACCGCACTGAAACAGTCAATTAAACCTGGTTTCGATCAATATTTTAGAGGATAACACCGGTTAGGTCTGGGTTAGGTCTGGGTTATGCCCGCATCTGGCTCATGATTTTGTCTTCTTCGCATACTTGTTGGCCAGATCCTGGGTTTTTTCGGGTTTGAATCACGTAGTAATGTGGTACGACACTGAAACAGACAATTAAACCTGGTTTCGATCCACATTTTAGAGGATACCAACGGTTAGGCCTGGGTTAGGTCTGGGTTATGCCCGCATCTGGCACAGGATTTTGCCTGCTTCGCATGTTTGTTGGCCGGATCCTGGGTTTTTTTCTGGTTTGAATCACGTAGTAATGTGGTACCACACTGACACAGACAATTAAACGAGGTTTCGATCAATATTTTAGAGGATAACACCGGTTAGGACTGGGTTATGCCCGCATCTGGCTCTTGATTTTGACTTTTCCGCATACTTGTTGGCCAGATCCTTGGTTTTCCCTGGTTTGAATCACGTAGTAATGTGATACAGCACTGAAACAGTCAATTAAACCTGGTTTCGATTAATATTTTAGAGGATAACACCGGTTAGGTCTGGGTTAGGACTGGGTTATGCCCGCATCTGGCTCATGATTCTGCCTTCATCGCATTCTTGTTCGCCAGAATCTGGGTTTTTTCGGGTTTGAATCACGTAGTAATGTGGTACCACACTGAAACAGTCAATTAAACCTGGTTTCGATCCACATTTTATAGGATAACACCGGTTAGGTCTGGGTTAGGACTGGGTTATGCCCGCACATCGCTCATGATTCTGCCTTCAACGCATTCTTGTTCGCCAGAACCTGGGTTTTTTCGGGTTTGAATCACGTAGTAATGTGGTACCGCACTGAAACAGTCAATTAAACCTGGTTTCGATCCACATTTTAGAGGATAACACCGGTTAGGTCTGGGTTAGGTCTGGGGTATGCCCGCATCTGACACATGATTTTGCCTTCTTCGCATGCTTGTTGGCCAGATCCTGGGTTTTTTTTCTGGTTTGAACCACGTAGTAATGTGGTACCACACTGTTTAAATATCGCATGAGTCCGAGACGGAGAAACTCGGCCGCGATGCCCGTATCTATATTGAATTCGCGTAATTCTAGATGGTTGTGCTGACATGGAAATTTTCCATCGTTCAGATTGGTATACCGCGGCTATTTACGTGTTTTTTCAAGCTAGCTTCACTGAAATTCTCGAGTTTTGGAGCAAATTCTAGGAATGTGTTGTTAGCGCTGAGAAAGAGAGAGAAAAGAGATCTATCGGAAAAAGATCGATAGACGAAACGCGGCAGCGCCGCGCCGTGGCCACGCGGCGCGTAGCAGCCCGGGCCCAGCAACGCGAGGCGTAGCTACCCGGTTCTGCGCTTGCGCGACGGAGCCGGCCGCGGCCGTCGCTGCTTGCAGATCGTCACGGTTCATTCTTGAGCCGTCGGCGATCGAGAGCGGACCTTGTGACGGTCGCGTTCCCATTTCCCTACGAGCTCCGAGGTGGATGAGCCGATCTCTCTCCTCGTAATAGAATCAGTTTGCGGACAAATAGTTTATTGGAAAATCTCGTCATAGCGACTTGAGATTTTCCCCAGAAAACGGACAATCTGCCTGACGTTGCAGCGATCGCAAGGCACGCCGAGTGTGAAGCGATCGTAGACGCAGGATTGTGATTGAACGTTGCAGTTCGTGGATGCGACTGCGACGTTGGAGATTCGGTGTGGATCGCCTTGAGTCTTCTTCCAATTATCCGGTTAGAGCTACTGGAGGGCTGATACCGACATACAGGTATCACCTAGTGGTAGTTCACCGTTTCTAGAGGTCATACGAAACCCACTGGAACCACCCGTCCTGTGTACCAGTGAGAGTACACCGACCGGTGGGGTGGAAAGTTTCACCGACCAAGATTAGAGCTATACGGCGTAGGAGCAACCGGAAGATAGATATTCAGAAAGAATATCACTTCGTGGTGCTCTCCGTGCATCGGGCGTCAGAGAACCCGCTCCAATATACCGTCGTGAGGGGACAATAAGTAGGGCCTAAGCGTACGGTGGAGCAAAGGGTTCGAAGAACCTTCCTTCCATCGCTACACCCACTACCAGCTGTGAGTCGACCACACTGGGCTGTGAACGTAGGGTGGTTGGAATTGCAGGGGATTGAGTCCTGAACCGGTGAGCCGCAGGCCAGTTCCTCGGGACAGGAGCCTCCGTCGAGGTAGCCACGGCTGGCTGCCGGGCGTTCCTTTGATGAAGGAATCGCCGGCTTGGCAACCACGTGTGCATACCGCAGGTCGCTCCTGAGGAGCAGCTGACGAGGGAGCCGAACTAGGACAAGACGTCCTCTTGCGTGGGTGGTGTAGAAACGCCACCCGCACGGGGAGCGTGCTCGCGGGATATAGCCTCTTGGAGCCTTACAACCTCCATTTGGTTTCCCGTCCGTGGCATTGCAAAGAGAACCCGGTAGAACGGAGAAAAGCTCGTCTACCCGGTTGTGCGCGTCGGTGAGATCGTAGAAAGAGAATCTCATCGACCAGAAAGAGAAGAATACAGTCCACTAGCTAGAGCGCTAGATAGCCAGCCAGCTCTCCCCTCCAAGCACACCAGACTGTCGCTGGAGCGCGAGAAACAGCTGACGAGCGCGCGATTGTTGACTTGTCCGCAAATGTATTTATTAGGCGGATTCTTTTGTTTCAGAAAGCCTCCGCAGTAGGAAATTAAACAGGAGACAAAGAAAGAGGAGACGAGGCCGCAAAAGGAGCCGTCGTCAGTTTTTCTTTTAGTTTCTAGTTTTTTTTGTTCTAATGTTGTGATAAGTTTAGTTCTATTTTTGTAAAATAAAAAACGTTATTGAAAAACTTGTAACAATTTCTCTCCCTGTCTGTTTCCTCATCCGGACCCACGTTAAAGTCCCTTAGTACTTTAACATTTGGTCCTTCGAGCCGGATTCGAGGAAAGAAAAGACAGTAGAGAGTTACAAGTACGTTCACGTAAGTTGCTAGTTACGAGACGAATTTTCGAGTTGATTTTCAATCCTCGAATAAAAGATCACCATGGCATTGGCCAGAGAGGTCGGTCGTAGCGAGATTGAAATCGATTTCGATGACCTGACCTGCCGGTTTGAAGCAATGTCACGGTCGATAACAAATTTAAAGAAACGAGGTCGAGCTCAGTACAATGAGATACTTCTCAAGTCAAAGCTCGACTCGGTTTCCGAACAGTACAAGAAAGCTGTTGATCAGTACTTGGCTGTTCGAAGAAAATATCCACCTGCGAAGTGCGAGAAAAGCAACTTCGTTTTGAAAGGTGGAATTGAAGCATGGGAGACTATGTTTATGGAGTTTCAGGCGTACATTGCTACGGAACTGACGCAACTAGCCGCTGAGAGAAAAACAGCGGCGTCGTCGGTCGACCAGCATGATGTCGCTATTGAGCTTCCAAAGCAACGTCTGAATAAATTCGGCGGGGATCCTCGTAAATGGAGCCATTTCGAGGATCTATTCACCGCTAGTATAATCAATAACCCGAGGCTTTCAGATGTGCATCGATTGCAATATCTGAACGCCTGTGTGGAAGATCAAGCGTTGGCTGCGATCGCACACCTTGAAATTACTGAAGGTAATTTCGAGGTAGCGTGGCAAACCCTGAAAGATCAGTTCGGGCTTCCACGTATGGTGACCGCCAAACTGCTTGATCAATTGACAAAAATGAAGACGATTAAAAAGGATGACCTGACTAGCTTACATCAGGTCACTGTCGTCTTCAAGCAGGCTTTTGCCGCTTTTGAAAAACTGGGCACGACAAGAGAGCAGCGAGATTGGCTGCTGGCCCATGCAATCAAAAGCAGGCTTGAAGGGTCTCTCCTTCTGGAGTGGGAACTGTCGCAAAAGCTCTCCACGAAATATCCCTCGTTTCACGAACTAGTGGAATTTCTGGAGGTGCGTGCTCGCGCTATCACAATAACGGATGATGGTAAGGGCAAATCTTCGACGAGTAACCCACCGAAAATTAAAGTACGGAGTTACAACTCCGTCGTGGAACGTCGTTCGGAGAACAGCGAATCTTGTGGATTTTGCGGCCTCGAGCATGGAATAGCACAATGCAGTGCTTTCCAAGGCTTGACGGTAGACTACCGCTATCGTTACGCAAAAGATAGTCGGTTGTGCATTATCTGCTTGTCGCCGGGTCACGAGCGGTTCAACTGTCCGTCCGAAAAAGTATGCTCTAAATGCAATGGCAGACACCATACTCTGCTGCATTTCGAGCGTTACGGAAAGGAAACGGAAAGTCGTAAGCCTACGACAGAGTTTTCAAAGGACAAAGAAAAGAAAAAACGGGCAATCGACCCGCAACGTCTCTACCTGGCAGGACAGAAAAGTCAACCGGGTGGCGACGAAACGGAGAAAATCCCCGATGCTGAATGAAGGCATTTCGCGAGCGTTCCAATACCGCGAATTCAAATTCGCAAGGAATGGAAGCCGCGGAACTTCTTCAATTCAAGCGGTGGATTTGTGGAAAAAATTGGTTCGGACAATCAAGAGATTGTTGGCCAAAAGACGCCTTCGTACATCGAGATCGATGCGGTAGAAGCGAAGGTCGATGTAGCGAATCAGATGCGGCACGTAATTTTCAAAATTGCAAGCTGTGTCGATTGCACGCATTTTTTGATAAATCACCGGTGTGAAAACCAGTGAAATCTCACTGAAAGCGCACTCTGAGTGAATTCACGCAAAAAGCGGAGAAATATAGATTTGTTTCTGTACGATCGAAGCGGAAAATCGCGATCGATCGCTGCTTTAAGTGATAACTCAGACGATTAAGCGTCTCTCACACGGAGTTATGTTCGGTCGAAAGTCGATTGAAAGACTTTCCGACAGGAATCAGTGGAAACTGAACGTCTCTCGCGTTGTTTAACCGATCGAGGGCGATTCAGAAATTTCCTGAAGTGATCTAGAGACAAGCGGGACGTGATTATTGCATGTTTCGCCAAAGTTTTGATCAGGAGATGCGGGACGTAATTATTTTACGTTCCTATAAAGTCTTGGGAAGAGGCATATGGCCCATAAATTGCTAAAATCAAATTATGTGGTTTTAGTGCAGAACTCTCTATTCTCCCATAAATCAATGGAAACTGGGACGAATAGAGAATGTTTCATTGGTAAGGGATAGGCACGTGTCGTTAAAGTACGCACGGCCGAATCTATCTCTACACGACCAATTTCGGGGTCGTGTAAATTTTCTGTGAATTTTTCCACGATAGCGACAAGTGGCAACGTCGCTTTCGAGGAAACATTGAAATTCCAGATTTTGTTGTCGAGGAATTCGGAAGGTGAAGGACCACCGCGTTCATAGCAACCGGTGGCCACTTCCATCTATCCGTCGTTGCTAAGGCTCAATCTGAGCTACGGGTTGCTTAGCAACGTAAACAACCCGAGCGGAGCTGTGGACTAGGCACGAGGAGAGCTCATTCAGTCGAAGATTGACCACGATGAGCGACAACGGGAGCAGCCACAGCCAGAATGAGCACACCGTGATGATCTCGGGTGATCCCGAGATCGATCTGAGATTCGGGCAGATTCTGCGGATCGCCGAAGAATCCACAAACCCGTCCTGGGCGGACGAGGTCGAAGCGGATAAGTCGGAACCAGAGCCAGAGTTGGTAATAAACGTGGGACTGGACAAGGTCCGAGTTCCGGCTCGGATTGTCCAGTCGGGTGGAAAATACAACGCCCGGATCACCGGAGGGACGTACGTCCTTCGGTGGGCTCCAGGCGGGCGCCTTCTACATAGCGCCTGGCGACCAGAGAAGCTGGAGGCACCGGCCCAGCAGCCAGGCCAGCAACCGTCGATTCCGTCGGCGGTCCAGCCAGCGACGATTGCGCCGCCACAGCAGCAGGGACCAGCGCAGCCCGGCAGCAAGGCGGCTGCAAGGAAGCGACGGAGGCGAAGGCAAACAAAGCCCGCTGTGGAACCACAGCCGGGGCCTAGCGGATTCCGCCAACCGATGAAACCCCAGCCGGGGAAAAAGGCCAGATGGCATCCTGGTCATCCCGGCCATCTTCGGACGATGGAAGCCACAACACGAGCCCTGGCAGATCAAATGCTGCAAACCTCAATGAGGATTTTGCAGCAGGCCACTTCTGGACAACGGTAAGTACTTTTAATTATTAAAAATTTTTTAATTTTTTGAATTAAAAGTGCGCGTCTCTCTTTCTCGGTTCGCGTAAAATCCTTGCCGTACGGGACAACCGCGTCCTCTTAGTGTTGCACAATTCGTGCAAGGGGGTCGGTATGTTTAAATATCGCATGAGTCCGAGACGGAGAAACTCGGCCGCGATGCCCGTATCTATATTGAATTCGCGTAATTCTAGATGGTTGTGCTGACATGGAAATTTTCCATCGTTCAGATTGGTATACCGCGGCTATTTACGTGTTTTTTCAAGCTAGCTTCACTGAAATTCTCGAGTTTTGGAGCAAATTTTAGGAATGTGTTGTTAGCGCTGAGAAAGAGAGAGAAAAGAGATCTATCGGAAAAAGATCGATAGACGAAACGCGGCAGCGCCGCGCCGTGGCCACGCGGCGCGTAGCAGCCCGGGCCCAGCAACGCGAGGCGTAGCTACCCGGTTCTGCGCTTGCGCGACGGAGCCGGCCGCGGCCGTCGCTGCTTGCAGATCGTCACGGTTCATTCTTGAGCCGTCGGCGATCGAGAGCGGACCTTGTGACGGTCGCGTTCCCATTTCCCTACGAGCTCCGAGGTGGATGAGCCGATCTCTCTCCTCGTAATAGAATCAGTTTGCGGACAAATAGTTTATTGGAAAATCTCGTCATAGCGACTTGAGATTTTCCCCAGAAAACGGACAATCTGCCTGACGTTGCAGCGATCGCAAGGCACGCCGAGTGTGAAGCGATCGTAGACGCTGGATTGTGATTGAACGTTGCAGTTCGTGGATGCGACTGCGACGTTGGAGATTCGGTGTGGATCGCCTTGAGTCTTCTTCCAATTATCCGGTTAGAGCTACTGGAGGGCTGATACCGACATACAGGTATCACCTAGTGGTAGTTCACCGTTTCTAGAGGTCATACGAAACCCACTGGAACCACCCGTCCTGTGTACCAGTGAGAGTACACCGACCGGTGGGGTGGAAAGTTTCACCGACCAAGATTAGAGCTATACGGCGTAGGAGCAACCGGAAGATAGATATTCAGAAAGAATATCACTTCGTGGTGCTCTCCGTGCATCGGGCGTCAGAGAACCCGCTCCAATATACCGTCGTGAGGGGACAATAAGTAGGGCCTAAGCGTACGGTGGAGCAAAGGGTTCGAAGAGCCTTCCTTCCATCGCTACACCCACTACCAGCTGTGAGTCGACCACACTGGGCTGTGAACGTAGGGTGGTTGGAATTGCAGGGGATTGAGTCCTGAACCGGTGAGCCGCAGGCCAGTTCCTCGGGACAGGAGCCTCCGTCGAGGTAGCCACGGCTGGCTGCCGGGCGTTCCTTTGATGAAGGAATCGCCGGCTTGGCAACCACGTGTGCATACCGCAGGTCGCTCCTGAGGAGCAGCTGACGAGGGAGCCGAACTAGGACAAGACGTCCTCTTGCGTGGGTGGTGTAGAAACGCCACCCGCACGGGGAGCGTGCTCGCGGGATATAGCCTCTTGGAGCCTTACAACCTCCATTTGGTTTCCCGTCCGTGGCATTGCAAAGAGAACCCGGTAGAACGGAGAAAAGCTCGTCTACCCGGTTGTGCGCGTCGGTGAGATCGTAGAAAGAGAATCTCATCGACCAGAAAGAGAAGAATACAGTCCACTAGCTAGAGCGCTAGATAGCCAGCCAGCTCTCCCCTCCAAGCACACCAGACTGTCGCTGGAGCGCGAGAAACAGCTGACGAGCGCGCGATTGTTGACTTGTCCGCAAATGTATTTATTAGGCGGATTCTTTTGTTTCAGAAAGCCTCCGCAGTAGGAAATTAAACAGGAGACAAAGAAAGAGGAGACGAGGCCGCAAAACGAGCCGTCGTCAGTTTTTCTTTTAGTTTCTAGTTTTTTTTGTTCTAATGTTGTGATAAGTTTAGTTCTATTTTTGTAAAATAAAAAACGTTATTGAAAAACTTGTAACAATTTCTCTCCCTGTCTGTTTCCTCATCCGGACCCACGTTAAAGTCCCTTAGTACTTTAACACACACTGAAACAGACAATTAAACGAGGTTTCGATCAATATTTTAGAGGATAACACCGGTTAGGTCTGGGATAGGTATGGGTTATGTCCGCATCTGGCTCATGATTTTGCCTTGTTCGCATGCTTGTTGGCCAGATCCTAGGTTTTTTTCTAGTTTGAATCATGTAGTAATGTGGTACCACACTGAAACAGACAATTAAACATGGTTTCGACCAATATTTTAGACGATAACACCGGTTAGGTCTGGGTTAGGACTGGGTTATGTCCGCATCTGGCTCATGATTTTGCCTTCTTCGCATACTTGTTGGCCAGATTCTGGGTTTTTTCGGGTTTGAATCACGTAGTAATGTGGTACGACACTGAAACAGACAATTAAACCTGGTTTCGATCCACATTTTAGAGGATAACACCGGTTAGGTCTGGGTTAGGTCTGGGTTATGCCCGCATCTCGCTCATGATTCTGCCTTCATCGCATTCTTGTTCGCCAGAACCTGGGATTTTTCGGGTTTGAATCACGTAGTAATGTGGTACCACACTGAAACATTCAATTAAACCTGGTTTCGATCCACATATTAGAGGACAACACCGGTTAGGTCTGGGTTAGGTCTGGGTTATGCCCGCATCTGACACATGATTTTGCCTTCTTCGCATGCTTGTTGGCCAGATCCTGGATTTTTTTCTGGTTTGAATCACGTAGTAATGTGGTACCACACTGAAACAGACAATGAAACGAGGTTTCGGTCAATATTTTAG
Source organism: Colletes latitarsis (assembly GCF_051014445.1). Classification (NCBI taxonomy): domain Eukaryota; kingdom Metazoa; phylum Arthropoda; class Insecta; order Hymenoptera; family Colletidae; genus Colletes; species Colletes latitarsis. The sequence goes on from NC_135147.1 coordinate 10,762,329, forward strand.
AGGATAACACCGGTTAGGTCCGGGTTATGCCCGCATCTGGCTCTTGATTTTGACTTTTCCGCATACTTGTTGGCCAGATCCTTGGTTTTCCCTGGTTTGAATCACGTAGTAATGTGATACCGCACTGAAACAGTCAATTAAACCTGGTTTCGATCAATATTTTAGAGGATAACACCGGTTAGGTCTGGGTTAGGACTGGGTTATGCCCGCATCTGGCTCATGATTTTGCCTTCTTCGCATACTTGTTGGCCAGATCCTTGGTCCTCTCTGGTTTGAATCACGTAGTAATGTGGTACCACACTGAAACAGACAATTAAACCCGGGTCCGATCCACATTCTAGGGGATAACACCGGTTAGGTCTGGGTTAGATCTGGGTTATGCCCGCATCTCGCTCATGATTCTGCCTTCATCGCATTCTTGTTCGCCAGAACCTGGGTTTTTTCTGGTTTGAATCACGTAGTAATGTGGTACCACACTGAAACAGACAATTAAACGAGGTTTCGATCAATATTTTAGAGGATAACACCGGTTAGGTCTGGGTTATGCCCGCATCTGGCACATGATTTTGCCTTCATCGCATGCTTGTTGGCCAGATCCTGGGTTTTTTGCTGGTTTGAATCATGTAGTAATGTGGTACCACACTGAAACAGACAATTAAACGAGGTTTCGATCAATATTTTAGAGGATAACACCGGTTAGGTCTGGGTTATGCCCGCATCTGGCTCTTGATTTTGACTTTTCCGCATACTTGTTGGCCAGATCCTTGGTTTTCCCTGGTTTGAATCACGTAGTAATGTGATACCGCACTGAAACAGTCAATTAAACCTGGTTTCGATCAATATTTTAGAGGATAACACCGGTTAGGGCTGGGTTAGGACTGGGTTATGCCCGCATCTCGCTCATGATTCTGCCTTCATCGCATTCTTGTTCGCCAGAACCTGGGTTTTTTCTGGTTTGAATCACGTAGTAATGTGGTACCACACTGAAACAGACAATTAAACGAGGTTTCGATCAATATTTTAGAGGATAACACCGGTTAGGTCTGGGTTATGCCCGCATCTGGCACATGATTTTGCCTTCTTCGCATGCTTGTTGGCCAAATCCTGGGTTTTTTGCTGGTTTGAATCATGTAGTAATGTGGTACCACACTGAAACAGACAATTAAACGAGGTTTCGATCAATATTTTAGAGGATAACACCGGTTAGGTCTGGGTTATGCCCGCATCTGGCTCTTGATTTTGACTTTTCCGCATACTTGTTGGCCAGATCCTTGGTTTTCCCTGGTTTGAATCACGTAGTAATGTGATACCGCACTGAAACAGTCAATTAAACCTGGTTTCGATCAATATTTTAGAGGATAACACCGGTTAGGTCTGGGTTAGGACTGGGTTATGCCCGCATCTGGCTCATGATTTTGCCTTCTTCGCATACTTGTTGGCCAGATCCTGGGTTTTTTCGGGTTTGAATCACGTAGTAATGTGGTACGACACTGAAACAGACAATTAGACCTGGTTTCGATCCACATTTTAGAGGATAACACCGGTTAGGTCTGGGTTAGGTCTGGGTTATGCCCGCATCTCGCTCATGATTCTGCCTTCATCGCATTCTTGTTCGCCAGAACCTGGGTTTTTTCGGGTTTGAATCACGTAGTAATGTGGTACCACACTGAAACAGTCAATTAAACCTGGTTTCGATCCACATTTTAGAGGATAACACCGGTTAGGTCTGGGTTAGGTCTGGGTTATGCCCGCATCTGACACATGATTTTGCCTTCTTCGCATGCTTGTTGGCCAGATCCTGGGTTTTTTTCTGGTTTGAATCACGTAGTAATGTGGTACCACACTGAAACAGACAATGAAACGAGGTTTCGGTCAATATTTTATAGGATAACACGGGTTAGGTCCGGGTTATGCCCGCATCTGGCTCTTGATTTTGACTTTTCCGCATACTTGTTGGCCAGATCCTTGGATTTCCCTGGTTTGAATCACGTAGTAATGTGATACCGCACTGAAACAGTCAATCAAACCTGGTTTCGATCAATATTTTAGAGGATAACACCGGTTAGGTCTGGGTTAGGACTGGGTTATGCCCGCATCTGGCTCATGATTTTGCCTTCTTCGCATACTTGTTGGCCAGATCCTTGGTCCTCTCTGGTTTGAATCACGTAGTAATGTGGTACCACACTGAAACAGACAATTAAACCTGGTTCCGATCCACATTTTAGGGGATAACACCGGTTAGGTCTGGGTTAGATCTGGGTTATGCCCGCATCTCGCTCATGATTCTGCCTTCATCGCATTCTTGTTCGCCAGAACCTGGGTTTTTTCTGGTTTGAATCACGTAGTAATGTGGTACCACACTGAAACAGACAATTAAACGAGATTTCGATCAATATTTTAGAGGATAACACCGGTTAGGTCTAGGTTATGCCCGCATCTGGCACATGATTTTGCCTTCTTCGCATGCTTGTTGGCCAGATCCTGGGTTTTTTTCTGGTTTGAATCACGTAGTAATGTGGTACCACACTGAAACAGACAATTAAACGAGGTTTCGATCAATATTTTAGAGGATAACACCGGTTAGGTCTGGGTTATGCCCGCATCTGGCTCTTGATTTTGACTTTTCCGCATACTTGTTGGCCAGATCCTTGGTTTTCCCTGGTTTGAATCACGTAGTAATGTGATACCGCACTGAAACAGTCAATTAAACCTGGTTTCGATCAATATTTTAGAGGATAACACCGGTTAGGTCTGGGTTAGGTCTAGGTTATGCCCGCATTTCGCTCATGATTCTGCCTTCATCGCATTCTCGTTCGCCAGAACCTGGGTTTTTTTCGGGTTTGAATCACGTAGTAATGTGGTACCACACAGTAACAGTCAATTAAACCTGGTTTCGATCCACATTTTAGAGGATAACACCGGTTAGGTCTGGGTTAGGTCCGGGTTATGCCCGCATCTGGCACATGATTTTGCGTTCTTCGCATGCTTGTTGGCCAGATCCTGTGTTTTTTTCTGGTTTGAATCACGTAGTAATGTGGTACCACACTGGGACAGACAATTAAACGAGGTTTCGATCAATATTTTAGAGGATAACACCGGTTAGGTCTGGGTTATGCCCGCATCTGGCTCTTGATTTTGACTTTTCCGCATACATGTTGGCCAGATCCTTGGTTTTCCCTGGTTTGAATCACGTAGTAATATGATACCGCACTGAAACAGTCAATTAAACCTGGTTTCGATCAATATTTTAGAGGATAACACCGGTTAGGTCTGGGTTAGGACTGGGTTATGCCCGCATCTGGCTCAAGATTTTGCCTTCTTCGCATACTTGTTGGCCAGATCCTGGGTTTTTTCGTGTTTGAATCACGTAGTAATGTGGTACCACACTGAAACAGTCAATTAAACCTGGTTTCGATCAATATTTTAGAGGATAACACCGGTTAGGTCTGGGTTAGGACTGGGTTATGCCCGCATCTGGCTCATGATTTTGCCTTCTTCGCATACTTGTTGGCCAGGTTCTGGGTTTTTTCGGGTTTGAATCACGTAGTAATGTGGTACGACACTGAAACAGACAATTAAACCTGGTTTCGATCCACATATTACAGGATAACACCGGTTAGGTCTGGGATAGGTATGGGTCATGTCCGCATCTGGCTCATGATTTTGCTTTCTTCGCATACTTGCTGGCCAGATCCTGGGTTTTTTCGGGTTTGAATCACGTAGTAATGAGGTACCACACTGAAACAGTCAATTAAACCTGGTTTCGTTCCACATTTAAGAGGATAACACCGGTTAGGTCTGGGTTAGATCTGGGTTATGGCCGCATCTCCCTCATGATTCTGCCTTCATCGCATTCTTGTTCGCCAGAACCTGGGTTTTTTCGGGTTTGAATCACGTAGTAATGTGGTACCACACTGAAACAGACAATTAACCCTGGGTCCGATCCACATTTTAGGGGATAACACCGGTTAGGTCTGGGTTAGATCTGGGTTATGCCCGCATCTCGCTCATGATTCTGCCTTCATCGCATTCTTGTTCGCCAGAACCTGGGTTTTTTCTGGTTTGAATCACGTAGTAATGTGGTACCACACTGAAACAGACAATTAAACGAGGTTTCGATCAATATTTTAGAGGATAACACCGGTTAGGTCTGGGTTATGCCCGCATCTGGCACATGATTTTGCCTTCATCGCATGCTTGTTGGCCAGATCCTGGGTTTTTTGCTGGTTTGAATCATGTAGTAATGTGGTACCACACTGAAACAGACAATTAATCGAGGTTTCGATCAATATTTTAGAGGATAACACCGGTTAGGTCTGGGTTATGCCCGCATCTGGCTCTTGATTTTGACTTTTCCGCATACTTGTTGGCCAGATCCTTGGTTTTCCCTGGTTTGAATCACGTAGTAATGTGATACCGCACTGAAACAGTCAATTAAACCTGGTTTCGATCAATATTTTAGAGGATAACCCCGGTTAGGGCTGGGTTAGGACTGGGTTATGCCCGCATCTCGCTCATGATTCTGCCTTCATCGCATTCTTGTGCGCCAGAACCTGGGTTTTTTCTGTTTGAATCACGTAGTAATGTGGTACCACACTGAAACAGACAATTAAACGAGGTTTCGATCAATATTTTAGAGGATAACACCGGTTAGGTCTGGGTTATGCCCGCATCTGGCACATGATTTTGCCTTCTTCGCATGCTTGTTGGCCAGATCCTGGGTTTTTTGCTGGTTTGAATCATGTAGTAATGTGGTACCACACTGAAACAGACAATTAAACGAGGTTTCGATCAATATTTTAGAGGATAACACCGGTTAGGTCTGGGTTATGCCCGCATCTGGCTCTTGATTTTGACTTTTCCGCATACTTGTTGGCCAGATCCTTGGTTTTTTCGGGTTTGAATCACGTAGTAATGTGGTACCACACTGAAACAGTCAATTAAACCTGGTTTCGATCAATATTTTAGAGGATAACACCGGTTAGGTCTGGGTTAGGACTGGGTTATGCCCGCATCTGGCTCATGATTTTGCCTTCTTCGCATACTTGTTGGCCAGGTTCTGGGTTTTTTCGGGTTTGAATCACGTAGTAATGTGGTACGACACTGAAACAGACAATTAAACCTGGTTTCGATCCACATATTACAGGATAACACCGGTTAGGTCTGGGATAGGTATGGGTCATGTCCGCATCTGGCTCATGATTTTGCTTTCTTCGCATACTTGTTGGCCAGATCCTGGGTTTTTTCGGGTTTGAATCACGTAGTAATGAGGTACCACACTGAAACAGTCAATTAAACCTGGTTTCGTTCCACATTTAAGAGGATAACACCGGTTAGGTCTGGGTTAGATCTGGGTTATGCCCGCATCTCCCTCATGATTCTGCCTTCATCGCATTCTTGTTCGCCAGAACCTGGGTTTTCTCGGGTTTGAATCACGTAGTAATGTGGTACCACACTGAAACAGACAATTAACCCTGGGTCCGATCCACATTTTAGGGGATAACACCGGTTAGGTCTGGGTTAGATCTGGGTTATGCCCGCATCTCGCTCATGATTCTGCCTTCATCGCATTCTTGTTCGCCAGAACCTGGGTTTTTTCTGGTTTGAATCACGTAGTAATGTGGTACCACACTGAAACAGACAATTAAACGAGGTTTCGATCAATATTTTAGAGGATAACACCGGTTAGGTCTGGGTTATGCCCGCATCTGGCACATGATTTTGCCTTCATCGCATGCTTGTTGGCCAGATCCTGGGTTTTTTGCTGGTTTGAATCATGTAGTAATGTGGTACCACACTGAAACAGACAATTAATCGAGGTTTCGATCAATATTTTAGAGGATAACACCGGTTAGGTCTGGGTTATGCCCGCATCTGGCTCTTGATTTTGACTTTTCCGCATACTTGTTGGCCAGATCCTTGGTTTTCCCTGGTTTGAATCACGTAGTAATGTGATACCGCACTGAAACAGTCAATTAAACCTGGTTTCGATCAATATTTTAGAGGATAACACCGGTTAGGGCTGGGTTAGGACTGGGTTATGCCCGCATCTCGCTCATGATTCTGCCTTCATCGCATTCTTGTTCGCCAGAACCTGGGTTTTTTCTGTTTGAATCACGTAGTAATGTGGTACCACACTGAAACAGACAATTAAACGAGGTTTCGATCAATATTTTAGAGGATAACACCGGTTAGGTCTGGGTTATGCCCGCATCTGGCACATGATTTTGCCTTCTTCGCATGCTTGTTGGCCAGATCCTGGGTTTTTTGCTGGTTTGAATCATGTAGTAATGTGGTACCACACTGAAACAGACAATTAAACGAGGTTTCGATCACTATTTTAGAGGATAACACCGGTTAGGTCTGGGTTATGCCCGCATCTGGCTCTTGATTTTGACTTTTCCGCATACTTGTTGGCCAGATCCTTGGTTTTTTCGGGTTTGAATCACGTAGTAATGTGGTACCACACTGAAACAGTCAATTAAACCTGGTTTCGATCCACATTTTAGAGGATAACACCGGTTAGGTCTGGGTTAGGTCTGGGTTATGCCCGCATCTGACACATGATTTTGCCTTCTTCGCATGCTTGTTGGCCAGATCCTGGGTTTTTTTCTGGTTTGAATCACGTAGTAATGTGGTACCACACTGAAACAGACAATGAAACGTGGTTTCGGTCAATATTTTAGAGGATAACACCGGTTATGTCCGGGTTATGCCCGCATCTGGCTCTTGATTTTGACTTTTCCGCATACTTGTTGGCCAGATCCTTGGTTTTCCCTGGTTTGAATCACGTAGTAATGTGATACCGCACTGAAACAGTCAATTAAACCTGGTTTCGATCAATATTTTAGAGGATAACACCGGTTAGGTCTGGGTTAGGACTGGGTTATGCCCGCATCTGGCTCATGATTTTGCCTTCTTCGCATACTTGTTGGCCAGATCCTTGGTCCTCTCTGGTTTGAATCACGTAGTAATGTGGTACCACACTGAAACAGTCAATTAAACCTGGTTTCGATCAATATTTTAGAGGATAACACCGGTTAGGTCTGGGTTAGGACTGGGTTATGCCCGCATCTGGCTCATGATTTTGCCTTCTTCGCATACTTGTTGGCCAGGTTCTGGGTTTTTTCGGGTTTGAATCACGTAGTAATGTGGTACGACACTGAAACAGACAATTAAACCTGGTTTCGATCCACATATTACAGGATAACACCGGTTAGGTCTAGGTTATGCCCGCATCTGGCACATGATTTTGCCTTCTTCGCATGCTTGTTGGCCAGATCCTGGGTTTTTTTCTGGTTTGAATCACGTAGTAATGTGGTACCACACTGAAACAGACAATTAAACGAGGTTTCGATCAATATTTTAGAGGATAACACCGGTTAGGTCTGGGTTATGCCCGCATCTGGCTCTTGATTTTGACTTTTCCGCATACTTGTTGGCCAGATCCTTGGTTTTCCCTGGTTTGAATCACGTAGTAATGTGATACCGCACTGAAACAGTCAATTAAACCAGGTTTCGATCAATATTTTAGAGGATAACACCGGTTAGGTCTGGGTTAGGTCTAGGTTATGCCCGCATTTCGCTCATGATTCTGCCTTCATCGCATTCTCGTTCGCCAGAACCTGGGTTTTTTTCGGGTTTGAATCACGTAGTAATGTGGTACCACACAGTAACAGTCAATTAAACCTGGATTCGATCCACATTTTATAGGATAACACCGGTTAGGTCTGGGATAGGTATGGGTTATGTCCGCATCTGGCTCATGATTTTGCTTTCTTCGCATACTTGTTGGCCAGTTCCTGGGTTTTTTCGTGTTTGAATCACGTAGTAATGTGGTACCACACTGGGACAGACAATTAAACGAGGTTTCGATCAATATTTTAGAGGATAACACCGGTTAGGTCTGGGTTATGCCCGCATCTGGCTCTTGATTTTGACTTTTCCGCATACATGTTGGCCAGATCCTTGGTTTTCCCTGGTTTGAATCACGTAGTAATATGATACCGCACTGAAACAGTCAATTAAACCTGGTTTCGATCAATATTTTAGAGGATAACACCGGTTAGGTCTGGGTTAGGACTGGGTTATGCCCGCATCTGGCTCAAGATTTTGCCTTCTTCGCATACTTGTTGGCCAGATCCTGGGTTTTTTCGTGTTTGAATCACGTAGTAATGTGGTACCACACTGAAACAGTCAATTAAACCTGGTTTCGATCAATATTTTAGAGGATAACACCGGTTAGGTCTGGGTTAGGACTGGGTTATGCCCGCATCTGGCTCATGATTTTGCCTTCTTCGCATACTTGTTGGCCAGGTTCTGGGTTTTTTCGGGTTTGAATCACGTAGTAATGTGGTACGACACTGAAACAGACAATTAAACCTGGTTTCGATCCACATATTACAGGATAACACCGGTTAGGTCTGGGATAGGTATGGGTCATGTCCGCATCTGGCTCATGATTTTACTTTCTTCGCATACTTGTTGGCCAGATCCTGGGTTTTTTCGGGTTTGAATCACGTAGTAATGAGGTACCACACTGAAACAGTCAATTAAACCTGGTTTCGTTCCACATTTAAGAGGATAACACCGGTTAGGTCTGGGTTAGATCTGGGTTATGCCCGCATCTCCCTCATGATTCTGCCTTCATCGCATTCTTGTTCGCCAGAACCTGGGTTTTTTCGGGTTTGAATCACGTAGTAATGTGGTACCACACTGAAACAGACAATTAACCCTGGGTCCGATCCACATTTTAGGGGATAACACCGGTTAGGTCTGGGTTAGATCTGGGTTATGCCCGCATCTCGCTCATGATTCTGCCTTCATCGCATTCTTGTTCGCCAGAACCTGGGTTTTTTCTGGTTTGAATCACGTAGTAATGTGGTACCACACTGAAACAGACAATTAAACGAGGTTTCGATCAATATTTTAGAGGATAACACCGGTTAGGTCTGGGTTATGCCCGCATCTGGCACATGATTTTGCCTTCATCGCATGCTTGTTGGCCAGATCCTGGGTTTTTTGCTGGTTTGAATCATGTTGTAATGTGGTACCACACTGAAACAGACAATTAATCGAGGTTTCGATCAATATTTTAGAGGATAACACCGGTTAGGTCTGGGTTATGCCCGCATCTGGCTCTTGATTTTGACTTTTCCGCATACTTGTTGGCCAGATCCTTGGTTTTCCCTGGTTTGAATCACGTAGTAATGTGATACCGCACTGAAACAGTCAATTAAACCTGGTTTCGATCAATATTTTAGAGGATAACACCGGTTAGGGCTGGGTTAGGACTGGGTTATGCCCGCATCTCGCTCATGATTCTGCCTTCATCGCATTCTTGTTCGCCAGAACCTGGGTTTTTTCTGTTTGAATCACGTAGTAATGTGGTACCACACTGAAACAGACAATTAAACGAGGTTTCGATCAATATTTTAGAGGATAACACCGGTTAGGTCTGGGTTATGCCCGCATCTGGCACATGATTTTGCCTTCTTCGCATGCTTGTTGGCCAGATCCTGGGTTTTTTGCTGGTTTGAATCATGTAGTAATGTGGTACCACACTGAAACAGACAATTAAACGAGGTTTCGATCAATATTTTAGAGGATAACACCGGTTAGGTCTGGGTTATGCCCGCATCTGGCTCTTGATTTTGACTTTTCCGCATACTTGTTGGCCAGATCCTTGGTTTTTTCGGGTTTGAATCACGTAGTAATGTGGTACCACACTGAAACAGTCAATTAAACCTGGTATCGATCCACATTTTAGAGGATAACACCGGTTAGGTCTGGGTTAGGTCTGGGTTATGCCCGCATCTGACACATGATTTTGCCTTCTTCGCATGCTTGTTGGCCAGATCCTGGGTTTTTTTCTGGTTTGAATCACGTAGTAATGTGGTACCACACTGAAACAGACAATGAAACGAGGTTTCGGTCAATATTTTAGAGGATAACACCGGTTATGTCCGGGTTATGCCCGCATCTGGCTCTTGATTTTGACTTTTCCGCATACTTGTTGGCCAGATCCTTGGTTTTCCCTGGTTTGAATCACGTAGTAATGTGATACCGCACTGAAACAGTCAATTAAACCTGGTTTCGATCAATATTTTAGAGGATAACACCGGTTAGGTCTGGGTTAGGACTGGGTTATGCCCGCATCTGGCTCATGATTTTGCCTTCTTCGCATACTTGTTGGCCAGATCCTTGGTCCTCTCTGGTTTGAATCACGTAGTAATGTGGTACCACACTGAAACAGACAATTAAACCTGGTTCCGATCCACATTTTAGGGGATAACACCGGTTAGGTCTGGGTTAGATCTGGGTTATGCCCGCATCTCGCTCTTGATTCTGCCTTCATCGCATTCTTGTTCGCCAGAACCTGGGTTTTTTCTGGTTTGAATCACGTAGTAATGTGGTACCACACTGAAACAGACAATTAAACGAGATTTCGATCAATATTTTAGAGGATAACACCGGTTAGGTCTAGGTTATGCCCGCATCTGGCACATGATTTTGCCTTCTTCGCATGCGTGTTGGCCAGATCCTGGGTTTTTTTCTGGTTTGAATCACGTAGTAATGTGGTACCACACTGAAACAGACAATTAAACGAGGTTTCGATCAATATTTTAGAGGATAACACCGGTTAGGTCTGGGTTATGCCCGCATCTGGCTCTTGATTTTGACTTTTCCGCATACTTGTTGGCCAGATCCTTGGTTTTCCCTGGTTTGAATCACGTAGTAATGTGATACCGCACTGAAACAGTCAATTAAACCAGGTTTCGATCAATATTTTAGAGGATAATTCCGGTTAGGTCTGGGTTAGGTCTAGGTTATGCCCGCATTTCGCTCATGATTCTGCCTTCATCGCATTCTCGTTCGCCAGAACCTGGGTTTTTTTCGGGTTTGAATCACGTAGTAATGTGGTACCACACAGTAACAGTCAATTAAACCTGGATTCGATCCACATTTTATAGGATAACACCGGTTAGGTCTGGGATAGGTATGGGTTATGTCCGCATCTGGCTCATGATTTTGCTTTCTTCGCATACTTGTTGGCCAGTTCCTGGGTTTTTTCGTGTTTGAATCACGTAGTAATGTGGTACCACACTGGGACAGACAATTAAACGAGGTTTCGATCAATATTTTAGAGGATAACACCGGTTAGGTCTGGGTTATGCCCGCATCTGGCTCTTGATTTTGACTTTTCCGCATACATGTTGGCCAGATCCTTGGTTTTCCCTGGTTTGAATCACGTAGTAATATGATACCGCACTGAAACAGTCAATTAAACCTGGTTTCGATCAATATTTTAGAGGATAACACCGGTTAGGTCTGGGTTAGGACTGGGTTATGCCCGCATCTGGCTCATGATTTTGCCTTCTTCGCAAACTTGTTGGCCAGATCCTGGGTTTTTTCGGGTTTGAATCACGTAGTAATGTGGTACGACACTGAAACAGACAATTAAACCTGGTTTCGATCCACATTTTAGAGGATAACACCGGTTAGGTCTGGGTTAGGTCTGGGTTATGCCCGCATCTCGCTCATGATTCTGCCTTCATCGCATTCTTGTTCGCCAGAACCTGGGTTTTTTCGGGTTTGAATCACGTAGTAATGTGGTACCACACTAAAACAGTCAATTAAACCTGGTTTCGATCCACATTTTAGAGGATAACACCGGTTAGGTCTGGGTTAGGTCCGGGTTATGCCCGCATCTGGCACATGATTTTGCCTTCTTCGCATGCTTGTTGGCCAGATCCTGTGTTTTTTTCTGGTTTGAATCACGTGGTAGTGTGGTACCACACTGGGACAGACAATTAAACGAGGTTTCGATCAATATTTTAGAGGATAACACCGGTTAGGACTGGGTTATGCCCGCATCTGGCTCTTGATTTTGACTTTTCCGCATACTTGTTGGCCAGATCCTTGGTTTTCCCTGGTTTGAATCACGTAGTAATGTGATACAGCACTGAAACAGTCAATTAAACCTGGTTTCGATTAATATTTTAGAGGATAACACCGGTTAGGTCTGGGTTAGGACTGGGTTATGCCCGCATCTCGCTCATGATTCTGCCTTCATCGCATTCTTGTTCGCCAGAACCTGGGTTTTTTCGGGTTTGAATCACGTAGTAATGTGGTACCACACTGAAACAGTCAATTAAACCTGGTTTCGATCCACATTTTATAGGATAACACCGGTTAGGTCTGGGTTAGGACTGGGTTATGCCCGCACATCGCTCATGATTCTGCATTCAACGCATTCTTGATCGCCAGAACCTGGGTTTTTTCGGGTTTGAATCACGTAGTAATGTGGTACCACACTGAATCAGTCAATTAAACCTGGTTTCGATCCACATTTTAGAGGATAACACCGGTTAGGTCTGGGTTAGGTCCGGGTTATGCCCGCATCTGGCACATGATTTTGCCTTCTTCGCATGCTTGTTGGCCAGATCCTGTGTTTTTTTCTGGTTTGAATCACGTGGTAGTGTGGTACCACACTGACACAGACAATTAAACGAGGTTTCGATCAATATTTTAGAGGATAACACCGGTTAGGACTGGGTTATGCCCGCATCTGGCTCTTGATTTTGACTTTTCCGCATACTTGTTGGCCAGATCCTTGGTTTTTTCGGGTTTGAATCACGTAGTAATGTGGTACCACACTGAAACAGTCAATTAAACCTGGTTTCGATCCACATTTTAGAGGATAACACCGGTTAGGTCTGGGTTAGGTCTGGGTTATGCCCGCATCTGACACATGATTTTGCCTTCTTCGCATGCTTGTTGGCCAGATCCTGGGTTTTTTTCTGGTTTGAATCACGTAGTAATGTGGTACCACACTGAAACAGACAATGAAACGAGGTTTCGGTCAATATTTTAGAGGATAACACCGGTTATGTCCGGGTTATGCCCGCCTCTGGCTCTTGATTTTGACTTTTCCGCATACTTGTTGGCCAGATCCTTGGTTTTCCCTGGTTTGAATCACGTAGTAATGTGATACCGCACTGAAACAGTCAATTAAACCTGGTTTCGATCAATATTTTAGAGGATAACACCGGTTAGGTCTGGGTTAGGACTGGGTTATGCCCGCATCTGGCTCATGATTTTGCCTTCTTCGCATACTTGTTGGCCAGATCCTTGGTCCTCTCTGGTTTGAATCACGTAGTAATGTGGTACCACACTGAAACAGACAATTAAACCTGGTTCCGATCCACATTTTAGGGGATAACACCGGTTAGGTCTGGGTTAGATCTGGGTTATGCCCGCATCTCGCTCTTGATTCTGCCTTCATCGCATTCTTGTTCGCCAGAACCTGGGTTTTTTCTGGTTTGAATCACGTAGTAATGTGGTACCACACTGAAACAGACAATTAAACGAGATTTCGATCAATATTTTAGAGGATAACACCGGTTAGGTCTAGGTTATGCCCGCATCTGGCACATGATTTTGCCTTCTTCGCATGCTTGTTGGCCAGATCCTGGGTTTTTTTCTGGTTTGAATCACGTAGTAATGTGGTACCACACTGAAACAGACAATTAAACGAGGTTTCGATCAATATTTTAGAGGATAACACCGGTTAGGTCTGGGTTATGCCCGCATCTGGCTCTTGATTTTGACTTTTCCGCATACTTGTTGGCCAGATCCTGGGTTTTTTCGTGTTTGAATCACGTAGTAATGTGGTACCACACTGAAACAGTCAATTAAACCTGGTTTCGATCAATATTTTAGAGGATAACACCGGTTAGGTCTGGGTTAGGACTGGGTTATGCCCGCATCTGGCTCATGATTTTGCCTTCTTCGCATACTTGTTGGCCAGGTTCTGGGTTTTTTCGGGTTTGAATCACGTAGTAATGTGGTACGACACTGAAACAGACAATTAAACCTGGTTCCGATCCACATTTTAGGGGATAACACCGGTTAGGTCTGGGTTAGATCTGGGTTATGCCCGCATCTCGCTCTTGATTCTGCCTTCATCGCATTCTTGTTCGCCAGAACCTGGGTTTTTTCTGGTTTGAATCACGTAGTAATGTGGTACCACACTGAAACAGACAATTAAACGAGATTTCGATCAATATTTTAGAGGATAACACCGGTTAGGTCTAGGTTATGCCCGCATCTGGCACATGATTTTGCCTTCTTCGCATGCGTGTTGGCCAGATCCTGGGTTTTTTTCTGGTTTGAATCACGTAGTAATGTGGTACCACACAGTAACAGTCAATTAAACCTGGATTCGATCCACATTTTATAGGATAACACCGGTTAGGTCTGGGATAGGTATGGGTTATGTCCGCATCTGGCTCATGATTTTGCTTTCTTCGCATACTTGTTGGCCAGTTCCTGGGTTTTTTCGTGTTTGAATCACGTAGTAATGTGGTACCACACTGGGACAGACAATTAAACGAGGTTTCGATCAATATTTTAGAGGATAACACCGGTTAGGTCTGGGTTATGCCCGCATCTGGCTCTTGATTTTGACTTTTCCGCATACATGTTGGCCAGATCCTTGGTTTTCCCTGGTTTGAATCACGTAGTAATATGATACCGCACTGAAACAGTCAATTAAACCTGGTTTCGATCAATATTTTAGAGGATAACACCGGTTAGGTCTGGGTTAGGACTGGGTTATGCCCGCATCTGGCTCATGATTTTGCCTTCTTCGCAAACTTGTTGGCCAGATCCTGGGTTTTTTCGGGTTTGAATCACGTAGTAATGTGGTACCACACTGAAACAGTCAATTAAACCTGGTTTCGATCCACATTTTAGAGGATAACACCGGTTAGGTCTGGGTTAGGTCCGGGTTATGCCCGCATCTGGCACATGATTTCGCCTTCATCGCATTCTTGTTCGCCAGAACCTGGGTTTTTTCGGGTTTGAATCACGTAGTAATGTGGTACCACACTAAAACAGTCAATTAAACCTGGTTTCGATCCACATTTTAGAGGATAACACCGGTTAGGTCTGGGTTAGGTCCGGGTTATGCCCGCATCTGGCACATGATTTTGCCTTCTTCGCATGCTTGTTGGCCAGATCCTGTGTTTTTTTCTGGTTTGAATCACGTGGTAGTGTGGTACCACACTGGGACAGACAATTAAACGAGGTTTCGATCAATATTTTAGAGGATAACACCGGTTAGGACTGGGTTATGCCCGCATCTGGCTCTTGATTTTGACTTTTCCGCATACTTGTTGGCCAGATCCTTGGTTTTCCCTGGTTTGAATCACGTAGTAATGTGATACAGCACTGAAACAGTCAATTAAACCTGGTTTCGATTAATATTTTAGAGGATAACACCGGTTAGGTCTGGGTTAGGACTGGGTTATGCCCGCATCTCGCTCATGATTCTGCCTTCATCGCATTCTTGTTCGCCAGAACCTGGGTTTTTTCGGGTTTGAATCACGTAGTAATGTGGTACCACACTGAAACAGTCAATTAAACCTGGTTTCGATCCACATTTTATAGGATAACACCGGTTAGGTCTGGGTTAGGACTGGGTTATGCCCGCACATCGCTCATGATTCTGCATTCAACGCATTCTTGATCGCCAGAACCTGGGTTTTTTCGGGTTTGAATCACGTAGTAATGTGGTACCACACTGAATCAGTCAATTAAACCTGGTTTCGATCCACATTTTAGAGGATAACACCGGTTAGGTCTGGGTTAGGTCCGGGTTATGCCCGCATCTGGCACATGATTTTGCCTTCTTCGCATGCTTGTTGGCCAGATCCTGTGTTTTTTTCTGGTTTGAATCACGTGGTAGTGTGGTACCACACTGACACAGACAATTAAACGAGGTTTCGATCAATATTTTAGAGGATAACACCGGTTAGGACTGGGTTATGCCCGCATCTGGCTCTTGATTTTGACTTTTCCGCATACTTGTTGGCCAGATCCTTGGTTTTTTCGGGTTTGAATCACGTAGTAATGTGGTACCACACTGAAACAGTCAATTAAACCTGGTTTCGATCCACATTTTAGAGGATAACACCGGTTAGGTCTGGGTTAGGTCTGGGTTATGCCCGCATCTGACACATGATTTTGCCTTCTTCGCATGCTTGTTGGCCAGATCCTGGGTTTTTTTCTGGTTTGAATCACGTAGTAATGTGGTACCACACTGAAACAGACAATGAAACGAGGTTTCGGTCAATATTTTAGAGGATAACACCGGTTATGTCCGGGTTATGCCCGCCTCTGGCTCTTGATTTTGACTTTTCCGCATACTTGTTGGCCAGATCCTTGGTTTTCCCTGGTTTGAATCACGTAGTAATGTGATACCGCACTGAAACAGTCAATTAAACCTGGTTTCGATCAATATTTTAGAGGATAACACCGGTTAGGTCTGGGTTAGGACTGGGTTATGCCCGCATCTGGCTCATGATTTTGCCTTCTTCGCATACTTGTTGGCCAGATCCTTGGTCCTCTCTGGTTTGAATCACGTAGTAATGTGGTACCACACTGAAACAGACAATTAAACCTGGTTCCGATCCACATTTTAGGGGATAACACCGGTTAGGTCTGGGTTAGATCTGGGTTATGCCCGCATCTCGCTCTTGATTCTGCCTTCATCGCATTCTTGTTCGCCAGAACCTGGGTTTTTTCTGGTTTGAATCACGTAGTAATGTGGTACCACACTGAAACAGACAATTAAACGAGATTTCGATCAATATTTTAGAGGATAACACCGGTTAGGTCTAGGTTATGCCCGCATCTGGCACATGATTTTGCCTTCTTCGCATGCTTGTTGGCCAGATCCTGGGTTTTTTTCTGGTTTGAATCACGTAGTAATGTGGTACCACACTGAAACAGACAATTAAACGAGGTTTCGATCAATATTTTAGAGGATAACACCGGTTAGGTCTGGGTTATGCCCGCATCTGGCTCTTGATTTTGACTTTTCCGCATACTTGTTGGCCAGATCCTGGGTTTTTTCGTGTTTGAATCACGTAGTAATGTGGTACCACACTGAAACAGTCAATTAAACCTGGTTTCGATCAATATTTTAGAGGATAACACCGGTTAGGTCTGGGTTAGGACTGGGTTATGCCCGCATCTGGCTCATGATTTTGCCTTCTTCGCATACTTGTTGGCCAGGTTCTGGGTTTTTTCGGGTTTGAATCACGTAGTAATGTGGTACGACACTGAAACAGACAATTAAACCTGGTTCCGATCCACATTTTAGGGGATAACACCGGTTAGGTCTGGGTTAGATCTGGGTTATGCCCGCATCTCGCTCTTGATTCTGCCTTCATCGCATTCTTGTTCGCCAGAACCTGGGTTTTTTCTGGTTTGAATCACGTAGTAATGTGGTACCACACTGAAACAGACAATTAAACGAGATTTCGATCAATATTTTAGAGGATAACACCGGTTAGGTCTAGGTTATGCCCGCATCTGGCACATGATTTTGCCTTCTTCGCATGCGTGTTGGCCAGATCCTGGGTTTTTTTCTGGTTTGAATCACGTAGTAATGTGGTACCACACAGTAACAGTCAATTAAACCTGGATTCGATCCACATTTTATAGGATAACACCGGTTAGGTCTGGGATAGGTATGGGTTATGTCCGCATCTGGCTCATGATTTTGCTTTCTTCGCATACTTGTTGGCCAGTTCCTGGGTTTTTTCGTGTTTGAATCACGTAGTAATGTGGTACCACACTGGGACAGACAATTAAACGAGGTTTCGATCAATATTTTAGAGGATAACACCGGTTAGGTCTGGGTTATGCCCGCATCTGGCTCTTGATTTTGACTTTTCCGCATACATGTTGGCCAGATCCTTGGTTTTCCCTGGTTTGAATCACGTAGTAATATGATACCGCACTGAAACAGTCAATTAAACCTGGTTTCGATCAATATTTTAGAGGATAACACCGGTTAGGTCTGGGTTAGGACTGGGTTATGCCCGCATCTGGCTCATGATTTTGCCTTCTTCGCAAACTTGTTGGCCAGATCCTGGGTTTTTTCGGGTTTGAATCACGTAGTAATGTGGTACCACACTGAAACAGTCAATTAAACCTGGTTTCGATCCACATTTTAGAGGATAACACCGGTTAGGTCTGGGTTAGGTCCGGGTTATGCCCGCATCTGGCACATGATTTCGCCTTCTTCGCATGCTTGTTGGCCAGATCCTGTGTTTTTTTCTGGTTTGAATCACGTGGTAGTGTGGTACCACACTGGGACAGACAATTAAACGAGGTTTCGATCAATATTTTAGAGGATAACACCGGTTAGGACTGGGTTATGCCCGCATCTGGCTCTTGATTTTGACTTTTCCGCATACTTGTTGGCCAGATCCTTGGTTTTCCCTGGTTTGAATCACGTAGTAATGTGATACAGCACTGAAACAGTCAATTAAACCTGGTTTCGATTAATATTTTAGAGGATAACACCGGTTAGGTCTGGGTTAGGACTGGGTTATGCCCGCATCTCGCTCATGATTCTGCCTTCATCGCATTCTTGTTCGCCAGAACCTGGGTTTTTTCGGGTTTGAATCACGTAGTAATGTGGTACCACACTGAAACAGTCAATTAAACCTGGTTTCGATCCACATTTTATAGGATAACACCGGTTAGGTCTGGGTTAGGACTGGGTTATGCCCGCACATCGCTCATGATTCTGCATTCAACGCATTCTTGATCGCCAGAACCTGGGTTTTTTCGGGTTTGAATCACGTAGTAATGTGGTACCACACTGAAACAGTCAATTAAACCTGGTTTCGATCCACATTTTAGAGGATAACACCGGTTAGGTCTGGGTTAGGTCCGGGTTATGCCCGCATCTGGCACATGATTTTGCCTTCTTCGCATGCTTGTTGGCCAGATCCTGTGTTTTTTTCTGGTTTGAATCACGTGGTAGTGTGGTACCACACTGACACAGACAATTAAACGAGGTTTCGATCAATATTTTAGAGGATAACACCGGTTAGGACTGGGTTATGCCCGCATCTGGCTCTTGATTTTGACTTTTCCGCATACTTGTTGGCCAGATCCTTGGTTTTTTCGGGTTTGAATCACGTAGTAATGTGGTACCACACTGAAACAGTCAATTAAACCTGGTTTCGATCCACATTTTAGAGGATAACACCGGTTAGGTCTGGGTTAGGTCTGGGTTATGCCCGCATCTGACACATGATTTTGCCTTCTTCGCATGCTTGTTGGCCAGATCCTGGGTTTTTTTCTGGTTTGAATCACGTAGTAATGTGGTACCACACTGAAACAGACAATGAAACGAGGTTTCGGTCAATATTTTAGAGGATAACACCGGTTATGTCCGGGTTATGCCCGCATCTGGCTCTTGATTTTGACTTTTCCGCATACTTGTTGGCCAGATCCTTGGTTTTCCCTGGTTTGAATCACGTAGTAATGTGATACCGCACTGAAACAGTCAATTAAACCTGGTTTCGATCAATATTTTAGAGGATAACACCGGTTAGGTCTGGGTTAGGACTGGGTTATGCCCGCATCTGGCTCATGATTTTGCCTTCTTCGCATACTTGTTGGCCAGATCCTTGGTCCTCTCTGGTTTGAATCACGTAGTAATGTGGTACCACACTGAAACAGACAATTAAACCTGGTTCCGATCCACATTTTAGGGGATAACACCGGTTAGGTCTGGGTTAGATCTGGGTTATGCCCGCATCTCGCTCTTGATTCTGCCTTCATCGCATTCTTGTTCGCCAGAACCTGGGTTTTTTCTGGTTTGAATCACGTAGTAATGTGGTACCACACTGAAACAGACAATTAAACGAGATTTCGATCAATATTTTAGAGGATAACACCGGTTAGGTCTAGGTTATGCCCGCATCTGGCACATGATTTTGCCTTCTTCGCATGCTTGTTGGCCAGATCCTGGGTTTTTTTCTGGTTTGAATCACGTAGTAATGTGGTACCACACTGAAACAGACAATTAAACGAGGTTTCGATCAATATTTTAGAGGATAACACCGGTTAGGTCTGGGTTATGCCCGCATCTGGCTCTTGATTTTGACTTTTCCGCATACTTGTTGGCCAGATCCTGGGTTTTTTCGTGTTTGAATCACGTAGTAATGTGGTACCACACTGAAACAGTCAATTAAACCTGGTTTCGATCAATATTTTAGAGGATAACACCGGTTAGGTCTGGGTTAGGACTGGGTTATGCCCGCATCTGGCTCATGATTTTGCCTTCTTCGCATACTTGTTGGCCAGGTTCTGGGTTTTTTCGGGTTTGAATCACGTAGTAATGTGGTACGACACTGAAACAGACAATTAAACCTGGTTTCGATCCACATATTACAGGATAACACCGGTTAG
The DNA here is from genome assembly GCF_051014445.1 of Colletes latitarsis. Classification (NCBI taxonomy): domain Eukaryota; kingdom Metazoa; phylum Arthropoda; class Insecta; order Hymenoptera; family Colletidae; genus Colletes; species Colletes latitarsis. Next base: position 10,782,615 of record NC_135147.1, read on the forward strand.
GTCTGGGATAGGTATGGGTCATGTCCGCATCTGGCTCATGATTTTGCTTTCTTCGCATACTTGTTGGCCAGATCCTGGGTTTTTTCGGGTTTGAATCACGTAGTAATGAGGTACCACACTGAAACAGTCAATTAAACCTGGTTTCGTTCCACATTTAAGAGGATAACACCGGTTAGGTCTGGGTTAGATCTGGGTTATGCCCGCATCTCCCTCATGATTCTGCCTTCATCGCATTCTTGTTCGCCAGAACCTGGGTTTTTTCGGGTTTGAATCACGTAGTAATGTGGTACCACACTGAAACAGACAATTAACCCTGGGTCCGATCCACATTTTAGGGGATAACACCGGTTAGGTCTGGGTTAGATCTGGGTTATGCCCGCATCTCGCTCATGATTCTGCCTTCATCGCATTCTTGTTCGCCAGAACCTGGGTTTTTTCTGGTTTGAATCACGTAGTAATGTGGTACCACACTGAAACAGACAATTAAACGAGGTTTCGATCAATATTTTAGAGGATAACACCGGTTAGGTCTGGGTTATGCCCGCATCTGGCACATGATTTTGCCTTCATCGCATGCTTGTTGGCCAGATCCTGGGTTTTTTGCTGGTTTGAATCATGTAGTAATGTGGTACCACACTGAAACAGACAATTAATCGAGGTTTCGATCAATATTTTAGAGGATAACACCGGTTAGGTCTGGGTTATGCCCGCATCTGGCTCTTGATTTTGACTTTTCCGCATACTTTTTGGCCAGATCCTTGGTTTTCCCTGGTTTGAATCACGTAGTAATGTGATACCGCACTGAAACAGTCAATTAAACCTGGTTTCGATCAATATTTTAGAGGATAACACCGGTTAGGGCTGGGTTAGGACTGGGTTATGCCCGCATCTCGCTCATGATTCTGCCTTCATCGCATTCTTGTTCGCCAGAACCTGGGTTTTTTCTGTTTGAATCACGTAGTAATGTGGTACCACACTGAAACAGACAATTAAACGAGGTTTCGATCAATATTTTAGAGGATAACACCGGTTAGGTCTGGGTTATGCCCGCATCTGGCACATGATTTTGCCTTCTTCGCATGCTTGTTGGCCAGATCCTGGGTTTTTTGCTGGTTTGAATCATGTAGTAATGTGGTACCACACTGAAACAGACAATTAAACGAGGTTTCGATCACTATTTTAGAGGATAACACCGGTTAGGTCTGGGTTATGCCCGCATCTGGCTCTTGATTTTGACTTTTCCGCATACTTGTTGGCCAGATCCTTGGTTTTTTCGGGTTTGAATCACGTAGTAATGTGGTACCACACTGAAACAGTCAATTAAACCTGGTTTCGATCCACATTTTAGAGGATAACACCGGTTAGGTCTGGGTTAGGTCTGGGTTATGCCCGCATCTGACACATAATTTTGCCTTCTTCGCATGCTTGTTGGCCAGATCCTGGGTTTTTTTCTGGTTTGAATCACGTAGTAATGTGGTACCACACTGAAACAGACAATGAAACGAGGTTTCGGTCAATATTTTAGAGGATAACACCGGTTATGTCCGGGTTATGCCCGCATCTGGCTCTTGATTTTGACTTTTCCGCATACTTGTTGGCCAGATCCTTGGTTTTCCCTGGTTTGAATCACGTAGTAATGTGATACCGCACTGAAACAGTCAATTAAACCTGGTTTCGATCAATATTTTAGAGGATAACACCGGTTAGGTCTGGGATAGGACTGGGTTATGCCCGCATCTGGCTCATGATTTTGCCTTCTTCGCATACTTGTTGGCCAGATCCTTGGTCCTCTCTGGTTTGAATCACGTAGTAATGTGGTACCACACTGAAACAGACAATTAAACCTGGTTCCGATCCACATTTTAGGGGATAACACCGGTTAGGTCTGGGTTAGATCTGGGTTATGCCCGCATCTCGCTCTTGATTCTGCCTTCATCGCATTCTTGTTCGCCAGAACCTGGGTTTTTTCTGGTTTGAATCACGTAGTAATGTGGTACCACACTGAAACAGACAATTAAACGAGATTTCGATCAATATTTTAGAGGATAACACCGGTTAGGTCTAGGTTATGCCCGCATCTGGCACATGATTTTGCCTTCTTCGCATGCTTGTTGGCCAGATCCTGGGTTTTTTTCTGGTTTGAATCACGTAGTAATGTGGTACCACACTGAAACAGACAATTAAACGAGGTTTCGATCAATATTTTAGAGGATAACACCGGTTAGGTCTGGGTTATGCCCGCATCTGGTTCTTGATTTTGACTTTTCCGCATACTTGTTGGCCAGATCCTTGGTTTTCCCTGGTTTGAATCACGTAGTAATGTGATACCGCACTGAAACAGTCAATTAAACCAGGTTTCGATCAATATTTTAGAGGATAACACCGGTTAGGTCTGGGTTAGGTCTAGGTTATGCCCGCATTTCGCTCATGATTCTGCCTTCATCGCATTCTCGTTCGCCAGAACCTGGGTTTTTTTCGGGTTTGAATCACGTAGTAATGTGGTACCACACAGTAACAGTCAATTAAACCTGGATTCGATCCACATTTTATAGGATAACACCGGTTAGGTCTGGGATAGGTATGGGTTATGTCCGCATCTGGCTCATGATTTTGCTTTCTTCGCATACTTGTTGGCCAGTTCCTGGGTTTTTTCGTGTTTGAATCACGTAGTAATGTGGTACCACACTGGGACAGACAATTAAACGAGGTTTGGATCAATATTTTAGAGGATAACACCGGTTAGGTCTGGGTTATGCCCGCATCTGGCTCTTGATTTTGACTTTTCCGCATACATGTTGGCCAGATCCTTGGTTTTCCCTGGTTTGAATCACGTAGTAATATGATACCGCACTGAAACAGTCAATTAAACCTGGTTTCGATCAATATTTTAGAGGATAACACCGGTTAGGTCTGGGTTAGGACTGGGTTATGCCCGCATCTGGCTCAAGATTTTGCCTTCTTCGCATACTTGTTGGCCAGATCCTGGGTTTTTTCGTGTTTGAATCACGTAGTAATGTGGTACCACACTGAAACAGTCAATTAAACCTGGTTTCGATCAATATTTTAGAGGATAACACCGGTTAGGTCTGGGTTAGGACTGGGTTATGCCCGCATCTGGCTCATGATTTTGCCTTCTTCGCATACTTGTTGGCCAGGTTCTGGGTTTTTTCGGGTTTGAATCACGTAGTAATGTGGTACGACACTGAAACAGACAATTAAACCTGGTTTCGATCCACATATTACAGGATAACACCGGTTAGGTCTGGGATAGGTATGGGTCATGTCCGCATCTGGCTCATGATTTTACTTTCTTCGCATACTTGTTGGCCAGATCCTGGGTTTTTTCGGGTTTGAATCACGTAGTAATGAGGTACCACACTGAAACAGTCAATTAAACCTGGTTTCGTTCCACATTTAAGAGGATAACACCGGTTAGGTCTGGGTTAGATCTGGGTTATGCCCGCATCTCCCTCATGATTCTGCCTTCATCGCATTCTTGTTCGCCAGAACCTGGGTTTTTTCGGGTTTGAATCACGTAGTAATGTGGTACCACACTGAAACAGACAATTAACCCTGGGTCCGATCCACATTTTAGGGGATAACACCGGTTAGGTCTGGGTTAGATCTGGGGTATGCCCGCATCTCGCTCATGATTCTGCCTTCATCGCATTCTTGTTCGCCAGAACCTGGGTTTTTTCTGGTTTGAATCACGTAGTAATGTGGTACCACACTGAAACAGACAATTAAACGAGGTTTCGATCAATATTTTAGAGGATAACACCGGTTAGGTCTGGGTTATGCCCGCATCTGGCACATGATTTTGCCTTCATCGCATGCTTGTTGGCCAGATCCTGGGTTTTTTGCTGGTTTGAATCATGTTGTAATGTGGTACCACACTGAAACAGACAATTAATCGAGGTTTCGATCAATATTTTAGAGGATAACACCGGTTAGGTCTGGGTTATGCCCGCATCTGGCTCTTGATTTTGACTTTTCCGCATACTTGTTGGCCAGATCCTTGGTTTTCCCTGGTTTGAATCACGTAGTAATGTGATACCGCACTGAAACAGTCAATTAAACCTGGTTTCGATCAATATTTTAGAGGATAACACCGGTTAGGGCTGGGTTAGGACTGGGTTATGCCCGCATCTCGCTCATGATTCTGCCTTCATCGCATTCTTGTTCGCCAGAACCTGGGTTTTTTCTGTTTGAATCACGTAGTAATGTGGTACCACACTGAAACAGACAATTAAACGAGGTTTCGATCAATATTTTAGAGGATAACACCGGTTAGGTCTGGGTTATGCCCGCATCTGGCACATGATTTTGCCTTCTTCGCATGCTTGTTGGCCAGATCCTGGGTTTTTTGCTGGTTTGAATCATGTAGTAATGTGGTACCACACTGAAACAGACAATTAAACGAGGTTTCGATCAATATTTTAGAGGATAACACCGGTTAGGTCTGGGTTATGCCCGCATCTGGCTCTTGATTTTGACTTTTCCGCATACTTGTTGGCCAGATCCTTGGTTTTTTCGGGTTTGAATCACGTAGTAATGTGGTACCACACTGAAACAGTCAATTAAACCTGGTATCGATCCACATTTTAGAGGATAACACCGGTTAGGTCTGGGTTAGGTCTGGGTTATGCCCGCATCTGACACATGATTTTGCCTTCTTCGCATGCTTGTTGGCCAGATCCTGGGTTTTTTTCTGGTTTGAATCACGTAGTAATGTGGTACCACACTGAAACAGACAATGAAACGAGGTTTCGGTCAATATTTTAGAGGATAACACCGGTTATGTCCGGGTTATGCCCGCATCTGGCTCTTGATTTTGACTTTTCCGCATACTTGTTGGCCAGATCCTTGGTTTTCCCTGGTTTGAATCACGTAGTAATGTGATACCGCACTGAAACAGTCAATTAAACCTGGTTTCGATCAATATTTTAGAGGATAACACCGGTTAGGTCTGGGTTAGGACTGGGTTATGCCCGCATCTGGCTCATGATTTTGCCTTCTTCGCATACTTGTTGGCCAGATCCTTGGTCCTCTCTGGTTTGAATCACGTAGTAATGTGGTATCACACTGAAACGGACAATTAAACCTGGTTCCGATCCACATTTTAGGGGATAACACCGGTTAGGTCTGGGTTAGATCTGGGTTATGCCCGCATCTCGCTCTTGATTCTGCCTTCATCGCATTCTTGTTCGCCAGAACCTGGGTTTTTTCTGGTTTGAATCACGTAGTAATGTGGTACCACACTGAAACAGACAATTAAACGAGATTTCGATCAATATTTTAGAGGATAACACCGGTTAGGTCTAGGTTATGCCCGCATCTGGCACATGATTTTGCCTTCTTCGCATGCGTGTTGGCCAGATCCTGGGTTTTTTTCTGGTTTGAATCACGTAGTAATGTGGTACCACACTGAAACAGACAATTAAACGAGGTTTCGATCAATATTTTAGAGGATAACACCGGTTAGGTCTGGGTTATGCCCGCATCTGGCTCTTGATTTTGACTTTTCCGCATACTTGTTGGCCAGATCCTTGGTTTTCCCTGGTTTGAATCACGTAGTAATGTGATACCGCACTGAAACAGTCAATTAAACCAGGTTTCGATCAATATTTTAGAGGATAACACCGGTTAGGTCTGGGTTAGGTCTAGGTTATGCCCGCATTTCGCTCATGATTCTGCCTTCATCGCATTCTCGTTCGCCAGAACCTGGGTTTTTTTCGGGTTTGAATCACGTAGTAATGTGGTACCACACAGTAACAGTCAATTAAACCTGGATTCGATCCACATTTTATAGGATAACACCGGTTAGGTCTGGGATAGGTATGGGTTATGTCCGCATCTGGCTCATGATTTTGCTTTCTTCGCATACTTGTTGGCCAGTTCCTGGGTTTTTTCGTGTTTGAATCACGTAGTAATGTGGTACCACACTGGGACAGACAATTAAACGAGGTTTCGATCAATATTTTAGAGGATAACACCGGTTAGGTCTGGGTTATGCCCGCATCTGGCTCTTGATTTTGACTTTTCCGCATACATGTTGGCCAGATCCTTGGTTTTCCCTGGTTTGAATCACGTAGTAATATGATACCGCACTGAAACAGTCAATTAAACCTGGTTTCGATCAATATTTTAGAGGATAACACCGGTTAGGTTTGGGTTAGGACTGGGTTATGCCCGCATCTGGCTCATGATTTTGCCTTCTTCGCAAACTTGTTGGCCAGATCCTGGGTTTTTTCGGGTTTGAATCACGTAGTAATGTGGTACGACACTGAAACAGACAATTAAACCTGGTTTCGATCCACATTTTAGAGGATAACACCGGTTAGGTCTGGGTTAGGTCTGGGTTATGCCCGCATCTCGCTCATGATTCTGCCTTCATCGCATTCTTGTTCGCCAGAACCTGGGTTTTTTCGGGTTTGAATCACGTAGTAATGTGGTACCACACTGAAACAGTCAATTAAACCTGGTTTCGATCCACATTTTAGAGGATAACACCGGTTAGGTCTGGGTTAGGTCCGGGTTATGCCCGCATCTGGCACATGATTTTGCCTTCTTCGCATGCTTGTTGGCCAGATCCTGTGTTTTTTTCTGGTTTGAATCACGTGGTAGTGTGGTACCACACTGGGACAGACAATTAAACGAGGTTTCGATCAATATTTTAGAGGATAACACCGGTTAGGTCTGGGTTATGCCCGCATCTGGCTCTTGATTTTGACTTTTCCGCATACATGTTGGCCAGATCCTTGGTTTTCCCTGGTTTGAATCACGTAGTAATATGATACCGCACTGAAACAGTCAATTAAACCTGGTTTCGATCAATATTTTAGAGGATAACACCGGTTAGGTCTGGGTTAGGACTGGGTTATGCCCGCATCTGGCTCATGATTTTGCCTTCTTCGCATACTTGTTGGCCAGATCCTGGGTTTTTTCGGGATTGAATCACGTAGTAATGTGGTACGTCACTGAAACAGACAATTAAACCTGGTTTCGATCCACATTTTAGAGGATACCAACGGTTAGGTCTGGGTTAGGTCTGGGTTATGCCCGCATCTGGCACAGGATTTTGCCTTCTTCGCATGTTTGTTGGCCGAATCCTGGGTTTTTTTCTGGTTTGAATCACGTAGTAATGTGGTACCACACTGACACAGACAATTAAACGAGGTTTCGATCAATATTTTAGAGGATAACACCGGTTAGGACTGGGTTATGCCCGCATCTGGCTCTTGATTTTGACTTTTCCGCATACTTGTTGGCCAGATCCTTGGTTTTCCCTGGTTTGAATCACGTAGTAATGTGATACAGCACTGAAACAGTCAATTAAACCTGGTTTCGATTAATATTTTAGAGGATAACACCGGTTAGGTCTGGGTTAGGACTGGGTTATGCCCGCATCTCGCTCATGATTCTGCCTTCATCGCATTCTTGTTCGCCAGAACCTGGGTTTTTTCGGGTTTGAATCACGTAGTAATGTGGTACCACACTGAAACAGTCAATTAAACCTGGTTTCGATCCACATTTTATAGGATAACACCGGTTAGGTCTGGGTTAGGACTGGGTTATGCCCGCACATCGCTCATGATTCTGCATTCAACGCATTCTTGATCGCCAGAACCTGGGTTTTTTCGGGTTTGAATCACGTAGTAATGTGGTACCACACTGAAACAGTCAATTAAACCTGGTTTCGATCCACATTTTAGAGGATAACACCGGTTAGGTCTGGGTTAGGTCTGGGTTATGCCCGCATCTGACACATGATTTTGCCTTCTTCGCATGCTTGTTGGCCAGATCCTGGGTTTTTTTTCTGGTTTGAATCACGTAGTAATGTGGTACCACACTGAAACAGTCAATTAAAACTGGTTTCGATCAATATTTTAGAGGATAACACCGGTTAGGTCTGGGTTAGGACTGGGTTATGCCCGCATCTGGCTCCTGATTTTGCCTTCTTCGCATACTTGTTGGCCAGATTCTGGGTTTTTTCGGGTTTGAATCACGTAGTAATGTGGTACGACACTGAAACAGACAATTAAACCTGGTTTCGATCCACATATTACAGGATAACACCGGTTAGGTCTGGGATAGGTATGGGTCATGTCCGCATCTGGCTCATGATTTTGCTTTCTTCGCATACTTGTTGGCCAGATCCTGGGTTTTTTCGGGTTTGAGTCACGTAGTAATGAGGTACCACACTGAAACAGTCAATTAAACCTGGTTTCGTTCCACATTTAAGAGGATAACACCGGTTAGGTCTGGGTTAGATCTGGGTTATGCCCGCATCTCCCTCATGATTCTGCCTTCATCGCATTCTTGTTCGCCGGAACCTGGGTTTTTTCGGGTTTGAATCACGTAGTAATGTGGTACCACACTGAAACAGACAATTAAACCTGGGTCCGATCCACATTTTAGGGGATAACACCGGTTAGGTCTGGGTTAGATCTGGGTTATGCCCGCATCTCGCTCATGAACCTGCCTTCATCGCATTCTTGTTCGCCAGAACCTGGGTTTTTTCTGGTTTGAATCACGTAGTAATGTGGTACCACACTGAAACAGACAATTAAACGAGGTTTCGATCAATATTTTAGAGGATAACACCGGTTAGGTCTGGGTTATGCCCGCATCTGGCACATGATTTTGCCTTCATCGCATGCTTGTTGGCCAGATCCTGGGTTTTTTGCTGGTTTGAATCATGTAGTAATGTGGTACCACACTGAAACAGACAATTAAACGAGGTTTCGATCAATATTTTAGAGGATAACACCGGTTAGGTCTGGGTTAAGCCCGCATCTGGCTCTTGATTTTGACTTTTCCGCATACTTGTTGGCCAGATCCTTGGTTTTCCCTGGTTTGAATCACGTAGTAATGTGATACCGCACTGAAACAGTCAATTAAACCTGGTTTCGATCAATATTTTAGAGGATAACACCGGTTAGGGCTGGGTTAGGACTGGGTTATGCCCGCATCTCGCTCATGATTCTGCCTTCATCGCATTCTTGTTCGCCAGAACCTGGGTTTTTTCGGGTTTGTAGCACGTAGTAATGTGGTACCACACTGAAACAGACAATTAAACGAGGTTTCGATCAATATTTTAGAGGATAACACCGGTTAGGTCTGGGGTATGCCCGCATCTGGCACATGATTTTGCCTTCTTCGCATGCTTGTTGGCCAGATCCTGGGTTTTTTGCTGGTTTGAATCATGTAGTAATGTGGTACCACACTGAAACAGACAATTAAACGAGGTTTCGATCAATATTTTAGAGGATAACACCGGTTAGGTCTGGGTTATGCCCGCATCTGGCTCTTGATTTTGACTTTTCCGCATACTTGTTGGCCAGATCCTTGGTTTTCCCTGGTTTGAATCACGTAGTAATGTGATACCGCACTGAAACAGTCAATTAAACCTGGTTTCGATCAATATTTTAGAGGATAACACCGGTTAGGTCTGGGTTAGGACTGGGTTATGCCCGCATCTCGCTCATGATTCTGCCTTCATCGCATACTTGTTGGCCAGATCCTGGGTTTTTTCGGGTTTGAATCACGTAGTAATGTGGTACGACACTGAAACAGACAATTAAACCTGGTTTCGATCCACATTTTATAGGATAACACCGGTTAGGTCTGGGTTAGGTCTGGGTTATGCCCGCATCTCGCTCATGATTCTGCCTTCATCGCATTCTTGTTCGCCAGAACCTGGGTTTTTTCGGGTTTGAATCACGTAGTAATGTGGTACCACACTGAAACAGTCAATTAAACCGGGTTTCGATCCACATTTTAGAGGATAACACCGGTTAGGTCTGGGTTAGGTCTGAGTTATGCCCGCATCTGACACATGATTTTGCCTTCTTCGCATGCTTGTTGGCCAGATCCTGGGTTTTTTTCTGGTTTGAATCACGTAGTAATGTGGTACCACACTGAAACAGACAATGAAACGAGGTTTCGGTCAATATTTTAGAGGATAACACCGGTTAGGTCCGGGTTATGCCCGCATCTGGCTCTTGATTTTGACTTTTCCGCATACTTGTTGGCCAGATCCTTGGTTTTCCCTGGTTTGAATCACGTAGTAATGTGATACCGCACTGAAACAGTCAATTAAACCTGGTTTCGATCAATATTTTAGAGGATAACACCGGTTAGGTCTGGGTTAGGACTGGGTTATGCCCGCATCTGGCTCATGATTTTGCCTTCTTCGCATACTTGTTGGCCAGATCCTTGGTCCTCTCTGGTTTGAATCACGTAGTAATGTGGTACCACACTGAAACAGACAATTAAACCTGGTTCCGATCCACATTTTAGGGGATAACACCGGTTAGGTCTGGGTTAGATCTGGGTTATGCCCGCATCTCGCTCATGATTCTGCCTTCATCGCATTCTTGTTCGCCAGAACCTGGGTTTTTTCTGGTTTGAATCACGTTGTAATGTGGTACCACACTGAAACAGACAATTAAACGAGATTTCGATCAATATTTTAGAGGATAACACCGGTTAGGTCTAGGTTATGCCCGCATCTGGCACATGATTTTGCCTTCTTCGCATGCTTGTTGGCCAGATCCTGGGTTTTTTTCTGGTTTGAATCACGTAGTAATGTGGTACCACACTGAAACAGACAATTAAACGAGGTTTCGATCAATATTTTAGAGGATAACACCGGTTAGGTCTGGGTTATGCCCGCATCTGGCTCTTGATTTTGACTTTTCCGCATACTTGTTGGCCAGATCCTTGGTTTTCCCTGGTTTGAATCACGTAGTAATGTGATACCGCACTGAAACAGTCAATTAAACCAGGTTTCGATCAATATTTTAGAGGATAACACCGGTTAGGTCTGGGTTAGGTCTAGGTTATGCCCGCATTTCGCTCATGATTCTGCCTTCATCGCATTCTCGTTCGCCAGAACCTGGGTTTTTTTCGGGTTTGAATCACGTAGTAATGTGGTACCACACAGTAACAGTCAATTAAACCTGGATTCGATCCACATTTTATAGGATAACACCGGTTAGGTCTGGGATAGGTATGGGTTATGTCCGCATCTGGCTCATGATTTTGCTTTCTTCGCATACTTGTTGGCCAGTTCCTGGGTTTTTTCGTGTTTGAATCACGTAGTAATGTGGTACCACACTGGGACAGACAATTAAACGAGGTTTCGATCAATATTTTAGAGGATAACACCGGTTAGGTCTGGGTTATGCCCGCATCTGGCACTTGATTTTGACTTTTCCGCATACATGTTGGCCAGATCCTTGGTTTTCCCTGGTTTGAATCACGTAGTAATATGATACCGCACTGAAACAGTCAATTAAACCTGGTTTCGATCAATATTTTAGAGGATAACACCGGTTAGGTCTGGGTTAGGACTGGGTTATGCCCGCATCTGGCTCATGATTTTGCCTTCTTCGCATACTTGTTGGCCAGATCCTGGGTTTTTTCGGGTTTGAATCACGTAGTAATGTGGTACGACACTGAAACAGACAATTAAACCTGGTTTCGATTCACATTTTAGAGGATAACACCGGTTAGGTCTGGGTTAGGTCTGGGTTATGCCCGCATCTCGCTCATGATTCTGCCTTCATCGCATTCTTGTTCGCCAGAACCTGGGTTTTTTCGGGTTTGAATCACGTAGTAATGTGGTACCACACTGAAACAGTCAATTAAACCTGGTTTCGATCCACATTTTAGAGGATAACACCGGTTAGGTCTGGGTTAGGTCCGGGTTATGCCCGCATCTGGCACATGATTTTGCCTTCTTCGCATGCTTGTTGGCCAGATCCTGTGTTTTTTTCTGGTTTGAATCACGTAGTAATGTGGTACCACACTGGGACAGACAATTAACCCTGGTTTCGATCAATATTTTAGAGGATAACACCGGTTAGGTCTGGGTTAGGACTGGGTTATGCCCGCATCTGGCTCATGATTTTGCCTTCTTCGCATACTTGTTGGCCAGATCCTTGGTCCTCTCTGGTTTGAATCACGTAGTAATGTGGTACCACACTGAAACAGACAATTAACCCTGGTTTCGATCCACATTTTAGAGGATAACACCGGTTAGGTCTGGGTTAGGACTGGGTTATGCCCGCACATCGCTCATGATTCTGCCTTCATCGCATTCTTGTTCGCCAGAACCTGGGTTTTTTCTGGTTTGAATCACGTAGTAATGTGGTACCACACTGATACAGACAATTAAACGAGGTTTCGATCAATATTTTAGAGGATAACACCGGTTAGGTCTGGGTTATGCCCGCGTCTGGCTCTTGATTTTGACTTTTCCGCATACTTGTTGGCCAGATCCTTGGTTTTCCCTGGTTTGAATCACGTAGTAATGTGATACCGCACTGAAACAGTCAATTAAACCTGGTTTCGATCAATATTTTAGAGGATAACACCGGTTAGGTCTGGGATAGGTATGGGTTATGTCCGCATCAGGCTCTTGATTTTGACTTTTCCGCATACTTGTTGGCCAGATCCTTGGTTTTCCCTGGTTTGAATCATGTAGTAATGTGATAACGCCCTGAAACAGTCAATTAAACCTTGTTTCGATCAATATTTTAGAGGATAACACCGGTTAGGTCTGGGTTAGGACTGGGTTATGCCCGCATCTGGCTCATGATTTTGCCTTCTTCGCATACTTGTTGGCCAGATCCTTGGTTTTCCCTGGTTTGAATCACGTAGTAATGTGATACCGCACTGAAACAGTCAATTAAACCTGGTTTCGATCCACATATTATAGGATAACACCGGTTAGGTCTGGGATAGGTATGGGTCATGTCCGCATCTGGCTCATGATTTTGCTTTCTTCGCATACTTGTTGGCCAGATCCTGGATTTTTTCGGGTTTGAATCACGTAGTAATGTGGTACCACACTGAAACAGTCAATTAAACCTGGTTTCGATCCACATTTTATAGGATAACACCGGTTAGGTCTGGGTTAGGACTGGGTTATGCCCGCATCTGGCTCATGATTTTGCTTTCTTCGCATACTTGTTGGCCAGATCCTGGGTTTTTTCGTGTTTGAATCACGTAGTAATGTGGTGCCACACTGAAACAGACAATTAAACCTGGTGTCGATCAATATTTTAGAGGATAACACCGATTAGGTCTGGGTTTGGTCTGGGTTATGCCCGCATCTGGCACATGATTTTGCCTTCTTCGCATACTTGTTGGCCAGATCCCGGGTTTTTGGGGCTTGAATCACGCAGTAATGTGGTACTACATTGAAAAAGACAATTAAACGTGATTTCGATCCACATTTTAGAGTATAACACCGGTTAGGTCTGGGTTAGGTCTGGGTTATGCCCGCATCTGGCACATGATTTTGCCTTCTTCGCATGCTTGTTGGCCAGATCCTGGGTTTTTTTCTGGTTTGAGTCACGTAGTAATGTGGTACCACACTGAAACAGACAATTAAACGAGGTTTCGATCAATATTTTAGAGGATAACACCGGTTAGGTCTGGGATAGGTATGGGTTATGTCCGCATCTGGCTCATGATTTTGCCTTGTTCGCATGCTTGTTGGCCAGATCCTAGGTTTTTTTCTAGTTTGAATCACGTAGTAATGTGGTACCACACTGAAACAGACAATTAAACATGGTTTCGACCAATATTTTAGACGATAACACCGGTTAGGTCTGGGTTAGGACTGGGTTATGTCCGCATCTGGCTCATGATTTTGCTTTCTTCGCATACTTGTTGGCCAGATCCTGGGTTTTTTCGGGTTTGAATCACGTAGTAATGAGGTACCACACTGAAACAGTCAATTAAACCTGGTTTCGTTCCACATTTAAGAGGATAACACCGGTTAGGTCTGGGTTAGATCTGGGTTATGCCCGCATCTCCCTCATGATTCTGCCTTCATCGCATTCTTGTTCGCCAGAACCTGGGTTTTTTCGGGTTTGAATCACGTAGTAATGTGGTACCACACTGAAACAGACAATTAAACCTGGGTCCGATCCACATTTTAGGGGATAACACCGGTTAGGTCTGGGTTAGATCTGGGTTATGCCCGCATCTCGCTCATGATTCTGCCTTCATCGCATTCTTGTTCGCCAGAACCTGGGTTTTTTCTGGTTTGAATCACGTAGTAATGTGGTACCACACTGAAACAGACAATTAAACGAGGTTTCGATCAATATTTTAGAGGATAACACCGGTTAGGTCTGGGTTATGCCCGCATCTGGCACATGATTTTGCCTTCATCGCATGCTTGTTGGCCAGATCCTGGGTTTTTTGCTGGTTTGAATCATGTAGTAATGTGGTACCACACTGAAACAGACAATTAAACGAGGTTTCGATCAATATTTTAGAGGATAACACCGGTTAGGTCTGGGTTATGCCCGCATCTGGCTCTTGATTTTGACTTTTCCGCATACTTGTTGGCCAGATCCTTGGTTTTCCCTGGTTTGAATCACGTAGTAATGTGATACCGCACTGAAACAGTCAATTAAACCTGGTTTCGATCAATATTTTAGAGGATAACACCGGTTAGGGCTGGGTTAGGACTGGGTTATGCCCGCAACTCGCTCATGATTCTGCCTTCATCGCATTCTTGTTCGCCAGAACCTGGGTTTTTTCGGGTTTGTAGCACGTAGTAATGTGGTACCACACTGAAACAGACAATTAAACGAGGTTTCGATCAATATTTTAGAGGATAACACCGGTTAGGTCTGGGGTATGCCCGCATCTGGCACATGATTTTGCCTTCTTCGCATGCTTGTTGGCCAGATCCTGGGTTTTTTGCTGGTTTGAATCATGTAGTAATGTGGTACCACTCTGAAACAGACAATTAAACGAGGTTTCGATCAATATTTTAGAGGATAACACCGGTTAGGTCTGGGTTATGCCCGCATCTGGCTCTTGATTTTGACTTTTCCGCATACTTGTTGGCCAGATCCTTGGTTTTCCCTGGTTTGAATCACGTAGTAATGTGGTACCACACTGAAACAGTCAATTAAACCTGGTTTCGATCCACATTTTAGAGGATAACACCGGTTAGGTCTGGGTTAGGTCCGGGTTATGCCCGCATCTGGCACATGATTTTGCCTTCTTCGCATGCTTGTTGGCCAGATCCTGTGTTTTTTTCTGGTTTGAATCACGTAGTAATGTGGTACCACACTGGGACAGACAATTAACCCTGGTTTCGATCCACATTTTATAGGATAACACCGGTTAGGTCTGGGTTAGGTCTGGGTTATGCCCGCATCTCGCTCATGATTCTGCCTTCATCGCATTCTTGTTCGCCAGAACCTGGGTTTTTTCGGGTTTGAATCACGTAGTAATGTGGTACCACACTGAAACAGACAATTAACCCTGGTTTCGATCCACATTTTAGAGGATAACACCGGTTAGGTCTGGGTTAGGACTGGGTTATGCCCGCACATCGCTCATGATTCTGCCTTCATCGCATTCTTGTTCGCCAGAACCTGGGTTTTTTCTGGTTTGAATCACGTAGTAATGTGGTACCACACTGATACAGACAATTAAACGAGGTTTCGATCAATATTTTAGAGGATAACACCGGTTAGGTCTGGGTTATGCCCGCGTCTGGCTCTTGATTTTGACTTTTCCGCATACTTGTTGGCCAGATCCTTGGTTTTCCCTGGTTTGAATCACGTAGTAATGTGATACCGCACTGAAACAGTCAATTAAACCTGGTTTCGATCAATATTTTAGAGGATAACACCGGTTAGGTCTGGGATAGGTATGGGTTATGTCCGCATCAGGCTCTTGATTTTGACTTTTCCGCATACTTGTTGGCCAGATCCTTGGTTTTCCCTGGTTTGAATCACGTAGTAATGTGATAACGCCCTGAAACAGTCAATTAAACCTTGTTTCGATCAATATTTTAGAGGATAACACCGGTTAGGTCTGGGTTAGGACTGGGTTATGCCCGCATCTGGCTCATGATTTTGCCTTCTTCGCATACTTGTTGGCCAGATCCTTGGTTTTCCCTGGTTTGAATCACGTAGTAATGTGATACCGCACTGAAACAGTCAATTAAACCTGGTTTCGATCCACATATTATAGGATAACACCGGTTAGGTCTGGGATAGGTATGGGTCATGTCCGCATCTGGCTCATGATTTTGCTTTCTTCGCATACTTGTTGGCCAGATCCTGGATTTTTTCGGGTTTGAATCACGTAGTAATGTGGTACCACACTGAAACAGTCAATTAAACCTGGTTTCGATCCACATTTTATAGGATAACACCGGTTAGGTCTGGGTTAGGACTGGGTTATGCCCGCATCTGGCTCATGATTTTGCTTTCTTCGCATACTTGTTGGCCAGATCCTGGGTTTTTTCGTGTTTGAATCACGTAGTAATGTGGTGCCACACTGAAACAGACAATTAAACCTGGTGTCGATCAATATTTTAGAGGATAACACCGATTAGGTCTGGGTTTGGTCTGGGTTATGCCCGCATCTGGCACATGATTTTGCCTTCTTCGCATACTTGTTGGCCAGATCCCGGGTTTTTGGGGCTTGAATCACGCAGTAATGTGGTACTACATTGAAAAAGACAATTAAACGTGATTTCGATCCACATTTTAGAGTATAACACCGGTTAGGTCTGGGTTAGGTCTGGGTTATGCCCGCATCTGGCACATGATTTTGCCTTCTTCGCATGCTTGTTGGCCAGATCCTGGGTTTTTTTCTGGTTTGAGTCACGTAGTAATGTGGTACCACACTGAAACAGACAATTAAACCTGGGTTCGATCCACATTTTAGAGGATAACACCGGTTAGGTCTGGGTTAGGTCTGGGTTATGCCCGCATCTGACACATGATTTTGCCTTCTTCGCATGCTTGTTGGCCAGATCCTGGATTTTTTTCTGGTTTGAATCACGTAGTAATGTGGTACCACACTGAAACAGACAATGAAACGAGGTTTCGGTCAATATTTTAGAGGATAACACCGGTTAGGTCCGGGTTATGCCCGCATCTGGCTCTTGATTTTGACTTTTCCGCATACTTGTTGGCCAGATCCTTGGTTTTCCCTGGTTTGAATCACGTAGTAACGTGATACCGCACTGAAACAGTCAATTAAACCTGGTTTCGATCAATATTTTAGAGGATAACACCGGTTAGGTCTGGGTTAGGACTGGGTTATGCCCGCATCTGGCTCATGATTTTGCCTTCTTCGCATACTTGTTGGCCAGATCCTTGGTCCTCTCTGGTTTGAATCACGTAGTAATGTGGTACCACACTGAAACAGACAATTAAACCTGGGTCCGATCCACATTTTAGGGGATAACACCGGTTAGGTCTGGGTTAGATCTGGGTTATGCCCGCATCTCGCTCATGATTCTGCCTTCATCGCATTCTTGTTCGCCAGAACCTGGGTTTTTTCTGGTTTGAATCACGTAGTAATGTGGTACCACACTGAAACAGACAATTAAACGAGGTTTCGATCAATATTTTAGAGGAGAACACCGGTTAGGTCTGGGTTATGCCCGCATCTGGCACATGATTTTGCCTTCTTCGCATGCTTGTTGGCCAGATCCTGGGTTTTTTGCTGGTTTGAATCATGTAGTAATGTGGTACCACACTGAAACAGACAATTAAACGAGGTTTCGATCAATATTTTAGAGGATAACACCGGTTAGGTCTGGGCTATGCCCGCATCTGGCTCTTGATTTTGACTTTTCCGCATACTTGTTGGCCAGATCCTTGGTTTTCCCTGGTTTGAATCACGTAGTAACGTGATACCGCACTGAAACAGTCAATTAAACCTGGTTTCGATCAATATTTTAGAGGATAACACCGGTTAGGGCTGGGTTAGGACTGGGTTATGCCCGCATCTCGCTCATGATTCTGCTTTCATCGCATTCTTGTTCGCCAGAACCTGGGTTTTTTCGGGTTTGAATCACGTAGTAATGTGGTACCACACTGAAACAGACAATTAAACGAGGTTTCGATTAATATTTTAGAGGATAACACCTGTTAGGTCTGGGTTAGGACTGGGTTATGCCCGCATCTGGCTCATTATTTTGCCTTCTTCGCATACTTGTTGGCCAGATCCTGGGTTTTTTCGTGTTTGAATCACGTAGTAACGTGATACCGCACTGAAACAGTCAATTAAACCTGGTTTCGATCAATATTTTAGAGGATAACACCGGTTAGGGCTGGGTTAGGACTGGGTTATGCCCGCATCTCGCTCATGATTCTGCTTTCATCGCATTCTTGTTCGCCAGAACCTGGGTTTTTTCGGGTTTGAATCACGTAGTAATGTGGTACCACACTGAAACAGACAATTAAACGAGGTTTCGATCAATATTTTAGAGGATAACACCTGTTAGGTCTGGGTTAGGACTGGGTTATGCCCGCATCTGGCTCATGATTTTGCTTTCTTCGCATACTTGTTGGCCAGATCCTGGGTTTTTTCGTGTTTGAATCACGTAGTAATGTGGTGCCA
The DNA here is from genome assembly GCF_051014445.1 of Colletes latitarsis. Lineage (NCBI taxonomy): Eukaryota > Metazoa > Arthropoda > Insecta > Hymenoptera > Colletidae > Colletes > Colletes latitarsis. The sequence goes on from NC_135147.1 coordinate 10,801,026, forward strand.
CACTGAAACAGACAATTAAACCTGGTGTCGATCAATATTTTAGAGGATAACACCGATTAGGTCTGGGTTTGGTCTGGGTTATGCCCGCATCTGGCACATGATTTTGCCTTCTTCGCATACTTGTTGGCCAGATCCCGGGTTTTTGGGGCTTGAATCACGCAGTAATGTGGTACTACATTGAAGAAGACAATTAAACGTGATTTCGATCCACATTTTAGAGTATAACACCGGTTAGGTCTGGGTTAGGTCTGGGTTATGCCCGCATCTGGCACATGATTTTGCCTTCTTCGCATGCTTGTTGGCCAGATCCTGGGTTTTTTTCTGGTTTGAGTCACGTAGTAATGTGGTACCACACTGAAACAGACAATTAAACCTGGGTTCGATCCACATTTTAGAGGATAACACCGGTTAGGTCTGGGTTAGGTCTGGGTTATGCCCGCATCTGACACATGATTTTGCCTTCTTCGCATGCTTGTTGGCCAGATCCTGGATTTTTTTCTGGTTTGAATCACGTAGTAATGTGGTACCACACTGAAACAGACAATGAAACGAGGTTTCGGTCAATATTTTAGAGGATAACACCGGTTAGGTCCGGGTTATGCCCGCATCTGGCTCTTGATTTTGACTTTTCCGCATACTTGTTGGCCAGATCCTTGGTTTTCCCTGGTTTGAATCACGTAGTAACGTGATACCGCACTGAAACAGTCAATTAAACCTGGTTTCGATCAATATTTTAGAGGATAACACCGGTTAGGTCTGGGTTAGGACTGGGTTATGCCCGCATCTGGCTCATGATTTTGCCTTCTTCGCATACTTGTTGGCCAGATCCTTGGTCCTCTCTGGTTTGAATCACGTAGTAATGTGGTACCACACTGAAACAGACAATTAAACCTGGGTCCGATCCACATTTTAGGGGATAACACCGGTTAGGTCTGGGTTAGATCTGGGTTATGCCCGCATCTCGCTCATGATTCTGCCTTCATCGCATTCTTGTTCGCCAGAACCTGGGTTTTTTCTGGTTTGAATCACGTAGTAATGTGGTACCACACTGAAACAGACAATTAAACGAGGTTTCGATCAATATTTTAGAGGAGAACACCGGTTAGGTCTGGGTTATGCCCGCATCTGGCACATGATTTTGCCTTCTTCGCATGCTTGTTGGCCAGATCCTGGGTTTTTTGCTGGTTTGAATCATGTAGTAATGTGGTACCACACTGAAACAGACAATTAAACGAGGTTTCGATCAATATTTTAGAGGATAACACCGGTTAGGTCTGGGCTATGCCCGCATCTGGCTCTTGATTTTGACTTTTCCGCATACTTGTTGGCCAGATCCTTGGTTTTCCCTGGTTTGAATCACGTAGTAACGTGATACCGCACTGAAACAGTCAATTAAACCTGGTTTCGATCAATATTTTAGAGGATAACACCGGTTAGGGCTGGGTTAGGACTGGGTTATGCCCGCATCTCGCTCATGATTCTGCTTTCATCGCATTCTTGTTCGCCAGAACCTGGGTTTTTTCGGGTTTGAATCACGTAGTAATGTGGTACCACACTGAAACAGACAATTAAACGAGGTTTCGATCAATATTTTAGAGGATAACACCTGTTAGGTCTGGGTTAGGACTGGGTTATGCCCGCATCTGGCTCATTATTTTGCCTTCTTCGCATACTTGTTGGCCAGATCCTGGGTTTTTTCGTGTTTGAATCACGTAGTAATGTGATACCGCACTGAAACAGTCAATTAAACCTGGTTTCGATCAATATTTTAGAGGATAACACCGGTTAGGTCTGGGATAGGTATGGGTTATGTCCGCATCAGGCTCTTGATTTTGACTTTTCCGCATACTTGTTGGCCAGATCCTTGGTTTTCCCTGGTTTGAATCATGTAGTAATGTGATAACGCCCTGAAACAGTCAATTAAACCTTGTTTCGATCAATATTTTAGAGGATAACACCGGTTAGGTCTGGGTTAGGACTGGGTTATGCCCGCATCTGGCTCATGATTTTGCCTTCTTCGCATACTTGTTGGCCAGATCCTTGGTTTTCCCTGGTTTGAATCACGTAGTAATGTGATACCGCACTGAAACAGTCAATTAAACCTGGTTTCGATCCACATATTATAGGATAACACCGGTTAGGTCTGGGATAGGTATGGGTCATGTCCGCATCTGGCTCATGATTTTGCTTTCTTCGCATACTTGTTGGCCAGATCCTGGATTTTTTCGGGTTTGAATCACGTAGTAATGTGGTACCACACTGAAACAGTCAATTAAACCTGGTTTCGATCCACATTTTATAGGATAACACCGGTTAGGTCTGGGTTAGGACTGGGTTATGCCCGCATCTGGCTCATGATTTTGCTTTCTTCGCATACTTGTTGGCCAGATCCTGGGTTTTTTCGTGTTTGAATCACGTAGTAATGTGGTGCCACACTGAAACAGACAATTAAACCTGGTGTCGATCAATATTTTAGAGGATAACACCGATTAGGTCTGGGTTTGGTCTGGGTTATGCCCGCATCTGGCACATGATTTTGCCTTCTTCGCATACTTGTTGGCCAGATCCCGGGTTTTTGGGGCTTGAATCACGCAGTAATGTGGTACTACATTGAAAAAGACAATTAAACGTGATTTCGATCCACATTTTAGAGTATAACACCGGTTAGGTCTGGGTTAGGTCTGGGTTATGCCCGCATCTGGCACATGATTTTGCCTTCTTCGCATGCTTGTTGGCCAGATCCTGGGTTTTTTTCTGGTTTGAGTCACGTAGTAATGTGGTACCACACTGAAACAGACAATTAAACGAGGTTTCGATCAATATTTTAGAGGATAACACCGGTTAGGTCTGGGATAGGTATGGGTTATGTCCGCATCTGGCTCATGATTTTGCCTTGTTCGCATGCTTGTTGGCCAGATCCTAGGTTTTTTTCTAGTTTGAATCACGTAGTAATGTGGTACCACACTGAAACAGACAATTAAACATGGTTTCGACCAATATTTTAGACGATAACACCGGTTAGGTCTGGGTTAGGACTGGGTTATGTCCGCATCTGGCTCATGATTTTGCTTTCTTCGCATACTTGTTGGCCAGATCCTGGGTTTTTTCGGGTTTGAATCACGTAGTAATGAGGTACCACACTGAAACAGTCAATTAAACCTGGTTTCGTTCCACATTTAAGAGGATAACACCGGTTAGGTCTGGGTTAGATCTGGGTTATGCCCGCATCTCCCTCATGATTCTGCCTTCATCGCATTCTTGTTCGCCAGAACCTGGGTTTTTTCGGGTTTGAATCACGTAGTAATGTGGTACCACACTGAAACAGACAATTAAACCTGGGTCCGATCCACATTTTAGGGGATAACACCGGTTAGGTCTGGGTTAGATCTGGGTTATGCCCGCATCTCGCTCATGATTCTGCCTTCATCGCATTCTTGTTCGCCAGAACCTGGGTTTTTTCTGGTTTGAATCACGTAGTAATGTGGTACCACACTGAAACAGACAATTAAACGAGGTTTCGATCAATATTTTAGAGGATAACACCGGTTAGGTCTGGGTTATGCCCGCATCTGGCACATGATTTTGCCTTCATCGCATGCTTGTTGGCCAGATCCTGGGTTTTTTGCTGGTTTGAATCATGTAGTAATGTGGTACCACACTGAAACAGACAATTAAACGAGGTTTCGATCAATATTTTAGAGGATAACACCGGTTAGGTCTGGGTTATGCCCGCATCTGGCTCTTGATTTTGACTTTTCCGCATACTTGTTGGCCAGATCCTTGGTTTTCCCTGGTTTGAATCACGTAGTAATGTGATACCGCACTGAAACAGTCAATTAAACCTGGTTTCGATCAATATTTTAGAGGATAACACCGGTTAGGGCTGGGTTAGGACTGGGTTATGCCCGCAACTCGCTCATGATTCTGCCTTCATCGCATTCTTGTTCGCCAGAACCTGGGTTTTTTCGGGTTTGTAGCACGTAGTAATGTGGTACCACACTGAAACAGACAATTAAACGAGGTTTCGATCAATATTTTAGAGGATAACACCGGTTAGGTCTGGGGTATGCCCGCATCTGGCACATGATTTTGCCTTCTTCGCATGCTTGTTGGCCAGATCCTGGGTTTTTTGCTGGTTTGAATCATGTAGTAATGTGGTACCACTCTGAAACAGACAATTAAACGAGGTTTCGATCAATATTTTAGAGGATAACACCGGTTAGGTCTGGGTTATGCCCGCATCTGGCTCTTGATTTTGACTTTTCCGCATACTTGTTGGCCAGATCCTTGGTTTTCCCTGGTTTGAATCACGTAGTAATGTGGTACCACACTGAAACAGTCAATTAAACCTGGTTTCGATCCACATTTTAGAGGATAACACCGGTTAGGTCTGGGTTAGGTCCGGGTTATGCCCGCATCTGGCACATGATTTTGCCTTCTTCGCATGCTTGTTGGCCAGATCCTGTGTTTTTTTCTGGTTTGAATCACGTAGTAATGTGGTACCACACTGGGACAGACAATTAACCCTGGTTTCGATCCACATTTTATAGGATAACACCGGTTAGGTCTGGGTTAGGTCTGGGTTATGCCCGCATCTCGCTCATGATTCTGCCTTCATCGCATTCTTGTTCGCCAGAACCTGGGTTTTTTCGGGTTTGAATCACGTAGTAATGTGGTACCACACTGAAACAGACAATTAACCCTGGTTTCGATCCACATTTTAGAGGATAACACCGGTTAGGTCTGGGTTAGGACTGGGTTATGCCCGCACATCGCTCATGATTCTGCCTTCATCGCATTCTTGTTCGCCAGAACCTGGGTTTTTTCTGGTTTGAATCACGTAGTAATGTGGTACCACACTGATACAGACAATTAAACGAGGTTTCGATCAATATTTTAGAGGATAACACCGGTTAGGTCTGGGTTATGCCCGCGTCTGGCTCTTGATTTTGACTTTTCCGCATACTTGTTGGCCAGATCCTTGGTTTTCCCTGGTTTGAATCACGTAGTAATGTGATACCGCACTGAAACAGTCAATTAAACCTGGTTTCGATCAATATTTTAGAGGATAACACCGGTTAGGTCTGGGATAGGTATGGGTTATGTCCGCATCAGGCTCTTGATTTTGACTTTTCCGCATACTTGTTGGCCAGATCCTTGGTTTTCCCTGGTTTGAATCACGTAGTAATGTGATAACGCCCTGAAACAGTCAATTAAACCTTGTTTCGATCAATATTTTAGAGGATAACACCGGTTAGGTCTGGGTTAGGACTGGGTTATGCCCGCATCTGGCTCATGATTTTGCCTTCTTCGCATACTTGTTGGCCAGATCCTTGGTTTTCCCTGGTTTGAATCACGTAGTAATGTGATACCGCACTGAAACAGTCAATTAAACCTGGTTTCGATCCACATATTATAGGATAACACCGGTTAGGTCTGGGATAGGTATGGGTCATGTCCGCATCTGGCTCATGATTTTGCTTTCTTCGCATACTTGTTGGCCAGATCCTGGATTTTTTCGGGTTTGAATCACGTAGTAATGTGGTACCACACTGAAACAGTCAATTAAACCTGGTTTCGATCCACATTTTATAGGATAACACCGGTTAGGTCTGGGTTAGGACTGGGTTATGCCCGCATCTGGCTCATGATTTTGCTTTCTTCGCATACTTGTTGGCCAGATCCTGGGTTTTTTCGTGTTTGAATCACGTAGTAATGTGGTGCCACACTGAAACAGACAATTAAACCTGGTGTCGATCAATATTTTAGAGGATAACACCGATTAGGTCTGGGTTTGGTCTGGGTTATGCCCGCATCTGGCACATGATTTTGCCTTCTTCGCATACTTGTTGGCCAGATCCCGGGTTTTTGGGGCTTGAATCACGCAGTAATGTGGTACTACATTGAAAAAGACAATTAAACGTGATTTCGATCCACATTTTAGAGTATAACACCGGTTAGGTCTGGGTTAGGTCTGGGTTATGCCCGCATCTGGCACATGATTTTGCCTTCTTCGCATGCTTGTTGGCCAGATCCTGGGTTTTTTTCTGGTTTGAGTCACGTAGTAATGTGGTACCACACTGAAACAGACAATTAAACCTGGGTTCGATCCACATTTTAGAGGATAACACCGGTTAGGTCTGGGTTAGGTCTGGGTTATGCCCGCATCTGACACATGATTTTGCCTTCTTCGCATGCTTGTTGGCCAGATCCTGGATTTTTTTCTGGTTTGAATCACGTAGTAATGTGGTACCACACTGAAACAGACAATGAAACGAGGTTTCGGTCAATATTTTAGAGGATAACACCGGTTAGGTCCGGGTTATGCCCGCATCTGGCTCTTGATTTTGACTTTTCCGCATACTTGTTGGCCAGATCCTTGGTTTTCCCTGGTTTGAATCACGTAGTAACGTGATACCGCACTGAAACAGTCAATTAAACCTGGTTTCGATCAATATTTTAGAGGATAACACCGGTTAGGTCTGGGTTAGGACTGGGTTATGCCCGCATCTGGCTCATGATTTTGCCTTCTTCGCATACTTGTTGGCCAGATCCTTGGTCCTCTCTGGTTTGAATCACGTAGTAATGTGGTACCACACTGAAACAGACAATTAAACCTGGGTCCGATCCACATTTTAGGGGATAACACCGGTTAGGTCTGGGTTAGATCTGGGTTATGCCCGCATCTCGCTCATGATTCTGCCTTCATCGCATTCTTGTTCGCCAGAACCTGGGTTTTTTCTGGTTTGAATCACGTAGTAATGTGGTACCACACTGAAACAGACAATTAAACGAGGTTTCGATCAATATTTTAGAGGAGAACACCGGTTAGGTCTGGGTTATGCCCGCATCTGGCACATGATTTTGCCTTCTTCGCATGCTTGTTGGCCAGATCCTGGGTTTTTTGCTGGTTTGAATCATGTAGTAATGTGGTACCACACTGAAACAGACAATTAAACGAGGTTTCGATCAATATTTTAGAGGATAACACCGGTTAGGTCTGGGCTATGCCCGCATCTGGCTCTTGATTTTGACTTTTCCGCATACTTGTTGGCCAGATCCTTGGTTTTCCCTGGTTTGAATCACGTAGTAACGTGATACCGCACTGAAACAGTCAATTAAACCTGGTTTCGATCAATATTTTAGAGGATAACACCGGTTAGGGCTGGGTTAGGACTGGGTTATGCCCGCATCTCGCTCATGATTCTGCTTTCATCGCATTCTTGTTCGCCAGAACCTGGGTTTTTTCGGGTTTGAATCACGTAGTAATGTGGTACCACACTGAAACAGACAATTAAACGAGGTTTCGATTAATATTTTAGAGGATAACACCTGTTAGGTCTGGGTTAGGACTGGGTTATGCCCGCATCTGGCTCATTATTTTGCCTTCTTCGCATACTTGTTGGCCAGATCCTGGGTTTTTTCGTGTTTGAATCACGTAGTAACGTGATACCGCACTGAAACAGTCAATTAAACCTGGTTTCGATCAATATTTTAGAGGATAACACCGGTTAGGGCTGGGTTAGGACTGGGTTATGCCCGCATCTCGCTCATGATTCTGCTTTCATCGCATTCTTGTTCGCCAGAACCTGGGTTTTTTCGGGTTTGAATCACGTAGTAATGTGGTACCACACTGAAACAGACAATTAAACGAGGTTTCGATCAATATTTTAGAGGATAACACCTGTTAGGTCTGGGTTAGGACTGGGTTATGCCCGCATCTGGCTCATGATTTTGCTTTCTTCGCATACTTGTTGGCCAGATCCTGGGTTTTTTCGTGTTTGAATCACGTAGTAATGTGGTGCCACACTGAAACAGACAATTAAACCTGGTGTCGATCAATATTTTAGAGGATAACACCGATTAGGTCTGGGTTTGGTCTGGGTTATGCCCGCATCTGGCACATGATTTTGCCTTCTTCGCATACTTGTTGGCCAGATCCCGGGTTTTTGGGGCTTGAATCACGCAGTAATGTGGTACTACATTGAAAAAGACAATTAAACGTGATTTCGATCCACATTTTAGAGTATAACACCGGTTAGGTCTGGGTTAGGTCTGGGTTATGCCCGCATCTGGCACATGATTTTGCCTTCTTCGCATGCTTGTTGGCCAGATCCTGGGTTTTTTTCTGGTTTGAGTCACGTAGTAATGTGGTACCACACTGAAACAGACAATTAAACCTGGGTTCGATCCACATTTTAGAGGATAACACCGGTTAGGTCTGGGTTAGGTCTGGGTTATGCCCGCATCTGACACATGATTTTGCCTTCTTCGCATGCTTGTTGGCCAGATCCTGGATTTTTTTCTGGTTTGAATCACGTAGTAATGTGGTACCACACTGAAACAGACAATGAAACGAGGTTTCGGTCAATATTTTAGAGGATAACACCGGTTAGGTCCGGGTTATGCCCGCATCTGGCTCTTGATTTTGACTTTTCCGCATACTTGTTGGCCAGATCCTTGGTTTTCCCTGGTTTGAATCACGTAGTAACGTGATACCGCACTGAAACAGTCAATTAAACCTGGTTTCGATCAATATTTTAGAGGATAACACCGGTTAGGTCTGGGTTAGGACTGGGTTATGCCCGCATCTGGCTCATGATTTTGCCTTCTTCGCATACTTGTTGGCCAGATCCTTGGTCCTCTCTGGTTTGAATCACGTAGTAATGTGGTACCACACTGAAACAGACAATTAAACCTGGGTCCGATCCACATTTTAGGGGATAACACCGGTTAGGTCTGGGTTAGATCTGGGTTATGCCCGCATCTCGCTCATGATTCTGCCTTCATCGCATTCTTGTTCGCCAGAACCTGGGTTTTTTCTGGTTTGAATCACGTAGTAATGTGGTACCACACTGAAACAGACAATTAAACGAGGTTTCGATCAATATTTTAGAGGAGAACACCGGTTAGGTCTGGGTTATGCCCGCATCTGGCACATGATTTTGCCTTCTTCGCATGCTTGTTGGCCAGATCCTGGGTTTTTTGCTGGTTTGAATCATGTAGTAATGTGGTACCACACTGAAACAGACAATTAAACGAGGTTTCGATCAATATTTTAGAGGATAACACCGGTTAGGTCTGGGCTATGCCCGCATCTGGCTCTTGATTTTGACTTTTCCGCATACTTGTTGGCCAGATCCTTGGTTTTCCCTGGTTTGAATCACGTAGTAACGTGATACCGCACTGAAACAGTCAATTAAACCTGGTTTCGATCAATATTTTAGAGGATAACACCGGTTAGGGCTGGGTTAGGACTGGGTTATGCCCGCATCTCGCTCATGATTCTGCTTTCATCGCATTCTTGTTCGCCAGAACCTGGGTTTTTTCGGGTTTGAATCACGTAGTAATGTGGTACCACACTGAAACAGACAATTAAACGAGGTTTCGATCAATATTTTAGAGGATAACACCTGTTAGGTCTGGGTTAGGACTGGGTTATGCCCGCATCTGGCTCATTATTTTGCCTTCTTCGCATACTTGTTGGCCAGATCCTGGGTTTTTTCGTGTTTGAATCACGTAGTAATGTGATACCGCACTGAAACAGTCAATTAAACCTGGTTTCGATCAATATTTTAGAGGATAACACCGGTTAGGTCTGGGATAGGTATGGGTTATGTCCGCATCAGGCTCTTGATTTTGACTTTTCCGCATACTTGTTGGCCAGATCCTTGGTTTTCCCTGGTTTGAATCATGTAGTAATGTGATAACGCCCTGAAACAGTCAATTAAACCTTGTTTCGATCAATATTTTAGAGGATAACACCGGTTAGGTCTGGGTTAGGACTGGGTTATGCCCGCATCTGGCTCATGATTTTGCCTTCTTCGCATACTTGTTGGCCAGATCCTTGGTTTTCCCTGGTTTGAATCACGTAGTAATGTGATACCGCACTGAAACAGTCAATTAAACCTGGTTTCGATCCACATATTATAGGATAACACCGGTTAGGTCTGGGATAGGTATGGGTCATGTCCGCATCTGGCTCATGATTTTGCTTTCTTCGCATACTTGTTGGCCAGATCCTGGATTTTTTCGGGTTTGAATCACGTAGTAATGTGGTACCACACTGAAACAGTCAATTAAACCTGGTTTCGATCCACATTTTATAGGATAACACCGGTTAGGTCTGGGTTAGGACTGGGTTATGCCCGCATCTGGCTCATGATTTTGCTTTCTTCGCATACTTGTTGGCCAGATCCTGGGTTTTTTCGTGTTTGAATCACGTAGTAATGTGGTGCCACACTGAAACAGACAATTAAACCTGGTGTCGATCAATATTTTAGAGGATAACACCGATTAGGTCTGGGTTTGGTCTGGGTTATGCCCGCATCTGGCACATGATTTTGCCTTCTTCGCATACTTGTTGGCCAGATCCCGGGTTTTTGGGGCTTGAATCACGCAGTAATGTGGTACTACATTGAAAAAGACAATTAAACGTGATTTCGATCCACATTTTAGAGTATAACACCGGTTAGGTCTGGGTTAGGTCTGGGTTATGCCCGCATCTGGCACATGATTTTGCCTTCTTCGCATGCTTGTTGGCCAGATCCTGGGTTTTTTTCTGGTTTGAGTCACGTAGTAATGTGGTACCACACTGAAACAGACAATTAAACGAGGTTTCGATCAATATTTTAGAGGATAACACCGGTTAGGTCTGGGATAGGTATGGGTTATGTCCGCATCTGGCTCATGATTTTGCCTTGTTCGCATGCTTGTTGGCCAGATCCTAGGTTTTTTTCTAGTTTGAATCACGTAGTAATGTGGTACCACACTGAAACAGACAATTAAACATGGTTTCGACCAATATTTTAGACGATAACACCGGTTAGGTCTGGGTTAGGACTGGGTTATGTCCGCATCTGGCTCATGATTTTGCTTTCTTCGCATACTTGTTGGCCAGATCCTGGGTTTTTTCGGGTTTGAATCACGTAGTAATGAGGTACCACACTGAAACAGTCAATTAAACCTGGTTTCGTTCCACATTTAAGAGGATAACACCGGTTAGGTCTGGGTTAGATCTGGGTTATGCCCGCATCTCCCTCATGATTCTGCCTTCATCGCATTCTTGTTCGCCAGAACCTGGGTTTTTTCGGGTTTGAATCACGTAGTAATGTGGTACCACACTGAAACAGACAATTAAACCTGGGTCCGATCCACATTTTAGGGGATAACACCGGTTAGGTCTGGGTTAGATCTGGGTTATGCCCGCATCTCGCTCATGATTCTGCCTTCATCGCATTCTTGTTCGCCAGAACCTGGGTTTTTTCTGGTTTGAATCACGTAGTAATGTGGTACCACACTGAAACAGACAATTAAACGAGGTTTCGATCAATATTTTAGAGGATAACACCGGTTAGGTCTGGGTTATGCCCGCATCTGGCACATGATTTTGCCTTCATCGCATGCTTGTTGGCCAGATCCTGGGTTTTTTGCTGGTTTGAATCATGTAGTAATGTGGTACCACACTGAAACAGACAATTAAACGAGGTTTCGATCAATATTTTAGAGGATAACACCGGTTAGGTCTGGGTTATGCCCGCATCTGGCTCTTGATTTTGACTTTTCCGCATACTTGTTGGCCAGATCCTTGGTTTTCCCTGGTTTGAATCACGTAGTAATGTGATACCGCACTGAAACAGTCAATTAAACCTGGTTTCGATCAATATTTTAGAGGATAACACCGGTTAGGGCTGGGTTAGGACTGGGTTATGCCCGCATCTCGCTCATGATTCTGCCTTCATCGCATTCTTGTTCGCCAGAACCTGGGTTTTTTCGGGTTTGTAGCACGTAGTAATGTGGTACCACACTGAAACAGACAATTAAACGAGGTTTCGATCAATATTTTAGAGGATAACACCGGTTAGGTCTGGGGTATGCCCGCATCTGGCACATGATTTTGCCTTCTTCGCATGCTTGTTGGCCAGATCCTGGGTTTTTTGCTGGTTTGAATCATGTAGTAATGTGGTACCACTCTGAAACAGACAATTAAACGAGGTTTCGATCAATATTTTAGAGGATAACACCGGTTAGGTCTGGGTTATGCCCGCATCTGGCTCTTGATTTTGACTTTTCCGCATACTTGTTGGCCAGATCCTTGGTTTTCCCTGGTTTGAATCACGTAGTAATGTGGTACCACACTGAAACAGTCAATTAAACCTGGTTTCGATCCACATTTTAGAGGATAACACCGGTTAGGTCTGGGTTAGGTCCGGGTTATGCCCGCATCTGGCACATGATTTTGCCTTCTTCGCATGCTTGTTGGCCAGATCCTGTGTTTTTTTCTGGTTTGAATCACGTAGTAATGTGGTACCACACTGGGACAGACAATTAACCCTGGTTTCGATCCACATTTTATAGGATAACACCGGTTAGGTCTGGGTTAGGTCTGGGTTATGCCCGCATCTCGCTCATGATTCTGCCTTCATCGCATTCTTGTTCGCCAGAACCTGGGTTTTTTCGGGTTTGAATCACGTAGTAATGTGGTACCACACTGAAACAGACAATTAACCCTGGTTTCGATCCACATTTTAAAGGATAACACCGGTTAGGTCTGGGTTAGGACTGGGTTATGCCCGCACATCGCTCATGATTCTGCCTTCATCGCATTCTTGTTCGCCAGAACCTGGGTTTTTTCTGGTTTGAATCACGTAGTAATGTGGTACCACACTGATACAGACAATTAAACGAGGTTTCGATCAATATTTTAGAGGATAACACCGGTTAGGTCTGGGTTATGCCCGCGTCTGGCTCTTGATTTTGACTTTTCCGCATACTTGTTGGCCAGATCCTTGGTTTTCCCTGGTTTGAATCACGTAGTAATGTGATACCGCACTGAAACAGTCAATTAAACCTGGTTTCGATCAATATTTTAGAGGATAACACCGGTTAGGTCTGGGATAGGTATGGGTTATGTCCGCATCAGGCTCTTGATTTTGACTTTTCCGCATACTTGTTGGCCAGATCCTTGGTTTTCCCTGGTTTGAATCACGTAGTAATGTGATAACGCCCTGAAACAGTCAATTAAACCTTGTTTCGATCAATATTTTAGAGGATAACACCGGTTAGGTCTGGGTTAGGACTGGGTTATGCCCGCATCTGGCTCATGATTTTGCCTTCTTCGCATACTTGTTGGCCAGATCCTTGGTTTTCCCTGGTTTGAATCACGTAGTAATGTGATACCGCACTGAAACAGTCAATTAAACCTGGTTTCGATCCACATATTATAGGATAACACCGGTTAGGTCTGGGATAGGTATGGGTCATGTCCGCATCTGGCTCATGATTTTGCTTTCTTCGCATACTTGTTGGCCAGATCCTGGATTTTTTCGGGTTTGAATCACGTAGTAATGTGGTACCACACTGAAACAGTCAATTAAACCTGGTTTCGATCCACATTTTATAGGATAACACCGGTTAGGTCTGGGTTAGGACTGGGTTATGCCCGCATCTGGCTCATGATTTTGCTTTCTTCGCATACTTGTTGGCCAGATCCTGGGTTTTTTCGTGTTTGAATCACGTAGTAATGTGGTGCCACACTGAAACAGACAATTAAACCTGGTGTCGATCAATATTTTAGAGGATAACACCGATTAGGTCTGGGTTTGGTCTGGGTTATGCCCGCATCTGGCACATGATTTTGCCTTCTTCGCATACTTGTTGGCCAGATCCCGGGTTTTTGGGGCTTGAATCACGCAGTAATGTGGTACTACATTGAAAAAGACAATTAAACGTGATTTCGATCCACATTTTAGAGTATAACACCGGTTAGGTCTGGGTTAGGTCTGGGTTATGCCCGCATCTGGCACATGATTTTGCCTTCTTCGCATGCTTGTTGGCCAGATCCTGGGTTTTTTTCTGGTTTGAGTCACGTAGTAATGTGGTACCACACTGAAACAGACAATTAAACCTGGGTTCGATCCACATTTTAGAGGATAACACCGGTTAGGTCTGGGTTAGGTCTGGGTTATGCCCGCATCTCGCTCATGATTCTGCCTTCATCGCATTCTTGTTCGCCAGAACCTGGATTTTTTCGGGTTTGAATCACGTAGTAATGTGGTACCACACTGAAACATTCAATTAAACCTGGTTTCGATCCACATTTTAGAGGACAACACCGGTTAGGTCTGGGTTAGGTCTGGGTTATGCCCGCATCTGACACATGATTTTGCCTTCTTCGCATGCTTGTTGGCCAGATCCTGGATTTTTTTCTGGTTTGAATCACGTAGTAATGTGGTACCACACTGAAACAGACAATGAAACGAGGTTTCGGTCAATATTTTAGAGGATAACACCGGTTAGGTCCGGGTTATGCCCGCATCTGGCTCTTGATTTTGACTTTTCCGCATACTTGTTGGCCAGATCCTTGGTTTTCCCTGGTTTGAATCACGTAGTAACGTGATACCGCACTGAAACAGTCAATTAAACCTGGTTTCGATCAATATTTTAGAGGATAACACCGGTTAGGTCTGGGTTAGGACTGGGTTATGCCCGCATCTGGCTCATGATTTTGCCTTCTTCGCATACTTGTTGGCCAGATCCTTGGTCCTCTCTGGTTTGAATCACGTAGTAATGTGGTACCACACTGAAACAGACAATTAAACCTGGGTCCGATCCACATTTTAGGGGATAACACCGGTTAGGTCTGGGTTAGATCTGGGTTATGCCCGCATCTCGCTCATGATTCTGCCTTCATCGCATTCTTGTTCGCCAGAACCTGGGTTTTTTCTGGTTTGAATCACGTAGTAATGTGGTACCACACTGAAACAGACAATTAAACGAGGTTTCGATCAATATTTTAGAGGAGAACACCGGTTAGGTCTGGGTTATGCCCGCATCTGGCACATGATTTTGCCTTCTTCGCATGCTTGTTGGCCAGATCCTGGGTTTTTTGCTGGTTTGAATCATGTAGTAATGTGGTACCACACTGAAACAGACAATTAAACGAGGTTTCGATCAATATTTTAGAGGATAACACCGGTTAGGTCTGGGCTATGCCCGCATCTGGCTCTTGATTTTGACTTTTCCGCATACTTGTTGGCCAGATCCTTGGTTTTCCCTGGTTTGAATCACGTAGTAACGTGATACCGCACTGAAACAGTCAATTAAACCTGGTTTCGATCAATATTTTAGAGGATAACACCGGTTAGGGCTGGGTTAGGACTGGGTTATGCCCGCATCTCGCTCATGATTCTGCTTTCATCGCATTCTTGTTCGCCAGAACCTGGGTTTTTTCGGGTTTGAATCACGTAGTAATGTGGTACCACACTGAAACAGACAATTAAACGAGGTTTCGATCAATATTTTAGAGGATAACACCTGTTAGGTCTGGGTTAGGACTGGGTTATGCCCGCATCTGGCTCATTATTTTGCCTTCTTCGCATACTTGTTGGCCAGATCCTGGGTTTTTTCGGGTTTGAATCACGTAGTAATGTGGTACCACACTGAAACAACCAATTAAACCTGGTTTCGATCAATATTTTAGAGGATAACACCGGTTAGGTCTGGGTTAGGTCTAGGTTATGCCCGCATTTCGCTCATGATTCTGCCTTCATCGCATTCTTGTTTCGCCAGAACCTGGGTTTTTTCGGGTTTGAATCACGTAGTAATGTGGTACCACATTGAAACAGTCAATTAAACCTAGTATCGATCAATATTTTAGAGGATAAAACCGGTTAGGTCTGGATTATGCCCGCATTTGGGACATGATTTTCCCTTTTTCGCATATTTGTTGGACAGATCCTGGGTTTTTTCGGGTTTGAATCATGTAGTAGTGTAATACCACACTGAAGCAGTCAATTAAGCCTGGTTTCGATCAATATTTTAGAGGATAACACCGGTTAGGTCTGGGTTAGGTCTGGGTTATGCCCGCATCTTGCTCATGATTTTGCCTTCTTCGCATGCTTTTTGGCCAGATCCTGTGTTTTTTTCTGGTTTGAATCACGTAGTAATGTGGTACCACACTGGAACAGACAATTAAACGAGGTTTCGATCAATATTTTAGAGGATAACACCGGTTAGGTCTGGGTTATGCCCGCATCTGGCTCTTGATTTTGACTTTTCCGCATACTTGTTGGCCAGATCCTTGGTTTTCCCTGGTTTGAATCACGTAGTAATGTGATACCGCACTGAAACAGTCAATTAAACCTGGTTTCGATCAATATTTTAGAGGATAACACCGGTTAGGTCTGGGTTAGGACTGGGTTATGCCCGCATCTGGCTCATGATTTTGCCTTCTTCGCATACTTGTTGGCCAGATCCTGGGTTTTTTCGGGTTTGAATCACGTAGTAATGTGGTACGACACTGAAACAGACAATTAAACCTGGTTTCGATCCACATTTTAGAGGATAACACCGGTTAGGTCTGGGTTAGGTCTGGGTTATGCCCGCATCTCGCTCATGATTCTGCCTTCATCGCATTCTTGTTCGCCAGAACCTGGGTTTTTTCGGGTTTGAATCACGTAGTAATGTGGTACCACACTGAAACAGTCAATTAAACCTGGTTTCGATCCACATTTTAGAGGATAACACCGGTTAGGTCTGGGTTAGGTCTGGGTTATGCCCGCACCTGACACATGATTTTGCCTTCTTCGCATGCTTGTTGGCCAGATCCTGGGTTTTTTTCTGGTTTGAATCACGTAGTAATGTGGTACCACACTGAAACAGACAATGAAACGAGGTTTCGGTCAATATTTTAGAGGATAACACCGGTTAGGTCCGGGTTATGCCCGCATCTGGCTCTTGATTTTGACTTTTCCGCATACTTGTTGGCCAGATCCTTGGTTTTCCCTGGTTTGAATCACGTACTAATGTGATACCGCACTGAAACAGTCAATTAAACCTGGTTTCGATCAATATTTTAGAGGATAACACCGGTTAGGTCTGGGTTAGGACTGGGTTATGCCCGCATCTGGTTCACGATTATGCCTTCTTCGCATACTTGTTGGCCAGATCCTTGGTCCTCTCTGGTTTGAACCACGTAGTAATGTGGTACCACACTGAAACAGACAATTAAACCTGGTTCCGATCCACATTTCAGGGGATAACACCGGTTAGGTCTGGGTTAGATCTGGGTTATGCCCGCATCTCGCTCATGATTCTGCCTTCATCGCATTCTTGTTCGCCAGAACCTGGGTTTTTTCTGGTTTGAATCACGTAGTAATGTGGTACCACACTGAAACAGACAATTAAACGAGGTTTCGATCAATATTTTAGAGGATAACACCGGTTAGGTCTGGGCTATGCCCGCATCTGGCTCTTGATTTTGACTTTTCCGCATACTTGTTGGCCAGATCCTTGGTTTTCCCTGGTTTGAATCACGTAGTAACGTGATACCGCACTGAAACAGTCAATTAAACCTGGTTTCGATCAATATTTTAGAGGATAACACCGGTTAGGGCTGGGTTAGGACTGGGTTATGCCCGCATCTCGCTCATGATTCTGCTTTCATCGCATTCTTGTTCGCCAGAACCTGGGTTTTTTCGGGTTTGAATCACGTAGTAATGTGGTACCACACTGAAACAGACAATTAAACGAGGTTTCGATCAATATTTTAGAGGATAACACCTGTTAGGTCTGGGTTAGGACTGGGTTATGCCCGCATCTGGCTCATTATTTTGCCTTCTTCGCATACTTGTTGGCCAGATCCTGGGTTTTTTCGGGTTTGAATCACGTAGTAATGTGGTACCACACTGAAACAACCAATTAAACCTGGTTTCGATCAATATTTTAGAGGATAACACCGGTTAGGTCTGGGTTAGGTCTAGGTTATGCCCGCATTTCGCTCATGATTCTGCCTTCATCGCATTCTTGTTTCGCCAGAACCTGGGTTTTTTCGGGTTTGAATCACGTAGTAATGTGGTACCACATTGAAACAGTCAATTAAACCTGGTATCGATCAATATTTTAGAGGATAAAACCGGTTAGGTCTGGATTATGCCCGCATTTGGGACATGATTTTCCCTTTTTCGCATATTTGTTGGACAGATCCTGGGTTTTTTCGGGTTTGAATCATGTAGTAGTGTAATACCACACTGAAGCAGTCAATTAAGCCTGGTTTCGATCAATATTTTAGAGGATAACACCGGTTAGGTCTGGGTTAGGTCTGGGTTATGCCCGCATCTTGCTCATGATTTTGCCTTCTTCGCATGCTTTTTGGCCAGATCCTGTGTTTTTTTCTGGTTTGAATCACGTAGTAATGTGGTACCACACTGGAACAGACAATTAAACGAGGTTTCGATCAATATTTTAGAGGATAACACCGGTTAGGTCTGGGTTATGCCCGCATCTGGCTCTTGATTTTGACTTTTCCGCATACTTGTTGGCCAGATCCTTGGTTTTCCCTGGTTTGAATCACGTAGTAATGTGATACCGCACTGAAACAGTCAATTAAACCTGGTTTCGATCAATATTTTAGAGGATAACACCGGTTAGGTCTGGGTTAGGACTGGGTTATGCCCGCATCTGGCTCATGATTTTGCCTTCTTCGCATACTTGTTGGCCAGATCCTGGGTTTTTTCGGGTTTGAATCACGTAGTAATGTGGTACGACACTGAAACAGACAATTAAACCTGGTTTCGATCCACATTTTAGAGGATAACACCGGTTAGGTCTGGGTTAGGTCTGGGTTATGCCCGCATCTCGCTCATGATTCTGCCTTCATCGCATTCTTGTTCGCCAGAACCTGGGTTTTTTCGGGTTTGAATCACGTAGTAATGTGGTACCACACTGAAACAGTCAATTAAACCTGGTTTCGATCCACATTTTAGAGGATAACACCGGTTAGGTCTGGGTTAGGTCTGGGTTATGCCCGCATCTGACACATGATTTTGCCTTCTTCGCATGCTTGTTGGCCATATCCTGGGTTTTTTTCTGGTTTGAATCACGTAGTAATGTGGTACCACACTGAAACAGACAATGAAACGAGGTTTCGGTCAATATTTTAGAGGATAACACCGGTTAGGTCCGGGTTATGCCCGCATCTGGCACTTGATTTTGACTTTTCCGCATACTTGTTGGCCAGATCCTTGGTTTTCCCTGGTTTGAATCACGTAGTAATGTGATACCGCACTGAAACAGTCAATTAAACCTGGTTTCGATCAATATTTTAGAGGATAACACCGGTTAGGTCTGGGTTAGGACTGGGTTATGCCCGCATCTGGTTCATGATTTTGCCTTCTTCGCATACTTGTTGGCCAGATCCTTGGTCCTCTCTGGTTTGAACCACGAAGTAATGTGGTACCACACTGAAACAGACAATTAAACCTGGTTCCGATCCACATTTCAGGGGATAACACCGGTTAGGTCTGGGTTAGATCTGGGTTATGCCCGCATCTCGCTCATGATTCTGCCTTCATCGCATTCTTGTTCGCCAGAACCTGGGTTTTTTCTGGTTTGAATCACGTAGTAATGTGGTACCACACTGAAACAGACAATTAAACGAGGTTTCGATCAATATTTTAGAGGATAACACCGGTTAGGTCTGGGCTATGCCCGCATCTGGCTCTTGATTTTGACTTTTCCGCATACTTGTTGGCCAGATCCTTGGTTTTCCCTGGTTTGAATCACGTAGTAACGTGATACCGCACTGAAACAGTCAATTAAACCTGGTTTCGATCAATATTTTAGAGGATAACACCGGTTAGGGCTGGGTTAGGACTGGGTTATGCCCGCATCTCGCTCATGATTCTGCTTTCATCGCATTCTTGTTCGCCAGAACCTGGGTTTTTTCGGGTTTGAATCACGTAGTAATGTGGTACCACACTGAAACAGACAATTGAACGAGGTTTCGATCAATATTTTAGAGGATAACACCTGTTAGGTCTGGGTTAGGACTGGGTTATGCCCGCATCTGGCTCATTATTTTGCCTTCTTCGCATACTTGTTGGCCAGATCCTGGGTTTTTTCGGGTTTGAATCACGTAGTAATGTGGTACCACACTGAAACAACCAATTAAACCTGGTTTCGATCAATATTTTAGAGGATAACACCGGTTAGGTCTGGGTTAGGTCTAGGTTATGCCCGCATTTCGCTCATGATTCTGCCTTCATCGCATTCTTGTTTCGCCAGAACCTGGGTTTTTTCGGGTTTGAATCACGTAGTAATGTGGTACCACATTGAAACAGTCAATTAAACCTGGTATCGATCAATATTTTAGAGGATAAAACCGGTTAGGTCTGGATTATGCCCGCATTTGGGACATGATTTTCCCTTTTTCGCATATTTGTTGGACAGATCCTGGGTTTTTTCGGGTTTGAATCATGTAGTAGTGTAATACCACACTGAAGCAGTCAATTAAGCCTGGTTTCGATCAATATTTTAGAGGATAACATCGGTTAGGTCTGGGTTAGGTCTGGGTTATGCCCGCATCTTGCTCATGATTTTGCCTTCTTCGCATGCTTTTTGGCCAGATCCTGTGTTTTTTTCTGGTTTGAATCACGTAGTAATGTGGTACCACACTGGAACAGACAATTAAACGAGGTTTCGATCAATATTTTAGAGGATAACACCGGTTAGGTCTGGGTTATGCCCGCATCTGGCTCTTGATTTTGACTTTTCCGCATACTTGTTGGCCAGATCCTTGGTTTTCCCTGGTTTGAATCACGTAGTAATGTGATACCGCACTGAAACAGTCAATTAAACCTGGTTTCGATCAATATTTTAGAGGATAACACCGGTTAGGTCTGGGTTAGGACTGGGTTATGCCCGCATCTGGCTCATGATTTTGCCTTCTTCGCATACTTGTTGGCCAGATCCTGGGTTTTTTCGGGTTTGAATCACGTAGTAATGTGGTACGACACTGAAACAGACAATTAAACCTGGTTTCGATCCACATTTTAGAGGATAACACCGGTTAGGTCTGGGTTAGGTCTGGGTTATGCCCGCATCTCGCTCATGATTCTGCCTTCATCGCATTCTTGTTCGCCAGAACCTGGGTTTTTTCGGGTTTGAATCACGTAGTAATGTGGTACCACACTGAAACAGTCAATTAAACCTGGTTTCGATCCACATTTTAGAGGATAACACCGGTTAGGTCTGGGTTAGGTCTGGGTTATGCCCGCATCTGACACATGATTTTGCCTTCTTCGCATGCTTGTTGGCCAGATCCTGGGTTTTTTTCTGGTTTGAATCACGTAGTAATGTGGTACCACACTGAAACAGACAATGAAACGAGGTTTCGGTCAATATTTTAGAGGATAACACCGGTTAGGTCCGGGTTATGCCCGCATCTGGCTCTTGATTTTGACTTTTCCGCATACTTGTTGGCCAGATCCTTGGTTTTCCCTGTTTTGAATCACGTAGTAATGTGATACCGCACTGAAACAGTCAATTAAACCTGGTTTCGATCAATATTTTAGAGGATAACACCGGTTAGGTCTGGGTTAGGACTGGGTTATGCCCGCATCTGGTTCATGATTTTGCCTTCTTCGCATACTTGTTGGCCAGATCCTTGGTCCTCTCTGGTTTGAACCACGTAGTAATGTGGTACCACACTGAAACAGACAATTAAACCTGGTTCCGATCCACATTTCAGGGGATAACACCGGTTAGGTCTGGGTTAGATCTGGGTTATGCCCGCATCTCGCTCATGATTCTGCCTTCATCGCATTCTTGTTCGCCAGAACCTGGGTTTTTTCTGGTTTGAATCACGTAGTAATGTGGTACCACACTGAAACAGACAATTAAACGAGGTTTCGATCAATATTTTAGAGGATAACACCGGTTAGGTCTGGGTTAGGTCTAGGTTATGCCCGCATTTCGCTCACGATTCTGCCTTCATCGCATTCTCGTTCGCCAGAACCTGGGTTTTTTCGGGTTTGAATCACGTAGTAATGTGGTACCACACTGAAACAGACAATTAAACCTAGTTTCGATCAATATTTTAGAGGATAACACCGGTTAGGTCTGGGTTAGGTCTAGGTTATGCCCGCATTTCGCTCATGATTCTGCCTTCATCGCATTCTCGTTCGCCAGAACCTGGGTTTTTTTCGGGTTTGAATCACGTAGTAATGTGGTACCACACAGTAACAGTCAATTAAACCTGGATTCGATCCACATTTTATAGGATAACACCGGTTAGGTCTGGGATAGGTATGGGTTATGTCCGCATCTGGCTCATGATTTTGCTTTCTTCGCATACTTGTTGGCCAGTTCCTGGGTTTTTTCGTGTTTGAATCACGTAGTAATGTGGTACCACACGGAAACAGTCAATTAAACCTGGTGTCGATCCACATTTTAGAGGATAACACCGGTTAGGTCTGGGTTAGGTCCGGGTTATGCCCGCATCTGGCACATGATTTTGCCTTCTTCGCAAGCTTGTTGGCCAGATCCTGTGTTTTTTTCTGGTTTGAATCACGTAGTAATGTGGTACCACACTGGGACAGACAATTAAACGAGGTTTCGATCAATATTTTAGAGGATAACACCGGTTAGGTCTGGGTTATGCCCGCATCTGGCTCTTGATTTTGACTTTTCCGCATACATGTTGGCCAGATCCTTGGTTTTCCCTGGTTTGAATCACGTAGTAATATGATACCGCACTGAAACAGTCAATTAAACCTGGTTTCGATCAATATTTTAGAGGATAACACCGGTTAGGTCTGGGTTAGCACTGGGTTATGCCCGCATCTGGCTCATGATTTTGCCTTCTTCGCATACTTGTTGGCCAGATCCTGGGTTTTTTCGGGTTTGAATCACGTAGTAATGTGGTACCACACTGAAACAGACAATTAAACCTGGTTCCGATCCACATTTCAGGGGATAACACCGGTTAGGTCTGGGTTAGGACTGGGTTATGCCCGCATCTGGCTCATTATTTTGCCTTCTTCGCATACTTGTTGGCCAGATCCTGGGTTTTTTCGGGTTTGAATCACGTAGTAATGTGGTACCACACTGAAACAACCAATTAAACCTGGTTTCGATCAATATTTTAGAGGATAACACCGGTTAGGTCTGGGTTAGGTCTAGGTTATGCCCGCATTTCGCTCATGATTCTGCCTTCATCGCATTCTTGTTTCGCCAGAACCTGGGTTTTTTCGGGTTTGAATCACGTAGTAATGTGGTACCACACTGAAACAGACAATTAAACCTAGTTTCGATCAATATTTTAGAGGATAACACCGGTTAGGTCTGGGTTAGGTCTAGGTTATGCCCGCATTTCGCTCATGATTCTGCCTTCATCGCATTCTCGTTCGCCAGAACCTGGGTTTTTTTCGGGTTTGAATCACGTAGTAATGTGGTACCACACAGTAACAGTCAATTAAACCTGGATTCGATCCACATTTTATAGGATAACACCGGTTAGGTCTGGGATAGGTATGGGTTATGTCCGCATCTGGCTCATGATTTTGCTTTCTTCGCATACTTGTTGGCCAGTTCCTGGGTTTTTTCGTGTTTGAATCACGTAGTAATGTGGTACCACACGGAAACAGTCAATTAAACCTGGTTTCGATCCACATTTTAGAGGATAACACCGGTTAGGTCTGGGTTAGGTCTGGGTTATGCCCGCATCTGACACATGATTTTGCCTTCTTCGCATGCTTGTTGGCCAGATCCTGGGTTTTTTGCTGGTTTGAATCACGTAGTAATGTGGTACCACACTGAAACAGACAATGAAACGAGGTTTCGGTCAATATTTTAGAGGATAACACCGGTTAGGTCCGGGTTATGCCCGCATCTGGCTCTTGATTTTGACTTTTCCGCATACTTGTTGGCCAGATCCTTGGTTTTCCCTGGTTTGAATCACGTAGTAATGTGATGCCGCACTGAAACAGTCAATTAAACCTGGTTTCGATCAATATTTTAGAGGATAACACCGGTTAGGTCTGGGTTAGGACTGGGTTATGCCCGCATCTGGTTCATGATTTTGCCTTCTTCGCATACTTGTTGGCCAGATCCTTGGTTTTCCCTGGTTTGAATCACGTAGTAATGTGATACCGCACTGAAACAGTCAATTAAACCTGGTTTCGATCAATATTTTAGAGGATAACACCGGTTAGGTCTGGGTTAGGACTGGGTTATGCCCGCATCTGGTTCATGATTTTGCCTTCTTCGCATACTTGTTGGCCAGATCCTTGGTCCTCTCTGGTTTGAACCACGTAGTAATGTGGTACCACACTGAAACAGACAATTAAACCTGGTTCCGATCCACATTTCAGGGGATAACACCGGTTAGGTCTGGGTTAGATCTGGGTTATGCCCGCATCTCGCTCATGATTCTGCCTTCATCGCATTCTTGTTCGCCAGAACCTGGGTTTTTTCTGGTTTGAATCACGTAGTAATGTGGTACCACACTGAAACAGACAATTAAACGAGGTTTCGATCAATATTTTAGAGGATAACACCGGTTAGGTCTGGGTTAGGTCTAGGTTATGCCCGCATTTCGCTCACGATTCTGCCTTCATCGCATTCTCGTTCGCCAGAACCTGGGTTTTTTCGGGTTTGAATCACGTAGTAATGTGGTACCACACTGAAACAGACAATTAAACCTAGTTTCGATCAATATTTTAGAGGATAACACCGGTTAGGTCTGGGTTAGGTCTAGGTTATGCCCGCATTTCGCTCATGATTCTGCCTTCAACGCATTCTTGTTCGCCAGAACCTGGGTTTTTTCGGGTTTGAATCACGTAGTAATGTGGTACCACACTGAAACAGTCAATTAAACCTGGTTTCGATCCACATTTTAGAGGATAACACCGGTTAGGTCTGGGTTAGGTCCGGGTTATGCCCGCATCTGGCACATGATTTTGCCTTCTTCGCATGCTTGTTGGCCAGATCCTGTGTTTTTTTCTGGTTTGAATCACGTAGTAATGTGGTACCACACTGGGACAGACAATTAAACGAGGTTTCGATCAATATTTTAGAGGATAACACCGGTTAGGTCTGGGTTAGATCTGGGTTATGCCCGCATCTCGCTCATGATTCTGCCTTCATCGCATTCTTGTTCGCCAGAACCTGGGTTTTTTCTGGTTTGAATCACGTAGTAATGTGGTACCACACTGAAACAGACAATTAAACGAGGTTTCGATCAATATTTTAGAGGATAACACCGGTTAGGTCTGGGTTAGGTCTAGGTTATGCCCGCATTTCGCTCATGATTCTGCCTTCATCGCATTCTCGTTCGCCAGAACCTGGGTTTTTTCGGGTTTGAATCACGTAGTAATGTGGTACCACACTGAAACAGACAATTAAACCTAGTTTCGATCAATATTTTAGAGGATAACACCGGTTAGGTCTGGGTTAGGTCTAGGTTATGCCCGCATTTCGCTCATGATTCTGCCTTCATCGCATTCTCGTTCGCCAGAACCTGGGTTTTTTTCGGGTTTGAATCACGTAGTAATGTGGTACCACACAGTAACAGTCAATTAAACCTGGATTCGATCCACATTTTATAGGATAACACCGGTTAGGTCTGGGATAGGTATGGGTTATGTCCGCATCTGGCTCATGATTTTGCTTTCTTCGCATACTTGTTGGCCAGTTCCTGGGTTTTTTCGTGTTTGAATCACGTAGTAATGTGGTACCACACGGAAACAGTCAATTAAACCTGGTTTCGATCCACATTTTAGAGGATAACACCGGTTAGGTCTGGGATAGGTCCGGGTTATGCCCGCATCTGGCACATGATTTTGCCTTCTTCGCATGCTTGTTGGCCAGATCCTGTGTTTTTTTCTGGTTTGAATCACGTAGTAATGTGGTACCACACTGGGACAGACAATTAAACGAGGTTTCGATCAATATTTTAGAGGATAACACCGGTTAGGTCTGGGTTATGCCCGCATCTGGCTCTTGATTTTGACTTTTCCGCATACATGTTGGCCAGATCCTTGGGTTTCCCTGGTTTGAATCACGTAGTAATATGATACCGCACTGAAACAGTCAATTAAACCTGGTTTCGATCAATATTTTAGAGGATAACTCCGGTTAGGTCTGGGTTAGGACTGGGTTATGCCCGCATCTGGCTCATGATTTTGCCTTCTTCGCATACTTGTTGGCCAGATCCTGGGTTTTTTCGGGTTTGAATCACGTAGTAATGTGGTACGACACTGAAACAGACAATTAAACCTGGTTTCGATCCACATTTTAGAGGATACCAACGGTTAGGTCTGGGTTAGGTCTGGGTTATGCCCGCATCTGGCACAGGATTTTGCCTTCTTCGCATGTTTGTTGGCCGGATCCTGGGTTTTTTTCTGGTTTGAATCACGTAGTAATGTGGTACCACACTGACACAGACAATTAAACGAGGTTTCGATCAATATTTTAGAGGATAACACCGGTTAGGTCTGGGTTATGCCCGCATCTGGCTCATGATTCTGCCTTCATCGCATTCTTGTTCGCCAGAACCTGGGTTTTTTCGGGTTTGAATCACGTAGTAATGTGGTACCACACTGAAACAGTCAATTAAACCTGGTTTCGATCCACATTTTATAGGATAACACCGGTTAGGTCTGGGTTAGGACTGGGTTATGCCCGCACATCGCTCATGATTCTGCCTTCAACGCATTCTTGTTCGCCAGAACCTGGGTTTTTTCGGGTTTGAATCACGTAGTAATGTGGTACCACACTGAAACAGTCAATTAAACCTGGTTTCGATCCACATTTTAGAGGATAACACCGGTTAGGTCTGGGTTAGGTCTGGGTTATGCCCGCATCTGACACATGATTTTGCCTTCTTCGCATGCTTGTTGGCCAGATCCTGGGTTTTTTGCTGGTTTGAATCACGTAGTAATGTGGTACCACACTGAAACAGACAATGAAACGAGGTTTCGGTCAATATTTTAGAGGATAACACCGGTTAGGTCCGGGTTATGCCCGCATCTGGCTCTTGATTTTGACTTTTCCGCATACTTGTTGGCCAGATCCTTGGTTTTCCCTGGTTTGAATCACGTAGTAATGTGATACCGCACTGAAACAGTCAATTAAACCTGGTTTCGATCAATATTTTAGAGGATAACACCGGTTAGGTCTGGGTTAGGACTGGGTTATGCCCGCATCTGGTTCATGATTTTGCCTTCTTCGCATACTTGTTGGCCAGATCCTTGGTCCTCTCTGGTTTGAACCACGTAGTAATGTGGTACCACACTGAAACAGACAATTAAACCTGGTTCCGATCCACATTTCAGGGGATAACACCGGTTAGGTCTGGGTTAGATCTGGGTTATGCCCGCATCTCGCTCATGATTCTGCCTTCATCGCATTCTTGTTCGCCAGAACCTGGGTTTTTTCTGGTTTGAATCACGTAGTAATGTGGTACCACACTGAAACAGACAATTAAACGAGGTTTCGATCAATATTTTAGAGGATAACACCGGTTAGGTCTGGGTTAGGTCTAGGTTATGCCCGCATTTCGCTCACGATTCTGCCTTCATCGCATTCTCGTTCGCCAGAACCTGGGTTTTTTCGGGTTTGAATCACGTAGTAATGTGGTACCACACTGAAACAGACAATTAAACCTAGTTTCGATCAATATTTTAGAGGATAACACCGGTTAGGTCTGGGTTAGGTCTAGGTTATGCCCGCATTTCGCTCATGATTCTGCCTTCATCGCATTCTCGTTCGCCAGAACCTGGGTTTTTTTCGGGTTTGAATCACGTAGTAATGTGGTACCACACAGTAACAGTCAATTAAACCTGGATTCGATCCACATTTTATAGGATAACACCGGTTAGGTCTGGGATAGGTATGGGTTATGTCCGCATCTGGCTCATGATTTTGCTTTCTTCGCATACTTGTTGGCCAGTTCCTGGGTTTTTTCGTGTTTGAATCACGTAGTAATGTGGTACCACACGGAAACAGTCAATTAAACCTGGTTTCGATCCACATTTTAGAGGATAACACCGGTTAGGTCTGGGTTAGGTCCGGGTTATGCCCGCATCTGGCACATGATTTTGCCTTCTTCGCATGCTTGTTGGCCAGATCCTGTGTTTTTTTCTGGTTTGAATCACGTAGTAATGTGGTACCACACTGGGACAGACAATTAAACGAGGTTTCGATCAATATTTTAGAGGATAACACCGGTTAGGTCTGGGTTATGCCCGCATCTGGCTCTTGATTTTGACTTTTCCGCATACATGTTGGCCAGATCCTTGGTTTTCCCTGGTTTGAATCACGTAGTAATATGATACCGCACTGAAACAGTCAATTAAACCTGGTTTCGATCAATATTTTAGAGGATAACACCGGTTAGGTCTGGGTTAGCACTGGGTTATGCCCGCATCTGGCTCATGATTTTGCCTTCTTCGCATACTTGTTGGCCAGATCCTGGGTTTTTTCGGGTTTGAATCACGTAGTAATGTGGTACCACACTGAAACAGACAATTAAACCTGGTTCCGATCCACATTTCAGGGGATAACACCGGTTAGGTCTGGGTTAGATCTGGGTTATGCCCGCATCTCGCTCATGATTCTGCCTTCATCGCATTCTTGTTCGCCAGAACCTGGGTTTTTTCTGGTTTGAATCACGTAGTAATGTGGTACCACACTGAAACAGACAATTAAACGAGGTTTCGATCAATATTTTAGAGGATAACACCGGTTAGGTCTGGGTTAGGTCTAGGTTATGCCCGCATTTCGCTCATGATTCTGCCTTCATCGCATTCTCGTTCGCCAGAACCTGGGTTTTTTCGGGTTTGAATCACGTAGTAATGTGGTACCACACTGAAACAGACAATTAAACCTAGTTTCGATCAATATTTTAGAGGATAACACCGGTTAGGTCTGGGTTAGGTCTAGGTTATGCCCGCATTTCGCTCATGATTCTGCCTTCATCGCATTCTCGTTCGCCAGAACCTGGGTTTTTTTCGGGTTTGAATCACGTAGTAATGTGGTACCACACAGTAACAGTCAATTAAACCTGGATTCGATCCACATTTTATAGGATAACACCGGTTAGGTCTGGGATAGGTATGGGTTATGTCCGCATCTGGCTCATGATTTTGCTTTCTTCGCATACTTGTTGGCCAGTTCCTGGGTTTTTTCGTGTTTGAATCACGTAGTAATGTGGTACCACACGGAAACAGTCAATTAAACCTGGTTTCGATCCACATTTTAGAGGATAACACCGGTTAGGTCTGGGTTAGGTCCGGGTTATGCCCGCATCTGGCACATGATTTTGCCTTCTTCGCATGCTTGTTGGCCAGATCCTGTGTTTTTTTCTGGTTTGAATCACGTAGTAATGTGGTACCACACTGGGACAGACAATTAAACGAGGTTTCGATCAATATTTTAGAGGATAACACCGGTTAGGTCTGGGTTATGCCCGCATCTGGCTCTTGATTTTGACTTTTCCGCATACATGTTGGCCAGATCCTTGGGTTTCCCTGGTTTGAATCACGTAGTAATATGATACCGCACTGAAACAGTCAATTAAACCTGGTTTCGATCAATATTTTAGAGGATAACTCCGGTTAGGTCTGGGTTAGGACTGGGTTATGCCCGCATCTGGCTCATGATTTTGCCTTCTTCGCATACTTGTTGGCCAGATCCTGGGTTTTTTCGGGTTTGAATCACGTAGTAATGTGGTACGACACTGAAACAGACAATTAAACCTGGTTTCGATCCACATTTTAGAGGATACCAACGGTTAGGTCTGGGTTAGGTCTGGGTTATGCCCGCATCTGGCACAGGATTTTGCCTTCTTCGCATGTTTGTTGGCCGGATCCTGGGTTTTTTTCTGGTTTGAATCACGTAGTAATGTGGTACCACACTGACACAGACAATTAAACGAGGTTTCGATCAATATTTTAGAGGATAACACCGGTTAGGTCTGGGTTATGCCCGCATCTGGCTCATGATTCTGCCTTCATCGCATTCTTGTTCGCCAGAACCTGGGTTTTTTCGGGTTTGAATCACGTAGTAATGTGGTACCACACTGAAACAGTCAATTAAACCTGGTTTCGATCCACATTTTATAGGATAACACCGGTTAGGTCTGGGTTAGGACTGGGTTATGCCCGCACATCGCTCATGATTCTGCCTTCAACGCATTCTTGTTCGCCAGAACCTGGGTTTTTTCGGGTTTGAATCACGTAGTAATGTGGTACCACGCTGAAACAGTCAATTAAACCTGGTTTCGATCCACATTTTAGAGGATAACACCGGTTAGGTCTGGGTTAGGTCTGGGTTATGCCCGCATCTGACACATGATTTTGCCTTCTTCGCATGCTTGTTGGCCAGATCCTGGGTTTTTTTCTGGTTTCAATCACGTAGTAATGTGGTACCACACTGAAACAGACAATTAAACGAGGTTTCGATCAATATTTTAGGGGATAACACCGGTTAGGTCTGGGTTATGCCCGCGTCTGGCTCTTGATTTTGACTTTTCCGCATACTTGTTGGCCAGATCCTTGGTTTTCCCTGGTTTGAATCACGTAGTGATGTGATACCGCACTGAAACAGTCAATTAAACCTGGTTTCGATCAATATTTTAGAGGATAACACCGGTTAGGTCTGGGATAGGTATGGGTTATGTCCGCATCAGGCTCTTGATTTTGACTTTTCCGCATACTTGTTGGCCAGATCCTTGGTTTTCCCTGGTTTGAATCACGTAGTAATGTGATAACGCCCTGAAACAGTCAATTAAATTTGGTTTCGATCAATATTTTAGAGGATAACACCGGTTAGGTCTGGGTTAGGACTGGGTTATGCCCGCATCTGGCTCATGATTTTGCCTTCTTCGCATACTTGTTGGCCAGATCCTTGGTTTTCCCTGGTTTGAATCACGTAGTAATGTGATACCGCACTGAAACAGTCAATTAAACCTGGTTTCGATCCACATATTATAGGATAACACCGGTTAGGTCTGGGTTAGATCTGGGTTAGGCCCGCATCTCCCTCATGATTCTGCCTTCATCGCATTCTTGTTCGCCAGAACCTGGGTTTTTTCGGGTTTGAATCACGTAGTAATGTGGTACCACACTGTAACAGTCAATTAAACCTGGATTCGATCCACATTTTAGAGGATAACACCGGTTAGGTCTGGGTTGGATCTGGGTTATATCCGCATCTCCCTGATTATTCTGCCTTCATCGCATTCTTGTTCGCCAGAACCTGGGTTTTTTCGGGTTTGAATCACGTAGTAATGTGGTACCACACAGTAACAGTCAATTAAACCTGGATTCGATCCACATTTTATAGGATAACACCGGTTAGGTCTGGGATAGGTATGGGTTATGTCCGCATCTGGC
The DNA here is from genome assembly GCF_051014445.1 of Colletes latitarsis. Lineage (NCBI taxonomy): Eukaryota > Metazoa > Arthropoda > Insecta > Hymenoptera > Colletidae > Colletes > Colletes latitarsis. Next base: position 10,832,204 of record NC_135147.1, read on the forward strand.
TCCTGATTTTGCTTTCTTTGCATACTTGTTGGCCAGATCCTGGGTTTTTTCGGGTTTGAATCACGTAGTAATGTGGTACCACACTGAAACAGACAATTAAACCTGGTTTCGATCAATATTTTAGAGGATAACACCGGTTAGGTCTGGGTTAGGACTGGGTTATACCCGCATCTCGCTCATGATTCTACCTTCATCGCATTCTTGTTCGCCAGAACCTGGGTTTTTTCGGGTTTGAATCACGTAGTAATGTGGTACCACACAGTAACAGTCAATTAAACCTGGATTCGATCCACATTTTATAGGATAACACCGGTTAGGTCTGGGTTAGGCCTGGGTTATGCCCGCATCCGACTCATGATTTTGCCTTCTTCGCATGCTTGTGGGCCAGATCCTGGGTTTTTTCGTGTTTGAATCACGTAGTAATGTGGTACCACACTGAAACAGTCAATTAAACCTGGTTTCGATCAAGATTTTAGAGGATAACACCGGTTAGGTCTGGGTTAGGACTGGGTTATGCCCGTATCTGGCTCATGATTTTGCCTTCTTCGCATGCTTGTTGGCCAGATCCTGGGTTTTTTTCTGGTTTGAGTCACGTAGTAATGTGGTACCACACTGAAACAGACAATTAAACGAGATTTCGATCAATATTTTAGAGGATAACACCGGTTAGGTCTGGGATAGGTATGGGTTATGTCCGCATCTGGCTCATGATTTTGCCTTGTTCGCATGCTTGTTGGCCAGATCCTAGGTTTTTTTCTAGTTTGAATCACGTAGTAATGTGGTACCACACTGAAACAGACAATTAAACATGGTTTCGATCAATGTTTTAGAGGATAACACCGATTAGGTCTGGGTTTGGTCTGGGTTATGCCCGCATCTGGCACATGATTTTGCCTTCTTCGCATACTTGTTGGCCAGACCCCGGGTTTTTGGGGCTTGAATCACGCAGTAATGTGGTACTACATTGAAAAAGACAATTAAACGTGATTTCGATCCACATTTTAGAGTATAACACCGGTTAGGTCTGGGTTAGGTATGGGTTATGTCCGCATCTGGCTCATGATTTTGCCTTGTTCGCATGCTTGTTGGCCAGATCCTAGGTTTTTTTCTAGTTTGAATCACGTAGTAATGTGGTACCACACTGAAACAGACAATTAAACATGGTTTCGATCAATATTTTAGACGATAACACCGGTTAGGTCTGGGTTAGGACTGGGTTATGTCCGCATCTGGCTCATGATTTTGCCTTCTTCGCATACTTGTTGGCCAGATTCTGGGTTTTTTCGGGTTTGAATCACGTAGTAATGTGGTACGACATTGAAACAGTCAATTAAACCTGGTTTCGATCCACATTTTATAGGACAACACCGGTTAGGTCTGGGATAGGTATGGGTTATGCCCGCATCTGGCACATGATTTTGCCTTCATCGCATTCTTGTTCGCCAGAACCTGGGTTTTTTCGGGTTTGAATCGCGTAGTAATGTGTTACCACACAGGTAACAGTCAATTAAACCTGGATTCGGTCAGTATTTTAGAGGATAAAACCGGTTAGGTCTGGGTTAGGTCCGGATTATGCCCGCATCTGGCACATGATTTTGTCTTGTTCGCATGCTTGTTGGATAGATCCTGGGTTTTTTCCTGTTTGAATCACGCAGTAATGTGGTACTACATTGAAACAGTCAATTAAACCTGGTTTCGATCAATATTTTAGAGGATAACACCGGTTAGGTCTGGGTTAGGTCTGGGTTATGCCCGCATCTGGCACATGATTTTGCCTTCTTTGCACGCTTGTTGGCCAGATCCTGGGTTTTTTTCTGGTTTGAATCACGTAGTAATGTGGTACCACACTGAAACAGACAATTAAACCTGGTATCGATCAATATTTTAGAGGATAACACCGATTAGGTCTGGGTTTGGTCTGGGTTATGCCCGCATCTGGCACATGATTTTGCCTTCTTCGCATTCTTGTTGGCCAGATCCCGGGTTTTTGGGGCTTGAATCACGCAGTAATGTGGTACTACATTGAAAAAGACAATTAAACGTGATTTCGATCCACATTTTAGAGTATAACACCGGTTAGGTCTGGGTTAGGTATGGGTTATGTACGGCGCCAGGACCGGACGGCATACCTGGCAGGGCCTGGGCAGTAGCGGTGGGCGTTCTGGGGGCCGGGCTGATTAGCGTCTTTGACGCGTGCCTGCGGACCGGTCAGTTCCCCCCCATGTGGAAGGTAGCGAGGTTGGTCCTCCTTCACAAGCCTGGGAAGCCCGCGGACTCTCCATCCGCGTTCCGCCCGATATGCTTGCTGGACGAGGCTGGGAAGCTCCTCGAGCGGGTCATTGTATCCCGTCTCGAGGGGCACCTGTCCCGCGTCGGCCCCGATCTGGCCGACCGACAGTTCGGCTTTCGCCGGGGCCGCTCCACAGTCGACGCCATAGCGACAGTGCGGACCCTGGCGGAATCGGCAATCTCCCGGGGGGGTGTGGCGTTGGCAGTCTCATTAGACATTGCCAACGCCTTCAATACCGTCTCCTGGGGGGCGATAGGTCGGGCACTCCAGTACCACCGGGTGCCCGCCTATCTATGCCGACTGATCGGGGATTATCTTCGGGGCAGGGTAGTCCAATATTCGGGTCGGAACGGGATGGAGCAGAGAGCGGTGCACCGCGGGGTTCCACAGGGGTCGGTCCTAGGGCCGCTCTTGTGGAACTTGGCCTACGATGCGGTGCTGCGGGCAGAACTCCCCGTCGGCGTGTCGTTGATTTGTTATGCCGACGACACCCTGGTGATAGCCGACGGGGACACGTGGAGGAGGGCCGTGGCCCTCGCGGAGGAAGGGACGGCACGAGTCGTTGCCGAAGTGGAGCGTCTGGGGTTGCGCGTGGCACCCCAGAAGACCGAGGCCATCTGGCTGTGTAACGTCAGTGGTCGCGGGGTGCCGCGCCAGGCGTCTCTACGGGTGGGCGGAGCCCAAGTCGCGGTGGGGCGCCGGATGAAGTATCTGGGCCTCACCCTCGACAGCTACTGGCGGTTCGGGCATCATTTGGAAGGGTTGGGTCCCCGTATCGAGAGGGCAGTGGCCGCGTTAGGCCGCATAATGCCTAATCTCGTGGGACCCAACATGGCGGCACGGCGGCTGTATTTGGGAGTCGTCCGGTCCATGGCGCTTTATGGCGCGCCGATGTGGGCCGGCGGTCTGATGGCCAATCGGCGGGGTGCATTTGTACTCCGTCGGTTACAGAGGTTGGTCGCCATCAGAGTCGTGCGGGGTTATCGCACGATCTCCTACACAGCCGCCACCTTGCTAGCGGGTTCCGCACCGTTTCACCTGCTGGCGAAAATGGACGCAGAGGTGTATCAAAGCCTCTGCAACCTTCGCCAGCGGGGCGTGGACCCGCATGGCGAGGAGGCCGCCAGGGCCCGGAGCCAGGCGCGGCGACGCGTCTATAGTCGGTGGCTGGTCTGGTTATCGAAGCCAGACCAGCAGGATGATCGCGTCGCCGCGGCGGTCCGCCCAGTGTTTTATGCCTGGGTGGGCCGTAGCTGGGGTACGCCCACCTACCGCCTGACACAGGTACTGACCGGACACGGTTGCTTCGGTCGGTACCTGCATCGGATAGGGCGGGAGGCGACGGCTGCGTGCCATCATTGCAGGGGAAGGGAGGACACCGCGCAGCACACGTTGGAAATTTGTCCGGCGTGGGCAGCTCAGCGCGGTGTCCTCGTTAGAGCGATTGGAGCGGACCTCTCGCTGCCGGCCGTCATACGGGCAATGGTCGGCAGCGAGGAGGCGTGGGCGGCCATGGCCTTGTTTTGTGAAGAGGTCATGGCCGCCAAGGAAGACGCCGAGAGGGCGCGTGAGGAGGTGGGGGGCAGGCGGCGACGCCGACCGTAAGACCCTCCACCGCTCCCCGTGGCAGGGGGAGCGCGAAGGGGTCGGTGATGGTGTTTGTGGTGCGAGGTGAGGGACTTTATTCCCTCATTCCCTCTCGCACCCAGCCCATCACCGGACCGGGGGCCCGTGACAGGGGCCCCATTTAGCGGGGGCGGCAGTGTTAGCCGGCCCCGCAGCCGTGGTCGCGATCGGGTGGGGGCCCGGTCGCGGCTAGTAGCAACGGCACGAGTGGGGCGACGTCGCGTGTGACCGCGCGGCGTCGCCGGGGGGCAATCAATCATGGTTGCCCCCCATCGGGGGAGGAGGATCACATCTCCTCCCCCGGGAAGGGCCCGTAGTAGGGCGTTGCGCCAACGGGGAGAGTCACGGTAGTATCGCTAGTTTGGTTCCCGTGACTCTCCCCAGATAAAGGGCGCAGGCGGTCACCGTGGTGTTTTAGCCGGTAAGAGTCCGGCACTACCCCGGCCTCCCCCCCAGGGAGCCGGGGTGTCCATGAGGATTTCACCACGATAAAAAAAAAAAAAAAAAAAAGGTATGGATTATGTCCGCATCTGGCTCATGATTTTGCCTTGTTCGCATGCTTGTTGGCCAGATCCTAGGTTTTTTTCTAGTTTGAATCACGTAGTAATGTGGTACCACACTGACACAGACAATTAAACATGGTTTCGATCAATATTTTAGACGATAACACCGGTTAGGTCTGGGTTAGGACTGGGTTATGTCCGCATCTGGCTCATGATTTTGCCTTCTTCGCATACTTGTTGGCCAGATTCTGGGTTTTTTCGGGTTTGAATCACGTAGTAATGTGGTACGACATTGAAACAGTCAATTAAACCTGGTTTCGATCCACATTTTATAGGACAACACCGGTTAGGTCTGGGATAGGTATGGGTTATGCCCGCATCTGGCACATGATTTTGCCTTCTTCGCATGCTTGTTGGCCAGATCCTGGGTTCTTTCGTGTTTGAATCACGTAGTAATGTGGTACCACACTGAAACAGTCAATTAAACCTGGTTTCGATCAATATTTTAGAGGATAACACCGGTTAGGTCTGGGTTAGGACTGGGTTATGCCCGCATCTGGCTCATGATTTTGCTTTCTTCGCATACTTGTTGGCCAGATCCTGGGTTTTTTCGTGTTTGAATCACGTAGTAATGTGGTACCACACTGAAACAGACAATTAAACCTGGTATCGATCAAAATTTTAGAGGATAACACCGGTTAGGTCTGGGATAGGTATGGGTTATGCCCGCATCTGACACATGATTTTGCCTTCTTCGCATGCTTGTTGGACTGATCCTGGGTTTTTTCGTGTTTGAATCACGTAGTAATGTGGTACCACACTGAAACAGTCAATTAAACCTGGTTTCGATCAATATTTTAGAGGATAACACCGGTTAGGTCTGGGTTAGGACTGGGTTATGCCCGCATCTGGCTCATGATTTTGCTTTCTTCGCATACTTGTTGGCCAGATCCTGGATTTTTTCGTGTTTGAATCACGTAGTAATGTGGTACCACACTGAAACAGACAATTAAACCTGGTATCGATCAATATTTTAGAGGATAACACCGGTTAGGTCTGGGATAGGTATGGGTTTTGCCCGCATCTGACACATGATTTTGCCTTCTTCGCATGCTTGTTGGACTGATCCTGGGTTTTTTCGTGTTTGAATCACGTAGTAATGTGGTACCACACTGAAACAGTCAATTAAACCTGGTTTCGATCAATATTTTAGAGGATAACACCGGTTAGGTCTGGGTTAGGACTGGGTTATGCCCGCATCTGACTCATGATTTTGCTTTCTTCGCAAACTTGTTGGCCAGATCCTGGGTTTTTTCGTGTTTGAATCACGTAGTAATGTGGTACCACACTGAAACAGACAATTAAACCTGGTATCGATCAATATTTTAGAGGATAACACCGGTTAGGTCTGGGTTAGGTCAGGGTTATGCCCGCATCTGGCACATGATTTTGCCTTCTTCGCATGCTTGTTGGCCAGATCCTGGGTTTTTTTCTGGTTTGAGTCACGTAGTAATGTGGTACCACACTGAAACAGACAATTAAACGAGGTTTCGATCAATATTTTAGAGGATAACACCGGTTAGGTCTGGGATAGGTATGGGTTATGTCCGCATCTGGCTCATGATTTTGCCTTGTTCGCATGCTTGTTGGCCAGATCCTAGGTTTTTTTCTAGTTTGAATCACGTAGTAATGTGGTACCACACTGAAACAGACAATTAAACATGGTTTCGATCAATATTTTAGACGATAACACCGGTTAGGTCTGGGTTAGGACTGGGTTATGTCCGCATCTGGCTCATGATTTTGCCTTGTTCGCATGCTTGTTGGCCAGATCCTAGGTTTTTTTCTAGTTTGAATCACGTAGTAATGTGGTACCACACTGACACAGACAATTAAACATGGTTTCGATCAATATTTTAGACGATAACACCGGTTAGGTCTGGGTTAGGACTGGGTTATGTCCGCATCTGGCTCATGATTTTGCCTTCTTCGCATACTTGTTGGCCAGATTCTGGGTTTTTTCGGGTTTGCATCACGTAGTAATGTGGTACGACATTGAAACAGTCAATTAAACCTGGTTTCGATCCACATTTTATAGGACAACACCGGTTAGGTCTGGGATAGGTATGGGTTATGCCCGCATCTGGCACATGATTTTGCCTTCTTCGCATGCTTGTTGGCCAGATCCTGGGTTCTTTCGTGTTTGAATCACGTAGTAATGTGGTACCACACTGAAACAGTCAATTAAACCTGGTTTCGATGAATATTTTAGAGGATAACACCGGTTAGGTCTGGGTTAGGACTGGGTTATGCCCGCATCTGGCTCATGATTTTGCTTTCTTCGCATACTTGTTGGCCAGATCCTGGGTTTTTTCGTGTTTGAATCACGTAGTAATGTGGTACCACACTGAAACAGACAATTAAACCTGGTATCGATCAAAATTTTAGAGGATAACACCGGTTAGGTCTGGGATAGGTATGGGTTATGCCCGCATCTGACACATGATTTTGCCTTCTTCGCATGCTAGTTGGACTGATCCTGGGTTTTTTCGTGTTTGAATCACGTAGTAATGTGGTACCACACTGAAACAGTCAATTAAACCTGGTTTCGATCAATATTTTAGAGGATAACACCGGTTAGGTCTGGGTTAGGACTGGGTTATGCCCGCATCTGGCTCATGATTTTGCTTTCTTCGCATACTTGTTGGCCAGATCCTGGATTTTTTCGTGTTTGAATCACGTAGTAATGTGGTACCACACTGAAACAGCCAATTAAACCTGGTATCGATCAATATTTTAGAGGATAACACCGGTTAGGTCTGGGATAGGTATGGGTTTTGCCCGCATCTGACACATGATTTTGCCTTCTTCGCATGCTTGTTGGACTGATCCTGGGTTTTTTCGTGTTTGAATCACGTAGTAATGTGGTACCACACTGAAACAGTCAATTAAACCTGGTTTCGATCAATATTTTAGAGGATAACACCGGTTAGGTCTGGGTTAGGACTGGGTTATGCCCGCATCTGACTCATGATTTTGCTTTCTTCGCATACTTGTTGGCCAGATCCTGGGTTTTTTCGTGTTTGAATCACGTAGTAATGTGGTACCACACTGAAACAGACAATTAAACCTGGTATCGATCAATATTTTAGAGGATAACACCGATTAGGTCTGGGTTTGGTCTGGGTTATGCCCGCATCTGGCACATGATTTTGCCTTCTTCGCATACTTGTTGGCCAGATCCCGGGTTTTTGGGGCTTGAATCACGCAGTAATGTGGTACTACATTGAAAAAGACAATTAAACGTTATTTCGATCCACATTTTAGAGTATAACACCGGTTAGGTCTGGGTTAGGTCAGGGTTATGCCCGCATCTGGCACATGATTTTGCCTTCTTCGCATGCTTGTTGGCCAGATCCTGGGTTTTTTTCTGGTTTGAGTCACGTAGTAATGTGGTACCACACTGAAACAGACAATTAAACGAGGTTTCGATCAATATTTTAGAGGATAACACCGGTTAGGTCTGGGATAGGTATGGGTTATGTCCGCATCTGGCTCATGATTTTGCCTTGTTCGCATGCTTGTTGGCCAGATCCTAGGTTTTTTTCTAGTTTGAATCACGTAGTAATGTGGTACCACACTGAAACAGACAATTAAACATGGTTTCGATCAATATTTTAGACGATAACACCGGTTAGGTCTGGGTTAGGACTGGGTTATGTCCGCATCTGGCTCATGATTTTGCCTTCTTCGCATACTTGTTGGCCAGATTCTGGGTTTTTTCGGGTTTGAATCACGTAGTAATGTGGTACGACATTGAAACAGTCAATTAAACCTGGTTTCGATCCACATTTTATAGGACAACACCGGATAGGTCTGGGATAGGTATGGGTTATGCCCGCATCTGGCACATGATTTTGCCTTCTTCGCATGCTTGTTGGCCATATCCTGGGTTTTTTTCTGGTTTGAATCACGTAGTAATGTGGTACCACACTGATACAGACAATTAAACGAGGTTTCGATGAATATTTTAGAGGATAACACCGGTTAGGTCTGGGTTATGCCCGCATCTGGCTCTTGATTTTGACTTTTCCGCATACTTGTTGGCCAGATCCTTGGTTTATGGGGTTTGAATCACGTAGTAATGTGGTACCACACAGTAACAGTCAATTAAACCTGGTTTCGATCCACACTTTAGAGGATTACTCCGGTTAGGTTTGGGTTAGGTCTGGGTTATGCCCGCATCTCGCTCATGATCCTGCCTTCATCGCATTCTTGTTCGCCAGAACCTGGGATTTCGGGTTTGAATCACGTAGTAATGTGGTACCACACTGAAACAGTCAATTCAACATGGTTTCGATCCACATTTTAGAGGATAACACCGGTTAGGTCTGGGTTATGCCCGCGTCTGGCTCTTGATTTTGACTTTTCCGCATACTTGTTGGCCAGATCCTTGGTTTTCCCTGGTTTGAATCACGTAGTAATGTGATACCGCACTGAAACAGTCAATTAAACCTGGTTTCGATCAATATTTTAGAGGATAACACCGGTTAGGTCTGGGATAGGTATGGGTTACGTCCGCATCTGGCTCTTGATTTTGACTTTTCCGCATACTTGTTGGCCAGATCCTTGGTTTTCCCTGGTTTGAAACACGTAGTAATGTGATAACGCCCTGAAACAGTCAATTAAACCTGGTTTCGATCAATATTTTAGAGGATAACACCGGTTAGGTCTGGGTTAGGACTGGGTTATGCCCGCATCTGGCTCATGATTTTGCCTTCTTCGCATGCTTGTTGGCCAGATCCTGGGTTTTTTTCTGGTTTGAGTCACGTAGTAATGTGGTACCACACTGAAACAGACAATTAAACGAGATTTCGATCAATATTTTAGAGGATAACACCGGTTAGGTCTGGGATAGGTATGGGTTATGTCCGCATCTGGCTCATGATTTTGCCTTGTTCGCATGCTTGTTGGCCAGATCCTAGGTTTTTTTCTAGTTTGAATCACGTAGTAATGTGGTACCACACTGAAACAGACAATTAAACATGGTTTCGATCAATATTTTAGACGATAACACCGGTTAGGTCTGGGTTAGGACTGGGTTATGTCCGCATCTGGCTCATGATTTTGCCTTCTTCGCATACTTGTTGGCCAGATTCTGGGTTTTTTCGGGTTTGAATCACGTAGTAATGTGGTACGACATTGAAACAGTCAATTAAACCTGGTTTCGATCCACATTTTATAGGACAACACCGGTTAGGTCTGGGATAGGTATGGGTTATGCCCGCATCTGGCACATGATTTTGCCTTCTTCGCATACTTGTTGGCCAGATCCTGGGTTTTTGGGGTTTGAATCACGCAGTAATGTGGTACTACATTGAAAAAGACATTTAAACCTGATTTCGATCCACATTTTGGAGTATAACACCGGTTAGGTCTGGGCTAGGTCTGAGATATGCACGCATCTGGCTCATGATTTTGCCTTCTACGCATGCTTGTTAGCCAGATCCTGGGTTTTTTTCTGGTTTGAATCACGTAGTAATGTGGTACCACACTGAAACAGACAATTAAACATGGTTTCGATCAATATTTTAGACGATAACACCGGTTAGGTCTGGGTTAGGACTGGGTTATGTCCGCATCTGGCTCATGATTTTGCCTTCTTCGCATACTTGTTGGCCAGATTCTGGGTTTTATCGGGTTTGAATCACGTAGTAATGTGGTACGACATTGAAATAGTCAATTAAACCTGGTTTCGATCCACATTTTATAGGACAACACCGGTTAGGTCTGGGATAGGTATGGGTTATGCCCGCATCTGACACATGATTTTGCCTTCTTCGCATGCTTGTTGGCCAGATCCTGGGTTTTTTCGTGTTTGATTCACGTAGTAATGTGGTACCACACTGAAACAGTCAATTAAACCTGGTTTCGATCAATATTTTAGAGGATAACACCGATTAGGTCTGGGTTTGGTCTGGGTTATGCCCGCATCTGGCACATGATTTTGCCTTCTTCGCATACTTGTTGGCCAGATCCCGGGTTTTTGGGGCTTGAATCACGCAGTAATGTGGTACTACATTGAAAAAGACAATTAAACGTGATTTCGATCCACATTTTAGAGTATAACACAGGTTAGGTCTGGGTTAGGTCTGGGTTATGCCCGCATCTGGCACATGATTTTGCCTTCTTCGCATGCTTGTTGGCCAGATCCTGGGTTTTTTTCTGGTTTGAGTCACGTAGTAATGTGGTACGACACTGAAACAGACAATTAAACGAGGTTTCGATCAATATTTTAGAGGATAACACCGGTTAGGTCTGGGATAGGTATGGGTTATGTCCGCATCTGGCTCATGATTTTGCCTTGTTCGCATGCTTGTTGGCCAGTTCCTAGGTTTTTTTCTAGTTTGAATCACGTAGTAATGTGGTACCACACTGAAACAGACAATTAAACATGGTTTCGATCAATATTTTAGACGATAACACCGGTTAGGTCTGGGTTAGGACTGGGTTATGTCCGCATCTGGCTCATGATTTTGCCTTCTTCGCATACTTGTTGGCCAGATTCTGGGTTTTTTCGGGATTGAATCACGTAGTAATGTGGTACGACATTGAAACAGTCAATTAAACCTGGTTTCGATCCACATTTTATAGGACAACACCGGTTAGGTCTGGGATAGGTATGGGTTATGCCCGCATCTGGCACATTATTTTGCCTTCTTCGCATACTTGTTGGCCAGATCCTGGGTTTTTGGGGTTTGAATCACGCAGTAATGTGGTACTACATTGAAAAAGACAATTAAACCTGATTTCGATCCACATTTTAGAGTATAACACCGGTTAGGTCTGGGTTAGGTCTGAGTTATGCCCGCATCTGGCTCATGATTTTGCCTTCTTCGCATACTTGTTGGCCAGATTCTGGGTTTTTTCGGGTTTCAATCACGTAGTAATGTGGTACGACATTGAAACAGTCAATTAAACCTGGTTTCGATCCACATTTTATAGAACAACACCGGTTAGGTCTGGGATAGGTATGGGTTATGCCCGCATCTGGCACATGATTTTGTCTTGTTCGCATGCTTGTTGGATAGATCCTGGGTTTTTTCCTGTTTGAATCACGCAGTAATGTGGCACTACATTGAAACAGAGAATTAAACCTGGTTTCGATCAATATTTTAGAGGATAAAACCGGTTAGGTCTGGATTATGCCCGCATCTGGTATATGATTTTGCCTTTTTCGCATACTTGTTGGACAGATCCTGGGTTTTTTCGGGTTTGAATCATGTAGAAGCGTGATACCACACTGAAGCAGTCAATTAAGCCTGGTTTCGATCAATATTTTAGAGGATAACACCGGTTAGGTCTGGGTTAGGTCTGGGTTATGCCCGCATCTGGCACATGATTTTGCCTTCTTTGCATGCTTGTTGGCCAGGTCCTGGGATGTTTTCTGGTTTGAATCACGTAGTAATGTGGTACCACACTGAAACAGACAATTAAACGATGTTTCGATCAATATTTCAGAGGATAACACCGGTTAGGTCTGGGTTATGCCCGCATCTGGCTCATGATTTTGCCTTTTCCGCATACTTGTTGGCCAGATCCTGGGTTTTTGGGGTATGAATCACGTAGTAATGTGGTACCACACAGTAACAGTCAATTAAACCTGGTATCGATCAATATTTTAGAGGATAACACCGGTTAGGTCTGGGTTAGATCTGGTTTATGCCCGCATCTCGCTCATGATTCTGCCTTCATCGCATTCTTCTTCGCCAGAACCTGGGTTTTTTCGGGTTTGAATCACGTAGTAATGTGGTACCACACAGTAACAGTCAATTAAACCTGGATTCGATCCACATTTTAGAGGATAACACCGGTTAGGTCTGGGATAGGTATGGGTTATGTCCGCATCTGGCTCATGATTTTGCCTTGTTCGCATGCTTGTTGGCCAGATCCTAGGTTTTTTTCTAGTTTGAATCACGTAGTAATGTGGTACCACACTGAAACAGACAATTAAACCTGGTTTCGATCAATATTTTAGAGGATAACACCGGTTAGGTCTGGGTTATGCCCGCATCTGGCTCTTGATTTTGACTTTTCCGCATACTTGTTGGCCAGATCCTTGGTTTTCCCTGGTTTGAATCACGTAGTAATGTGATACCGCACTGAAACAGTCAATCAAACCTGGTTTCGATCCACATTTTAGAGGATAACACCGGTTAGGTCTGGGTTAGGTCTGGGTTATGCCCGCATCTGGCACATGATTTTGCCTTCTTTGCATGCTTGTTGGCCAGATCCTGGGTTTTTTTCTGGTTTGAATCACGTAGTAATGTGGTACCACACTGAAACAGACAATTAAACATGGTTTCGATCAATATTTTAGACGATAACACCGGTTAGGTCTGGGTTAGGACTGGGTTATGTCCGCATCTGGCTCATGATTTTGCCTTCTTCGCATACTTGTTGGCCAGATTCTGGGTTTTTTCGGGATTGAATCACGTAGTAATGTGGTACGACATTGAAACAGTCAATTAAACCTGGTTTCGATCCACATTTTATAGGACAACACCGGTTAGGTCTGGGATAGGTATGGGTTATGCCCGCATCTGGCACATTATTTTGCCTTCTTCGCATACTTGTTGGCCAGATCCTGGGTTTTTGGGGTTTGAATCACGCAGTAATGTGGTACTACATTGAAAAAGACAATTAAACCTGATTTCGATCCACATTTTAGAGTATAACACCGGTTAGGTCTGGGTTAGGTCTGAGTTATGCCCGCATCTGGCTCATGATTTTGCCTTCTTCGCATACTTGTTGGCCAGATTCTGGGTTTTTTCGGGTTTCAATCACGTAGTAATGTGGTACGACATTGAAACAGTCAATTAAACCTGGTTTCGATCCACATTTTATAGAACAACACCGGTTAGGTCTGGGATAGGTATGGGTTATGCCCGCATCTGGCACATGATTTTGTCTTGTTCGCATGCTTGTTGGATAGATCCTGGGTTTTTTCCTGTTTGAATCACGCAGTAATGTGGCACTACATTGAAACAGAGAATTAAACCTGGTTTCGATCAATATTTTAGAGGATAAAACCGGTTAGGTCTGGATTATGCCCGCATCTGGTATATGATTTTGCCTTTTTCGCATACTTGTTGGACAGATCCTGGGTTTTTTCGGGTTTGAATCATGTAGAAGCGTGATACCACACTGAAGCAGTCAATTAAGCCTGGTTTCGATCAATATTTTAGAGGATAACACCGGTTAGGTCTGGGTTAGGTCTGGGTTATGCCCGCATCTGGCACATGATTTTGCCTTCTTTGCATGCTTGTTGGCCAGGTCCTGGGATGTTTTCTGGTTTGAATCACGTAGTAATGTGGTACCACACTGAAACAGACAATTAAACGATGTTTCGATCAATATTTCAGAGGATAACACCGGTTAGGTCTGGGTTATGCCCGCATCTGGCTCATGATTTTGCCTTTTCCGCATACTTGTTGGCCAGATCCTGGGTTTTTGGGGTATGAATCACGTAGTAATGTGGTACCACACAGTAACAGTCAATTAAACCTGGTATCGATCAATATTTTAGAGGATAACACCGGTTAGGTCTGGGTTAGATCTGGTTTATGCCCGCATCTCGCTCATGATTCTGCCTTCATCGCATTCTTCTTCGCCAGAACCTGGGTTTTTTCGGGTTTGAATCACGTAGTAATGTGGTACCACACAGTAACAGTCAATTAAACCTGGATTCGATCCACATTTTAGAGGATAACACCGGTTAGGTCTGGGATAGGTATGGGTTATGTCCGCATCTGGCTCATGATTTTGCCTTGTTCGCATGCTTGTTGGCCAGATCCTAGGTTTTTTTCTAGTTTGAATCACGTAGTAATGTGGTACCACACTGAAACAGACAATTAAACCTGGTTTCGATCAATATTTTAGAGGATAACACCGGTTAGGTCTGGGTTATGCCCGCATCTGGCTCTTGATTTTGACTTTTCCGCATACTTGTTGGCCAGATCCTTGGTTTTCCCTGGTTTGAATCACGTAGTAATGTGATACCGCACTGAAACAGTCAATCAAACCTGGTTTCGATCCACATTTTAGAGGATAACACCGGTTAGGTCTGGGTTAGGTCTGGGTTATGCCCGCATCTGGCACATGATTTTGCCTTCTTTGCATGCTTGTTGGCCAGATCCTGGGTTTTTTTCTGGTTTGAATCACGTAGTAATGTGGTACCACACTGAAACAGACAATTAAACGATGTTTCGATCAATATTTTAGAGGATAACACCGGTTAGGTCTGGGTTAGGACTGGGTTATGCCCGCATCTGGCTCATGATTTTGCTTTCTTCGCATACTTGTTGGCCAGATCCTGGGTTTTTTCGTGTTTGAATCACGTAGTAATGTGGTACCACACTGAAACAGACAATTAAACCTGGTATCGATCAAAATTTTAGTGGATAACACCGGTTAGGTCTGGGATAGGTATGGGTTATGCCCGCATCTGACACATGATTTTGCCTTCTTCGCATGCTTGTTGGACTGATCCTGGGTTTTTTCGTGTTTGAATCACGTAGTAATGTGGTACCACACTGAAACAGTCAATTAAACCTGGTTTCGATCAATATTTTAGAGGATAACACCGGTTAGGTCTGGGTTAGGACTGGGTTATGCCCGCATCTGGCTCATGATTTTGCTTTCTTCGCATACTTGTTGGCCAGATCCTGGATTTTTTCGTGTTTGAATCACGTAGTAATGTGGTACCACACTGAAACAGACAATTAAACCTGGTATCGATCAATATTTTAGAGGATAACACCGGTTAGGTCTGGGATAGGTATGGGTTTTGCCCGCATCTGACACATGATTTTGCCTTCTTCGCATGCTTGTTGGACTGATCCTGGGTTTTTTCGTGTTTGAATCACGTAGTAATGTGGTACCACACTGAAACAGTCAATTAAACCTGGTTTCGATCAATATTTTAGAGGATAACACCGGTTAGGTCTGGGTTAGGACTGGGTTATGCCCGCATCTGACTCATGATTTTGCTTTCTTCGCATACTTGTTGGCCAGATCCTGGGTTTTTTCGTGTTTGAATCACGTAGTAATGTGGTACCACACTGAAACAGACAATTAAACCTGGTATCGATCAATATTTTAGAGGATAACACCGATTAGGTCTGGGTTTGGTCTGGGTTATGCCCGCATCTGGCACATGATTTTGCCTTCTTCGCATACTTGTTGGCCAGATCCCGGGTTTTTGGGGCTTGAATCACGCAGTAATGTGGTACTACATTGAAAAAGACAATTAAACGTGATTTCGATCCACATTTTAGAGTATAACACCGGTTAGGTCTGGGTTAGGTCAGGGTTATGCCCGCATCTGGCACATGATTTTGCCTTCTTCGCATGCTTGTTGGCCAGATCCTGGGTTTTTTTCTGGTTTGAGTCACGTAGTAATGTGGTACCACACTGAAACAGACAATTAAACGAGGTTTCGATCAATATTTTAGAGGATAACACAGGTTAGGTCTGGGATAGGTATGGGTTATGTCCGCATCTGGCTCATGATTTTGCCTTGTTCGCATGCTTGTTGGCCAGATCCTAGGTTTTTTTCTAGTTTGAATCACGTAGTAATGTGGTACCACACTGAAACAGACAATTAAACATGGTTTCGATCAATATTTTAGACGATAACACCGGTTAGGTCTGGGTTAGGACTGGGTTATGTCCGCATCTGGCTCATGATTTTGCCTTGTTCGCATGCTTGTTGGCCAGATCCTAGGTTTTTTTCTAGTTTGAATCACGTAGTAATGTGGTACCACACTGACGCAGACAATTAAACCTGGTTTCGATCAATATTTTAGAGGATAACACCGGTTAGGTCTGGGTTAGGACTGGGTTATGCCCGCATCTGGCTCATGATTTTGCTTTCTTCGCATACTTGTTGGCCAGATCCTGGGTTTTTTCGTGTTTGAATCACGTAAAAATGTGGTACCACACTGAAACAGACAATTAAACCTGGTATCGATCAAAATTTTAGAGGATAACACCGGTTAGTTCTGGGATAGGTATGGGTTATGCCCGCATCTGACACATGATTTTGCCTTCTTCGCATGCTTGTTGGACTGATCCTGGGTTTTTTCGTGTTTGAATCACGTAGTAATGTGGTACCACACTGAAACAGTCAATTAAACCTGGTTTCGATCAATATTTTAGAGGATAACACCGGTTAGGTCTGTGTTAGGACTGGGTTATGCCCGCATCTGGCTCATGATTTTGCTTTCTTCGCATACTTGTTGGCCAGATCCTGGATTTTTTCGTGTTTGAATCACGTAGTAATGTGGTACCACACTGAAACAGACAATTAAACCTGGTATCGATCAATATTTTAGAGGATAACACCGGTTAGGTCTGGGATAGGTATGGGTTTTGCCCGCATCTGACACATGATTTTGCCTTCGTCGCATGCTTGTTGGACTGATCCTGGGTTTTTTCGTGTTTGAATCACGTAGTAATGTGGTACCACACTGAAACAGTCAATTAAACCTGGTTTCGATCAATATTTTAGAGGATAACACCGGTTAGGTCTGGGTTAGGACTGGGTTATGCCCGCATCTGACTCATGATTTTGCTTTCTTCGCATACTTGTTGGCCAGATCCTGGGTTTTTTCGTGTTTGAATCACGTAGTAATGTGGTACCACACTGAAACAGACAATTAAACCTGGTATCGATCAATATTTTAGAGGATAACACCGATTAGGTCTGGGTTTGGTCTGGGTTATGCCCGCATCTGGCACATGATTTTGCCTTCTTCGCATACTTGTTGGCCAGATCCCGGGTTTTTGGGGCTTGAATCACGCAGTAATGTGGTACTACATTGAAAAAGACAATTAAACGTGATTTCGATCCACATTTTAGAGTATAACACCGGTTAGGTCTGGGTTAGGTCAGGGTTATGCCCGCATCTGGCACATGATTTTGCCTTCTTCGCATGCTTGTTGGCCAGATCCTGGGTTTTTTTCTGGTTTGAGTCACGTAGTAATGTGGTACCACACTGAAACAGACAATTAAACGAGGTTTCGATCAATATTTTAGAGGATAACACCGGTTAGGTCTGGGATAGGTATGGGTTATGTCCGCATCTGGCTCATGATTTTGCCTTGTTCGCATGCTTGTTGGCCAGATCCTAGGTTTTTTTCTAGTTTGAATCACGTAGTAATGTAGTACCACACTGAAACAGACAATTAAACATGGTTTCGATCAATATTTTAGACGATAACACCGGTTAGGTCTGGGTTAGGACTGGGTTATGTCCGCATCTGGCTCATGATTTTGCCTTCTTCGCATACTTGTTGGCCAGATTCTGGGTTTTTTCGGGTTTGAATCACGTAGTAATGTGGTACGACATTGAAACTGTCAATTAAACCTGGTTTCGATCCACATTTTATAGGACAACACCGGATAGGTCTGGGATAGGTATGGGTTATGCCCGCATCTGGCACATGATTTTGCCTTCTTCGCATGCTTGTTGGCCATATCCTGGGTTTTTTTCTGGTTTGAATCACGTAGTAATGTGGTACCACACTGATACAGACAATTAAACGAGGTTTCGATCAATATTTTAGAGGATAACACCGGTTAGGTCTGGGTTATGCCCGCATCTGGCTCTTGATTTTGACTTTTCCGCATACTTGTTGGCCAGATCCTTGGTTTATGGGGTTTGAATCACGTAGTAATGTGGTACCACACAGTAACAGTCAATTAAACCTGGTTTCGATCCACACTTTAGAGGATTACACCGGTTAGGTTTGGGTTAGGTCTGGTTTATGCCCGCATCTCGCTCATGATCCTGCCTTCATCGCATTCTTGTTCGCCAGAACCTGGGATTTCGGGTTTGAATCACGTAGTAATGTGGTACCACACTGAAACAGTCAATTCAACATGGTTTCGATCCACATTTTAGAGGATAACACCGGTTAGGTCTGGGTTATGCCCGCGTCTGGCTCTTGATTTTGACTTTTCCGCATACTTGTTGGCCAGATCCTTGGTTTTCCCTGGTTTGAATCACGTAGTAATGTGATACCGCACTGAAACAGTCAATTAAACCTGGTTTCGATCAATATTTTAGAGGATAACACCGGTTAGGTCTGGGATAGGTATGGGTTACGTCCGCATCTGGCTCTTGATTTTGACTTTTCCGCATACTTGTTGGCCAGATCCTTGGTTTTCCCTGGTTTGAATCACGTAGTAATGTGATAACGCCCTGAAACAGTCAATTAAACCTGGTTTCGATCAATATTTTAGAGGATAACACCGGTTAGGTCTGGGTTAGGACTGGGTTATGCCCGCATCTGGCTCATGATTTTGCCTTCTTCGCATACTTGTTGGCCAGATCCTTGGTTTTCCCTGGTTTGAATCACGTAGTAATGTGATACCGCACTGAAACAGTCAATTAAACCTGGTTTCGATCCACATTTTATAGGATAACACCGGTTAGGTCTGGGTTAGGCATGGGTTATGCCCGCATCTGACACATGATTTTGCCTTCTTCGCATGCTTGTTGGCCAGATCCTGGGTTTTTTCGTGTTTGAATCACGTAGTAATGTGGTACCACACTGAAACAGTCAATTAAACCTGGTTTCGATCAATATTTTAGAGGATAACACCGGTTAGGTCTGGGTTAGGCCTGGGTTATGCCCGCATCTGGCTCATGATTTTGCCTTCTTCGCATGCTTGTTGGCCAGATCCTGGGTTTTTTTCTGGTTTGAGTCACGTAGTAATGTGGTACCACACTGAAACAGACAATTAAACGAGATTTCGATCAATATTTTAGAGGATAACACCGGTTAGGTCTGGGATAGGTATGGGTTATGTCCGCATCTGGCTCATGATTTTGCCTTGTTCGCATGCTTGTTGGCCAGATCCTAGGTTTTTTTCTAGTTTGAATCACGTAGTAATGTGGTACCACACTGAAACAGACAATTAAACATGGTTTCGATCAATATTTTAGACGATAACACCGATTAGGTCTGGGTTTGGTCTGGGTTATGCCCGCATCTGACACATGATTTTGCCTTCTTCGCATACTTGTTGGCCAGATCCCGGGTTTTTGGGGCTTGAATCACGCAGTAATGTGGTACTACATTGAAAAAGACAATTAAACGTGATTTCGATCCACATTTTAGAGTATAACACCGGTTAGGTCTGGGTTAGGTCAGGGTTATGCCCGCATCTGGCACATGATTTTGCCTTCTTCGCATGCTTGTTGGCCAGATCCTGGGTTTTTTTCTGGTTTGAGTCACGTAGTAATGAGGTACCACACTGAAACAGACAATTAAACGAGGTTTCGATCAATATTTTAGAGGATAACACCGGTTAGGTCTGGGATAGGTATGGATTATGTCCGCATCTGGCTCATGATTTTGCCTTGTTCGCATGCTTGTTGGCCAGATCCTAGGTTTTTTTCTAGTTTGAATCACGTAGTAATGTGGTACCACACTGAAACAGACAATTAAACATGGTTTCGATCAATATTTTAGACGATAACACCGGTTAGGTCTGGGTTAGGACTGGGTTATGTCCGCATCTGGCTCATGATTTTGCCTTGTTCGCATGCTTGTTGGCCAGATCCTAGGTTTTTTTCTAGTTTGAATCACGTAGTAATGTGGTACCACACTGACACAGACAATTAAACATGGTTTCGATCAATATTTTAGACGATAACACCGGTTAGGTCTGGGTTAGGACTGGGTTATGTCCGCATCTGGCTCATGATTTTGCCTTCTTCGCATACTTGTTGGCCAGATTCTGGGTTTTTTCGGGTTTGAATCACGTAGTAATGTGGTACGACATTGAAACAGTCAATTAAACCTGGTTTCGATCCACATTTTATAGGACAACACTGGTTAGGTCTGGGATAGGTATGGGTTATGCCCGCATCTGGCACATGATTTTGCCTTCTTCGCATGCTTGTTGGCCAGATCCTGGGTTCTTTCGTGTTTGAATCACGTAGTAATGTGGTACCACACTGAAACAGTCAATTAAACCTGGTTTCGATCAATATTTTAGAGGATAACACCGGTTAGGTCTGGGTTAGGACTGGGTTATGCCCGCATCTGGCTCATGATTTTGCTTTCTTCGCATACTTGTTGGCCAGATCCTGGGTTTTTTCGTGTTTGAATCACGTAGTAATGTGGTACCACACTGAAACAGACAATTAAACCTGGTATCGATCAAAATTTTAGAGGATAACACCGGTTAGGTCTGGGATAGGTATGGGTTATGCCCGCATCTGACACATGATTTTGCCTTCTTCGCATGCTTGTTGGACTGATCCTGGGTTTTTTCGTGTTTGAATCACGTAGTAATGTGGTACCACACTGAAACAGTCAATTAAACCTGGTTTCGATCAATATTTTAGAGGATAACACCGGTTAGGTCTGTGTTAGGACTGGGTTATGCCCGCATCTGGCTCATGATTTTGCTTTCTTCGCATACTTGTTGGCCAGATCCTGGATTTTTTCGTGTTTGAATCACGTAGTAATGTGGTACCACACTGAAACAGACAATTAAACCTGGTATCGATCAAAATTTTAGTGGATAACACCGGTTAGGTCTGGGATAGGTATGGGTTATGCCCGCATCTGACACATGATTTTGCCTTCTTCGCATGCTTGTTGGACTGATCCTGGGTTTTTTCGTGTTTGAATCACGTAGTAATGTGGTACCACACTGACACAGACAATTAAACATGGTTTCGATCAATATTTTAGACGATAACACCGGTTAGGTCTGGGTTAGGACTGGGTTATGTCCGCATCTGGCTCATGATTTTGCCTTCTTCGCATACTTGTTGGCCAGATTCTGGGGTTTTTCGGGTTTGAATCACGTAGTAATGTGGTACGACATTGAAACAGTCAATTAAACCTGGTTTCGATCCACATTTTATAGGACAACACCGGTTAGGTCTGGGATAGGTATTGGTTATGCCCGCATCTGGCACATGATTTTGCCTTCTTCGCATGCTTGTTGGCCAGATCCTGGGTTCTTTCGTGTTTGAATCACGTAGTAATGTGGTACCACACTGAAACAGTCAATTAATCCTGGTTTCGATCAATATTTTAGAGGATAACACCGGTTAGGTCTGGGTTAGGACTGGGTTATGCCCGCATCTGGCTCATGATTTTGCTTTCTTCGCATACTTATTGGCCAGATCCTGGGTTTTTTCGTGTTTGAATCACGTAGTAATGTGGTACCACACTGAAACAGACAATTAAACCTGGTATCGATCAAAATTTTAGAGGATAACACCGGTTAGGTCTGGGATAGGTATGGGTTATGCCCGCATCTGACACATGATTTTGCCTTCTTCGCATGCTTGTTGGACTGATCCTGGGTTTTTTCGTGTTTGAATCACGTAGTAATGTGGTACCACACTGAAACAGTCAATTAAACCTGGTTTCGATCAATATTTTAGAGGATAACACCGGTTAGGTCTGTGTTAGGACTGGGTTATGCCCGCATCTGGCTCATGATTTTGCTTTCTTCGCATACTTGTTGGCCAGATCCTGGATTTTTTCGTGTTTGAATCACGTAGTAATGTGGTACCACACTGAAACAGACAATTAAACCTGGTATCGATCAAAATTTTAGTGGATAACACCGGTTAGGTCTGGGATAGGTATGGGTTATGCCCGCATCTGACACATGATTTTGCCTTCTTCGCATGCTTGTTGGACTGATCCTGGGTTTTTTCGTGTTTGAATCACGTAGTAATGTGGTACCACACTGAAACAGTCAATTAAACCTGGTTTCGATCAATATTTTAGAGGATAACACCGGTTAGGTCTGGGTTAGGACTGGGTTATGCCCGCATCTGGCTCATGATTTTGCTTTCTTCGCATACTTGTTGGCCAGATCCTGGATTTTTTCGTGTTTGAATCACGTAGTAATGTGGTACCACACTGAAACAGACAATTAAACCTGGTATCGATCAATATTTTAGAGGATAACACCGGTTAGGTCTGGGATAGGTATGGGTTTTGCCCGCATCTGACACATGATTTTGCCTTCTTCGCATGCTTGTTGGACTGATCCTGGGTTTTTTCGTGTTTGAATCACGTAGTAATGTGGTACCACACTGAAACAGTCAATTAAACCTGGTTTCGATCAATATTTTAGAGGATAACACCGGTTAGGTCTGGGTTAGGACTGGGTTATGCCCGCATCTGACTCATGATTTTGCTTTCTTCGCATACTTGTTGGCCAGATCCTGGGTTTTTTCGTGTTTGAATCACGTAGTAATGTGGTACCACACTGAAACAGACAATTAAACCTGGTATCGATCAATATTTTAGAGGATAACACCGATTAGGTCTGGGTTTGGTCTGGGTTATGCCCGCATCTGGCACATGATTTTGCCTTCTTCGCATACTTGTTGGCCAGATCCCGGGTTTTTGGGGCTTGAATCACGCAGTAATGTGGTACTACATTGAAAAAGACAATTAAACGTGATTTCGATCCACATTTTAGAGTATAACACCGGTTAGGTCTGGGTTAGGTCAGGGTTATGCCCGCATCTGGCACATGATTTTGCCTTCTTCGCATGCTTGTTGGCCAGATCCTGGGTTTTTTTCTGGTTTGAGTCACGTAGTAATGTGGTACCACACTGAAACAGACAATTAAACGAGGTTTCGATCAATATTTTAGAGGATAACACAGGTTAGGTCTGGGATAGGTATGGGTTATGTCCGCATCTGGCTCATGATTTTGCCTTGTTCGCATGCTTGTTGGCCAGATCCTAGGTTTTTTTCTAGTTTGAATCACGTAGTAATGTGGTACCACACTGAAACAGACAATTAAACATGGTTTCGATCAATATTTTAGACGATAACACCGGTTAGGTCTGGGTTAGGACTGGGTTATGTCCGCATCTGGCTCATGATTTTGCCTTGTTCGCATGCTTGTTGGCCAGATCCTAGGTTTTTTTCTAGTTTGAATCACGTAGTAATGTGGTACCACACTGACACAGACAATTAAACATGGTTTCGATCAATATTTTAGACGATAACACCGGTTAGGTCTGGGTTAGGACTGGGTTATGTCCGCATCTGGCTCATGATTTTGCCTTCTTCGCATACTTGTTGGCCAGATTCTGGGTTTTTTTGGGTTTGAATCACGTAGTAATGTGGTACGACATTGAAACAGTCAATTAAACCTGGTTTCGATCCACATTTTATAGGACAACACCGGTTAGGTCTGGTATAGGTATGGGTTATGCCCGCATCTGGCACATGATTTTGCCTTCTTCGCATGCTTGTTGGCCAGATCCTGGGTTCTTTCGTGTTTGAATCACGTAGTAATGTGGTACCACACTGAAACAGTCAATTAAACCTGGTTTCGATCAATATTTTAGAGGATAACACCGGTTAGGTCTGGGTTAGGACTGGGTTATGCCCGCATCTGGCTCATGATTTTGCTTTCTTCGCATACTTGTTGGCCAGATCCTGGGTTTTTTCGTGTTTGAATCACGTAGTAATGTGGTACCACACTGAAACAGACAATTAAACCTGGTATCGATCAAAATTTTAGAGGATAACACCGGTTAGTTCTGGGATAGGTATGGGTTATGCCCGCATCTGACACATGATTTTGCCTTCTTCGCATGCTTGTTGGACTGATCCTGGGTTTTTTCGTGTTTGAATCACGTAGTAATGTGGTACCACACTGAAACAGTCAATTAAACCTGGTTTCGATCAATATTTTAGTGGATAACACCGGTTAGGTCTGTGTTAGGACTGGGTTATGCCCGCATCTGGCTCATGATTTTGCTTTCTTCGCATACTTGTTGGCCAGATCCTGGATTTTTTCGTGTTTGAATCACGTAGTAATGTGGTACCACACTGAAACAGACAATTAAACCTGGTATCGATCAATATTTTAGAGGATAACACCGGTTAGGTCTGGGATAGGTATGGGTTTTGCCCGCATCTGACACATGATTTTGCCTTCTTCGCATGCTTGTTGGACTGATCCTGGGTTTTTTCGTGTTTGAATCACGTAGTAATGTGGTACCACACTGAAACAGTCAATTAAACCTGGTTTCGATCAATATTTTAGAGGATAACACCGGTTAGGTCTGGGTTAGGACTGGGTTATGCCCGCATCTGACTCATGATTTTGCTTTCTTCGCATACTTGTTGGCCAGATCCTGGGTTTTTTCGTGTTTGAATCACGTAGTAATGTGGTACCACACTGAAACAGACAATTAAACCTGGTATCGATCAATATTTTAGAGGATAACACCGATTAGGTCTGGGTTTGGTCTGGGTTATGCCCGCATCTGGCACATGATTTTGCCTTCTTCGCATACTTGTTGGCCAGATCCCGGGTTTTTGGGGCTTGAATCACGCAGTAATGTGGTACTACATTGAAAAAGACAATTAAACGTGATTTCGATCCACATTTTAGAGTATAACACCGGTTAGGTCTGGGTTAGGTCAGGGTTATGCCCGCATCTGGCACATGATTTTGCCTTCTTCGCATGCTTGTTGGCCAGATCCTGGGTTTTTTTCTGGTTTGAGTCACGTAGTAATGTGGTACCACACTGAAACAGACAATTAAACGAGGTTTCGATCAATATTTTAGAGGATAACACCGGTTAGGTCTGGGATAGGTATGGGTTATGTCCGCATCTGGCTCATGATTTTGCCTTGTTCGCATGCTTGTTGGCCAGATCCTAGGTTTTTTTCTAGTTTGAATCACGTAGTAATGTGGTACCACACTGAAACAGACAATTAAACATGGTTTCGATCAATATTTTAGACGATAACACCGGTTAGGTCTGGGTTAGGACTGGGTTATGTCCGCATCTGGCTCATGATTTTGCCTTCTTCGCATACTTGTTGGCCAGATTCTGGGTTTTTTCGGGTTTGAATCACGTAGTAATGTGGTACGACATTGAAACTGTCAATTAAACCTGGTTTCGATCCACATTTTATAGGACAACACCGGATAGGTCTGGGATAGGTATGGGTTATGCCCGCATCTGGCACATGATTTTGCCTTCTTCGCATGCTTGTTGGCCATATCCTGGGTTTTTTTCTGGTTTGAATCACGTAGTAATGTGGTACCACACTGATACAGACAATTAAACGAGGTTTCGATCAATATTTTAGAGGATAACACCGGTTAGGTCTGGGTTATGCCCGCATCTGGCTCTTGATTTTGACTTTTCCGCATACTTGTTGGCCAGATCCTTGGTTTATGGGGTTTGAATCACGTAGTAATGTGGTACCACACAGTAACAGTCAATTAAACCTGGTTTCGATCCACACTTTAGAGGATTACACCGGTTAGGTTTGGGTTAGGTCTGGTTTATGCGCGCATCTCGCTCATGATCCTGCCTTCATCGCATTCTTGTTCGCCAGAACCTGGGATTTCGGGTTTGAATCACGTAGTAATGTGGTACCACACTGAAACAGTCAATTCAACATGGTTTCGATCCACATTTTAGAGGATAACACCGGTTAGGTCTGGGTTATGCCCGCGTCTGGCTCTTGATTTTGACTTTTCCGCATACTTGTTGGCCAGATCCTTGGTTTTCCCTGGTTTGAATCACGTAGTAATGTGATACCGCACTGAAACAGTCAATTAAACCTGGTTTCGATCAATATTTTAGAGGATAACACCGGTTAGGTCTGGGATAGGTATGGGTTACGTCCGCATCTGGCTCTTGATTTTGACTTTTCCGCATACTTGTTGGCCAGATCCTTGGTTTTCCCTGGTTTGAATCACGTAGTAATGTGATAACGCCCTGAAACAGTCAATTAAACCTGGTTTCGATCAATATTTTAGAGGATAACACCGGTTAGGTCTGGGTTAGGACTGGGTTATGCCCGCATCTGGCTCATGATTTTGCCTTCTTCGCATACTTGTTGGCCAGATCCTTGGTTTTCCCTGGTTTGAATCACGTAGTAATGTGATACCGCACTGAAACAGTCAATTAAACCTGGTTTCGATCCACATTTTATAGGATAACACCGGTTAGGTCTGGGTTAGGCATGGGTTATGCCCGCATCTGACACATGATTTTGCCTTCTTCGCATGCTTGTTGGCCAGATCCTGGGTTTTTTCGTGTTTGAATCACGTAGTAATGTGGTACCACACTGAAACAGTCAATTAAACCTGGTTTCGATCAATATTTTAGAGGATAACACCGGTTAGGTCTGGGTTAGGCCTGGGTTATGCCCGCATCTGGCTCATGATTTTGCCTTCTTCGCATGCTTGTTGGCCAGATCCTGGGTTTTTTTCTGGTTTGAGTCACGTAGTAATGTGGTACCACACTGAAACAGACAATTAAACGAGATTTCGATCAATATTTTAGAGGATAACACCGGTTAGGTCTGGGATAGGTATGGGTTATGTCCGCATCTGGCTCATGATTTTGCCTTGTTCGCATGCTTGTTGGCCAGATCCTAGGTTTTTTTCTAGTTTGAATCACGTAGTAATGTGGTACCACACTGAAACAGACAATTAAACATGGTTTCGATCAATATTTTAGACGATAACACCGATTAGGTCTGGGTTTGGTCTGGGTTATGCCCGCATCTGGCACATGATTTTGCCTTCTTCGCATACTTGTTGGCCAGATCCCGGGTTTTTGGGGCTTGAATCACGCAGTAATGTGGTACTACATTGAAAAAGACAATTAAACGTGATTTCGATCCACATTTTAGAGTATAACACCGGTTAGGTCTGGGTTAGGTCAGGGTTATGCCCGCATCTGGCACATGATTTTGCCTTCTTCGCATGCTTGTTGGCCAGATCCTGGGTTTTTTTCTGGTTTGAGTCACGTAGTAATGAGGTACCACACTGAAACAGACAATTAAACGAGGTTTCGATCAATATTTTAGAGGATAACACCGGTTAGGTCTGGGATAGGTATGGGTTATGTCCGCATCTGGCTCATGATTTTGCCTTGTTCGCATGCTTGTTGGCCAGATCCTAGGTTTTTTTCTAGTTTGAATCACGTAGTAATGTGGTACCACACTGAAACAGACAAATAAACATGGTTTCGATCAATATTTTAGACGATAACACCGGTTAGGTCTGGGTTAGGACTGGGTTATGTCCGCATCTGGCTCATGATTTTGCCTTGTTCGCATGCTTGTTGGCCAGATCCTAGGTTTTTTTCTAGTTTGAATCACGTAGTAATGTGGTACCACACTGACACAGACAATTAAACATGGTTTCGATCAATATTTTAGACGATAACACCGGTTAGGTCTGGGTTAGGACTGGGTTATGTCCGCATCTGGCTCATGATTTTGCCTTCTTCGCATACTTGTTGGCCAGATTCTGGGTTTTTTCGGGTTTGAATCACGTAGTAATGTGGTACGACATTGAAACAGTCAATTAAACCTGGTTTCGATCCACATTTTATAGGACAACACCGGTTAGGTCTGGCATAGGTATGGGTTATGCCCGCATCTGGCACATGATTTTGCCTTCTTCGCATGCTTGTTGGCCAGATCCTGGGTTCTTTCGTGTTTGAATCACGTAGTAATGTGGTACCACACTGAAACAGTCAATTAAACCTGGTTTCGATCAATATTTTAGAGGATAACACCGGTTAGGTCTGGGTTAGGACTGGGTTATGCCCGCATCTGGCTCATGATTTTGCTTTCTTCGCATACTTGTTGGCCAGATCCTGGGTTTTTTCGTGTTTGAACCACGTAGTAATGTGGTACCACACTGAAACAGACAATTAAACCTGGTATCGATCAAAATTTTAGAGGATAACACCGGTTAGGTCTGGGATAGGTATGGGTTATGCCCGCATCTGACACATGATTTTGCCTTCTTCGCATGCTTGTTGGACTGATCCTGGGTTTTTTCGTGTTTGAATCACGTAGTAATGTGGTACCACACTGAAACAGTCAATTAAACCTGGTTTCGATCAATATTTTAGAGGATAACACCGGTTAGGTCTGTGTTAGGACTGGGTTATGCCCGCATCTGGCTCATGATTTTGCTTTCTTCGCATACTTGTTGGCCAGATCCTGGATTTTTTCGTGTTTGAATCACGTAGTAATGTGGTACCACACTGAAACAGACAATTAAACCTGGTATCGATCAATATTTTAGAGGATAACACCGGTTAGGTCTGGGATAGGTATGGGTTTTGCCCGCATCTGACACATGATTTTGCCTTCTTCGCATGCTTGTTGGACTGATCCTGGGTTTTTTCGTGTTTGAATCACGTAGTAATGTGGTACCACACTGAAACAGTCAATTAAACCTGGTTTCGATCAATATTTTAGAGGATAACACCGGTTAGGTCTGGGTTAGGACTGGGTTATGCCCGCATCTGACTCATGATTTTGCTTTCTTCGCATACTTGTTGGCCAGATCCTGGGTTTTTTCGTGTTTGAATCACGTAGTAATGTGGTACCACACTGAAACAGACAATTAAACCTGGTATCGATCAATATTTTAGAGGATAACACCGATTAGGTCTGGGTTTGGTCTGGGTTATGCCCGCATCTGGCACATGATTTTGCCTTCTTCGCATACTTGTTGGCCAGATCCCGGGTTTTTGGGGCTTGAATCACGCAGTAATGTGGTACTACATTGAAAAAGACAATTAAACGTGATTTCGATCCACATTTTAGAGTATAACACCGGTTAGGTCTGGGTTAGGTCAGGGTTATGCCCGCATCTGGCACATGATTTTGCCTTCTTCGCATGCTTGTTGGCCAGATCCTGGGTTTTTTTCTGGTTTGAGTCACGTAGTAATGTGGTACCACACTGAAACAGACAATTAAACGAGGTTTCGATCAATATTTTAGAGGATAACACCGGTTAGGTCTGGGATAGGTATGGGTTATGTCCGCATCTGGCTCATGATTTTGCCTTGTTCGCATGCTTGTTGGCCAGATCCTAGGTTGTTTTCTAGTTTGAATCACGTAGTAATGTGGTACCACACTGAAACAGACAATTAAACATGGTTTCGATCAATATTTTAGACGATAACACCGGTTAGGTCTGGGTTAGGACTGGGTTATGTCCGCATCTGGCTCATGATTTTGCCTTCTTCGCATACTTGTTGGCCAGATTCTGGGTTTTTTCGGGTTTGAATCACGTAGTAATGTGGTACGACATTGAAACTGTCAATTAAACCTGGTTTCGATCCACATTTTATAGGACAACACCGGATAGGTCTGGGATAGGTATGGGTTATGCCCGCATCTGGCACATGATTTTGCCTTCTTCGCATGCTTGTTGGCCATATCCTGGGTTTTTTTCTGGTTTGAATCACGTAGTAATGTGGTACCACACTGATACAGACAATTAAACGAGGTTTCGATCAATATTTTAGAGGATAACACCGGTTAGGTCTGGGTTATGCCCGCATCTGGCTCTTGATTTTGACTTTTCCGCATACTTGTTGGCCAGATCCTTGGTTTATGGGGTTTGAATCACGTAGTAATGTGGTACCACACAGTAACAGTCAATTAAACCTGGTTTCGATCCACACTTTAGAGGATTACACCGGTTAGGTTTGGGTTAGGTCTGGGTTATGCCCGCATCTCGCTCATGATCCTGCCTTCATCGCATTCTTGTTCGCCAGAACCTGGGATTTCGGGTTTGAATCACGTAGTAATGTGGTACCACACTGAAACAGTCAATTCAACATGGTTTCGATCCACATTTTAGAGGATAACACCGGTTAGGTCTGGGTTATGCCCGCGTCTGGCTCTTGATTTTGACTTTTCCGCATACTTGTTGGCCAGATCCTTGGTTTTCCCTGGTTTGAATCACGTAGTAATGTGATACCGCACTGAAACAGTCAATTAAACCTGGTTTCGATCCACATTTTATAGGATAACACCGGTTAGGTCTGGGTTAGGCATGGGTTATGCCCGCATCTGACACATGATTTTGCCTTCTTCGCATGCTTGTTGGCCAGATCCTGGGTTTTTTCGTGTTTGAATCACGTAGTAATGTGGTACCACACTGAAACAGTAAATTAAACCTGGTTTCGATCAATATTTTAGAGGATAACACCGGTTAGGTCTGGGTTAGGCCTGGGTTATGCCCGCATCTGGCTCATGATTTTGCCTTCTTCGCATGCTTGTTGGCCAGATCCTGGGTTTTTTTCTGGTTTGAGTCACGTAGTAATGTGGTACCACACTGAAACAGACAATTAAACGAGATTTCGATCAATATTTTAGAGGATAACACCGGTTAGGTCTGGGATAGGTATGGGTTATGTCCGCATCTGGCTCATGATTTTGCCTTGTTCGCATGCTTGTTGGCCAGATCCTAGGTTTTTTTCTAGTTTGAATCACGTAGTAATGTGGTACCACACTGAAACAGACAATTAAACATGGTTTCGATCAATATTTTAGACGATAACACCGGTTAGGTCTGGGTTAGGACTGGGTTATGTCCGCATCTGGCTCATGATTTTGCCTTCTTCGCATACTTGTTGGCCAGATTCTGGGTTTTTTCGGGTTTGAATCACGTAGTAATGTGGTACGACATTGAAACAGTCAATTAAACCTGGTTTCGATCCACATTTTATAGGACAACACCGGTTAGGTCTGGGATAGGTATGGGTTATGCCCGCATCTGGCACATGATTTTGCCTTCTTCGCATACTTGTTGGCCAGATCCTGGGTTTTTGGGGTTTGAATCACGCAGTAATGTGGTACTACATTGAAAAAGACATTTAAACCTGATTTCGATCCACATTTTAGAGTATAACACCGGTTAGGTCTGGGCTAGGTCTGAGATATGCACGCATCTGGCTCATGATTTTGCCTTCTTCGCATGCTTGTTAGCCAGATCCTAGGTTTTTTTCTGGTTTGAATCACGTAGTAATGTGGTACCACACTGAAACAGACAATTAAACATGGTTTCGATCAATATTTTAGACGATAACACCGGTTAGGTCTGGGTTAGGACTGGGTTATGTGCGCATCTGGCTCATGATTTTGCCTTCTTCGCATACTTGTTGGCCAGATTCTGGGTTTTATCGGGTTTGAATCACGTAGTAATGTGGTACGACATTGAAATAGTCAATTAAACCTGGTTTCGATCCACATTTTATAGGACAACACCGGTTAGGTCTGGGATAGGTATGGGTTATGCCCGCATCTGACACATGATTTTGCCTTCTTCGCATGCTTGTTGGCCAGATCCTGGGTTTTTTCGTGTTTGAATCACGTAGTAATGTGGTACCACACTGAAACAGTCAATTAAACCTGGTTTCGATCAATATTTTAGAGGATAACACCGATTAGGTCTGGGTTTGGTCTGGGTTATGCCCGCATCTGGCACATGATTTTGCCTTCTTCGCATACTTGTTGGCCAGATCCCGGGTTTTTGGGGCTTGAATCACGCAGTAATGTGGTACTACATTGAAAAAGACAATTAAACGTGATTTCGATCCACATTTTAGAGTATAACACCGGTTAGGTCTGGGTTAGGTCTGGGTTATGCCCGCATCTGGCACATGATTTTGCCTTCTTCGCATGCTTGTTGGCCAGATCCTGGGTTTTTGGGGTTTGAATCACGCAGTAATGTGGTACTACATTGAAAAAGACAATTAAACCTGATTTCGATCCACATTTTAGAGTATAACACCGGTTAGGTCTGGGTTAGGACTGGGTTATGTCCGCATCTGGCTCATGATTTTGCCTTCTTCGCATACTTGTTGGCCAGATTCTGGGTTTTTACGGGTTTCAATCACGTAGTAATGTGGTACGACATTGAAATAGTCAATTAAACCTGGTTTCGATCCACATTTTATAGGACAACACCGGTTAGGTCTGGGATAGGTATGGGTTATGTCCGCATCTGGCTCATGATTTTGCCTTGTTCGCATGCTTGTTGGCCAGTTCCTAGGTTTTTTTCTAGTTTGAATCACGTAGTAATGTGGTACCACACTGAAACAGACAATTAAACATGGTTTCGATCAATATTTTAGACGATAACACAGGTTAGGTCTGGGTTAGGACTGGGTTATGTCCGCATCTGGCTCATGATTTTGTCTTGTTCGCATGCTTGTTGGATAGATCCTGGGTTTTTTCCTGTTTGAATCACGCAGTAATGTGGCACTACATTGGAACAGAGAATTAAACCTGGTTTCGATCAATATTTTAGAGGATAAAACCGGTTAGGTCTGGATTATGCCCGCATCTGGTATATGATTTTGCCTTTTTCGCATATTTGTTGGACAGATCCTGGGTTTTTTCGGGTTTGAATCGTGTAGAAGCGTGATACCACACTGAAGCAGTCAATTAAGCCTGGTTTCGATCAATATTTTAGAGGATAACACCGGTTAGGTCTGGGTTAGGTCTGGGTTATGCCCGCATCTCGCTCATGATTCTGCCTTCATCGCATTCTTCTTCGCCAGAACCTGGGTTTTTTCGGGTTTGAATCACGTAGTAATGTGGTACCACACAGTAACAGTCAATTAAACCTGGATTCGATCCACATTTTAGAGGATAACACCGGTTAGGTCTGGGATAGGTATGGGTTATGTCCGCATCTGGCTCATGATTTTGCCTTGTTCGCATGCTTGTTGGCCAGATCCTAGGTTTTTTTCTAGTTTGAATCACGTAGTAATGTGGTACCACACTGAAACAGACAATTAAACGAGGTTTCGATCAATATTTTAGAGGATAACACCGGTTAGGTCTGGGTTATGCCCGCATCTGGCTCTTGATTTTGACTTTTCCGCATACTTGTTGGCCAGATCCTTGGTTTTCCCTGGTTTGAATCACGTAGTAATGTGATACCGCACTGAAACAGTCAATCAAACCTGGTTTCGATCCACATTTTAGAGGATAACACCGGTTAGGTCTGGGTTAGGTCTGGGTTATGCCCGCATCTGGCACATGATTTTGCCTTCTTTGCATGCTTGTTGGCCAGATCCTGGGTTTTTTTCTGGTTTGAATCACGTAGTAATGTGGTACCACACTGAAACAGACAATTAAACGATGTTTCGATCAATATTTCAGAGGATAACACCGGTTAGGTCTGGATTATGCCCGCATCTGGTATATGATTTTGCCTTTTCCGCATACTTGTTGGCCAGATCCTGGGTTTTTGGGGTATGAATCACGTAGTAATGTGGTACCACACTGAAACAGAGAATTAAACCTGGTTTCGATCCACATTTTAGAGGATAACACCGGTTAGGTCTGGGTTATGCCCGCATCTCGCTCATGATTCTGCCTTCATCGCATTCTTGTTCGCCAGAACCTGGGTTTTTTCGGGTTTGGATCACGTAGTAATGTGGTACCACACAGTTACAGTCAATTAAACCTGGATTCGATCCACATTTTAGAGGATAACACCGGTTAGGTCTGGGTTAGGTCTGGGTTATGCCCGCATCTGGCACATGATTTTGCCTTCTTCGCATGCTTGTTGGCCAGATCCTGGGTTTTTTTCTGGTTTGAATCACGTAGTAACGTGGTACCACACTGAAACAGACAATTAAACGAGGTTTCGATCAATATTTTAGAGGATAACACCGGTTAGGTCTGGGTTATGCCCGCATCTGGCTCTTGATTTTGACTTTTCCGCATACTTGTTGGCCAGATCCTTGGTTTTCCCTGGTTTGAATCACGTAGTAATGTGATACCGCACTGAAACAGTCAATTAAACCTGGATTCGATCCACATTTTAGAGGATAACACCGGTTAGGTCTGGGTTAGGTCTGGGTTATGCCCGCATCTCGCTCATGATTCTGCCTTCATCGCATTCTTGTTCGCCAGAACCTGGGTTTTTTCGGGTTTCAATCACGTAGTAATGTGTTACCACACAGGTAACAGTCAATTAAACCTGGATTCGGTCAGTATTTTAGAGGATAAAACCGGTTAGGTCTGGGTTAGGTCCGGATTATGCCCGTATCTCGCATGATTCTGCCTTCATCGCACTCTTGTTCGCCAGAACCTGGGTTTTTTCGGGTTTGAATCACGTAGTAATGTAGTACCACACTGAAACAGTCAATTAAACCTGGTTTCGATTCACATTTTAGAGGATAACACCGGTTAGGTCTGGGTTAGGTCTGGGTTATGCCCGCATCTGGCACATGATTTTGTCTTCTTCGCATGCTTGTTGGCCAGATCCTGGGTTTTTTTCTCGTTTGAATCACGTAGTAATGTGGTACCACACTGAAACAGACAATTAAACGAGGTTTCGATCAATATTTTAGAGGATAACACCGGTTAGGTCTGGGTTATGCCCGCATCTGGCTCTTGATTTTGACTTTTCCGCATACTTGTTGGCCAGATCCTTGGTTTTCCCTGGTTTGAATCACGTAGTAATGTGATACCGCACTGAAACAGTCAATTAAACCTGGTTTCGATCAATATTTTAGAGGAGAACACCGGTTAGGTCTGGGTTAGGGCTAGGTTATGCCCGCATCTGGCCCATGATTTTGCCTTCTTCGCATACTTGTTGGCCAGATCCTGGGTTTTTTCGAGTTTGAATCACGTAGTAATGTGGTACCACACAGTAACAGTCAACTAAACCTAGATTCGATCCACATTTTATAGGATAACACCGGTTTGGTCTGGGATAGGTATGGGTTATGTCCGCATCTTGCTCATGATTTTGCATTGTTCGCATATTTGTGGACAGATCCTGGGTTTTTTCGGGTTTGAATCATGTAGTAGTGTGATACCACACTGAAGCAGTCAATTAAGCCTGGTTTCGATCAATATTTTAGATAACACCGGTTAGGTCTGGGTTAGGACTGGGTTATGCCCGCATCTGGCTCATGATTTTGCCTTCTTCGCATACTTGTTGGCCAGATCCTGGGTTTTTTCGGGTTTGAATCACGTAGTAATGTGGTACCACACTGAAACAGACAATTAAAACTGGTTTCGATCCACATTTTAGAGTATAACACCGGTTAGGTCTGGGTTAGGTCTGGGTTATGCCCGCATCTCGCTCATGATTCTGCCTTCATCGCATTCTTGTTCGCCAGAACCTGGGTTTTTTCGGGTTTCAATCACGTAGTAATGTGTTACCACACAGGTAACAGTCAATTAAACCTGGATTCGGTCAGTATTTTAGAGGATAAAACCGGTTAGGTCTGGGTTAGGTCCGGATTATGCCCGTATCTCGCTCATGATTCTGCCTTCATCGCACTCTTGTTCGCCAGAACCTGGGTTTTTTCGGGTTTGAATCACGTAGTAATGTAGTACCACACTGAAACAGTCAATTAAACCTGGTTTCGATTCACATTTTAGAGGATAACACCGGTTAGGTCTGGGTTAGGTCTGGGTTATGCCCGCATCTGGCACATGATTTTGTCTTCTTCGCATGCTTGTTGGCCAGATCCTGGGTTTTTTTCTCGTTTGAATCACGTAGTAATGTGGTACCACACTGAAACAGACAATTAAACGAGGTTTCGATCAATATTTTAGAGGATAACACCGGTTAGGTCTGGGTTATGCCCGCATCTGGCTCTTGATTTTGACTTTTCCGCATACTTGTTGGCCAGATCCTTGGTTTTCCCGGTTTTGAATCACGTAGTAATGTGATACCGCTCTGAAACAGTCAATTAAACCTGTTTTCGATCAATATTTTACAGGATAACACCTGTTAGGCCTGGGTTAGGACTGGGTTATGCCCGCATCTGGCACATGATTTTGCCTTCTTCGCATACTTGTTGGCCAGATCCTGGGTTTTTTCGGGTTTGAATCACGTAGTAATGTGGTACCACACTGAAACAGACAATTAAACCTGGTTTCGATCCACGTTTTAGAGGATAACACCGGTTAGATCTGGGTTAGGTCTGGGTTATGCCCGCATCTGACACATGATTTTGCCTTTTTCGCATGCTTGTTGGCCAGATCCTGGGTTTTTTCGTGTTTGAATCACGTAGTAATGTGGTACCACACTGAAACAGTCAATTAAACCTGGTTTCGATAAATATTTTAGAGGATAACACCGATTAGGTCTGGGTTAGGACTGGGTTATGCCCGCATCTGGCTCATGATTTTGCTTTCTTCGCATACTTGATGGCCAGATCCTGGGTTTTTTCGTGTTTGAATCACGTAGTAATGTGGTACCACACTGAAACAGACAATTAAACCTGGTATCGATCAATATTTTAGAGGATAACACCGGTTAGGTCTGGGTTAGGACTGGGTTATGCCCGCATCTGGCTCATGAGTTTGCCTTCTTCGCATACTTGTTGGCCAGATCCTGGGTTTTTTCGTGTTTGAATCACGTAGTAATGTGGTACCACACTGAAACAGACAATTAAACCTGGTTTCGATAAATATTTTAGAGGATAACACCGATTAGGTCTGGGTTAGGACTGGGTTATGCCCGCATCTGGCTCATGATTTTGCTTTCTTCGCATACTTGATGGCCAGATCCTGGGTTTTTTCGTGTTTGAATCACGTAGTAATGTGGTACCACACTGAAACAGACAATTAAACCTGGTATCGATCAATATTTTAGAGGATAACACCGATTAGGTCTGGGTTTGGTCTGGGTTATGCCCGCATCTGGCACATGATTTTGCCTTCTTCGCATACTTGTTGGCCAGATCCCGGGTTTTTGGGGCTTGAATCACGCAGTAATGTGGTACTACATTGAAAAAGACAATTAAACGTGATTTCGATCCACATTTTAGAGTATAACACCGGTTAGGTCTGGGTTAGGTATGGGTTATGCCCGCATCTGGCACATGATTTTGCCTTCTTCGCATGCTTGTTGGCCAGATCCTGGGTTTTTTTCTGGTTTGAGTCACGTAGTAATGTGGTACCACACTGAAACAGACAATTAAACGAGGTTTCGATCAATATTTTAGAGGATAACACCGGTTAGATCTGGGATAGGTATGGGTTATGTCCGCATCTGGCTCATGATTTTGCCTTGTTCGCATGCTTGTTGGCCAGATCCTAGGTTTTTTTCTAGTTTGAATCACGTACTAATGTGGTACCACACTGAAACAGACAATTAAACATGGTTTCGATCAATATTTTAGACGATAACACCGGTTAGGTCTGGGTTAGGACTGGGTTATGTCCGCATCTGGCTCATGATTTTGCCTTCTTCGCATACTTGTTGGCCAGATTCTGGGTTTTTTCGGGTTTGAATCACGTAGTAATGTGGTACGACATTGAAACAGTCAATTAAGCCTGGTTTCGATCCACATTTTATAGGACAACACCGGTTAGGTCTGGGATAGGTATGGGTTATGCCCGCATCTGGCACATGATTTTGCCTTCTTCGCATACTTGTTGGCCAGATCCTGGGTTTTTGGGGTTTGAATCACGCAGTAATGTGGTACTACATCGAAAAAGACAATTAAACCTGATTTCGATCCACATTTTAGAGTATAACACCGGTTAGGTCTGGGTTAGGTCTGGGTTATGCCCGCATCTGGCTCATGATTTTGCCTTCTTCGCATACTTGTTGGCCAGATTCTGGGTTTTTTCGGGTTTGAATCACGTAGTAATGTGGTACGACATTGAAACAGTCAATTAAACCTGGTTTCGATCCACATTTTATAGGACAACACCGGTTAGGTCTGGGATAGGTATGGGTTATGCCCGCATCTGGCACATGATTTTGCCTTCATCGCATTCTTGTTCGCCAGAACCTGGGTTTTTTCGGGTTTGAATCGCGTAGTAATGTGTTACCACACAGGTAACAGTCAATTAAACCTGGATTCGGTCAGTATTTTAGAGGATAAAACCGGTTAGGTCTGGATTATGCCCGCATCTGGTATATGATTTTGCCTTTTTCGCATATTTGTTGGACAGATCCTGGGTTTTTTCGGGTTTGAATCATGTAGAAGCGTGATACCACACTGAAGCAGTCAATTAAGCCTGGTTTCGGTCAATATTTTAGAGGAAAACACCGGTTAGGTCTGGGTTAGGTCTGGGTTATGCCCGCATCTGGCACATGATTTTGCCTTCTTTGCACGCTTGTTGGCCAGATCCTGGGTTTTTTTCTGGTTTGAATCACGTAGTAATGTGGTACCACACTGAAACAGACAATTAAACCTGGTATCGATCAATATTTTAGAGGATAACACCGATTAGGTCTGGGTTTGGTCTGGGTTATGCCCGCATCTGGCACATGATTTTGCCTTCTTCGCATACTTGTTGGCCAGATCCCGGGTTTTTGGGGCTTGAATCACGCAGTAATGTGGTACTACATTGAAAAAGACAATTAAACGTGATTTCGATCCACATTTTAGAGTCTAACACCGGTTAGGTCTGGGTTAGGTATGGGTTATGTCTGCATCTGGCTCATGATTTTGCCTTGTTCGCATGCTTGTTGGCCAGATCCTAGGTTTTTTTCTAGTTTGAATCACGTAGCAATGTGGTACCACACTGAAACAGACAATTAAACATGGTTTCGATCAATATTTTAGACGATAACACCGGTTAGGTCTGGGTTAGGACTGGGTTATGTCCGCATCTGGCTCATGATTTTGCCTTCTTCGCATACTTGTTGGCCAGATTCTGGGTTTTTTCGGGTTTGAATCACGTAGTAATGTGGTACGACATTGAAACAGTCAATTAAACCTGGTTTCGATCCACATTTTATAGGATAACACCGGTTAGGTCTGGGATAGGTATGGGTTAGGCCCGCATCTGACACATGATTTTGCCTTCTTCGCATGCTTGTTGGCCAGATCCTGGATTTTTTCGTGTTTGAATCACGTAGTAATGTGGTACCACACTGAAACAGTCAATTAAACCTGGTTTCGATCAATATTTTAGAGGATAACACCGGTTAGGTCTGGGTTAGGACTGGGTTATGCCCGCATCTGGCTCATGATTTTGCTTTCTTCGCATACTTGTTGGCCAGATCCTGGGTTTTTTCGTGTTTGAATCACGTAGTAATGTGGTACCACACTGAAACAGTCAATTAAACCTGGTTTCGATCAATATTTTAGAGGATAACACCGATTAGGTCTGGGTTTGGTCTGGGTTATGCCCGCATCTGGGACATGATTTTGCCTTCTTCGCATACTTGTTGGCCAGATCCTGGGTTTTTTTCTGGTTTGAGGCACGTAGTAATGTGGTACCACACTGAAACAGACAATTAAACGAGGTTTCGATCAATATTTTAGAGTATAACACCGGTTAGGTCTGGGTTAGTTCTGGGATATGCCCGCATCTGGCACATGATTTTGCCTTCTTCGCATGCTTGTTGGCCAGATCCTGGGTTTTTTTCTGGTTTGAGGCACGTAGTAATGTGGTACCACACTGAAACAGACAATTAAACGATGTTTCGATCAATATTTTAGAGGATAACACCGGTTAGGTCTGGGATAGGTATGGGTTATGACCGCATCTGGCTCATGATTTTGCCTTGTTCGCATGCTTGTTGGCCAGATATTAGGTTTTTTTCTAGTTTGAATCACGTAGTAATGTGGTACCACACTGAAACAGACAATTAAACATGGCTTCGATCAATATTTTAGACGATAACACCGGTTAGGTCAGGGTTAGGACTGGGTTATGTCCGCATCTGGCTCATGATTTTGCCTTCTTCGCATACTTGTTGGCCAGATTCTGGGTTTTTTCGGGTTTGAATCACGTAGTAATGTGGTACGACATTGAAACAGTCAATTAAACCTGGTTTCGATCCACATTTTAGAGTATAACACCGGTTAGGTCTGGGTTAGGTCTGGGTTATGCCCGCATCTGGCTCATGATTTTGCCTTCTTCGCTTACTTGTTGGCCAGATTCTGGGTTTTTTCGGGTTTGAATCACGTAGTAATGTGGTACGACATTGAAACAGTTAATTAAACCTGGTTTCGATCCACATTTTAGAGGATAACACCGGTTAGGTCTGGGTTAGGACTGGGTTATGCCCGCATCTGGTACATGATTTTGCCTTTTTCGCATATTTGTGGACAGATCCTGGGTTTTTTCGGGTTTGAATCATGTAGTAGTGTGATACCACACTGAAGCAGTCAATTAAGCCTGGTTTCGATCAATATTTTAGAGGATAACACCGGTTAGGTCTGGGTTAGGTCTGGGTTATGCCCGCATCTGGCTCATGATTTTGCCTTTTCGGCATACTTGTTGGCCAGATCCTGGGTTTTTGGGGTTTGAATCACGTAGTAATGTGGTACCACACTGAAACAGACAATTAAACCTGGTTTCGATCCACATTTTGGGGTATAACACGGGTTAGGTCTGGGTTAGGTCTGGGTTATGCTCGCATCTCGCTCATGATTCTGCCTTCATCGCATTCTTGTTCGCCAGAACCTGGGTTTTTTCGGGTTTGAATCACGTAGTAATGTGGTACCACACAGTAACAGTCAACTAAACCTCGATTCGATCCACATTTTATAGGATAACACCGGTTTGGTCTGGGATAGGTATGGGTTATGTCCGCATCTGGCTCATGATTTTGCCTTGTTCG
Organism: Colletes latitarsis; assembly: GCF_051014445.1. Lineage (NCBI taxonomy): Eukaryota > Metazoa > Arthropoda > Insecta > Hymenoptera > Colletidae > Colletes > Colletes latitarsis. Next base: position 10,873,062 of record NC_135147.1, read on the forward strand.
CATATTTGTGGACAGATCCTGGGTTTTTTCGGGTTTGAATCATGTAGTAGTGTGATACCACACTGAAGCAGTCAATTAAGCCTGGTTTCGATCAATATTTTAGAGGATAACACCGGTTAGGTCTGGGTTAGGTCTGGGTTATGCCCGCATCTGGCTCATGAGTTTGCCTTCTTCGCATACTTGTTGGCCAGATCCTGGGTTTTTTCGTGTTTGAATCACGTAGTAATGTGGTACCACACTGAAACAGACAATTAAACCTGGTTTCGATAAATATTTTAGAGGATAACACCGATTAGGTCTGGGTTAGGACTGGGTTATGCCCGCATCTGGCTCATGATTTTGCTTTCTTCGCATACTTGATGGCCAGATCCTGGGTTTTTTCGTGTTTGAATCACGTAGTAATGTGGTACCACACTGAAACAGACAATTAAACCTGGTATCGATCAATATTTTAGAGGATAACACCGATTAGGTCTGGGTTTGGTCTGGGTTATGCCCGCATCTGGCACATGATTTTGCCTTCTTCGCATACTTGTTGGCCAGATCCCGGGTTTTTGGGGCTTGAATCACGCAGTAATGTGGTACTACATTGAAAAAGACAATTAAACGTGATTTCGATCCACATTTTAGAGTATAACACCGGTTAGGTCTGGGTTAGGTATGGGTTATGCCCGCATCTGGCACATGATTTTGCCTTCTTCGCATGCTTGTTGGCCAGATCCTGGGTTTTTTTCTGGTTTGAGTCACGTAGTAATGTGGTACCACACTGAAACAGACAATTAAACGAGGTTTCGATCAATATTTTAGAGGATAACACCGGTTAGATCTGGGATAGGTATGGGTTATGTCCGCATCTGGCTCATGATTTTGCCTTGTTCGCATGCTTGTTGGCCAGATCCTAGGTTTTTTTCTAGTTTGAATCACGTACTAATGTGGTACCACACTGAAACAGACAATTAAACATGGTTTCGATCAATATTTTAGACGATAACACCGGTTAGGTCTGGGTTAGGACTGGGTTATGTCCGCATCTGGCTCATGATTTTGCCTTCTTCGCATACTTGTTGGCCAGATTCTGGGTTTTTTCGGGTTTGAATCACGTAGTAATGTGGTACGACATTGAAACAGTCAATTAAGCCTGGTTTCGATCCACATTTTATAGGACAACACCGGTTAGGTCTGGGATAGGTATGGGTTATGCCCGCATCTGGCACATGATTTTGCCTTCTTCGCATACTTGTTGGCCAGATCCTGGGTTTTTGGGGTTTGAATCACGCAGTAATGTGGTACTACATTGAAAAAGACAATTAAACCTGATTTCGATCCACATTTTAGAGTATAACACCGGTTAGGTCTGGGTTAGGTCTGGGTTATGCCCGCATCTGGCTCATGATTTTGCCTTCTTCGCATACTTGTTGGCCAGATTCTGGGTTTTTTCGGGTTTGAATCACGTAGTAATGTGGTACGACATTGAAACAGTCAATTAAACCTGGTTTCGATCCACATTTTATAGGACAACACCGGTTAGGTCTGGGATAGGTATGGGTTATGCCCGCATCTGGCACATGATTTTGCCTTCATCGCATTCTTGTTCGCCAGAACCTGGGTTTTTTCGGGTTTGAATCGCGTAGTAATGTGTTACCACACAGGTAACAGTCAATTAAACCTGGATTCGGTCAGTATTTTAGAGGATAAAACCGGTTAGGTCTGGATTATGCCCGCATCTGGTATATGATTTTGCCTTTTTCGCATATTTGTTGGACAGATCCTGGGTTTTTTCGGGTTTGAATCATGTAGAAGCGTGATACCACACTGAAGCAGTCAATTAAGCCTGGTTTCGATCAATATTTTAGAGGAAAACACCGGTTAGGTCTGGGTTAGGTCTGGGTTATGCCCGCATCTGGCACATGATTTTGCCTTCTTTGCACGCTTGTTGGCCAGATCCTGGGTTTTTTTCTGGTTTGAATCACGTAGTAATGTGGTACCACACTGAAACAGACAATTAAACCTGGTATCGATCAATATTTTAGAGGATAACACCGATTAGGTCTGGGTTTGGTCTGGGTTATGCCCGCATCTGGCACATGATTTTGCCTTCTTCGCATACTTGTTGGCCAGATCCCGGGTTTTTGGGGCTTGAATCACGCAGTAATGTGGTACTACATTGAAAAAGACAATTAAACGTGATTTCGATCCACATTTTAGAGTCTAACACCGGTTAGGTCTGGGTTAGGTATGGGTTATGTCTGCATCTGGCTCATGATTTTGCCTTGTTCGCATGCTTGTTGGCCAGATCCTAGGTTTTTTTCTAGTTTGAATCACGTAGCAATGTGGTACCACACTGAAACAGACAATTAAATATGGTTTCGATCAATATTTTAGACGATAACACCGGTTAGGTCTGGGTTAGGACTGGGTTATGTCCGCATCTGGCTCATGATTTTGCCTTCTTCGCATACTTGTTGGCCAGATTCTGGGTTTTTTCGGGTTTGAATCACGTAGTAATGTGGTACGACATTGAAACAGTCAATTAAACCAGGTTTCGATCCACATTTTATAGGATAACACCGGTTAGGTCTGGGATAGGTATGGGTTAGGCCCGCATCTGACACATGATTTTGCCTTCTTCGCATGCTTGTTGGCCAGATCCTGGATTTTTTCGTGTTTGAATCACGTAGTAATGTGGTACCACACTGAAACAGTCAATTAAACCTGGTTTCGATCAATATTTTAGAGGATAACACCGGTTAGGTCTGGGTTAGGACTGGGTTATGCCCGCATCTGGCTCATGATTTTGCTTTCTTCGCATACTTGTTGGCCAGATCCTGGGTTTTTTCGTGTTTGAATCACGTAGTAATGTGGTACCACACTGAAACAGACAATTAAACCTGGTATCGATCAATATTTTAGAGGATAACACCGATTAGGTCTGGGTTTGGTCTGGGTTATGCCCGCATCTGGGACATGATTTTGCCTTCTTCGCATACTTGTTGGCCAGATCCTGGGTTTTTTTCTGGTTTGAGGCACGTAGTAATGTGGTACCACACTGAAACAGACAATTAAACGAGGTTTCGATCAATATTTTAGAGTATAACACCGGTTAGGTCTGGGTTAGTTCTGGGATATGCCCGCATCTGGCACATGATTTTGCCTTCTTCGCATGCTTGTTGGCCAGATCCTGGGTTTTTGCTGGTTTGAGGCACGTAGTAATGTGGTACCACACTGAAACAGACAATTAAACGAGGTTTCGATCAATATTTTAGAGGATAACACCGGTTAGGTCTGGGATAGGTATGGGTTATGACCGCATCTGGCTCATGATTTTGCCTTGTTCGCATGCTTGTTGGCCAGATATTAGGTTTTTTTCTAGTTTGAATCACGTAGTAATGTGGTACCACACTGAAACAGACAATTAAACATGGTTTCAATCAATATTTTAGACGATAACACCGGTTAGGTCTGGGTTAGGACTGGGTTATGTCCGCATCTGGCTCATGATTTTGCCTTCTTCGCATACTTGTTGGCCAGATTCTGGGTTTTTTCGGGTTTGAATCACGTAGTAATGTGGTACGACATTGAAACAGTCAATTAAACCTGGTTTCGATCCACATTTTATAGGACAACACCGGTTAGGTCTGGGATAGGTATGGGTTATGCCCGCATCTGGCACATGATTTTGCCTTCTTCGCATACTTGTTGGCCAGATCCTGGGTTTTTGGGGTTTGAATCACGCAGTAATGTGGTACTACATTGAAAAAGACAATTAAACCTGATTTCGATCCACATTTTAGAGTATAACACCGGTTAGGTCTGGGTTAGGTCTGGGTTATGCCCGCATCTGGCTCATGATTTTGCCTTCTTCGCTTACTTGTTGGCCAGATTCTGGGTTTTTTCGGGTTTGAATCACGTAGTAATGTGGTACGACATTGAAACAGTTAATTAAACCTGGTTTCGATCCACATTTTAGAGGATAACACCGGTTAGGTCTGGGTTAGGACTGGGTTATGCCCGCATCTGGTACATGATTTTGCCTTTTTCGCATATTTGTGGACAGATCCTGGGTTTTTTCGGGTTTGAATCATGTAGTAGTGTGATACCACACTGAAGCAGTCAATTAAGCCTGGTTTCGATCAATATTTTAGAGGATAACACCGGTTAGGTCTGGGTTAGGTCTGGGTTATGCCCGCATCTGGCTCATGATTTTGCCTTTTCGGCATACTTGTTGGCCAGATCCTGGGTTTTTGGGGTTTGAATCACGTAGTAATGTGGTACCACACTGAAACAGACAATTAAACCTGGTTTCGATCCACATTTTGGGGTATAACACCGGTTAGGTCTGGGTTAGGTCTGGGTTATGCTCGCATCTCGCTCATGATTCTGCCTTCATCGCATTCTTGTTCGCCAGAACCTGGGTTTTTTCGGGTTTGAATCACGTAGTAATGTGGTACCACACAGTAACAGTCAACTAAACCTCGATTCGATCCACATTTTATAGGATAACACCGGTTTGGTCTGGGATAGGTATGGGTTATGTCCGCATCTGGCTCATGATTTTGCCTTGTTCGCATATTTGTGGACAGATCCTGGGTTTTTTCGGGTTTGAATCATGTAGTAGTGTGATACCACACTGAAGCAGTCAATTAAGCCTGGTTTCGATCAATATTTTAGAGGATAACACCGGTTAGGTCTGGGTTAGGTCTGGGTTATGCCCGCATCTCGCTCATGATTCTGCCTTCATCGCATTCTTGTTGGCCAGATCCTGGGTTTTTTCGGGTTTGAATCACGTAGTAATGTGGTACCACACTGAAACAGACAATTAAAACTGGTTTCGATCCACATTTTAGAGTATAACACCGGTTAGGTCTGGGTTAGGTCTGGGTTATGCCCGCATCTCGCTCATGATTCTGCCTTCATCGCATTCTTGTTCGCCAGAACCTGGGTTTTTTCGGGTTTCAATCACGTAGTAATGTGTTACCACACAGGTAACAGTCAATTAAACCTGGATTCGGTCAGTATTTTAGAGGATAAAACCGGTTAGGTCTGGGTTAGGTCCGGATTATGCCCGTATCTCGCTCATGATTCTGCCTTCATCGCACTCTTGTTCGGCAGAACCTGGGTTTTTTCGGGTTTGAATCACGTAGTAATGTAGTACCACACTGAAGCAGTCAATTAAACCTGGTTTCGATTCACATTTTAGAGGATAACACCGGTTAGGTCTGGGTTAGGTCTGGGTTATGCCCGCATCTGGCACATGATTTTGCCTTCTTGGCATACTTGTTGGCCAGATCCTAGGTTTTTCCCTGTTTGAATAATATAGTAATGTGGTCCCACAGTGAAACAGTTAATTAAACCTGGTTTCGATCAATATTTTAGAGGATAACAACGGTTAGGTCTGTGTTAAGTCTGGGATATGTCGCATCTGGCTTATACTGTCGCCTTTTTCGCATACTTGTTGGCCGGATCCTGGGTATTTTCTGGTTTGAATCAGGTAGTAATGTGGTACCACACTGAAACAGACAATTAAACCTGGTTTCGATCAATATTTTACAGGTTAACACCATTTAGGTCTGGGTTAGGTCTGGGTTATGCCCGCATCTGGCTCATGGTTTTGCCTTCTTCGCATACTTGTTGGCCAGATCCTGGGTTTTTTCGGGTTTGAATCACGTAGTAATGTGGTACCACACTGAAACAGTCAATTAAACCTGGTTTCGATCCACATTTCAGAGGATAACACCGGTTAGCTCCGGGTTAGGTCTGGGTTATGCCTGCATCTGGCTCATGATTTTGCCTTGTTCGCATGCTTGTTAGCCAGATCCTGGGTTTTTTCGGGTTTGAATCACGTAGTAATGTGGTACCACACTGAAACAGACAATTAAACCTGGTTTAGATCAATATTTTAGAGGATAACAACGGTTAGGTCTGTGTTAAGTCTGGCATATGTCGCATCTGGCTTATACTGTCGCCTTTTTCGCATACTTGTTGGCCGGATCCTGGGTATTTTCTGGTTTGAATCAGGTAGTAATGTGGTACCACACTGAAACAGACAATTAAACCTGGTTTCGATCAATATTTTAGAGGTTAACACCGTTTAGGTCTGGGTTAGGTCTGGGTTACGCCCGCAAGTGGCTCATGATTTTGCCTTCTTCGCATGCTTGTTAGCCAGATCCTGGGTTTTTTTCTGGTTTGAATCACGTAGTAATGTGGTACCACATTGAAACAGTCAATTAAACCTGGTTTCGATCAATATTTTAGAGGATAACACCGGTTAGGTCTGGGATAGGTATGGGTTATGTCCGCATCTGGCTCATGATTTTGCCTTTTCCGCATACTTGTTGGCCAGATCCTGGGTTTTCCTGGTTTGAATCACGTAGTAATGTGGTACCGCACTGAAACGGTCAATTAAACCTGGTTTCGATCAATATTTTAGAGGATAACACCGGTTAGTTCTGGGTTAGATCTGGGTTATGCCCGCATCTCGCTTATAATTCTGCCTTCACCGCATTCTTGTTCGCCAGAACCTGGGTTTTTTCGGGTTTGAGTCTCGTAGTAATGTGGTACCACACTGAAACAGTCAATTAAACCTGGTCTCGATCAATATTTTAGAGGATAACACCGGTTAGGTCTGGGTTAGGTCTGGGTTAAGCCCACAACTGGCTCATGATTTTGCATTTTTCATATACTTGTTGGCCAGATCCTGTGTTTTTTCTGGTTTGGATCACGTAGTAATGTGGTACCACACTGAAACAGTCAATTAATCCTGGTTTCGATCCACATTTTAGAGGATAACACCGGTTAGGTCTGGGTTATGTCTGGGTTATGCCTGCATCTGGCTCATGATTTTGCCTTGTTCGCATACTTGTTGGCCAGATCCTGGGTTTTTCCCTGTTTGAATAATATAGTAATGTGGTACCACAGTGAAACAGTCAATTAAACCTGGTTTCGATCAATATGTTAGAAGATATCACCAGTATGATCTGGGTTAGGTCTTGGTTATGCCCCCAACTGGCTCATGATTTTGCATTTTTCATATACTTGTTGGCTAGATCCTGGGTTTTTTCCAGTTTGAATCACGCAGTAATGTGGTACCACATTGAAACAGTCAACTAAACCTGCTTTCGATCAATATTTTCGAGGACAACACCGGTTAGGTCTGGGTTATGCCCGCATCTGGCTCATGATTTTGCCTTCTTCGCATCCTTGTTGGCCAGATCCTGGGTTTTTTCGGGTTTGAATCATGTAGTAGTGTGATACCACACTGAAGCAGTCAATTAAGCCTGATTTCGATCTATATTTTAGAAGATATCACCGGTAAGATCTGGGTAAGGTCTTGGTTATGCCCCCAACTGGCTCATGATATTGCATTTTTCATATACTTGTTGGATAGATCCTGGGTTTTTTCCTGTTTGAATCACGTAGTAATGTGGTAGCACACTGAAACGGTCAATCAAACCTGGTTTCGATCCACATTTTAGAGGATAACACCGGTTAGGTCTGAGTTAGGTCTTGGTTATGCCCCCAACTGGCTCATGATTTTGCATTTTTCATATACTTGTTGGATAGATCCTGGGTTTTTTCCTGTATGAATCACGCAGTAATGTGGTACTACATTGAAACAGTCAATTAAACCTGGTTTCGATCAATATTTTAGAGGATAAAACCGGTTAGGTCTGGGATAGGTATGGGTTATGTCCGCATCTGGCTCATGATTTTGCCTTGTTCGCATGCTTGTTGGATAGATCCTGGGTTTTTTCCTGTTTGAATCACGCAGTAATGTGGTACAACATTGAAGCAGTCAATTAAACCTGGTTTCGATCAATATTTTAGAGGATAAAACCGGTTAGGTCTGGATTATGCCCGCATCTGGTACATGATTTTGCCTTTTTCGCATATTTGTTGGACAGATCCTGGGTTTTTTCGGGTTTGAATCATGTAGTAGTGTGATACCACACTGAAGCAGTCAATTAAGCCTGGTTTCGATCAATATTTTAGAGGATAACACCGGTTAGGTCTGGGTTAGGTCTGGGTTATGCCCGCATCTGGCTCATGATTTTGCCTTATCCGCATACTTGTTGGCCAGATCCTGGGTTTTTGGGGTTTGAATCACGTAGTTATGTGGTACCACACTGAAACAGTCAATTAAACCTGGTTTCGATCCACATTTTAGAGGATAACACCGGTTAGGTCTGGGTTAGGTCTTGGTTATGCCCCCAACTGGCTCATGATTTTGCATTTTTCATATACTTGTTGGATAGATCCTGGGTTTTTTCGGGTTTGAATCACGTAGTAATGTGGTACCACACTGAAGCAGTCAATTAAGCCTGATTTCGATCTATATTTTAGAAGATATCACCGGTAAGATATAGGTTAGGTCTTGGTTATGCCCCCAACTGGCTCATGGTTTTGCATTTTTCATATACTTGTTCGCCAGAACCTGGGTTTTTTCGGGTTTGAATCACGTAGTAATGTGGTACCACACAGTAACACTCAATTAAACCTGGATTCGATCCACATTTTATAGGATAACACCGGTTAGGTCTGGGATAGGTATGGGTTATGTCCGCATCTGGCTCATGATTTTGACTTCTTCGCATACTTGTTGGCCAGATCCTGGGTTTTTTCGGGTTTGAATCACGCAGTAATGTGGTACCACACTGTAACAGACAATTAAACCTGGTTTCGATCAATATTTTAGAGGAAAACACCGGTTAGGTCTGGGTTATGCCCGCATCTGGCTCTTGATTTTGACTTTTCCGCATACTTGTTGGCCAGATCCTTGGTTTTCCCTGGTTTGAATCACGTAGTAATGTGATACCGCACTGAAACAGACAATTAAACCTGGTTTCGATCAATATTTTAGAGGATAACACCGGTTAGGTCTGGGTTAGGTCTGGGTTATGCCCGCATCTGGCACATGATTTTGCCTTCTTCGCATGCTTGTTGGCCAGATCCTGGGTTTTTTTCTGGTTTGAATCACGTAGTAATGTGGTACCACACTGAAACAGACAATTAAACGAGGTTTCGATCAATATTTTAGAGGATAACACCGGTTAGGTGTGGGTTATGCCCGCATCTGGCTCTTGATTTTGACTTTTCCGCATACTTGTTGGCCAGATCCTTGGTTTCCCTGGTTTGAATCACGTAGTAATGTGGTACCACACTGAAACAGTCAATTAAACCTGGTTTCGATCCACATTTTAGAGGATAACACCGGTTAGGTCTGGGATAGTTATGGGTTATGTCCGCATCTGGCTCATGATTTTGCCTTGCTCGCATGCTTGTTGGCCAGGTCCTAGGATTTTTTCTAGTTTGAATCACGTAGTAATGTGGTACCACACTGAAACAGACAATTAAACCTGGTTTCGATCAATATTTTAGAGGATAACACCGGTTAGGTCTGGGTTAGATCTGGGTTATGCCCGCACATCGCTCATGATTCTGCCTTCTTCGCATGCTTGTTGGTCAGATCCTGGGTTTTTTTTTGGTTTGAATCACGTAGTAATGTGGTACCACACTGAAACAGACAATTAAACCTGGTTTCGATGAATATTTTAGAGGATAACACCGGTTAGGTCTGGGTTAGGTCTGGGTTATGCCTGCATCTGGCTCAAGATTGTGCCTTTTCGCATACTTGTTGGCCAGATCCTGAGTTTTTTCCTATTTGAATCACGTAGTAATGTGGTACTACAGTGGAACAGTCAATTAAACCTGTTTTCGATCAATATTTTAGAGGATATCACCGGTTAGGTCTGGCCCGAAATGATATTTTCGGTAAGGAATTTTTTTCTCGAAACTGAGTATGATTTCGTGGATATGTCTGTTGGCCAAAAATGCTTGTAACCGACCCCTGCAACCAAAAATAATGTTTTCAGAGTGATTTGAAATTTTTGAAATTTTTTAATAGCGTTTTAACGACGCCTCAGTCGAGAAATTGATATTCCTAATTTTCGTCTTATTTTGGCTTTTAGAATCTCCCATTAAAATTTTTCCTAGGGGTGACCAAACACCCTGTATATATCTATTAGTCCTGAAATATTATTAAATCAATATTAATCAAATTACACCTTGACCGAATTCATTTCAATCCCCACACCAATATATATTGCGTGTAACCCATAAATGGTTGAGAATGGAGTCACCTTTCCCATACTGGTATTATTAGATGGTCGCAGGTCCTGCATAAATTTCAATTTACATCATTTTTGTTTTGTGTAAACTCATTTTACTTTTTTGTATATTACCTAATGCAACTCATATTCTCCAGCCATGCGATGTAGGAATATTTAGACGATTAAAAGTTACATGGCGAAAGGTAGTACAGGAACATAGACAAAGTACGTAGGTAGACTAAACCCATTACGAAGGTGAATTTCGCACCAATATTTCATACCATATATAAATTCCATGAAGACGGAGATCTTTATAGATGCTTTTAAAGCTTGTGGTGGCCTATGACCGTTTAACTCAAATACAATTTACTACACAAAACGTATTTCAGAAAGAAGAAAATAAATTAGAATTCATGTCGCCAGATGAAACTGACATCAATGACAGCAATATAAGTAGTTTTACATAGCATTCAAGAGCATAATCCAGATGATCTGAAAGAATTATTTGAAATAGCTTGTGCAAGTAATCTCTGTTTCCAGAGAGGGGAACAACTTTGTTTTCTATATAGAAAATATTAAAATACAATCGGGACACAACTAAGACACAACTTAATAACTCGCAGAGAGAAAGCACTGCTGATGTTCAACGCAGTGCAGTTCATAGTAACAGTAAAACCAATACCAGTGTAGAAGACTAATTTAACAATGTTTCGCTAGAAGAAACTAATATACGATATACTGATCATTAATTAACTTTAATATTTCATGACAATGATGCTTTTACTTTTTTCTAATGAGAATTGTTTTGTTTCTGATAGTATTGAAACTGAAAATATTAATTTTAAAGAAATAGTTCATAATAATGTCTTTACTTCTAATGGGAATTGTTTTGTTTCCGATGGTACTGAAATCAAACTACATTAATTCTACAACATTACCATTACATTACGGTTGAAGAACATGAATTCATCCAACGTTCTCGTAAAGACAAAGATTCTTCAGACTCTATTCTGGATAAGCATTATCAACATTATCAAAAAATTGAAAAAACAACAAAGAAAAGAAAAGAAATATAGTTTATATACAATTGATAACCAGGAAAAAGAGAGACAAAGAATGAAAGAAGAACGATTAGAAAAGAAAAAAACAAGCCGAGGAATTAAAAGAAGAAAAGCTATTGAAAAAAGAAAGAAAAACAGAAAAATGAAAAGGAAAAGGAGAAAGAAAAGCAAGACGAAGAGAAGGAGAAATGTAAAACTCAAACTAAAAATAAAAATAAAGTTAAGAACGTGAAAAGAAAATAATAAATAAGATTATTTTGTGTGTGTGCTTTTTACAGGGTGAATGTAGTGACTGAACCAGGTGGTTATGACTATGCAAGATTTTTATTAGCATCTTTTTCAAACTCCACTTGGAACAAGGCTGTACGTATGTATGTATGGGATTATCAGGAACCGTGTTTGTTCGTTAATCGGCACATCAAGCGGCACACTCGTATTTATTTCGTTAAACACAGTCCCACCTACTACGTACTTTTCAATCTTTCTCTCTTCCGTGCCGTCTTTTCTCACTTTCTGGGTTATTCACCCATCAGCTGTTCGGCCGTACGCTCGCCGCGTGTTGACGGCTTTTTCGGCGGTAACCGTCTTCGCTCGTGCAAGCTCGTGGACAGCGAACGATTCGCTGTTCGGCCAAAAATTCGTGCGCGATTTAATAATTTTTAACTGCACGGTTCCCTACATACAGGGTGTTCGGCCACCCATGGGAAAAATTTTAATGGGGGATTCTAGATGCCAAAATACGAAAATACAGACGACAATCAAGAATACCAATTTGTTGATGGAGGCTCTGTTAAAAAGTTATTAATGTTTAAAGTTCCGCTCGTACTGAATTTTTTTCTCGAAAATGCGCAAGATTTCGGAGGTATGTCTATTCATAAAAAATGATTGTAACTGACCCTCGCAACTGAAAATAATTTTTCACAGAACGATTTGAAATCATTTTTTTTCGTCGAAAAATATAGGCACCTGATTAGATTTTCGGTAAGGAATTTTTTTCTCGAAAGTGCGTAGGATTTCGGGGGTATGTGTAATGACCAAAAATTATTGTAATTGACCCCTGCAACCGAAAATAATTTTTTTAGAACGATTTGAAAAATTTGTTTTTCGCCGAAAAATTTCAACACCTACCCGAATTTTTTTCTCGAAACTGAGTAGGATTTCGAATATATGTCTATTCACTAAAAATGCTTGTAATTTACCTACGCAGCCGAAAATAATTTTTCCGGAACGATTTGAAACTTTTGAATTTAATTGTTAATAACTTTTTAACGAAGCCTCCATCAACAAATTGGTATTCTTGATTTTCGTCTTATTTTGGCCTCTAGAATCTCCTATTAAAATGTTTCCCAGGGCTGACCGAACACCCTGTATACTACTATGTACTTATCAGTTTTTATTTTGTACTTTTGTAAAAATATTATATATTGAAAAAGGAAATTAGGCGTACGAGGTGGAATGCACGTAGGTTTATTTCACAACGACACAAATATAACATAAAACATAATTGAATAAGTAAAACTATAACATTACATGTTCATCAGAACACGCGGGTCTCAAAACACGCACACACCGGGAGATATATCTAAGCAGCGAGTGGCAACCTGCGCGCGCATCACAGGCATGCTATATGCATGCAACATAGAGGGAAGAGCAAACTCCTTCAATCCCCCACTTTTGCTATTCCTAATCTTAGTTGTTTGGTACAAGCCTTATGAGCTATACACTTTAGGCCTTTCGTCATTAAGTCCGCCAAGTTTTCGTTAGAGGCGATATATGATAATGTGACCGATTTCTTTTCGAGTTCTTCTCTTATAACGTGATATGCTATATCTATGTGTTTAGTTCGTCGATTTTCTATGCGACTCTTTGAGAATTCTATTGCCGATTTATTATCGCAGTATATATTGCTAATTCCAGAGAAGAAGTCGTAAAGTTCTAGTTCGCTTAAAAACATTCTTAACCATATTGCTTCCTTTGCACCGGACGCTAACGCGATATATTCGGCTTCCATGGTCGACATGGATATACATTTTTGTTTGGATGACATCCATTGTACAGGGTTGGATCCTATCAATACAACCACACCTGTAAACGAATGCCGATCGTCTATATCGCCTGCCCAATCTGCGTCGCAAAATATTTTAATTTCGGGCTTTCCGTCTGTTTCGTAACGCATAACATAATTTTCGGTTTTACATAAGTAACGCAAGATATGCTTAGCTTGAGTCCAGTGTATTTCGCTCGGGCATGAATTGAATTGTGATAACTTTGTCACGGCGAACAGAATATCTGGTCTACTTCGTAGGGCTATGTACATTAACGATCCTATTAACTCTCGATACGCTGCCTTTATGTTATCGTTTAATTGCTCTGATAATGAACTCTTTACAAGTTTTATACCGGGTTCTAACGGAGTTGCCGCGCCCCTACAATCTTTCATGTTGTATTTGCGTAACAAAGAATCTAAATATGGTGTTTGACTAAATATAATTGAATTATCGTTTCTCTCTATCTTAACACCTAACGCATGACTTATTTCCCCGAGATCTTTGGTTTCATATTTCTCGCTGATGACCTTAACAAAATTATCTATTACCGTTAACTCTTTTGAAAATAGAAAAATGTCGTCTACATAGATTACAGCTATGACCCAATATCCTTTTACGTAAACGCAATTAGATGATCGTAATCTCTCAAACCTTTGTTCTGTAAAGAAGCTATCCAGTTCAGCATTCCAATTTCTACCGGACTGTTTGAGTCCATAAATGGGCTTTTCTAATTTTACTATCTTCTCTTCTTTACATTTGCCAGACGGAGGTAGCTTCATAAATATCTCTTCCTCAAGCTTTCCGTAAAGGTACGCGCATTTTATATCCAGTTGTCTAGTGTGCCAACCGAAAATACCTGAAATAGCTAATTACAATCGTATTATTGAGAAACCAGCTACTGGCGCATAAGTTTCGTTGTAATCAACCCCCTTCTGTTGGGAGAACCCCTGCGCCACTAATCTGGCCTTATATCTAAGTACATTACCATCACAGTCTCTTTTGAGTTTGAATACCCATCTACTACCTATGACCTCCCGGTCAGCTGGTACGCTGTCTATGGTCTTCCAGGTTTTTCTCTGCATCAGACTATTCACTTCATCCTCCATGGCCTTTTCCCATTGCTTTGCTTGCAGAGACGATAAGGCTTCATCTAGGGTATTTGGTTCCGCGATCTCCATAAGGTTTAGTTCTACACTCTCCCTGTCCTCTTCTTCAGAGTTGCTCATTTGGTCTTCTTGGATACGAGGTTTCCCTTTTCTTCCATATGGATTCCGAATGACTTTCTTTGGTCTTCCAACTTTCTTCTTTGATCGAGCATTTTCCACCCCCACTATCTCGTTAGTCGGGTTATCGACTCTAGTTGGGGTTCTTTGTTGCATTATTTCCTTCGTGCCCGCGATCCTTGTTTCAGTCTGTGTTTCTTCCTCTTTTTCCGACCAAGTATCGTTATACACGTCGGTATCGCATTTATAATCTATGTCCTCGCGGTGCAACCATTCAAATCCCATCTTATCTTCTATAAAACGTACATGTTTAGTTACTATTACATCTCGTTTCTTTGGGCACCATAGGCGGTAGCCTCTCGTTTGCGTTGCGTAGCCAACTAATACGGCTGCAGTAGCTCTATCGTCCAACTTCCTCTGTCCTTGCTTTGGTAAATGTGCGTAAGCCAATGCTCCATATGCTTTTAAATGTTTTACGCTTGGAGTTATTCCTGACCAAATAGCAAGTGGGACTTGATCCTTATTGGAAGTGTGAATTACACGATTTCTAACATACGCTGCTGTAGCGACAGCTTCAGCCCAAAATTTTTTAGGCAGTCTAGCAGACTTCAACATTGATCTAGTTAGATCAAGTAGCGTTCTGTTAATACGCTCAGCTATCCCGTTCATTTGGGGAGTCTCTACGTTCGACCTTTCATGTTTAATGCCCTTTTCTTCGAAATAGATCTTTAGGTCTTGGTTGCAATACTCTTTTCCATTGTCGGAACGAAATCTCTTCACTTTCTTTCCAGTTTCAAGTTCCGCGCTGGCTATATATTTTTTAACATAATGCTTAATCTCGTCCTTTGTCTTGAGAAAGACAACTGTAACATGTTTTGAATAGTCGTCAACAAACGTTGCAAAATATTGTTTCTCACCTAACGATTTCGTAGGCATGGGTCCGCAAATGTCCGAGTGGATCAGCTCGCAAACATCTTTGGACTGTCTATTTCCAGTCTTCCGACAAGGCATTTTTGTTGACTTCCCGATATAACAATCTTCGCATGCATCTTCTCCAATTTTTGTATTTTCTAGTCCGCGAACTCGACTTGCTGTCTTTTGAATTGTCTTCATGTTTATATGACAGAATCTATGGTGCCATAATTTACTATCTTGTATGGCTACACTATGAGATTCCAAAGCTTCTCTCTGATTTGTAATTGTTTTCGCGCGAACTACGTATAAGTCGTTTTTTCTATCAGCTATGCACATAAGTTTTCTATTTCTGCCTGTATCATAAATACTTGCCTTTCCGTTTTCAAATACAATTTCTTTAGCTCTTCGCTCGATTTGGGAAACAGACAATAAGTTTTTTCTAATACGAGGTACGTAATATACATTATGTAACGTTATTTCCTGTGTTCTATTACCAACAAAGGCTTTTATTATGATATCACCTATTCCTTTGATTTCCAGTGTGAGACTCTTTTCTCCGTTACATTCAGCAGCTGTGTTGATTGGTCCCAGGTGAGTTTCCTTGAGTTTTACGAACCAATCTCTTCGCTTACATACATGGTGTGTACATCCGCTATCAAGGATCCATGTATCTTCTATGTCTATATTGTTAAGGGATACCAAAAATCCTTCGTTGCTTTCCTTTCTTTGGTAATTGTGATTTTGACTTTTAGTCTTGCTTTTAAACCAACAATTCTGTATATTATGTCCCGTTTTCCTACAATGTGAGCAAAATAGAGGTTTTGGTTTATGCGTTTGATATGTACCTTTGTGTGTTGTCTGCTTAAATCCCTTCCGTAGGTTCAATGCTTCCATGCGGTCTTCGTTGTTGTCTGTGCATCTGGATTTGCGCCTATCATACTCAGTCAGTAATATTTTTGTTATCTCTGATGAGGTAAATTGTTCATCCGGTAAATTAGCTAAAGACATATTTAAGTTTTCATAGTCGTTTGGCAATCCAGCTAGTAAAGTATATGCAGTGTCATCGTCTTTGACTTCACAGCCTGCTTCGTTGAGATTTCTGACAACAATTTTCACTCGAGACACATATGACGACATTGATTCGTCTTCCTTCATTTTAGACTGGTAGAGTTGTTTCTTTAGCTGTAATATTCTTACTCTAGATTTGGGCTGATGTATTTGTTCTAGGACTTTCCATGCATCGTAGGCACTTGTGCAATCTTCAATATGAACTTGTTGGTTGGGTTCAATGTGCAATCCAATAGCTGCTATCGCTTTATCATCTTGTATTTGACTTATTCTACTTTGTTCAGCTGTGGTCGTCTCATCTAATGTAGTTTTCGTAAGCACGTGGTCTAGTAACCCCTTACTCTTGAGGTACCATTTCATTTCGATCTTCCACGTTCGGTAATTGTCGTCTGACAACCTCGCGATTTGGAAACTTGATTGCTTGCCACTATCAGCCATCGTTTCGCGTATTATTTACTTCTTTTCTTTAATTTACTTTAGTAACTGATCAGACTTACCGGTCGCGTGTGCTTGACCACGTGGCATGTTTTAGGTTAGGTCGTCCGCCCTTTACGTTCCTGGGCCCATAACCATTGAAAAAGGAAATTAGGCGTACGAGGTGGAATGCACGTAGGTTTATTTCACAACGACACAAATATAACATAAAACATAATTGAATAAGTAAAACTATAACATTACATGTTCATCAGAACACGCGGGTCTCAAAACACGCACACACCGGGAGATATATCTAAGCAGCGAGTGGCAACCTGCGCGCGCATCACAGGCATGCTATATGCATGCAACATAGAGGGAAGAGCAAACTCCTTCATATATTTATACAGGAAGAATCCAGTATGGGCCAGGATACAGCCTCATTCGAAGTAGAGTTTGAAAAAGATGCTAAGAAAAATCTTCCATAGTCACAATCTGGTTCAGTTACTTATATGTATATACACATAGAGGGTGTTCGGCCACCCCTGGGAGAAATTTTCATGGGGGATTCTAGAGGCCAAAATACGAAAATGCAGACGAAAATCAAGAATACCAATTTGCTGATAGAGGCTTCGTTAAAAAGTTATTAACAATTAAATTCAAAAATTTCAAATCGTTCTGGAAAAATTGTTTTCGGTTGCGGGGGTCAATTACAATCATTTTTGGTGAATGCACATACCTCCGAAATCTTACCCACTTTCGAGAAAAATATTCGAGAATGTGTGAAATTTTTTCGATGGAAAAAAAATTTCAAATCGTTCTAAAAGAATTATTTTCGGTTGCGGGGGTCAATTACAATCATTTTTGGTCATTACACATGCCCTCGGAATCCTACGCGCTTTCGAGAAAAAAATTCTTTACCGAAAATCTTATTAGATGCCTAAATTTTTCGACGAAAAAAAAAAAAAATCTCAAATCGTTCTAGAAGAATTATTTTCGGTTGTGGGGGTCAATTGCAATCATTTTCGGTGAATAGACATACCCCCGAAATCCTACCCACTTTCTAGAAAAAAAATCGGCTAGGTGTGAAATTTTTTCGATGGAAAGAAAAAATTTGAAATCGTTTTGGAAAAATTATCTTCGGTTGCGGGGGTTACTTACAACTATTTTGGGTGAATAGTCATACCCCCCAAATCTTGCGCATTTTGGAGAAAGAAATTCTGTACGGGCGGAACTTTAAACGTTAATAACTTTTTAACAAAGCCTCCATCAACAAATTGGTATTCTTGATTTTCGTCTTATTTTGGCCTCTAGAATCCCCTGGGAGAAATTGTAATGGGAGATTCTAGAGGTTAAAGTAGGACGAAAATCAAGAATACCAATTTGTTGATGGAGGCTTCGACTAAACAAGTTATTGACGTTTAGAGTTCCGCTCGTGCTTTCGAATTTTTTTCTCGAAAATGCGCAGGATTTCGTATGTAGCATGTCTATTCACCGAAAATAATTGTAATTGACCCCCGAAATCGAAAGTAATTTTTTCAGAACGATTTGAAATTTTCTTTTTTTTTCGTCGAAAAATTTAGGCACTGCCTGTCGATTTTTCTTAAAAATTCCTTTTTGATTTTTATTCAGTTTGTTTGTCGCCCGACAAAATAGTTGTTTAATAATACTCTTTTTGTAGGTGCCCATGAGCTCTACTCCCGAAAAAAAACGTTTCATTGAAATATATTCACTATTCACTATATCAGTAGTGGTTGCGGAGGCTGTTTGAAAATTTGACCAGTTATATGGGATTTTTCTCACTTTACAGGCTCAAGGAACAACTTTTCCAACATTTCATTCATTAATCTCTACATATTCTCCATTAAAATATGCGTTGTGTTGCTGTTTGAAACATTAAAATCGTTCAATCCGTTCAGAAGTTATGATGTTTTAATGATTCGCATGAAAATTCGTGCAGATCTTTCTGTCTGGCCAGAAATGATATTTTCGGTAAGGTATTTTTTTCTCGAAACTGAGTATGATTTCGTGGATATGTCTGTTGGCCAAAAATGCTTGTAACCGACCCCTGCAACCAAAAATAATGTTTTCAGAGTGATTTGAAATTTTTGAAATTTTTTAATAGCGTTTTAACGACGCCTCAATCAACAAATTGATATGCTTAATTTTCGTCTTATTTTCGACTCTAGAATCTCCCATTGAAATTTTTCCCAGGGGTGGCCGAACAACACCTTGTATATGAAAAGATTGTACGAATACTTACCATACCTTACATAATTATATCCGCGATGTTTAATCGTATTTTTGGACTGGTCGTTACACAATACCTTAAATCTACTTTGTTTCGAAACGCAATAATCAATATATCGTTTTACTTGGTCCAAGGTTTTGCCTACCATTCTAGGATAAAAGAAACTATTTTACATTTTTAAAAACTATTTTGCAAAAGTGTTTTCAATAATGTTCACTATGTAAATATGTAAGAAGAATGTTAGTCCTCTATAGCACTAACTTTAAAACTAACGAGAATTGAAAATTTTTCACAACTGTTACTTATGAATACAGAGTGGAATCAACTGCTACTGAGGTATATATCTGTATATACCACGTACGAAATTGGATAAGCGTTGGTTGGGTAGTGGATTTGTCACGTCTTGAAAATAACAATAAAGTAGAAACAATTTGTATAAAAGAGTAATTTCATTCGGTCGGTATTAAATACATAAAAATTAAAATTTAAATAGAGTTATTTAATTTTGCTGGGTCGTTTTATAAAAATGAAATAAGCTTACTTACTAAAATCTTCGTAGCTCTCTGGTGGAATCTTTTCATAAACAATGTGATGATACGTGTAACTGAAATTTCCTGTTGTTTCGCTTTTATTTAAATATGGTTCGAACAATCCGTCCTTTCAACATTTTTAAAATGTTTTTGTAATAATAATACGTTCTGGTATGGATCGTATAACCAAGGTTGAAGGAAGGGATCTATCCTAAAATTTTGAAAATAAAATTTAAATAATACTGTAATAAACGATCCATCTTTATTTTTAACTTAAGTTAACAAACTAGAACTCAGAGAAACAGGCCATGTATCGTTGTTTTTTAATATGTTTTTTAACCAAGATCGCTGCTCTCGCTACACTTCGTCTTGCATTGCATTGGAGTTCCAATATCCTCCAGAGTCTAAAAGAAAAATTATTTTCTGATTACACTCGTTCGTTCCCAGTACAAAATATTTCAAAACATTGACACGAACTGAAATGTACAGAGTGTTCGTCCACCCCTGGGACAAATTTTAATGGTAGATTCTAGAGGCGAAAATAAGGTGAAAATCAAGAATACCAATTTGTTGATTGAGGCTTCGTTAAAAAGTGTTTAAAAATGTTTAAAGTTCCACCTGTGAAACGGCAATCTGCGAACAGCTGCGTACGCGTGATAGTGATCCTCACTCAGAAAACTGTAATACTACTGTCGATAGATACGTCATGAAGTAGAGTTTCTCATGCCGGGTGGAACCACTATCCCGCGCACGCAGCTGTACGCAGATTGCCCATCTACAGGCGCAACTGTTTTGGGTTATGGAATAACGACGAAATATTATAGATTGAGATTTAATATGCTATATTAGATATAAAATATAAAAAAGAACACTTAATGGCGTGAAAAAACGGTAGAGACACCAACCGGAAGTCCTAGATTATATGTCGCGACTATTAGGGACTGCAACCGGGACAGCAGAGGAATTGAATTTGCAGGAAGTTCAAAACAAAACTTTACAACAGCAACTTTAAACGTTAATAACTTTGGCATATTCCTACCAAACGGCCCGTTCAACGATCGGGATGGGTTATACGTAATTCGTATTCGTCTAATTCAGTATATTATTTATATGCATTTCATTATCTGCGGAAATTCGGTATTTTTACAAAGTAAGTAAGTATTTTAAATATATTCTGATAGGTTCACAGGTGGAAACAAGCGACTGTCGTTACCTGTGTTCAAAATGCCAGCTAGTAAAATGCTAATTTGTTAACAATAACATTTATTGAATGAAATTTCTGCTATTTCTGCAAATATCTCATTGAATAAATCACCATCTTCCTATTACATACATACATTTACTAAATACATAATGGCTCAGGTATCCAATGAAGTTACTCTTATTGAAAATATAAAATATTGATAGTATTATATGTTAGAAAAAAGATTAAAAAATGTGTGGCACGCCTGCAAGTGGTTTCTTCAATTTAATTCATGTAAGCATCAGTAATGAGATCATGAAAATTGACGCTGTGATTAATTTTCAAATGGCCTCTGTGCCATTATTTCTACAACAAAATGTTGATTCATCAGTCTCTATCTACTCTACTCTACTCTACCCTTCCAATTGCTGCGCAGTATTTTTATTTAATGTTAGTTATATAATATCACGACATTGCTCATAATTATATGTTAGCATATATGGTAATTTTAAAACAATATCTGTAGCTGAGTTTGTTTTTAGAAAACCACGTTCTTTGCTTTCCAAATATCTTTATATAATGCAATGGCTTTTAAAAAATAAGAGTATAAACATCTCACCGTAAACCGTAAATAGTTTACATTTTAAAGATCCAGAAACAGGCGCTCATACGAATAAAATAGAAACTACGTGGAAGCATAGTAAACACTTTTTGCCTGAATATTGTCGGTTAGTATTTGCAGTTCCACACGTTTTTTAATATGTTTTTCTAACATATAATACAAAATAATAAATATTATATTTTCTATTTTCAGCAAAAAAGATAATTTCATTGGGTACTTAAGCCATTACGTGTTTTATAAACCTTTCAAGCAAGGAAAGGATGATTTATTTAATCAGTTCTTAAAAGAAATTTCAGAAATTTCATTTGATGATTGATTCTGTAAAAAATCAAAATATACCAGACTTAGATGATAATGAAATTTAATAATAAAAACAAGTTAAACCAACGTACCGCGTACAATAGTAATTTACTATATATTGTAAACACTGTCAGAGGCGGGGAGGCATTTTTTACTGTTGCTGCATGTACTGTCTACATACCTATGAGTACTGTCTGAGTAGTGCTAGGTTATAGGGGTGGGTTTTAATACTGTCCACCTGACCGACTCGTGGAAGTTCTATGCCTAAAAAAATGATTTTTATGCATCATACACGTTCTACAAATTCCCATTTGACAATGTAGAATAGATCCAATTAGATAAATTATTTATAATTTTTAAAATGAACATAGCAACGATGGTCACTTGTTTCTATCTGTGAACCTGTCAAAAAATGTACTTAACCTTACTTTTTTACTGTAACTTTTTATAATAACAGTAACAGTTTATAAAAAAATAACGAATTTCCACAGATAATGAAATGCATATCAATAATGTACTGAATTAGGCGAATCGAATAATGTATAACTGACCCCGATCCGTGAACGGGCCGTTTGCTAGGAATGTTCCATAACTTTTCAACAAAGTCTAAAATTTTTCCCAAGGGTGAATACCTATACACTGTATAGATATCCTGTTTCCTTCAACCGAACGACATGTGTCCCTAAAAAATATATTTATAAAATAAGTCGGTCAAGTAGGAAGAATATTCAGATATTTAAGAATATGAATATATTGGTGAAAATATCCATTCCTCTTACCTTTATGTCCTGTGTATTGGATAATATAGATTTACATAGTTTTACCGCTGAATTCGAAATTCTGAACTAAAGTACAGGACTCGTCAAAAACGTTTTTTATTCTTCTTATAGTATTATCTGTTTTACAAAAAACAACCAATTAAATTAAGTTGCAAGAATGCATAAGCGATAAAACTGCATAAAGACTTTTTCAGCATGAGAGATAAAACTTACAGAGGATTTAATAGAAAATTATAAAACAAAATGTTTACTTAAGACTTACCTTTTGTAAAAACCGGCGATATCGACTGTGTGAGTGTAAATCGTCGTACGTTCGTGCCCGGTGCGGTAAAACACGTGCATCGATCTAGATTACGTACGTTCCACGCGTGCCACTTTCTCGATCTATACTTTTACATAAAAATATTCGATGAGGTGCATTTCTAGCTATTACGTGTAGCATCATCAGCAAACTCTTAGAAAATCACTCCTACTCCTCATTTGAACAGAATTTTTACTTTCATGATTTTAGCGAAAAGTCGTTTTCCTGCTCGGGGAACACATATGTACAGGGTGTTCGGCCACCCCTGGGAAAAATTTTAATGGGGGATTCTAGATGCCAAAATACGAAAATCTGGCTCATGATTTTGCCTTTTTCGCATACTTGTTGGACAGATCCTGGGTTTTTTCGGGTTTGAATCATGTAGTAGTGTGATACCACACTGAAGCAGTTAATTAAGCCTGATTTCGATCTATATTTTAGAAGATATCACCGGTAAGATCTGGGTTAGGTCTTGGTTATGCCCGCAACTGGCTCATGATTTTGCATTTTTCATATACTTGTTGGATAGATCCTGGGTTTTTTCCTGTATGAATCACGCAGTAATGTGGTACTACATTGAAACAGTCAATTAAACCTGGTTTCGATCAATATTTTAGAGGATAAAACCGGTTAGGTCTGGAATATGCCCGCATCTGGTACATGATTTTGCCTTCTTCGCATACTTGTTGGCCAGATCCTGGGTTTTTCCCTGTTTGAATAATATAGTAATGTGGTCCCACAGTGAAACAGTTAATTAAACCTGGTTTCGATCAATATTTTAGAAGATATCAGCGGTAAGATCTGGGTTAGGTCTTGGTTATGCCCCCAACTGGCTCATGATTTTGCATTTTTCATATACTTGTTGGATAGATCCTGGGTTTTTTCCTGTTTGAATCACGTAGTAATGTGGTACCACAGTGCAACAGTCAATTAAACCTGGTTTCGATGTATATTTTAGAAGATATCACCGGTTAGGTCTGGGTTACGTCTGGGTTATGCCCGCATCTGGCTCATGGTTTTGCCTTCTTCGCATACTTGTTGGCCAGATCCTGGTTTTGTTTCTGGTTTGAATCACGTAGTAATGTGGTACCACATTGAAACAGTCAATTAAACCTGGTTTCGATCAATATTTTAGAGGTTAACACCATTTAGGTCTGGGTTAGGTCTGGGTTATGCCCGCATCTGGCTCATGGTTTTGCTTTCTTCGCATACTTGTTGGCCAGATCCTGGGTTTTTCCCTGTTTGAATAATATAGTAATGTGGTCCCACAGTGAAACAGTTAATTAAACCTGGTTTCGATCAATATTTTAGAGGATAACAACGGTTAGGTCTGTGTTATGTCTGGGATATGTCGCATCTGGCTTATACTGTCGCCTTTTTCGCATACTTGTTGGCCGGATCCTGGGTATTTTCTGGTTTGAATCAGGTAGTAATGTGGTACCACACTGAAACAGACAATTAAACCTGGTTTCGATCAATATTTTACAGGTTAACACAATTTAGGTCTGGGTTAGGTCTGGGTTATGCCCGCATCTGGCTCATGGTTTTGCCTTCTTCGCATACTTGTTGGCCAGATCCTGGGTTTCTTCGGGTTTGAATCACGTAGTAATGTGGTACCACACTGAAACAGTCAATTAAACCTGGTTTCGATCCACATTTCAGAGGATAACACCGGTTAGCTCCGGGTTAGGTCTGGGTTATGCCTGCATCTGGCTCATGATTTTGCCTTGTTCGCATGCTTGTTAGCCAGATCCTGGGTTTTTTCGGGTTTGAATCACGTAGTAATGTGGTACCACACTGAAACAGACAATTAAACCTGGTTTAGATCAATATTTTAGAGGATAACAACGGTTAGGTCTGTGTTAAGTCTGGCACATGTCGCATCTGGCTTATACTGTCGCCTTTTTCGCATACTTGTTGGCCGGATCATGGGTATTTTCTGGTTTGAATCAGGTAGTAATGTGGTACCACACTGAAACAGACAATTAAACCTGGTTTCGATCAATATTTTAGAGGTTAACACCGTTTAGGTCTGGGTTAGGTCTGGGTTACGCCCGCAAGTGGCTCATGATTTTGCCTTCTTCGCATGCTTGTTAGCCAGATCCTGGGTTCTTTTCTGGTTTGAATCACGTAGTAATGTGGTACCACATTGAAACAGTCAATTAAACCTGGTTTCGATCAATATTTTAGAGGATAACACCGGTTAGGTCTGGGATAGGTATGGGTTATGTCCGCATCTGGCTCATGATTTTGCCTTTTCCGCATACTTGTTGGCCAGATCCTGGGTTTTCCTGGTTTGAATCACGTAGTAATGTGGTACCGCACTGAAACGGTCAATTAAACCTGGTTTCGATCAATATTTTAGAGGATAACACCGGTTAGTTCTGGGTTAGATCTGGGTTATGCCCGCATCTCGCTTATAATTCTGCCTTCACCGCATTCTTGTTCGCCAGAACCTGGGTTTTTTCGGGTTTGAGTCTCGTAGTAATGTGGTACCACACTGAAACAGTCAATTAAACCTGGTCTCGATCAATATTTTAGAGGATAACACCGGTTAGGTCTGGGTTAGGTCTGGGTTAAGCCCACAACTGGCTCATGATTTTGCATTTTTCATATACTTGTTGGCCAGATCCTGTGTTTTTTCTGGTTTGGATCACGTAGTAATGTGGTACCACACTGAAACAGTCAATTAATCCTGGTTTCGATCCACATTTTAGAGGATAACACCGGTTAGGTCTGGGTTATGTCTGGGTTATGCCTGCATCTGGCTCATGATTTTGCCTTGTTCGCATACTTGTTGGCCAGATCCTGGGGTTTTCCCTGTTTGAATAATATAGTAATGTGGTACCACAGTGAAACAGTCAATTAAACCTGGTTTCGATCAATATGTTAGAAGATATCACCAGTATGATCTGGGTTAGGTCTTGGTTATGCCCCCAACTGGCTCATGATTTTGCATTTTTCATATACTTGTTGGCTAGATCCTGGGTTTTTTCCAGTTTGAATCACGCAGTAATGTGGTACCACATTGAAACAGTCAACTAAACCTGCTTTCGATCAATATTTTCGAGGACAACACCGGTTAGGTCTGGGTTATGCCCGCATCTGGCTCATGATTTTGCCTTCTTCGCATCCTTGTTGGCCAGATCCTGAGTTTTTTCGGGTTTGAATCATGTAGTAGTGTGATACCACACTGAAGCAGTCAATTAAGCCTGATTTCGATCTATATTTTAGAAGATATCACCGGTAAGATCTGGGTTAGGTCTTGGTTATGCCCCCAACTGGCTCATGATTTTGCATTTTTCATATACTTGTTGGATAGATCCTGGGTTTTTTCCTGTTTGAATCACGTAGTAATGTGGTAGCACACTGAAACGGTCAATCAAACCTGGTTTCGATCCACATTTTAGAGGATAACACCGGTTAGGTCTGAGTTAGGTCTTGGTTATGCCCCCAACTGGCTCATGATTTTGCATTTTTCATATACTTGTTGGATAGATCCTGGGTGTTTTCCTGTATGAATCACGCAGTAATGTGGTACTACATTGAAACAGTCAATTAAACCTGGTTTCGATCAATATTTTAGAGGATAAAACCGGTTAGGTCTGGGATAGGTATGGGTTATGTCCGCATCTGGCTCATGATTTTGCCTTGTTCGCATGCTTGTTGGATAGATCCTGGGTTTTTTCCTGTTTGAATCACGCAGTAATGTGGTACAACATTGAAACAGTCAATTAAACCTGGTTTCGATCAATATTTTAGAGGATAAAACCGGTTAGGTCTGGATTATGCCCGCATCTGGTACATGATTTTGCCTTTTTCGCATATTTGTTGGACAGATCCTGGGTTTTTTCGGGTTTGAATCATGTAGTAGTGTGATACCACACTGAAGCAGTCAATTAAGCCTGGTTTCGATCAATATTTTAGAGGATAACACCGGTTAGGTCTGGGTTAGGTCTGGGTTATGCCCGCATCTGGCTCATGATTTTGCATTTTTCATATACTTGTTGGATAGATCCTGGGTTTTTTCGGGTTTGAATCACGTAGTAATGTGGTACCACACTGAAGCAGTCAATTAAGCCTGATTTCGATCTATATTTTAGAAGATATCACCGGTAAGATATAGGTTAGGTCTTGGTTATGCCCCCAACTGGCTCATGGTTTTGCATTTTTCATATACTTGTTCGCCAGAACCTGGGTTTTTTCGGGTTTGAATCACGTAGTAATGTGGTACCACACAGTAACACTCAATTAAACCTGGATTCGATCCACATTTTATAGGATAACACCGGTTAGGTCTGGGATAGGTATGGGTTATGTCCGCATCTGGCTCATGATTTTGCCTTCTTCGCATACTTGTTGGCCAGATCCTTGGTTTTCCCTGGTTTGAATCACGTAGTAATGTGATACCGCACTGAAACAGACAATTAAACCTGGTTTCGATCAATATTTTAGAGGATAACACCGGTTAGGTCTGGGTTAGGTCTGGGTTATGCCCGCATCTGGCACATGATTTTGCCTTCTTCGCATGCTTGTTGGCCAGATCCTGGGTTTTTTTCTGGTTTGAATCACGTAGTAATGTGGTACCACACTGAAACAGACAATTAAACGAGGTTTCGATCAATATTTTAGAGGATAACACCGGTTAGGTGTGGGTTATGCCCGCATCTGGCTCTTGATTTTGACTTTTCCGCATACTTGTTGGCCAGATCCTTGGTTTCCCTGGTTTGAATCACGTAGTAATGTGGTACCACACTGAAACAGTCAATTAAACCTGGTTTCGATCCACATTTTAGAGGATAACACCGGTTAGGTCTGGGATAGTTATGGGTTATGTCCGCATCTGGCTCATGATTTTGCCTTGCTCGCATGCTTGTTGGCCAGGTCCTAGGATTTTTTCTAGTTTGAATCACGTAGTAATGTGGTACCACACTGAAACAGACAATTAAACCTGGTTTCGATCAATATTTTAGAGGATAACACCGGTTAGGTCTGGGTTAGATCTGGGTTATGCCAGCACATCGCTCATGATTCTGCCTTCTTCGCATGCTTGTTGGTCAGATCCTGGGTTTTTTTTTGATTTGAATAACGTAGTAATGTGGTACCACACTGAAACAGACAATTAAACCTGGTTTCGATGAATATTTTAGAGGATAACACCGGTTAGGTCTGGGTTAGGTCTGGGTTATGCCTGCATCTGGCTCAAGATTTTGCCTTTTCGCATACTTGTTGGCCAGATCCTGAGTTTTTTCCTATTTGAATCACGTAGTAATGTGGTACTACAGTGGAACAGTCAATTAAACCTGTTTTCGATCAATATTTTAGAGGATATCACCGGTTAGGTCTGGCCCGAAATGATATTTTCGGTAAGGAATTTTTTTCTCGAAACTGAGTATGATTTCGTGGATATGTCTGTTGGCCAAAAATGCTTGTAACCGACCCCTGCAACCAAAAATAATGTTTTCAGAGTGATTTGAAATTTTTGAAATTTTTTAATAGCGTTTTAACGACGCCTCAGTCGAGAAATTGATATTCCTAATTTTCGTCTTATTTTGGCTTTTAGAATCTCCCATTAAAATTTTTCCTAGGGGTGACCAAACACCCTGTATATATCTATTAGTCCTGAAATATTATTAAATCAATATTAATCAAATTACACCTTGACCGAATTCATTTCAATCCCCACACCAATATATATTGCGTGTAACCCATAAATGGTTGAGAATGGAGTCACCTTTCCCATACTGGTATTATTAGATGGTCGCAGGTCCTGCATAAATTTCAATTTACATCATTTTTGTTTTGTGTAAACTCATTTTACTTTTTTGTATATTACCTAATGCAACTCATATTCTCCAGCCATGCGATGTAGGAATATTTAGACGATTAAAAGTTACATGGCGAAAGGTAGTACAGGAACATAGACAAAGTACGTAGGTAGACTAAACCCATTACGAAGGTGAATTTCGCACCAATATTTCATACCATATATAAATTCCATGAAGACGGAGATCTTTATAGATGCTTTTAAAGCTTGTGGTGGCCTATGACCGTTTAACTCAAATACAATTTACTACACAAAACGTATTTCAGAAAGAAGAAAATAAATTAGAATTCATGTCGCCAGATGAAACTGACATCAATGACAGCAATATAAGTAGTTTTACATAGCATTCAAGAGCATAATCCAGATGATCTGAAAGAATTATTTGAAATAGCTTGTGCAAGTAATCTCTGTTTCCAGAGAGGGGAACAACTTTGTTTTCTATATAGAAAATATTAAAATACAATCGGGACACAACTAAGACACAACTTAATAACTCGCAGAGAGAAAGCACTGCTGATGTTCAACGCAGTGCAGTTCATAGTAACAGTAAAACCAATACCAGTGTAGAAGACTAATTTAACAATGTTTCGCTAGAAGAAACTAATATACGATATACTGATCATTAATTAACTTTAATATTTCATGACAATGATGCTTTTACTTTTTTCTAATGAGAATTGTTTTGTTTCTGATAGTATTGAAACTGAAAATATTAATTTTAAAGAAATAGTTCATAATAATGTCTTTACTTCTAATGGGAATTGTTTTGTTTCCGATGGTACTGAAATCAAACTACATTAATTCTACAACATTACCATTACATTACGGTTGAAGAACATGAATTCATCCAACGTTCTCGTAAAGACAAAGATTCTTCAGACTCTATTCTGGATAAGCATTATCAACATTATCAAAAAATTGAAAAAACAACAAAGAAAAGAAAAGAAATATAGTTTATATACAATTGATAACCAGGAAAAAGAGAGACAAAGAATGAAAGAAGAACGATTAGAAAAGAAAAAAACAAGCCGAGGAATTAAAAGAAGAAAAGCTATTGAAAAAAGAAAGAAAAACAGAAAAATGAAAAGGAAAAGGAGAAAGAAAAGCAAGACGAAGAGAAGGAGAAATGTAAAACTCAAACTAAAAATAAAAATAAAGTTAAGAACGTGAAAAGAAAATAATAAATAAGATTATTTTGTGTGTGTGCTTTTTACAGGGTGAATGTAGTGACTGAACCAGGTGGTTATGACTATGCAAGATTTTTATTAGCATCTTTTTCAAACTCCACTTGGAACAAGGCTGTACGTATGTATGTATGGGATTATCAGGAACCGTGTTTGTTCGTTAATCGGCACATCAAGCGGCACACTCGTATTTATTTCGTTAAACACAGTCCCACCTACTACGTACTTTTCAATCTTTCTCTCTTCCGTGCCGTCTTTTCTCACTTTCTGGGTTATTCACCCATCAGCTGTTCGGCCGTACGCTCGCCGCGTGTTGACGGCTTTTTCGGCGGTAACCGTCTTCGCTCGTGCAAGCTCGTGGACAGCGAACGATTCGCTGTTCGGCCAAAAATTCGTGCGCGATTTAATAATTTTTAACTGCACGGTTCCCTACATACAGGGTGTTCGGCCACCCATGGGAAAAATTTTAATGGGGGATTCTAGATGCCAAAATACGAAAATACAGACGAAAATCAAGAATACCAATTTGTTGATGGAGGCTCTGTTAAAAAGTTATTAATGTTTAAAGTTCCGCTCGTACTGAATTTTTTTCTCGAAAATGCGCAAGATTTCGGAGGTATGTCTATTCATAAAAAATGATTGTAACTGACCCTCGCAACTGAAAATAATTTTTCACAGAACGATTTGAAATCATTTTTTTTCGTCGAAAAATATAGGCACCTGATTAGATTTTCGGTAAGGAATTTTTTTCTCGAAAGTGCGTAGGATTTCGGGGGTATGTGTAATGACCAAAAATTATTGTAATTGACCCCTGCAACCGAAAATAATTTTTTTAGAACGATTTGAAAAATTTGTTTTTCGCCGAAAAATTTCAACACCTACCCGAATTTTTTTCTCGAAACTGAGTAGGATTTCGAATATATGTCTATTCACTAAAAATGCTTGTAATTTACCTCCGCAGCCGAAAATAATTTTTCCGGAACGATTTGAAACTTTTGAATTTAATTGTTAATAACTTTTTAACGAAGCCTCCATCAACAAATTGGTATTCTTGATTTTCGTCTTATTTTGGCCTCTAGAATCTCCTATTAAAATGTTTCCCAGGGCTGACCGAACACCCTGTATACTACTATGTACTTATCAGTTTTTATTTTGTACTTTTGTAAAAATATTATATATTGAAAAAGGAAATTAGGCGTACGAGGTGGAATGCACGTAGGTTTATTTCACAACGACACAAATATAACATAAAACATAATTGAATAAGTAAAACTATAACATTACATGTTCATCAGAACACGCGGGTCTCAAAACACGCACACACCGGGAGATATATCTAAGCAGCGAGTGGCAACCTGCGCGCGCATCACAGGCATGCTATATGCATGCAACATAGAGGGAAGAGCAAACTCCTTCATATATTTATACAGGAAGAATCCAGTATGGGCCAGGATACAGCCTCATTCGAAGTAGAGTTTGAAAAAGATGCTAAGAAAAATCTTCCATAGTCACAATCTGGTTCAGTTACTTATATGTATATACACATAGAGGGTGTTCGGCCACCCCTGGGAGAAATTTTCATGGGGGATTCTAGAGGCCAAAATACGAAAATGCAGACGAAAATCAAGAATACCAATTTGCTGATAGAGGCTTCGTTAAAAAGTTATTAACAATTAAATTCAAAAATTTCAAATCGTTCTGGAAAAATTGTTTTCGGTTGCGGGGGTCAATTACAATCATTTTTGGTGAATGCACATACCTCCGAAATCTTACCCACTTTCGAGAAAAATATTCGAGAATGTGTGAAATTTTTTCGATGGAAAAAAAATTTCAAATCGTTCTAAAAGAATTATTTTCGGTTGCGGGGGTCAATTACAATCATTTTTGGTCATTACACATGCCCTCGGAATCCTACGCGCTTTCGAGAAAAAAATTCTTTACCGAAAATCTTATTAGATGCCTAAATTTTTCGACGAAAAAAAAAAAAAATCTCAAATCGTTCTAGAAGAATTATTTTCGGTTGTGGGGGTCAATTGCAATCATTTTCGGTGAATAGACATACCCCCGAAATCCTACCCACTTTCTAGAAAAAAAATCGGCTAGGTGTGAAATTTTTTCGATGGAAAGAAAAAATTTGAAATCGTTTTGGAAAAATTATCTTCGGTTGCGGGGGTTACTTACAACTATTTTGGGTGAATAGTCATACCCCCCAAATCTTGCGCATTTTGGAGAAAGAAATTCTGTACGGGCGGAACTTTAAACGTTAATAACTTTTTAACAAAGCCTCCATCAACAAATTGGTATTCTTGATTTTCGTCTTATTTTGGCCTCTAGAATCCCCTGGGAGAAATTGTAATGGGAGATTCTAGAGGTTAAAGTAGGACGAAAATCAAGAATACCAATTTGTTGATGGAGGCTTCGACTAAACAAGTTATTGACGTTTAGAGTTCCGCTCGTGCTTTCGAATTTTTTTCTCGAAAATGCGCAGGATTTCGTATGTGGCATGTCTATTCACCGAAAATAATTGTAATTGACCCCCGAAATCGAAAGTAATTTTTTCAGAACGATTTGAAATTTTCTTTTTTTTTCGTCGAAAAATTTAGGCACTGCCTGTCGATTTTTCTTAAAAATTCCTTTTTGATTTTTATTCAGTTTGTTTGTCGCCCGACAAAATAGTTGTTTAATAATACTCTTTTTGTAGGTGCCCATGAGCTCTACTCCCGAAAAAAAACGTTTCATTGAAATATATTCACTATTCACTATATCAGTAGTGGTTGCGGAGGCTGTTTGAAAATTTGACCAGTTATATGGGATTTTTCTCACTTTACGGGCTCAAGGAACAACTTTTCCAACATTTCATTCATTAATCTCTACATATTCTCCATTAAAATATGCGTTGTGTTGCTGTTTGAAACATTAAAATCGTTCAATCCGTTCAGAAGTTATGATGTTTTAATGATTCGCATGAAAATTCGTGCAGATCTTTCTGTCTGGCCAGAAATGATATTTTCGGTAAGGTATTTTTTTCTCGAAACTGAGTATGATTTCGTGGATATGTCTGTTGGCCAAAAATGCTTGTAACCGACCCCTGCAACCAAAAATAATGTTTTCAGAGTGATTTGAAATTTTTGAAATTTTTTAATAGCGTTTTAACGACGCCTCAATCAACAAATTGATATGCTTAATTTTCGTCTTATTTTCGACTCTAGAATCTCCCATTGAAATTTTTCCCAGGGGTGGCCGAACAACACCTTGTATATGAAAAGATTGTACGAATACTTACCATACCTTACATAATTATATCCGCGATGTTTAATCGTATTTTTGGACTGGTCGTTACACAATACCTTAAATCTACTTTGTTTCGAAACGCAATAATCAATATATCGTTTTACTTGGTCCAAGGTTTTGCCTACCATTCTAGGATAAAAGAAACTATTTTACATTTTTAAAAACTATTTTGCAAAAGTGTTTTCAATAATGTTCACTATGTAA
This sequence comes from Colletes latitarsis, assembly GCF_051014445.1. NCBI lineage: Eukaryota > Metazoa > Arthropoda > Insecta > Hymenoptera > Colletidae > Colletes > Colletes latitarsis. Next base: position 10,906,369 of record NC_135147.1, read on the forward strand.
ATATGTAAGAAGAATGTTAGTCCTCTATAGCACTAACTTTAAAACTAACGAGAATTGAAAATTTTTCACAACTGTTACTTATGAATACAGAGTGGAATCAACTGCTACTGAGGTATATATCTGTATATACCACGTACGAAATTGGATAAGCGTTGGTTGGGTAGTGGATTTGTCACGTCTTGAAAATAACAATAAAGTAGAAACAATTTGTATAAAAGAGTAATTTCATTCGGTCGGTATTAAATACATAAAAATTAAAATTTAAATAGAGTTATTTAATTTTGCTGGGTCGTTTTATAAAAATGAAATAAGCTTACTTACTAAAATCTTCGTAGCTCTCTGGTGGAATCTTTTCATAAACAATGTGATGATACGTGTAACTGAAATTTCCTGTTGTTTCGCTTTTATTTAAATATGGTTCGAACAATCCGTCCTTTCAACATTTTTAAAATGTTTTTGTAATAATAATACGTTCTGGTATGGATCGTATAACCAAGGTTGAAGGAAGGGATCTATCCTAAAATTTTGAAAATAAAATTTAAATAATACTGTAATAAACGATCCATCTTTATTTTTAACTTAAGTTAACAAACTAGAACTCAGAGAAACAGGCCATGTATCGTTGTTTTTTAATATGTTTTTTAACCAAGATCGCTGCTCTCGCTACACTTCGTCTTGCATTGCATTGGAGTTCCAATATCCTCCAGAGTCTAAAAGAAAAATTATTTTCTGATTACACTCGTTCGTTCCCAGTACAAAATATTTCAAAACATTGACACGAACTGAAATGTACAGAGTGTTCGTCCACCCCTGGGACAAATTTTAATGGTAGATTCTAGAGGCGAAAATAAGGTGAAAATCAAGAATACCAATTTGTTGATTGAGGCTTCGTTAAAAAGTGTTTAAAAATGTTTAAAGTTCCACCTGTGAAACGGCAATCTGCGAACAGCTGCGTACGCGTGATAGTGATCCTCACTCAGAAAACTGTAATACTACTGTCGATAGATACGTCATGAAGTAGAGTTTCTCATGCCGGGTGGAACCACTATCCCGCGCACGCAGCTGTACGCAGATTGCCCATCTACAGGCGCAACTGTTTTGGGTTATGGAATAACGACGAAATATTATAGATTGAGATTTAATATGCTATATTAGATATAAAATATAAAAAAGAACACTTAATGGCGTGAAAAAACGGTAGAGACACCAACCGGAAGTCCTAGATTATATGTCGCGACTATTAGGGACTGCAACCGGGACAGCAGAGGAATTGAATTTGCAGGAAGTTCAAAACAAAACTTTACAACAGCAACTTTAAACGTTAATAACTTTGGCATATTCCTACCAAACGGCCCGTTCAACGATCGGGATGGGTTATACGTAATTCGTATTCGTCTAATTCAGTATATTATTTATATGCATTTCATTATCTGCGGAAATTCGGTATTTTTACAAAGTAAGTAAGTATTTTAAATATATTCTGATAGGTTCACAGGTGGAAACAAGCGACTGTCGTTACCTGTGTTCAAAATGCCAGCTAGTAAAATGCTAATTTGTTAACAATAACATTTATTGAATGAAATTTCTGCTATTTCTGCAAATATCTCATTGAATAAATCACCATCTTCCTATTACATACATACATTTACTAAATACATAATGGCTCAGGTATCCAATGAAGTTACTCTTATTGAAAATATAAAATATTGATAGTATTATATGTTAGAAAAAAGATTAAAAAATGTGTGGCACGCCTGCAAGTGGTTTCTTCAATTTAATTCATGTAAGCATCAGTAATGAGATCATGAAAATTGACGCTGTGATTAATTTTCAAATGGCCTCTGTGCCATTATTTCTACAACAAAATGTTGATTCATCAGTCTCTATCTACTCTACTCTACTCTACCCTTCCAATTGCTGCGCAGTATTTTTATTTAATGTTAGTTATATAATATCACGACATTGCTCATAATTATATGTTAGCATATATGGTAATTTTAAAACAATATCTGTAGCTGAGTTTGTTTTTAGAAAACCACGTTCTTTGCTTTCCAAATATCTTTATATAATGCAATGGCTTTTAAAAAATAAGAGTATAAACATCTCACCGTAAACCGTAAATAGTTTACATTTTAAAGATCCAGAAACAGGCGCTCATACGAATAAAATAGAAACTACGTGGAAGCATAGTAAACACTTTTTGCCTGAATATTGTCGGTTAGTATTTGCAGTTCCACACGTTTTTTAATATGTTTTTCTAACATATAATACAAAATAATAAATATTATATTTTCTATTTTCAGCAAAAAAGATAATTTCATTGGGTACTTAAGCCATTACGTGTTTTATAAACCTTTCAAGCAAGGAAAGGATGATTTATTTAATCAGTTCTTAAAAGAAATTTCAGAAATTTCATTTGATGATTGATTCTGTAAAAAATCAAAATATACCAGACTTAGATGATAATGAAATTTAATAATAAAAACAAGTTAAACCAACGTACCGCGTACAATAGTAATTTACTATATATTGTAAACACTGTCAGAGGCGGGGAGGCATTTTTTACTGTTGCTGCATGTACTGTCTACATACCTATGAGTACTGTCTGAGTAGTGCTAGGTTATAGGGGTGGGTTTTAATACTGTCCACCTAACCGACTCGTCGAAGTTCTATGCCTAAAAAAATGATTTTTATGCATCATACACGTTCTACAAATTCCCATTTGACAATGTAGAATAGATCCAATTAGATAAATTATTTATAATTTTTAAAATGAACATAGCAACGATGGTCACTTGTTTCTATCTGTGAACCTGTCAAAAAATGTACTTAACCTTACTTTTTTACTGTAACTTTTTATAATAACAGTAACAGTTTATAAAAAAATAACGAATTTCCACAGATAATGAAATGCATATCAATAATGTACTGAATTAGGCGAATCGAATAATGTATAACTGACCCCGATCCGTGAACGGGCCGTTTGCTAGGAATGTTCCATAACTTTTCAACAAAGTCTAAAATTTTTCCCAAGGGTGAATACCTATACACTGTATAGATATCCTGTTTCCTTCAACCGAACGACATGTGTCCCTAAAAAATATATTTATAAAATAAGTCGGTCAAGTAGGAAGAATATTCAGATATTTAAGAATATGAATATATTGGTGAAAATATCCATTCCTCTTACCTTTATGTCCTGTGTATTGGATAATATAGATTTACATACTTTTACCGCTGAATTCGAAATTCTGAACTAAAGTACAGGACTCGTCAAAAACGTTTTTTATTCTTCTTATAGTATTATCTGTTTTACAAAAAACAACCAATTAAATTAAGTTGCAAGAATGCATAAGCGATAAAACTGCATAAAGACTTTTTAAGCATGAGAGATAAAACTTACAGAGGATTTAATAGAAAATTATAAAACAAAATGTTTACTTAAGACTTACCTTTTGTAAAAACCGGCGATATCGACTGTGTGAGTGTAAATCGTCGTACGTTCGTGCCCGGTGCGGTAAAACACGTGCATCGATCTAGATTACGTACGTTCCACGCGTGCCACTTTCTCGATCTATACTTTTACATAAAAATATTCGATGAGGTGCATTTCTAGCTATTACGTGTAGCATCATGAGCAAACTCTTAGAAAATCACTCCTACTCCTCATTTGAACAGAATTTCTACTTTCATGATTTTAGCGAAAAGTCGTTTTCCTGCTCGGGGAACACATATGTACAGGGTGTTCGGCCACCCCTGGGAAAAATTTTAATGGGGGATTCTAGATGCCAAAATACGAAAATCTGGCTCATGATTTTGCCTTTTTCGCATACTTGTTGGACAGATCCTGGGTTTTTTCGGGTTTGAATCATGTAGTAGTGTGATACCACACTGAAGCAGTTAATTAAGCCTGATTTCGATCTATATTTTAGAAGATATCACCGGTAAGATCTGGGTTAGGTCTTGGTTATGCCCGCAACTGGCTCATGATTTTGCATTTTTCATATACTTGTTGGATAGATCCTGGGTTTTTTCCTGTATGAATCACGCAGTAATGTGGTACTACATTGAAACAGTCAATTAAACCTGGTTTCGATCAATATTTTAGAGGATAAAACCGGTTAGGTCTGGATTATGCCCGCATCTGGTACATGATTTTGCCTTGTTCGCATGGTTGTTGGATAGATCCTGGGTTTTTTCCTGTTTGAATTACGCAGTAATGTGGTACTACATTGAAACAGTCAATTAAACCTGGTTTCGATCAATATTTTAGAGGATAAAACCAGTTAGGTCTGGATTATGTCCGCATCTGGCTCATGATTTTGCTTTCTTCGCATACTTGTTGGCCAGATCCTGGGTTTTTTCGTGTTTGAATCACGTAGTAATGTGGTACCGCACAGAAACAGTCAATTAAACCTGGTTTCGATCAATATTTTAGAGGATAATACCGGTTAGGTCTGGGTTAGGACTGGGTTATGCCCGCATCTGGCTCATGATTTTGCCTTCTTCGCATACTTGTTGGCCAGATCCTGGGTTTTTTCGGGTTTGAATCACGTAGTAATGTGTTACCACACTGAAACAGTCAATTAAACCTGGTTTCGATCCATATTTTAGAGGATAACATTGGTTAGATCATGGTTAGGACTGGGTTATGCCCGCACATCGCTCATGATTCTGCCTTCATCGCATTCTTGTCGGCCAGAACCTGGGTTTTTTCGGGTTTGAATCACGTAGTAATGTGGTACCATACAGTAACAGTCAATTAAACCTGGATTCGATCCACATTTTATAGGATAACACCGGTTATGTCTGGGATATGTATGGGTTATGTCCGCATCTGGCTCATGATTTTGCTTTCTTCGCATACCTGTTGGCCAGATCCTGGGTTTTTTCGTGTTTGAATCACGTAGTAATGTGGTACCACACTGAAACAGACAATTAAACCTGGTTTCGATCCACATTTTAGAGGATAACATCGGTTAGGTCTGGGTTAGGACTGGGTTATGCATTCACATCGCTCATGATTCTGCCTTCATCGCATTCTTGTTCGCCAGAACCTGGGTTTTTTCGGTTTTGAATCACGTAGTAATGTGGTACCACATTGAAACAGTCAATTAAACCTGGTTTCGATCAATATTTTAGAGGATAAAACCGGTTAGGTCTGGATTATGCCCGCATCTGGTACATGATTTTGCCTTGTACGCAAGCTTGTTGGATAGATCCTGGGTTTTTTCCAGTTTGAATCACGCAGTAATGTGGTACTACATTGAAACAGTCAATTAAACCTGGTTTCGATCAATATTTTAGAGGAGAAAACCGGTTAGGTCTGGATTATGCCCGCATCTGGTACATGATTTTGCCTTGTTCGCATGGTTGTTGGATAGATCCTGGGTTTTTTCCTGTTTGAATCACGCAGTAATGTGGTACTACATTGAAACAGTCAATTAAACCTGGTTTCGATCAATATTTTAGAGGATAAAACCAGTTAGGTCTGGATTATGTCCGCATCTGGCTCATGATTTTGCTTTCTTCGCATACTTGTTGGCCAGATCCTGGGTTTTTTCGTGTTTGAATCACGTAGTAATGTGGTACCACACTGAAACAGTCAATTAAACCTGGTTCCGATCCACATTTTAGGGGATAACACCGGTTAGGTCTGGGTTAGATTTGGGTTATGCCCGCATCTCGCTCATGATTCTGCCTTCATCGCATTCTTGTTCGCCAGAACCTGGGTGTTTTCGGGTTTGAATCACGCAGTAATGTGGTACCACACTGTAACAGACAAATAATCCTAGTTTCGATCAATATTTTAGTGGATAACACTGGTTAGGTCTGGGTTAGATCTGGGTTATGCCCGCATCTCGCTCATGATTCTGCCTTCATCGCATTCTTGTTCGCGAGAACCTGGGTTTTTTCGGGTTTGAATCACGTAGTAATGTGGTACCACACTGAAACAGACAATTAAACCTGGTTTTGATCCACATTCTAGAGGATAACACCGGTTAGGTCTGGGTTAGGTCTGGGTTATGCCCGCATCTGGCACATGATTTTGCCTTCTTCGCATGCTTGTTGGCCAGATCCTGGGTTTTTTCGGGTTTGAATCACGTAGTAATGTGGTACCACACTGGAACAGTCAATTAAACCTGGTTTCGATCCACATTTTAGAGGATAACACCGGTTAGGTCTGGGTTAGGACTGGGTTATGCATTCACATCGCTCATGATTCTGCCTTCATCGCATTCTTGTTCGCCAGAACCTGGGTTTTTTCGGGTTTGAATCACGTAGTAATGTGGTACCACATTGAAACAGTCAATTAAACCTGGTTTCGATCAATATTTTAGAGGATAAAACCGGTTAGGTCTGGATTATGCCCGCATCTGGTACATGATTTTGCCTTGTACGCATGCTTGTTGGCTAGATCCTCGGTTTTTTCCAGTTTGAATCACGCAGTAATGTGGTACTACATTGAAACAGTCAATTAAACCTGGTTTCGATCAATATTTTAGAGGAGAAAACCGGTTAGGTCTGGATTATGCCCGCATCTGGTACATGATTTTGCCTTGTTCGCATGGTTGTTGGATAGATCCTGGGTTTTTTCCTGTTTGAATCACGCAGTAATGTGGTACTACATTGAAACAGTCAATTAAACCTGGTTTCGATCAATATTTTAGAGGATAAAACCTGTTAGGTCTGGATTATGTCCGCATCTGGCTCATGATTTTGCTTTCTTCGCATACTTGTTGGCCAGATCCTGGGTTTTTTCGGGTTTGAATCACGTAGTAATGTGGTACCACACTGAAACAGTCAATTAAACCTGGTTTCGATCCACATTATAGAGGATAACACCGGTTAGGTCTGGGTTAGGTCTGGGTTATGCCCGCATCTGGCACATGATTTTGCATTCTTCGCATTCTTGTTCGCCAGAACCTGGGTTTTTTCGGGTTTGAATCACGTAGTAATGTGGTACCACACTGAAACAGTCAATTAAACCTGGATTCGATCCACATTTTATAGGATAACACCGGTTAGGTCTGGGTTAGATCTGGGTTATGCCCGCATCTCGCTCATGATTCTGCCTTCATCGCATTCTTGTTCGCCAAAACCTGGGTTTTTTCGGGTTTGAATCACGTAGTAATGTGGTACCACACTGAAACAGTCAATTAAACCTGGTTTCGATCCACATTCTATAGGATAACACCGGTTAGGTCTGGGATAGGTATGGGTTATGTCCGCATGTGGCTCATGATTTTCCTTTCTTCGCATACTTGTTGGCCAGATCCTGGGTTTTTTCGGGTTTGAATCACGTAGTAATGTGGTACCGCACTGAAACAGACAATTAAACCTGGTTTCGGTCCACATTTTAGAGGATAACACCGGTTAGGTCTGGGATAGGTATGGGTTATGTCCGTATCTGGCTCATGATTCTGCCTTCATCGCATTCTTGTTCGCCAGAACCTGGGTTTTTTCTGGTTTGAATCACGTAGTAATGTGGTACCACACTGAAACAGACAATTAAACGAGGTTTCGATCAATATTTTAGAGGATAACACCGGTTAGGTCTGGGTTATGCCCGCAACTGGCTCTTGATTTTGACTTTTCCGCATTCTTGTTCGCCAGAACCTGGGTTTTTTCTGGTTTGAATCACGTAGTAATGTGGTACCACACTGAAACAGACAATTAAACGAGGTTTCGATCAATATTTTAGAGGATAACACCGGTTAGGTCTGGGTTATGCCCGCAACTGGCTCTTGATTTTGACTTTTCCGCATACTTGTTGGCCAGATCCTTGGTTTTCCCTGGTTTGAATCACGTAGTAGTGGGGTACCACACTGAAGCAGACAATTAAACCTGGTTTCGATCCACATTTTAGAGGATAACACCGGTTAGGTCTGGGTTAGGACTGGGTTATGCCCGCACATCGCTCATGATTCTGCCTTCATCGCATTCTTGTTCGCCAGAACCTGGGTTTTTTCGGGTTCGAATCACGTAGTAATGTGGTACCACACAGTAACAGTCAATTAAACCTGGATTCGATCCACATTTTCTAGGATAACGCCGGTTAGGTCTGGGATAGGTATGGGTTATGTCCGTATCTGGCTCATGATTCTGCCTTCATCGCATTCTTGTTCGCCAGAACCTGGGGTTTTTCGGGTTTGAATCACGTAGTAATGTGGTACCACACTGAAACAGACAATTAAACCTGGTTTTGATCCACATTTTAGAGGATAACACCGGTTAGGTCTGGGTTAGTACTGGGTTATGCCCGCATCTGGCTCATGATTTTGCCTTCTTCGCATACTTGTTGGCCAGATCCTGGGTTTTTTCGGGTTTGAATCACGTAGTAATGTGTTACCACACTGAAACAGTCAATTAAACCTGGTTTCGATCCACATTTTAGAGGATAACATTGGTTAGGTCATGGTTAGGACTGGGTTATGCCCGCACATCGCTCATGATTCTGCCTTCATCGCATTCTTGTCGGCCAGAACCTGGGTTTTTTCGGGTTTGAATCACGTAGTAATGTGGTACCATACAGTAACAGTCAATTAAACCTGGATTCGATCCACATTTTATAGGATAACACCGGTTATGTCTGGGATATGTATGGGTTATGTCCGCATCTGGCTCATGATTTTGCTTTCTTCGCATACCTGTTGGCCAGATCCTGGGTTTTTTCGTGTTTGAATCACGTAGTAATGTGGTACCACACTGAAACAGACAATTAAACCTGGTTTCGATCCACATTTTAGGGGATAACATCGGTTAGGTCTGGGTTAGGACTGGGTTATGCATTCACATCGCTCATGATTCTGCCTTCATCGCATTCTTGTTCGCCAGAACCTGGGTTTTTTCGGTTTTGAATCACGTAGTAATGTGGTACCACATTGAAACAGTCAATTAAACCTGGTTTCGATCAATATTTTAGAGGATAAAACCGGTTAGGTCTGGATTATGCCCGCATCTGGTACATGATTTTGCCTTGTACGCATGCTTGTTGGATAGATCCTGGGTTTTTTCCAGTTTGAACCACGCAGTAATGTGGTACTACATTGAAACAGTCAATTAAACCTGGTTTCGATCAATATTTTAGAGGAGAAAACCGGTTAGGTCTGGATTATGCCCGCATCTGGTACATGATTTTGCCTTGTTCGCATGGTTGTTGGATAGATCCTGGGTTTTTTGCTGTTTGAATCACGCAGTAATGTGGTACTACATTGAAACAGTCAATTAAACCTGGTTTCGATCAATATTTTAGAGGATAAAACCAGTTAGGTCTGGATTATGTCCGCATCTGGCTCATGATTTTGCTTTCTTCGCATACTTGTTGGCCAGATCCTGGGTTTTTTCGTGTTTGAATCACGTAGTAATGTGGTACCACACTGAAACAGTCAATTAAACCTGGTTCCGATCCACATTTTAGGGGATAACACCGGTTAGGTCTGGGTTAGATTTGGGTTATGCCCGCATCTCGCTCATGATTCTGCCTTCATCGCATTCTTGTTCGCCAGAACCTGGGTGTTTTCGGGTTTGAATCACGCAGTAATGTGGTACCACACTGTAACAGACAAATAATCCGAGTTTCGATCAATATTTTAGTGGATAACACTGGTTAGGTCTGGGTTAGATCTGGGTTATGCCCGCATCTCGCTCATGATTCTGCATTCATCGCATTCTTGTTCGCCAGAACCTGGGTTTTTTCGGGTTTGAATCACGTAGTAATGTGGTACCACATTGAAACAGACAATTAAACCTGGTTTCGATCCACATTTTGGAGGATAACACCGGTTAGGTCAGGGTTAGGTCTGGGTTATGCCCGCATCTGGCTCTTGATTTTGACTTTTCCGCATACTTGTTGGCCAGATCCTTGGTTTTCCCTGGTTTGAATCACGTAGTAATGTGACACCGCACTGAAACAGTCAATTAAACCTGGTTTCGATCAATATTTTAGAGGATAATACCGGTTAGGTCTGGGTTAGGACTGGGTTATGCCCGCATCTGGCTCATGATTTTGCCTTCTTCGCATACTTGTTGGCCAGATCCTGGGTTTTTTCGGGTTTGAATCACGTAGTAATGTGGTACCACACTGAAGCAGACAATTAAACCTGGTTTCGATCCACATTTTAGAGGATAACACCGATTAGGTCTCGGTTAGGACTGGGTTATGCCCGCACATCGCTCATGATTCTGCATGCATCGCATTCTTGTTCGCCAGAACCTGGGTTTTTTCGGGTTTGAATCACGTAGTAATGTGGTACCACACAGTAACAGTCAATTAAACCTGGATTCGATCCACATTTTCTAGGATAACGCCGGTTAGGTCTGGGATAGGTATGGGTTATGTCCGTATCTGGCTCATGATTCTGCCTTCATCGCATTCTTGTTCGCCAGAACCTGGGTTTTTTCGGGTTTGAATCACGTAGTAATGTGGTACCACACTGAAACAGACAATTAAACCTGGTTTTGATCCACATTTTAGAGGATAACACCGGTTAGGTCTGGGTTAGTACTGGGTTATGCCCGCATCTGGCTCATGATTTTGCCTTCTTCGCATACTTGTTGGCCAGATCCTGGGTTTTTTCGGGTTTGAATCACGTAGTAATGTGTTACCACACTGAAACAGTCAATTAAACCTGGTTTCGATCCACATTTTAGAGGATAACATTGGTTAGGTCATGGTTAGGACTGGGTTATGCCCGCACATCGCTCATGATTCTGCCTTCATCGCATTCTTGTCGGCCAGAACCTGGGTTTTTTCGGGTTTGAATCACGTAGTAATGTGGTACCATACAGTAACAGTCAATTAAACCTGGATTCGATCCACATTTTATAGGATAACACCGGTTATGTCTGGGATATGTATGGGTTATGTCCGCATCTGGCTCATGATTTTGCTTTCTTCGCATACCTGTTGGCCAGATCCTGGGTTTTTTCGTGTTTGAATCACGTAGTAGTGTGGTACCACACTGAAACAGACAATTAAACCTGGTTTCGATCCACATTTTAGAGGATAACATCGGTTAGGTCTGGGTTAGGACTGGGTTATGCATTCACATCGCTCATGATTCTGCCTTCATCGCATTCTTGTTCGCCAGAACCTGGGTTTTTTCGGTTTTGAATCACGTAGTAATGTGGTACCACATTGAAACAGTCAATTAAACCTGGTTTCGATCAATATTTTAGAGGATAAAACCGGTTAGGTCTGGATTATGCCCGCATCTGGTACATGATTTTGCCTTGTACGCATGCTTGTTGGATAGATCCTGGGTTTTTTCCAGTTTGAATCACGCAGTAATGTGGTACTACATTGAAACAGTCAATTAAACCTGGTTTCGATCAATATTTTAGAGGAGAAAACCGGTTAGGTCTGGATTATGCCCGCATCTGGTACATGATTTTGCCTTGTTCGCATGGTTGTTGGATAGATCCTGGGTTTTTTCCTGTTTGAATCACGCAGTAATGTGGTACTACATTGAAACAGTCAATTAAACCTGGTTTCGATCAATATTTTAGAGGATAAAACCAGTTAGGTCTGGATTATGTCCGCATCTGGCTCATGATTTTGCTTTCTTCGCATACTTGTTGGCCAGATCCTGGGTTTTTTCGTGTTTGAATCACGTAGTAATGTGGTACCACACTGAAACAGTCAATTAAACCTGGTTCCGATCCAAATTTTAGGGGATAACACCGGTTAGGTCTGGGTTAGGTCTGGGTTATGCCCGCATCTGGCTCTTGATTTTGACTTTTCCGCATACTTGTTGGCCAGATCCTTGGTTTTCCCTGGTTTGAATCACGTAGTAATGTGATACCACACAGTAACAGTCAATTAAACCTGGATTCGATCCACATTTTATAGGATAACACCGGTTAGGTCTGGGATAGGTATGGGTTATGTCCGTATCTGGCTCATGATTCTGCCTTCATCGCATTCTTGTTCGCCAGAACCTGGGTTTTTTCGGGTTTGAATCACGTAGTAATGTGGTACCACACTGAAACAGACAATTAAACCTGGTTTTGATCCACATTTTAGAGGATAACACCGGTTAGGTCTGGGTTAGATTTGGGTTATGCCCGCATCTCGCTCATGATTCTGCCTTCATCGCATTCTTGTTCGCCAGAACCTGGGTGTTTTCGGGTTTGAATCACGCAGTAATGTGGTACCACACTGTAACAGACAACTAATCCTAGTTTCGAACAATATTTTAGTGGATAACACTGGTTAGGTCTGGGTTAGATCTGGGTTATGCCCGCATCTCGCTCATGATTCTGCATTCATCGCATTCTTGTTCGCCAGAACCTGGGTTTTTTCGGGTTTGAATCACGTAGTAATGTGGTACCACATTGAAACAGACAATTAAACCTGGTTTCGATCCACATTTTAGAGGATAACACCGGTTAGGTCTGGGTTAGGTCTGGGTTATGCCCGCATCTGGCTCTTGATTTTGACTTTTCCGCATACTTGTTGGCCAGATCCTTGGTTTTCCCTGGTTTGAATCACGTAGTAATGTGATACCACACAGTAACAGTCAATTAAACCTGGATTCGATCCACATTTTATAGGATAACACCGGTTAGGTCTGGGATAGGTATGGGTTATGTCCGTATCTGGCTCATGATTCTGCCTTCATCGCATTCTTGTTCGCGAGAACCTGGGTTTTTTCGGGTTTGAATCACGTAGTAATGTGGTACCACACTGAAACAGACAATTAAACCTGGTTTTGATCCACATTTTAGAGGATAACACCGGTTAGGTCTGGGTTAGGTCTGGGTTATGCCCGCATCTGGCACATGATTTTGCCTTCTTCGCATGCTTGTTGGCCAGATCCTGGGTTTTTTCGGGTTTGAATCACGTAGTAATGTGTTACCACACTGAAACAGTCAATTAAACCTGGTTTCGATCCACATTTTAGAGGATAACATTGGTTAGGTCATGGTTAGGACTGGGTTATGCCCGCACATCGCTCATGATTCTGCCTTCATCGCATTCTTGTTCGCCAGAACCTGGGTTTTTTCGGGTTCGAATCACGTAGTAATGTGGTACCACACAGTAACAGTCAATTAAACCTGGATTCGATCCACATTTTCTAGGATAACGCCGGTTAGGTCTGGGATAGGTATGGGTTATGTCCGTATCTGGCTCATGATTCTGCCTTCATCGCATTCTTGTTCGCCAGAACCTGGGGTTTTTCGGGTTTGAATCACGTAGTAATGTGGTACCACACTGAAACAGACAATTAAACCTGGTTTTGATCGACATTTTAGAGGATAACACCGGTTAGGTCTGGGTTAGTACTGGGTTATGCCCGCATCTGGCTCATGATTTTGCCTTCTTCGCATACTTGTTGGCCAGATCCTGGGTTTTTTCGGGTTTGAATCACGTAGTAATGTGTTACCACACTGAAACAGTCAATTAAACCTGGTTTCGATCCACATTTTAGAGGATAACATTGGTTAGGTCATGGTTAGGACTGGGTTATGCCCGCACATCGCTCATGATTCTGCCTTCATCGCATTCTTGTCGGCCAGAACCTGGGTTTTTTCGGGTTTGAATCACGTAGTAATGTGGTACCATACAGTAACAGTCAATTAAACCTGGATTCGATCCACATTTTATAGGATAACACCGGTTATGTCTGGGATATGTATGGGTTATGTCCGCATCTGGCTCATGATTTTGCTTTCTTCGCATACCTGTTGGCCAGATCCTGGGTTTTTTCGTGTTTGAATCACGTAGTAATGTGGTACCACACTGAAACAGACAATTAAACCTGGTTTCGATCCACATTTTAGGGGATAACATCGGTTAGGTCTGGGTTAGGACTGGGTTATGCATTCACATCGCTCATGATTCTGCCTTCATCGCATTCTTGTTCGCCAGAACCTGGGTTTTTTCGGTTTTGAATCACGTAGTAATGTGGTACCACATTGAAACAGTCAATTAAACCTGGTTTCGATCAATATTTTAGAGGATAAAACCGGTTAGGTCTGGATTATGCCCGCATCTGGTACATGATTTTGCCTTGTACGCATGCTTGTTGGATAGATCCTGGGTTTTTTCCAGTTTGAACCACGCAGTAATGTGGTACTACATTGAAACAGTCAATTAAACCTGGTTTCGATCAATATTTTAGAGGAGAAAACCGGTTAGGTCTGGATTATGCCCGCATCTGGTACATGATTTTGCCTTGTTCGCATGGTTGTTGGATAGATCCTGGGTTTTTTGCTGTTTGAATCACGCAGTAATGTGGTACTACATTGAAACAGTCAATTAAACCTGGTTTCGATCAATATTTTAGAGGATAAAACCAGTTAGGTCTGGATTATGTCCGCATCTGGCTCATGATTTTGCTTTCTTCGCATACTTGTTGGCCAGATCCTGGGTTTTTTCGTGTTTGAATCACGTAGTAATGTGGTACCACACTGAAACAGTCAATTAAACCTGGTTCCGATCCACATTTTAGGGGATAACACCGGTTAGGTCTGGGTTAGATTTGGGTTATGCCCGCATCTCGCTCATGATTCTGCCTTCATCGCATTCTTGTTCGCCAGAACCTGGGTGTTTTCGGGTTTGAATCACGCAGTAATGTGGTACCACACTGTAACAGACAAATAATCCGAGTTTCGATCAATATTTTAGTGGATAACACTGGTTAGGTCTGGGTTAGATCTGGGTTATGCCCGCATCTCGCTCATGATTCTGCATTCATCGCATTCTTGTTCGCCAGAACCTGGGTTTTTTCGGGTTTGAATCACGTAGTAATGTGGTACCACATTGAAACAGACAATTAAACCTGGTTTCGATCCACATTTTGGAGGATAACACCGGTTAGGTCAGGGTTAGGTCTGGGTTATGCCCGCATCTGGCTCTTGATTTTGACTTTTCCGCATACTTGTTGGCCAGATCCTTGGTTTTCCCTGGTTTGAATCACGTAGTAATGTGACACCGCACTGAAACAGTCAATTAAACCTGGTTTCGATCAATATTTTAGAGGATAATACCGGTTAGGTCTGGGTTAGGACTGGGTTATGCCCGCATCTGGCTCATGATTTTGCCTTCTTCGCATACTTGTTGGCCAGATCCTGGGTTTTTTCGGGTTTGAATCACGTAGTAATGTGGTACCACACTGAAGCAGACAATTAAACCTGGTTTCGATCCACATTTTAGAGGATAACACCGATTAGGTCTCGGTTAGGACTGGGTTATGCCCGCACATCGCTCATGATTCTGCATGCATCGCATTCTTGTTCGCCAGAACCTGGGTTTTTTCGGGTTTGAATCACGTAGTAATGTGGGACCACACAGTAACAGTCAATTAAACCTGGATTCGATCCACATTTTATAGGATAACACCGGTTAGGTCTGGGATAGGTATGGGTTATGTCCGTATCTGGCTCATGATTCTGCCTTCATCGCATTCTTGTTCGCCAGAACCTGGGTTTTTTCGGGTTTGAATCACGTAGTAATGTGGTACCACACTGAAACAGACAATTAAACCTGGTTTTGATCCACATTTTAGAGGATAACACCGGTTAGGTCTGGGTTAGTACTGGGTTATGCCCGCATCTGGCTCATGATTTTGCCTTCTTCGCATACTTGTTGGCCAGATCCTGGGTTTTTTCGGGTTTGAATCACGTAGTAATGTGTTACCACACTGAAACAGTCAATTAAACCTGGTTTCGATCCACATTTTAGAGGATAACATTGGTTAGGTCATGGTTAGGACTGGGTTATGCCCGCACATCGCTCATGATTCTGCCTTCATCGCATTCTTGTCGGCCAGAACCTGGGTTTTTTCGGGTTTGAATCACGTAGTAATGTGGTACCACACAGTAACAGTCAATTAAACCTGGATTCGATCCACATTTTATAGGATAACACCGGTTAGGTCTGGGATAGGTATGGGTTATGTCCGTATCTGGCTCATGATTCTGCCTTCATCGCATTCTTGTTCGCCAGAACCTGGGTTTTTTCGGGTTTGAATCACGTAGTAATGTGGTACCACACAGTAACAGTCAATTAAACCTGGATTCGATCCACATTTTATAGGATAACACCGGTTATGTCTGGGATATGTATGGGTTATGTCCGCATCTGGCTCATGATTTTGCTTTCTTCGCATACCTGTTGGCCAGATCCTGGGTTTTTTCGTGTTTGAATCACGTAGTAGTGTGGTACCACACTGAAACAGACAATTAAACCTGGTTTCGATCCACATTTTAGAGGATAACATCGGTTAGGTCTGGGTTAGGACTGGGTTATGCATTCACATCGCTCATGATTCTGCCTTCATCGCATTCTTGTTCGCCAGAACCTGGGTTTTTTCGGTTTTGAATCACGTAGTAATGTGGTACCACATTGAAACAGTCAATTAAACCTGGTTTCGATCAATATTTTAGAGGATAAAACCGGTTAGGTCTGGATTATGCCCGCATCTGGTACATGATTTTGCCTTGTACGCATGCTTGTTGGATAGATCCTGGGTTTTTTCCAGTTTGAATCACGCAGTAATGTGGTACTACATTGAAACAGTCAATTAAACCTGGTTTCGATCAATATTTTAGAGGAGAAAACCGGTTAGGTCTGGATTATGCCCGCATCTGGTACATGATTTTGCCTTGTTCGCATGGTTGTTGGATAGATCCTGGGTTTTTTCCTGTTTGAATCACGCAGTAATGTGGTACTACATTGAAACAGTCAATTAAACCTGGTTTCGATCAATATTTTAGAGGATAAAACCAGTTAGGTCTGGATTATGTCCGCATCTGGCTCATGATTTTGCTTTCTTCGCATACTTGTTGGCCAGATCCTGGGTTTTTTCGTGTTTGAATCACGTAGTAATGTGGTACCACACTGAAACAGTCAATTAAACCTGGTTCCGATCCAAATTTTAGGGGATAACACCGGTTAGGTCTGGGTTAGGTCTGGGTTATGCCCGCATCTGGCTCTTGATTTTGACTTTTCCGCATACTTGTTGGCCAGATCCTTGGTTTTCCCTGGTTTGAATCACGTAGTAATGTGATACCACACAGTAACAGTCAATTAAACCTGGATTCGATCCACATTTTATAGGATAACACCGGTTAGGTCTGGGATAGGTATGGGTTATGTCCGTATCTGGCTCATGATTCTGCCTTCATCGCATTCTTGTTCGCCAGAACCTGGGTTTTTTCGGGTTTGAATCACGTAGTAATGTGGTACCACACTGAAACAGACAATTAAACCTGGTTTTGATCCACATTTTAGAGGATAACACCGGTTAGGTCTGGGTTAGATTTGGGTTATGCCCGCATCTCGCTCATGATTCTGCCTTCATCGCATTCTTGTTCGCCAGAACCTGGGTGTTTTCGGGTTTGAATCACGCAGTAATGTGGTACCACACTGTAACAGACAACTAATCCTAGTTTCGAACAATATTTTAGTGGATAACACTGGTTAGGTCTGGGTTAGATCTGGGTTATGCCCGCATCTCGCTCATGATTCTGCATTCATCGCATTCTTGTTCGCCAGAACCTGGGTTTTTTCGGGTTTGAATCACGTAGTAATGTGGTACCACATTGAAACAGACAATTAAACCTGGTTTCGATCCACATTTTAGAGGATAACACCGGTTAGGTCTGGGTTAGGTCTGGGTTATGCCCGCATCTGGCTCTTGATTTTGACTTTTCCGCATACTTGTTGGCCAGATCCTTGGTTTTCCCTGGTTTGAATCACGTAGTAATGTGATACCACACAGTAACAGTCAATTAAACCTGGATTCGATCCACATTTTATAGGATAACACCGGTTAGGTCTGGGATAGGTATGGGTTATGTCCGTATCTGGCTCATGATTCTGCCTTCATCGCATTCTTGTTCGCGAGAACCTGGGTTTTTTCGGGTTTGAATCACGTAGTAATGTGGTACCACACTGAAACAGACAATTAAACCTGGTTTTGATCCACATTTTAGAGGATAACACCGGTTAGGTCTGGGTTAGGTCTGGGTTATGCCCGCATCTGGCACATGATTTTGCCTTCTTCGCATGCTTGTTGGCCAGATCCTGGGTTTTTTCGGGTTTGAATCACGTAGTAATGTGGTACCACACTGAAACAGTCAATTAAACCTGGTTTCGATCCACATTTTAGAGGATAACACCGGTTAGGTCTGGGTTAGGACTGGGTTATGCATTCACATCGCTCATGATTCTGCCTTCATCGCATTCTTGTTCGCCAGAACCTGGGTTTTTTCGGGTTTGAATCACGTAGTAATGTGGTACCACATTGAAACAGTCAATTAAACCTGGTTTCGATCAATATTTTAGAGGATAAAACCGGTTAGGTCTGGATTATCCCCGCATCTGGTACATGATTTTGCCTTTTTCGCATATTTGTTGGACAGATCCTGGGTTTTTTCGGGTTTGAATCACGTAGTAATGTGGTACCACACAGTAACAGTCAATTAAACCTGGATTCGATCCACATTTTATAGGATAACACCGGTTAGGTCTGGGATAGGTATGGGTTATGTCCGCATCTGGCTCATGATTTTGCTTTCTTCGCATACTTGTTGGCCAGATCCTGGGTTTTTTCGGGTTTGAATCACGTAGTAATGTGGTACCAGACTGAAACAGTCAATTAAACCTGGTTTCGATCCACATTTTAGAGGATAACACCGTTTAGGTCTGGGTTAGGACTGGGTTATGCCCGCATCTGGCTCATGATCTTGCCTTCTTCGCATACTTGTTGGCCAGATCCTGGGTTTTTTCGGGTTTGAATCACGTTGTAATGTGGTACCACACTGAAACAGACAATTAAACCTGGTTTCGATCCGCATTTTAGAGGATAACACCGGTTATGTCTGGGTTAGGACTGGGTTATGCCCGCACATCGCTCATGATTCTGCCTTCATCGCATTCTTGTTCGCCAGAACCTGGGTTTTCTCGGGTTTGAATCACGTAGTAACGTGGTACCACACAGTTACAGTCAATTAAACCTGGATTCGAACCACATATTATAGGATAACACCGGTAAAGACTGGGATAGGTATGGGTCATGTCCGCATCTGGCTCATGATTTTGCTTTCTTCGCATACTTGTTGGCCAGATCCTGGGTTTTTTCGGGTTTGAATCACGTAGTAATGTGGTACCACACTGAAACAGTCAATTAAACCTGGATTCGAACCACATATTATAGGATAACACCGGTAAAGACTGGGATAGGTATGGGTCATGTCCGCATCTGGCTCATGATTTTGCTTTCTTCGCATACTTGTTGGCCAGATCCTGGGTTTTTTCGGGTTTGAATCACGTAGTAATGTGGTACCACACTGAAACAGACAATTAAACCTGGTTTCGATCCAAATTTTAGAGGATAACACCGGTTAGGTCTGGGTTAGGACTGGGTTATGCCCGCACATCGCTCATGATTCTGCCTTCATCGCATTCTTGTTCGCCAGAACCTGGGTTTTTTCGGGTTTGAATCACGTAGTAATGTGGTACCACACAGTTACAGTCAATTAAACCTGGATTCGATCCACATTTTAGAGGATGACACCGGTTAGGTCTGGGTTAGATCTGGGTTATGCCCGCATCAGGCACATTGATTTTGCCTTCTTCGCATGCTTGTTGGCCAGATCCTGGGTTTTCTCTGGTTTGAAACACGTAGTAATGTGTTACCACACAGGGAACAGTCAATTAAACCAGGATTCGGTCAGTATTAAAGAGGATAAAACCGGTTAGGTCTGGGTTAGGTCTGGATTATGCCCGCATCTGGCACACGATTTTGCCTTCTTTGCATACTTGTTGGCCAGATCCTGGGTTTTTGGGGTTTGAATCACGCAGTAATGTGGGACTACATTGAAACAGTCAATTAAACCTGGTTTCGATGAATATTTTAGAGGATAAAACCGGTTAGGTCTGGATTATGCCCGCATCTGGTACATGATTTTGCCTTCTTCGCATATTTGTGGCCAGATCATGGGTTTTTTCGGGTTTGAATCATGTAGTAGTGTGATACCACACTGAAGCAGTCAATTAAGCCTGGTTTCGATCAATATTTTAGAGGATAACACCGGTTAGGTCTGGGTTAGGTCTGGGTTATGCCCGCATCTGGCTCATGATTTTGCCTTTTCCGCATACTTGTTGGCCAGATCCTGGGTTTTTGGGGATCGAATCACGTAGTAATGTGGTACCACACAGTAACAGTCAATTTAACCTGGATTCGATCCACATTTTATAGGATAACACCGGTTAGGTCTGGGATAGGTGTGGGTTATGTCCGCATCTGGCTCATGATTTTGCTTTCTTCGCATACTTGTTGGCCAGATCCTGGGTTTTTTCGGGTTTGAATCACGTAGTAATGTGGTACCACACTGAAACAGTCAATTAAACCTGGTTTCGATCCACATTTTAGAGGATAACACCGGTTAGGTCTGGGTTAGGTCTGGGTTATGCCCGCATCTGCCACATGATTATGCCTTCTTCGCATGCTTGTTGGCCAGATCCTGGGTTTTTTTTCTGGCTTGAATCACGTAGTAATGTGGTACCACACTGATACAGACAATTAAACGAGGTTTCGATCAATATTTTAGAGGATAACACCGGTTACGTCTGGGTTATGCCCGCATCTGGCTCTTGATTTTGACTTTTCCGCATACTTGTTGGCCAGATCCTTGGTTTTCCCTGGTTTGAATCACGTAGTAATGAGATAACGCACTGAAACAGTCAATTAAACCTGGTTTCGATAAATATTTTAGAGGATAACACCGGTTAGATCTGGGTTAGGACTGGGTTATGCCCGCATCTGGCTCATGATTTTGCCTTCTTCGCATACTTGTTGACCAGATCCTTGGTTTTCCCTGGTTTGAATCACGTAGTAATGTGATACCGCACTGAAACAGTCAATTAAACCTGGTTTCGATCCACATTTTATAGGATAACACCGGTTAGGTCTGGGTTAGGTCTGGGTTATGCCCGCATCTCGCTCATAATTCTGCCTTCATCGCATTCTTGTTCGGCAGAACCTGGGTTTTCTCGGGTTTGAAACGCGTAGTAACGTGGTACCACACAGTAACAGTCAATTAAACCTGGATTCGATCCACATTTTAGAGGATAACACCGGTTAGGTCTGGGTTAGATCTGGGTTATGCCCGCATCTCGCTCATGATTCTGCCTTCATCGCATTCTTGTTCGCCAGAACCTGGGTTTTTTCGGGTTTGAAACACGTAGTAATGTGGTACCACACTGAAACAGTCAATTAAACCTGGTTTCGATCCACATTTTAGAGGATAACACCGGTTAGATCTGGGTTAGGTCTGGGTTATGCCCGCATCTCGCTCGTGATTCTGCCTTCATCGCATTCTTGTTCGCCAGAACCTGGGTTTTTTCGGGTTTGAATCACGTAGTAATGTGGTACCACACTGAAACAGACAATTAAGCGAGGTTTCGATCAATATTTCACAGGATAACACCGGTTAGGTCCGGATTATGCCCGCATCTGGCACATGATTTCGCCTTGTTCGCATGCTTGTTGGCCAGATCCTAGGTTTTCTTCTAGTTTGAATCACGTAGTAATGTGGTACCACACTGAAACAGACAATTAAACCTGGTTTCGATCAATATTTTAGAGGATAACACCGGTTAGGTCTGGGTTAGGGCTGGGTTATACCCGCATCTCGCTCATGATTCTGCCTGCATCGCATTCTTGTTCGCCAGAACCTGGGTTTTTTCGGGTTTGAATCACGTAGTAATGTGGTACCACACTGAAACAGTCAATTAAACCTGGTTTTGATCCACATTTTAGAGGATAACACCGGTTAGGTCTGGGTTTGGTCTGGGTTATGCCCGCATCTGGCACATGATTTTGCCTTCTTCGCATGCTTGTTGGCCAGATCCTGGGTTTTTTTCTGGTTTGAATCACGTAGTAATGTGGTACCACACTGAAACAGACAATTAAACGAGGTTTCGATCAATATTTGAGAGGATAACACCGGTTAGGTCTGGGATAGGTATGGGTTATGTCCGCATCCGGCTCGTGATTTTGCCTTGTTCGCATGCTTGTTGGCCAGATCCTAGGTTTTTTTCTAGTTTGAATCACGTAGTAATGTGGTACCACACTGAAACAGACAATTAAACATGGTTTCGATCAATATTTTAGACGATAACACCGGTTAGGTCTGGGTTAGGACTGGGTTATGTCCGCATCTGGCTCATGGTTTTGCCTTCTTCGCATACTTGTTGGCCAGATTCTGGGTTTTTTCGGGTTTGAATCACGTAGTAATGTGGTACGACATTGAAACAGTCAATTAAACCTGGTTTCGATCCACATTTTAGAGGATAACACCGGTTAGGTCTGGGATAGGTATGGGTTATGTTCGCATCTGGCTCGTGATTTTGCCTTGTTCGCATGCTTGTTGGCCAGATCCTAGGTTTTTTTCTAGTTTGAATCACGTAGTAATGTGGTACCACTCTGAAACAGACAATTAAACATGGTTTCGATCAATATTTTAGACGATAACACCGGTTAGGTCTGGATTATGCCCGCATCTGGTACATGATTTTGCCTTTTTCGCATATTTGTTGGACAGATCCTGGGTTTTTTCGGGTTTGAATCACGTAGTAATGTGTTACCACACAGGTAACAGTCAATTAAACCTGGATTCGGTCAGTATTTTAGAGGATAACACCGGTTAGGTCTGGGATAGGTATGGGTTATGTCCGCATCTGGCTCATGATTTTGCTTTGTTCGCATGCTTGTTGGCCAGATCCTAGGTTTTTTTCTAGTTTGAATCACGTAGTAATGTGGTACCACACTGAAACAAACAATTAAACATGGTTTCGATCAATATTTTAGACGATAACACCGGTTAGGTCCGGATTATGCCCGCATCTGGCACATGATTTTGCCTTGTTCGCATGCTTGTTGGATAGATCCTGGGTTCTTTCCTGTTCGAATCACGCAGTAATGTGGTACTACATTGAAACAGTCAATTAAACCTGGTTTCGATCCACATTTTAGAGGATAACACCGGTTAGGTCTGGGTTAGAACTGGGTTATGTCCGCATCTGGCTCATGATTTTGCCTTGTTCGCATGCTTGTTGGCCAGATCCTAGGTTTTTTTCTAGTTTGAATCACGTAGTAATGTGGTACCACTCTGAAACAGACAATTAAACATGGTTTCGATCAATATTTTAGACGATAACACCGGTTATGTCTGGGTTTGGTCTGGGATATGCCCGCATCTGGCACATGATTTTGCCTTCTTCGCATGCTTGTTGGCCAGATCCTGGGTTTTTTTCTGGTTTGAATCACGTAGTAATGTGGTACCACACTGAAACAGACAATTAAACGAGGTTTCGATCAATATTTTAGAGGATAACACCGGTTAGGTCTGGGATAGGTATGGGTTATGTCCGCATCCGGCTCATGATTTTGCCTTGTTCGCATGCTTGTTGGCCAGATCCTAGGTTTTTTTCTAGTTTGAATCACGTAGTAATGTGGTACCACACTGAAACAGACAATTAAACCTGGTTTCGATCAATATTTTAGAGGATAACACCGGTTAGGTCTGGGTTAGGTCTGGGTTATGCCCGCATCTTGGGACATGATTTTGCCTTCTTCGCATGCTTGTTGGCCAGATCCTGGGTTTTTTCGGGTTTGAATCACGTAGTAATGTGGTACCACACTGAAACAGTCAATTAAACCTGGTTTCGATCCACATTTTAGAGGATAACACCGGTTAGGTCTGGATTATGCCCGCATCTGGTACATGATTTTGCCTTTTTCGCATATTTGTTGGACAGATCCTGGGTTTTTTCGGGTTTGAATCATGTAGTAGTGTGATGCCACACTGAACCAGTCAATTAAACCTGGTTTCGATCAATATCTTAGAGGATAACACCGGTTAGGTCTGGGTTAGGTCTGGGTTATGCCCGCATCTGGCTCATGATTTTGCCTTTTCCGCATACTTGTTGGCCAGATCCTGGGTTTTTGGGGTTTGAATCACGTAGTAATGTGGTACCACACAGTAACAGTCAATTAAACCTGGATTCGATCCACATTTTATAGGATAACACCGGTTAGGTCTGGGATAGGTATGGGTTATGTCCGCATCTGGCTCATGATTTTGCTTTCTTCGCATACTTGTTGGCCAGATCCTGGGTTTTTTCGGGTTTGAATCACGTAGTAATGTGGTACCAGACTGAAACAGTCAATTAATCCTGGTTTCGATCCACATTTTAGAGGATAACACCGTTTAGGTCTGGGTTAGGACTGGGTTATGCCCGCATCTGGCTCATGATCTTGCCTTCTTCGCATACTTGTTGGCCAGATCCTGGGTTTTTTCGGGTTTGAATCACGTTGTAATGTGGTACCACACTGAAACAGACAATTAAACCTGGTTTCGATCCACATTTTAGAGGATAACACCGGTTATGTCTGGGTTAGGACTGGGTTATGCCCGCACATCGCTCATGATTCTGCCTTCATCGCATTCTTGTTCGCCAGAACCTGGGTTTTTTCGGGTTTGAATCACGTAGTAACGTGGTACCACACAGTTACAGTCAATTAAACCTGGATTCGATCCACATTTTATAGGATAACACCGGTTAAGACAGGGATAGGTATGGGTCATGTCCGCATCTGGCTCATGATTTTGCTTTCATCGCATACTTGTTGGCCAGATCCTGGGTTTTTTCGGGTTTGAATCACGTAGTAATGTGGTACCACACAGTAACAGTCAATTAAACCTGGATTCGATCCACATTTTAGAGGATAACACCGGTTAGGTCTGAGTTAGCTCTGGGTTATGCCCGCATATCGCTCATGATTCTGCCTTCATCGCATTCTTGTTCGCCAGAACCTGGGTTTTTTCGGGTTTGAATCACGTAGTAATGTGGTACCACACGGAAACAGACAATTAAACGAGGTTTCGATCAATATTTTAGAGGATAACAGCGGTTAGGTCTGGGTTATGCCCGCCTCTGGCTCTTGATTTTGACTTTTCCGCATATTTGTTGGCCAGATCCTTGGTTTTCCCTGGTTTGAATCTCGTAGTAATGTGATACCGCACTGAAACAGTCAATTAAACCTGGTTTCGATCAATATTTTATAGGATAACACCGGTTAGGTCTGGGTTAGGACTGGGTTATGCCCGCATCTGGCTCATGATCTTGCCTTCTTCGCATACTTGTTGGCCAGATCCTGGGTTTTTTCGGGTTTGAATCACGTTGTAATGTGGTACCACACTGAAACAGACAATTAAACCTGGTTTCGATCCACATTTTAGAGGATAACACCGGTTATGTCTGGGTTAGGACTGGGTTATGCCCGCACATCGCTCATGATTCTGCCTTCATCGCATTCTTGTTCGCCAGAACCTGGGTTTTTTCGGGTTTGAATCACGTAGTAACGTGGTACCACACAGTTACAGTCAATTAAACCTGGATTCGATCCACATTTTATAGGATAACACCGGTTATGTCTGGGATATGTATGGGTTATGTCCGCATCTGGCTCATGATTTTGCTTTCTTCGCATACCTGTTGGCCAGATCCTGGGTTTTTTCGTGTTTGAATCACGTAGTAATGTGGTACCACACTGAAACAGACAATTAAACCTGGTTTCGATCCACATTTTAGAGGATAACATCGGTTAGGTCTGGGTTAGGACTGGGTTATGCATTCACATCGCTCATGATTCTGCCTTCATCGCATTCTTGTTCGCCAGAACCTGGGTTTTTTCGGTTTTGAATCACGTAGTAATGTGGTACCACATTGAAACAGTCAATTAAACCTGGTTTCGATCAATATTTTAGAGGATAAAACCGGTTAGGTCTGGATTATGCCCGCATCTGGTACATGATTTTGCCTTGTACGCATGCTTGTTGGATAGATCCTGGGTTTTTTCCAGTTTGAATCACGCAGTAATGTGGTACTACATTGAAACAGTCAATTAAACCTGGTTTCGATCAATATTTTAGAGGAGCAAACCGGTTAGGTCTGGATTATGCCCGCATCTGGTACATGATTTTGCCTTGTTCGCATGGTTGTTGGATAGATCCTGGGTTTTTTCCTGTTTGAATCACGCAGTAATGTGGTACTACATTGAAACAGTCAATTAAACCTGGTTTCGATCAATATTTTAGAGGATAAAACCAGTTAGGTCTGGATTATGTCCGCATCTGGCTCATGATTTTGCTTTCTTCGCATACCTGTTGGCCAGATCCTGGGTTTTTTCGTGTTTGAATCACGTAGTAATGTGGTACCACACTGAAACAGTCAATTAAACCTGGTTCCGATCCACATTTTAGGGGATAACACCGGTTAGGTCTGGGTTAGATTTGGGTTATGCCCGCATCTCGCTCATGATTCTGCCTTCATCGCATTCTTGTTCGCCAGAACCTGGGTGTTTTCGGGTTTGAATCACGCAGCAATGTGGTACCACACTGTAACAGACAACTAATCCTAGTTTCGATCAATATTTTAGTGGATAACACTGGTTAGGTCTGGGTTAGATCTGGGTTATGCCCGCATCTCGCTCATGATTCTGCATTCATCGCATTCTTGTTCGCCAGAACCTGGGTTTTTTCGGGTTTGAATCACGTAGTAATGTGGTACCACATTGAAACAGTCAATTAAACCTGGTTTCGATCAATATTTTAGAGGATAAAACCGGTTAGGTCTGGATTATCCCCGCATCTGGTACATGATTTTGCCTTTTTCGCATATTTGTTGGACAGATCCTGGGTTTTTTCGGGTTTGAATCACGTAGTAATGTGGTACCACACAGTAACAGTCAATTAAACCTGGATTCGATCCACATTTTATAGGATAACACCGGTTAGGTCTGGGATAGGTATGGGTTATGTCCGCATCTGGCTCATGATTTTGCTTTCTTCGCATACTTGTTGGCCAGATCCTGGGTTTTTTCGGGTTTGAATCACGTAGTAATGTGGTACCAGACTGAAACAGTCAATTAAACCTGGTTTCGATCCACATTTTAGAGGATAACACCGTTTAGGTCTGGGTTAGGACTGGGTTATGCCCGCATCTGGCTCATGATCTTGCCTTCTTCGCATACTTGTTGGCCAGATCCTGGGTTTTTTCGGGTTTGAATCACGTTGTAATGTGGTACCACACTGAAACAGACAATTAAACCTGGTTTCGATCCGCATTTTAGAGGATAACACCGGTTATGTCTGGGTTAGGACTGGGTTATGCCCGCACATCGCTCATGATTCTGCCTTCATCGCATTCTTGTTCGCCAGAACCTGGGTTTTCTCGGGTTTGAATCACGTAGTAACGTGGTACCACACAGTTACAGTCAATTAAACCTGGATTCGAACCACATATTATAGGATAACACCGGTAAAGACTGGGATAGGTATGGGTCATGTCCGCATCTGGCTCATGATTTTGCTTTCTTCGCATACTTGTTGGCCAGATCCTGGGTTTTCTCGGGTTTGAATCACGTAGTAATGTGGTACCACACTGAAACAGTCAATTAAACCTGGTTTCGATCCACATTTTATAGGATAACACCGGTTAGGTCTGGGTTAGGACTGGGTTATGCCCGCACATCGCTCATGATTCTGCCTTCATCGCATTCTTGTTCGCCAGATCCTGGGTTTTTTCGGGTTTGAATCACGTAGTAATGTGGTACCACACAGTTACAGTCAATTAAACCTGGATTCGATCCACATTTTAGAGGATAACACCGGTTAGGTCTGGGTTAGATCTGGGTTATGCCCGCATCAGGCACATTGATTTTGCCTTCTTCGCATGCTTGTTGGCCAGATCCTGGGTTTTCTCTGGTTTGAATCACGTAGTAATGTGTTACCACACAGGGAACAGTCAATTAAACCAGGATTCGGTCAGTATTAAAGAGGATAAAACCGGTTAGGTCTGGGTTAGGTCTGGATTATGCCCGCATCTGGCACACGATTTTGCCTTCTTTGCATACTTGTTGGCCAGATCCTGGGTTTTTGGGGTTTGAATCACGCAGTAATGTGGGACTACATTGAAACAGTCAATTAAACCTGGTTTCGATGAATATTTTAGAGGATAAAACCGGTTAGGTCTGGATTATGCCCGCATCTGGTACATGATTTTGCCTTCTTCGCATATTTGTGGCCAGATCATGGGTTTTTTCGGGTTTGAATCATGTAGTAGTGTGATACCACACTGAAGCAGTCAATTAAGCCTGGTTTCGATCAATATTTTAGAGGATAACACCGGTTAGGTCTGGGTTAGGTCTGGGTTATGCCCGCATCTGGCTCATGA
The DNA here is from genome assembly GCF_051014445.1 of Colletes latitarsis. Lineage (NCBI taxonomy): Eukaryota > Metazoa > Arthropoda > Insecta > Hymenoptera > Colletidae > Colletes > Colletes latitarsis. The sequence continues at coordinate 10,934,624 of NC_135147.1, forward strand.
TTTTGCCTTTTCCGCATACTTGTTGGCCAGATCCTGGGTTTTTGGGGATCGAATCACGTAGTAATGTGGTACCACACAGTAACAGTCAATTAAACCTGGATTCGATCCACATTTTATAGGATAACAACGGTTAGGTCTGGGATAGGTGTGGGTTATGTCCGCATCTGGCTCATGATTTTGCTTTCTTCGCATACTTGTTGGCCAGATCCTGGGTTTTTTCGGGTTTGAATCACGTAGTAATGTGGTACCACACTGAAACAGTCAATTAAACCTGGTTTCGATCCGCATTTTAGAGGATAACACCGGTTAGGTCTGGGTTAGGTCTGGGTTATGCCCGCATCTGCCACATGATTATGCCTTCTTCGCATGCTTGTTGGCCAGATCCTGGGTTTTTTTTCTGGCTTGAATCACGTAGTAATGTGGTACCACACTGATACAGACAATTAAACGAGGTTTCGATCAATATTTTAGAGGATAACACCGGTTACGTCTGGGTTATGCCCGCATCTGGCTCTTGATTTTGACTTTTCCGCATACTTGTTGGCCAGGTCCTTGGTTTTCCCTGGTTTGAATCACGTAGTAATGTGATACCGCACTGAAACAGTCAATTAAACATGGTTTCGATCAATATTTTAGAGGATAACACCGGTTAGGTCTGGGATAGGTATGGGTTATGTCCGCATCTGGCTCTTGATTTTGACTTTTCCGCATACTTGTTGGCCAGATCCTTGGTTTTCCCTGGTTTGAATCACGTAGTAATGAGATAACGCACTGAAACAGTCAATTAAACCTGGTTTCGATAAATATTTTAGAGGATAACACCGGTTAGATCTGGGTTAGGACTGGGTTATGCCCGCATCTGGCTCATGATTTTGCCTTCTTCGCATACTTGTTGACCAGATCCTTGGTTTTCCCTGGTTTGAATCACGTAGTAATGTGATACCGCACTGAAACAGTCAATTAAACCTGGTTTCGATCCACATTTTATAGGATAACACCGGTTAGGTCTGGGTTAGGTCTGGGTTATGCCCGCATCTCGCTCATAATTCTGCCTTCATCGCATTCTTGTTCGGCAGAACCTGGGTTTTCTCGGGTTTGAAACGCGTAGTAACGTGGTACCACACAGTAACAGTCAATTAAACCTGGATTCGATCCACATTTTAGAGGATAACACCGGTTAGGTCTGGGTTAGATCTGGGTTATGCCCGCATCTCGCTCATGATTCTGCCTTCATCGCATTCTTGTTCGCCAGAACCTGGGTTTTTTCGGGTTTGAATCACGTAGTAATGTGGTACCACACTGAAACAGTCAATTAAACCTGGTTTCGATCCACATTTTAGAGGATAACACCGGTTAGATCTGGGTTAGGTCTGGGTTATGCCCGCATCTCGCTCGTGATTCTGCCTTCATCGCATTCTTGTTCGCCAGAACCTGGGTTTTTTCGGGTTTGAATCACGTAGTAATGTGGTATCACACTGAAACAGACAATTAAGCGAGGTTTCGATCAATATTTCACAGGATAACACCGGTTAGGTCCGGATTATGCCCGCATCTGGCACATGATTTTGCCTTGTTCGCATGCTTGTTGGCCAGATCCTAGGTTTTCTTCTAGTTTGAATCACGTAGTAATGTGGTACCACACTGAAACAGACAATTAAACCTGGTTTCGATCAATATTTTAGAGGATAACACCGGTTAGGTCTGGGTTAGGGCTGGGTTATACCCGCATCTCGCTCATGATTCTGCCTTCATCGCATTCTTGTTCGCCAGAACCTGGGTTTTTTCGGGTTTGAATCACGTAGTAATGTGGTACCACACTGAAACAGTCAATTAAACCTGGTTTTGATCCACATTTTAGAGGATAACACCGGTTAGGTCTGGGTTTGGTCTGGGTTATGCCCGCATCTGGCACATGATTTTGCCTTCTTCGCATGCTTGTTGGCCAGATCCTGGGTTTTTTTCTGGTTTGAATCACGTAGTAATGTGGTACCACACTGAAACAGACAATTAAACGAGGTTTCGATCAATATTTGAGAGGATAACACCGGTTAGGTCTGGGATAGGTATGGGTTATGTCCGCATCCGGCTCATGATTTTGCCTTGTTCGCATGCTTGTTGGCCAGATCCTAGGTTTTTTTCTAGTTTGAATCACGTAGTAATGTGGTACCACACTGAAACAGACAATTAAACATGGTTTCGATCAATATTTTAGACGATAACACCGGTTAGGTCTGGGTTAGGACTGGGTTATGTCCGCATCTGGCTCATGGTTTTGCCTTCTTCGCATACTTGTTGGCCAGATTCTGGGTTTTTTCGGGTTTGAATCACGTAGTAATGTGGTACGACATTGAAACAGTCAATTAAACCTGGTTTCGATCCACATTTTAGAGGATAACACCGGTTAGGTCTGGGATAGGTATGGGTTATGTTCGCATCTGGCTCGTGATTTTGCCTTGTTCGCATGCTTGTTGGCCAGATCCTAGGTTTTTTTCTAGTTTGAATCACGTAGTAATGTGGTACCACTCTGAAACAGACAATTAAACATGGTTTCGATCAATATTTTAGACGATAACACCGGTTAGGTCTGGATTATGCCCGCATCTGGTACATGATTTTGCCTTTTTCGCATATTTGTTGGACAGATCCTGGGTTTTTTCGGGTTTGAATCACGTAGTAATGTGTTACCACACAGGTAACAGTCAATTATACCTGGATTCGGTCAGTATTTTAGAGGATAACACCGGTTAGGTCTGGGATAGTTTGGGATCTTGTTGGCCAGATCCTAGGTTTTTTTCTAGTTTGAATCACGTAGTAATGTGGTACCACTCTGAAACAGACAATTAAACATGGTTTCGATCAATATTTTAGACGATAACACCGGTTAGGTCTGGATTATGCCCGCATCTGGTACATGATTTTGCCTTTTTCGCATATTTGTTGGACAGATCCTGGGTTTTTTCGGGTTTGAATCACGTAGTAATGTGTTACCACACAGGTAACAGTCAATTAAACCTGGATTCGGTCAGTATTTTAGAGGATAACACCGGTTAGGTCTGGGATAGGTATGGGTTATGTCCGCATCTGGCTCATGATTTTGCTTTGTTCGCATGCTTGTTGGCCAGATCCTAGGTTTTTTTCTAGTTTGAATCACGTAGTAATGTGGTACCACACTGAAACAAACAATTAAACATGGTTTCGATCAATATTTTAGACGATAACACCGGTTAGGTCCGGATTATGCCCGCATCTGGCACATGATTTTGCCTTGTTCGCATGCTTGTTGGATAGATCCTGGGTTCTTTCCTGTTCGAATCACGCAGTAATGTGGTACTACATTGAAACAGTCAATTAAACCTGGTTTCGATCCACATTTTAGAGGATAACACCGGTTAGGTCTGGGTTAGAACTGGGTTATGTCCGCATCTGGCTCATGATTTTGCCTTGTTCGCATGCTTGTTGGCCAGATCCTAGGTTTTTTTCTAGTTTGAATCACGTAGTAATGTGGTACCACTCTGAAACAGACAATTAAACATGGTTTCGATCAATATTTTAGACGATAACACCGGTTAGGTCTGGGTTTGGTCTGGGTTATGCCCGCATCTGGCACATGATTTTGCCTTCTTCGCATGCTTGTTGGCCAGATCCTGGGTTTTTTTCTGGTTTGAATCACGTAGTAATGTGGTACCACACTGAAACAGACAATTAAACGAGGTTTCGATCAATATTTTAGAGGATAACACCGGTTAGGTCTGGGATAGGTATGGGTTATGTCCGCATCCGGCTCATGATTTTGCCTTGTTCGCATGCTTGTTGGCCAGATCCTAGGTTTTTTTCTAGTTTGAATCACGTAGTAATGTGGTACCACACTGAAACAGACAATTAAACCTGGTTTCGATCAATATTTTAGAGGATAACACCGGTTAGGTCTGGGTTAGGGCTGGGTTATACCCGCATCTCGCTCATGATTCTGCCTTCATCGCATTCTTGTTCGCCAGAACCTGGGTTTTTTCGGGTTTGAATCACGTAGTAATGTGGTACCACACTGAAGCAGTCAATTAAACCTGGTTTTGATCCACATTTTAGAGGATAACACCGGTTAGGTCTGGGTTTGGTCTGGGTTATGCCCGCATCTGGCACATGATTTTGCCTTCTTCGCATGCTTGTTGGCCAGATCCTGGGTTTTTTTCTGGTTTGAATCACGTAGTAATGTGGTACCACACTGAAACAGACAATTAAACGAGGTTTCGATCAATATTTTAGAGAATAACACCGGTTAGGTCTGGGATAGGTATGGGTTATGTCCGCATCCGGCTCATGATTTTGCCTTGTTCGCATGCTTGTTGGCCAGATCCTAGGTTTTTTTCTAGTTTGAATCACGTAGTAATGTGGTACCACACTGAAACAGACAATTAAACATGGTTTCGATCAATATTTTAGACGATAACACCGGTTAGGTCTGGGTTAGGACTGGGTTATGTCCGCATCTGGCTCATGGTTTTGCCTTCTTCGCATACTTGTTGGCCAGATTCTGGGTTTTTTCGGGTTTGAATCACGTAGTAATGTGGTACGACATTGAAACAGTCAATTAAACCTGGATTCGATCCACATTTTAGAGGATAACACCGGTTAGGTCTGGGATAGGTATGGGTTATGTTCGCATCTGGCTCGTGATTTTGCCTTGTTCGCATGCTTGTTGGCCAGATCCTAGGTTTTTTTCTAGTTTGAATCACGTAGTAATGTGGTACCACTCTGAAACAGACAATTAAACATGGTTTCGATCAATATTTTAGACGATAACACCGGTTAGGTCTGGATTATGCCCGCATCTGAAACATGATTTTGCCTTTTTCGCATATTTGTTGGACAGATCCTGGGTTTTTTCGGGCTTGAATCATGTAGTAGTGTGATACCAAACTGAAGCAGTCAATTAAGCCTGGTTTCGATCCACATTTTAGAGGATAACACCGTTTAGGTCTGGGTTAGGACTGGGTTAAGCCCGCATCTGGCTCATGATCTTGCCTTCTTCGCATACTTGTTGGCCAGATTCTGGGTTTTTTCGGGTTTGAATCACGTAGTAATGTGGTACCACACAGTAACAGTCAACTAAACCTGGATACGATCCACATTTTATAGGATAACACCGGTTAGGTCTGGGATAGGTATGGGTTATGTCCGTATCTGGCTCATGATTCTGCCTTCATCGCATTCCTGTTCGCCAGAACCTGGGTTTTTTCGGGTTTGAATCACGTAGTAATGTGGTACCACACTGAAACAGACAATTAAACCTGGTTTTGATCCACATTTTAGAGGATAACACCGGTTAGGTCTGGGTTAGGTCTGGGTTATGCCCGCATCTTGGGACATGATTTTGCCTTCTTCGCATGCTTGTTGGCCAGATCCTGGGTTTTTTCGGGTTTGAATCACGTAGTAATGTGGTACCACACTGAAACAGTCAATTAAACCTGGTTTCGATCCACATTTTAGAGGATAACACCGGTTAGGTCTGGGTTAGGACTGGGTTATGCCCGCACATCGCTCATGATTCTGCCTTCATCGCATTCTTGTTCGCCAGAACCTGGGTTTTTTCAGGTTTGAATCACGTAGTAATGTGGTACCACACAGTAACAGTCAATTAAACCTGGATTCGATCCACATTTTATAGGATAACACCGGTTAGGTCTGGGATAGGTATGGGTTATGTCCGCATCTGGCTCATGATTTTGCTTTCTTCGCATACTTGTTGGCCAGATCCTGGGTTTTTTCGGGTTTGAATCACGTTGTAATGTGGTACCACACAGTTACAGTCAATTAAACCTGGATTCGATCCACATTTTAGAGGATAACACCGGTTACGTCTGGGTTAGATCTGGGTTATGCCCGCATCTGGCACATTGATTTTGCCTTCTTCGCATGCTTGTTGGCCAGATCCTGGGTTTTCTCTGGTTTGAATCACGTAGTAATGTGGTACCACACTGAAACAGTCAATTAAACCTGGTTTCGATCCACATTTTAGAGGATAACACCGGTTAGGTCTGAGTTAGCTCTGGGTTATGCCCGCATCTCGCTCATGATTCTGCCTTCATCGCATTCTTGTTCGCCAGAACCTGGGTTTTTTCGGGTTTGAATCACGTAGTAATGTGGTACCACACGGAAACAGACAATTAAACGAGGTTTCGATCAATATTTTAGAGGATAACAGCGGTTAGGTCTGGGTTATGCCCGCCTCTGGCTCTTGATTTTGACTTTTCCGCATATTTGTTGGCCAGATCCTTGGTTTTCCCTGGTTTGAATCTCGTAGTAATGTGATACCGCACTGAAACAGTCAATTAAACCTGGTTTCGATCAATATTTTAGAGGATAACACCGGTTAGGTTTGGGTTAGGACTGGGTTATGCCCGCATCTGGCTCATGATTTTGCCTTCTTCGCATACTTGTTGGCCAGATCCTGGGTTTTTTCGGGTTTGAATCACGTAGTAATGTGGTACCACACTGAATCAGACAATTAAACCTGGTTTCGATCCAAATTTTAGAGGATAACACCGGTTAGGTCTGGGTTAGGACTGGGTTATGCCCGCACATCGCTCATGATTCTGCCTTCATCGCATTCTTGTTCGCCAGAACCTGGGTTTTTTCGGGTTTGAATCACGTAGTAATGTGGTACCACACAGTTACAGTCAATTAAACCTGGATTCGATCCACATTTTAGAGGATAACACCGGTTACGTCTGGGTTAGATCTGGGTTATGCCCGCATCTGGCACATTGATTTTGCCTTCTTCGCATGCTTGTTGGCCAGATCCTGGGTTTTCTCTGGTTTGAATCACGTAGTAATGTGTTACCACACAGGAAACAGTCAATTAAACCTGGATTCGGTCAGTATTAAAGAGGATTAAACCGGTTAGGTCTGGGTTAGGTCTGGATTATGCCCGCATCTGGCACACGATTTTGCCATCTTTGCATACTTGTTGGCCAGATCCTGGGTTTTTGGGGTTTGAATCACGCAGTAATGTGGTACTACATTGAAACAGTCAATTAAACCTGGTTTCGATGAATATTTTAGAGGATAAAACCGGTTACGTCTAGATTATGCCCGTATCTGGTACATGATTTTGCCTTCTTCGCATATTTGTGGACAGATCATGGGTTTTTTCGGGTTTGAATCATGTAGTAGTGTGATACCACACTGAAGCAGTCAATTAAGCCTGGTTTCGATCAATATTTTAGAGGATAACACCGGTTAGGTCTGGGTTAGGTCTGGGTTATGCCCGCATCTGGCTCATGATTTTGCCTTTTCCGCATACTTGTTGGCCAGATCCTGGGTTGTTGGGGATTGAATCACGTAGTAATGTGGTACCACACAGTAACAGTCAATTAAACCTGGATTCGATCCACATTTTATAGGATAACACCGGTTAGGTCTGGATTATGCCCGCATCTGGCACATTGATTTTGCCTTCTTCGCATGCTTGTTGGCCAGATCCTGGGTTTTCTCTGGTTTGAATCACGTAGTAATGTGTTACCACACAGGAAACAGTCAATTAAACCTGGATTCGGTCAGTATTAAAGAGGATAAAACCGGTTAGGTCTGGGTTAGGTCTGGGTTATGCCCGCATCTGGCTCATGATTTTGCCTTTTCCGCATACTTGTTGGCCAGATCCTGGGTTTTTTCGGGTTTAAATCACGTAGTAATGTGGTACCACACTGAAACAGTCAATTAAACCTGGTTTCGATCCACATTTTAGAGGATAACACCGGTTAGATCTGGGTCAGGTCTGGGTTATGCCCGCATCTCGCTCATGATTCTGCCTTCATCGCATTCTTGTTCGCCAGAACCTGGGTTTTTTCGGGTTTTAATCACGTAGTAATGTGGTACCACACAGTAACAGTCAATTAAACCTGGATTCGATCCACATTTTATAGGATAACACCGGTAAGGTCTGGGTTAGGCCTGGGTTATGCCCGCATCTGGTTCATGATTTTGCTTCCTTCGCATGCTTGTTGGCCAGATCCTAGGTTTTTTTCTAGCTTGAATCACGTAGTAATGTGGTACCACACTGAAACAGACAATTAAACCTGGTTTCGATCAATATTTTAGAGGATAACACCGGTTAGGTCTGGGTTGGGGCTGGGTTATACCCGCATCTCGCTCATGATTCTGCCTTCATCGCATTCTTGTTCGCCAGAACCTGGGTTTTTTCGGGTTTGAATCACGTAGTAATGTGGTACCACACAGTAACAGTCAATTAAACCTGGATTCGATCCACATTTTATAGGATAACACCGGTTAGGTCTGGGTTAGGACTGGGTTATGCCCGCATCTGGCTCATGATTTTGCCTTCTTCGCATACTTGTTGGCCAGATCCTGGGTTTTTTCGGGTTTGAATCACGTAGTAATGTGGTACCACACAGTAACAGTCAATTAAACCTGGATTCGATCCACATTTTATAGGATAACACCGGTTAGGTCTGGGTTAGGACTGGGTTATGCCCGCATCTGGCTCATGATTTTGCCTTCTTCGCATACTTGATGGCCAGATCCTGGGTTTTTTTCTAGTTTGAATCACGTAGTAATGTGGTACCACACAGAAACAGACAATAAAACATGGTTTCGATCAATATTTTAGAGGATAGCACCGGTTAGGTCTGGGTTATGCCCGCATCTGGCTCATGATTTTGCCTTCTTCGCATACTTGTTGGCCAGATCCTGGGTTTTTTCGGGCTTGAATCACGTAGTAATGTGGTACCACTCTGAAACAGTCAACTAAACCTGGTTTGGATCCACATTTTAGAGGATAACACCGGTCAGGTCTGGGTTAGGTCTGGATTATGCCCGCATCTGGCTCATGATGTTGCCTTTTCCGCATACTTGTTGGCCAGAACCTGGGTTTTTGGGGTTTGAATCACGTAGTAATGTGGTACCACACAGTAACAGTCAATTAAACCTGGATTCGATCCACATTTTATAGAATAACGCCGGTTAGGTCTGGGATAGGTATGGGTTATGTCCGCATCTGGCTCATGATTTTGCTTTCTTCGAATACTTGTTGGCCAGATCCTGGGTTTTTTCGTGTTTGAATCACGTAGTAATGTGGTACCACACTGAAACAGTCAATTAAACCTGGTTTCGATCCACATTTTAGAGGAACTCACCGGTTAGGTCTGGGTTAGGTCTGGGTTATGCCCGCATCTGGCACATGATTTTGCCTTCTTCGCATGCTTGTTGGCCAGATCCTGGGTTTTTTTCTGGTTTGAATCACGTAGTAATGTGGTACCACACTGAAACAGACAATTAAACGAGGTTTCGATTAATATTTTAGAGGATAACACCGGTTAGGTCTGGGTTATGCCCGCATCTGGCTCATGATTTTGCCTTCTTCGCATACTTGTTGGCCAGATCCTGGGTTTTTTCGTGTTTGAATCACGTAGTAATGTGGTACCACACTGAAACAGTCAATTAAACCTGGTTTCGATCCACATTTTAGAGGAAAACACCGGTTAGGTCTGTGTTAGAACTGGGTTATGCATTCACATCGCTCATGATTTTGCCCTCTTCGCATACTTGTTGGCCAGATCCTGGGTTTTTTCGGGTTTGAATCACGTAGTAATGTGGTACCACACAGTAACAGTCAATTAAACCTGGATTCGATCCACATTTTATAGCATAACACCGGTTAGGTCTGGGATAGGTATGGGTTATGCCCGCATCTGGCACATGATTTTGCCTTCTTCGCATGCTTGTTGGCCAGATCCTGGGTTTTTTTTCTGGTTTGAATCACGTAGTAATGTGGTACCACACTGAAACAGACAATTAAACGAGGTTGCGATCAATATTTTAGAGGATAACACCGGTTAGGTCTGGGTTATGCCCGCATCTGGCTCTTGACTTTGACTTTTCCGCATACTTGTTGGCCAGATCCTTGGTTTTCCCTGGTTTGAATCACGTAGTAATGTGGTACCACACTGAAACATACAATTAAACCTGGTTTCGATCCACATTTTAGAGGATAACACCGGTTAGGTCTGAGTTAGGTATGGGTTATGTCCGCATCTGGCTCATGATTTTGCCTTGTTCGCTTGCTTGTTGGCCAGATCCTAGGTTTTTTTCTAGTTTGAATCACGTAGTAATGTGGTACCACACTGAAACACACAATTAAACCTGGTTTCGATCAATATTTTAGAGGAACACACCGGTTAGGTCTGGGTTAGGTCTGTGTTATGCCCGCATCTGGCACATGATTTTGCCTTCGTCGCATGCTTGTTGGCCAGATCCTGGGTTTTTTTCTGGTTTGAATCACGTAGTAATGTGGTACCACACTGAAACAGTCAATTAAACCTGGTTTCGATCCTCATTTTAGAGGATAACACCGGTTAGGTCTGGGTTAGGTCTGGGTTCTGCCCGCATCTGGCACATGATTTTGCCTTGTTCGCATGCTTGTTGGCCAGATCCTGGGTTTTTTTCTGGTTTGAATCACGTAGTAATGTGGTACCACACTGAAACAGACAATTAAACGAGGTTTCGATTAATATTTTAGAGGATAACACCGGTTAGGTCTGGGTTATGCCCGCATCTGGCTCATGATTTTGCCTTCTTCGCATACTTGTTGGCCAGATCTGGGGTTTTTTTTCTGGTTTGAATCACGTAGTAATGTGGTACCACACTGAAACAGACAATTAAACGAGGTTGCGATCAATATTTTAGAGTATAACACCGGTTAGGTCTGGGTTATGACCGCATCTGGCTCTTGATTTTGACTTTTCCGCATTCTTGTTGGCCAGATCCTTGGTTTTCCCTGGTTTGAATCACGTAGTAATGTGGTACACTGAAACAGACAATTAAACCTGGTTTCGATCCACATTTTAGAGGATAACACCGGTTAGGTCTGAGTTAGGACTGGGTTATGCATTCACATCGCTCATGATTCAGCCTTCATCGCATTCTTGTTCGCCAGAAACTGGATTTCTTCGGGTTTGAATCACGTAGTAATGTGGTACCACACTGAAACAGTCAATTAAACCTGGTTTCGATCCACGTTATAGAGGATAACACCGGTAGGGTCTGGGTTAGGACTGGGTTATGCCCGCACATCGCTCATGATTCTGCCTTCATCGCATTCTTGTTCGCCAGAACCTGGGTTTTTTCGAGTTTGAATCACGTAGTAATGTGGTACCACATTGAAACAGTCAATAAAACCTGGTTTGGATCTACATTTTATAGGATAACACCGGTTAGGTCTGGGATAGGTACGGGTTATGTCCGCACCTGGCTCATGATTTAGCCTTGTTCGCATGCTTGTTGGCCAGATCCTAGGTTTTTTTCTAGTTTGAATCACTTAGTAATGTGGTACCACACTGAAACAGTCAATTAAACCTGGTTCCGATCCACATTTTAGAGGTTAACACCGGTTAGGTCTGGGTTAGATCTGAGTTATGCCCGCATCTGACTCATGATTTTGCCTTTTCCGCATACTTGTTGGCCAGATCCTGGGTTTTTGGGGTTTGAATCACGTAGTAATGTGATACCGCACTGAAACAGTCAATTAAACCTGGTTTCGATCAATATTTTAGAGGATAACACCGGTTAGGTCTGGGTTAGGTCTGGGTTATGCCCGCATCTGGCTCATGATTTTGCCTTCTTCGCATACTTGTTGGCCAGATCCTGGTTTTTTTCGGGTTTCAATCACGTAGTAATGTGGTACCACATTGAAACAGTCAATTAAACCTGGTTTCGATGCACATTTTATAGGAAAACAGCGGTTAGGTCTGGGATAGGTATGGGTTATGTCCGCATCTGGCTCATGATTTTGCCTTGTTCGCATGATTGTTGGCCAGATCCTAGGTTTTTTTCTAGTTTGAATCACGTAGTAATGTGGTACCACACTGAAACAGACAATTAAACCTGGTTTCGATCAATATTTTAGAGGATAACACCGGTTAGGTCTGGGTTAGGTCTGGGTTATGTCCGCATCTGGCTCATGATTTTGCCTTGTTCGCATGCTTGTTGGCCAGATCCTAGGTTTTTTTCTAGTTTGAATCACGTAGTAATGTGGTACCACACTGAAACAGTCAATTAAACCTGGTTCCGATCCACATTTTAGAGGATAACACCGGTTAGGTCTGGGTTAGATCTGAGTTATGCCCGCATCTGACTCATGATTTTGCCTTTTCCACATACTTCTTGGCCAGATCCTGGGTTTTTGGGGTTTGAATCACGTAGTAATGTGGTACCACACAGTAACTGTCAATTAAACCTGGTTTCGATGCACATTTTATAGGATAACAGCGGTTAGGTCTGGGATAGGTATGGGTTATGTCCGCATCTGGCTCATGATTTTGCCTTGTTCGCATGATTGTTGGCCAGATCCTAGGTTTTTTTCTAGTTTGAATCACGTAGTAATGTGGTACCACACTGAAACAGACAATTAAACCTGGTTTCGATCAATATTTTAGAGGATAACACCGGTTAGGTCTGGGTTAGGTCTGGGTTATGCCCGCATCTGGCTCATGATTTTGCCTTCTTCGCATACTTGTTGGCCAGATCCTGGGTTTTTTCGGGTTTGAATCACGTAGTAATGTGGTACCACACATTAACAGTCAATTAAACCTGGATTCGATCCATATTTTATAGGATAACACCGGTTAGGTCTGGGATAGGTATGGGTTATGCCCGCATCTGGCACATGATTTTGCCTTCTTCGCATGCTTGTTGGCCAGATCCTGGGTTTTTTTTCTGGTTTGAATCACGTAGTAATGTGGTACCACACTGAAACAGACAATTAAACGAGGTTGCGATCAATATTTTAGAGGATAACACCGGTTAGGTCTGGGTTATGCCCGCATCTGGCTCTTGATTTTGGCTTTTCCGCATACTTGTTGGCCAGATCCTTGGTTTTCCCTGGTTTGAATCACGTAGTAATGTGGTACCACACTGAAACATACAATTAAACCTGGTTTCGATCCACATTTTAGAGGATAACACCGGTTAGGTCTGAGTTAGGTATGGGTTATGTCCGCATCTGGCTCATGATTTTGCCTTGTTCGCTTGCTTGTTGGCCAGATCCTAGGTTTTTTTCTAGTTTGAATCACGTAGTAATGTGGTACCACACTGAAACACACAATTAAACCTGGTTTCGATCAATATTTTAGAGGAACACACCGGTTAGGTCTGGGTTAGGTCTGTGTTATGCCCGCATCTGGCACATGATTTTGCCTTCGTCGCATGGTTGTTGGCCAGATCCTGGGTTTTTTTCTGGTTTGAATCACGTAGTAATGTGGTACCACACTGAAACAGTCAATTAAACCTGGTTTCGATCCTCATTTTAGAGGATAACATCGGTTAGGTCTGGGTTAGGTCTGGGTTCTGCCCGCATCTGGCACATGATTTTGCCTTCTTCGCATGCTTGTTGGCCAGATCCTGGGTTTTTTTCTGGTTTGAATCACGTAGTAATGTGGTACCACACTGAAACAGACAATTAAACGAGGTTTCGATTAATATTTTAGAGGATAACACCGGTTAGGTCTGGGTTATGCTTGCATCTGGCTCATGATTTTGCCTTCTTCGCATACTTGTTGGCCAGATCTGGGGTTTTTTTTCTGGTTTGAATCACGTAGTAATGTGGTACCACACTGAAACAGACAATTAAACGAGGTTGCGATCAATATTTTAGAGTATAACACCGGTTAGGTCTGGGTTATGACCGCATCTGGCTCTTGATTTTGACATTTCCGCATTCTTGTTGGCCAGATCCTTGGTTTTCCCTGGTTTGAATCACGTAGTAATGTGGTACACTGAAACAGACAATTAAACCTGGTTTCGATCCACATTTTAGAGGATAACACCGGTTAGGTCTGAGTTAGGACTGGGTTATGCATTCACATCGCTCATGATTCAGCCTTCATCGCATTCTTGTTCGCCAGAAACTGGATTTTTTCGGGTTTGAATCACGTAGTAATGTGGTACCACACTGAAACAGTCAATTAAACCTGGTTTCGATCCACGTTATAGAGGATAACACCGGTAGGGTCTGGGTTAGGACTGGGTTATGCCCGCACATCGCTCATGATTCTGCCTTCATCGCATTCTTGTTCGCCAGAACCTGGGTTTTTTCGAGTTTGAATCACGTAGTAATGTGGTACCACATTGAAACAGTCAATTAAACCTGGTTTCGATCTACATTTTATAGGATAACACCGGTTAGGTCTGGGATAGGTACGGGTTATGTCCGCATCTGGTTCATGATTTAGCCTTGTTCGCATGCTTGTTGGCCAGATCCTAGGTTTTTTTCTAGTTTGAATCACTTAGTAATGTGGTACCACACTGAAACAGTCAATTAAACCTGGTTCCGATCCACATTTTAGAGGTTAACACCGGTTAGGTCTGGGTTAGATCTGAGTTATGCCCGCATCTGACTCATGATTTTGGCTTTTCCGCATACTTGTTGGCCAGATCCTGGGTTTTTGGGGTTTGAATCACGTAGTAATGTGATACCGCACTGAAACAGTCAATTAAACCTGGTTTCGATCAATATTTTAGAGGATAACACCGGTTAGGTCTGGGTTAGGTCTGGGTTATGCCCGCATCTGGCTCATGATTTTGCCTTCTTCGCATACTTGTTGGCCAGATCCTGGTTTTTTTCGGGTTTCAATCACGTAGTAATGTGGTACCACATTGAAACAGTCAATTAAACCTGGTTTCGATGCACATTTTATAGGATAACAGCGGTTAGGTCTGGGATAGGTATGGGTTATGTCCGCATCTGGCTCATGATTTTGCCTTGTTCGCATGATTGTTGGCCAGATCCTAGGTTTTTTTCTAGTTTGAATCACGTAGTAATGTGGTACCACACTGAAACAGACAATTAAACCTGGTTTCGATCAATATTTTAGAGGATAACACCGGTTAGGTCTGGGTTAGGTCTGGGTTATGCCCGCATCTGGCTCATGATTTTGTCTTGTTCGCATGCTTGTTGGCCAGATCCTAGGTTTTTTTCTAGTTTGAATCACGTAGTAATGTGGTACCACACTGAAACAGTCAATTAAACCTGGTTCCGATCCACATTTTAGAGGATAACACCGGTTAGGTCTGGGTTAGATCTGAGTTATGCCCGCATCTGACTCATGATTTTGCCTTTTCCACATACTTCTTGGCCAGATCCTGGGTTTTTGGGGTTTGAATCACGTAGTAATGTGGTACCACACAGTAACTGTCAATTAAACCTGGATTCGATCCACATTTTATAGGATAACACCGGTTAGGTCTGGGATAGGTATGGGTTATGCCCGCATCTCGCTCATGATTCTGCCTTCATCGCATTCTTGTTCGCCTGAACCTGGGATTTTTCGGGTTTGAATCACGTAGTAAAGTGGTACCACACAGTAACAGTCAATTAAACCTGGATTCGATCCACATTTTATAGGATAACACCGGTTAGGTCTGGGATAGGTATGGGTTATGTCCACATCTGGCTCATGATTTTACCTTCTTCGCGTGCTTGTTGGCCAGATCCTGGTTTTTGTTCTGGTTTGAATCACGTAGTAATGTGGTACCACACTGAAACAGACAATTAAACGAGGTTTCGATCAATATTTTAGAGGATAACACCGGTTAGGTCTGGGTTATGCCCGCATCTGGCTCTTGATTTTGACTTTTCCGCATACTTGTTGGCCAGATCCTTGGTTTTCCCTGGTTTGAATCACGTAGTAATGTGATACCGCACTGAAACAGTCAATTAAACCTGGTTTCGATCAATATTTTACAGGATAACACCGGTTAGGTCTGGGTTAGGTCTGGGTTATGCCCGCATCTGGCTCATGATTTTGCCTTCTTCGCATACTTGTTGGCCAGATCCTGGGTTTTTTCTGGTTTGAATCACGTAGTAAAGTGGTACCACACAGTAACAGTCTATTAAACCTGGTTTCGATTAATATTTTAGAGGATAACACCGGTTAGGTCTGGGATAGGTATAGGTTATGCCCGCATCAGGCTCTTGATTTTGACTTTTCCGCATACTTGTTGGCGAGATCCTTGGTTTTCCCTGGTTTGAATCACGTAGTAATGTGATACCGCACTGAAGCAGTCAATTAAACCTGGTTTCGATCAATATTTTAGAGGATAACACCGGTTAGGTCTGGGTTAGGACTGGGTTATGCCCGCAAATCGCTCATGATTCTGCGTTCATCGCATTCTTGTTCGCCAGAACCTGGGTTTTTTCGGGTTTGAATCACGTAGTAATGTGGTACCACACTGAAACAGTCAATTAAACCTGGTTCCGATCCACATTTTAGAGGATAACACCGGTTAGGTCTGGGTTAGATCTGAGTTATGCCCGCATCTGACACATGATTTTGCCTTTTCCGCATACTTGTTGGCCAGATCCTGGGTTTTTGGGGTTTGAATCACGTAGTAATGTGGTACCACACAGTAACTGTCAATTAAACCTGGATTCGATCCAGATTTTATAGGATAACACCGGTTAGGTCTGGGATAGGTATGGGTTGTGTCCGCATCTGGCTCATGATTTTGCTTTCTTCGCATACTTGTTGGCCAGATCCTGGGTTTTTTCGTGTTTGAATCACGTAGTAATGTGGTACCACACAGTAACAGTCAATTAAACCTGGTTTCGATCCACATTTTATAGGATAACACCGGTTAGGTCTGGGTTAGGTATGGGTTATGTCCGCATCTGGCTCACGATTTTGCCTTCTTCGCATGCTTGTTGGCCAGATCCTGGGTTTTTTTCTGGTTTGAATCACGTAGTAATGTGGTACCACACTGAAACAGACAATTAAACGAGGTTTCGATCAATATTTTAGAGGATAACACCGGTTAGGTCTGGGTTAGGTCTGGGTTATGCCCGCATCTCGCTCATGATTCTGCCTTCATCGCATTCTTGTTCGCCAGAACCTGGGTTTTCTCGGGTTTGAATCACGTAGTAATGTGGTACCACACAGTGACGGTCAATTAAACCTGGTTTCGATCAATATTTTAGAGGATAACACCGGTTAGGTCTGGGATAGGTATGGGTTATGCCCGCATCTGGCTCTCGATTTTGACTTTTCCGCATACTTGTTGGCCAGATCCTTGGTATTCCCTGGTTTGAATCACGTAGTAATGTGATACCGCACTGAAACAGTCAATTAAACCTGGTTTCGATCAATATTTTAGAGGATAACTCCGGTTAGGTCTGGCTTAGGACTGGTTTATGCCCGCAAATCGCTCATGATTCTGCGTTCATCGCATTCTTGTTCGCCAGAACCTGGGTTTTTTCGGGTTTGAATCACGTAGTAATGTGGTACCACATTGAAACAGTCAAATAAACCTGGTTTCGATCCACATTTTATAGGATAGCACCGGTTAGGTCTGGGATAGGTATGGGTTATGTCCGCATCTGGCTCATGATTTTGACTTGTTCGCATGCTTGTTGGCCAGATCCTAGGTTTTTTTCTAGTTTGAATCACGTAGTAATGTGGTACCACATTGAAACAGTCAATTAAACCTGGTTTCGATCCACATTTTATAGGATAACACCGGTTAGGTCTGGGTTAGGTCTGGATTATGCCCGCAACTGGCACATGATTTTGCCTTCTTCGCATACTTGTTGGCCAGATCCTGGGTTTTTGGGGTTTGAATCACGCAGTAAAGTGGTACTACATTGAAACAGTCAATTAAACCTGGTTTCGATCAATATTTTAGAGGATAAAACCGGTTAGGTCTGGATTATGCCCGCATCTGGTACATGATTTTGCCTTGTTCGCATGCTTGTTGGATAGATCCTGGGGTTTTTCCTGTTTGAATCTCGCAGTAATGTGGTACTACGTTGAGACAGTCAATTAAACCTGGTTTCGATCCACATTTTATAGGATAACACCGATAGGTCTGGTTTAGGTCTGGGTTATGCCCGCATCTGGCTCATGATTTTGCCTTCTTCGCATACTTGTTGGCCAGATCCTGGGTTTTTTCGGGTTTGAATCACGTAGTAATGTGGTACCACACTGAAACAGTCAACTAAACCTGGTTTCGATCCACATTTTAGAGGATAACACCGGTTAGGTCTGGGATAGGTATGGGTTATGTCCGCATCTGGCTCATGATTCTGCCTTCATCGCATTCTTGTTCGCCAGAACCTGGGTTTTTTCGGGTTTGAATCACGTAGTAATGTGGTACCACACAGTAACAGTCAATTAAACCTGGATTCGATCCACATTTTATAGGATAACACCGGTTAGGTCTGGGTTAGGACTGGGTTATGCCCGCATCTGGCTCATGATTTTGCCTTCTTCGCATACTTGTTGGCCAGATCCTGGGTTTTTTCGGGTTTGAATCACGTAGTAATGTGGTACCACACAGTAACAGTCAATTAAACCTGGATTCGATCCACATTTTATAGGATAACACCGATTAGGTCTGGGATAGGTATGGGTTATGCCCGCATCTGGCACATGATTTTGCCTTCTTCGCATGCTTGTTGGCCAGATCCTGGGATCTTTTTCTGGTTTGAATCACGTAGTAATGTGGTACCACACTGAGACAGCCAATTAAAGGAGGTTTCGATCAATATTTTAGAGGATAACACCGGTTAGGTCTGGGTTATGCCCGCATCTGGCTCTTGATTTTGACCTTTCCGCATACTTGTTGGCCAGATCCTTGGTTTTCCCTGGTTTGAATCACGTAGTAATGTGGTACCACACTGAAACAGACAATTAAACCTGGTTTCGCTCAATATTTTAGAGGATAAAACCGGTTAGGTCTGGATTATGCCCGCATCTGGTACATGATTTTGCCTTTTTCGCATATTTGTTGGCCAGATTCTGGGTTTTTTCGTGTTTGAATCACGTAGTAATGTGGTACCACACTGAAACAGTCAATTTAACCTGGTTCCGATCCACATTTTAGAGGATAACATTGGTTAGGTCTGGGTTAGATCTGAGTTATGCCCGCATCTGACTCATGATTTTGCCTTTTCCGCATACTTGTTGGCCACATCCTGGGTTTTTGGGGTTTGAATCACGCAGTAATGTGGTACTACATTGAAACAGTCAATTAAACCTGGTTACGATCAATATTTTAGAGGATAAAACCGGTTAGGTCTGGATTATGCCCGCATCTGGTACATGATTTTGCCTTGTTCGCATGCTTGTTGGATAGATCCTGGGTTTTTTCCTGTTTGAATCACGCAGTAATGTGGTACTACGTTGAAACAGTCAATTAAACCTGGTTTCGATGAATATTTTAGAGGATAAAACCGGTTAGGTCTGGATTATGCCCGCATCTGGTACATGATTTTGCCTTCTTCGCATATTTGTGGCCAGATCATGGGTTTTTTCGGGTTTGAATCATGTAGTAATGTGGTACCACACTGAAACAGTCAATTAAACCAGGATTCGGTCAGTATTAAAGAGGATAAAACCGGTTAGGTCTGGGTTAGGTCTGGATTATGCCCGCATCTGGCACACGATTTTGCCTTCTTTGCATACTTGTTGGCCAGATCCTGGGTTTTTGGGGTTTGAATCACGCAGTAATGTGGGACTACATTGAAACAGTCAATTAAACCTGGTTTCGATGAATATTTTAGAGGATAAAACCGGTTAGGTCTGGATTATGCCCGCATCTGGTACATGATTTTGCCTTCTTCGCATATTTGTGGCCAGATCATGGGTTTTTTCGGGTTTGAATCATGTAGTAGTGTGATACCACACTGAAGCAGTCAATTAAGCCTGGTTTCGATCAATATTTTAGAGGATAACACCGGTTAGGTCTGGGTTAGGTCTGGGTTATGCCCGCATCTGGCTCATGATTTTGCCTTTTCCGCATACTTGTTGGCCAGATCCTGGGTTTTTGGGGATCGAATCACGTAGTAATGTGGTACCACACAGTAACAGTCAATTAAACCTGGATTCGATCCACATTTTATAGGATAACAACGGTTAGGTCTGGGATAGGTGTGGGTTATGTCCGCATCTGGCTCATGATTTTGCTTTCTTCGCATACTTGTTGGCCAGATCCTGGGTTTTTTCGGGTTTGAATCACGTAGTAATGTGGTACCACACTGAAACAGTCAATTAAACCTGGTTTCGATCCACATTTTAGAGGATAACACCGGTTAGGTCTGGGTTAGGTCTGGGTTATGCCCGCATCTGCCACATGATTATGCCTTCTTCGCATGCTTGTTGGCCAGATCCTGGGTTTTTTTTCTGGCTTGAATCACGTAGTAATGTGGTACCACACTGATACAGACAATTAAACGAGGTTTCGATCAATATTTTAGAGGATAACACCGGTTACGTCTGGGTTATGCCCGCATCTGGCTCTTGATTTTGACTTTTCCGCATACTTGTTGGCCAGGTCCTTGGTTTTCCCTGGTTTGAATCACGTAGTAATGTGATACCGCACTGAAACAGTCAATTAAACATGGTTTCGATCAATATTTTAGAGGATAACACCGGTTAGGTCTGGGATAGGTATGGGTTATGTCCGCATCTGGCTCTTGATTTTGACTTTTCCGCATACTTGTTGGCCAGATCCTTGGTTTTCCCTGGTTTGAATCACGTAGTAATGAGATAACGCACTGAAACAGTCAATTAAACCTGGTTTCGATAAATATTTTAGAGGATAACACCGGTTAGATCTGGGTTAGGACTGGGTTATGCCCGCATCTGGCTCATGATTTTGCCTTCTTCGCATACTTGTTGACCAGATCCTTGGTTTTCCCTGCTTTGAATCACGTAGTAATGTGATACCGCACTGAAACAGTCAATTAAACCTGGTTTCGATCCACATTTTATAGGATAACACCGGTTAGGTCTGGGTTAGGTCTGGGTTATGCCCGCATCTCGCTCATAATTCTGCCTTCATCGCATTCTTGTTCGGCAGAACCTGGGTTTTCTCGGGATTGAAACGCGTAGTAACGTGGTACCACACAGTAACAGTCAATTAAACCTGGATTCGATCCACATTTTAGAGGATAACACCGGTTAGGTCTGGGTTTGGTCTGGGTTATGCCCGCATCTGGCACATGATTTTGCCTTCTTCGCATGCTTGTTGGCCAGATCCTGGGTTTTTTTCTGGTTTGAATCACGTAGTAATGTGGTACCACACTGAAACAGTCAATTAAACCTGGTTTTGATCCACATTTTAGAGGATAACACCGGTTAGGTCTGGGTTTGGTCTGGGTTATGCCCGCATCTGGCACATGATTTTGCCTTCTTCGCATGCTTGTTGGCCAGATCCTGGGTTTTCTTCTAGTTTGAATCACGTAGTAATGTGGTACCACACTGAAGCAGTCAATTAAGCCTGGTTTCGATAAATATTTTAGAGGATAACACCGGTTAGATCTGGGTTAGGTCTGGGTTATGCCCGCATCTCGCTCGTGATTCTGCCTTCATCGCATTCTTGTTCGCCAGAACCTGGGTTTTTTCGGGTTTGAATCACGTAGTAATGTGGTATCACACTGAAACAGACAATTAAGCGAGGTTTCGATCAATATTTCACAGGATAACACCGGTTAGGTCCGGATTATGCCCGCATCTGGCACATGATTTTGCCTTGTTCGCATGCTTGTTGGCCAGATCCTAGGTTTTCTTCTAGTTTGAATCACGTAGTAATGTGGTACCACACTGAAACAGACAATTAAACCTGGTTTCGATCAATATTTTAGAGGATAACACCGGTTAGGTCTGGGTTAGGGCTGGGTTATACCCGCATCTCGCTCATGATTCTGCCTTCATCGCATTCTTGTTCGCCAGAACCTGGGTTTTTTCGGGTTTGAATCACGTAGTAATGTGGTACCACACTGAAACAGTCAATTAAACCTGGTTTTGATCCACATTTTAGAGGATAACACCGGTTAGGTCTGGGTTTGGTCTGGGTTATGCCCGCATCTGGCACATGATTTTGCCTTCTTCGCATGCTTGTTGGCCAGATCCTGGGTTTTTTTCTGGTTTGAATCACGTAGTAATGTGGTACCACACTGAAACAGACAATTAAACGAGGTTTCGATCAATATTTGAGAGGATAACACCGGTTAGGTCTGGGATAGGTATGGGTTATGTCCGCATCCGGCTCATGATTTTGCCTTGTTCGCATGCTTGTTGGCCAGATCCTAGGTTTTTTTCTAGTTTGAATCACGTAGTAATGTGGTACCACACTGAAACAGACAATTAAACATGGTTTCGATCAATATTTTAGACGATAACACCGGTTAGGTCTGGGTTAGGACTGGGTTATGTCCGCATCTGGCTCATGGTTTTGCCTTCTTCGCATACTTGTTGGCCAGATTCTGGGTTTTTTCGGGTTTGAATCACGTAGTAATGTGGTACGACATTGAAACAGTCAATTAAACCTGGTTTCGATCCACATTTTAGAGGATAACACCGGTTAGGTCTGGGATAGGTATGGGTTATGTTCGCATCTGGCTCGTGATTTTGCCTTGTTCGCATGCTTGTTGGCCAGATCCTAGGTTTTTTTCTAGTTTGAATCACGTAGTAATGTGGTACCACTCTGAAACAGACAATTAAACATGGTTTCGATCAATATTTTAGACGATAACACCGGTTAGGTCTGGATTATGCCCGCATCTGGCACATGATTTTGCCTTTTTCGCATATTTGTTGGACAGATCCTGGGTTTTTTCGGGTTTGAATCACGTAGTAATGTGTTACCACACAGGTAACAGTCAATTAAACCTGGATTCGGTCAGTATTTTAGAGGATAACACCGGTTAGGTCTGGGATAGTTTGGGATCTTGTTGGCCAGATCCTAGGTTTTTTTCTAGTTTGAATCACGTAGTAATGTGGTACCACTCTGAAACAGACAATTAAACATGGTTTCGATCAATATTTTAGACGATAACACCGGTTAGGTCTGGATTATGCCCGCATCTGGTACATGATTTTGCCTTTTTCGCATATTTGTTGGACAGATCCTGGGTTTTTTCGGGTTTGAATCACGTAGTAATGTGTTACCACACAGGTAACAGTCAATTAAACCTGGATTCGGTCAGTATTTTAGAGGATAACACCGGTTAGGTCTGGGATAGGTATGGGTTATGTCCGCATCTGGCTCATGATTTTGCTTTGTTCGCATGCTTGTTGGCCAGATCCTAGGTTTTTTTCTAGTTTGAATCACGTAGTAATGTGGTACCACACTGAAACAAACAATTAAACATGGTTTCGATCAATATTTTAGACGATAACACCGGTTAGGTCCGGATTATGCCCGCATCTGGCACATGATTTTGCCTTGTTCGCATGCTTGTTGGATAGATCCTGGGTTCTTTCCTGTTCGAATCACGCAGTAATGTGGTACTACATTGAAACAGTCAATTAAACCTGGTTTCGATCCACATTTTAGAGGATAACACCGGTTAGGTCTGGGTTAGAACTGGGTTATGTCCGCATCTGGCTCATGATTTTGCCTTGTTCGCATGCTTGTTGGCCAGATCCTAGGTTTTTTTCTAGTTTGAATCACGTAGTAATGTGGTACCACTCTGAAACAGACAATTAAACATGGTTTCGATCAATATTTTAGACGATAACACCGGTTAGGTCTGGGTTTGGTCTGGGTTATGCCCGCATCTGGCACATGATTTTGCCTTCTTCGCATGCTTGTTGGCCAGATCCTGGGTTTTTTTCTGGTTTGAATCACGTAGTAATGTGGTACCACACTGAAACAGACAATTAAACGAGGTTTCGATCAATATTTTAGAGGATAACACCGGTTAGGTCTGGGATAGGTATGGGTAATGTCCGCATCCGGCTCATGATTTTGCCTTGTTCGCATGCTTGTTGGCCAGATCCTAGGTTTTTTTCTAGTTTGAATCACGTAGTAATGTGGTACCACACTGAAACAGACAATTAAACCTGGTTTCGATCAATATTTTAGAGGATAACACCGGTTAGGTCTGGGTTAGGGCTGGGTTATACCCGCATCTCGCTCATGATTCTGCCTTCATCGCATTCTTGTTCGCCAGAACCTGGGTTTTTTCGGGTTTGAATCACGTAGTAATGTGGTACCACACTGAAGCAGTCAATTAAACCTGGTTTTGATCCACATTTTAGAGGATAACACCGGTTAGGTCTGGGTTTGGTCTGGGTTATGCCCGCATCTGGCACATGATTTTGCCTTCTTCGCATGCTTGTTGGCCAGATCCTGGGTTTTTTTCTGGTTTGAATCACGTAGTAATGTGGTACCACACTGAAACAGACAATTAAACGAGGTTTCGATCAATATTTTAGAGAATAACACCGGTTAGGTCTGGGATAGGTATGGGTTATGTCCGCATCCGGCTCATGATTTTGCCTTGTTCGCATGCTTGTTGGCCAGATCCTAGGTTTTTTTCTAGTTTGAATCACGTAGTAATGTGGTACCACACTGAAACAGACAATTAAACATGGTTTCGATCAATATTTTAGACGATAACACCGGTTAGGTCTGGGTTAGGACTGGGTTATGTCCGCATCTGGCTCATGGTTTTGCCTTCTTCGCATACTTGTTGGCCAGATTCTGGGTTTTTTCGGGTTTGAATCACGTAGTAATGTGGTACGACATTGAAACAGTCAATTAAACCTGGATTCGATCCACATTTTAGAGGATAACACCGGTTAGGTCTGGGATAGGTATGGGTTATGTTCGCATCTGGCTCGTGATTTTGCCTTGTTCGCATGCTTGTTGGCCAGATCCTAGGTTTTTTTCTAGTTTGAATCACGTAGTAATGTGGTACCACTCTGAAACAGACAATTAAACATGGTTTCGATCAATATTTTAGACGATAACACCGGTTAGGTCTGGATTATGCCCGCATCTGAAACATGATTTTGCCTTTTTCGCATATTTGTTGGACAGATCCTGGGTTTTTTCGGGTTTGAATCATGTAGTAGTGTGATACCAAACTGAAGCAGTCAATTAAGCCTGGTTTCGATCCACATTTTAGAGGATAACACCGTTTAGGTCTGGGTTAGGACTGGGTTAAGCCCGCATCTGGCTCATGATCTTGCCTTCTTCGCATACTTGTTGGCCAGATTCTGGGTTTTTTCGGGTTTGAATCACGTAGTAATGTGGTACCACACAGTAACAGTCAATTAAACCTGGATACGATCCACATTTTATAGGATAACACCGGTTAGGTCTGGGATAGGTATGGGTTATGTCCGTATCTGGCTCATGATTCTGCCTTCATCGCATTCCTGTTCGCCAGAACCTGGGTTTTTTCGGGTTTGAATCACGTAGTAATGTGGTACCACACTGAAACAGACAATTAAACCTGGTTTTGATCCACATTTTAGAGGATAACACCGGTTAGGTCTGGGTTAGGTCTGGGTTATGCCCGCATCTTGGGACATGATTTTGCCTTCTTCGCATGCTTGTTGGCCAGATCCTGGGTTTTTTCGGGTTTGAATCACGTAGTAATGTGGTACCACACTGAAACAGTCAATTAAACCTGGTTTCGATCCACATTTTAGAGGATAACACCGGTTAGGTCTGGGTTAGGACTGGGTTATGCATTCACATCGCTCATGATTCTGCCTGCATCGCATTCTTGTTCGCCAGAACCTGGGTTTTTTCGGGTTTGAATCACGTAGTAATGTGGTACCACATTGAAACAGTCAATTAAACCTGGTTTCGATCAATATTTTAGAGGATAAAACCGGTTAGGTCTGGATTATGCCCGCATCTGGTACATGATTTTGCCTTTTTCGCATATTTGTTGGACAGATCCTGGGTTTTTTCGGGTTTGAATCATGTAGTAGTGTGATGCCACACTGAACCAGTCAATTAAGCCTGGTTTCGATCAATATCTTAGAGGATAACACCGGTTAGGTCTGGGTTAGGTCTGGGTTATGCCCGCATCTGGCTCATGATTTTGCCTTTTCCGCATACTTGTTGGCCAGATCCTGGGTTTTTGGGGTTTGAATCACGTAGTAATGTGGTACCACACAGTAAAAGTCAATTAAACCTGGATTCGATCCACATTTTATAGGATAACACCGGTTAGGTCTGGGATAGGTATGGGTTATGTCCGCATCTGGCTCATGAGTTTGCTTTCTTCGCATACTTGTTGGCCAGATCCTGGGTTTTTTCGGGTTTGAATCACGTAGTAATGTGGTACCAGACTGAAACAGTCAATTAATCCTGGTTTCGATCCACATTTTAGAGGATAACACCGTTTAGGTCTGGGTTAGGACTGGGTTATGCCCGCATCTGGCTCATGATCTTGCCTTCTTCGCATACTTGTTGGCCAGATCCTGGGTTTTTTCGGGTTTGAATCACGTTGTAATGTGGTACCACACTGAAACAGACAATTAAACCTGGTTTCGATCCACATTTTAGAGGATAACACCGGTTATGTCTGGGTTAGGACTGGGTTATGCCCGCACATCGCTCATGATTCTGCCTTCATCGCATTCTTGTTCGCCAGAACCTGGGTTTTTTCGGGTTTGAATCACGTAGTAACGTGGAACCACACAGTTACAGTCAATTAAACCTGGATTCGATCCACATTTTATAGGATAACACCGGTTAAGACAGGGATAGGTATGGGTCATGTCCGCATCTGGCTCATGATTTTGCTTTCATCGCATACTTGTTGGCCAGATCCTGGGTTTTTTCGGGTTTGAATCACGTAGTAATGTGGTACCACACAGTAACAGTCAATTAAACCTGGATTCGATCCACATTTTAGAGGATAACACCGGTTAGGTCTGAGTTAGCTCTGGGTTATGCCCGCATATCGCTCATGATTCTGCCTTCATCGCATTCTTGTTCGCCAGAACCTGGGTTTTTTCGGGTTTGAATCACGTAGTAATGTGGTACCACACGGAAACAGACAATTAAACGAGGTTTCGATCAATATTTTAGAGGATAACAGCGGTTAGGTCTGGGTTATGCCCGCCTCTGGCTCTTGATTTTGACTTTTCCGCATATTTGTTGGCCAGATCCTTGGTTTTCCCTGGTTTGAATCTCGTAGTAATGTGATACCGCACTGAAACAGTCAATTAAACCTGGTTTCGATCAATATTTTATAGGATAACACCGGTTAGGTCTGGGTTAGGACTGGGTTATGCCCGCATCTGGCTCATGATCTTGCCTTCTTCGCATACTTGTTGGCCAGATCCTGGGTTTTTTCGGGTTTGAATCACGTTGTAATGTGGTACCACACTGAAACAGACAATTAAACCTGGTTTCGATCCACATTTTAGAGGATAACACCGGTTATGTCTGGGTTAGGACTGGGTTATGCCCGCACATCGCTCATGATTCTGCCTTCATCGCATTCTTGTTCGCCAGAACCTGGGTTTTTTCGGGTTTGAATCACGTAGTAACGTGGTACCACACAGTTACAGTCAATTAAACCTGGATTCGATCCACATTTTAGAGGATAACACCGGTTAGTTCTGGGTTAGATCCGGGTTATGCCGCATCTCGCTCATGATTCTGCCTTCATCGCATTCTTGTTCGCCAGAACCTGGGTTTTTTCGGGTTTGAATCACGTAGTAATGTGGTACCACATTGAAACAGTCAATTAAACCTGGTTTCGATCAATATTTTAGAGGACAAACCGGTTAGGTCTGGATTATGCCCGCATCTGGTACATGATTTTGCCTTTTTCGCATATTTATTGGACAGATCCTGGGTTTTTTCGGGTTTGAATCACGTAGTAATGTGTTACCACACAGGTAACAGTCAATTAAACCTGGATTCGGTCAGTATTTTAGAGGATAACACCGGTTAGGTCTGGGATAGGTATGGGTTATGTCCGCATCTGGCTCATGATTTTGCCTTCTTCGCATACTTGTTGACCAGATCCTGGGTTTTTTCGGGTTTGAATCACGTAGTAATGTGGTACCACACTGAAACAGACAATTAAACCTGGTTTTGATCGACATTTTAGAGGATAACACCGGTTAGGTCTGGGTTAGGCCTGGGTTATGCCCGCATCTTGGGACATGATTTTGCCTTCTTCGCATGCTTGTTGGCCAGATCCTGGGTTTTTTCGGGTTTGAATCACGTAGTAATGTGGTACCACACTGAAACAGTCAATTAAACCTGGTTTCGATCCACATTTTAGAGGATAACACCGGTTAGGTCTGGATTATGCCCGCATCTGGTACATGATTTTGCCTTTTTCGCATATTTGTTGGACAGATCCTGGGTTTTTTCGGGTTTGAATCACGTAGTAATGTGGTACCACACGGAAACAGACAATTAAACGAGGTTTCGATCAATATTTTAGAGGATAACAGCGGTTAGGTCTGGGTAATGCCCGCCTCTGGCTCTTGATTTTGACTTTTCCGCATATTTGTTGGCCAGATCCTTGGTTTTCCCTGGTTTGAATCTCGTAGTAATGTGATACCGCACTGAAACAGTCAATTAAACCTGGTTTCAATCAATATTTTAGAGGATAACACCGGTTAGGTCTGGGTTAGGACTGGGTTATGCCCGCATCTGGCTCATGATTTTGACTTCTTCGCATACTTGTTGGCCAGATCCTGGGTTTTTTCGGGTTTGAATCACGTAGTAATGTGGTACCACACTGAATCAGACAATTAAACCTGGTTTCGATCCAAATTTTAGAGGATAACACCGGTTAGGTCTGGGTTAGGACTGGGTTATGCCCGCACATCGCTCATGATTCTGCCTTCATCGCATTCTTGTTCGCCAGAACCTGGGTTTTTTCGGGTTTGAATCACGTAGTAATGTGGTACCACACAGTTACAGTCAATTAAAGCTGGATTCGATCCACATTTTAGAGGATAACACCGGTTACGTCTGGGTTAGATCTGGGTTATGCCCGCATCTGGCACATTGATTTTGCCTTCTTCGCATGCTTGTTGGCCAGATTCTGGGTTTTTTCGGGTTTGCATCACGTAGTAATGTGGTACGACATTGAAACAGTCAATTAAACCTGGTTTCGATCCACATTTTAGAGGATAACACCGGTTAGGTCTGGGTTAGGTCTGGGTTATGCCCGCATCTGGCTCATGATTTTGCCTTGTTCGCATGCTTGTTGGCAAGATCTTAGGTTTTTTTCTAGTTTGAATCACGTAGTAATGTGGTACCACTCTGAAACAGACAATTAAACATGGTTTCGATCAATATTTTAGACGATAACACCGGTTAGGTCTGGGTTTGGTCTGGGTTATGCCCGCATCTGGCACATGATTTTGCCTTCTTCGCATGCTTGTTGGCCAGATCCTGGGTTTTTTTCTGGTTTGAATCACGTAGTAATGTGGTACCACACTGAAACAGACAATTAAACGAGGTTTCGATCAATATTTTAGAGGATAACACCGGTTAGGTCTGGGATAGGTATGGGTTATGTCCGCATCCGGCTCATGATTTTGCCTTGTTCGCATGCTTGTTGGCCAGATCCTAGGTTTTTTTCTAGTTTGAATCACGTAGTAATGTGGTACCACACTGAAACAGACAATTAAACCTGGTTTCGATCAATATTTTAGAGGATAACACCGGTTAGGTCTGGGTTAGGGCTGGGTTATACCCGCATCTCGCTCATGATTCTGCCTTCATCGCATTCTTGTTCGCCAGAACCTGGGTTTTTTCGGGTTTGAATCACGTAGTAATGTGGTACCACACTGAAGCAGTCAATTAAACCTGGTTTTGATCCACATTTTAGAGGATAACACCGGTTAGGTCTGGGTTTGGTCTGGGTTATGCCCGCATCTGGCACATGATTTTGCCTTCTTCGCATGCTTGTTGGCCAGATCCTGGGTTTTTTTCTGGTATGAATCACGTAGTAATGTGGTACCACACTGAAACAGACAATTAAACGAGGTTTCGATCAATATTTTAGAGAATAACACCGGTTAGGTCTGGGATAGGTATGGGTTATGTCCGCATCCGGCTCATGATTTTGCCTTGTTCGCATGCTTGTTGGCCAGATCCTAGGTTTTTTTCTAGTTTGAATCACGTAGTAATGTGGTACCACACTGAAACAGACAATTAAACATGGTTTCGATCAATACTTTAGACGATAACACCGGTTAGGTCTGGGTTAGGACTGGGTTATGTCCGCATCTGGCTCATGGTTTTGCCTTCTTCGCATACTTGTTGGCCAGATTCTGGGTTTTTTCGGGTTTGAATCACGTAGTAATGTGGTACGACATTGAAACAGTCAATTAAACCTGGATTCGATCCACATTTTAGAGGATAACACCGGTTAGGTCTGGGATAGGTATGGCTTATGTTCGCATCTGGCTCGTGATTTTGCCTTGTTCGCATGCTTGTTGGCCAGATCCTAGGTTTTTTTCTAGTTTGAATCACGTAGTAATGTGGTACCACACTGAAAGAGACAATTAAACCTGGTTTCGATCAATATTTTAGAGGATAACACCGGTTAGGTCTGGGTTAGGGCTGGGTTATACCCGCATCTCGCTCATGATTCTGCCTTCATCGCATTCTTGTTCGCCAGAACCTGGGTTTTTTCGGGATTGAATCACGTAGTAATGTGGTACCACACTGAAGCAGTCAATTAAACCTGGTTTCGATCCACATTTTAGAGGATAACACCGTTTAGGTCTGGGTTAGGACTGGGTTAAGCCCGCATCTGGCTCATGATCTTGCCTTCTTTGCATACTTGTTGGCCAGATTCTGGGTTTTTTCGGGTTTGAATCACGTAGTAATGTGGTACCACACAGTAACAGTCAATTAAACCTGGATACGATCCACATTTTATAGGATAACACCGGGTAGGTCTGGGATAGGTATGGGTTATGTCCGTATCTGGCTCATGATTCTGCCTTCATCGCATTCCTGTTCGCCAGAACCTGGGTTTTTTCGGGTTTGAATCACGTAGTAATGTGGTACCACACTGAAACAGACAACTAAACCTGGTTTTGATCCACATTTTAGAGGATAACACCGGTTAGGTCTGGGTTAGGTCTGGGTTATGCCCGCATCTTGGGACATGATTTTGCCTTCTTCGCATGCTTGTTGGCCAGATCCTGGGTTTTTTCGGGTTTGAATCACGTAGTAATGTGGTACCACACTGAAACAGTCAATTAAACCTGGTTTCGATCCACATTTTAGAGGATAACACCGGTTAGGTCTGGGTTAGGACTGGGTTATGCATTCACATCGCTCATGATTCTGCCTGCATCGCATTCTTGTTCGCCAGAACCTGGGTTTTTTCGGGTTTGAATCACGTAGTAATGTGGTACCACATTGAAACAGTCAATTAAACCTGGTTTCGATCAATATTTTAGAGGATAAAACCGGTTAGGTCTGGATTATGCCCGCATCTGGTACATGATTTTGCCTTTTCCGCATATTTGTTGGACAGATCCTGGGTTTTTTCGGGTTTGAATCATGTAGTAGTGTGATGCCACACTGAACCAGTCAATTAAGCCTGGTTTCGATCAATATCTTAGAGGATAACACCGGTTAGGTCTGGGTTAGGTCTGGGTTATGCCCGCATCTGGCTCATGATTTTGCCTTTTCCGCATACTTGTTGGCCAGATCCTGGGTTTTTGGGGTTTGAATCACGTAGTAATGTGGTACCACACAGTAAAAGTCAATTAAACCTGGATTCGATCCACATTTTATAGGATAACACCGGTTAGGTCTGGGATAGGTATGGGTTATGTCCGCATCTGGCTCATGAGTTTGCTTTCTTCGCATACTTGTTGGCCAGATCCTGGGTTTTTTCGGGTTTGAATCACGTAGTAATGTGGTACCAGACTGAAACAGTCAATTAATCCTGGTTTCGATCCACATTTTAGAGGATAACACCGTTTAGGTCTGGGTTAGGACTGGGTTATGCCCGCATCTGGCTCATGATCTTGCCTTCTTCGCATACTTGTTGGCCAGATCCTGGGTTTTTTCGGGTTTGAATCACGTTGTAATGTGGTACCACACTGAAACAGACAATTAAACCTGGTTTCGATCCACATTTTAGAGGATAACACCGGTTATGTCTGGGTTAGGACTGGGTTATGCCCGCACATCGCTCATGATTCTGCCTTCATCGCATTCTTGTTCGCCAGAACCTGGGTTTTTTCGGGTTTGAATCACGTAGTAACGTGGAACCACACAGTTACAGTCAATTAAACCTGGATTCGATCCACATTTTAT
The DNA here is from genome assembly GCF_051014445.1 of Colletes latitarsis. Classification (NCBI taxonomy): domain Eukaryota; kingdom Metazoa; phylum Arthropoda; class Insecta; order Hymenoptera; family Colletidae; genus Colletes; species Colletes latitarsis. The sequence goes on from NC_135147.1 coordinate 10,966,703, forward strand.
AGGATAACACCGGTTAAGACAGGGATAGGTATGGGTCATGTCCGCATCTGGCTCATGATTTTGCTTTCATCGCATACTTGTTGGCCAGATCCTGGGTTTTTTCGGGTTTGAATCACGTAGTAATGTGGTACCACACAGTAACAGTCAATTAAACCTGGATTCGATCCACATTTTAGAGGATAACACCGGTTAGGTCTGAGTTAGCTCTGGGTTATGCCCGCATATCGCTCATGATTCTGCCTTCATCGCATTCTTGTTCGCCAGAACCTGGGTTTTTTCGGGTTTGAATCACGTAGTAATGTGGTACCACACGGAAACAGACAATTAAACGAGGTTTCGATCAATATTTTAGAGGATAACAGCGGTTAGGTCTGGGTTATGCCCGCCTCTGGCTCTTGATTTTGACTTTTCCGCATATTTGTTGGCCAGATCCTTGGTTTTCCCTGGTTTGAATCTCGTAGTAATGTGATACCGCACTGAAACAGTCAATTAAACCTGGTTTCGATCAATATTTTATAGGATAACACCGGTTAGGTCTGGGTTAGGACTGGGTTATGCCCGCATCTGGCTCATGATCTTGCCTTCTTCGCATACTTGTTGGCCAGATCCTGGGTTTTTTCGGGTTTGAATCACGTTGTAATGTGGTACCACACTGAAACAGACAATTAAACCTGGTTTCGATCCACATTTTAGAGGATAACACCGGTTATGTCTGGGTTAGGACTGGGTTATGCCCGCACATCGCTCATGATTCTGCCTTCATCGCATTCTTGTTCGCCAGAACCTGGGTTTTTTCGGGTTTGAATCACGTAGTAACGTGGTACCACACAGTTACAGTCAATTAAACCTGGATTCGATCCACATTTTATAGGATAACACCGGTTAAGACTGGGATAGGTATGGGTCATGTCCGCATCTGGCTCATGATTTTGCCTTCTTCGGATACTTGTTGGCCAGATCCTGGGTTTTTTCGGGTTTGAAACGCGTAGTAACGTGGTACCACACAGTAACAGTCAATTAAACCTGGATTCGATCCACATTTTAGAGGATAACACCGGTTAGGTCTGGGTTAGATCCGGGTTATGCCGCATCTCGCTCATGATTCTGCCTTCATCGCATTCTTGTTCGCCAGAACCTGGGTTTTTTCGGGTTTGAATCACGTAGTAATGTGGTACCACATTGAAACAGTCAATTAAACCTGGTTTCGATCAATATTTTAGAGGACAAACCGGTTAGGTCTGGATTATGCCCGCATCTGGTACATGATTTTGCCTTTTTCGCATATTTATTGGACAGATCCTGGGTTTTTTCGGGTTTGAATCACGTAGTAATGTGTTACCACACAGGTAACAGTCAATTAAACCTGGATTCGGTCAGTATTTTAGAGGATAACACCGGTTAGGTCTGGGATAGGTATGGGTTATGTCCGCATCTGGCTCATGATTTTGCCTTCTTCGCATACTTGTTGACCAGATCCTGGGTTTTTTCGGGTTTGAATCACGTAGTAATGTGGTACCACACTGAAACAGACAATTAAACCTGGTTTTGATCCACATTTTAGAGGATAACACCGGTTAGGTCTGGGTTAGGCCTGGGTTATGCCCGCATCTTGGGACATGATTTTGCCTTCTTCGCATGCTTGTTGGCCAGATCCTGGGTTTTTTCGGGTTTGAATCACGTAGTAATGTGGTACCACACTGAAACAGTCAATTAAACCTGGTTTCGATCCACATTTTAGAGGATAACACCGGTTAGGTCTGGATTATGCCCGCATCTCGTACATGATTTTGCCTTTTTCGCATATTTGTTGGACAGATCCTGGGTTTTTCGGGTTTGAATCACGTAGTAATGTGGTACCACACGGAAACAGACAATTAAACGAGGTTTCGATCAATATTTTAGAGGATAACAGCGGTTAGGTCTGGGTAATGCCCGCCTCTGGCTCTTGATTTTGACTTTTCCGCATATTTGTTGGCCAGATCCTTGGTTTTCCCTGGTTTGAATCTCGTAGTAATGTGATACCGCACTGAAACAGTCAATTAAACCTGTTTTCAATCAATATTTTAGAGGATAACACCGGTTAGGTCTGGGTTAGGACTGGGTTATGCCCGCATCTGGCTCATGATTTTGCCTCCTTCGCATACTTGTTGGCCAGATCCTGGGTTTTTTCGGGTTTGAATCACGTAGTAATGTGGTACCACACTGAATCAGACAATTAAACCTGGTTTCGATCCAAATTTTAGAGGATAACACCGGTTAGGTCTGGGTTAGGACTGGGTTATGCCCGCACATCGCTCATGATTCTGCCTTCATCGCATTCTTGTTCGCCAGAACCTGGGTTTTTTCAGGTTTGAATCACGTAGTAATGTGGTACCACACAGTAACAGTCAATTAAACCTGGATTCGATCCACATTTTATAGGATAACACCGGTTAGGTCTGGGATAGGTATGGGTTATGTCCGTATCTGGCTCATGATTCTGCCTTCATCGCATTCTTGTTCGCCAGAACCTGGGTTTTTTCGGGTTTGAATCACGTAGTAATGTGGTACCACACGGAAACAGACAATTAAACGAGGTTTCGATCAATATTTTAGAGGATAACAGCGGTTAGGTCTGGGTTATGCCCGCCTCTGGCTCTTGATTTTGACTTTTCCGCATATTTGTTGGCCAGATCCTTGGTTTTCCCTGGTTTGAATCTCGTAGTAATGTGATACCGCACTGAAACAGTCAATTAAACCTGGTTTCGATCAATATTTTAGAGGATAACACCGGTTAGGTCTGGGTTAGGACTGGGTTATGCCCGCATCTGGCTCATGATTTTGCCTTCTTCGCATACTTGTTGGCCAGATCCTGGGTTTTTTCGGGTTTGAATCACGTAGTAATGTGGTACCACACTGAATCAGACAATTAAACCTGGTTTCGATCCAAATTTTAGAGGATAACACCGGTTAGGTCTGGGTTAGGACTGGGTTATGCCCGCACATCGCTCATGATTCTGCCTTCATCGCATTCTTGTTCGCCAGAACCTGGGTTTTTTCGGGTTTGAATCACGTAGTAATGTGGTACTACACAGTTACAGTCAATTAAACCTGGCATCGATCCACATTTTAGAGGATAACACCGGTTACGTCTGGGTTAGATCTGGGTTATGCCCGCATCTGGCACATTGATTTTGCCTTCTTCGCATGCTTGTTGGCCAGATCCTGGGTTTCCTCTGGTTTGAATCACGTAGTAATGTGTTACCACACAGGAAACACTCAATTAAACCTGGATTCGGTCAGTATTAAAGAGGATAAAACCGGTTAGGTCTGGGTTAGGTCTGGGTTATGCCCGCATCTGGCTCATGATCTTGCCTTCTTCGCATACTTGTTGGCCAGATTCTGGGTTTTTTCGGGTTTACATCACGTAGTAATGTGGTACGACATTGAAACAGTCAATTAAACCTGGTTTCGATCCACATTTTAGAGGATAACACCGGTTAGGTCTGGGTTAGGTCTGGGTTATGCCCGCATCTGGCTCATGATTTTGCCTTGTTCGCATGCTTGTTGGCCAGATCCTAGGTTTTTTTCTAGTTTGAATCACGTAGTAATGTGGTACCACTCTGAAACAGACAATTAAACATGGTTTCGATCAATATTTTAGACGATAACACTGGTTAGGTCTGGATTATGCCCGCAACTGGTACATGATTTTGCCTTTTTCGCATATTTGTTGCACAGATCCTGGGTTTTTTCGGGTTTGAATCATGTAGTAGTGTGATACCACACTGAAGCAGTCAATTAAGCCTGGTTTCGATCCACATTTTAGAGGATAACACCGGTTAGGTCTGGGTTAGGACTGGGTTATGCCCGCACATCGCTCATGATTCTGCCTTCATCGCATTCTTGTTCGCCAGAACCTGGGTTTTTTCAGGTTTGAATCACGTAGTAATGTGGTACCACACAGTAACAGTCAATTAAACCTGGATTCGATCCACATTTTATAGGATAACACCGGTTAGGTCTGGGATAGGTATGGGTTATGTCCGTATCTGGCTCATGATTCTGCCTTCATCGCATTCTTGTTCGCCAGAACCTGGGTTTTTTCGGGTTTGAATCACGTAGTAATGTGGTACCACACTGAAACAGACAATTAAACCTGGTTTTGATCCACATTTTAGAGGATAACACCGGTTAGGTCTGGGTTAGGTCTGGGTTATGCCCGCATCTTGGGACATGATTTTGTCTTCTTCGCATGCTTGTTGGCCAGATCCTGGGTTTTTTCGGGTTTGAATCACGTAGTAATGTGGTACCACATTGAAACAGTCAATTAAACCTGGTTTCGATCCACATTTTAGAGGATAACACCGGTTAGGTCTGGGTTAGGTCTGGGTTATGCCCGCATCTGGCTCATGATTTTGCCTTGTTCGCATGCTTGTTGGCAAGATCCTAGGTTTTTTTCTAGTTTGAATCACGTAGTAATGTGGTACCACTCTGAAACAGACAATTAAACATGGTTTCGATCAATATTTTAGACGATAACACCGGTTAGGTCTGGATTATGCCCGCAACTGGTACATGATTTTGCCTTTTTCGCATATTTGTTGGACAGATCCTGGGTTTTTTCGGGTTTGAATCATGTAGTAGTGTGATACCACACTGAAGCAGTCAATTAAGCCTGGTTTCGATCCACATTTTAGAGGATAACACCGGTTAGGTCTGGGTTAGGACTGGGTTATGCCCGCACATCGCTCATGATTCTGCCTTCATCGCATTCTTGTTCGCCAGAACCTGGGTTTTTTCAGGTTTGAATCACGTAGTAATGTGGTACCACACAGTAACAGTCAATTAAACCTGGATTCGATCCACATTTTATAGGATAACACCGGTTAGGTCTGGGATAGGTATGGGTTATGTCCGCATCTGGCTCATGATTTTGCTTTCTTCGCATACTTGTTGGCCAGATCCTGGGTTTTTTCGGGTTTGAATCACGTTGTAATGTGGTACCACACAGTTACAGTCAATTAAACCTGGATTCGATCCACATTTTAGAGGATAACACCGGTTACGTCTGGGTTAGATCTGGGTTATGCCCGCATCTGGCACATTGATTTTGCCTTCTTCGCATGCTTGTTGGCCAGATCCTGGGTTTTCTCTGGTTTGAATCACGTAGTAATGTGGTACCACACTGAAACAGTCAATTAAACCTGGTTTCGATCCACATTTTAGAGGATAACACCGGTTAGGTCTGAGTTAGCTCTGGGTTATGCCCGCATCTCGCTCATGATTCTGCCTTCATCGCATTCTTGTTCGCCAGAACCTGGGTTTTTTCGGGTTTGAATCACGTAGTAATGTGGTACCACACGGAAACAGACAATTAAACGAGGTTTCGATCAATATTTTAGAGGATAACAGCGGTTAGGTCTGGGTTATGCCCGCCTCTGGCTCTTGATTTTGACTTTTCCGCATATTTGTTGGCCAGATCCTTGGTTTTCCCTGGTTTGAATCTCGTAGTAATGTGATACCGCACTGAAACAGTCAATTAAACCTGGTTTCGATCAATATTTTAGAGGATAACACCGGTTAGGTTTGGGTTAGGACTGGGTTATGCCCGCATCTTGCTCATGAATTTGCCTTCTTCGCATACTTGTTGGCCAGATCCTGGGTTTTTTCGGGTTTGAATCACGTAGTAATGTGGTACCACACTGAATCAGACAATTAAACCTGGTTTCGATCCAAATTTTAGAGGATAACACCGGTTAGGTCTGGGTTAGGACTGGGTTATGCCCGCACATCGCTCATGATTCTGCCTTCATCGCATTCTTGTTCGCCAGAACCTGGGTTTTTTCGGGTTTGAATCACGTAGTAATGTGGTACCACACAGTTACAGTCAATTAAACCTGGATTCGATCCACATTTTAGAGGATAACACCGGTTACGTCTGGGTTAGATCTGGGTTATGCCCGCATCTGGCACATTGATTTTGCCTTCTTCGCATGCTTGTTGGCCAGATCCTGGGTTTTCTCTGGTTTGAATCACGTAGTAATGTGTTACCACACAGGAAACAGTCAATTAAACCTGGATTCGGTCAGTATTAAAGAGGATTAAACCGGTTAGGTCTGGGTTAGGTCTGGATTATGCCCGCATCTGGCACACGATTTTGCCATCTTTGCATACTTGTTGGCCAGATCCTGGGTTTTTGGGGTTTGAATCACGCAGTAATGTGGTACTACATTGAAACAGTCAATTAAACCTGGTTTCGATGAATATTTTAGAGGATAAAACCGGTTACGTCTGGATTATGCCCGTATCTGGTACATGATTTTGCCTTCTTCGCATATTTGTGGACAGATCCTGGGTTTTTTCGGGTTTGAATCATGTAGTAGTGTGATACCACACTGAAGCAGTCAATTAAGCCTGGTTTCGATCAATATTTTAGAGGATAACACCGGTTAGGTCTGGGTTAGGTCTGGGTTATGCCCGCATCTGGCTCATGATTTTGCCTTTTCCGCATACTTGTTGGCCAGATCCTGGGTTTTTGGGGATTGAATCACGTAGTAATGTGGTACCACACAGTAACAGTCAATTAAACCTGGATTCGATCCACATTTTATAGGATAACACCGGTTAGGTCTGGATTATGCCCGCATCTGGCACATTGATTTTGCCTTCTTCGCATGCTTGTTGGCCAGATCCTGGGTTTTCTCTGGTTTGAATCACGTAGTAATGTGTTACCACACAGGAAACAGTCAATTAAACCTGGATTCGGTCAGTATTAAAGAGGATAAAACCGGTTAGGTCTGGGTTAGGTCTGGGTTATGCCCGCATCTGGCTCATGATTTTGCCTTTTCCGCATACTTGTTGGCCAGATCCTGGGTTTTTTCGGGTTTAAATCACGTAGTAATGTGGTACCACACTGAAACAGTCAATTAAACCTGGTTTCGATCCACATTTTAGAGGATAACACCGGTTAGATCTGGGTCAGGTCTGGGTTATGCCCGCATCTCGCTCATGATTCTGCCTTCATCGCATTCTTGTTCGCCAGAACCTGGGTTTTTTCGGGTTTTAATCACGTAGTAATGTGGTACCACACAGTAACAGTCAATTAAACCTGGATTCGATCCACATTTTATAGGATAACACCGGTAAGGTCTGGGTTAGGCCTGGGTTATGCCCGCATCTGGTTCATGATTTTGCTTCCTTCGCATGCTTGTTGGCCAGATCCTAGGTTTTTTTCTAGCTTGAATCACGTAGTAATGTGGTACCACACTGAAACAGACAATTAAACCTGGTTTCGATCAATATTTTAGAGGATAACACCGGTTAGGTCTGGGTTGGGGCTGGGTTATACCCGCATCTCGCTCATGATTCTGCCTTCATCGCATTCTTGTTCGCCAGAACCTGGGTTTTTTCGGGTTTGAATCACGTAGTAATGTGGTACCACACAGTAACAGTCAATAAAACCTGGATTCGATCCACATTTTATAGGATAACACCGGTTAGGTCTGGGTTAGGACTGGGTTATGCCCGCATCTGGCTCATGATTTTGCCTTCTTCGCATACTTGTTGGCCAGATCCTGGGTTTTTTCGGGTTTGAATCACGTAGTAATGTGGTACCACACAGTAACAGTCAATTAAACCTGGATTCGATCCACATTTTATAGGATAACACCGGTTAGGTCTGGGTTAGGACTGGGTTATGCCCGCATCTGGCTCATGATTTTGCCTTCTTCGCATACTTGTTGGCCAGATCCTGGGTTTTTTTCTAGTTTGAATCACGTAGTAATGTGGTACCACACAGAAACAGACAATAAAACATGGTTTCGATCAATATTTTAGAGGATAGCACCGGTTAGGTCTGGGTTATGCCCGCATCTGGCTCATGATTTTGCTTTCTTCGAATACTTGTTGGCCAGATCCTGGGTTTTTTCGTGTTTGAATCACGTAGTAATGTGGTACCACACTGAAACAGTCAATTAAACCTGGTTTCGATCCACATTTTAGAGGAACTCACCGGTTAGGTCTGGGTTAGGTCTGGGTTATGCCCGCATCTGGCACATGATTTTGCCTTCTTCGCATGCTTGTTGGCCAGATCCTGGGTTTTTTTCTGGTTTGAATCACGTAGTAATGTGGTACCACACTGAAACAGACAATTAAACGAGGTTTCGATTAATATTTTAGAGGATAACACCGGTTAGGTCTGGGTTATGCCCGCATCTGGCTCATGATTTTGCCTTCTTCGCATACTTGTTGGCCAGATCCTGGGTTTTTTCGTGTTTGAATCACGTAGTAATGTGGTACCACACTGAAACAGTCAATTAAACCTGGTTTCGATCCACATTTTAGAGGAAAACACCGGTTAGGTCTGTGTTAGAACTGGGTTATGCATTCACATCGCTCATGATTTTGCCCTCTTCGCATACTTGTTGGCCAGATCCTGGGTTTTTTCGGGTTTGAATCACGTAGTAATGTGGTACCACACAGTAACAGTCAATTAAACCTGGATTCGATCCACATTTTATAGCATAACACCGGTTAGGTCTGGGATAGGTATGGGTTATGCCCGCATCTGGCACATGATTTTGCCTTCTTCGCATGCTTGTTGGCCAGATCCTGGGTTTTTTTTCTGGTTTGAATCACGTAGTAATGTGGTACCACACTGAAACAGACAATTAAACGAGGTTGCGATCAATATTTTAGAGGATAACACCGGTTAGGTCTGGGTTATGCCCGCATCTGGCTCTTGATTTTGACTTCTCCGCATACTTGTTGGCCAGATCCTTGGTTTTCCCTGGTTTGAATCACGGAGTAATGTGGTACCACACTGAAACATACAATTAAACCTGGTTTCGATCCACATTTTAGAGGATAACACCGGTTAGGTCTGAGTTAGGTATGGGTTATGTCCGCATCTGGCTCATGATTTTGCCTTGTTCGCTTGCTTGTTGGCCAGATCCTAGGTTTTTTTCTAGTTTGAATCACGTAGTAATGTGGTACCACACTGAAACACACAATTAAACCTGGTTTCGATCAATATTTTAGAGGAACACACCGGTTAGGTCTGGGTTAGGTCTGTGTTATGCCCGCATCTGGCACATGATTTTGCCTTCGTCGCATGCTTGTTGGCCAGATCCTGGGTTTTTTTCTGGTTTGAATCACGTAGTAATGTGGTACCACACTGAAACAGTCAATTAAACCTGGTTTCGATCCTCATTTTAGAGGATAACACCGGTTAGGTCTGGGTTAGGTCTGGGTTCTGCCCGCATCTGGCACATGATTTTGCCTTGTTCGCATGCTTGTTGGCCAGATCCTGGGTTTTTTTCTGGTTTGAATCACGTAGTAATGTGGTACCACACTGAAACAGACAATTAAACGAGGTTTCGATCCACATTTTAGAGGATAACACCGGTTAGGTCTGAGTTAGGACTGGGTTATGCATTCACATCGCTCATGATTCAGCCTTCATCGCATTCTTGTTCGCCAGAAACTGGATTTCTTCGGGTTTGAATCACGTAGTAATGTGGTACCACACTGAAACAGTCAATTAAACCTGGTTTCGATCCACGTTATAGAGGATAACACCGGTAGGGTCTGGGTTAGGACTGGGTTATGCCCGCACATCGCTCATGATTCTGCCTTCATCGCATTCTTGTTCGCCAGAACCTGGGTTTTTTCGAGTTTGAATCACGTAGTAATGTGGTACCACATTGAAACAGTCAATAAAACCTGGTTTGGATCTACATTTTATAGGATAACACCGGTTAGGTCTGGGATAGGTACGGGTTATGTCCGCACCTGGCTCATGATTTAGCCTTGTTCGCATGCTTGTTGGCCAGATCCTAGGTTTTTTTCTAGTTTGAATCACTTAGTAATGTGGTACCACACTGAAACAGTCAATTAAACCTGGTTCCGATCCACATTTTAGAGGTTAACACCGGTTAGGTCTGGGTTAGATCTGAGTTATGCCCGCATCTGACTCATGATTTTGCCTTTTCCGCATACTTGTTGGCCAGATCCTGGGTTTTTGGGGTTTGAATCACGTAGTAATGTGATACCGCACTGAAACAGTCAATTAAACCTGGTTTCGATCAATATTTTAGAGGATAACACCGGTTAGGTCTGGGTTAGGTCTGGGTTATGCCCGCATCTGGCTCATGATTTTGCCTTCTTCGCATACTTGTTGGCCAGATCCTGGTTTTTTTCGGGTTTCAATCACGTAGTAATGTGGTACCACATTGAAACAGTCAATTAAACCTGGTTTCGATGCACATTTTATAGGATAACAGCGGTTAGGTCTGGGATAGGTATGGGTTATGTCCGCATCTGGCTCATGATTTTGCCTTGTTCGCATGATTGTTGGCCAGATCCTAGGTTTTTTTCTAGTTTGAATCACGTAGTAATGTGGTACCACACTGAAACAGACAATTAAACCTGGTTTCGATCAATATTTTAGAGGATAACACCGGTTAGGTCTGGGTTAGGTCTGGGTTATGTCCGCATCTGGCTCATGATTTTGCCTTGTTCGCATGCTTGTTGGCCAGATCCTAGGTTTTTTTCTAGTTTGAATCACGTAGTAATGTGGTACCACACTGAAACAGTCAATTAAACCTGGTTCCGATCCACATTTTAGAGGATAACACCGGTTAGGTCTGGGTTAGATCTGAGTTATGCCCGCATCTGACTCATGATTTTGCCTTTTCCACATACTTCTTGGCCAGATCCTGGGTTTTTGGGGTTTGAATCACGTAGTAATGTGGTACCACACAGTAACTGTCAATTAAACCTGGTTTCGATGCACATTTTATAGGATAACAGCGGTTAGGTCTGGGATAGGTATGGGTTATGTCCGCATCTGGCTCATGATTTTGCCTTGTTCGCATGATTGTTGGCCAGATCCTAGGTTTTTTTCTAGTTTGAATCACGTAGTAATGTGGTACCACACTGAAACAGACAATTAAACCTGGTTTCGATCAATATTTTAGAGGATAACACCGGTTAGGTCTGGGTTAGGTCTGGGTTATGCCCGCATCTGGCTCATGATTTTGCCTTCTTCGCATACTTGTTGGCCAGATCCTGGGTTTTTTCGTGTTTGAATCACGTAGTAATGTGGTACCACACTGAAACAGTCAATTAAACCTGGTTTCGATCCACATTTTAGAGGAAAACACCGGTTAGGTCTGTGTTAGAACTGGGTTATGCATTCACATCGCTCATGATTTTGCCCTCTTCGCATACTTGTTGGCCAGATCCTGGGTTTTTTCGGGTTTGAATCACGTAGTAATGTGGTACCACACATTAACAGTCAATTAAACCTGGATTCGATCCATATTTTATAGGATAACAACGGTTAGGTCTGGGATAGGTATGGGTTATGCCCGCATCTGGCACATGATTTTGCCTTCTTCGCATGCTTGTTGGCCAGATCCTGGGTTTTTTTTCTGGTTTGAATCACGTAGTAATGTGGTACCACACTGAAACAGACAATTAAACGAGGTTGCGATCAATATTTTAGAGGATAACACCGGTTAGGTCTGGGTTATGCCCGCATCTGGCTCTTGATTTTGGCTTTTCCGCATACTTGTTGGCCAGATCCTTGGTTTTCCCTGGTTTGAATCACGTAGTAATGTGGTACCACACTGAAACATACAATTAAACCTGGTTTCGATCCACATTTTAGAGGATAACACCGGTTAGGTCTGAGTTAGGTATGGGTTATGTCCGCATCTGGCTCATGATTTTGCCTTGTTCGCTTGCTTGTTGGCCAGATCCTAGGTTTTTTTCTAGTTTGAATCACGTAGTAATGTGGTACCACACTGAAACACACAATTAAACCTGGTTTCGATCAATATTTTAGAGGAACACACCGGTTAGGTCTGGGTTAGGTCTGTGTTATGCCCGCATCTGGCACATGATTTTGCCTTCGTCGCATGCTTGTTGGCCAGATCCTGGGTTTTTTTCTGGTTTGAATCACGTAGTAATGTGGTACCACACTGAAACAGTCAATTAAACCTGGTTTCGATCCTCATTTTAGAGGATAACATCGGTTAGGTCTGGGTTAGGTCTGGGTTCTGCCCGCATCTGGCACATGATTTTGCCTTCTTCGCATGCTTGTTGGCCAGATCCTGGGTTTTTTTCTGGTTTGAATCACGTAGTAATGTGGTACCACACTGAAACAGACAATTAAACGAGGTTTCGATTAATATTTTAGAGGATAACACCGGTTAGGTCTGGGTTATGCTTGCATCTGGCTCATGATTTTGCCTTCTTCGCATACTTGTTGGCCAGATCTGGGGTTTTTTTTCTGGTTTGAATCACGTAGTAATGTGGTACCACACTGAAACAGACAATTAAACGAGGTTGCGATCAATATTTTAGAGTATAACACCGGTTAGGTCTGGGTTATGACCGCATCTGGCTCTTGATTTTGACTTTTCCGCATTCTTGTTGGCCAGATCCTTGGTTTTCCCTGGTTTGAATCACGTAGTAATGTGGTACACTGAAACAGACAATTAAACCTGGTTTCGATCCACATTTTAGAGGATAACACCGGTTAGGTCTGAGTTAGGACTGGGTTATGCATTCACATCGCTCATGATTCAGCCTTCATCGCATTCTTGTTCGCCAGAAACTGGATTTTTTCGGGTTTGAATCACGTAGTAATGTGGTACCACACTGAAACAGTCAATTAAACCTGGTTTCGATCCACGTTATAGAGGATAACACCGGTAGGGTCTGGGTTAGGACTGGGTTATGCCCGCACATCGCTCATGATTCTGCCTTCATCGCATTCTTGTTCGCCAGAACCTGGGTTTTTTCGAGTTTGAATCACGTAGTAATGTGGTACCACATTGAAACAGTCAATTAAACCTGGTTTCGATCTACATTTTATAGGATAACACCGGTTAGGTCTGGGATAGGTACGGGTTATGTCCGCATCTGGTTCATGATTTAGCCTTGTTCGCATGCTTGTTGGCCAGATCCTAGGTTTTTTTCTAGTTTGAATCACTTAGTAATGTGGTACCACACTGAAACAGTCAATTAAACCTGGTTCCGATCCACATTTTAGAGGTTAACACCGGTTAGGTCTGGGTTAGATCTGAGTTATGCCCGCATCTGACTCATGATTTTGCCTTTTCCGCATACTTGTTGGCCAGATCCTGGGTTTTTGGGGTTTGAATCACGTAGTAATGTGATACCGCACTGAAACAGTCAATTAAACCTGGTTTCGATCAATATTTTAGAGGATAACACCGGTTAGGTCTGGGTTAGGTCTGGGTTATGCCCGCATCTGGCTCATGATTTTGCCTTCTTCGCATACTTGTTGGCCAGATCCTGGTTTTTTTCGGGTTTCAATCACGTAGTAATGTGGTACCACATTGAAACAGTCAATTAAACCTGGTTTCGATGCACATTTTATAGGATAACAGCGGTTAGGTCTGGGATAGGTATGGGTTATGTCCGCATCTGGCTCATGATTTTGCCTTGTTCGCATGATTGTTGGCCAGATCCTAGGTTTTTTTCTAGTTTGAATCACGTAGTAATGTGGTACCACACTGAAACAGACAATTAAACCTGGTTTCGATCAATATTTTAGAGGATAACACCGGTTAGGTCTGGGTTAGGTCTGGGTTATGCCCGCATCTGGCTCATGATTTTGTCTTGTTCGCATGCTTGTTGGCCAGATCCTAGGTTTTTTTCTAGTTTGAATCACGTAGTAATGTGGTACCACACTGAAACAGTCAATTAAACCTGGTTCCGATCCACATTTTAGAGGATAACACCGGTTAGGTCTGGGTTAGATCTGAGTTATGCCCGCATCTGACTCATGATTTTGCCTTTTCCACATACTTCTTGGCCAGATCCTGGGTTTTTGGGGTTTGAATCACGTAGTAATGTGGTACCACACAGTAACTGTCAATTAAACCTGGATTCGATCCACATTTTATAGGATAACACCGGTTAGGTCTGGGATAGGTATGGGTTATGCCCGCATCTCGCTCATGATTCTGCCTTCATCGCATTCTTGTTCGCCTGAACCTGGGATTTTTCGGGTTTGAATCACGTAGTAAAGTGGTACCACACAGTAACAGTCAATTAAACCTGGATTCGATCCACATTTTATAGGATAACACCGGTTAGGTCTGGGATAGGTATGGGTTATGTCCACATCTGGCTCATGATTTTACCTTCTTCGCGTGCTTGTTGGCCAGATCCTGGTTTTTGTTCTGGTTTGAATCACGTAGTAATGTGGTACCACACTGAAACAGACAATTAAACGAGGTTTCGATCAATATTTTAGAGGATAACACCGGTTAGGTCTGGGTTATGCCCGCATCTGGCTCTTGATTTTGACTTTTCCGCATACTTGTTGGCCAGATCCTTGGTTTTCCCTGGTTTGAATCACGTAGTAATGTGATACCGCACTGAAACAGTCAATTAAACCTGGTTTCGATCAATATTTTACAGGATAACACCGGTTAGGTCTGGGTTAGGTCTGGGTTATGCCCGCATCTGGCTCATGATTTTGCCTTCTTCGCATACTTGTTGGCCAGATCCTGGGTTTTTTCTGGTTTGAATCACGTAGTAAAGTGGTACCACACAGTAACAGTCTATTAAACCTGGTTTCGATTAATATTTTAGAGGATAACACCGGTTAGGTCTGGGATAGGTATAGGTTATGCCCGCATCAGGCTCTTGATTTTGACTTTTCCGCATACTTGTTGGCGAGATCCTTGGTTTTCCCTGGTTTGAATCACGTAGTAATGTGATACCGCACTGAAGCAGTCAATTAAACCTGGTTTCGATCAATATTTTAGAGGATAACACCGGTTAGGTCTGGGTTAGGACTGGGTTATGCCCGCAAATCGCTCATGATTCTGCGTTCATCGCATTCTTGTTCGCCAGAACCTGGGTTTTTTCGGGTTTGAATCACGTAGTAATGTGGTACCACACTGAAACAGTCAATTAAACCTGGTTCCGATCCACATTTTAGAGGATAACACCGGTTAGGTCTGGGTTAGATCTGAGTTATGCCCGCATCTGACACATGATTTTGCCTTTTCCGCATACTTGTTGGCCAGATCCTGGGTTTTTGGGGTTTGAATCACGTAGTAATGTGGTACCACACAGTAACTGTCAATTAAACCTGGATTCGATCCAGATTTTATAGGATAACACCGGTTAGGTCTGGGATAGGTATGGGTTGTGTCCGCATCTGGCTCATGATTTTGCTTTCTTCGCATACTTGTTGGCCAGATCCTGGGTTTTTTCGTGTTTGAATCACGTAGTAATGTGGTACCACACAGTAACAGTCAATTAAACCTGGTTTCGATCCACATTTTATAGGATAACACCGGTTAGGTCTGGGTTAGGTATGGGTTATGTCCGCATCTGGCTCACGATTTTGCCTTCTTCGCATGCTTGTTGGCCAGATCCTGGGTTTTTTTCTGGTTTGAATCACGTAGTAATGTGGTACCACACTGAAACAGACAATTAAACGAGGTTTCGATCAATATTTTAGAGGATAACACCGGTTAGGTCTGGGTTAGGTCTGGGTTATGCCCGCATCTCGCTCATGATTCTGCCTTCATCGCATTCTTGTTCGCCAGAACCTGGGTTTTCTCGGGTTCGAATCACGTAGTAATGTGGTACCACACAGTGACGGTCAATTAAACCTGGTTTCGATCAATATTTTAGAGGATAACACCGGTTAGGTCTGGGATAGGTATGGGTTATGCCCGCATCTGGCTCTCGATTTTGACTTTTCCGCATACTTGTTGGCCAGATCCTTGGTATTCCCTGGTTTGAATCACGTAGTAATGTGATACCGCACTGAAACAGTCAATTAAACCTGGTTTCGATCAATATTTTAGAGGATAACTCCGGTTAGGTCTGGCTTAGGACTGGTTTATGCCCGCAAATCGCTCATGATTCTGTGTTCATCGCATTCTTGTTCGCCAGAACCTGGGTTTTTTCGGGTTTGAATCACGTAGTAATGTGGTACCACATTGAAACAGTCAAATAAACCTGGTTTCGATCCACATTTTATAGGATAGCACCGGTTAGGTCTGGGATAGGTATGGGTTATGTCCGCATCTGGCTCATGATTTTGACTTGTTCGCATGCTTGTTGGCCAGATCCTAGGTTTTTTTCTAGTTTGAATCACGTAGTAATGTGGTACCACATTGAAACAGTCAATTAAACCTGGTTTCGATCCACATTTTATAGGATAACACCGGTTAGGTCTGGGTTAGGTCTGGATTATGCCCGCAACTGGCACATGATTTTGCCTTCTTCGCATACTTGTTGGCCAGATCCTGGGTTTTTGGGGTTTGAATCACGCAGTAAAGTGGTACTACATTGAAACAGTCAATTAAACCTGGTTTCGATCAATATTTTAGAGGATAAAACCGGTTAGGTCTGGATTATGCCCGCATCTGGTACATGATTTTGCCTTGTTCGCATGCTTGTTGGATAGATCCTGGGGTTTTTCCTGTTTGAATCTCGCAGTAATGTGGTACTACGTTGAGACAGTCAATTAAACCTGGTTTCGATCCACATTTTATAGGATAACACCGATAGGTCTGGTTTAGGTCTGGGTTATGCCCGCATCTGGCTCATGATTTTGCCTTCTTCGCATACTTGTTGGCCAGATCCTGGGTTTTTTCGGGTTTGAATCACGTAGTAATGTGGTACCACACTGAAACAGTCAACTAAACCTGGTTTCGATCCACATTTTAGAGGATAACACCGGTTAGGTCTGGGATAGGTATGGGTTATGTCCGCATCTGGCTCATGATTCTGCCTTCATCGCATTCTTGTTCGCCAGAACCTGGGTTTTTTCGGGTTTGAATCACGTAGTAATGTGGTACCACACAGTAACAGTCAATTAAACCTGGATTCGATCCACATTTTATAGGATAACACCGGTTAGGTCTGGGTTAGGACTGGGTTATGCCCGCATCTGGCTCATGATTTTGCCTTCTTCGCATACTTGTTGGCCAGATCCTGGGTTTTTTCGGGTTTGAATCACGTAGTAATGTGGTACCACACAGTAACAGTCAATTAAACCTGGATTCGATCCACATTTTATAGGATAACACCGATTAGGTCTGGGATAGGTATGGGTTATGCCCGCATCTGGCACATGATTTTGCCTTCTTCGCATGCTTGTTGGCCAGATCCTGGGATCTTTTTCTGGTTTGAATCACGTAGTAATGTGGTACCACACTGAGACAGCCAATTAAAGGAGGTTTCGATCAATATTTTAGAGGATAACACCGGTTAGGTCTGGGTTATGCCCGCATCTGGCTCTTGATTTTGACCTTTCCGCATACTTGTTGGCCAGATCCTTGGTTTTCCCTGGTTTGAATCACGTAGTAATGTGGTACCACACTGAAACAGACAATTAAACCTGGTTTCGCTCAATATTTTAGAGGATAAAACCGGTTAGGTCTGGATTATGCCCGCATCTGGTACATGATTTTGCCTTTTTCGCATATTTGTTGGCCAGATTCTGGGTTTTTTCGTGTTTGAATCACGTAGTAATGTGGTACCACACTGAAACAGTCAATTTAACCTGGTTCCGATCCACATTTTAGAGGATAACATTGGTTAGGTCTGGGTTAGATCTGAGTTATGCCCGCATCTGACTCATGATTTTGCCTTTTCCGCTTACTTGTTGGCCACATCCTGGGTTTTTGGGGTTTGAATCACGCAGTAATGTGGTACTACATTGAAACAGTCAATTAAACCTGGTTACGATCAATATTTTAGAGGATAAAACCGGTTAGGTCTGGATTATGCCCGCATCTGGTACATGATTTTGCCTTGTTCGCATGCTTGTTGGATAGATCCTGGGTTTTTTCCTGTTTGAATCACGCAGTAATGTGGTACTACGTTGAAACAGTCAATTAAACCTGGTTTCGATCCACATTTTATAGGATAACACCGGTTAGGTCTGGGTTAGGTCTGGGTTATGGCCGCATCTGGCTCATGATTTTGCCTTGTTCGCATGCTTGTTGGCCAGATCCTAGGTTTTTTTCTAGTTTGAATCACGTAGTAATGTGGTACCACTCAGAAACAGACAATTAAACATGGTTTCGATCAATATTTTAGAGGATAGCACCGGTTAGGTCTGGGTTGTGCCCGCATCTGGCTCATGATTTTGCCTTCTTCGCATACTTGTTGGCCAGATCCTGGGTTTTTTCGGGTTTGAATCACGTAGTAATGTGGTACCACTCTGAAACAGTCAACTAAACCTGGTTTGGATCCACATTTTAGAGGATAACACCGGTCAGGTCTGGGTTAGGTCTGGATTATGCCCGCATCTGGCTCATGATGTTGCCTTTTCCGCATACTTGTTGGCCAGAACCTGGGTTTTTGGGGTTTGAATCACGTAGTAATGTGGTACCACACAGTAACAGTCAATTAAACCTGGATTCGATCCACATTTTATGGAATAACGCCGGTTAGGTCTGGGATAGGTATGGGTTATGTCCGCATCTGGCTCATGATTTTGCTTTCTTCGAATACTTGTTGGCCAGATCCTGGGTTTTTTCGTGTTTGAATCACGTAGTAATGTGGTACCACACTGAAACAGTCAATTAAACCTGGTTTCGATCCACATTTTAGAGGAACACACCGGTTAGGTCTGGGTTAGGTCTGGGTTATGCCCGCATCTGGCACATGATTTTGCCTTCTTCGCATGCTTGTTGGCCAGATCCTGGGTTTTTTTCTGGTTTGAATCACGTAGTAATGTGGTACCACACTGAAACAGACAATTAAACGAGGTTTCGATTAATATTTTAGAGGATAACACCGGTTAGGTCTGGGTTATGCCCGCATCTGGCTCATGATTTTGCCTTCTTCGCATACTTGTTGGCCAGATCCTTGGTTTTCCCTGGTTTGAATCACGTAGTAATGTGGTACCACACTGAAACATACAATTAAACCTGGTTTCGATCCACATTTTAGAGGATAACACCGGTTAGGTCTGAGTTAGGTATGGGTTATGTCCGCATCTGGCTCATGATTTTGCTTTCTTCGAATACTTGTTGGCCAGATCCTGGGTTTTTTCGTGTTTGAATCACGTAGTAATGTGGTACCACACTGAAACAGTCAATTAAACCTGGTTTCGATCCACATTTTAGAGGAAAACACCGGTTAGGTCTGTGTTAGAACTGGGTTATGCCCGCATCTCGCTCATGATTCTGCCTTCATCGCATTCTTGTTCGCCAGAACCTGGGTTTTTTCGGATTTGAATCACGTAGTAATGTGGTACCACACTGAAACAGTCAATTAAACCTGGTTTCGATCTACATTTTAGAGGGTAACACCGGTTAGGTCTGGGTTAGGTCTGGGTTATACCCGCATCTGGCACATGATTTTGCCTTCTTCGCATGCTTGTTGGCCAGATCCTGGGTTTTTTTCTGGTTTGAATCACGTAGTAATGTGGTACCACACTGAAACAGACAATTAAACGAGGTTGCGATCAATATTTTAGAGGATAACACCGGTTATGTCTGGGTTATGCCCGCATCTGGCTCTTGATTTTGACTTTTCCGCATACTTGTTGGCCAGATCCTTGGTTTTCCCTGGTTTGAATCACGTAGTAATGTGGTACCACACTGAAACATACAATTAAACCTGGTTTCGATCCACATTTTAGAGGATAACACCGGTTAGGTCTGAGTTAGGTATGGGTTATGTCCGCATCTGGCTCATGATTTTGCCTTGTTCGCATGCTTGTTGGCCAGATCCTAGGTTTTTTTCTAGTTTGAATCACGTAGTAATGTGGTACCACACTGAAACACACAATTAAACCTGGTTTCGATCAATATTTTAGAGGAACACACCGGTTAGGTCTGGGTTAGGTCTGTGTTATGCCCGCACCTGGCACATGATTTTGCCTTCGTCGCATGCTTGTTGGCCAGATCCTGGGTTTTTTTCTGGTTTGAATCACGTAGTAATGTGGTACCACACTGAAACAGTCAATTAAACCTGGTTTCGATCCACATTTTAGAGGATAACACCGGTTAGGTCTGGGTTAGGTCTGGGTTCTGCCCGCATCTGGCACATGATTTTGCCTTCTTCGCATGCTTGTTGGCCAGATCCTGGGTTTTTTTCTGGTTTGAATCACGTAGTAATGTGGTACCACACTGAAACAGACAATTAAACGAGGTTTCGATTAATAGTTTAGAGGATAACACCGGTTAGGTCTGGGTTATGCCCGCATCTGGCTCATGATTTTGCCTTCTTCGCATACTTGTTGGCCAGATCCGGGGTTTTTTTTCTGGTTTGAATCACGTAGTAATGTGGTACCACACTGAAACAGACAATTAAACGAGGTTGCGATCAATATTTTAGAGTATAACACCGGTTAGGTCTGGGTTATGCCCGCATCTGGCTCTTGATTTTGACTTTTCCGCATTCTTGTTGGCCAGATCCTTGGTTTTCCCTGGTTTGAATCACGTAGTAATGTGGTACACTGAAACAGACAATTAAACCTGGTTTCGATCCACATTTTAGAGGATAACACCGGTTAGGTCTGAGTTAGGACTGGGTTATGCATTCACATCGCTCATGATTCAGCCTTCATCGCATTCTTGCTCGCCAGAAACTGGGTTTTTTCGGGTTTGAATCACGTAGTAATGTGGTACCACACTGAAACAGTCAATTAAACCTGGTTTCGATCCACGTTATAGAGGATAACACCGGTAGGGTCTGGGTTAGGACTGGGTTATGCCCGCACATCGCTCATGATTCTGCCTTCATCGCATTCTTGTTCGCCAGAACCTGGGTTTTTTCGAGTTTGAATCACGTAGTAATGTGGTACCACATTGAAACAGTCAATTAAACCTGGTTTCGATCTACATTTTATAGGATAACACCGGTTAGGTCTGGGATAGGTACGGGTTATGTCCGCATCTGGCTCGTGATTTAGCCTTGTTCGCATGCTTGTTGGCCAGATCCTAGGTTTTTTTCTAGTTTGAATCACTTAGTAATGTGGTACCACACTGAAACAGTCAATTAAACCTGGTTCCGATCCACATTTTAGAGGTTAACACCGGTTAGGCCCGGGTTAGATCTGAGTTATGCCCGCATCTGACTCATGATTTTGCCTTTTCCGCATACTTGTTGGCCAGATCCTGGGTTTTTGGGGTTTGAATCACGTAGTAATGTGATACCGCACTGAAACAGTCAATTAAACCTGGTTTCGATCAATATTTTAGAGGATAACACCGGTTAGGTCTGGGTTAGGTCTGGGTTATGCCCGCATCTGGCTCATGATTTTGCCTTCTTCGCATTCTTGTTCGCCAGAACCTGGGTTTTTTCGAGTTTGAATCACGTAGTAATGTGGTACCACATTGAAACAGTCAATTAAACCTGGTTTCGATGCACATTTTATAGGATAATAGCGGTTAGGTCTGGGATAGGTATGGGTTATGTCCGCATCTGGCTCATGATTTTGCCTTGTTCGCATGATTGTTGGCCAGATCCTAGGTTTTTTTCTAGTTTGAATCACGTAGTAATGTGGTACCACACTGAAACAGACAATTAAACCTGGCTTCGATCAATATTTTAGAGGATAACACCGGTTAGGTCTGGGTTAGGTCTGGGTTATGCCCGCATCTCGCTCATGATTCTGCCTTCATCGCATTCTTGTTCGCCAGAACCTGGGTTTTTTCGGGTTTGAATCACGTAGTAATGTGATACCGCACTGAAACAGTCAATTAAACCTGGTTTCGATCAATATTTTAGAGGATAACACCGGTTAGGTCTGGGTTAGGTCTGCGTTATGTCCGCATATGGCTCATGATTTTGCCTTGTTCGCATGCTTGTTGGCCAGATCCTAGGTTTTTTTCTAGTTTGAATCACGTAGTAATGTGGTACCACACTGAAACAGTCAATTAAACCTGGTTCCGATCCACATTTTAGAGGATAACACCGGTTAGGTCTGGGTTAGATCTGAGTTATGCCCGCACCTGACTCATGATTTTGCCTTTTCCACATACTTCTTGGCCAGATCCTGGGTTTTTGGGGTTTGAATCACGTAGTAATGTGGTACCACACAGTAACTGTCAATTAAACCTGGATTCGATCCACATTTTATAGGATAACACCGGTTAGGTCTGGGATAGGTATGGGTTGTGTCCGCATCTGGCTCATGATTTTGCTTTCTTCGCATACTTGTTGGCCAGAACCTGGGTTTTTTCGGGTTTGAATCACGTAATAATGTGGTACCACATTGAAACAGTGTATTAAACCTGGTTTCGATCCACATTTTATAGGATAACACCGGTTAGGTCTGGGTTAGGTCTGGGTTATGCCCGCATCTCGCTCATGATTCTGCCTTCATCGCATTCTTGTTCGCCAGAACCTGGGATTTTTTGGGTTTGAATCACGTAGTAAAGTGGTACCACACAGTAACAGTCAATTAAACCTGGATTCGATCCACATTTTATAGGATAACACCGGTTAGGTCTGGGATAGGTATGGGTTATGTCCACATCTGGCTCATGATTTTACCTTCTTCGCATGCTTGTTGGCCAGATCCTGGTTTTTGTTCTGGTTTGAATCACGTAGTAATGTGGTACCACACTGAAACAGACAATTAAACGAGGTTTCGATCAATATTTTAGAGGATAACACCGGTTAGGTCTGGGTTATGCCCGCATCTGGCTCTTGATTTTGACTTTTCCGCATACTTGTTGGCCAGATCCTTGGTTTTCCCTGGTTTGAATCACGTAGTAATGTGATACCGCACTGAAACTGTCAATTAAACCTGGTTTCGATCCACATTTTATAGGATAACACCGGTTAGGTCTGGGTTAGGTCTGGATTATGCCCGCAACTGGCACATGATTTTGCCTTCTTCGCATACTTGTTGGCCAGATCCTGGGTTTTTGGGGTTTGAATCACGCAGTAAAGTGGTACTACATTGAAACAGTCAATTAAACCTGGTTTCGATCAATATTTTAGAGGATAAAACCGGTTAGGTCTGGATTATGCCCGCATCTGGTACATGATTTTGCCTTGTTCGCATGCTTGTTGGATAGATCCTAGGGTTTTTCCTGTTTGAATCTCGCAGTAATGTGGTACTACGTTGAGACAGTCAATTAAACCTGGTTTCGATCCACATTTTATAGGATAACACCGATAGGTCTGGTTTAGGTCTGGGTTATGCCCGCATCTGGCTCATGATTTTGCCTTCTTCGCATACTTGTTGGCCAGATCCTGGGTTTTTTCGGGTTTGAATCACGTAGTAATGTGGTACCACACTGAAACAGTCAACTAAACCTGGTTTCGATCCACATTTTAGAGGATAACACCGGTTAGGTCTGGGATAGGTATGGGTTATGTCCGCATCTGGCTCATGATTCTGCCTTCATCGCATTCTTGTTCGCCAGAACCTGGGTTTTTTCGGGTTTGAATCACGTAGTAATGTGGTACCACACAGTAACAGTCAATTAAACCTGGATTCGATCCACATTTTATAGGATAACACCGGTTAGGTCTGGGTTAGGACTGGGTTATGCCCGCATCTGGCTCATGATTTTGCCTTCTTCGCATACTTGTTGGCCAGATACTGGGTTTTTTCGGGTTTGAATCACGTAGTAATGTGGTACCACACAGTAACAGTCAATTAAACCTGGATTCGATCCACATTTTATAGGATAACACCGGTTAGGTCTGGGTTAGGACTGGGTTATGCCCGCATCTGGCTCATGATTTTGCCTTCTTCGCATACTTGTTGGCCAGATCCTGGGTTTTTTCGGGTTTGAATCACGTAGTAATGTGGTACCACACAGTAACAGTCAATTAAACCTGGATTCGATCCACATTTTATAGGATAACACCGATTAGGTCTGGGATAGGTATGGGTTATGCCCGCATCTGGCACATGATTTTGCCTTCTTCGCATGCTTGTTGGACAGATCCTGGGTTTTTTTCTGGTTTGAATCACGTAGTAATGTGGTACCACACTGAAACAGACAATTAAACGAGGTTGCGATGAATATTTTAGAGGATAACACCGGTTATGTCTGGGTTATGCCCGCATCTGGCTCTTGATTTTGACTTTTCCGCATACTTGTTGGCCAGATCCTTGGTTTTCCCTGGTTTGAATCACGTAGTAATGTGGTACCACACTGAAACATACAATTAAACCTGGTTTCGATCCACATTTTAGAGGATAACACCGGTTAGGTCTGAGTTAGGTATGGGTTATGTCCGCATCTGGCTCATGATTTTGCCTTGTTCGCATGCTTGTTGGCCAGATCCTAGGTTTTTTTCTAGTTTGAATCACGTAGTAATGTGGTACCACACTGAAACACACAATTAAACCTGGTTTCGATCAATATTTTAGAGGAACACACCGGTTAGGTCTGGGTTAGGTCTGTGTTATGCCCGCATCTGGCACATGATTTTGCCTTCGTCGCATGCTTGTTGGCCAGATCCTGGGTTTTTTTCTGGTTTGAATCACGTAGTAATTTGGTACCACACTGAAACAGTCAATTAAACCTGGTTTCGATCCACATTTTAGAGGATAACACCGGTTAGGTCTGGGTTAGGTCTGGGTTATGCCCGCATCTGGCTCATGATTTTGCCTTCTTCGCATACTTGTTGGCCAGATCCTGGTTTTTTTCGGGTTTCAATCACGTAGTAATGTGGTACCACATTGAAACAGTCAATTAAACCTGGTTTCGATGCACATTTTATAGGATAATAGCGGTTAGGTCTGGGATAGGTATGGGTTATGTCCGCATCTGGCTCATGATTTTGCCTTGTTCGCATGATTGTTGGCCAGATCCTAGGTTTTTTTCTAGTTTGAATCACGTAGTAATGTGGTACCACACTGAAACAGACAATTAAACCTGGCTTCGATCAATATTTTAGAGGATAACACCGGTTAGGTCTGGGTTAGGTCTGGGTTATGCCCGCATCTCGCTCATGGTTCTGCCTTCATCGCATTCTTGTTCGCCAGAACCTGGGTTTTTTCGGGTTTGAATCACGTAGTAATGTGATACCGCACTGAAACAGTCAATTAAACCTGGTTTCGATCAATATTTTAGAGGATAACACCGGTTAGGTCTGGGTTAGGTCTGCGTTATGTCCGCATATGGCTCATGATTTTGCCTTGTTCGCATGCTTGTTGGCCAGATCCTAGGTTTTTTTCTAGTTTGAATCACGTAGTAATGTGGTACCACACTGAAACAGTCAATTAAACCTGGTTCCGATCCACATTTTAGAGGATAACACCGGTTAGGTCTGGGTTAGATCTGAGTTATGCCAGCATCTGACTCATGATTTTGCCTTTTCCACATACTTCTTGGCCAGATCCTGGGTTTTTGGGGTTTGAATCACGTAGTAATGTGGTACCACACAGTAACTGTCAATTAAACCTGGATTCGATCCATATTTTATAGGATAACACCGGTTAGGTCTGGGATAGGTATGGGTTGTGTCCGCATCTGGCTCATGATTTTGCTTTCTTCGCATACTTGTTGGCCAGAACCTGGGTTTTTTCGGGTTTGAATCACGTAATAATGTGGTACCACATTGAAACAGTGTATTAAACCTGGTTTCGATCCACATTTTATAGGATAACACCGGTTAGGTCTGGGTTAGGTCTGGGTTATGCCCGCATCTCGCTCATGATTCTGCCTCCATCGCATTCTTGTTCGCCAGAACCTGGGATTTTTCGGGTTTGAATCACGTAGTAAAGTGGTACCACACAGTAACAGTCAATTAAACCTGGATTCGATCCACATTTTATAGGATAACACCGGTTAGGTCTGGGATAGGTATGGTTTATGTCCACATCTGGCTCATGATTTTACCTTCTTCGCATGCTTGTTGGCCAGATCCTGGTTTTTGTTCTGGTTTGAATCACGTAGTAATGTGGTACCACACTGAAACAGACAATTAAACGAGGTTTCGATCATTATTTTAGAGGATAACACCGGTTAGGTCTGGGTTATGCCCGCATCTGGCTCTTGATTTTGACTTTTCCGCATACTTGTTGGCCAGATCCTTGGTTTTCCCTGGTTTGAATCACGTAGTAATGTGATACCGCACTGAAGCTGTCAATTAAACCTGGTTTCGATCCACATTTTATAGGATAACACCGGTTAGGTCTGGGTTAGGTCTGGATTATGCCCGCAACTGGCACATGATTTTGCCTTCTTCGCATACTTGTTGGCCAGATCCTGGGTTTTTGGGGTTTGAATCACGCAGTAAAATGGTACTACATTGAAACAGTCAATTAAACCTGGTTTCGATCAATATTTTAGAGGATAAAACCGGTTAGGTCTGGATTATGCCCGCATCTGGTACATGATTTTGCCTTGTTCGCATGCTTGTTGGATAGATCCTAGGGTTTTTCCTGTTTGAATCTCGCAGTAATGTGGTACTACGTTGAGACAGTCAATTAAACCTGGTTTCGATCCACATTTTATAGGATAACACCGATAGGTCTGGTTTAGGTCTGGGTTATGCCCGCATCTGGCTCATGATTTTGCCTTCTTCGCATACTTGTTGGCCAGATCCTGGGTTTTTTCGGGTTTGAATCACGTAGTAATGTGGTACCACACTGAAACAGTCAACTAAACCTGGTTTCGATCCACATTTTAGAGGATAACACCGGTTAGGTCTGGGATAGGTATGGGTTATGTCCGCATCTGGCTCATGATTCTGCCTTCATCGCATTCTTGTTCGCCAGAACCTGGGTTTTTTCGGGTTTGAATCACGTAGTAATGTGGTACCACACAGTAACAGTCAATTAAACCTGGATTCGATCCACATTTTATAGGATAACACCGGTTAGGTCTGGGTTAGGACTGGGTTATGCCCGCATCTGGCTCATGATTTTGCCTTCTTCGCATACTTGTTGGCCAGATCCTGGGTTTTTTCGGGTTTGAATCACGTAGTAATGTGGTACCACACAGTAACAGTCAATTAAACCTGGATTCGATCCACATTTTATAGGATAACACCGGTTAGGTCTGGGTTAGGACTGGGTTATGCCCGCATCTGGCTCATGATTTTGCCTTCTTCGCATACTTGTTGGCCAGATCCTGGGTTTTTTCGGGTTTGAATCACGTAGTAATCTGGTACCACACAGTAACAGTCAATTAAACCTGGATTCGATCCACATTTTATAGGATAACACCGATTAGGTCTGGGATAGGTATGGGTTATGCCCGCATCTGGCACATGATTTTGCCTTCTTCGCATGCTTGTTGGCCAGCTCCTGGGATCTTTTTCTGGTTTGAATCACGTAGTAATGTGGTACCACACTGAGACAGCCAATTAAAGGAGGTTTCGATCAATATTTTAGAGGATAACACCGGTTAGGTCTGGGTTATGCCCGCATCTGGCTCTTGATTTTGACCTTTCCGCATACTTGTTGGCCAGATCCTTGGTTTTCCCTGGTTTGAATCACGTAGTAATGTGGTACCACACTGAAACAGACAATTAAACCTGGTTTCGCTCAATATTTTAGAGGATAAAACCGGTTAGGTCTGGATTATGCCCGCATCTGGTACATGATTTTGCCTTTTTCGCATATTTGTTGGCCAGATTCTGGGTTTTTTCGTGTTTGAATCACGTAGTAATGTGGTACCACACTGAAACAGTCAATTTAACCTGGTTCCGATCCACATTTTAGAGGATAACATTGGTTAGGTCTGGGTTAGATCTGAGTTATGCCCGCATCTGACTCATGATTTTGCCTTTTCCGCATACTTGTTGGCCACATCCTGGGTTTTTGGGGTTTGAATCACGCAGTAATGTGGTACTACATTGAAACAGTCAATTAAACCTGGTTTCGATCAATATTTTAGAGGATAAAACCGGTTAGGTCTGGATTATGCCCGCATCTGGTACATGATTTTGCCTTGTTCGCATGCTTGTTGGATAGATCCTGGGTTTTTTCCTGTTTGAATCACGCAGTAATGTGGTACTACGTTGAAACAGTCAATTAAACCTGGTTTCGATCCACATTTTATAGGATAACACCGGTTAGGTCTGGGTTAGGTCTGGGTTATGCCCGCATCTGGCTCATGATTTTGCCTTGTTCGCATGCTTGTTGGCCAGATCCTAGGTTTTTTTCTAGTTTGAATCACGTAGTAATGTGGTACCACACAGAAACAGACAATTAAACATGGTTTCGATCAATATTTTAGAGGATAGCACCGGTTAGGTCTGGGTTATGCCCGCATCTGGCTCATGATTTTGCCTTCTTCGCATACTTGTTGGCCAGATCCTGGGTTTTTTCGGGTTTGAATCACGTAGTAATGTGGTACCACTCTGAAACAGTCAACTAAACCTGGTTTGGATCCACATTTTAGAGGATAACACCGGTCAGGTCTGGGTTAGGTCTGGATTATGCCCGCATCTGGCTCATGATATTGCCTTTTCCGCATACTTGTTGGCCAGAACCTGGGTTTTTGGGGTTTGAATCACGTAGTAATGTGGTACCACACAGTAACAGTCAATTAAACCTGGATTCGATCCTCATTTTATAGAATAACGCCGGTTAGGTCTGGGATAGGTATGGGTTATGTCCGCATCTGGCTCATGATTTTGCTTTCTTCGAATACTTGTTGGCCAGATCCTGGGTTTTTTCGTGTTTGAATCACGTAGTAATGTGGTACCACACTGAAACAGTCAATTAAACCTGGTTTCGATCCACATTTTAGAGGAACACACCGGTTAGGTCTGGGTTAGGTCTGGGTTATGCCCGCATCTGGCACATGATTTTGCCTTCTTCGCATGCTTGTTGGCCAGATCCTGGGTTTTTTTCTGGTTTGAATCACGTAGTAATGTGGTACCACACTGAAACAGTCATTAAACCTGGTTTCGATCCACATTTTAGAGGAAAACACCGGTTAGGTCTGTGTTAGAACTGGGTTATGCCCGCATCTCGCTCATGATTCTGCCTTCATCGCATTCTTGTTCGCCAGAACCTGGGTTTTTTTCTGGTTTGAATCACGTAGTAATGTGGTACCACACAGAAACAGACAATTAAACATGGTTTCGATCAATATTTTAGAGGATAGCACCGGTTAGGTCTGGGTTATGCCCGCATCTGGCTCATGATTTTGCCTTCTTCGCATACTTGTTGGCCAGATCCTGGGTTTTTTCGGGTTTGAATCACGTAGTAATGTGGTACCACTCTGAAACAGTCAACTAAACCTGGTTTGGATCCACATTTTAGAGGATAACACCGGTCAGGTCTGGGTTAGGTCTGGATTATGCCCGCATCTGGCTCATGATGTTGCCTTTTCCGCATACTTGTTGGCCAGAACCTGGGTTTTTGGGGTTTGAATCACGTAGTAATGTGGTACCACACAGTAACAGTCAATTAAACCTGGATTCGATCCACATTTTATAGAATAACGCCGGTTAGGTCTGGGATAGGTATGGGTTATGTCCGCATCTGGCTCATGATTTTGCTTTCTTCGAATACTTGTTGGCCAGATCCTGGGTTTTTTCGTGTTTGAAACACGTAGTAATGTGGTACCACACTGAAACAGTCAATTAAACCTGGTTTCGATCCACATTTTAGAGGAACACACCGGTTAGGTCTGGGTTAGGTCTGGGTTATGCCCGCATCTGGCACATGATTTTGCCTTCTTCGCATGCTTGTTGGCCAGATCCTGGGTTTTTTTCTGGTTTGAATCACGTAGTAATGTGGTACCACACTGAAACAGACAATTAAACGAGGTTTCGATTAATATTTTAGAGGATAACACCGGTTAGGTCTGGGTTATGCCCGCATCTGGCTCATGATTTTGCCTTCTTCGCATACTTGTTGGCCAGATCCTGGGTTTTTGGGGTTTGAATCACGTAGTAATGTGGTACTACACAGTAACAGTCAATTAAACCTGGATTCGATCCACATTTTATAGAATAACGCCGGCTAGGTCTGGGATAGGTATGGGTTATGTCCGCATCTGGCTCATGATTTTGCTTTCTTCGCATATTTGTTGGCCAGATTCTGGGTTTTTTCGTGTTTGAATCACGTAGTAATGTGGTACTACGTTGAAACAGTCAATTAAACCTGGTTTCGATCCACATTTTATAGGATAACACCGGTTAGGTCTGGGTTAGGTCTGGGTTATGCCCGCATCTGGCTCATGATTTTGCCTTGTTCGCATGCTTGTTGGCCAGATCCTAGGTTTTTTCTAGTTTGAATCACGTAGTAATGTGGTACCACACAGAAACAGACAATTAAACATGGTTTCGATCAATATTTTAGAGGATAGCACCGGTTAGGTCTGGGTTATGCCCGCATCTGGCTCATGATTTTGCCTTCTTCGCATACTTGTTGGCCAGATCCTGGGTTTTTTCGGGTTTGAATCACGTAGTAATGTGGTACCATTCTGAAACAGTCAACTAAACCTGGTTTGGATCCACATTTTAGAGGATAACACCGGTCAGGTCTGGGTTAGTTCTGGATTATGCCCGCATCTGGCTCATGATGTTGTCTTTTCCGCATACTTGTTGGCCAGAACCTGGGTTTTTGGGGTTTGAATCACGTAGTAATGTGGTACCACACAGTAACAGTCAATTAAACCTGGATTCGATCCACATTTTATAGAATAACGCCGGTTAGGTCTGGGATAGGTATGGGTTATGTCCGCATCTGGCTCATGATTTTGCTTTCTTCGAATACTTGTTGGCCAGATCCTGGGTTTTTTCGTGTTTGAATCACGTAGTAATGTGGTACCACACTGAAACAGTCAATTAAACCTGGTTTCGATCCACATTTTAGAGGAACACACCGGTTAGGTCTGGGTTAGGTCTGGGTTATGCCCGCATCTGGCACATGATTTTGCCTTCTTCGCATGCTTGTTGGCCAGATCCTGGGTTTTTTTCTGGTTTGAATCACGTAGTAATGTGGTACCACACTGAAACAGACAATTAAACGAGGTTTCGATTAATATTTTAGAGGATAACACCGGTTAGGTCTGGGTTATGCCCGCATCTGGCTCATGATTTTGCCTTCTTCGCATACTTGTTGGCCAGATCCTGGGTTTTTTCGTGTTTGAATCACGTAGTAATGTGGTACCACACTGAAACAGTCAATTAAACCTGATTTCGATCCACATTTTAGAGGAAAACACCGGTTAGGTCTGTGTTAGAACTGGGTTATGCCCGCATCTCGCTCATGATTCTGCCTTCATCGCATTCTTGTTCGCCAGAACCTGGGTTTTTTCGGATTTGAATCACGTAGTAATGTGGTACCACACTGAAACAGTCAATTAGACCTGGTTTCGATCTACATTTTAGAGGATAACACCGGTTAGGTCTGGGTTAGGTCTGGGTTATGCCCGCATCTGGCACATGATTTTGCCTTCTTCGCATGCTTGTTGGCCAGATCCTGGGTTTTTTTCTGGTTTGAATCACGTAGTAATGTGGTACCACACTGAAACAGACAATTAAACGAGGTTTCGATTAATATTTTAGAGGATAACACCGGTTAGGTCTGGGTTATGCCCGCAACTGGCTCATGATTTTGCCCTCTTCGCATACTTGTTGGCCAGATCCTGGGTTTTTTCGGGTTTGAATCACGTAGTAATGTGGTACCACACAGTAACAGTCAATTAAACCTGGATTCGATCCACATTTTATAGGATAACACCGGTTAGGTCTGGGATAGGTATGGGTTATGCCCGCATCTGGCACATGATTTTGCCTTCTTCGCATGCTTGTTGGCCAGATCCTGGGTTTTTTTTCTGGTTTGAATCACGTAGTAATGTGGTACCACACTGAAACAGACAATTAAACGAGGTTGCGATCAATATTTTAGAAGATAACACCGGTTATGTCTGGGTTATGCCCGCATCTGGCTCTTGATTTTGACTTTTCCGCATACTTGTTGGCCAGATCCTTGGTTTTCCCTGGTTTGAATCACGTAGTAATGTGGTACCACACAGAAACATACAATTAAACCTGGTTTCGATCCACATTTTAGAGGATAACACCGGTTAGGTCTGAGTTAGGTATGGGTTATGTCCGCATCTGGCTCATGATTTTGCCTTGTTCGCATGCTTTTTGGCCAGATCCTAGGTTTTTTTCTAGTTTGAATGACGTAGTAATGTGGTACCACACTGAAACACACAATTAAACCTGGTTTCGATCAATATTTTAGAGGAACACAACGGTTAGGTCTGGGTTAGGTCTGTGTTATGCCCGCATCTGGCACATGATTTTGCCTTCGTCGCATGCTTGTTGGACAGATCCTGGGTTTTTTTCTGGTTTGAATCACGTAGTAATGTGGTACCACACTGAAACAGTCAATTAAACCTGGTTTCGATCCACATTTTAGAGGATAACACCGGTTAGGTCTGGGTTAGGTCTGGGTTCTGCCCGCATCTGGCACATGATTTTGCCTTCTTCGCATGCTTGTTGGCCAGATCCTGGGTTTTTTTCTGGTTTGAATCACGTAGTAATGTGGTACCACACTGAAACAGACAATTAAACGAGGTTTCGATTAATATTTTAGAGGAGAACACCGGTTAGGTCTGGGTTATGCCCGCATCTGGCTCATGATTTTGCCTTCTTCGCATACTTGTTGGCCAGATCCGGGGTTTTTTTTCGGGTTTGAATCACGTAGTAATGTGGTACCACACTGAAACAGACAATTAAACGAGGTTGCGATCAATATTTTAGAGTATAACACCGGTTAGGTCTGGGTTATGCCCGCATCTGGCTCTTGATTTTGACTTTTCCGCATTCTTGTTGGCCAGATCCTTGGTTTTCCCTGGTTTGAATCACGTAGTAATGTGGTACACTGAAACAGACAATTAAACCTGGTTTCGATCCACATTTTAGAGGATAACACCGGTTAGGTCTGAGTTAGGACTGGGTTATGCATTCACATCGCTCATGATTCAGCCTTCATCGCATTCTTGTTCGCCAGAAACTGGGTTTTATCGGGTTTGAATCACGTAGTAATGTGGTACCACACTGAAACAGTCAATTAAACCTGGTTTCGATCCACGTTATAGAGGATAACACCGGTAGGGTCTGGGTTAGGACTGGGTTATGCCCGCACATCGCTCATGATTCTGCCTTCATCGCATTCTTGTTCGCCAGAACCTGGGTTTTTTCGAGTTTGAATCACGTAGTAATGTGGTACCACATTGAAACAGTCAATTAAACCTGGTTTCGATCTACATTTTATAGGATAACACCGGTTAGGTCTGGGATAGGTACGGGTTATGTCCGCATCTGGCTCGTGATTTAGCCTTGTTCGTATGCTTGTTGGCCAGATCCTAGGTTTTTTTCTAGTTTGAATCACTTAGTAATGTGGTACCACACTGAAACAGTCAATTAAACTTGGTTCCGATCCACATTTTAGAGGTTAACACCGGTTAGGTCCGGGTTAGATCTGAGTTATGCCCGCATCTGACTCATGATTTTGCCTTTTCCGCATACTTGTTGGCCAGATCCTGGGTTTTTGGGGTTTGAATCACGTAGTAATGTGATACCGCACTGAAACAGTCAATTAAACCTGGTTTCGATCAATATTTTAGTGGATAACACCGGTTAGGTCTGGGTTAGGTCTGGGTTATGCCCGCATCTGGCTCATGATTTTGCCTTCTTCGCATACTTGTTGGCCAGATCCTGGTTTTTTTCGGGTTTCAATCACGTAGTAATGTGGTACCACATTGAAACAGTCAATTAAACCTGGTTTCGATGCACATTTTATAGGATAATAGCGGTTAGGTCTGGGATAGGTATGGGTTATGTCCGCATCTGGCTCATGATTTTGCCTTGTTCGCATGATTGTTGGCCAGATCCTAGGTTTTTTTCTAGTTTGAATCACGTAGTAATGTGGTACCACACTGAAACAGACAATTAAACCTGGTTTCGATCAATATTTTAGAGGATAACACCGGTTAGGTCTGGGTTAGGTCTGGGTTATGCCCGCATCTCGCTCATGATTCTGCCTTCATCGCATTCTTGTTCGCCGGAACCTGGGTTTTTTCGGGTTTGAATCACGTAGTAATGTGATACCGCACTGAAACAGTCAATTAAACCTGGTTTCGATCAATATTTTAGAGGATAACACCGGTTAGGTCTGGGTTAGGTCTGCGTTATGTCCGCATCTGGCTCATGATTTTGCCTTGTTCGCATGCTTGTTGGCCAGATCCTAGGTTTTTTTCTAGTTTGAATCACGTAGTAATGTGGTACCACACTGAAACAGTCAATTAAACCTGGTTCCGATCCACATTTTAGAGGATAACACCGGTTAGGTCTGGGTTAGATCTGAGTTATGCCCGCATCTGACTCATGATTTTGCCTTTTCCACAT
Source organism: Colletes latitarsis (assembly GCF_051014445.1). Classification (NCBI taxonomy): domain Eukaryota; kingdom Metazoa; phylum Arthropoda; class Insecta; order Hymenoptera; family Colletidae; genus Colletes; species Colletes latitarsis. The sequence goes on from NC_135147.1 coordinate 11,001,014, forward strand.
ACTTCTTGGCCAGATCCTGGGTTTTTGGGGTTTGAATCACGTAGTAATGTGGTACCACACAGTAACTGTCAATTAAACCTGGATTCGATCCACATTTTATAGGATAACACCGGTTAGGTCTGGGATAGGTATGGGTTGTGTCCGCATCTGGCTCATGATTTTGCTTTCTTCGCATACTTGTTGGCCAGAACCTGGGTTTTTTCGGGTTTGAATCACGTAATAATGTGGTACCACATTGAAACAGTCAATTAAACCTGGTTTCGATCCACATTTTATAGGATAACACCGGTTAGGTCTGGGTTAGGTCTGGGTTATGCCCGCATCTCGCTCATGATTCTGCCTTCATCGCATTCTTGTTCGCCAGAACCTGGGATCTTTCGGGTTTGAATCACGTAGTAAAGTGGTACCACACAGTAACAGTCAATTAAACCTGGATTCGATCCACATTTTATAGGATAACACCGGTTAGGTCTGGGATAGGTATGGGTTATGTCCACATCTGGCTCATGATTTTACCTTCTTCGCATGCTTGTTGGCCAGATCCTGGTTTTTGTTCTGGTTTGAATCACGTAGTAATGTGGTACCACACTGAAACAGACAATTAAACGAGGTTTCGATCAATATTTTAGAGGATAACACCGGTTAGGTCTGGGTTATGCCCGCATCTGGCTCTTGATTTTGACTTTTCCGCATACTTGTTGGCCAGATCCTTGGTTTTCCCTGGTTTGAATCACGTAGTAATGTGATACCGCACTGAAACAGTCAATTAAACCTGGTTTCGATCAATATTTTACAGGATAACACCGGTTAGGTCTGGGTTAGGTCTGGGTTATGCCCGCATCTGGCTCATGATTTTGCCTTCTTCGCATACTTGTTGGCCAGATCCTGGGTTTTTTCGGGTTTGAATCACGTAATAATGTGGTACCACATTGAAACAGTCAATTAAACCTGGTTTCGATCCACATTTTATAGCATAACACCGGTTAGGTCTGGGATAGGTATGGGTTATGTCCGCATCTGGCTCATGATTTTGCCTTGTTCGCATGCTTGTTGGCCAGATCCTAGGTTTTTTTCTAGTTTGAATCACGTAGTAATGTGGCACCACTCTGAAACAGACAATTAAACCTGGTTTCGATCAATATTTTAGAGGATAACACCGGTTAGGTCTGGGTTAGGTCTGGGTTATGCCCGCATCTCGCTCATGATTCTGCCTTCATCGCATTCTTGTTCGCCAGAACCTGGTATTTTTCGGGTTTGAATCACGTAGTATAGTGGTACCACACAGTAACAGTCAATTAAACCTGGATTCGATCCACATTTTATAGGATAACACCGGTTAGGTCTGGGATAGGTATGGGTTATGTCCACATCTGGCTCATGATTTTACCTTCTTCGCATGCTTGTTGGCCAGATCCTGGTTTTTGTTCTGGTTTGAATCACGTAGTAATGTGGTACCACACTGAAACAGACAATTAAACGAGGTTTCGATCAATATTTTAGAGGATAACACCGGTTAGGTCTGGGTTATGCCCGCATCTGGCTCTTGATTTTGACTTTTCCGCATACTTGTTGGCCAGATCCTTGGTTTTCCCTGGTTTGAATCACGTAGTAATGTGGTACCACACAGTAACAGTCTATTAAACCTGGTTTCGATTAATATTTTAGAGGATAACACCGGTTAGGTCTGGGATAGGTATGGGTTATGCCCGCATCAGGCTCTTGATTTTGACTTTTCCGCATACTTGTTGGCCAGATCCTTGGTTTTCCCTGGTTTGCATCACGTAGTAATGTGATACCGCACTGAAACAGTCAATTAAACCTGGTTTCGATCAATATTTTAGAGGATAACACCGGTTAGGTCTGGGTTAGGACTGGGTTATGCCCGCAAATCGCTCATGATTCTGCGTTCATCGCATTCTTGTTCGCCAGAACCTGGGTTTTTTCGGGTTTGAATCACGTAGTAATGTGGTACCACACTGAAACAGACAATTAAACCTGGTTTCGATCAATATTTTAGAGGATAAAACCGGTTAGGTCTGGATTATGCCCGCATCTGGTACATGATTTTGCCTTTTTCGCATATTTGTTGGCCAGATCCTGGGTTTTTTCTGGTTTGAATCACGTAGTAATGTGGTACCACACAGTGACGGTCAATTAAACCTGGTTTCGATCAATATTTTAGAGGATAACACCGGTTAGGTCTGGGATAGGTATGGGTTATGCCCGCATCTGGCTCTCGATTTTGACTTTTCCGCATACTTGTTGGCCAGATCCTTGGTATTCCCTGGTTTGAATCACATAGTAATGTGATACCGCACTGAAACAGTCAATTAAACCTGGTTTCGATCAATATTTTAGAGGATAACTCCGGTTAGGTCTGGCTTAGGACTGGTTTATGCCCGCAAATCGCTCATGATTCTGCGTTCATCGCATTCTTGTTCGCCAGAACCTGGGTTTTTTCGGGATTGAATCACGTAGTAATGTGGTACCACATTGAAACAGTCAAATAAACCTGGTTTCGATCCACATTTTATAGGATAGCACCGGTTAGGTCTGGGATAGGTATGGGTTATGTCCGCATCTGGCTCATGATTTTGACTTGTTCGCATGCTTGTTGGCCAGATCCTAGGTTTTTTTCTAGTTTGAATCACGTAGTAATGTGGTACCACACTGAAACAGACAATTAAACCTGGTTTCGATCCACATTTTATAGGATAACACCGGTTAGGTCTGGGTTAGGTATGGGTTATGTCCGCATCTGGCTCATGATTTTGCCTTCTTCGCATGCTTGTTGGCCAGATCCTGGGTTTTGTTCTGGTTTGAATCACGTAGTAATGTGGTACCACACTGAAACAGACAATTAAACGAGGTTTCGATCAATATTTTAGAGGATAACACCGGCTAGGTCTGGGTTAGGTCTGGGTTATGACCGCATCTCGCCCATGATTCTGCCTTCATCGCATTCTTGTTCGCCAGAACCTGGGTTTTTTCGGGTTTGAATCACGTAGTAATGTGGTACCACACTGAAACAGTCAATTAAACCTGGTTTCGATCCACATTATAGAGGATAACACCGGTTAGGTCTGGGTTAGGACTGGGTTATGCCCGCACATCGCTCATGATTCTGCCTTCATCGCATTCTTGTTCGCCAGAACCTGGGTTTTTTCGGGTTTGAATCACGTAGTAATGTGGTACCACATTGAAACAGTCAATTAAACCTGGTTTCGATCAATATTTTAGAGGATAACTCCGGTTAGGTCTGGCTTAGGACTGGTTTATGCCCGCAAATCGCTCATGATTCTGCGTTCATCGCATTCCTGTTCGCCAGAACCTGGGTTTTTTCGGGTTTGAATCACGTAGTAATGTGGTACCACACAGTAACTGTCAATTAAACCTGAATTCGATCCACATTTTATAGGATAACACCGGTTAGGTCTGGGATAGGTATGGGTTATGTTCGCATCTGGCTCATGATTTTGCTTTCTTCGCATACTTGTTGGCCAGATCCTGGGTTTTTTTCTGGATTGAATCACGTAGTAATGTGGTACCACACTGAAACAGACAATTAAACGAGGTTTCGATCAATATTTTAGAGGATAACACCGGTTAGGTCTGGGTTAGGTCTGGGTTATGCCCGCATCTCGCTCATGATTCTGCCTTCATCGCATTCTTGTTCGCCAGAACCTGGGTTTTTTCGGGTTTGAATCACGTAGTAATGTGGTACCACACTGAAACAGTCAATTAAACCTGGTTTCGATCCACATTATAGAGGATAACACCGGTTAGGTCTGGGTTAGGACTGCGTTATGCCCGCACATCGCTCATGATTCTGCCTTCATCGCATTCTTGTTCGCCAGAACCTGGGTTTTTTCGGGTTTGAATCACGTAGTAATGTGGTACCACATTGAAACAGTCAATTAAACCTGGTTTCGATCCACATTTTATAGGATAACACCGGTTAGGTCTGGTTTAGATCTGAGTTATGCTCGCATCTGACTCATGACTTTGCCTTTTCCGCATACTTCATGGCCAGATCCTGGGTTTTTGGGGTTTGAATCACGTAGTAATGTGGTACCACACAGTAACTGTCAATTAAACCTGGTTCCGATCCACATTTTAGAGGATAACACCGGTTAGGTCTGGGTTAGGTCTGGGTTATGCCCGCATCTCGCTCATGCTTCTGCCTTCATCGCATTCTTGTTCGCCAGAACCTGGGTTTTTCGGGTTTGAATCACGTAGTAATGTGGTACCACACAGTAACAGTCAATTAAACCTGGTTTCGATCAATATTTTAGAGGATAGCACCGGTGAGGTCTGGGATAGGTATGGGTTATGCCCGCATCTGGCTCTTGATTTTGACTTTTCCGCATACTTGTTGGCCAGATCCTTGGTTTTCCCTGGTTTGAATCAGGTAGTAATGTGATACCGCACTGAAACTGTCAATTAAACCTGGTTGCGATCAATATTTTACAGGATATCACCGGTTCGGTCTGGGTTAGGACTGGGTTATGCCCGCAAATCGCTCATGATTCTGCGTTCATCGCATTCTTGTTCGCCAGAACCTGGGTTTTTTCGGGTTTGAATCACGTAGTAATGTGGTACCACATTGAAACAGTCAATTAAACCTGGTTTCGATCCACATTTTATAGGATAACACCGGTTAGGTCTGGGTTAGGTATGGGTTATGTCCGCATCTGGCTCATGATTTTGCCTTGATCGCATGCTTGTTGGCCAGATCCTAGGTTTTTTTCTAGTTTGAATCACGTAGTAATGTGGTACCACACTGAAACAGACAATTAAACCTGGTTCCGATCCACATTTTAGAGGATAACACCGGTTAGGTCTGGGTTAGGTCTGGGTTATGCCCGCATCTCGCTCATGCTTCTGCCTTCATCGCATTCTTGTTCGCCAGAACCTGGGTTTTTTCGGGTTTGAATCACGTAGTAATGTGGTACCACATTGAAACAGTCAATTAAACCTGGTTTCGATCCACATTTTATAGGATAACACCGGTTAGGTCTGGGATAGGTATGGGTTATGTCCGCATCTGGCTCATGATTTTGCTTTCTTCGCATACTTGTTGGCCAGATCCTGGGTTTTTTCGTGTTTGAATCACGCAGTAATGTGGTACCACACAGTAACAGTCAATTAAACCTGGTTTCGATCCACATTTTATAAGATAACACCGGTTAGGTCTGGGTTAGGTATGGGTTATGTCCGCATCTGGCTCATGATTTTGCCTTCTTCGCATGCTTGTTGGCCAGATCCTGGGTTTTTTTCTGGTTTGAATCACGTAGTAATGTGGTACCACACTGAAACAGACAATTAAACGAGGTTTCGACCAATATTTTAGAGGATAACACCGGTTAGGTCTGGGTTAGGGCTGAGTTATGCCCGCATCTCGCTCATGATTCTGCCTTCGTCGCATTCATGTTCGCCAGAACCTGGGTTTTTTCGGGTTTGAATCACGTAGTAATGTGGTACCACACAGTAACAGTCAATTAAACCTGGTTTCGATCAATATTTTAGAGGATAACACCGGTTAGGTCTGGCTTAGGTATGGGTTATGTCCGCATCTGGCTCATGATTTTGCCTTTTCGCATACTTGTTGGCCAGATCCTGGGTTTTTGGGGTTTGAATCACGTAGTAATGTGGTACCACACAGTAACTGTCAATTAAACCTGGATTCGATCCACATTTTATAGGATAACACCGGTTAGGTCTGGGTTAGGTATGGGTTCTGTCCGCATCTGGCTCATGATTTTGCCTTCTTCGCATGCTTGTTGGCCAGATCCTGGGTTTTTTTCTGGTTTGAATCACGTAGTAATGTGGTACCACACTGAAACAGACAATTAAACGAGGTTTCGATCAATATTTTAGAGGATAACACCGGTTAGGTCTGGGTTAGGTCTGGGTTATGCCCGCATCTCGCTCATGATTCTGCCTTCGTCGCATTCATGTTCGCCAGAACCTGGGTTTTTTCGGGTTTGAATCACGTAGTAATGTGGTACCACACAGTAACAGTCAATTAAACCTGGTTTCGATCAATATTTTAGAGGATAACACCGGTTAGGTCTGGGTTAGGTCTGGGTTATGCCCGCATCTCGCTCATGATTCTGCCTTCATCGCATTCTTGTTCGCCAGAACCTGGGTTTTTTCGGGTTTGAATCACGTAGTAATGTGGTACCACACTGAAACAGACAATTAAACGAGGTTTCGATCAATATTTTAGAGGATAACACCGGTTAGGTCTGGGATAGGTATGGGTTATGTCCGCATCTCGCTCATGATTCTGCCTTCATCGCATTCTTGTTCGCCAGAACCTGGGTTTTTTCGGGTTTGAATCACGTAGTAATGTGGTACCACACTGAAACAGTCAATTAAACCTGGTTTCGATCCACATTATAGAGGATAACACCGGTTAGGTCTGGGTTAGGACTGCGTTATGCCCGCACATCGCTCATGATTTTGACTTGTTCGCATGCTTGTTGGCCAGATCCTAGGTTTTTTTCTAGTTTGAATCACGTAGTAATGTGGTACCACACTTGAACAGACAATTAAACCTGGTTTCGATCCACATTTTATAGGATAACACCGGTTAGGTCTGGGTTAGGTATGGGTTATGTCCGCATCTGGCTCATGATTATGCCTTCTTCGCATGCTTGTTGGCCAGATCCTGGGTTTTGTTCTGGTTTGAATCACGTAGTAATGTGGTACCACACTGAAACAGACAATTAAACGAGGTTTCGATCAATATTTTAGAGGATAACACCGGTTAGGTCTGGGTTAGGTCTGGGTTATGCCCGCATCTCGCTCATGATTCTGCCTTCATCGCATTCTTGTTCGCCAGAACCTGGGTTTTTTCGGGTTTGAATCACGTAGTAATGTGGTACCACACTGAAACAGCCAATTAAACCTGGTTTCGATCCACATTATAGAGGATAACACCGGTTAGGTCTGGGTTAGGACTGGGTTATGCCCGCACATCGCTCATGATTCTGCCTTCATCGCATTCTTGTTCGCCAGAACCTGGGTTTTTTCGGGTTTGAATCACGTAGTAATGTGGTACCACATTGAAACAGTCAATTAAACCTGGTTTCGATCAATATTTTGGAGGATAACTCCGGTTAGGTCTGGCTTAGGACTGGTTTATGCCCGCAAATCGCTCATGATTCTGCGTTCATCGCATTCCTGTTCGCCAGAACCTGGGTTTTTTCGGGTTTGAATCACGTAGTAATGTGGTACCACACAGTAACTGTCAATTAAACCTGAATTCGATCCACATTTTATAGGATAACACCGGTTAGGTCTGGGATAGGTATGGGTTATGTTCGCATCTGGCTCATGATTTTGCTTTCTTCGCATACTTGTTGGCCAGATCCTGGGTTTTTTTCTGGATTGAATCACGTAGTAATGTGGTAGCACACTGAAACAGACAATTAAACGAGGTTTCGATCAATATTTTAGAGGATAACACCGGTTAGGTCTGGGTTAGGTCTGGGTTATGCCCGCATCTCGCTCATGATTCTGCCTTCATCGCATTCTTGTTCGCCAGAACCTGGGTTTTTTCGGGTTTGAATCACGTAGTAATGTGGTACCACACTGAAACAGTCAATTAAACCTGGTTTCGATCCACATTATAGAGGATAACACCGGTTAGGTCTGGGTTAGGACTGCGTTATGCCCGCACATCGCTCATGATTCTGCCTTCATCGCATTCTTGTTCGCCAGAACCTGGGTTTTTTCGGGTTTGAATCACGTAGTAATGTGGTACCACATTGAAACAGTCAATTAAACCTGGTTTCGATCCACATTTTATAGGATAACACCGGTTAGGTCTGGTTTAGATCTGAGTTATGCCCGCATCTGACTCATGATTTTGCCTTTTCCGCATACTTCTTGGCCAGATCCTGGGTTTTTGGGGTTTGAATCACGTAGTAATGTGGTACCACACAGTAACTGTCAATTAAACCTGGTTCCGATCCACATTTTAGAGGATAACACCGGTTAGGTCTGGGTTAGGTCTGGGTTATGCCCGCATCTCGCTCAAGCTTCTGCCTTCATCGCATTCTTGTTCGCCAGAACCTGGGTTTTTTCGGGTTTGAATCACGTAGTAATGTGGTACCACACAGTAACAGTCAATTAAACCTGGTTTCGATCAATATTTTAGAGGATAGCACCGGTGAGGTCTGGGATAGGTATGGGTTATGCCCGCATCTGGCTCTTGATTTTGACTTTTCCGCATACTTGTTGGCCAGATCCTTGGTTTTCCCTGGTTTGAATCAGGTAGTAATGTGGTACCGCACTGAAACTGTCAATTAAACCTGGTTTCGATCAATATTTTACAGGATAACACCGGTTCGGTCTGGGTTAGGACTGGGTTATGCCCGCAAATCGCTCATGATTCTGCGTTCATCGCATTCTTGTTCGCCAGAACCTGGGTTTTTTCGGGTTTGAATCACGTAGTAATGTGGTACCACATTGAAACAGTCAATTAAACCTGGTTTCGATCCACATTTTATAGGATAACACCGGTTAGGTCTGGGTTAGGTCTGGGTTATGCCCGCATCTCGCTCATGATTCTGCCTTCATCGCATTCTTGTTCGCCAGAACCTGGGTTTTTTCGGGTTTGAATCACGTAGTAATGTGGTACCACACTGAAACAGACAATTAAACGAGGTTTCGATCAATATTTTAGAGGATAACACCGGTTAGGTCTGGGTTAGGTCTGGGTTATGCCCGCATCTCGCTCATGATTCTGCCTTCGTCGCATTCATGTTCGCCAGAACCTGGGTTTTTTCGGGTTTGAATCACGTAGTAATGTGGTACCACACAGTAACAGTCAATTAAACCTGGTTTCGATCAATATTTTAGAGGATAACACCGGTTAGGTCTGGGATAGGTATGGGTTATGCCCGCATCTGGCTCTAGATTTTGACTTTTCCGCATACTTGTTGGCCAGATCCGTGGTTTTCCCTGGTTTGAATCACGTAGTAATGTGGTACCACACTGAAACAGACAATTAAACGAGGTTTCGATCAATATTTTAGAGGATAACACCGGTTAGATCTGGGTTAGGTCTGGGAAATGCCCGCATCTCGCTCATGATTCTGCCTTCATCGCATTCTTGTTCGCCAGAACCTGGGTATTTTCGCGTTTGAATCACGTAGTAATGTGGTACCACATTGAAACAGTCAATTAAACCTGGTTTCGATCCACATTTTATAGGATAACACCGGTTAGGTCTGGGATAGGTATGGGTTATGTCCGCATCTGGCTCATGATTTTGCCATCTTCGCATGCTTGTTGGCCAGATCCTGGGTTTTTTTCTGGTTTGAATCACGTAGTAATGTGGTACCACACTGAAACAGACAATTAAACGAGGTTTCGATCAATATTTTAGAGGATAACACCGGTTAGGTCTGGGTTAGGTCTGGGTTATGCCAGCATCTCACTCATGATTCTGCCTTCATCGCAATCTTGTTCGCCAGAACCTGGGTATTTCGGGTTTGAATCACGTAGTAATGTGGTACCACATAGTAACAGTCAATTAAACCTGGATTCGATCCACATTTTATAGGATAACACCGGTTAGGTCTGGGATAGGTATGGGTTATGCCCGCATCTCGCTCATGCTTCTGCCTTCATCGCATTCTTGTTGGCCAGAACCTGGGTATTTTCGCGTTTGAATCACGTAGTAATGTGGTACCACATTGAAACAGTCAATTAAACCTGGTTTCGATCCACATTTTATAGGATAACACCGGTTAGGTCTGGGATAGGTATGGGTTATGTCCGCATCTGGCTCATGATTTTGCCATCTTCGCATGCTTGTTGGCCAGATCCTGGGTTTTTTTCTGGTTTGAATCACGTAGTAATGTGGTACCACACTGAAACAGACAATTAAACGAGGTTTCGATCAATATTTTAGAGGATAACACCTGTTAGGTCTGGGTTATGCCCGCATCTGGCTCTTGATTTTGACTTTTCCGCATACTTGTTGGCCAGATCCTTGGTTTTCCCTGGTTTGAATCACGTAGTAATGTGATACCGCACTGAAACAGTCAATTAAACCTGGTTTCGATCAATATTTTAGAGGATAACACCGGTTAGGTCTGGGTTAGGTCTGGGTTATGCCCGCATCTGGCTCATGATTTTGCCTTCTTCGCATACTTTTTGCCCAGATCCTGGTTTTTTTCGGGTTTGAATCACGTAGTAATGTGGTACCACATTGAAACAGTCAATTAAACCTGGTTTCGATCCACATTTTATAGGATAACACCGGTTAGGTCTGGGATAGGTAAGGGTTATGTCCGCATCTGGCTCATGATTTTGCCTTGTTCGCATGCTTGTTGGCCAGATCCTAGGTTTTTTTCTAGTTTGAATCACGTAGTAATGTGGTACCACACTGAAACACACAATTAAACCTGGTTTCGATCAATATTTTAGGGGATAACACCGGTTAGGTCTGGGTTAGGTCTGGGTTATGCCCGCATCTCGCTCATGATTCTGCCTTCATCGCATTCTTGTTCGCCAGAACCTGGGTTTTTTCGGGTTTGAATCACGTAGTAATGTGATACCGCACTGAAACAGTCAATTAAACCTGGTTTCGATGAATATTTTAGAGGATAAAACCGGTTAGGTCTGGATTATGCCCGCATCTGACTCATGATTTTGCCTTTTCCACATACTTGTTGGCCAGATCCTGGGTTTTTGGGGTTTGAATCACGTAGTAATGTGGTACCACACAGTAACTGTCAATTAAACCTGGATTCGATCCACATTTTATAGGATAACACCGGTTAGGCCTGGGTTAGGTCTGAGTTATGTCCGCATCTGGCTCATGATTTTGCTTTTTTCGCATTCTTGTTGGCCAGATCCTGGGTTTTTTCGTGTTTGAATCACGTAGTAATGCGGTACCACACAGTAACAGTCAATTAAACCTGGTTTCGATCCACATTTTATAGGATAACACCGGTTAGGTCTGGGTTAGGTATGGGTTATGTCCGCATCTGGCTCATGATTTTGCCTTCTTCGCATGCTTGTTGGCCAGATCCTGGGTTTTTTTCCGGTTTGAATCACGTAGTAATGTGGTACCACACTGAAACAGAAAATTAAACGAGGTTTCGATCAATATTTTAGAGGATAACACCGGTTAGGTCTGGGTTAGGTCTGGGTTATGCCCGCATCTCGCTCATGCTTCTGCCTTCATCGCATTCTTGTTCGCCAGAACCTGGGTTTTTTCGGGTTTGAATCACGTAGTAATGTGGTACCACACTGAAACAGACAATTAAACGAGGTTTCGATTAATATTTTAGAGGATAACACCGGTTAGGTCTGGGTTAGGTCTGGGTTATGCCCGCATCTGGCTCTTGATTTTGACTTTTCCGCATACTTGTTGGCCATATCCTTGGTTTTCCCTGGTTTGAATCACGTAGTAATGTGATACCGCACTGAAACAGTCAATTAAACCTGGTTTCGATCAATATTTTAGAGGATAACACCGGTTCGGTCTGGGTTAGGACTGGGTTATGCCCGCAAATCGCTCATGATTCTGCGTTCATCGCATTCTTGTTCGCCAGAACCTGGGTTTTTTCGGGTTTGAATCACGTAGTAATGTGGTACCACATTGAAACAGTCAATTAAACCTGGTTTCGATCCACATTTTATAGGATAACACCGGTTAGGTCTGGATTATGCCCGCATCTGGTACATGATTTTGCCTTCTTCGCATGCTTGTTGGCCAGATCCTGGTTTTTGTTCTGGTTTGAATCACGTAGTAATGTGGTACCACACTGAAACAGACAATTAAACGAGGTTCCGATCCACATTTTAGAGGATAACACCGGTTAGGTCTGGGTTAGATCTGAGTTATGCCCGCATCTGACACATGATTTTGCCTTTTCCGCATACTTGTTGGCCAGATCCTGGGTTTTTGGGGTTTGAATCACGTAGTAATGTGGTACCACACAGTAACTGTCAATTAAACCTGGATTCGATCCAGATTTTATAGGATAACACCGGTTAGGTCTGGGATAGGTATGGGTTGTGTCCGCATCTGGCACATGATTTTGCTTTCTTCACATACTTGTTGGCCAGATCCTGGGTTTTTTCGTGTTTGAATCACGTAGTAATGTGGTACCACACAGTAACAGTCAATTAAACCTGGTTTCGATCCACATTTTATAGGATAACACCGGTTAGGTCTGGGTTAGGTATGGGTTATGTCCGCATCTGGCTCACGATTTTGCCTTCTTCGCATGCTTGTTGGCCAGATCCTGGGTTTTTTTCCGGTTTGAATCACGTAGTAATGTGGTACCACACTGAAACAGACAATTAAACGAGGTTTCGATCAATATTTTAGAGGATAACACCGGTTAGGTCTGGGATAGGTATGGGTTATGCCCGCATCAGGCTCTTGATTTTGACTTTTCCGCATACTTGTTGGCCAGATCCTTGGTTTTCCCTGGTTTGAATCACGTAGTAATGTGATACCGCACTGAAACAGACAATTAAAGGAGGTTTCGATCAATATTTCAGAGGATAACACCGGTTAGGTCTGGGTTAGGTCTGGGTTATGCCCGCATCTCGCTCATGATTCTGCCTTCATCGCATTCTTGTTCGCCAGAACCTGGGTTTTTTCGGGTTTGAATCACGTAGTAATGTGGTACCACACAGTGACGGTCAATTAAACCTGGTTTCGATCAATATTTTAGAGGATAACACCGGTTAGGTCTGGGATAGGTATGGGTTATGCCCGCATCTGGCTCTCGATTTTGACTTTTCCGCATACTTGTTGGCCAGATCCTTGGTATTCCCTGGTTTGAATCACGTTGTAATGTGATACCGCACTGAAACAGTCAATTAAACCTGGTTTCGATCAATATTTTAGAGGATAACTCCGGTTAGGTCTGGCTTAGGACTGGTTTATGCCCGCAAATCGCTCATGATTCTGCGTTCATCGCATTCTTGTTCGACAGAACCTGGGTTTTTTCGGGTTTGAATCACGTAGTAATGTGGTACCACATTGAAACAGTCAAATAAACCTGGTTTCGATCCACATTTTATAGGATAGCACCGGTTAGGTCTGGGATAGGTATGGGTTATGTCCGCATCTGGCTCATGATTTTGACTTGTTCGCATGCTTGTTGGCCAGATCCTAGGTTTTTTTCTAGTTTGAATCACGTAGTAATGTGGTACCACACTGAAACAGACAATTAAACCTGGTTTCGATCCACATTTTATAGGATAACACCGGTTAGGTCTGGGTTAGGTATGGGTTATGTCCGCATCTGGCTCATGATTTTGCCTTCTTCGCATGCTTGTTGGCCAGATCCTGGGTTTTTTTCTGGTTTGAATCACGTAGTAATGTGGTACCACACTGAAGCAGACAATTAAACGAGGTTTCGATCAATATTTTAGAGGATAACACCGGTTAGGTCTGGGTTAGGTCTGGGTTATGCCCGCATGTCGCTCATGATTCTGCCTTCATCGCATTCTTGTTCGCCAGAACCTGGGTTTTTTCGGGTTTGAATCACGTAGTAATGTGGTACCACACTGAAACAGTCAATTAAACCTGGTTTCGATCCACATTTTATAGGATAACACCGGTTAGGTCTGGGTTAGATCTGAGTTATGCCCGCATCTAACTCATGATTTTGCCTTTTCCGCATACTTCTTGGCCAGATCCTGGGTTTTTGGGGTTTGAATCACGTAGTAATGTGGTACCACACAGTAACTGTCAATTAAACCTGGTTCCGATCCACATTTTAGAGGATAACACCGGTTAGGTCTGGGTTAGGTCTGGGTTATGCCCGCATCTCGCTCATGCTTCTGCCTTCATCGCATTCTTGTTCGCCAGAACCTGGGTTTTCTCGGGTTTGAATCACGTAGTAATGTGGTACCACACAGTAACAGTCAACTAAACCTGGTTTCGATCAATATTTTAGAGGATAACACCGGTGAGGTCTGGGATAGGTATGGGTTATGCCCGCATCTGGCTCTTGATTTTGACTTTTCCGCATACTTGTTGGCCAGATCCTTGGTTTTCCCTGGTTTGAATCAGGTAGTAATGTGATACCGCACTGAAACAGTCAATTAAACCTGGTTTCGATCAATATTTTAGAGGATAACACCGGTTAGGTCTGGGATAGGTAAGGGTTATGTCCGCATCTGGCTCATGATTTTGCCTTGTTCGCATGCTTGTTGGCCAGATCCTAGGTTTTTTTCTAGTTTGAATCACGTAGTAATGTGGTACCACACTGAAACAGACAATTAAACCTGGTTTCGATCAATATTTTAGGGGATAACACCGGTTAGGTCTGGGTTAGGTCTGGGTTATGCCCGCATCTCGCTCATGATTCTGCCTTCATCGCATTCTTGTTCGCCAGAACCTGGGTTTTTTCGGGTTTGAATCACGTAGTAATGTGATACCGCACTGAAACAGTCAATTAAACCTGGTTTCGATCAATATTTTAGAGGATAACACCGGTTAGGTCTGGGTTAGGTCTGGGTTATGCCCGCATCTGGCTCATGATTTTGCCTTCTTCGCATGCTTGTTGGCCAGATCCTGATTTTTTTTCTGGTTTGAATCACGTAGTAATGTGGTACCACACTGAAACAGACAATTAAACGAGGTTTCGATCAATATTTTAGAGGATAACACCTGTTAGGTCTGGGTTATGCCCGCTTCTGGCTCTTGATTTTGACTTTTCCGCATACTTGTTGGCCAGATCCTTGGTTTTCCCTGGTTTGAATCACGTAGTAATGTGATACCGCACTGAAACAGTCAATTAAACCTGGTTTCGATCAATATTTTAGAGGATAACACCGGTTAGGTCTGGGTTAGGTCTGAGTTATGCCCGCATCTGGCTCATGATTTTGCCTTCTTCGCATACTTTTTGGCCAGATCCTGGTTTTTTTCGGGTTTGAATCACGTAGTAATGTGGTACCACATTGAAACAGTCAATTAAACCTGGTTTCGATCCACATTTTATAGGATAACACCGGTTAGGTCTGGGATAGGTAAGGGTTATGTCCGCATCTGGCTCATGATTTTGCCTTGTTCGCATGCTTGTTGGCCAGATCCTAGGTTTTTTTCTAGTTTGAATCACGTAGTAATGTGGTACCACACTGAAACAGACAATTAAACCTGGTTTCGATCAATATTTTAGGGGATAACACCGGTTAGGTCTGGGTTAGGTCTGGGTTATGCCCGCATCTCGCTCATGATTCTGCCTTCATCGCATTCTTGTTCGCCAGAACCTGGGTTTTTTCGGGTTTGAATCACGTAGTAATGTGATACCGCACTGAAACAGTCAATTAAACCTGGTTTCGATGAATATTTTAGAGGATAAAACCGGTTAGGTCTGGATTATGCCCGCATCTGACTCATGATTTTGCCTTTTCCACATACTTGTTGGCCAGATCCTGGGTTTTTGGGGTTTGAATCACGTAGTAATGTGGTACCACACAGTAACTGTCAATTAAACCTGGATTCGATCCACATTTTATAGGATAACACCGGTTAGGCCTGGGTTAGGTCAGAGTTATGTCCGCATCTGGCTCATGATTTTGCTTTTTTCGCATTCTTGTTGGCCAGATCCTGGGTTTTTTCGTGTTTGAATCACGTAGTAATGCGGTACCACACAGTAACGGTCAATTAAACCTGATTTCGATCCACATTTTATAGGATAACACCGGTTAGGTCTGGGTTAGGTATGGGTTATGTCCGCATCTGGCTCATGATTTTGCCTTCTTCGCATGCTTGTTGGCCAGATCCTGGGTTTTTTTCCGGTTTGAATCACGTAGTAATGTGGTACCACACTGAAACAGACAATTAAACGAGGTTTCGATCAATATTTTAGAGGATAACACCGGTTAGGTCTGGGTTAGGTCTGGGTTATGCCCGCATCTCGCTCATGCTTCTGCCTTCATCGCATTCTTGTTCGCCAGAACCTGGGTTTTTTCGGGTTTGAATCACGTAGTAATGTGGTACCACACTGAAACAGACAATTAAACCTGGTTTCGATCAATATTTTAGAGGATAAAACCGGTTAGGTCTGGATTATGCCCGCATCTGGTACATGATTTTGCCATTTTCGCATATTTGTTGGCCAGATCCTGGGTTTTTTCGTGTTTGAATCACGTAGTAATGTGGTACCACACTGAAACAGTCAATTAAACCTGGTTCCGATCCACATTTTAGAGGATAACACCGGTTAGGTCTGGGTTAGATCTGAGTTATGCCCGCATCTGACACATGATTTTGCCTTTTCCGCATACTTGTTGGCCAGATCCTGGGTTTTTGGGGTTTGAATCACGTAGTAATGTGGTACCACACAGTAACTGTCAATTAAACCTGGATTCGATGCAGATTTTATAGGATAACACCGGTTAGGTCTGGGATAGGTATGGGTTGTGTCCGCATCTGGCTCATGATTTTGCTTTCTTCGCATACTTGTTGGCCAGATCCTGGGTTTTTTCGTGTTTGAATCACGTAGTAATGTGGTACCACACAGTAACAGTCAATTAAACCTGGTTTCGATCCACATTTTATTGGATAACACCGGTTAGGTCTGGGTTAGGTATGGGTTATGTCCGCATCTGGCTCACGATTTTGCCTTCTTCGCATGCTTGTTGGCCAGATCCTGGGTTTTTTTCTGGTTTGAATCACGTAGTAATGTGGTACCACACTGAAACAGACAATTAA
Source organism: Colletes latitarsis (assembly GCF_051014445.1). Lineage (NCBI taxonomy): Eukaryota > Metazoa > Arthropoda > Insecta > Hymenoptera > Colletidae > Colletes > Colletes latitarsis. Next base: position 11,017,725 of record NC_135147.1, read on the forward strand.
ACGAGGTTTCGATCAATATTTTAGAGGATAACACCGGTTAGGTCTGGGATAGGTATGGGTTATGCCCGCATCAGGCTCAAGATTTTGACTTTTCCGCATACTTGTTGGCCAGATCCTTGGTTTTCCCTGGTTTGAATCACGTAGTAATGTGATACCGCACTGAAACAGACAATTAAACGAGGTTTCGATCAATATTTTAGAGGATAACACCGGTTAGGTCTGGGTTAGGTCTGGGTTATGCCCGCATCTCGCTCATGATTCTGCCTTCATCGCATTCTTGTTCGCCAGAACCTGGGTTTTTTCGGGTTTGAATCACGTAGTAATGTGGTACCACACAGTGACGGTCAATTAAACCTGGTTTCGATCAATATTTTAGAGGATAACACCGGTTAGGTCTGGGATAGGTATGGGTTATGCCCGCATCTGGCTCTCGATTTTGACTTTTCCGCATACTTGTTGGCCAGATCCTTGGTATTCCCTGGTTTGAATCACGTAGTAATGTGATACCGCACTGAAACAGTCAATTAAACCTGGTTTCGATCAATATTTTAGAGGATAACTCCGGTTAGGTCTGCCTTAGGACTGGTTTATGCCCGCAAATCGCTCATGATTCTGCGTTCATCGCATTCTTGTTCGACAGAACCTGGGTTTTTTCGGGTTTGAATCACGTAGTAATGTGGTACCACATTGAAACAGTCAAATAAACCTGGTTTCGATCCACATTTTATAGGATAGCACCGGTTAGGTCTGGGATAGGTATGGGTTATGTCCGCATCTGGCTCATGATTTTGACTTGTTCGCATGCTTGTTGGCCAGATCCTAGGTTTTTTTCTAGTTTGAATCACGTAGTAATGTGGTACCACACTGAAACAGACAATTAAACCTGGTTTCGATCCACATTTTATAGGATAACACCGGTTAGGTCTGGGTTAGGTATGGGTTATGTCCGCATCTGGCTCATGATTTTGCCTTCTTCGCATGCTTGTTGGCCAGATCCTGGGTTTTTTTCTGGTTTGAATCACGTAGTAATGTGGTACCACACTGAAACAGACAATTAAACGAGGTTTCGATCAATATTTTAGAGGATAACACCGGTTAGGTCTGGGTTAGGTCTGGGTTATGCCCGCATGTCGCTCATGATTCTGCCTTCATCGCATTCTTGTTCGCCAGAACCTGGTTTTTTTCGGGTTTGAATCACGTAGTAATGTGGTACCACACTGAAACAGTCAATTAAACCTGGTTTCGATCCACATTTTATAGGATAACACCGGTTAGGTCTGGGATAGGTATGGGTTATGCCCGCATCTGGCACATGATTTTGCCTTCTTCGCATGCTTGTTGGCCAGATCCTGGGTTTTTTTTCTGGTTTGAATCACGTAGTAATGTGGTACCACACAGTAACTGTCAATTAAACCTGGTTCCGATCCACATTTTAGAGGATAACACCGGTTAGGTCTGGGTTAGGTCTGGGTTATGCCCGCATCTCGCTCATGCTTCTGCCTTCATCGCATTCTTGTTCGCCAGAACCTGGGTTTTTTCGGGTTTGAATCACGTAGTAATGTGGTACCACACAGTAACAGTCAATTAAACCTGGTTTCGATCAATATTTTAGAGGATAACACCGGTGAGGTCTGGGATAGGTATGGGTTATGCCCGCATCTGGCTCTTGATTTTGACTTTTCCGCATACTTGTTGGCCAGATCCTTGGTTTTCCCTGGTTTGAATCAGGTAGTAATGTGATACCGCACTGAAACAGTCAATTAAACCTGGTTTCGATCAATATTTTAGAGGATAACACCGGTTCGGTCTGGGTTAGGACTGGGTTATGCCCGCAAATCGCTCATGATTCTGCGTTCATCGCATTCTTGTTCGCCAGAACCTGGGTTTTTTCGGGTTTGAATCACGTAGTAATGTGGTACCACATTGAAACAGTCAATTAAACCTGGTTTCGATCCACATTTTATAGGATAACACCGGTTAGGTCTGGGATAGGTATGGGTTATGTCCGCATCTGGCTCATGATTTTGCCTTGTTCGCATGCTTGTTGGCCAGACCCTAGGTTTTTTTCTAGTTTGAATCACGTAGTAATGTGGTACCACACTGAAACAGACAATTAAACCTGGTTTCGATCCATATTTTATAGGATAACACCGGTTAGGTCTGGGTTAGGTATGGGTTATGTCCGCATCTGGCTCATGATTTTGCCTTCTTCGCATGCTTGTTGGCCAGATCCTGGGTTTTTTTCTGGTTTGAATCACGTAGTAATGTGGTACCACACTGAAACAGACAATTAAACGAGGTTTCGATCAATATTTTAGAGGATAACACCGGTTAGGTCTGGGTTAGGTCTGGGTTATGCCCGCATGTCGCTCATGATTCTGCCTTCATCGCATTCTTGTTCGCCAGAACCTGGTTTTTTTCGGGTTTGAATCACGTAGTAATGTGGTCCCACACTGAAACAGTCAATTAAACCTGGTTTCGATCCACATTTTATAGGATAACACCGGTTAGGTCTGGGTTAGATCTGAGTTATGCCCGCATCTGACTCATGATTTTGCCTTTTCCGCATACTTCTTGGCCAGATCCTGGGTTTTTGGGGTTTGAATCACGTAGTAATGTGGTACCACACAGTAACTGTCAATTAAACCTGGTTCCGATCCACATTTTAGAGGATAACACCGGTTAGGTCTGGGTTAGGTCTGGGTTATGCCCGCATCTCGCTCATGCTTCTGCCTTCATCGCATTCTTGTTCGCCAGAACCTGGGTTTTTTCGGGTTTGAATCACGTAGTAATGTGGTACCACACAGTAACAGTCAATTAAACCTGGTTTCGATCAATATTTTAGAGGATAACACCGGTGAGGTCTGGGATAGGTATGGGTTATGCCCGCATCTGGCTCTTGATTTTGACTTTTCCGCATACTTGTTGGCCAGATCCTTGGTTTTCCCTGGTTTGAATCAGGTAGTAATGTGATACCGCACTGAAACAGTCAATTAAACCTGGTTTCGATCAATATTTTAGAGGATAACACCGGTTCGGTCTGGGTTAGGACTGGGTTATGCCCGCAAATCGCTCATGATTCTGCGTTCATCGCATTCTTGTTCGCCAGAACCTGGGTTTTTTCGGGTTTGAATCACGTAGTAATGTGGTACCACACTGAAACAGACAATTAAACCTGGTTTCGATCAATATTTTAGAGGATAAAACCGGTTAGGTCTGGATTATGCCCGCATCTGGTACATGATTTTGCCATTTTCGCATATTTGTTGGCCAGATCCTGGGTTTTTTCGTGTTTGAATCACGTAGTAATGTGGTACCACACTGAAACAGTCAATTAAACCTGGTTCCGATCCACATTTTAGAGGATAACACCGGTTAGGTCTGGGTTAGATCTGAGTTATGCCCGCATCTGACACATGATTTTGCCTTTTCCGCATACTTGTTGGCCAGATCCTGGGTTTTTGGGGTTTGAATCACGTAGTAATGTGGTACCACACAGTAACTGTCAATTAAACCTGGATTCGATCCAGATTTTATAGGATAACACCGGTTAGGTCTGGGATAGGTATGGGTTGTGTCCGCATCTGGCTCATGATTTTGCTTTCTTCGCATACTTGTTGGCCAGATCCTGGGTTTTTTCGTGTTTGAATCACGTAGTAATGTGGTACCACACAGTAACAGTCAATTAAACCTGGTTTCGATCCACATTTTATTGGATAACACCGGTTAGGTCTGGGTTAGGTATGGGTTATGTCCGCATCTGGCTCACGATTTTGCCTTCTTCGCATGCTTGTTGGCCAGATCCTGGGTTTTTTTCTGGTTTGAATCACGTAGTAATGTGGTACCACACTGAAACAGACAATTAAACGAGGTTTCGATCAATATTTTAGAGGATAACACCGGTTAGGTCTGGGATAGGTATGGGTTATGCCCGCATCAGGCTCAAGATTTTGACTTTTCCGCATACTTGTTGGCCAGATCCTTGGTTTTCCCTGGTTTGAATCACGTAGTAATGTGATACCGCACTGAAACAAACAATTAAACGAGGTTTCGATCAATATTTTAGAGGATAACACCGGTTAGGTCTGGGTTAGGTCTGGGTTATGCCCGCATCTCGCTCATGATTCTGCCTTCATCGCAATCTTGTTCGCCAGAACCTGGGTTTTTTCGGGTTTGAATCACGTAGTAATGTGGTACCACACAGTGACGGTCAATTAAACCTGGTTTCGATCAATATTTTAGAGGATAACACCGGTTAGGTCTGGGATAGGTATGGGTTATGCCCGCATCTGGCTCTCGATTTTGACTTTTCCGCATACTTGTTGGCCAGATCCTTGGTATTCCCTGGTTTGAATCACGTAGTAATGTGATACCGCACTGAAACAGTCAATTAAACCTGGTTTCGATCAATATTTTAGAGGATAACTCCGGTTAGGTCTGCCTTAGGACTGGTTTATGCCCGCAAATCGCTCATGATTCTGCGTTCATCGCATTCTTGTTCGACAGAACCTGGGTTTTTTCGGGTTTGAATCACGTAGTAATGTGGCACCACATTGAAACAGTCAAATAAACCTGGTTTCGATCCACATTTTATAGGATAGCACCGGTTAGGTCTGGGTTAGATCTGAGTTATGCCCGCATCTGACTCATGATTTTGCCTTTTCCGCATGCTTGTTGGCCAGATCCTGGGTTTTTTTCTGGTTTGAATCACGTAGTAATGTGGTACCACACTGAAACAGACAATTAAACGAGGTTTCGATCAATATTTTAGAGGATAACACCGGTTAGGTCTGGGTTAGGTCTGGGTTATGCCCGCATGTCGCTCATGATTCTGCCTTCATCGCATTCTTGTTCGCCAGAACCTGGGTTTTTTCGGGTTTGAATCACGTAGTAATGTGGTACCACACTGAAACAGTCAATTAAACCTGGTTTCGATCCACATTTTATAGGATAACACCGGTTAGGTCTGGGTTAGATCTGAGTTATGCCCGCATCTGACTCATGATTTTGCCTTTTCCGCATACTTCTTGGCCAGATCCTGGGTTTTTGGGGTTTGAATCACGTAGTAATGTGGTACCACACAGTAACTGTCAATTAAACCTGGTTCCGATCCACATTTTAGAGGATAACACCGGTTAGGTCTGGGTTAGGTCTGGGTTATGCCCGCATCTCGCTCATGCTTCTGCCTTCATCGCATTCTTGTTCGCCAGAACCTGGGTTTTTTCGGGTTTGAATCACGTAGTAATGTGGTACCACACAGTAACAGTCAATTAAACCTGGTTTCGATCAATATTTTAGAGGATAACACCGGTGAGGTCTGGGATAGGTATGGGTTATGCCCGCATCTGGCTCTTGATTTTGACTTTTCCGCATACTTGTTGGCCAGATCCTTGGTTTTCCCTGGTTTGAATCAGGTAGTAATGTGATACCGCACTGAAACAGTCAATTAAACCTGGTTTCGATCAATATTTTAGAGGATAACAACGGTTCGGTCTGGGTTAGGTCTGGGTTATGCCCGCATCTCGCTCATGATTCTGCCTTCATCGCATTCTTGTTCGCCAGAACCTGGGTTTTTTCGGGTTTGAATCACGTAGTAATGTGGTACCACACTGAAACAGTCAATTAAACCTTGTTTCGATCCACATTATAGAGGATAACACCGGTTAGGTCTGGGTTAGGACTGGGTTATGCCCGCACATCGCTCATGATTCTGCCTTCATCGCATTCTTGTTCGCCAGAACCTGGGTTTTTCGGGTTTGAATCACGTAGTAATGTGGTACCACATTGAAACAGTCAATTAAACCTGGTTTCGATCCACATTTTATAGGATAACACCGGTTAGGTCTGGGATAGGTATGGGTTATGTCCGCATCTGGCTCATGATTTTGCCTTGTTCGCATGCTTGTTGGCCAGATCCTAGGTTTTTTTCTAGTTTGAATCACTTAGTAATGTGGTACCACACTGAAACAGACAATTAAACCTGGTTTCGATCAATATTTTAAAGGATAACACCGGTTAGGACTGGGATAGGTGTGGGTTATGCCCGCATCTGGCTCTTGATTTTGACTTTTCCGCATACTTGTTGGCCAGATCCTTGGTTTTCCCTGGTTTGAATCACGTAGTAATGTGATACCGCACTGAAACAGTCAATTGAACCTGGTTTCGATCAATATTTTAGAGGATAACACCGGTTCGGTCTGGGTTAGGTATGGGTTATGCCCGCAAATCGCTCATGATTCTGCGTTCATCGCATTCTTGTTCGCCAGAACCTGGGTTTTTTCGGGTTTGAATCACGTAGTAATGTGGTACCACACTGAAACAGACAATTAAACCTGGTTTCGATCCACATTTTATAGGATAACACCGGTTAGGTCTGGGTTAGGTATGGGTTATGTCCGCATCTGGCTCATGATTTTGCCTTCTTCGCATGCTTGTTGGCCAGATCCTGGGTTTTTTTCTGGTTTGAATCACGTAGTAATGTGGTACCACACTGAAACAGACAATTAAACGAGGTTTCGATCAATATTTTAGAGGATAACACCGGTTAGGTCTGGGTTAGGTCTGGGTTATGCCCGCATGTCGCTCATGATTCTGCCTTCATCGCATTCTTGTTCGCCAGAACCTGGGTTTTTTCGGGTTTGAATCACGTAGTAATGTGGTACCACACTGAAACAGTCAATTAAACCTGGTTTCGATCCACATTTTATAGGATAACACCGGTTAGGTCTGGGTTAGATCTGAGTTATGCCCGCATCTGACTCATGATTTTGCCTTTTCCGCATACTTCTTGGCCAGATCCTGGGTTTTTGGGGTTTGAATCACGTAGTAATGTGGTACCACACAGTAACTGTCAATTAAACCTGGTTCCGATCCACATTTTAGAGGATAACACCGGTTAGGTCTGGGTTAGGTCTGGGTTATGCCCGCATCTCGCTCATGCTTCTGCCTTCATCGCATTCTTGTTCGCCAGAACCTGGGTTTTTTCGGGTTTGAATCACGTAGTAATGTGGTACCACACAGTAACAGTCAATTAAACCTGGTTTCGATCAATATTTTAGAGGATAACACCGGTGAGGTCTGGGATAGGTATGGGTTATGCCCGCATCTGGCTCTTGATTTTGACTTTTCCGCATACTTGTTGGCCAGATCCTTGGTTTTCCCTGGTTTGAATCAGGTAGTAATGTGATACCGCACTGAAACAGTCAATTAAACCTGGTTTCGATCAATATTTTAGAGGATAACAACGGTTCGGTCTGGGTTAGGTCTGGGTTATGCCCGCATCTCGCTCATGATTCTGCCTTCATCGCATTCTTGTTCGCCAGAACCTGGGTTTTTTCGGGTTTGAATCACGTAGTAATGTGGTACCACACTGAAACAGTCAATTAAACCTTGTTTCGATCCACATTATAGAGGATAACACCGGTTAGGTCTGGGTTAGGACTGGGTTATGCCCGCACATCGCTCATGATTCTGCCTTCATCGCATTCTTGTTCGCCAGAACCTGGGTTTTTCGGGTTTGAATCACGTAGTAATGTGGTACCACATTGAAACAGTCAATTAAACCTGGTTTCGATCCACATTTTATAGGATAACACCGGTTAGGTCTGGGATAGGTATGGGTTATGTCCGCATCTGGCTCATGATTTTGCCTTGTTCGCATGCTTGTTGGCCAGATCCTAGGTTTTTTTCTATTTTGAATCACTTAGTAATGTGGTACCACACTGAAACAGACAATTAAACCTGGTTTCGATCAATATTTTAAAGGATAACACCGGTTAGGACTGGGATAGGTGTGGGTTATGCCCGCATCTGGCTCTTGATTTTGACTTTTCCGCATACTTGTTGGCCAGATCCTTGGTTTTCCCTGGTTTGAATCACGTAGTAATGTGATACCGCACTGAAACAGTCAATTGAACCTGGTTTCGATCAATATTTTAGAGGATAACACCGGTTCGGTCTGGGTTAGGTATGGGTTATGCCCGCAAATCGCTCATGATTCTGCGTTCATCGCATTCTTGTTCGCCAGAACCTGGGTTTTTTCGGGTTTGAATCACGTAGTAATGTGGTACCACACTGAAACAGACAATTAAACCTGGTTTCGATCCACATTTTATAGGATAACACCGGTTAGGTCTGGGTTAGGTATGGGTTATGTCCGCATCTGGCTCATGATTTTGCCTTCTTCGCATGCTTGTTGGCCAGATCCTGGGTTTTTTTCTGGTTTGAATCACGTAGTAATGTGGTACCACACTGAAACAGACAATTAAACGAGGTTTCGATCAATATTTTAGAGGATAACACCGGTTAGGTCTGGGTTAGGTCTGGGTTATGCCCGCATGTCGCTCATGATTCTGCCTTCATCGCATTCTTGTTCGCCAGAACCTGGGTTTTTTCGGGTTTGAATCACGTAGTAATGTGGTACCACACTGAAACAGTCAATTAAACCTGGTTTCGATCCACATTTTATAGGATAACACCGGTTAGGTCTGGGTTAGATCTGAGTTATGCCCGCATCTGACTCATGATTTTGCCTTTTCCGCATACTTCTTGGCCAGATCCTGGGTTTTTGGGGTTTGAATCACGTAGTAATGTGGTACCACACAGTAACTGTCAATTAAACCTGGTTCCGATCCACATTTTAGAGGATAACACCGGTTATGTCTGGGTTAGGTCTGGGTTATGCCCGCATCTCGCTCATGCTTCTGCCTTCATCGCATTCTTGTTCGCCAGAACCTGGGTTTTTTCGGGTTTGAATCACGTAGTAATGTGGTACCACACAGTAACAGTCAATTAAACCTGGTTTCGATCAATATTTTAGAGGATAACACCGGTGAGGTCTGGGATAGGTATGGGTTATGCCCGCATCTGGCTCTTGATTTTGACTTTTCCGCATACTTGTTGGCCAGATCCTTGGTTTTCCCTGGTTTGAATCAGGTAGTAATGTGATACCGCACTGAAACAGTCAATTAAACCTGGTTTCGATCAATATTTTAGAGGATAACAACGGTTCGGTCTGGGTTAGGTCTGGGTTATGCCCGCATCTCGCTCATGATTCTGCCTTCATCGCATTCTTGTTCGCCAGAACCTGGGTTTTTTCGGGTTTGAATCACGTAGTAATGTGGTACCACACTGAAACAGTCAATTAAACCTTGTTTCGATCCACATTATAGAGGATAACACCGGTTAGGTCTGGGTTAGGACTGGGTTATGCCCGCACATCGCTCATGATTCTGCCTTCATCGCATTCTTGTTCGCCAGAACCTGGGTTTTTCGGGTTTGAATCACGTAGTAATGTGGTACCACATTGAAACAGTCAATTAAACCTGGTTTCGATCCACATTTTATAGGATAACACCGGTTAGGTCTGAGATAGGTATGGGTTATGTCCGCATCTGGCTCATGATTTTGCCTTGTTCGCATGCTTGTTGGCCAGATCCTAGGTTTTTTTCTAGTTTGAATCACTTAGTAATGTGGTACCACACTGAAACAGACAATTAAACCTGGTTTCGATCAATATTTTAAAGGATAACACCGGTTAGGACTGGGATAGGTGTGGGTTATGCCCGCATCTGGCTCTTGATTTTGACTTTTCCGCATACTTGTTGGCCAGATCCTTGGTTTTCCCTGGTTTGAATCACGTAGTAATGTGATACCGCACTGAAACAGTCAATTGAACCTGGTTTCGATCAATATTTTAGAGGATAACACCGGTTCGGTCTGGGTTAGGTATGGGTTATGCCCGCAAATCGCTCATGATTCTGCGTTCATCGCATTCTTGTTCGCCAGAACCTGGGTTTTTTCGGGTTTGAATCACGTAGTAATGTGGTACCACACTGAACCAGACAATTAAACCTGGTTTCGATCCACATTTTATAGGATAACACCGGTTAGGTCTGGGTTAGGTATGGGTTATGTCCGCATCTGGCTCATGATTTTGCCTTCTTCGCATGCTTGTTGGCCAGATCCTGGGTTTTTTTCTGGTTTGAATCACGTAGTAATGTGGTACCACACTGAAACAGACAATTAAACGAGGTTTCGATCAATATTTTAGAGGATAACACCGGTTAGGTCTGGGTTAGGTCTGGGTTATGCCCGCATGTCGCTCATGATTCTGCCTTCATCGCATTCTTGTTCGCCAGAACCTGGGTTTTTTCGGGTTTGAATCACGTAGTAATGTGGTACCACACTGAAACAGTCAATTAAACCTGGTTTCGATCCACATTTTATAGGATAACACCGGTTAGGTCTGGGTTAGATCTGAGTTATGCCCGCATCTGACTCATGATTTTGCCTTTTCCGCATACTTCTTGGCCAGATCCTGGGTTTTTGGGGTTTGAATCACGTAGTAATGTGGTACCACACAGTAACTGTCAATTAAACCTGGTTCCGATCCACATTTTAGAGGATAACACCGGTTAGGTCTGGGTTAGGTCTGGGTTATGCCCGCATCTCGCTCATGCTTCTGCCTTCATCGCATTCTTGTTCGCCAGAACCTGGGTTTTTTCGGGTTTGAATCACGTAGTAATGTGGTACCACACAGTAACAGTCAATTAAACCTGGTTTCGATCAATATTTTAGAGGATAACACCGGTGAGGTCTGGGATAGGTATGGGTTATGCCCGCATCTGGCTCTTGATTTTGACTTTTCCGCATACTTGTTGGCCAGATCCTTGGTTTTCCCTGGTTTGAATCAGGTAGTAATGTGATACCGCACTGAAACAGTCAATTAAACCTGGTTTCGATCAATATTTTAGAGGATAACAACGGTTCGGTCTGGGTTAGGTCTGGGTTATGCCCGCATCTCGCTCATGATTCTGCCTTCATCGCATTCTTGTTCGCCAGAACCTGGGTTTTTTCGGGTTTGAATCACGTAGTAATGTGGTACCACACTGAAACAGTCAATTAAACCTTGTTTCGATCCACATTATAGAGGATAACACCGGTTAGGTCTGGGTTAGGTCTGGGTTATGCCCGCATCTCGCTCATGCTTCTGCCTTCATCGCATTCTTGTTCGCCAGAACCTGGGTTTTTTCGGGTTTGAATCACGTAGTAATGTGGTACCACACAGTAACAGTCAATTAAACCTGGTTTCGATCAATATTTTAGAGGATAACACCGGTTAGGTCTGGGATAGGTATGGGTTATGTCCGCATCTGGCTCATGATTTTGCCTTGTTCGCATGCTTGTTGGCCAGATCCTAGGTTTTTTTCTAGTTTGAATCACTTAGTAATGTGGTACCACACTGAAACAGACAATTAAACTTGGTTTCGATCAATATTTTAAAGGATAACACCGGTTAGGACTGGGATAGGTGTGGGTTATGCCCGCATCTGGCTCTTGATTTTGACTTTTCCGCATACTTGTTGGCCAGATCCTTGGTTTTCCCTGGTTTGAATCACGTAGTAATGTGATACCGCACTGAAACAGTCAATTGAACCTGGTTTCGATCAATATTTTAGAGGATAACACCGGTTCGGTCTGGGTTAGGTATGGGTTATGCCCGCAAATCGTTCATGATTCTGCGTTCATCGCATTCTTGTTCGCCAGAACCTGGGTTTTTTCGGGTTTGAATCACGTAGTAATGTGGTACCACATTGAAACAGTCAATTAAACCTGGTTTCGATCCACATTTTATATGATAACACCGGTTAGGTCTGCGATAGGTATGGGTTATGTCCGCATCTGGCTCATGATTTTGCCTTGTTCGCATGCTTGTTGGCCAGATCCTAGGTTTTTTTCTCGTTTGAATCACGTAGTAATGTGGTACCACACTGAAACAGACAATTAAACGAGGTTTCGATCAATATTTTTGAGGCTAACAACGGTTAGGTCTGGGTTAGGTCTGGGTTATGCCCGCATCTCGCTCATGATTCTGCCTTCATCGCATTCTTGTTCGCCAGAACCTGGGTTTTTTCGGGTTTGAATCACGTAGTAATGTGGTACCACACTGAAACAGTCAATTAAACCTTGTTTCGATCCACATTATAGAGGATAACACCGGTTAGGTCTGGGTTAGGTCTGGGTTATGCCCGCATCTCGCTCATGATTCTGCCTTCATCGCATTCTTGTTCGCCAGAACCTGGGTTTTTTCGGGTTTGAATCACGTAGTAATGTGGTACCACATTGAAACAGTCAATTAAACGAGGTTTCGATCAATATTTTAGAGGATAACACCGGTTAGGTCTGTGTTAGGTCTGGGTTATGCCCGCATCTCGCTCATGATTCTGCCTTCATCGCATTCTTGTTCGCCAGAACCTGGGTTTTTTCGGGTTTGAATCACGTAGTAATGTGGTACCACATTGAAACAGTCAATTAAACCTGGTTTCGATCAATATTTTAGAGGATAACACCGGTTAGTTCTGGGATAGGTATGGGTTATGCCCGCATCTGGCTCTTGATTTTGACTTTTCCGCATACTTGTTGGCCAGATCCTTGGTTTTCCCTGGTTTGAATCACGTAGTAATGTGATACCGCACTGAAACAGTCAATTAAACCTGGTTTCGATCAATATTTTAGAGGATAACACCGGTTAGGTCTGGGTTAGGTATGGGTTATGTCCGCATCTGGCTCATGATTTTGCCTTTTCGCATACTTGTTGGCCAGATCCTGGGTTTTTGGGGTTTGAATCACGTAGTAATGTGGTACCACACAGTAACTGTCAATTAAACCTGGATTCGATCCACATTTTATAGGATAACACCGGTTAGGTCTGGGATAGGTATGGGTTATGTCCGCATCTGGCTCATGATTTTGCTTTCTTCGCATTCTTGTTGGCCAGATCCTGGGTTTTTTTCTGGTTTGAATCACGTAGTAATGTGGTACCACACTGAAACAGACAATTAAACGAGGTTTCGATCAATATTTTACAGGATAACACCGGTTAGGTCTGGGTTAGGTCTGGGTTATGCCCGCATCTCGCTCATGATTCTGCCTTCATCGCATTCTTGTTCGCCAGAACCTGTGTTTTTTCGGGTTTGAATCACGTAGTAATGTGGTACCACACTGAAACAGTCAATTAAACCTGGTTTCGATCCACATTATAGAGGATAACACCGGTTAGGTCTGGGTTAGGACTGGGTTATGCCCGCACATCGCTCATGATTCTGCCTTCATCGCATTCTTGTTCGCCAGAACCTGGGTTTTTTCGGGTTTGAATCACGTAGTAATGAGGTACCACATTGAAACAGTCAATTAAACCTGGTTTCGATCCACATTTTATAGGATAACACCGGTTAGGTCTGGGTTAGATCTGAGTTATGCCCGCATCTGACTCATGATTTTGCCTTTTCCGCATACTTCTTGGCCAGATCCTGGGTTTTTGGGGTTTGAATCACGTAGTAATGTGGTACCACACAGTAACTGTCAATTAAACCTGGTTCCGATCCACATTTTAGAGGATAACACCGGTTAGGCCTGGGTTAGGTCTGGGTTATGCCCGCATCTCGCTCATGCTTCTGCCTTCATCGCATTCTTGTTCGCCAGAACCTGGGTTTTTTAGGGTTTGAATCACGTAGTAATGTGGTACCACACAGTAACAGTCAATTAAACCTGGTTTCGATCAATATTTTAGAGGATAACACCGGTTAGGTCTGGGATAGGTATGGGTTATGCCCGCATCTGGCTCTTGATTTTGACTTTTCCGCATACTTGTTGGCCAGATCCTTGGTTTTCCCTGGTTTGAATCACGTAGTAATGTGGTACCACACTGAAACAGACAATTAAACCTGGTTTCGATCAATATTTTAGAGGATAACACCGGTTCGGTCTGGGTTAGGACTGGGTTATGCCCGCAAATCGCTCATGATTCTGCGTTCATCGCATTCTTGTTCGCCAGAACCTGGGGTTTTTCGGGTTTGAATCACGTAGTAATGTGGTACCACATTGAAACAGTCAATTAAACCTGGTTTCGATCCACATTTTATAGGATAACACCGGTTAGGTCTGGGATAGGTATCGGTTATGTCCGCATCTGGCTCATGATTTTGCCTTGTTCGCATGCTTGTTGGCCAGATCCTAGGTTTTTTTCTAGTTTGAATCACGTAGTAATGTGGTACCACACTGAAACAGACAATTAAACCTTGTTTCGATCCACATTATAGAGGATAACACCGGTTAGGTCTGGGTTAGGTCTGGGTTATGCCCGCATCTCGCTCATGATTCTGCCTTCATCGCATTCTTGTTCGCCAGAACCTGGGTTTTTTCGGGTTTGAATCACGTAGTAATGTGGTACCACATTGAAACAGTCAATTAAACCTGGTTTCGATCCACATTTTATAGGATAACACCGGTTAGGTCTGGGTTAGGTATGGGTTATGTCCGCATCTGGCTCATGATTTTGCCTTCTTCGCATGCTTGTTGGCCAGATCCTGGGTTTTTTTCTGGTTTGAATCACGTAGTAATGTGGTACCACACTGAAACAGACAATTAAACGAGGTTTCGATCAATATTTTAGAGGATAACACCGGTTAGGTCTGGGTTAGGTCTGGGTTATGCCCGCATGTCGCTCATGATTCTGCCTTCATCGCATTCTTGTTCGCCAGAACCTGGGTTTTTTCGGGTTTGAATCACGTAGTAATGTGGTACCACACTGAAACAGTCAATTAAACCTGGTTTCGATCCACATTTTATAGGATAACACCGGTTAGGTCTGGGTTAGATCTGAGTTATGCCCGCATCTGACTCATGATTTTGCCTTTTCCGCATACTTCTTGGCCAGATCCTGGGTTTTTGGGGTTTGAATCACGTAGTAATGTGGTACCACACAGTAACTGTCAATTAAACCTGGTTCCGATCCACATTTTAGAGGATAACACCGGTTATGTCTGGGTTAGGTCTGGGTTATGCCCGCATCTCGCTCATGCTTCTGCCTTCATCGCATTCTTGTTCGCCAGAACCTGGGTTTTTTCGGGTTTGAATCACGTAGTAATGTGGTACCACACAGTAACAGTCAATTAAACCTGGTTTCGATCAATATTTTAGAGGATAACACCGGTGAGGTCTGGGATAGGTATGGGTTATGCCCGCATCTGGCTCTTGATTTTGACTTTTCCGCATACTTGTTGGCCAGATCCTTGGTTTTCCCTGGTTTGAATCAGGTAGTAATGTGATACCGCACTGAAACAGTCAATTAAACCTGGTTTCGATCAATATTTTAGAGGATAACAACGGTTCGGTCTGGGTTAGGTCTGGGTTATGCCCGCATCTCGCTCATGATTCTGCCTTCATCGCATTCTTGTTCGCCAGAACCTGGGTTTTTTCGGGTTTGAATCACGTAGTAATGTGGTACCACACTGAAACAGTCAATTAAACCTTGTTTCGATCCACATTATAGAGGATAACACCGGTTAGGTCTGGGTTAGGACTGGGTTATGCCCGCACATCGCTCATGATTCTGCCTTCATCGCATTCTTGTTCGCCAGAACCTGGGTTTTTCGGGTTTGAATCACGTAGTAATGTGGTACCACATTGAAACAGTCAATTAAACCTGGTTTCGATCCACATTTTATAGGATAACACCGGTTAGGTCTGAGATAGGTATGGGTTATGTCCGCATCTGGCTCATGATTTTGCCTTGTTCGCATGCTTGTTGGCCAGATCCTAGGTTTTTTTCTAGTTTGAATCACTTAGTAATGTGGTACCACACTGAAACAGACAATTAAACCTGGTTTCGATCAATATTTTAAAGGATAACACCGGTTAGGACTGGGATAGGTGTGGGTTATGCCCGCATCTGGCTCTTGATTTTGACTTTTCCGCATACTTGTTGGCCAGATCCTTGGTTTTCCCTGGTTTGAATCACGTAGTAATGTGATACCGCACTGAAACAGTCAATTGAACCTGGTTTCGATCAATATTTTAGAGGATAACACCGGTTCGGTCTGGGTTAGGTATGGGTTATGCCCGCAAATCGCTCATGATTCTGCGTTCATCGCATTCTTGTTCGCCAGAACCTGGGTTTTTTCGGGTTTGAATCACGTAGTAATGTGGTACCACACTGAACCAGACAATTAAACCTGGTTTCGATCCACATTTTATAGGATAACACCGGTTAGGTCTGGGTTAGGTATGGGTTATGTCCGCATCTGGCTCATGATTTTGCCTTCTTCGCATGCTTGTTGGCCAGATCCTGGGTTTTTTTCTGGTTTGAATCACGTAGTAATGTGGTACCACACTGAAACAGACAATTAAACGAGGTTTCGATCAATATTTTAGAGGATAACACCGGTTAGGTCTGGGTTAGGTCTGGGTTATGCCCGCATGTCGCTCATGATTCTGCCTTCATCGCATTCTTGTTCGCCAGAACCTGGGTTTTTTCGGGTTTGAATCACGTAGTAATGTGGTACCACACTGAAACAGTCAATTAAACCTGGTTTCGATCCACATTTTATAGGATAACACCGGTTAGGTCTGGGTTAGATCTGAGTTATGCCCGCATCTGACTCATGATTTTGCCTTTTCCGCATACTTCTTGGCCAGATCCTGGGTTTTTGGGGTTTGAATCACGTAGTAATGTGGTACCACACAGTAACTGTCAATTAAACCTGGTTCCGATCCACATTTTAGAGGATAACACCGGTTAGGTCTGGGTTAGGTCTGGGTTATGCCCGCATCTCGCTCATGCTTCTGCCTTCATCGCATTCTTGTTCGCCAGAACCTGGGTTTTTTCGGGTTTGAATCACGTAGTAATGTGGTACCACACAGTAACAGTCAATTAAACCTGGTTTCGATCAATATTTTAGAGGATAACACCGGTGAGGTCTGGGATAGGTATGGGTTATGCCCGCATCTGGCTCTTGATTTTGACTTTTCCGCATACTTGTTGGCCAGATCCTTGGTTTTCCCTGGTTTGAATCAGGTAGTAATGTGATACCGCACTGAAACAGTCAATTAAACCTGGTTTCGATCAATATTTTAGAGGATAACAACGGTTCGGTCTGGGTTAGGTCTGGGTTATGCCCGCATCTCGCTCATGATTCTGCCTTCATCGCATTCTTGTTCGCCAGAACCTGGGTTTTTTCGGGTTTGAATCACGTAGTAATGTGGTACCACACTGAAACAGTCAATTAAACCTTGTTTCGATCCACATTATAGAGGATAACACCGGTTAGGTCTGGGTTAGGTCTGGGTTATGCCCGCATCTCGCTCATGCTTCTGCCTTCATCGCATTCTTGTTCGCCAGAACCTGGGTTTTTTCGGGTTTGAATCACGTAGTAATGTGGTACCACACAGTAACAGTCAATTAAACCTGGTTTCGATCAATATTTTAGAGGATAACACCGGTTAGGTCTGGGATAGGTATGGGTTATGTCCGCATCTGGCTCATGATTTTGCCTTGTTCGCATGCTTGTTGGCCAGATCCTAGGTTTTTTTCTAGTTTGAATCACTTAGTAATGTGGTACCACACTGAAACAGACAATTAAACTTGGTTTCGATCAATATTTTAAAGGATAACACCGGTTAGGACTGGGATAGGTGTGGGTTATGCCCGCATCTGGCTCTTGATTTTGACTTTTCCGCATACTTGTTGGCCAGATCCTTGGTTTTCCCTGGTTTGAATCACGTAGTAATGTGATACCGCACTGAAACAGTCAATTGAACCTGGTTTCGATCAATATTTTAGAGGATAACACCGGTTCGGTCTGGGTTAGGTATGGGTTATGCCCGCAAATCGTTCATGATTCTGCGTTCATCGCATTCTTGTTCGCCAGAACCTGGGTTTTTTCGGGTTTGAATCACGTAGTAATGTGGTACCACATTGAAACAGTCAATTAAACCTGGTTTCGATCCACATTTTATATGATAACACCGGTTAGGTCTGCGATAGGTATGGGTTATGTCCGCATCTGGCTCATGATTTTGCCTTGTTCGCATGCTTGTTGGCCAGATCCTAGGTTTTTTTCTCGTTTGAATCACGTAGTAATGTGGTACCACACTGAAACAGACAATTAAACGAGGTT
This sequence comes from Colletes latitarsis, assembly GCF_051014445.1. NCBI lineage: Eukaryota > Metazoa > Arthropoda > Insecta > Hymenoptera > Colletidae > Colletes > Colletes latitarsis. Next base: position 11,035,682 of record NC_135147.1, read on the forward strand.
TCGATCAATATTTTTGAGGCTAACAACGGTTAGGTCTGGGTTAGGTCTGGGTTATGCCCGCATCTCGCTCATGATTCTGCCTTCATCGCATTCTTGTTCGCCAGAACCTGGGTTTTTTCGGGTTTGAATCACGTAGTAATGTGGTACCACACTGAAACAGTCAATTAAACCTTGTTTCGATCCACATTATAGAGGATAACACCGGTTAGGTCTGGGTTAGGTCTGGGTTATGCCCGCATCTCGCTCATGATTCTGCCTTCATCGCATTCTTGTTCGCCAGAACCTGGGTTTTTTCGGGTTTGAATCACGTAGTAATGTGGTACCACATTGAAACAGTCAATTAAACGAGGTTTCGATCAATATTTTAGAGGATAACACCGGTTAGGTCTGTGTTAGGTCTGGGTTATGCCCGCATCTCGCTCATGATTCTGCCTTCATCGCATTCTTGTTCGCCAGAACCTGGGTTTTTTCGGGTTTGAATCACGTAGTAATGTGGTACCACATTGAAACAGTCAATTAAACCTGGTTTCGATCAATATTTTAGAGGATAACACCGGTTAGTTCTGGGATAGGTATGGGTTATGCCCGCATCTGGCTCTTGATTTTGACTTTTCCGCATACTTGTTGGCCAGATCCTTGGTTTTCCCTGGTTTGAATCACGTAGTAATGTGATACCGCACTGAAACAGTCAATTAAACCTGGTTTCGATCAATATTTTAGAGGATAACACCGGTTAGGTCTGGGTTAGGTATGGGTTATGTCCGCATCTGGCTCATGATTTTGCCTTTTCGCATACTTGTTGGCCAGATCCTGGGTTTTTGGGGTTTGAATCACGTAGTAATGTGGTACCACACAGTAACTGTCAATTAAACCTGGATTCGATCCACATTTTATAGGATAACACCGGTTAGGTCTGGGATAGGTATGGGTTATGTCCGCATCTGGCTCATGATTTTGCTTTCTTCGCATTCTTGTTGGCCAGATCCTGGGTTTTTTTCTGGTTTGAATCACGTAGTAATGTGGTACCACACTGAAACAGACAATTAAACGAGGTTTCGATCAATATTTTACAGGATAACACCGGTTAGGTCTGGGTTAGGTCTGGGTTATGCCCGCATCTCGCTCATGATTCTGCCTTCATCGCATTCTTGTTCGCCAGAACCTGTGTTTTTTCGGGTTTGAATCACGTAGTAATGTGGTACCACACTGAAACAGTCAATTAAACCTGGTTTCGATCCACATTATAGAGGATAACACCGGTTAGGTCTGGGTTAGGACTGGGTTATGCCCGCACATCGCTCATGATTCTGCCTTCATCGCATTCTTGTTCGCCAGAACCTGGGTTTTTTCGGGTTTGAATCACGTAGTAATGAGGTACCACATTGAAACAGTCAATTAAACCTGGTTTCGATCCACATTTTATAGGATAACACCGGTTAGGTCTGGGTTAGATCTGAGTTATGCCCGCATCTGACTCATGATTTTGCCTTTTCCGCATACTTCTTGGCCAGATCCTGGGTTTTTGGGGTTTGAATCACGTAGTAATGTGGTACCACACAGTAACTGTCAATTAAACCTGGTTCCGATCCACATTTTAGAGGATAACACCGGTTAGGCCTGGGTTAGGTCTGGGTTATGCCCGCATCTCGCTCATGCTTCTGCCTTCATCGCATTCTTGTTCGCCAGAACCTGGGTTTTTTAGGGTTTGAATCACGTAGTAATGTGGTACCACACAGTAACAGTCAATTAAACCTGGTTTCGATCAATATTTTAGAGGATAACACCGGTTAGGTCTGGGATAGGTATGGGTTATGCCCGCATCTGGCTCTTGATTTTGACTTTTCCGCATACTTGTTGGCCAGATCCTTGGTTTTCCCTGGTTTGAATCACGTAGTAATGTGGTACCACACTGAAACAGACAATTAAACCTGGTTTCGATCAATATTTTAGAGGATAACACCGGTTCGGTCTGGGTTAGGACTGGGTTATGCCCGCAAATCGCTCATGATTCTGCGTTCATCGCATTCTTGTTCGCCAGAACCTGGGGTTTTTCGGGTTTGAATCACGTAGTAATGTGGTACCACATTGAAACAGTCAATTAAACCTGGTTTCGATCCACATTTTATAGGATAACACCGGTTAGGTCTGGGATAGGTATCGGTTATGTCCGCATCTGGCTCATGATTTTGCCTTGTTCGCATGCTTGTTGGCCAGATCCTAGGTTTTTTTCTAGTTTGAATCACGTAGTAATGTGGTACCACACTGAAACAGACAATTAAACCTTGTTTCGATCCACATTATAGAGGATAACACCGGTTAGGTCTGGGTTAGGTCTGGGTTATGCCCGCATCTCGCTCATGATTCTGCCTTCATCGCATTCTTGTTCGCCAGAACCTGGGTTTTTTCGGGTTTGAATCACGTAGTAATGTGGTACCACATTGAAACAGTCAATTAAACGAGGTTTCGATCAATATTTTAGAGGATAACACCGGTTAGGTCTGTGTTAGGTCTGGGTTATGCCCGCATCTCGCTCATGATTCTGCCTTCATCGCATTCTTGTTCGCCAGAACCTGGGTTTTTTCGGGTTTGAATCACGTAGTAATGTGGTACCACATTGAAACAGTCAATTAAACCTGGTTTCGATCAATATTTTAGAGGATAACACCGGTTAGTTCTGGGATAGGTATGGGTTATGCCCGCATCTGGCTCTTGATTTTGACTTTTCCGCATACTTGTTGGCCAGATCCTAGGTTTTCCCTGGTTTGAATCACGTAGTAATGTGATACCGCACTGAAACAGTCAATTAAACCTGGTTTCGATCAATATTTTAGAGGATAACACCGGTTAGGTCTGGGTTAGGTATGGGTTATGTCCGCATCTGGCTCATGATTTTGCCTTTTCGCATACTTGTTGGCCAGATCCTGGGTTTTTGGGGTTTGAATCACGTAGTAATGTGGTACCACACAGTAACTGTCAATTAAACCTGGATTCGATCCACATTTTATAGGATAACACCGGTTAGGTCTGGGATAGGTATGGGTTATGTCCGCATCTGGCTCATGATTTTGCTTTCTTCGCATTCTTGTTGGCCAGATCCTGGGTTTTTTTCTGGTTTGAATCACGTAGTAATGTGGTACCACACTGAAACAGACAATTAAACGAGGTTTCGATCAATATTTTACAGGATAACACCGGTTAGGTCTGGGTTAGGTCTGGGTTATGCCCGCATCTCGCTCATGATTCTGCCTTCATCGCATTCTTGTTCGCCAGAACCTGTGTTTTTTCGGGTTTGAATCACGTAGTAATGTGGTACCACACTGAAACAGTCAATTAAACCTGGTTTCGATCCACATTATAGAGGATAACACCGGTTAGGTCTGGGTTAGGACTGGGTTATGCCCGCACATCGCTCATGATTCTGCCTTCATCGCATTCTTGTTCGCCAGAACCTGGGTTTTTTCGGGTTTGAATCACGTAGTAATGAGGTACCACATTGAAACAGTCAATTAAACCTGGTTTCGATCCACATTTTATAGGATAACACCGGTTAGGTCTGGGTTAGATCTGAGTTATGCCCGCATCTGACTCATGATTTTGCCTTTTCCGCATACTTCTTGGCCAGATCCTGGGTTTTTGGGGTTTGAATCACGTAGTAATGTGGTACCACACAGTAACTGTCAATTAAACCTGGTTCCGATCCACATTTTAGAGGATAACACCGGTTAGGTCTGGGTTAGGTCTGGGTTATGCCAGCATCTCGCTCATGCTTCTGCCTTCATCGCATTCTTGTTCGCCAGAACCTGGGTTTTTTAGGGTTTGAATCACGTAGTAATATGGTACCACACAGTAACAGTCAATTAAACCTGGTTTCGATCAATATTTTAGAGGATAACACCGGTTAGGTCTGGGATAGGTATGGGTTATGCCCGCATCTGGCTCTTGATTTTGACTTTTCCGCATACTTGTTGGCCAGATCCTTGGTTTTCCCTGGTTTGAATCACGTAGTAATGTGGTACCACACTGAAACAGACAATTAAACCTGGTTTCGATCAATATTTTAGAGGATAACACCGGTTCGGTCTGGGTTAGGACTGGGTTATGCCCGCAAATCGCTCATGATTCTGCGTTCATCGCATTCTTGTTCGCCAGAACCTGGGGTTTTTCGGGTTTGAATCACGTAGTAATGTGGTACCACATTGAAACAGTCAATTAAACCTGGTTTCGATCCACATTTTATAGGATAACACCGGTTAGGTCTGGGATAGGTATCGGTTATGTCCGCATCTGGCTCATGATTTTGCCTTGTTCGCATGCTTGTTGGCCAGATCCTAGGTTTTTTTCTAGTTTGAATCACGTAGTAATGTGGTACCACACTGAAACAGACAATTAAACGAGGTGTCGGTCAATATTTTAGAGGATAACAACGGTTAGGTCTGGGTTAGGTCTGGGTTATGCCCGCATCTCGCTCATGATTCTGCCTTCATCGCATTCTTGTTCGCCAGAACCTGGGTTTTTTCGGGTTTGAGTCACGTAGTAATGTGGTACCACATTGAAACAGTCAATTAAACCTGGTTTCGATCCACATTTTATAGGATAACGCCGGTTAGGTCTGGGATAGGTATGGGTTATGTCCGCATCTGGCTCATGATTTTGCCTTGTTCGCATGCTTGTTGGCCAGATCCTAGGTTTTTTTCTAGTTTGAATCACTTAGTAATGTGGTACCACACTGAAACGGACAATTAAACCTGGTTTCGATCAATATTTTAAAGGATAACACCGGTTAGGTCTGGGATAGGTGTGGGTTATGCCCGCATCTGGCTCTTGATTTTGACTTTTCCGCATACTTGTTGGCCAGATCCTTGGTTTTCCCTGGTTTGAATCACGTAGTAATGTGATACCGCACTGAAACAGTCAATTAAACCTGGTTTCGATCAATATTTTAGAGGATAACACCGGTTAGGTCTGGGTTAGGTATGCGTTATGTCCGCATCTGGCTCATGATTTTGCCTTTTCGCATACTTGTTGGCCAGATACTGGGTTTTTGGGGTTTGAATCACGTAGTAATGTGATACCACACAGTAACTGTCAATTAAACCTGGATTCGATCCTCATTTTATAGGATAACACCGGTTAGGTCTGGGTTAGGTCTGGGTTATGCCCGCATGTCGCTCATGATTCTGCCTTCATCGCATTCTTGTTCGCCAGAACCTGGGTTTTTTCGGGCTTGAATCACGTAGTAATGTGGTACCACACTGAAACAGTCAATTAAACATGGTTTCGATCCACATTTTATAGGATAACACCGGTTAGGTCTGGGATAGGTATGGGTTGTGTCCGCATCTGGCTCATGATTTTGCTTTCTTCGCATACTTGTTGGCCAGATCCTGGTTTTTTTTTCTGGTTTGAATCACGTAGTAATGTGGTACCACACTGAAACAGTCAATTAAACCTGGTTTCGATCCACATATTATAGGATAGCACCGGTTAGGTCTGGGATAGGTATGGGTTATGTCCGCATCTGGCTCATGATTTTGCCTTGTTCGCATGCTTGTTGGCCAGATCCTAGGTTTTTTTCTAGTTTGAATCACGTAGTAATGTGGTACCACACGGAAACAGTCAATTAAACCTGGTTTCGATCCACATTTTATAGGATAACACCGGTTAGGTCTGGGTTAGGTATGGGTTATGTCCGCAACTGGCTCATGATTTTGCCTTCTTCGCATGCTTGTTGGCCAGATCCTGGGTTTTTTTCCGGTTTGAATCACGCAGTAATGTGGTACTACACTGAAACAGACAATTAAACGAGGTTTCGATCAATATTTTAGAGGATAACACCGGTTAGGTCTGGGTTAGGTCTGGGTTATGCCCGCATGTCGCTCATGATTCTGCCTTCATCGCATTCTTGTTCGCCAGAACCTGGGTTTCTTCGGGCTTGAATCACGTAGTAATGTGGTACCACACTGAAACAGTCAATTAAACCTGGTTTCGATCCACATTTTATAGGATAACACCGGTTAGGTCTGGGTTAGATCTGAGTTATGCCCGCATCTGACTCATGATTTTGCCTTTTCCGCATACTTCTTGGCCAGATCCTGGGTTTTTGGGGTTTGAATCACGTAGTAATGTGGTACCACACAGTAACTGTCAATTAAACCTGGTTCCGATCCACATTTTAGAGGATAACACCGGTTCGGTCTGGGTTAGGACTGGGTTATGCCCGCAAATCGCTCATGATTCTGCGTTCATCGCATTCTTGTTCGCCAGAACCTGGGTTTTTTCGGGTTTGAATCACGTAGTAATGTGGTACCACATTGAAACAGTCAATTAAACCTGGTTTCGATCCACATTTTATAGGATAACACCGGTTAGGTCTGGGATAGGTATGGGTTATGTCCGCATCTGGCTCATGATTTTGCATTGTTCGCATGCTTGTTGGCCAGACCCTAGGTTTTTTTCTAGTTTGAATCACGTAGTAATGTGGTACCACACTCAAACAGACAATTAAACGAGGTTTCGATCAATATTTTAGAGGATAACAACGGTTAGGTCTGGGTTAGGTCTGGGTTATGCCCGCATCTCGCTCATGATTCTGCCTTCATCGCATTCTTGTTCGCCAGAACCTGGGTTTTTTCGGGTTTGAATCACGTAGTAATGTGGTACCACACTGAAACAGTCAATTAAACCTTGTTTCGATCCACATTATAGAGGATAACACCGGTTAGGTCTGGGTTAGGACTGGGTTATGCCCGCACATCGCTCATGATTCTGCCTTCATCGCATTCTTGTTCGCCAGAACCTGGGTTTTTCGGGTTTGAATCACGTAGTAATGTGGTACCACATTGAAACAGTCAATTAAACCTGGTTTCGATCCACATTTTATAGGATAACACCGGTTAGGTCTGGGATAGGTATGGGTTATGTCCGCATCTGGCTCATGATTTTGCCTTGTTCGCATGCTTGTTGGCCAGATCCTAGGTTTTTTTCTAGTTTGAATCACGTAGTAATGTGGTACCACACTGAAACAGACAATTAAACGAGGTTTCGATCAATATTTTAGAGGATAACAACGGTTAGGTCTGGGTTAGGTCTGGGTTATGCCCGCATCTCGCTCATGATTCTGCCTTCATCGCATTCTTGTTCGCCAGAACCTGGGTTTTTTCGGGTTTGAATCACGTAGTAATGTGGTACCACACTGAAACAGTCAATTAAACCTTGTTTCGATCCACATTATAGAGGATAACACTGGTTAGGTCTGGGTTAGGACTGGGTTATGCCCGCACATCGCTCATGATTCTGCCTTCACCGCATTCTTGTTCGCCAGAACCTGGGTTTTTTCGGGTTTGAATCACGTAGTAATGTGGTACCACATTGAAACAGTCAATTAAACCTGGTTTCGATCCACATTTTATAGGATAACACCGGTTAGGTCTGGGATAGGTATGGGTTATGTCCGCATCTGGCTCATGATTTTGCCTTGTTCGCATGCTTGTTGGCCAGATCCTAGGTTTTTTTCTAGTTTGAATCACTTAGTAATGTGGTACCACACTGAAACAGTCAATTAAACCTGGTTTCGATCAATATTTTAAAGGATAACACCGGTTAGGTCTGGGATAGGTGTGGGTTATGCCCGCATCTGGCTCTTGATTTTGACTTTTCCGCATACTTGTTGGCCAGATCCTTGGTTTTCCCTGGTTTGAATCACGTAGTAATGTGATACCGCACTGAAACAGTCAATTAAACCTGGTTTCGATCAATATTTTAGAGGATAACACCGGTTAGGTCTGGGTTAGGTATGGGTTATGTCCGCATCTGGCTCATGATTTTGCCTTTTCGCATACTTGTTGGCCAGATCCTGGGTTTTTGGGGTTTGAATCACGTAGTAATGTGGTACGACACAGTACCTGTCAATTAAACCTGGATTCGATCCACATTTTATAGGATAACACCGGTTAGGTCTGGGATAGGTATGGGTTATGTCCGCATCTGGCTCATGATTTTGCTTTCTTCGCATTCTTGTTGGCCAGATCCTGGGTTTTTTCGTGTTTGAATCACGTAGTAATGTGGTACCACACAGTAACAGTCAATTAAACCTGATTTCGATCCACATTTTATAGGATAACACCGGTTAGGTCTGGGTTAGGTATGGGTTATGTCCGCATCTGGCTCATGATTTTGCCTTCTTCGCATGCTTGTTGGCCAGATCCTGGGTTTTTTCGGGTTTGAATCACGTAGTAATGTGGTACCACACAGTAACTGTCAATTAAACCTGAATTCGATCAATATTTTAGAGGATAACTCCGGTTAGGTCTGGCTTAGGACTGGTTTATGCCCGCAAATCGCTCATGATTCTGCGTTCTTCGCATTCTTGTTCGCCAGAACCTGGGTTTTTTCGGGTTTGAATCACGTAGTAATGTGGTACCACACAGTAACTGTCAATTAAACCTGAATTCGATCCACATTTTATAGGATAACACCGGTTAGGTCTGGGATAGGTATGGGTTATGTTCGCATCTGGATCATGATTTTGCTTTCTTCGCATACTTGTTGGCCAGATCCTGGGTTTTTTTCTGGTTTGAATCACGTAGTAATGTGGTACCACACTGAAACAGACAATTAAACGAGGTTTCGATCAATATTTTAGAGGATAACACCGGTTAGGTCTGGGTTAGGTCTGGGTTATGCCCGCATCTCGCTCATGATTCTGCCTTCATCGCATTCTTGTTCGCCAGAACCTGGGTTTTTTCGGGTTTGAATCACGTAGTAATGTGGTACCACACTGAAACAGTCAATTAAACCTGGTTTCGATCCACATTATAGAGGATAACACCGGTTAGGTCTGGGTTAGGACTGGGTTATGCCCGCATCTCGCTCATGATTCTGCCTTCATCGCATTCTTGTTCGCCAGAACCTGGGTTTTTTCGGGTTTGAATCACGTAGTAATGTGGTACCACACAGTAACAGTCAATTAAACCTGATTTCGATCCACATTTTATAGGATAACACCGGTTAGGTCTGGGTTAGGTATGGGTTATGTCCGCATCTGGCTCATGATTTTGCCTTCTTCGCATGCTTGTTGGCCAGATCCTGGGTTTTTTTCCGGTTTGAATCACGCAGTAATGTGGTACCACACTGAAACAGACAATTAAACGAGGTTTCGATCAATATTTTAGAGGATAACACCGGTTAGATCTGGGTTAGGTCTGGGTTATGCCCGCATCTCGCTCATGATTCTGCCTTCATCGCATTCTTGTTCGCCAGAACCTGGGTTTTTTCGGGTTTGAATCACGTAGTAATGTGGTACCACACTGAAACAGACAATTAAACGAGGGTGCGATCAATATTTTAGAGGATAACTCCGGTTAGGTCTGTGTTAGGTCTGGGTTATGCCCGCATCTCGCTCATGATTCTGCCTTCATCGCATTCTTGTTCGCCAGAACCTGGATTTTTTCGGGTTTGAATCACGTAGTAATGTTGTACCACATTGAAACAGTCAATTAAACCTGGTTTCGATCAATATTTTAGAGGATAACACCGGTTAGGTCTGGGATAGGTATGGGTTATGCCCGCATCTGGCTCTTGATTTTGACTTTTCCGCATACTTGTTGGCCAGATCCTTGGTTTTCCCCGGTTTGAATCACGTAGTAATGTGATACCGCACTGAAACAGTCAATTAAACCTGGTTTCGATCAATATTTTAGAGGATAACTCCGGTTAGGTCTGGTTTAGGACTGGTTTATGCCCGCAAATCGCTCATGATTCTGCGTTCTTCGCATTCTTGTTCGCCAGAACCTGGGTTTTTTCGGGTTTGAATCACGTAGTAATGTGGTACCACACAGTAACTGTCAATTAAACCTGAATTCGATCCACATTTTATAGGATAACACCGGTTAGGTCTGGGATAGGTATGGGTTATGTTCGCATCTGGCTCATGATTTTGCTTTCTTCGCATACTTGTTGGCCAGATCCTGGGTTTTTTTCTGGTTTGAATCACGTAGTAATGTGGTACCACACTGAAACAGACAATTAAACGAGGTTTCGATCAATATTTTAGAGGATAACACCGGTTAGGTCTGGGTTAGGTCTGGGTTATGCCCGCATCTCGCTCATGATTCTGCCTTCATCGCATTCTTGTTCGCCAGAACCTGGGTTTTTTCGGGTTTGAATCACGTAGTAATGTGGTACCACACTGAAACAGTCAATTAAACCTGGTTTCGATCCACATTTTATAGGATAACACCGGTTAGGTCTGGGTTAGATCTGAGTTATGCCCGCATCTGACTCATGATTTTGCCTTTTCCGCATACTTCTTGGCCAGATCCTGGGTTTTTGGGGTTTGAATCACGTAGTAATGTGGTACCACACAGTAACTGTCAATTAAACCTGGTTCCGATCCACATTTTAGAGGATAACACCGGCTAGGTCTGGGTTAGGTCTGGGTTATGCCCGCATCTCGCTCATGCTTCTGCCTTCATCGCATTCTTGTTCGCCAGAACCTGGGTTTTTTAGGGTTTGAATCACGTAGTAATGTGGTACCACACAGTAACAGTCAATTAAACCTGGTTTCGATCAATATTTTAGAGGATAACACCGGTTAGGTCTGGGATAGGTATGGGTTATGCCCGCATCTGGCTCTTGATTTTGACTTTTCCGCATACTTGTTGGCCAGATCGTTGGTTTTCCCTGGTTTGAATCACGTAGTAATGTGGTACCACACTGAAACAGACAATTAAACCTGGTTTCGATCAATATTTTAGAGGATAACACCGGTTCGGTCTGGGTTAGGACTGGGTTATGCCCGCAAATCGCTCATGATTCTGCGTTCATCGCATTCTTGTTCGCCAGAACCTGGGTTTTTTCGGGTTTGAATCACGTAGTAATGTGGTACCACATTGAAACAGTCAATTAAACCTGGTTTCGATCCACATTTTATAGGATAACACCGGTTAGGTCTGGGATCAGTATCGGTTATGTCCGCATCTGGCTCATGATTTTGCCTTGTTCGCATGCTTGTTGGCCAGATCCTAGGTTTTTTTCTAGTTTGAATCACGTAGTAATGTGGTACCACACTGAAACAGACAATTAAACGAGGAGTCGGTCAATATTTTAGAGGATAATAACGGTTAGGTCTGGGTTAGGTCTGGGTTATGCCCGCATCTCGCTCATGATTCTGCCTTCATCGCATTCTTGTTCGCCAGAACCTGGGTTTTTTCGGGTTTGAATCACGTAGTAATGTGGTACCACACTGAAACAGTCAATTAAACCTTGTTTCGATCCACATTATAGAGGATAACACCGGTTAGGTCTGGGTTAGGACTGGGTTATGCCCGCACATCGCTCATGATTCTGCCTTCATCGCATTCTTGTTCGCCAGAACCTGGGTTTTTTCGGGTTAGAATCACGTAGTAATGTGGTACCACATTGAAACAGTCAATTAAACCTGGTTTCGATCCACATTTTATAGGATAACGCCGGTTAGGTCTGGGATAGGTATGGGTTATGTCCGCATCTGGCTCATGATTTTGCCTTGTTCGCATGCTTGTTGGCCAGATCCTAGGTTTTTTTCTAGTTTGAATCACTTAGTAATGTGGTACCACACTGAAACGGACAATTAAACCTGGTTTCGATCAATATTTTAAAGGATAACACCGGTTAGGTCTGGGATAGGTGTGGGTTATGCCCGCATCTGGCTCTTGATTTTGACTTTTCCGCATACTTGTTGGCCAGATCCTTGGTTTTCCCTGGTTTGAATCACGTAGTAATGTGATACCGCACTGAAACAGTCAATTAAACCTGGTTTCGATCAATATTTTAGAGGAAAGCACCGGTTAGGTCTGGGTTAGGTATGCGTTATGTCCGCATGTGGCTCATGATTTTGCCTTTTCGCATACTTGTTGGCCAGATCCTGGGTTTTTGGGGTTTGAATCACGTAGTAATGTGGTACCACACAGTAACTGTCAATTAAACCTGGATTCGATCCACATTTTATAGGATAACACCGGTTAGGTCTGGGATAGGTATGGGTTGTGTCCGCATCTGGCTCATGATTTTGCTTTCTTCGGATACTTGTTGGCCAGATCCTGGGTTTTTGGGGTTTGAATCACGTAGTAATGTGATACCACACAGTAACTGTCAATTAAACCTGGATTCGATCCACATTTTATAGGATAACACCGGTTAGGTCTGGGATAGGTATGGGTTGTGTCCGCATCTGGCTCATGATTTTGCTTTCTTCGCATACTTGTTGGCCAGATCCTGGTTTTTTTTTCTGGTTTGAATCACGTAGTAATGTGGTACCACACTGAAACAGTCAATTAAACCTGGTTTCGATCCACATATTATAGGATAGCACCGGTTAGGTCTGGGATAGGTATGGGTTATGTCCGCATCTGGCTCATGATTTTGCCTTGTTCGCATGCTTGTTGGCCAGATCCTAGGTTTTTTTCTAGTTTGAATCACGTAGTAATGTGGTACCACACGGAAACAGTCAATTAAACCTGGTTTCGATCCACATTTTATAGGATAACACCGGTTAGGTCTGGGTTAGGTATGGGTTATGTCCGCAACTGGCTCATGATTTTGCCTTCTTCGCATGCTTGTTGGCCAGATCCTGGGTTTTTTTTCGGTTTGAATCACGCAGTAATGTGGTACCACACTGAAACAGACAATTAAACGAGGTTTCGATCAATATTTTGGAGGATAACACCGGTTAGGTCTGGGTTAGGTCTGGGTTATGCCCGCATGTCGCTCATGATACTGCCTTCATCGCATTCTTGTTCGCCAGAACCTGGGTTTTTTCGGGTTTGAATCACGTAGTAATGTGGTACCACACTGAAACAGTCAATTAAACCTGGTTTCGATCCACATTTTATAGGATAACACCGGTTAGGTCTGGGTTAGATCTGAGTTATGCCCGCATCTGACTCATGATTTTGCCTTTTCCGCATACTTCTTGGCCAGATCCTGGGTTTTTGGGGTTTGAATCACGTAGTAATGTGGTACCACACAGTAACTGTCAATTAAACCTGGTTCCGATCCACATTTTAGAGGATAACACCGGTTAGGTCTGGGTTAGGTCTGGGTTATGCCCGCATCTCGCTCATGCTTCTGCCTTCATCGCATTCTTGTTCGCCAGAACCTGGGTTTTTTCGGGTTTGAATCACGTAGTAATGTGGTACCACACAGTAACAGTCAATTAAACCTGGTTTCGATCAATATTTTAGAGGATAACACCGGTTAGGTCTGGGATAGGTATGGGTTATGTCCGCATCTGGCTCATGATTTTGCCTTGTTCGCATGCTTGTTGGCCAGACCCTAGGTTTTTTTCTAGTTTGAATCACTTAGTAATGTGGTACCACACTGAAACAGACAATTAAACCTGGTTTCGATCAATATTTTAAAGGATAACACCGGTTAGGACTGGGATAGGTGTGGGTTATGTCCGCATCTGGCTCATGATTCTGCCTTCATCGCATTCTTGTTCGCCAGAACCTGGGTTTTTCGGGTTTGAATCACGTAGTAATGTGGTACCACATTGAAACAGTCAATTAAACCTGGTTTCGATCCACATTTTATAGGATAACACCGGTTAGGTCTGGGATAGGTATGGGTTATGTCCGCATCTGGCTCATGATTTTGCCTTGTTCGCATGCTTGTTGGCCAGATCCTAGGTTTTTTTCTAGTTTGAATCACGTAGTAATGTGGTACCACACTGAAACAGTCAATTAAACCTGGTTTCGATCAATATTTTAGAGGATAACACCGGTTAGGTCTGGGTTAGGTATGGGTTATGTCCGCATCTGGCTCATGATTTCGCCTTTTCGCATACTTGTTGGCCAGATCCTGGGTTTTTGGGGTTTGAATCACGTAGTAATGTGGTACCACACAGTAACTGTCAATTAAACCTGGATTCGATCCACATTTTATAGGATAACACCGGTTAGGTCTGGGATAGGTATGGGTTATGTCCGCATCTGGCTCATGATTTTGCCTTCTTCGCATGCTTGTTGGCCAGATCCTGGGTTTTTTTCCGGTTTGAATCACGCAGTAATGTGGTACCACACTGAAACAGACAATTAAACGAGGTTTCGATCAATATTTTAGAGGATAACACCGGTTAGGTCTGGGTTAGGTCTGGGTTATGCCCGCATCTCGCTCATGATTCTGCCTTCATCGCATTCTTGTTCGCCAGAACCTGGGTTTTTTCGGGTTTGAATCACGTAGTAATGTGGTACCACACTGAAACAGACAATTAAACGAGGTTTCGATCAATATTTTAGAGGATAACACCGGTTAGGTCTGTGTTAGGTCTGGGTTATGCCCGCATCTCGCTCATGATTCTGCCTTCATCGCATTCTTGTTCGCCAGATCCTTGGTTTTCCCTGGTTTGAATCACGTAGTAATGTGATACCGCACTGAAACAGTCAATTAAACCTGGTTTCGATCAATATTTTAGAGGATAACTCCGGTTAGGTCTGGCTTAGGACAGGTTTATGCCCGCAAATCGCTCATGATTCTGCGTTCTTCGCATTCTTGTTCGCCAGAACCTGGGTTTTTTCGGGTTTGAATCACGTAGTAATGTGGTACCACACAGTAACTGTCAATTAAACCTGAATTCGATCCACATTTTATAGGATAACACCGGTTAGGTCTGGGTTAGGTCTGGGTTATGCCCGCATCTCGCTCATGATTCTGCCTTCATCGCATTCTTGTTCGCCAGAACCTGGGTTTTTTCGGGTTTGAATCACGTAGTAATGTGGTACCACACTGAAACAGTTAATTAAACCTGGTTTCGATCCACATTATAGAGGATAACACCGGTTAGGTCTGGGTTAGGACTGGGTTATGCCCGCACATCGCTCATGATTCTGCCTTCATCGCATTCTTGTTCGCCAGAACCTGGGTTTTTTCGGGTTTGAATCACGTAGTAATGAGGTACCACATTGAAACAGTCAATTAAACCTGGTTTCGATCCACATTTTATAGGATAACACCGGTTAGGTCTGGGTTAGATCTGAGTTATGCCCGCATCTGACTCATGATTTTGCCTTTTCCGCATACTTCTTGGCCAGATCCTGGGTTTTTGGGGTTTGAATCACGTAGTAATGTGGTACCACACAGTAACTGTCAATTAAACCTGGTTCCGATCCACATTTTAGAGGATAACACCAGTTAGGTCTGGCTTAGAACTGGTTTATGCCCGCAAATCGCTCATGATTCTGCGTTCTTCGCATTCTTGTTCGCCAGAACCTGGGTTTTTTCGTGTTTGAATCACGTAGTAATGCGGTACCACACAGTAACGGTCAATTAAACCTGATTTCGATCCACATTTTATAGGATATCACCGGCTAGGTCTGGGTTAGGTATGGGTTATGTCCGCATCTGGCTCATGATTTTGCCTTCTTCGCATGCTTGTTGGCCAGATCCTGGGTTTTTTTCCGGTTTGAATCACGTAGTAATGTGGTACCACACTGAAACAGACAATTAAACGAGGTTTCGATCAATATTTTAGAGGATAACACCGGTTAGGTCTGGGTTAGGTCTGGGTTATGCCCGCATCTCGCTCATGCTTCTGCCTTCATCGCATTCTTGTTCGCCAGAACCTGGGTTTTTTCGGGTTTGAATCACGTAGTAATGTGGTACCACACTGAAACAGACAATTAAACCTGGTTTCGATCAATATTTTAGAGGATAAAACCGGTTAGGTCTGGATTATGCCCGCATCTGGTACATGATTTTGCCATTTTCGCATATTTGTTGGCCAGATCCTGGGTTTTTTCGTGTTTGAATCACGTAGTAATGTGGTACCACACTGAAACAGTCAATTAAACCTGGTTCCGATCCACATTTTAGAGGATAACACCGGTTAGGTCTGGGTTAGATCTGAGTTATGCCCGCATCTGACACTTGATTTTGCCTTTTCCGCATACTTGTTGGCCAGATCCTGGGTTTTTGGGGTTTGAATCACGTAGTAATGTGGTACCACACAGTAACTGTCAATTAAACCTGGATTCGATCCAGATTTTATAGGATAACACCGGTTAGGTCTGGGATAGGTATGGGTTGTGTCCGCATCTGGCTCATGATTTTGCTTTCTTCGCATACTTGTTGGCCAGATCCTGGGTTTTTTCGTGTTTGAATCACGTAGTAATGTGGTACCACACAGTAACAGTCAATTAAACCTGGTTTCGATCCACATTTTATTGGATAACACCGGTTAGGTCTGGGTTAGGTATGGGTTATGTCCGCATCTGGCTCACGATTTTGCCTTCTTCGCATGCTTGTTGGCCAGATCCTGGGTTTTTTTCTGGTTTGAATCACGTAGTAATGTGGTACCACACTGAAACAGACAATTAAACGAGGTTTCGATCAATATTTTAGAGGATAACACCGGTTAGGTCTGGGATAGGTATGGGTTATGCCCGCATCAGGCTCAAGATTTTGACTTTTCCGCATACTTGTTGGCCAGATCCTTGGTTTTCCCTGGTTTGAATCACGTAGTAATGTGATACCGCACTGAAACAGACAATTAAACGAGGTTTCGATCAATATTTTAGAGGATAACACCGGTTAGGTCTGGCTTAGAACTGGTTTATGCCCGCAAATCGCTCATGATTCTGCGTTCTTCGCATTCTTGTTCGCCAGAACCTGGGTTTTTTCGTGTTTGAATCACGTAGTAATGCGGTACCACACAGTAACGGTCAATTAAACCTGATTTCGATCCACATTTTATAGGATAACACCGGCTAGGTCTGGGTTAGGTATGGGTTATGTCCGCATCTGGCTCATGATTTTGCCTTCTTCGCATGCTTGTTGGCCAGATCCTGGGTTTTTTTTCCGGTTTGAATCACGTAGTAATGTGGTACCACACTGAAACAGACAATTAAACGAGGTTTCGATCAATATTTTAGAGGATAACACCGGTTAGGTCTGGGTTAGGTCTGGGTTATGCCCGCATCTCGCTCATGCTTCTGCCTTCATCGCATTCTTGTTCGCCAGAACCTGGGTTTTTTCGGGTTTGAATCACGTAGTAATGTGGTACCACACTGAAACAGACAATTAAACCTGGTTTCGATCAATATTTTAGAGGATAAAACCGGTTAGGTCTGGATTATGCCCGCATCTGGTACATGATTTTGCCATTTTCGCATATTTGTTGGCCAGATCCTGGGTTTTTTCGTGTTTGAATCACGTAGTAATGTGGTACCACACTGAAACAGTCAATTAAACCTGGTTCCGATCCACATTTTAGAGGATAACACCGGTTAGGTCTGGGTTAGATCTGAGTTATGCCCGCATCTGACACATGATTTTGCCTTTTCCGCATACTTGTTGGCCAGATCCTGGGTTTTTGGGGTTTGAATCACGTAGTAATGTGGTACCACACAGTAACTGTCAATTAAACCTGGATTCGATCCAGATTTTATAGGATAACACCGGTTAGGTCTGGGATAGGTATGGGTTGTGTCCGCATCTGGCTCATGATTTTGCTTTCTTCGCATACTTGTTGGCCAGATCCTGGGTTTTTTCGTGTTTGAATCACGTAGTAATGTGGTACCACACAGTAACAGTCAATTAAACCTGGTTTCGATCCACATTTTATTGGATAACACCGGTTAGGTCTGGGTTAGGTATGGGTTATGTCCGCATCTGGCTCACGATTTTGCCTTCTTCGCATGCTTGTTGGCCAGATCCTGGGTTTTTTTCTGGTTTGAATCACGTAGTAATGTGGTACCACACTGAAACAGACAATTAAACGAGGTTTCGATCAATATTTTAGAGGATAACACCGGTTAGGTCTGGGATAGGTATGGGTTATGCCCGCATCAGGCTCAAGATTTTGACTTTTCCGCATACTTGTTGGCCAGATCCTTGGTTTTCCCTGGTTTGAATCACGTAGTAATGTGATACCGCACTGAAACAGACAATTAAACGAGGTTTCGATCAATATTTTAGAGGATAACACCGGTTAGGTCTGGCTTAGAACTGGTTTATGCCCGCAAATCGCTCATGATTCTGCGTTCTTCGCATTCTTGTTCGCCAGAACCTGGGTTTTTTCGTGTTTGAATCACGTAGTAATGCGGTACCACACAGTAACGGTCAATTAAACCTGATTTCGATCCACATTTTATAGGATAACACCGGCTAGGTCTGGGTTAGGTATGGGTTATGTCCGCATCTGGCTCATGATTTTGCCTTCTTCGCATGCTTGTTGGCCAGATCCTGGGTTTTTTTCCGGTTTGAATCACGTAGTAATGTGGTACCACACTGAAACAGACAATTAAACGAGGTTTCGATCAATATTTTAGAGGATAACACCGGTTAGGTCTGGGTTAGGTCTGGGTTATGCCCGCATCTCGCTCATGCTTCTGCCTTCATCGCATTCTTGTTCGCCAGAACCTGGGTTTTTTCGGGTTTGAATCACGTAGTAATGTGGTACCACACTGAAACAGACAATTAAACCTGGTTTCGATCAATATTTTAGAGGATAAAACCGGTTAGGTCTGGATTATGCCCGCATCTGGTACATGATTTTGCCATTTTCGCATATTTGTTGGCCAGATCCTGGGTTTTTTCGTGTTTGAATCACGTAGTAATGTGGTACCACACTGAAACAGTCAATTAAACCTGGTTCCGATCCACATTTTAGAGGATAACACCGGTTAGGTCTGGGTTAGATCTGAGTTATGCCCGCATCTGACACATGATTTTGCCTTTTCCGCATACTTGTTGACCAGATCCTGGGTTTTTGGGGTTTGAATCACGTAGTAATGTGGTACCACACAGTAACTGTCAATTAAACCTGGATTCGATCCAGATTTTATAGGATAACACCGGTTAGGTCTGGGATAGGTATGGGTTGTGTCCGCATCTGGCTCATGATTTTGCTTTCTTCGCATACTTGTTGGCCAGATCCTGGGTTTTTTCGTGTTTGAATCACGTAGTAATGTGGTACCACACAGTAACAGTCAATTAAACCTGGTTTCGATCCACATTTTATTGGATAACACCGGTTAGGTCTGGGTTAGGTATGGGTTATGTCCGCATCTGGCTCACGATTTTGCCTTCTTCGCATGCTTGTTGGCCAGATCCTGGGTTTTTTTCTGGTTTGAATCACGTAGTAATGTGGTACCACACTGAAACAGACAATTAAACGAGGTTTCGATCAATATTTTAGAGGATAACACCGGTTAGGTCTGGGATAGGTATGGGTTATGCCCGCATCAGGCTCAAGATTTTGACTTTTCCGCATACTTGTTGGCCAGATCCTTGGTTTTCCCTGGTTTGAATCACGTAGTAATGTGATACCGCACTGAAACAGACAATTAAACGAGGTTTCGATCAATATTTTAGAGGATAACACCGGTTAGGTCTGGGTTAGGTCTGGGTTATGCCCGCATCTCGCTCATGATTCTGCCTTCATCGCATTCTTGTTCGCCAGAACCTGGGTTTTTTCGGGTTTGAATCACGTAGTAATGTGGTACCACACAGTGACGGTCAATTAAACCTGGTTTCGATCAATATTTTAGAGGATAACACCGGTTAGGTCTGGGATAGGTATGGGTTATGCCCGCATCTGGCTCTCGATTTTGACTTTTCCGCATACTTGTTGGCCAGATCCTTGGTATTCCCTGGTTTGAATCACGTAGTAATGTGATACCGCACTGAAACAGTCAATTAAACCTGGTTTCGATCAATATTTTAGAGGATAACTCCGGTTAGGTCTGCCTTAGGACTGGTTTATGCCCGCAAATCGCTCATGATTCTGCGTTCATCGCATTCTTGTTCGACAGAACCTGGGTTTTTTCGGGTTTGAATCACGTAGTAATGTGGTACCACATTGAAACAGTCAAATAAACCTGGTTTCGATCCACATTTTATAGGATAGCACCGGTTAGGTCTGGGATAGGTATGGGTTATGTCCGCATCTGGCTCATGATTTTGACTTGTTCGCATGCTTGTTGGCCAGATCCTAGGTTTTTTTCTAGTTTGAATCACGTAGTAATGTGGTACCACACTGAAACAGACAATTAAACCTGGATTCGATCCACATTTTATAGGATAACACCGGTTAGGTCTGGGATAGGTATGGGTTGTGTCCGCATCTGGCTCATGATTTTGCTTTCTTCGCATACTTGTTGGCCAGATCCTGGTTTTTTTTTCTGGTTTGAATCACGTAGTAATGTGGTACCACACTGAAACAGTCAATTAAACCTGGTTTCGATCCACATATTATAGGATAGCACCGGTTAGGTCTGGGATAGGTATGGGTTATGTCCGCATCTGGCTCATGATTTTGCCTTGTTCGCATGCTTGTTGGCCAGATCCTAGGTTTTTTTCTAGTTTGAATCACGTAGTAATGTGGTACCACACGGAAACAGTCAATTAAACCTGGTTTCGATCCACATTTTATAGGATAACACCGGTTAGGTCTGGGTTAGGTATGGGTTATGTCCGCAACTGGCTCATGATTTTGCCTTCTTCGCATGCTTGTTGGCCAGATCCTGGGTTTTTTTTCGGTTTGAATCACGCAGTAATGTGGTACCACACTGAAACAGACAATTAAACGAGGTTTCGATCAATATTTTGGAGGATAACACCGGTTAGGTCTGGGTTAGGTCTGGGTTATGCCCGCATGTCGCTCATGATACTGCCTTCATCGCATTCTTGTTCGCCAGAACCTGGGTTTTTTCGGGTTTGAATCACGTAGTAATGTGGTACCACACTGAAACAGTCAATTAAACCTGGTTTCGATCCACATTTTATAGGATAACACCGGTTAGGTCTGGGTTAGATCTGAGTTATGCCCGCATCTGACTCATGATTTTGCCTTTTCCGCATACTTCTTGGCCAGATCCTGGGTTTTTGGGGTTTGAATCACGTAGTAATGTGGTACCACACAGTAACTGTTAATTAAACCTGGTTCCGATCCACATTTTAGAGGATAACACCGGTTAGGTCTGGGTTAGGTCTGGGTTATGCCCGCATCTCGCTCATGCTTCTGCCTTCATCGCATTCTTGTTCGCCAGAACCTGGGTTTTTTCGGGTTTGAATCACGTAGTAATGTGGTACCACACAGTAACAGTCAATTAAACCTGGTTTCGATCAATATTTTAGAGGATAACACCGGTTAGGTCTGGGATAGGTATGGGTTATGTCCGCATCTGGCTCATGA
The DNA here is from genome assembly GCF_051014445.1 of Colletes latitarsis. Classification (NCBI taxonomy): domain Eukaryota; kingdom Metazoa; phylum Arthropoda; class Insecta; order Hymenoptera; family Colletidae; genus Colletes; species Colletes latitarsis. Next base: position 11,056,854 of record NC_135147.1, read on the forward strand.
TTTTGCCTTGTTCGCATGCTTGTTGGCCAGACCCTAGGTTTTTTTCTAGTTTGAATCACTTAGTAATGTGGTACCACACTGAAACAGACAATTAAACCTGGTTTCGATCAATATTTTAAAGGATAACACCGGTTAGGACTGGGATAGGTGTGGGTTATGTCCGCATCTGGCTCATGATTCTGCCTTCATCGCATTCTTGTTCGCCAGAACCTGGGTTTTTCGGGTTTGAATCACGTAGTAATGTGGTACCACATTGAAACAGTCAATTAAACCTGGTTTCGATCCACATTTTATAGGATAACACCGGTTAGGTCTGGGATAGGTATGGGTTATGTCCGCATCTGGCTCATGATTTTGCCTTGTTCGCATGCTTGTTGGCCAGATCCTAGGTTTTTTTCTAGTTTGAATCACGTAGTAATGTGGTACCACACTGAAACAGTCAATTAAACCTGGTTTCGATCAATATTTTAGAGGATAACACCGGTTAGGTCTGGGTTAGGTATGGGTTATGTCCGCATCTGGCTCATGATTTTGCCTTTTCGCATACTTGTTGGCCAGATCCTGGGTTTTTGGGGTTTGAATCACGTAGTAATGTGGTACCACACAGTAACTGTCAATTAAACCTGGATTCGATCCACATTTTATAGGATAACACCGGTTAGGTCTGGGATAGGTATGGGTTATGTCCGCATCTGGCTCATGATTTTGCCTTCTTCGCATGCTTGTTGGCCAGATCCTGGGTTTTTTTCCGGTTTGAATCACGCAGTAATGTGGTACCACACTGAAACAGACAATTAAACGAGGTTTCGATCAATATTTTAGAGGATAACACCGGTTAGGTCTGGGTTAGGTCTGGGTTATGCCCGCATCTCGCTCATGATTCTGCCTTCATCGCATTCTTGTTCGCCAGAACCTGGGTTTTTTCGGGTTTGAATCACGTAGTAATGTGGTACCACACTGAAACAGACAATTAAACGAGGTTTCGATCAATATTTTAGAGGATAACACCGGTTAGGTCTGTGTTAGGTCTGGGTTATGCCCGCATCTCGCTCATGATTCTGCCTTCATCGCATTCTTGTTCGCCAGAACTTGGGTTTTTTCGGGTCTGAATCACGTAGTAATGTGGTACCACATTGAAACAGTCAATTAAACCTGGTTTCGATCAATATTTTAGAGGATAACACCGGTTAGGTCTGGGATAGGTATGGGTTATGCCCGCATCTGGCTCTTGATTTTGACTTTTCCGCATACTTGCTGGCCAGATCCTTGGTTTTCCCTGGTTTGAATCACGTAGTAATGTGATACCGCACTGAAACAGTCAATTAAACCTGGTTTCGATCAATATTTTAGAGGACAACTCCGGTTAGGTCTGGCTTAGGACAGGTTTATGCCCGCAAATCGCTCATGATTCTGCGTTCTTCGCATTCTTGTTCGCCAGAACCTGGGTTTTTTCGGGTTTGAATCACGTAGTAATGTGGTACCACACAGTAACTGTCAATTAAACCTGAATTCGATCCACATTTTATAGGATAACACCGGTTAGGTCTGGGTTAGGTCTGGGTTATGCCCGCATCTCGCTCATGATTCTGCCTTCATCGCATTCTTGTTCGCCAGAACCTGGGTTTTTTCGGGTTTGAATCACGTAGTAATGTGGTACCACACTGAAACAGTTAATTAAACCTGGTTTCGATCCACATTATAGAGGATAACACCGGTTAGGTCTGGGTTAGGACTGGGTTATGCCCGCACATCGCTCATGATTCTGCCTTCATCGCATTCTTGTTCGCCAGAACCTGGGTTTTTTCGGGTTTGAATCACGTAGTAATGAGGTACCACATTGAAACAGTCAATTAAACCTGGTTTCGATCCACATTTTATAGGATAACACCGGTTAGGTCTGGGTTAGATCTGAGTTATGCCCGCATCTGACTCATGATTTTGCCTTTTCCGCATACTTCTTGGCCAGATCCTGGGTTTTTGGGGTTTGAATCACGTAGTAATGTGGTACCACACAGTAACTGTCAATTAAACCTGGTTCCGATCCACATTTTAGAGGATAACACCAGTTAGGTCTGGCTTAGAACTGGTTTATGCCCGCAAATCGCTCATGATTCTGCGTTCTTCGCATTCTTGTTCGCCAGAACCTGGGTTTTTTCGTGTTTGAATCACGTAGTAATGCGGTACCACACAGTAACGGTCAATTAAACCTGATTTCGATCCACATTTTATAGGATAACACCGGCTAGGTCTGGGTTAGGTATGGGTTATGTCCGCATCTGGCTCATGATTTTGCCTTCTTCGCATGCTTGTTGGCCAGATCCTGGGTTTTTTTCCGGTTTGAATCACGTAGTAATGTGGTACCACACTGAAACAGACAATTAAACGAGGTTTCGATCAATATTTTAGAGGATAACACCGGTTAGGTCTGGGTTAGGTCTGGGTTATGCCCGCATCTCGCTCATGCTTCTGCCTTCATCGCATTCTTGTTCGCCAGAACCTGGGTTTTTTCGGGTTTGAATCACGTAGTAATGTGGTACCACACTGAAACAGACAATTAAACCTGGTTTCGATCAATATTTTAGAGGATAAAACCGGTTAGGTCTGGATTATGCCCGCATCTGGTACATGATTTTGCCATTTTCGCATATTTGTTGGCCAGATCCTGGGTTTTTTCGTGTTTGAATCACGTAGTAATGTGGTACCACACTGAAACAGTCAATTAAACCTGGTTCCGATCCACATTTTAGAGGATAACACCGGTTAGGTCTGGGTTAGATCTGAGTTATGCCCGCATCTGACACATGATTTTGCCTTTTCCGCATACTTGTTGGCCAGATCCTGGGTTTTTGGGGTTTGAATCACGTAGTAATGTGGTACCACACAGTAACTGTCAATTAAACCTGGATTCGATCCAGATTTTATAGGATAACACCGGTTAGGTCTGGGATAGGTATGGGTTGTGTCCGCATCTGGCTCATGATTTTGCTTTCTTCGCATACTTGTTGGCCAGATCCTGGGTTTTTTCGTGTTTGAATCACGCAGTAATGTGGTACCACACAGTAACAGTCAATTAAACCTGGTTTCGATCCACATTTTATTGGATAACACCGGTTAGGTCTGGGTTAGGTATGGGTTATGTCCGCATCTGGCTCACGATTTTGCCTTCTTCGCATGCTTGTTGGCCAGATCCTGGGTTTTTTTCTGGTTTGAATCACGTAGTAATGTGGTACCACACTGAAACAGACAATTAAACGAGGTTTCGATCAATATTTTAGAGGATAACACCGGTTAGGTCTGGGATAGGTATGGGTTATGCCCGCATCAGGCTCAAGATTTTGACTTTTCCGCATACTTGTTGGCCAGATCCTTGGTTTTCCCTGGTTTGAATCACGTAGTAATGTGATACCGCACTGAAACAGACAATTAAACGAGGTTTCGATCAATATTTTAGAGGATAACACCGGTTAGGTCTGGGTTAGGTCTGGGTTATGCCCGCATCTCGCTCATGATTCTGCCTTCATCGCATTCTTGTTCGCCAGAACCTGGGTTTTTTCGGGTTTGAATCACGTAGTAATGTGGTACCACACAGTGACGGTCAATTAAACCTGGTTTCGATCAATATTTTAGAGGATAACACCGGTTAGGTCTGGGATAGGTATGGGTTATGCCCGCATCTGGCTCTCGATTTTGACTTTTCCGCATACTTGTTGGCCAGATCCTTGGTATTCCCTGGTTTGAATCACGTAGTAATGTGATACCGCACTGAAACAGTCAATTAAACCTGGTTTCGATCAATATTTTAGAGGATAACTCCGGTTAGGTCTGCCTTAGGACTGGTTTATGCCCGCAAATCGCTCATGATTCTGCGTTCATCGCATTCTTGTTCGACAGAACCTGGGTTTTTTCGGGTTTGAATCACGTAGTAATGTGGTACCACATTGAAACAGTCAAATAAACCTGGTTTCGATCCACATTTTATAGGATAGCACCGGTTAGGTCTGGGATAGGTATGGGTTATGTCCGCATCTGGCTCATGATTTTGCCTTCTTCGCATGCTTGTTGGCCAGATCCTGGGTTTTTTTCTGGTTTGAATCACGTAGTAATGTGGTACCACACTGAAACAGACAATTAAACGAGGTTTCGATCAATATTTTAGAGGATAACACCGGTTAGGTCTGGGTTAGGTCTGGGTTATGCCCGCATGTCGCTCATGATTCTGCCTTCATCGCATTCTTGTTCGCCAGAACCTGGTTTTTTTCGGGTTTGAATCACGTAGTAATGTGGTACCACACTGAAACAGTCAATTAAACCTGGTTTCGATCCACATTTTATAGGATAACACCGGTTAGGTCTGGGTTAGATCTGAGTTATGCCCGCATCTGACTCATGATTTTGCCTTTTCCGCATACTTCTTGGCCAGATCCTGGGTTTTTGGGGTTTGAATCACGTAGTAATGTGGTACCACACAGTAACTGTCAATTAAACCTGGTTCCGATCCACATTTTAGAGGATAACACCGGTTAGATCTGGGTTAGGTCTGGGTTATGCCCGCATCTCGCTCATGCTTCTGCCTTCATCGCATTCTTGTTCGCCAGAACCTGGGTTTTTTCGGGTTTGAATCACGTAGTAATGTGGTACCACACAGTAACAGTCAATTAAACCTGGTTTCGATCAATATTTTAGAGGATAACACCGGTGAGGTCTGGGATAGGTATGGGTTATGCCCGCATCTGGCTCTTGATTTTGACTTTTCCGCATACTTGTTGGCCAGATCCTTGGTTTTCCCTGGTTTGAATCAGGTAGTAATGTGATACCGCACTGAAACAGTCAATTAAACCTGGTTTCGATCAATATTTTAGAGGATAACACCGGTTCGGTCTGGGTTAGGACTGGGTTATGCCCGCAAATCGCTCATGATTCTGCGTTCATCGCATTCTTGTTCGCCAGAACCTGGGTTTTTTCGGGTTTGAATCACGTAGTAATGTGGTACCACATTGAAACAGTCAATTAAACCTGGTTTCGATCCACATTTTATAGGATAACACCGGTTAGGTCTGGGATAGGTATGGGTTATGTCCGCATCTGGCTCATGATTTTGCCTTGTTCGCATGCTTGTTGGCCAGACCCTAGGTTTTTTTCTAGTTTGAATCACGTAGTAATGTGGTACCACACTGAAACAGACAATTAAACGAGGTTTCGATCAATATTTTAGAGGATAACAACGGTTAGGTCTGGGTTAGGTCTGGGTTATGCCCGCATCTCGCTCATGATTCTGCCTTCATCGCATTCTTGTTCGCCAGAACCTGGGTTTTTTCGGGTTTGAATCACGTAGTAATGTGGTACCACACTGAAACAGTCAATTAAACCTTGTTTCGATCCACATTATAGAGGATAACACCGGTTAGGTCTGGGTTAGGACTGGGTTATGCCCGCACATCGCTCATGATTCTGCCTTCATCGCATTCTTGTTCGCCAGAACCTGGGTTTTTCGGGTTTGAATCACGTAGTAATGTGGTACCACATTGAAACAGTCAATTAAACCTGATTTCGATCCACATTTTATAGGATAACACCGGTTAGGTCTGGGTTAGGTATGGGGTATGTCCGCATCTGGCTCATGATTTTGCCTTCTTCGCATGCTTGTTGGCCAGATCCTGGGTTTTTTTCCGGTTTGAATCACGTAGTAATGTGGTACCACACAGTAACAGTCAATTAAACCTGGTTTCGATCCACATTTTATTGGATAACACCGGTTAGGTCTGGGTTAGGTATGGGTTATGTCCGCATCTGGCTCACGATTTTGCCTTCTTCGCATGCTTGTTGGCCAGATCCTGGGTTTTTTTCTGGTTTGAATCACGTAGTAATGTGGTACCACACTGAAACAGACAATTAAACGAGGTTTCGATCAATATTTTAGAGGATAACACCGGTTAGGTCTGGGATAGGTATGGGTTATGCCCGCATCAGGCTCAAGATTTTGACTTTTCCGCATACTTGTTGGCCAGATCCTTGGTTTTCCCTGGTTTGAATCACGTAGTAATGTGATACCGCACTGAAACAGACAATTAAACGAGGTTTCGATCAATATTTTAGAGGATAACACCGGTTAGGTCTGGGTTAGGTCTGGGTTATGCCCGCATCTCGCTCATGATTCTGCCTTCATCGCAATCTTGTTCGCCAGAACCTGGGTTTTTTCGGGTTTGAATCACGTAGTAATGTGGTACCACACAGTGACGGTCAATTAAACCTGGTTTCGATCAATATTTTAGAGGAAAACACCGGTTAGGTCTGGGATAGGTATGGGTTATGCCCGCATCTGGCTCTCGATTTTGACTTTTCCGCATACTTGTTGGCCAGATCCTTGGTATTCCCTGGTTTGAATCACGTAGTAATGTGATACCGCACTGAAACAGTCAATTAAACCTGGTTTCGATCAATATTTTAGAGGATAACTCCGGTTAGGTCTGCCTTAGGACTGGTTTATGCCCGCAAATCGCTCATGATTCTGCGTTCATCGCATTCTTGTTCGACAGAACCTGGGTTTTTTCGGGTTTGAATCACGTAGTAATGTGGTACCACATTGAAACAGTCAAATAAACCTGGTTTCGATCCACATTTTATAGGATAGCACCGGTTAGGTCTGGGATAGGTATGGGTTATGTCCGCATCTGGCTCATGATTTTGACTTGTTCGCATGCTTGTTGGCCAGATCCTAGGTTTTTTTCTAGTTTGAATCACGTAGTAATGTGGTACCACACTGAAACAGACAATTAAACCTGGTTTCGATCCACATTTTATAGGATAACACCGGTTAGGTCTGGGTTAGGTATGGGTTATGTCCGCATCTGGCTCATGATTTTGCCTTCTTCGCATGCTTGTTGGCCAGATCCTGGGTTTTTTTCTGGTTTGAATCACGTAGTAATGTGGTACCACACTGAAACAGACAATTAAACGAGGTTTCGATCAATATTTTAGAGGATAACACCGGTTAGGTCTGGGTTAGGTCTGGGTTATGCCCGCATGTCGCTCATGATTCTGCCTTCATCGCATTCTTGTTCGCCAGAACCTGGGTTTTTTCGGGTTTGAATCACGTAGTAATGTGGTACCACACTGAAACAGTCAATTAAACCTGGTTTCGATCCACATTTTATAGGATAACACCGGTTAGGTCTGGGTTAGATCTGAGTTATGCCCGCATCTGACTCATGATTTTGCCTTTTCCGCATACTTCTTGGCCAGATCCTGGGTTTTTGGGGCTTGAATCACGTAGTAATGTGGTACCACACAGTAACTGTCAATTAAACCTGGTTCCGATCCACATTTTAGAGGATAACACCGGTTAGGTCTGGGTTAGGTCTGGGTTATGCCCGCATCTCGCTCATGCTTCTGCCTTCATCGCATTCTTGTTCGCCAGAACCTGGGTTTTTTCGGGTTTGAATCACGTAGTAATGTGGTACCACACAGTAACAGTCAATTAAACCTGGTTTCGATCAATATTTTAGAGGATAACACCGGTGAGGTCTGGGATAGGTATGGGTTATGCCCGCATCTGGCTCTTGATTTTGACTTTTCCGCATACTTGTTGGCCAGATCCTTGGTTTTCCCTGGTTTGAATCAGGTAGTAATGTGATACCGCACTGAAACAGTCAATTAAACCAGGTTTCGATCAATATTTTAGAGGATAACAACGGTTCGGTCTGGGTTAGGTCTGGGTTATGCCCGCATCTCGCTCATGATTCTGCCTTCATCGCATTCTTGTTCGCCAGAACCTGGGTTTTTTCGGGTTTGAATCACGTAGTAATGTGGTACCACACTGAAACAGTCAATTAAACCTTGTTTCGATCCACATTATAGAGGATAACACCGGTTAGGTCTGGGTTAGGACTGGGTTATGCCCGCACATCGCTCATGATTCTGCCTTCATCGCATTCTTGTTCGCCAGAACCTGGGTTTTTCGGGTTTGAATCACGTAGTAATGTGGTACCACATTGAAACAGTCAATTAAACCAGGTTTCGATCCACATTTTATAGGATAACACCGGTTAGGTCTGGGATAGGTATGGGTTATGTCCGCATCTGGCTCATGATTTTGCCTTGTTCGCATGCTTGTTGGCCAGATCCTAGGTTTTTTTCTAGTTTGAATCACTTAGTAATGTGGTACCACACTGAAACAGACAATTAAACCTGGTTTCGATCAATATTTTAAAGGATAACACCGGTTAGGACTGGGATAGGTGTGGGTTATGCCCGCATCTGGCTCTTGATTTTGACTTTTTCGCATACTTGTTGGCCAGATCCTTGGTTTTCCCTGGTTTGAATCACGTAGTAATGTGATACCGCACTGAAACAGTCAATTGAACCTGGTTTCGATCAATATTTTAGAGGATAACACCGGTTCGGTCTGGGTTAGGTATGGGTTATGCCCGCAAATCGCTCATGATTCTGCGTTCATCGCATTCTTGTTCGCCAGAACCTGGGTTTTTTCGGGTTTGAATCACGTAGTAATGTGGTACCACATTGAAACAGTCAATTAAACCTGGTTTCGATCCACATTTTATAGGATAACACCGGTTAGGTCTGCGATAGGTATGGGTTATGTCCGCATCTGGCTCATGATTTTGCCTTGTTCGCATGCTTGTTGGCCAGATCCTAGGTTTTTTTCTAGTTTGAATCACGTAGTAATGTGGTACCACACTGAAACAGACAATTAAACGAGGTTTCGATCAATATTTTTGAGGATAACAACGGTTAGGTCTGGGTTAGGTCTGGGTTATGCCCGCATCTCGCTCATGATTCTGCCTTCATCGCATTCTTGTTCGCCAGAACCTGGGTTTTTTCGGGTTTGAATCACGTAGTAATGTGGTACCACACTGAAACAGTCAATTAAACCTTGTTTCGATCCACATTATAGAGGATAACACCGGTTAGGTCTGGGTTAGGTCTGGGTTATGCCCGCATCTCGCTCATGATTCTGCCTTCATCGCATTCTTGTTCGCCAGAACCTGGGTTTTTTCGGGTTTGAATCACGTAGTAATGTGGTACCACATTGAAACAGTCAATTAAACGAGGTTTCGATCAATATTTTAGAGGATAACACCGGTTAGGTCTGTGTTAGGTCTGGGTTATGCCCGCATCTCGCTCATGATTCTGCCTTCATCGCATTCTTGTTCGCCAGAACCTGGGTTTTTTCGGGTTTGAATCACGTAGTAATGTGGTACCACATTGAAACAGTCAATTAAACCTGGTTTCGATCAATATTTTAGAGGATAACACCGGTTAGTTCTGGGATAGGTATGGGTTATGCCCGCATCTGGCTCTTGATTTTGACTTTTCCGCATACTTGTTGGCCAGATCCTTGGGTTTCCCTGGTTTGAATCACGTAGTAATGTGATACCGCACTGAAACAGTCAATTAAACCTGGTTTCGATCAATATTTTAGAGGATAACACCGGTTAGGTCTGGGTTAGGTATGGGTTATGTCCGCATCTGGCTCATGATTTTGCCTTTTCGCATACTTGTTGGCCAGATCCTGGGTTTTTTTCTGGTTTGAATCACGTAGTAATGTGGTACCACACTGAAACAGACAATTAAACGAGGTTTCGATCAATATTTTACAGGATAACACCGGTTAGGTCTGGGTTAGGTCTGGGTTATGCCCGCATCTCGCTCATGATTCTGCCTTCATCGCATTCTTGTTCGCCAGAACCTGTGTTTTTTCGGGTTTGAATCACGTAGTAATGTGGTACCACACTGAAACAGTCAATTAAACCTGGTTTCGATCCACATTATAGAGGATAACACCGGTTAGGTCTGGGTTAGGACTGGGTTATGCCCGCACATCGCTCATGATTCTGCCTTCATCGCATTCTTGTTCGCCAGAACCTGGGTTTTTTCGGGTTTGAATCACGTAGTAATGAGGTACCACATTGAAACAGTCAATTAAACCTGGTTTCGATCCACATTTTATAGGATAACACCGGTTAGGTCTGGGTTAGATCTGAGTTATGCCCGCATCTGACTCATGATTTTGCCTTTTCCGCATACTTCTTGGCCAGATCCTGGGTTTTTGGGGTTTGAATCACGTAGTAATGTGGTACCACACAGTAACTGTCAATTAAACCTGGTTCCGATCCACATTTTAGAGGATAACACCGGTTAGGTCTGGGTTAGGTCTGGGTTATGCCCGCATCTCGCTCATGCTTCTGCCTTCATCGCATTCTTGTTCGCCAGAACCTGGGTTTTTTAGGGTTTGAATCACGTAGTAATGTGGTACCACACAGTAACAGTCAATTAAACCTGGTTTCGATCAATATTTTAGAGGATAACACCGGTTAGGTCTGGGATAGGTATGGGTTATGCCCGCATCTGGCTCTTGATTTTGACTTTTCCGCATACTTGTTGGCCAGATCCTTGGTTTTCCCTGGTTTGAATCACGTAGTAATGTGGTACCACACTGAAACAGACAATTAAACCTGGTTTCGATCAATATTTTAGAGGATAACACCGGTTCGGTCTGGGTTAGGACTGGGTTATGCCCGCAAATCGCTCATGATTCTGCGTTCATCGCATTCTTGTTCGCCAGAACCTGGGGTTTTTCGGGTTTGAATCACGTAGTAATGTGGTACCACATTGAAACAGTCAATTAAACCTGGTTTCGATCCACATTTTATAGGATAACACCGGTTAGGTCTGGGATAGGTATCGGTTATGTCCGCATCTGGCTCATGATTTTGCCTTGTTCGCATGCTTGTTGGCCAGATCCTAGGTTTTTTTCTAGTTTGAATGTGGTACCACACTGAAACAGACAATTAAACGAGGTGTCACGTAGTAATGTGGTACCACACTGAAACAGACAATTAAACGAGGTGTCGGTCAATATTTTAGAGGATAACAACGGTTAGGTCTGGGTTAGGTCTGGGTTATGCCCGCATCTCGCTCATGATTCTGCCTTCATCGCATTCTTGTTCGCCAGAACCTGGGTTTTTTCGGGTTTGAATCACGTAGTAATGTGGTACCACATTGAAACAGTCAATTAAACCTGGTTTCGATCCACATTTTATAGGATAACGCCGGTTAGGTCTGGGATAGGTATGGGTTATGTCCGCATCTGGCTCATGATTTTGCCTTGTTCGCATGCTTGTTGGCCAGATCCTAGGTTTTTTTCTAGTTTGAATCACTTAGTAATGTGGTACCACACTGAAACGGACAATTAAACCGGGTTTCGATCAATATTTTAAAGGATAACACCGGTTAGGTCTGGGATAGGTGTGGGTTATGCCCGCATCTGGCTCTTGATTTTGACTTTTCCGCATACTTGTTGGCCAGATCCTTGGTTTTCCCTGGTTTGAATCACGTAGTAATGTGATACCGCACTGAAACAGTCAATTAAACCTGGTTTCGATCAATATTTAAGAGGATAACACCGGTTAGGTCTGGGTTAGGTATGCGTTATGTCCGCATCTGGCTCATGATTTTGCCTTTTCGCATACTTGTTGGCCAGATCCTGGGTTTTTGGGGTTTGAATCACGTAGTAATGTGGTACCACACAGTAACTGTCAATTAAACCTGGATTCGATCCACATTTTATAGGATAACACCGGTTAGGTCTGGGTTAGGTCTGGGTTATGCCCGCATGTCGCTCATGATTCTGCCTTCACCGCATTCTTGTCCGCCAGAACCTGGGTTTTTTCGGGTTTGAATCACGTAGTAATGTGGTACCACATTGAAACAGTCAATTAAACCTGGTTTCGATCCACATTTTATAGGATAACACCGGTTAGGTCTGGGATAGGTATGGGTTATGTCCGCATCTGGCTCATGGTTTTGCCTTGTTCGCATGCTTGTTGGCCAGATCCTAGGTTTTTTTCTAGTTTGAATCACTTAGTAATGTGGTACCACACTGAAACAGACAATTAAACCTGGTTTCGATCAATATTTTAAAGGATAACACCGGTTAGGTCTGGGATAGGTGTGGGTTATGCCCGCATCTGGCTCTTGATTTTGACTTTTCCGCATACTTGTTGGCCAGATCCTTGGTTTTCCCTGGTTTGAATCACGTAGTAATGTGATACCGCACTGAAACAGTCAATTAAACCTGGTTTCGATCCACATTTTATAGGATAACACCGGTTAGGTCTGGGTTAGGTATGGGTTATGTCCGCAACTGGCTCATGATTTTGCCTTCTTCGCATGCTTGTTGGCCAGATCCTGGGGTTTTTTCCGGTTTGAATCACGCAGTAATGTGGTACTACACTGAAACAGACAATTAAACGAGGTTTCGATCAATATTTTAGAGGATAACACCGGTTAGGTCTGGGTTAGGTCTGGGTTATGCCCGCATGTCGCTCATGATTCTGCCTTCATCGCATTCTTGTTCGCCAGAACCTGGGTTTCTTCGGGCTTGAATCACGTAGTAATGTGGTACCACACTGAAACAGTCAATTAAACCTGGTTTCGATCCACATTTTATAGGATAACACCGGTTAGGTCTGGGTTAGATCTGAGTTATGCCCGCATCTGACTCATGATTTTGCCTTTTCCGCATACTTCTTGGCCAGATCCTGGGTTTTTGGGGTTTGAATCACGTAGTAATGTGGTACCACACAGTAACTGTCAATTAAACCTGGTTCCGATCCACATTTTAGAGGATAACACCGGTTAGGTCTGGGTTAGGTCTGGGTTATGCCCGCATCTCGCTCATGCTTCTGCCTTCATCGCATTCTTGTTCGCCAGAACCTGGGTTTTTTCGGGTTTGAATCACGTAGTAATGTGGTACCACACAGTAACAGTCAATTAAACCTGGTTTCGATCAATATTTTAGAGGATAACACCGGTGAGGTCTGGGATAGGTATGGGTTATGCCCGCATCTGGCTCTTGATTTTGACTTTTCCGCATACTTGTTGGCCAGATCCTTGGTTTTCCCTGGTTTGAATCAGGTAGTAATGTGATACCGCACTGAAACAGTCAATTAAACCTGGTTTCGATCAATATTTTAGAGGATAACACCGGTTCGGTCTGGGTTAGGACTGGGTTATGCCCGCAAATCGCTCATGATTCTGCGTTCATCGCATTCTTGTTCGCCAGAACCTGGGTTTTTTCGGGTTTGAATCACGTAGGAATGTGGTACCACATTGAAACAGTCAATTAAACCTGGTTTCGATCCACATTTTATAGGATAACACCGGTTAGGTCTGGGATAGGTATGGGTTATGTCCGCATCTGGCTCATGATTTTGCATTGTTCGCATGCTTGTTGGCCAGACCCTAGGTTTTTTTCTAGTTTGAATCACGTAGTAATGTGGTACCACACTGAAACAGACAATTAAACGAGGTTTCGATCAATATTTTAGAGGATAACAACGGTTAGGTCTGGGTTAGGTCTGGGTTATGCCCGCATCTCGCTCATGATTCTGCCTTCATCGCATTCTTGTTCGCCAGAACCTGGGTTTTTTCGGGTTTGAATCACGTAGTAATGTGGTACCACACTGAAACAGTCAATTAAACCTTGTTTCGATCCACATTATAGAGGATAACACCGGTTAGGTCTGGGTTAGGACTGGGTTATGCCCGCACATCGCTCATGATTCTGCCTTCATCGCATTCTTGTTCGCCAGAACCTGGGTTTTTCGGGTTTGAATCACGTAGTAATGTGGTACCACATTGAAACAGTCAATTAAACCTGGTTTCGATCCACATTTTATAGGATAACACCGGTTAGGTCTGGGATAGGTATGGGTTATGTCCGCATCTGGCTCATGATTTTGCCATGTTCGCATGCTTGTTGGCCAGATCCTAGGTTTTTTTCTAGTTTGAATCACGTAGTAATGTGGTACCACACTGAAACAGACAATTAAACGAGGTTTCGATCAATATTTTAGAGGATAACAACGGTTAGGTCTGGGTTAGGTCTGGGTTATGCCCGCATCTCGCTCATGATTCTGCCTTCATCGCATTCTTGTTCGCCAGAACCTGGGTTTTTTCGGGTTTGAATCACGTAGTAATGTGGTACCACACTGAAACAGTCAATTAAACCTTGTTTCGATCCACATTATAGAGGATAACACTGGTTAGGTCTGGGTTAGGACTGGGTTATGCCCGCACATCGCTCATGATTCTGCCTTCACCGCATTCTTGTCCGCCAGAACCTGGGTTTTTTCGGGTTTGAATCACGTAGTAATGTGGTACCACATTGAAACAGTCAATTAAACCTGGTTTCGATCCACATTTTATAGGATAACACCGGTTAGGTCTGGGATAGGTATGGGTTATGTCCGCATCTGGCTCATGGTTTTGCCTTGTTCGCATGCTTGTTGGCCAGATCCTAGGTTTTTTTCTAGTTTGAATCACTTAGTAATGTGGTACCACACTGAAACAGACAATTAAACCTGGTTTCGATCAATATTTTAAAGGATAACACCGGTTAGGTCTGGGATAGGTGTGGGTTATGCCCGCATCTGGCTCTTGATTTTGACTTTTCCGCATACTTGTTGGCCAGATCCTTGGTTTTCCCTGGTTTGAATCACGTAGTAATGTGATACCGCACTGAAACAGTCAATTAAACCTGGTTTCGATCAATATTTTAGAGGATAACACCGGTTAGGTCTGGGTTAGGTATGGGTTATGTCCGCATCTGGCTCATGATTTTGCCTTTTCGCATACTTGTTGGCCAGATCCTGGGTTTTTGGGGTTTGAATCACGTAGTAATGTGGTACGACACAGTACCTGTCAATTAAACCTGGATTCGATCCACATTTTATAGGATAACACCGGTTAGGTCTGGGATAGGTATGGGTTATGTCCGCATCTGGCTCATGATTTTGCTTTCTTCGCATTCTTGTTGGCCAGATCCTGGGTTTTTTCGTGTTTGAATCACGTAGTAATGTGGTACCACACAGTAACAGTCAATTAAACCTGATTTCGATCCACATTTTATAGGATAACACCGGTTAGGTCTGGGTTAGGTATGGGTTATGTCCGCATCTGGCTCATGATTTTGCCTTCTTCGCATGCTTGTTGGCCAGATCCTGGGTTTTTTTCCGGTTTGAATCACGCAGTAATGTGGTACCACACTGAAACAGACAATTAAACGAGGTTTCGATCAATATTTTAGAGGATAACACCGGTTAGGTCTGGGTTAGGTCTGGGTTATGCCCGCATCTCGCTCATGATTCTGCCTTCATCGCATTCTTGTTCGCCAGAACCTGGGTTTTTTCGGGTTTGAATCACGTAGTAATGTGGTACCACACTGAAACAGACAATTAAACGAGGGTTCGATCAATATTTTAGAGGATAACTCCGGTTAGGTCTGTGTTAGGTCTGGGTTATGCCCGCATCTCGCTCATGATTCTGCCTTCATCGCATTCTTGTTCGCCAGAACCTGGATTTTTTCGGGTTTGAATCACGTAGTAATGTGGTACCACATTGAAACAGTCAATTAAACCTGGTTTCGATCAATATTTTAGAGGATAACACCGGTTAGGTCTGGGATAGGTATGGGTTATGCCCGCATCTGGCTCTTGATTTTGACTTTTCCGCATACTTGTTGGCCAGATCCTTGGTTTTCCCTGGTTTGAATCACGTAGTAATGTGATACCGCACTGAAACAGTCAATTAAACCTGGTTTCGATCAATATTTTAGAGGATAACTCCGGTTAGGTCTGGCTTAGGACTGGTTTATGCCCGCAAATCGCTCATGATTCTGCGTTCTTCGCATTCTTGTTCGCCAGAACCTGGGTTTTTTCGGGTTTGAATCACGTAGTAATGTGGTACCACACAGTAACTGTCAATTAAACCTGAATTCGATCCACATTTTATAGGATAACACCGGTTAGGTCTGGGATAGGTATGGGTTATGTTCGCATCTGGCTCATGATTTTGCTTTCTACGCATACTTGTTGGCCAGATCCTGGGTTTTTTTCTGGTTTGAATCACGTAGTAATGTGGTACCACACTGAAACAGACAATTAAACGAGGTTTCGATCAATATTTTAGAGGATAACACCGGTTAGGTCTGGGTTAGGTCTGGGTTATGCCCGCATCTCGCTCATGATTCTGCCTTCATCGCATTCTTGTTCGCCAGAACCTGGGTTTTTTCGGGTTTGAATCACGTAGTAATGTGGTACCACACTGAAACAGTCAATTAAACCTGGTTTCGATCCACATTATAGAGGATAACACCGGTTAGGTCTGGGTTAGGACTGGGTTATGCCCGCACATCGCTCATGATTCTGCCTTCATCGCATTCTTGTTCGCCAGAACCTGGGTTTTTTCGGGTTTGAATCACGTAGTAATGAGGTACCACATTGAAACAGTCAATTAAACCTGGTTTCGATCCACATTTTATAGGATAACACCGGTTAGGTCTGGGTTAGATCTGAGTTATGCCCGCATCTGACTCATGATTTTGCCTTTTCCGCATACTTCTTGGCCAGATCCTGGGTTTTTGGGGTTTGAATCACGTAGTAATGTGGTACCACACAGTAACTGTCAATTAAACCTGGTTCCGATCCACATTTTAGAGGATAACACCGGTTAGGTCTGGGTTAGGTCTGGGTTATGCCCGCATCTCGCTCATGCTTCTGCCTTCATCGCATTCTTGTTCGCCAGAACCTGGGTTTTTTCGGGTTTGAATCACGTAGTAATGTGGTACCACACTGAAACAGTCAATTAAACCTTGTTTCGATGCACATTATAGAGGATAACACCGGTTAGGTCTGGGTTAGGACTGGGTTATGCCCGCACATCGCTCATGATTCTGCCTTCATCGCATTCTTGTTCGCCAGAACCTGGGTTTTTTCGGGTTTGAATCACGTAGTAATGTGGTACCACATTGAAACAGTCAATTAAACCTGGTTTCGATCCACATTTTATAGGATAACGCCGGTTAGGTCTGGGATAGGTATGGGTTATGTCCGCATCTGGCTCATGATTTTGCCTTGTTCGCATGCTTGTTGGCCAGATCCTAGGTTTTTTTCTAGTTTGAATCACTTAGTATTGTGGTACCACACTGAAACGGACAATTAAACCTGGTTTCGATCAATATTTTAAAGGATAACACCGGTTAGGTCTGGGATAGGTGTGGGTTATGCCCGCATCTGGCTCTTGATTTTGACTTTTCCGCATACTTGTTGGCCAGATCCTTGGTTTTCCCTGGTTTGAATCACGTAGTAATGTGATACCGCACTGAAACAGTCAATTAAACCTGGTTTCGATCAATATTTTAGAGGATAACACCGGTTAGGTCTGGGTTAGGTATGCGTTATGTCCGCATGTGGCTCATGATTTTGCCTTTTCGCATACTTATTGGCCAGATCCTGGGTTTTTGGGGTTTGAATCACGTAGTAATGTGGTACCACACAGTAACTGTCAATTAAACCTGGATTCGATCCACATTTTATAGGATAACACCGGTTAGGTCTGGGATAGGTATGGGTTGTGTCCGCATCTGGCTCATGATTTTGCTTTCTTCGGATACTTGTTGGCCAGATCCTGGGTTTTTGGGGTTTGAATCACGTAGTAATGTGATACCACACAGTAACTGTCAATTAAACCTGGATTCGATCCACATTTTATAGGATAACACCGGTTAGGTCTGGGATAGGTATGGGTTGTGTCCGCATCTGGCTCATGATTTTGCTTTCTTCGCATACTTGTTGGCCAGATCCTGGTTTTTTTTTCTGGTTTGAATCACGTAGTAATGTGGTACCACACTGAAACAGTCAATTAAACCTGGTTTCGATCCACATATTATAGGATAGCACCGGTTAGGTCTGGGATAGGTATGGGTTATGTCCGCATCTGGCTCATGATTTTGCCTTGTTCGCATGCTTGTTGGCCAGATCCTAGGTTTTTTTCTAGTTTGAATCACGTAGTAATGTGGTACCACACGGAAACAGTCAATTAAACCTGGTTTCGATCCACATTTTATAGGATAACACCGGTTAGGTCTAGGTTAGGTATGGGTTATGTCCGCAACTGGCTCATGATTTTGCCTTCTTCGCATGCTTGTTGGCCAGATCCTGGGTTTTTTTTCGGTTTGAATCACGCAGTAATGTGGTACCACACTGAAACAGACAATTAAACGAGGTTTCGATCAATATTTTGGAGGATAACACCGGTTAGGTCTGGGTTAGGTCTGGGTTATGCCCGCATGTCGCTCATGATACTGCCTTCATCGCATTCTTGTTCGCCAGAACCTGGGTTTTTTCGGGTTTGAATCACGTAGTAATGTGGTACCACACTGAAACAGTCAATTAAACCTGGTTTCGATCCACATTTTATAGGATAACACCGGTTAGGTCTGGGTTAGATCTGAGTTATGCCCGCATCTGACTCATGATTTTGCCTTTTCCGCATACTTCTTGGCCAGATCCTGGGTTTTTGGGGTTTGAATCACGTAGTAATGTGGTACCACACAGTAACTGTCAATTAAACCTGGTTCCGATCCACATTTTAGAGGATAACACCGGTTAGGTCTGGGTTAGGTCTGGGTTATGCCCGCATCTCGCTCATGCTTCTGCCTTCATCGCATTCTTGTTCGCCAGAACCTGGGTTTTTTCGGGTTTGAATCACGTAGTAATGTGGTACCACACAGTAACAGTCAATTAAACCTGGTTTCGATCAATATTTTAGAGGATAACACCGGTTAGGTCTGGGATAGGTATGGGTTATGTCCGCATCTGGCTCATGATTTTGCCTTGTTCGCATGCTTGTTGGCCAGACCCTAGGTTTTTTTCTAGTTTGAATCACGTAGTAATGTGGTACCACACTGAAACAGACAATTAAACGAGGTTTCGATCAATATTTTAGAGGATAACAACGGTTAGGTCTGGGTTAGGTCTGGGTTATGCCCGCATCTCGCTCATGATTCTGTCTTCATCGCATTCTTGTTCGCCAGAACCTGGGTTTTTTCGGGTTTGAATCACGTAGTAATGTGGTACCACACTGAAACAGTCAATTAAACCTTGTTTCGATCCACATTATAGAGGATAACACCGGTTAGGTCTGGGTTAGGACTGGGTTATGCCCGCACATCGCTCATGATTCTGCCTTCATCGCATTCTTGTTCACCAGAACCTGGGTTTTTCGGGTTTGAATCACGTAGTAACGTGGTACCACATTGAAACAGTCAATTAAACCCGGTTTCGATCAATATTTTAGAGGATAACACCGGTTAGGTCTGGGATAGGTATGGGTTATGTCCGCATCTGGCTCATGATTTTGCCTTGTTCGCATGCTTGTTGGCCAGACCCTAGGTTTTTTTCTAGTTTGAATCACTTAGTAATGTGGTACCACACTGAAACAGACAATTAAACCTGGTTTCGATCAATATTTTAAAGGATAACACCGGTTAGGACTGGGATAGGTGTGGGTTATGTCCGCATCTGGCTCATGATTCTGCCTTCATCGCATTCTTGTTCGCCAGAACCTGGGTTTTTCGGGTTTGAATCACGTAGTAATGTGGTACCACATTGAAACAGTCAATTAAACCTGGTTTCGATCCACATTTTATAGGATAACACCGGTTAGGTCTGGGATAGGTATGGGTTATGTCCGCATCTGGCTCATGATTTTGCCTTGTTCGCATGCTTGTTGGCCAGATCCTAGGTTTTTTTCTAGTTTGAATCACGTAGTAATGTGGTACCACACTGAAACAGTCAATTAAACCTGGTTTCGATCAATATTTTAGAGGATAACACCGGTTAGGTCTGGGTTAGGTATGGGTTATGTCCGCATCTGGCTCATGATTTTGCCTTTTCGCATACTTGTTGGCCAGATCCTGGGTTTTTGGGGTTTGAATCACGTAGTAATGTGGTACCACACAGTAACTGTCAATTAAACCTGGATTCGATCCACATTTTATAGGATAACACCGGTTAGGTCTGGGACAGGTATGGGTTATGTCCGCATCTGGCTCATGATTTTGCTTTCTTCGCATTCTTGTTGGCCAGATCCTGGGTTTTTTCGTGTTTGAATCACGTAGTAATGTGGTACCACACAGTAACAGTCAATTAAACCTGATTTCGATCCACATTTTATAGGATAACACCGGTTAGGTCTGGGTTAGGTATGGGTTATGTCCGCATCTGGCTCATGATTTTGCCTTCTTCGCATGCTTGTTGGCCAGATCCTGGGTTTTTTTCCGGTTTGAATTACGCAGTAATGTGGTACCACACTGAAACAGACAATTAAACGAGGTTTCGATCAATATTTTAGAGGATAACACCGGTTAGGTCTGGGTTAGGTCTGGGTTATGCCCGCATCTCGCTCATGATTCTGCCTTCATCGCATTCTTGTTCGCCAGAACCTGGGTTTTTTCGGGTTTGAATCACGTAGTAATGTGGTACCACACTGAAACAGACAATTAAACGAGGTTTCGATCAATATTTTAGAGGATAACACCGGTTAGGTCTGTGTTAGGTCTGGGTTATGCCCGCATCTCGCTCATGATTCTGCCTTCATCGCATTCTTGTTCGCCAGAACCTGGGTTTTTTCGGGTCTGAATCACGTAGTAATGTGGTACCACATTGAAACAGTCAATTAAACCTGGTTTCGATCAATATTTTAGAGGATAACACCGGTTAGGTCTGGGATAGGTATGGGTTATGCCCGCATCTGGCTCTTGATTTTGACTTTTCCGCATACTTGCTGGCCAGATCCTTGGTTTTCCCTGGTTTGAATCACGTAGTAATGTGATACCGCACTGAAACAGTCAATTAAACCTGGTTTCGATCAATATTTTAGAGGATAACTCCGGTTAGGTCTGGCTTAGGACTGGTTTATGCCCGCAAATCGCTTATGATTCTGCGTTCTTCGCATTCTTGTTCGCCAGAACCTGGGTTTTTTCGGGTTTGAATCACGTAGTAATGTGGTACCACACAGTAACTGTCAATTAAACCTGAATTCGATCCACATTTTATAGGATAACACCGGTTAGGTCTGGGTTAGGTCTGGGTTATGCCCGCATCTCGCTCATGATTCTGCCTTCATCGCATTCTTGTACGCCAGAACCTGGGTTTTTTCGGGTTTGAATCACGTAGTAATGTGGTACCACACTGAAACAGTCAATTAAACCTGGTTTCGATCCACATTATAGAGGATAACACAGGTTAGGTCTGGGTTAGGACTGGGTTATGCCCGCACATCGCTCATGATTCTGCCTTCATCGCATTCTTGTTCGCCAGAACCTGGGTTTTTTCGGGTTTGAATCACGTAGTAATGAGGTACCACATTGAAACAGTCAATTAAACCTGGTTTCGATCCACATTTTATAGGATAACACCGGTTAGGTCTGGGTTAGATCTGAGTTATGCCCGCATCTGACTCATGATTTTGCCTTTTCCGCATACTTCTTGGCCAGATCCTGGGTTTTCCCTGGTTTGAATCACGTAGTAATGTGATACCACACAGTAACTGTCAATTAAACCTGGTTCCGATCCACATTTTAGAGGATAACACCGGTTAGGTCTGGGTTAGGTCTGGGTTATGCCCGCATCTCGCTCATGCTTCTGCCTTCATCGCATTCTTGTTCGCCAGAACCTGGGTTTTTTCGGGTTTGAATCACGTAGTAATGTGGTACCACACAGTAACAGTCAATTAAACCTGGTTTCGATCAATATTTTAGAGGATAACACCGGTGAGGTCTGGGATAGGTATGGGTTATGCCCGCATCTGGCTCTTGATTTTGACTTTTCCGCATACTTGTTGGCCAGATCCTTGGTTTTCCCTGGTTTGAATCAGGTAGTAATGTGATACCGCACTGAAACAGTCAATTAAACCTGGTTTCGATCAATATTTTAGAGGATAACACCGGTTCGGTCTGGGTTAGGACTGGGTTATGCCCGCAAATCGCTCATGATTCTGCGTTCATCGCATTCTTGTTCGCCAGAACCTGGGTTTTTTCGGGTTTGAATCACGTAGGAATGTGGTACCACATTGAAACAGTCAATTAAACCTGGTTTCGATCCACATTTTATAGGATAACACCGGTTAGGTCTGGGATAGGTATGGGTTATGTCCGCATCTGGCTCATGATTTTGCATTGTTCGCATGCTTGTTGGCCAGACCCTAGGTTTTTTTCTAGTTTGAATCACGTAGTAATGTGGTACCACACTGAAACAGACAATTAAACGAGGTTTCGATCAATATTTTAGAGGATAACAACGGTTAGGTCTGGGTTAGGTCTGGGTTATGCCCGCATCTCGCTCATGATTCTGCCTTCATCGCATTCTTGTTCGCCAGAACCTGGGTTTTTTCGGGTTTGAATCACGTAGTAATGTGGTACCACACTGAAACAGTCAATTAAACCTTGTTTCGATCCACATTATAGAGGATAACACCGGTTAGGTCTGGGTTAGGACTGGGTTATGCCCGCACATCGCTCATGATTCTGCCTTCATCGCATTCTTGTTCGCCAGAACCTGGGTTTTTCGGGTTTGAATCACGTAGTAATGTGGTACCACATTGAAACAGTCAATTAAACCTGGTTTCGATCCACATTTTATAGGATAACACCGGTTAGGTCTGGGATAGGTATGGGTTATGTCCGCATCTGGCTCATGATTTTGCCATGTTCGCATGCTTGTTGGCCAGATCCTAGGTTTTTTTCTAGTTTGAATCACGTAGTAATGTGGTACCACACTGAAACAGACAATTAAACGAGGTTTCGATCAATATTTTAGAGGATAACAACGGTTAGGTCTGGGTTAGGTCTGGGTTATGCCCGCATCTCGCTCATGATTCTGCCTTCATCGCATTCTTGTTCGCCAGAACCTGGGTTTTTTCGGGTTTGAATCACGTAGTAATGTGGTACCACACTGAAACAGTCAATTAAACCTTGTTTCGATCCACATTATAGAGGATAACACTGGTTAGGTCTGGGTTAGGACTGGGTTATGCCCGCACATCGCTCATGATTCTGCCTTCACCGCATTCTTGTTCGCCAGAACCTGGGTTTTTTCGGGTTTGAATCACGTAGTAATGTGGTACCACATTGAAACAGTCAATTAAACCTGGTTTCGATCCACATTTTATAGGATAACACCGGTTAGGTCTGGGATAGGTATGGGTTATGTCCGCATCTGGCTCATGATTTTGCCTTGTTCGCATGCTTGTTGGCCAGATCCTAGGTTTTTTTCTAGTTTGAATCACTTAGTAATGTGGTACCACACTGAAACAGACAATTAAACCTGGTTTCGATCAATATTTTAAAGGATAACACCGGTTAGGTCTGGGATAGGTGTGGGTTATGCCCGCATCTGGCTCATGATTTTGACTTTTCCGCATACTTGTTGGCCAGATCCTTGGTTTTCCCTGGTTTGAATCACGTAGTAATGTGATACCGCACTGAAACAGTCAATTAAACCTGGTTTCGATCAATATTTTAGAGGATAACACCGGTTAGGTCTGGGTTAGGTATGGGTTATGTCCGCATCTGGCTCATGATTTTGCCTTTTCGCATACTTGTTGGCCAGATCCTGGGTTTTTGGGGTTTGAATCACGTAGTAATGTGGTACGACACAGTACCTGTCAATTAAACCTGGATTCGATCCACATTTTATAGGATAACACCGGTTAGGTCTGGGATAGGTATGGGTTATGTCCGCATCTGGCTCATGATTTTGCTTTCTTCGCATTCTTGTTGGCCAGATCCTGGGTTTTTTCGTGTTTGAATCACGTAGTAATGTGGTACCACACAGTAACAGTCAATTAAACCTGATTTCGATCCACATTTTATAGGATAACACCGGTTAGGTCTGGGTTAGGTATGGGTTATGTCCGCATCTGGCTCATGATTTTGCCTTCTTCGCATGCTTGTTGGCCAGATCCTGGGTTTTTTTCCGGTTTGAATCACGCAGTAATGTGGTACCACACTGAAACAGACAATTAAACGAGGTTTCGATCAATATTTTAGAGGATAACACCGGTTAGGTCTGGGTTAGGTCTGGGTTATGCCCGCATCTCGCTCATGATTCTGCCTTCATCGCATTCTTGTTCGCCAGAACCTGGGTTTTTTCGGGTTTGAATCACGTAGTAATGTGGTACCACACTGAAACAGACAATTAAACGAGGGTTCGATCAATATTTTAGAGGATAACTCCGGTTAGGTCTGTGTTAGGTCTGGGTTATGCCCGCATCTCGCTCATGATTCTGCCTTCATCGCATTCTTGTTCGCCAGAACCTGGATTTTTTCGGGTTTGAATCACGTAGTAATGTGGTACCACATTGAAACAGTCAATTAAACCTGGTTTCGATCAATATTTTAGAGGATAACACCGGTTAGGTCTGGGATAGGTATGGGTTATGCCCGCATCTGGCTCTTGATTTTGACTTTTCCGCATACTTGTTGGCCAGATCCTTGGTTTTCCCTGGTTTGAATCACGTAGTAATGTGATACCGCACTGAAACAGTCAATTAAACCTGGTTTCGATCAATATTTTAGAGGATAACTCCGGTTAGGTCTGGCTTAGGACTGGTTTATGCCCGCAAATCGCTCATGATTCTGCGTTCTTCGCATTCTTGTTCGCCAGAACCTGGGTTTTTTCGGGTTTGAATCACGTAGTAATGTGGTACCACACAGTAACTGTCAATTAAACCTGAATTCGATCCACATTTTATAGGATAACACCGGTTAGGTCTGGGATAGGTATGGGTTATGTTCGCATCTGGCTCATGATTTTGCTTTCTACGCATACTTGTTGGCCAGATCCTGGGTTTTTTTCTGGTTTGAATCACGTAGTAATGTGGTACCACACTGAAACAGACAATTAAACGAGGTTTCGATCAATATTTTAGAGGATAACACCGGTTAGGTCTGGGTTAGGTCTGGGTTATGCCCGCATCTCGCTCATGATTCTGCCTTCATCGCATTCTTGTTCGCCAGAACCTGGGTTTTTTCGGGTTTGAATCACGTAGTAATGTGGTACCACACTGAAACAGTCAATTAAACCTGGTTTCGATCCACATTATAGAGGATAACACCGGTTAGGTCTGGGTTAGGACTGGGTTATGCCCGCACATCGCTCATGATTCTGCCTTCATCGCATTCTTGTTCGCCAGAACCTGGGTTTTTTCGGGTTTGAATCACGTAGTAATGAGGTACCACATTGAAACAGTCAATTAAACCTGGTTTCGATCCACATTTTATAGGATAACACCGGTTAGGTCTGGGTTAGATCTGAGTTATGCCCGCATCTGACTCATGATTTTGCCTTTTCCGCATACTTCTTGGCCAGATCCTGGGTTTTTGGGGTTTGAATCACGTAGTAATGTGGTACCACACAGTAACTGTCAATTAAACCTGGTTCCGATCCACATTTTAGAGGATAACACCGGTTAGGTCTGGGTTAGGTCTGGGTTATGCCCGCAAATCGCTCATGATTCTGCGTTCTTCGCATTCTTGTTCGCCAGAACCTGGGTTTTTTCGGGTTTGAATCACGTAGTAATGTGG
Organism: Colletes latitarsis; assembly: GCF_051014445.1. Lineage (NCBI taxonomy): Eukaryota > Metazoa > Arthropoda > Insecta > Hymenoptera > Colletidae > Colletes > Colletes latitarsis. The sequence continues at coordinate 11,082,301 of NC_135147.1, forward strand.
TACCACACAGTAACTGTCAATTAAACCTGAATTCGATCCACATTTTATAGGATAACACCGGTTAGGTCTGGGATAGGTATGGGTTATGTTCGCATCTGGCTCATGATTTTGCTTTCTACGCATACTTGTTGGCCAGATCCTGGGTTTTTTTCTGGTTTGAATCACGTAGTAATGTGGTACCACACTGAAACAGACAATTAAACGAGGTTTCGATCAATATTTTAGAGGATAACACCGGTTAGGTCTGGGTTAGGTCTGGGTTATGCCCGCATCTCGCTCATGATTCTGCCTTCATCGCATTCTTGTTCGCCAGAACCTGGGTTTTTTCGGGTTTGAATCACGTAGTAATGTGGTACCACACTGAAACAGTCAATTAAACCTGGTTTCGATCCACATTATAGAGGATAACACCGGTTAGGTCTGGGTTAGGACTGGGTTATGCCCGCACATCGCTCATGCTTCTGCCTTCATCGCATTCTTGTTCGCCAGAACCTGGGTTTTTTCGGGTTTGAATCACGTAGTAATGTGGTACCACACTGAAACAGTCAATTAAACCTTGTTTCGATGCACATTATAGAGGATAACACCGGTTAGGTCTGGGTTAGGACTGGGTTATGCCCGCACATCGCTCATGATTCTGCCTTCATCGCATTCTTGTTCGCCAGAACCTGGGTTTTTTCGGGTTTGAATCACGTAGTAATGTGGTACCACATTGAAACAGTCAATTAAACCTGGTTTCGATCCACATTTTATAGGATAACGCCGGTTAGGTCTGGGATAGGTATGGGTTATGTCCGCATCTGGCTCATGATTTTGCCTTGTTCGCATGCTTGTTGGCCAGATCCTAGGTTTTTTTCTAGTTTGAATCACTTAGTAATGTGGTACCACACTGAAACGGACAATTAAACCTGGTTTCGATCAATATTTTAAAGGATAACACCGGTTAGGTCTGGGATAGGTGTGGGTTATGCCCGCATCTGGCTCTTGATTTTGACTTTTCCGCATACTTGTTGGCCAGATCCTTGGTTTTCCCTGGTTTGAATCACGTAGTAATGTGATACCGCACTGAAACAGTCAATTAAACCTGGTTTCGATCAATATTTTAGAGGATAACACCGGTTAGGTCTGGGTTAGGTATGCGTTATGTCCGCATGTGGCTCATGATTTTGCCTTTTCGCATACTTATTGGCCAGATCCTGGGTTTTTGGGGTTTGAATCACGTAGTAATGTGGTACCACACAGTAACTGTCAATTAAACCTGGATTCGATCCACATTTTATAGGATAACACCGGTTAGGTCTGGGATAGGTATGGGTTGTGTCCGCATCTGGCTCATGATTTTGCTTTCTTCGGATACTTGTTGGCCAGATCCTGGGTTTTTGGGGTTTGAATCACGTAGTAATGTGATACCACACAGTAACTGTCAATTAAACCTGGATTCGATCCACATTTTATAGGATAACACCGGTTAGGTCTGGGATAGGTATGGGTTGTGTCCGTATCTGGCTCATGATTTTGCTTTCTTCGCATACTTGTTGGCCAGATCCTGGTTTTTTTTTCTGGTTTGAATCACGTAGTAATGTGGTACCACACTGAAACAGTCAATTAAACCTGGTTTCGATCCACATATTATAGGATAGCACCGGTTAGGTCTGGGATAGGTATGGGTTATGTCCGCATCTGGCTCATGATTTTGCCTTGTTCGCATGCTTGTTGGCCAGATCCTAGGTTTTTTTCTAGTTTGAATCACGTAGTAATGTGGTACCACACGGAAACAGTCAATTAAACCTGGTTTCGATCCACATTTTATAGGATAACACCGGTTAGGTCTAGGTTAGGTATGGGTTATGTCCGCAACTGGCTCATGATTTTGCCTTCATCGCATTCTTGTACGCCAGAACCTGGGTTTTTTCGGGTTTGAATCACGTAGTAATGTGGTACCACACTGAAACAGTCAATTAAACCTTGTTTCGATGCACATTATAGAGGATAACACCGGTTAGGTCTGGGTTAGGACTGGGTTATGCCCGCACATCGCTCATGATTCTGCCTTCATCGCATTCTTGTTCGCCAGAACCTGGGTTTTTTCGGGTTTGAATCACGTAGTAATGTGGTACCACATTGAAACAGTCAATTAAACCTGGTTTCGATCCACATTTTATAGGATAACGCCGGTTAGGTCTGGGATAGGTATGGGTTATGTCCGCATCTGGCTCATGATTTTGCCTTGTTCGCATGCTTGTTGGCCAGATCCTAGGTTTTTTTCTAGTTTGAATCACTTAGTAATGTGGTACCACACTGAAACGGACAATTAAACCTGGTTTCGATCAATATTTTAAAGGATAACACCGGTTAGGTCTGGGATAGGTGTGGGTTATGCCCGCATCTGGCTCTTGATTTTGACTTTTCCGCATACTTGTTGGCCAGATCCTTGGTTTTCCCTGGTTTGAATCACGTAGTAATGTGATACCGCACTGAAACAGTCAATTAAACCTGGTTTCGATCAATATTTTAGAGGATAACACCGGTTAGGTCTGGGTTAGGTATGCGTTATGTCCGCATGTGGCTCATGATTTTGCCTTTTCGCATACTTATTGGCCAGATCCTGGGTTTTTGGGGTTTGAATCACGTAGTAATGTGGTACCACACAGTAACTGTCAATTAAACCTGGATTCGATCCACATTTTATAGGATAACACCGGTTAGGTCTGGGATAGGTATGGGTTGTGTCCGCATCTGGCTCATGATTTTGCTTTCTTCGGATACTTGTTGGCCAGATCCTGGGTTTTTGGGGTTTGAATCACGTAGTAATGTGATACCACACAGTAACTGTCAATTAAACCTGGATTCGATCCACATTTTATAGGATAACACCGGTTAGGTCTGGGATAGGTATGGGTTGTGTCCGTATCTGGCTCATGATTTTGCTTTCTTCGCATACTTGTTGGCCAGATCCTGGTTTTTTTTTCTGGTTTGAATCACGTAGTAATGTGGTACCACACTGAAACAGTCAATTAAACCTGGTTTCGATCCACATATTATAGGATAGCACCGGTTAGGTCTGGGATAGGTATGGGTTATGTCCGCATCTGGCTCATGATTTTGCCTTGTTCGCATGCTTGTTGGCCAGATCCTAGGTTTTTTTCTAGTTTGAATCACGTAGTAATGTGGTACCACACGGAAACAGTCAATTAAACCTGGTTTCGATCCACATTTTATAGGATAACACCGGTTAGGTCTAGGTTAGGTATGGGTTATGTCCGCAACTGGCTCATGATTTTGCCTTCTTCGCATGCTTGTTGGCCAGATCCTGGGTTTTTTTTCGGTTTGAATCACGCAGTAATGTGGTACCACACTGAAACAGACAATTAAACGAGGTTTCGATCAATATTTTGGAGGATAACACCGGTTAGGTCTGGGTTAGGTCTGGGTTATGCCCGCATGTCGCTCATGATACTGCCTTCATCGCATTCTTGTTCGCCAGAACCTGGGTTTTTTCGGGTTTGAATCACGTAGTAATGTGGTACCACACTGAAACAGTCAATTAAACCTGGTTTCGATCCACATTTTATAGGATAACACCGGTTAGGTCTGGGTTAGATCTGAGTTATGCCCGCATCTGACTCATGATTTTGCCTTTTCCGCATACTTCTTGGCCAGATCCTGGGTTTTTGGGGTTTGAATCACGTAGTAATGTGGTACCACACAGTAACTGTCAATTAAACCTGGTTCCGATCCACATTTTAGAGGATAACACCGGTTAGGTCTGGGTTAGGTCTGGGTTATGCCCGCATCTCGCTCATGCTTCTGCCTTCATCGCATTCTTGTTCGCCAGAACCTGGGTTTTTTCGGGTTTGAATCACGTAGTAATGTGGTACCACACAGTAACAGTCAATTAAACCTGGTTTCGATCAATATTTTAGAGGATAACACCGGTTAGGTCTGGGATAGGTATGGGTTATGTCCGCATCTGGCTCATGATTTTGCCTTGTTCGCATGCTTGTTGGCCAGACCCTAGGTTTTTTTCTAGTTTGAATCACGTAGTAATGTGGTACCACACTGAAACAGACAATTAAACGAGGTTTCGATCAATATTTTAGAGGATAACAACGGTTAGGTCTGGGTTAGGTCTGGGTTATGCCCGCATCTCGCTCATGATTCTGTCTTCATCGCATTCTTGTTCGCCAGAACCTGGGTTTTTTCGGGTTTGAATCACGTAGTAATGTGGTACCACACTGAAACAGTCAATTAAACCTTGTTTCGATCCACATTATAGAGGATAACACCGGTTAGGTCTGGGTTAGGACTGGGTTATGCCCGCACATCGCTCATGATTCTGCCTTCATCGCATTCTTGTTCACCAGAACCTGGGTTTTTCGGGTTTGAATCACGTAGTAACGTGGTACCACATTGAAACAGTCAATTAAACCTGGTTTCGATCAATATTTTAGAGGATAACACCGGTTAGGTCTGGGATAGGTATGGGTTATGTCCGCATCTGGCTCATGATTTTGCCTTGTTCGCATGCTTGTTGGCCAGACCCTAGGTTTTTTTCTAGTTTGAATCACTTAGTAATGTGGTACCACACTGAAACAGACAATTAAACCTGGTTTCGATCAATATTTTAAAGGATAACACCGGTTAGGACTGGGATAGGTGTGGGTTATGTCCGCATCTGGCTCATGATTCTGCCTTCATCGCATTCTTGTTCGCCAGAACCTGGGTTTTTCGGGTTTGAATCACGTAGTAATGTGGTACCACATTGAAACAGTCAATTAAACCTGGTTTCGATCCACATTTTATAGGATAACACCGGTTAGGTCTGGGATAGGTATGGGTTATGTCCGCATCTGGCTCATGATTTTGCCTTGTTCGCATGCTTGTTGGCCAGATCCTAGGTTTTTTTCTAGTTTGAATCACGTAGTAATGTGGTACCACACTGAAACAGTCAATTAAACCTGGTTTCGATCAATATTTTAGAGGATAACACCGGTTAGGTCTGGGTTAGGTATGGGTTATGTCCGCATCTGGCTCATGATTTTGCCTTTTCGCATACTTGTTGGCCAGATCCTGGGTTTTTGGGGTTTGAATCACGTAGTAATGTGGTACCACACAGTAACTGTCAATTAAACCTGGATTCGATCCACATTTTATAGGATAACACCGGTTAGGTCTGGGATAGGTATGGGTTATGTCCGCATCTGGCTCATGATTTTGCTTTCTTCGCATTCTTGTTGGCCAGATCCTGGGTTTTTTCGTGTTTGAATCACGTAGTAATGTGGTACCACACAGTAACAGTCAATTAAACCTGATTTCGATCCACATTTTATAGGATAACACCGGTTAGGTCTGGGTTAGGTATGGGTTATGTCCGCATCTGGCTCATGATTTTGCCTTCTTCGCATGCTTGTTGGCCAGATCCTGGGTTTTTTTCCGGTTTGAATTACGCAGTAATGTGGTACCACACTGAAACAGACAATTAAACGAGGTTTCGATCAATATTTTAGAGGATAACACCGGTTAGGTCTGGGTTAGGTCTGGGTTATGCCCGCATCTCGCTCATGATTCTGCCTTCATCGCATTCTTGTTCGCCAGAACCTGGGTTTTTTCGGGTTTGAATCACGTAGTAATGTGGTACCACACTGAAACAGACAATTAAACGAGGTTTCGATCAATATTTTAGAGGATAACACCGGTTAGGTCTGTGTTAGGTCTGGGTTATGCCCGCATCTCGCTCATGATTCTGCCTTCATCGCATTCTTGTTCGCCAGAACCTGGGTTTTTTCGGGTCTGAATCACGTAGTAATGTGGTACCACATTGAAACAGTCAATTAAACCTGGTTTCGATCAATATTTTAGAGGATAACACCGGTTAGGTCTGGGATAGGTATGGGTTATGCCCGCATCTGGCTCTTGATTTTGAATTTTCCGCATACTTGCTGGCCAGATCCTTGGTTTTCCCTGGTTTGAATCACGTAGTAATGTGATACCGCACTGAAACAGTCAATTAAACCTGGTTTCGATCAATATTTTAGAGGATAACTCCGGTTAGGTCTGGCTTAGGACTGGTTTATGCCCGCAAATCGCTTATGATTCTGCGTTCTTCGCATTCTTGTTCGCCAGAACCTGGGTTTTTTCGGGTTTGAATCACGTAGTAATGTGGTACCACACAGTAACTGTCAATTAAACCTGAATTCGATCCACATTTTATAGGATAACACCGGTTAGGTCTGGGTTAGGTCTGGGTTATGCCCGCATCTCGCTCATGATTCTGCCTTCATCGCATTCTTGTACGCCAGAACCTGGGTTTTTTCGGGTTTGAATCACGTAGTAATGTGGTACCACACTGAAACAGTCAATTAAACCTGGTTTCGATCCACATTATAGAGGATAACACCGGTTAGGTCTGGGTTAGGACTGGGTTATGCCCGCACATCGCTCATGATTCTGCCTTCATCGCATTCTTGTTCGCCAGAACCTGGGTTTTTTCGGGTTTGAATCACGTAGTAATGAGGTACCACATTGAAACAGTCAATTAAACCTGGTTTCGATCCACATTTTATAGGATAACACCGGTTAGGTCTGGGTTAGATCTGAGTTATGCCCGCATCTGACTCATGATTTTGCCTTTTCCGCATACTTCTTGGCCAGATCCTGGGTTTTTGGGGTTTGAATCACGTAGTAATGTGGTACCACACAGTAACTGTCAATTAAACCTGGTTCCGATCCACATTTTAGAGGATAACACCGGTTCGGTCTGGGTTAGGACTGGGTTATGCCCGCAAATCGCTCATGATTATGCGTTCATCGCATTCTTGTTCGCCAGAACCTGGGTTTTTTCGGGTTTGAATCACGTAGTAATGTGGTACCACATTGAAACAGTCAATTAAACCTGGTTTCGATCCACATTTTATAGGATAACACCGGTTAGGTCTGGGATAGGTATCGGTTATGTCCGCATCTGGCTCATGATTTTGCCTTGTTCGCATGCTTGTTGGCCAGATCCTAGGTTTTTTTCTAGTTTGAGTCACGTAGTAATGTGGTACCACACTGAAACAGACAATTAAACGAGGTGTCGGTCAATATTTTAGAGGATAACAACGGTTAGGTCTGGGTTAGGTCTGGGTTATGCCCGCATCTCGCTCATGATTCTGCCTTCATCGCATTCTTGTTCGCCAGAACCTGGTTTTTTTCGGGTTTGAATCACGTAGTAATGTGGTACCACACTGAAACAGTCAATTAAACCTTGTTTCGATCCACATTATAGAGGATAACACCGGTTAGGTCTGGGTTAGGACTGGGTTATGCCCGCACATCGCTCATGATTCTGCCTTCATCGCATTCTTGTTCGCCAGAACCTGGGTTTTTTCGGGTTTGAATCACGTAGTAATGTGGTACCACATTGAAACAGTCAATTAAACCTGGTTTCGATCCACATTTTATAGGATAACGCCGGTTAGGTCTGGGATAGGTATGGGTTATGTCCGCATCTGGCTCATGATTTTGCCTTGTTCGCATGCTTGTTGGCCAGATCCTAGGTTTTTTTCTAGTTTGAATCACTTAGTAATGTGGTACCACACTGAAACGGACAATTAAACCTGGTTTCGATCAATATTTTAAAGGATAACACCGGTTAGGTCTGGGATAGGTGTGGGTTATGCCCGCATCTGGCTCTTGATTTTGACTTTTCCGCATACTTGTTGGCCAGATCCTTGGTTTTCCCTGGTTTGAATCACGTAGTAATGTGATACCGCACTGAAACAGTCAATTAAACCTGGTTTCGATCAATATTTTAGAGGATAACACCGGTTAGGTCTGGGTTAGGTATGCGTTATGTCCGCATCTGGCTCATGATTTTGCCTTTTCGCATTCTTGTTGGCCAGATCCTGGGTTTTTGGGGTTTGAATCACGTAGTAATGTGGTACCACACAGTAACTGTCAATTAAACCTGGATTCGATCCACATTTTATAGGATAACAACGGTTAGGTCTGGGATAGGTATGGGTTGTGTCCGCATCTGGCTCATGATTTTGCTTTCTTCGCATACTTGTTGGCCAGATCCTGGGTTTTTGGGGTTTGAATCACGTAGTAATGTGATACCACACAGTAACTGTCAATTAAACCTGGATTCGATCCACATTTTATAGGATAACACCGGTTAGGTCTGGGATAGGTATGGGTTGTGTCCGCATCTGGCTCATGATTTTGCTTTCTTCGCATACTTGTTGGCCAGATCCTGGTTTTTTTTTCTGGTTTGAATCACGTAGTAATGTGGTACCACACTGAAACAGTCAATTAAACCTGGTTTCGATCCACATATTATAGGATAGCACCGGTTAGGTCTGGGATAGGTATGGGTTATGTCCGCATCTGGCTCATGATTTTGCCTTGTTCGCATGCTTGTTGGCCAGATCCTAGGTTTTTTTCTAGTTTGAATCACGTAGTAATGTGGTACCACACGGAAACAGTCAATTAAACCTGGTTTCGATCCACATTTTATAGGATAACACCGGTTAGGTCTGGGTTAGGTATGGGTTATGTCCGCAACTGGCTCATGATTTTGCCTTCTTCGCATGCTTGTTGGCCAGATCCTGGGTTTATTTCTGGTTTGAATCACGTAGTAATGTGGTACCACACTGAAACAGACAATTAAACGAGGTTTCGATCAATATTTTAGAGGATAACACCGGTTAGGTCTGGGTTAGGTCTGGGAAATGCCCGCATCTCGCTCATGATTCTGCCTTCATCGCTTTCTTGTTCGCCAGAAACTGGGTTTTTTCGGGTTTGAATCACGTAGCAATGTGGTACCACACTGAAACAGTCAATTAAACCTGGTTTCGATCCACATTATAGAGGATAACACCGGTTAGGTCTGGGTTAGGACCGGGTTATGCCCGCACATCGCTCATGATTTTGCCTTCTTCGCATGCTTGTTGGCCAGATCCTGGGTTTTTTTCTGGTTTGAGTCACGTAGTAATGTGGTACCACACTGAAACAGACAATTAAACGAGGTTTCGATCAATATTTTAGAGGATAACATCGGTTAGGTCTGGGTTAGGTCTGGGTTATGCCAGCATCTCACTCATGATTCTGCCTTCATCGTATTCTTGTTCGCCAGAGTCTGGGTATTTCGGGTTTGAATCACGTAGTAATGTGGTACCACACAGTAACAGTCAATTAAACCTGGATTCGATCCACATTTTATAGGATAACACCGGTTAGGTCTGGGATAGGTATGGGTTATGTCCGCATCTGGCTCATGATTTTACCTTCTTCGCATGCTTGTTGGCCAGATCCTGGTTTTTTTTTCTGGTTTGAATCACGTAGTAATGTGGTACCACACAGTAACAGTCAATTAAACCTGGATTCGATCCACATTTTATAGGATAACACCGGTTAGGCCTGGGTTAGGTCTGGGTTATGCCCGCACATCGCTCATGATTCTGCCTTCATCGCATTCTTGTTCGGCAGAACCTGGGTTTTTTCGGGTTTGAATCACGTAGTAATGTGGTACCACATTGAAACAGTCAATTAAACCTGGTTTCGATCCACATTTTATAGGATAACACCGGTTAGGTCTGGGATAGGTATGGGTTATGTCCGCATCTGGCTCATGATTTTGCCTTGTTCGCATGCTTGTTGGCCAGATCCTAGGTTTTTTACTAGTTTGAATCACTTAGTAACGTGGTACCACACTGAAACAGACAATTAAACCTGGTTTCGATCAATATTTTAAAGGATAACACCGGTTAGGTCTGGGATAGGTGTGGGTTATGCCCGCATCTGGCTCTTGATTTTGACTTTTCCGCATACTTGTTGGCCAGATCCTTGGTTTTCCCTGGTTTGAATCACGTAGTAATGTGATACCGCACTGAAACAGTCAATTAAACCTGGTTTCGATCAATATTTTAGAGGATAACACCGGTTAGGTCTGGGTTAGGTATGCGTTATGTCCGCATCTGGCTCATGATTTTGCCTTTTCGCATACTTATTGGCCAGATCCTGGGTTTTTGGGGTTTGAATCACGTAGTAATGTGGTACCACACAGTAACTGTCAATTAAACCTGGATTCGATCCACATTTTATAGGATAACACCGGTTAGGTCTGGGATAGGTATGGGTTGTGTCCGCATCTGGCTCATGATTTTGCTTTCTTCGGATACTTGTTGGCCAGATCCTGGGTTTTTGGGGTTTGAATCACGTAGTAATGTGATACCACACAGTAACTGTCAATTAAACCTGGATTCGATCCACATTTTATAGGATAACACCGGTTAGGTCTGGGATAGGTATGGGTTGTGTCCGTATCTGGCTCATGATTTTGCTTTCTTCGCATACTTGTTGGCCAGATCCTGGTTTTTTTTTCTGGTTTGAATCACGTAGTAATGTGGTACCACACTGAAACAGTCAATTAAACCTGGTTTCGATCCACATATTATAGGATAGCACCGGTTAGGTCTGGGATAGGTATGGGTTATGTCCGCATCTGGCTCATGATTTTGCCTTGTTCGCATGCTTGTTGGCCAGATCCTAGGTTTTTTTCTAGTTTGAATCACGTAGTAATGTGGTACCACACGGAAACAGTCAATTAAACCTGGTTTCGATCCACATTTTATAGGATAACACCGGTTAGGTCTAGGTTAGGTATGGGTTATGTCCGCAACTGGCTCATGATTTTGCCTTCTTCGCATGCTTGTTGGCCAGATCCTGGGTTTTTTTTCGGTTTGAATCACGCAGTAATGTGGTACCACACTGAAACAGACAATTAAACGAGGTTTCGATCAATATTTTGGAGGATAACACCGGTTAGGTCTGGGTTAGGTCTGGGTTATGCCCGCATGTCGCTCATGATACTGCCTTCATCGCATTCTTGTTCGCCAGAACCTGGGTTTTTTCGGGTTTGAATCACGTAGTAATGTGGTACCACACTGAAACAGTCAATTAAACCTGGTTTCGATCCACATTTTATAGGATAACACCGGTTAGGTCTGGGTTAGATCTGAGTTATGCCCGCATCTGACTCATGATTTTGCCTTTTCCGCATACTTCTTGGCCAGATCCTGGGTTTTTGGGGTTTGAATCACGTAGTAATGTGGTACCACACAGTAACTGTCAATTAAACCTGGTTCCGATCCACATTTTAGAGGATAACACCGGTTAGGTCTGGGTTAGGTCTGGGTTATGCCCGCATCTCGCTCATGCTTCTGCCTTCATCGCATTCTTGTTCGCCAGAACCTGGGTTTTTTCGGGTTTGAATCACGTAGTAATGTGGTACCACACAGTAACAGTCAATTAAACCTGGTTTCGATCAATATTTTAGAGGATAACACCGGTTAGGTCTGGGATAGGTATGGGTTATGTCCGCATCTGGCTCATGATTTTGCCTTGTTCGCATGCTTGTTGGCCAGACCCTAGGTTTTTTTCTAGTTTGAATCACGTAGTAATGTGGTACCACACTGAAACAGACAATTAAACGAGGTTTCGATCAATATTTTAGAGGATAACAACGGTTAGGTCTGGGTTAGGTCTGGGTTATGCCCGCATCTCGCTCATGATTCTGTCTTCATCGCATTCTTGTTCGCCAGAACCTGGGTTTTTTCGGGTTTGAATCACGTAGTAATGTGGTACCACACTGAAACAGTCAATTAAACCTTGTTTCGATCCACATTATAGAGGATAACACCGGTTAGGTCTGGGTTAGGACTGGGTTATGCCCGCACATCGCTCATGATTCTGCCTTCATCGCATTCTTGTTCACCAGAACCTGGGTTTTTCGGGTTTGAATCACGTAGTAACGTGGTACCACATTGAAACAGTCAATTAAACCTGGTTTCGATCAATATTTTAGAGGATAACACCGGTTAGGTCTGGGATAGGTATGGGTTATGTCCGCATCTGGCTCATGATTTTGCCTTGTTCGCATGCTTGTTGGCCAGACCCTAGGTTTTTTTCTAGTTTGAATCACTTAGTAATGTGGTACCACACTGAAACAGACAATTAAACCTGGTTTCGATCAATATTTTAAAGGATAACACCGGTTAGGACTGGGATAGGTGTGGGTTATGTCCGCATCTGGCTCATGATTCTGCCTTCATCGCATTCTTGTTCGCCAGAACCTGGGTTTTTCGGGTTTGAATCACGTAGTAATGTGGTACCACATTGAAACAGTCAATTAAACCTGGTTTCGATCCACATTTTATAGGATAACACCGGTTAGGTCTGGGATAGGTATGGGTTATGTCCGCATCTGGCTCATGATTTTGCCTTGTTCGCATGCTTGTTGGCCAGATCCTAGGTTTTTTTCTAGTTTGAATCACGTAGTAATGTGGTACCACACTGAAACAGTCAATTAAACCTGGTTTCGATCAATATTTTAGAGGATAACACCGGTTAGGTCTGGGTTAGGTATGGGTTATGTCCGCATCTGGCTCATGATTTTGCCTTTTCGCATACTTGTTGGCCAGATCCTGGGTTTTTGGGGTTTGAATCACGTAGTAATGTGGTACCACACAGTAACTGTCAATTAAACCTGGATTCGATCCACATTTTATAGGATAACACCGGTTAGGTCTGGGATAGGTATGGGTTATGTCCGCATCTGGCTCATGATTTTGCTTTCTTCGCATTCTTGTTGGCCAGATCCTGGGTTTTTTCGTGTTTGAATCACGTAGTAATGTGGTACCACACAGTAACAGTCAATTAAACCTGATTTCGATCCACATTTTATAGGATAACACCGGTTAGGTCTGGGTTAGGTATGGGTTATGTCCGCATCTGGCTCATGATTTTGCCTTCTTCGCATGCTTGTTGGCCAGATCCTGGGTTTTTTTCCGGTTTGAATTACGCAGTAATGTGGTACCACACTGAAACAGACAATTAAACGAGGTTTCGATCAATATTTTAGAGGATAACACCGGTTAGGTCTGGGTTAGGTCTGGGTTATGCCCGCATCTCGCTCATGATTCTGCCTTCATCGCATTCTTGTTCGCCAGAACCTGGGTTTTTTCGGGTCTGAATCACGTAGTAATGTGGTACCACATTGAAACAGTCAATTAAACCTGGTTTCGATCAATATTTTAGAGGATAACACCGGTTAGGTCTGGGATAGGTATGGGTTATGCCCGCATCTGGCTCTTGATTTTGAATTTTCCGCATACTTGCTGGCCAGATCCTTGGTTTTCCCTGGTTTGAATCACGTAGTAATGTGATACCGCACTGAAACAGTCAATTAAACCTGGTTTCGATCAATATTTTAGAGGATAACTCCGGTTAGGTCTGGCTTAGGACTGGTTTATGCCCGCAAATCGCTTATGATTCTGCGTTCTTCGCATTCTTGTTCGCCAGAACCTGGGTTTTTTCGGGTTTGAATCACGTAGTAATGTGGTACCACACAGTAACTGTCAATTAAACCTGAATTCGATCCACATTTTATAGGATAACACCGGTTAGGTCTGGGTTAGGTCTGGGTTATGCCCGCATCTCGCTCATGATTCTGCCTTCATCGCATTCTTGTACGCCAGAACCTGGGTTTTTTCGGGTTTGAATCACGTAGTAATGTGGTACCACACTGAAACAGTCAATTAAACCTGGTTTCGATCCACATTATAGAGGATAACACCGGTTAGGTCTGGGTTAGGACTGGGTTATGCCCGCACATCGCTCATGATTCTGCCTTCATCGCATTCTTGTTCGCCAGAACCTGGGTTTTTTCGGGTTTGAATCACGTAGTAATGAGGTACCACATTGAAACAGTCAATTAAACCTGGTTTCGATCCACATTTTATAGGATAACACCGGTTAGGTCTGGGTTAGATCTGAGTTATGCCCGCATCTGACTCATGATTTTGCCTTTTCCGCATACTTCTTGGCCAGATCCTGGGTTTTTGGGGTTTGAATCACGTAGTAATGTGGTACCACACAGTAACTGTCAATTAAACCTGGTTCCGATCCACATTTTAGAGGATAACACCGGTTCGGTCTGGGTTAGGACTGGGTTATGCCCGCAAATCGCTCATGATTATGCGTTCATCGCATTCTTGTTCGCCAGAACCTGGGTTTTTTCGGGTTTGAATCACGTAGTAATGTGGTACCACATTGAAACAGTCAATTAAACCTGGTTTCGATCCACATTTTATAGGATAACACCGGTTAGGTCTGGGATAGGTATCGGTTATGTCCGCATCTGGCTCATGATTTTGCCTTGTTCGCATGCTTGTTGGCCAGATCCTAGGTTTTTTTCTAGTTTGAGTCACGTAGTAATGTGGTACCACACTGAAACAGACAATTAAACGAGGTGTCGGTCAATATTTTAGAGGATAACAACGGTTAGGTCTGGGTTAGGTCTGGGTTATGCCCGCATCTCGCTCATGATTCTGCCTTCATCGCATTCTTGTTCGCCAGAACCTGGTTTTTTTCGGGTTTGAATCACGTAGTAATGTGGTACCACACTGAAACAGTCAATTAAACCTTGTTTCGATCCACATTATAGAGGATAACACCGGTTAGGTCTGGGTTAGGACTGGGTTATGCCCGCACATCGCTCATGATTCTGCCTTCATCGCATTCTTGTTCGCCAGAACCTGGGTTTTTTCGGGTTTGAATCACGTAGTAATGTGGTACCACATTGAAACAGTCAATTAAACCTGGTTTCGATCCACATTTTATAGGATAACGCCGGTTAGGTCTGGGATAGGTATGGGTTATGTCCGCATCTGGCTCATGATTTTGCCTTGTTCGCATGCTTGTTGGCCAGATCCTAGGTTTTTTTCTAGTTTGAATCACTTAGTAATGTGGTACCACACTGAAACGGACAATTAAACCTGGTTTCGATCAATATTTTAAAGGATAACACCGGTTAGGTCTGGGATAGGTGTGGGTTATGCCCGCATCTGGCTCTTGATTTTGACTTTTCCGCATACTTGTTGGCCAGATCCTTGGTTTTCCCTGGTTTGAATCACGTAGTAATGTGATACCGCACTGAAACAGTCAATTAAACCTGGTTTCGATCAATATTTTAGAGGATAACACCGGTTAGGTCTGGGTTAGGTATGCGTTATGTCCGCATCTGGCTCATGATTTTGCCTTTTCGCATTCTTGTTGGCCAGATCCTGGGTTTTTGGGGTTTGAATCACGTAGTAATGTGGTACCACACAGTAACTGTCAATTAAACCTGGATTCGATCCACATTTTATAGGATAACAACGGTTAGGTCTGGGATAGGTATGGGTTGTGTCCGCATCTGGCTCATGATTTTGCTTTCTTCGCATACTTGTTGGCCAGATCCTGGGTTTTTGGGGTTTGAATCACGTAGTAATGTGATACCACACAGTAACTGTCAATTAAACCTGGATTCGATCCACATTTTATAGGATAACACGGGTTAGGTCTGGGATAGGTATGGGTTGTGTCCGCATCTGGCTCATGATTTTGCTTTCTTCGCATACTTGTTGGCCAGATCCTGGTTTTTTTTTCTGGTTTGAATCACGTAGTAATGTGGTACCACACTGAAACAGTCAATTAAACCTGGTTTCGATCCACATATTATAGGATAGCACCGGTTAGGTCTGGGATAGGTATGGGTTATGTCCGCATCTGGCTCATGATTTTGCCTTGTTCGCATGCTTGTTGGCCAGATCCTAGGTTTTTTTCTAGTTTGAATCACGTAGTAATGTGGTACCACACGGAAACAGTCAATTAAACCTGGTTCCGATCCACATTTTAGAGGATAACACCGGTTAGGTCTGGGTTAGGTCTGGGTTATGCCCGCATCTCGCTCATGCTTCTGCCTTCATCGCATTCTTGTTCGCCAGAACCTGGGTTTTTTCGGGTTTGAATCACGTAGTAATGTGGTACCACACTGAAACAGTCAATTAAACCTTGTTTCGATGCACATTATAGAGGATAACACCGGTTAGGTCTGGGTTAGGACTGGGTTATGCCCGCACATCGCTCATGATTCTGCCTTCATCGCATTCTTGTTCGCCAGAACCTGGGTTTTTTCGGGTTTGAATCACGTAGTAATGTGGTACCACATTGAAACAGTCAATTAAACCTGGTTTCGATCCACATTTTATAGGATAACGCCGGTTAGGTCTGGGATAGGTATGGGTTATGTCCGCATCTGGCTCATGATTTTGCCTTGTTCGCATGCTTGTTGGCCAGATCCTAGGTTTTTTTCTAGTTTGAATCACTTAGTAATGTGGTACCACACTGAAACGGACAATTAAACCTGGTTTCGATCAATATTTTAAAGGATAACACCGGTTAGGTCTGGGATAGGTGTGGGTTATGCCCGCATCTGGCTCTTGATTTTGACTTTTCCGCATACTTGTTGGCCAGATCCTTGGTTTTCCCTGGTTTGAATCACGTAGTAATGTGATACCGCACTGAAACAGTCAATTAAACCTGGTTTCGATCAATATTTTAGAGGATAACACCGGTTAGGTCTGGGTTAGGTATGCGTTATGTCCGCATGTGGCTCATGATTTTGCCTTTTCGCATACTTATTGGCCAGATCCTGGGTTTTTGGGGTTTGAATCACGTAGTAATGTGGTACCACACAGTAACTGTCAATTAAACCTGGATTCGATCCACATTTTATAGGATAACACCGGTTAGGTCTGGGATAGGTATGGGTTGTGTCCGCATCTGGCTCATGATTTTGCTTTCTTCGGATACTTGTTGGCCAGATCCTGGGTTTTTGGGGTTTGAATCACGTAGTAATGTGATACCACACAGTAACTGTCAATTAAACCTGGATTCGATCCACATTTTATAGGATAACACCGGTTAGGTCTGGGATAGGTATGGGTTGTGTCCGTATCTGGCTCATGATTTTGCTTTCTTCGCATACTTGTTGGCCAGATCCTGGTTTTTTTTTCTGGTTTGAATCACGTAGTAATGTGGTACCACACTGAAACAGTCAATTAAACCTGGTTTCGATCCACATATTATAGGATAGCACCGGTTAGGTCTGGGATAGGTATGGGTTATGTCCGCATCTGGCTCATGATTTTGCCTTGTTCGCATGCTTGTTGGCCAGATCCTAGGTTTTTTTCTAGTTTGAATCACGTAGTAATGTGGTACCACACGGAAACAGTCAATTAAACCTGGTTTCGATCCACATTTTATAGGATAACACCGGTTAGGTCTAGGTTAGGTATGGGTTATGTCCGCAACTGGCTCATGATTTTGCCTTCTTCGCATGCTTGTTGGCCAGATCCTGGGTTTTTTTTCGGTTTGAATCACGCAGTAATGTGGTACCACACTGAAACAGACAATTAAACGAGGTTTCGATCAATATTTTGGAGGATAACACCGGTTAGGTCTGGGTTAGGTCTGGGTTATGCCCGCATGTCGCTCATGATACTGCCTTCATCGCATTCTTGTTCGCCAGAACCTGGGTTTTTTCGGGTTTGAATCACGTAGTAATGTGGTACCACACTGAAACAGTCAATTAAACCTGGTTTCGATCCACATTTTATAGGATAACACCGGTTAGGTCTGGGTTAGATCTGAGTTATGCCCGCATCTGACTCATGATTTTGCCTTTTCCGCATACTTCTTGGCCAGATCCTGGGTTTTTGGGGTTTGAATCACGTAGTAATGTGGTACCACACAGTAACTGTCAATTAAACCTGGTTCCGATCCACATTTTAGAGGATAACACCGGTTAGGTCTGGGTTAGGTCTGGGTTATGCCCGCATCTCGCTCATGCTTCTGCCTTCATCGCATTCTTGTTCGCCAGAACCTGGGTTTTTTCGGGTTTGAATCACGTAGTAATGTGGTACCACACAGTAACAGTCAATTAAACCTGGTTTCGATCAATATTTTAGAGGATAACACCGGTTAGGTCTGGGATAGGTATGGGTTATGTCCGCATCTGGCTCATGATTTTGCCTTGTTCGCATGCTTGTTGGCCAGACCCTAGGTTTTTTTCTAGTTTGAATCACGTAGTAATGTGGTACCACACTGAAACAGACAATTAAACGAGGTTTCGATCAATATTTTAGAGGATAACAACGGTTAGGTCTGGGTTAGGTCTGGGTTATGCCCGCATCTCGCTCATGATTCTGTCTTCATCGCATTCTTGTTCGCCAGAACCTGGGTTTTTTCGGGTTTGAATCACGTAGTAATGTGGTACCACACTGAAACAGTCAATTAAACCTTGTTTCGATCCACATTATAGAGGATAACACCGGTTAGGTCTGGGTTAGGACTGGGTTATGCCCGCACATCGCTCATGATTCTGCCTTCATCGCATTCTTGTTCACCAGAACCTGGGTTTTTCGGGTTTGAATCACGTAGTAACGTGGTACCACATTGAAACAGTCAATTAAACCTGGTTTCGATCAATATTTTAGAGGATAACACCGGTTAGGTCTGGGATAGGTATGGGTTATGTCCGCATCTGGCTCATGATTTTGCCTTGTTCGCATGCTTGTTGGCCAGACCCTAGGTTTTTTTCTAGTTTGAATCACTTAGTAATGTGGTACCACACTGAAACAGACAATTAAACCTGGTTTCGATCAATATTTTAAAGGATAACACCGGTTAGGACTGGGATAGGTGTGGGTTATGTCCGCATCTGGCTCATGATTCTGCCTTCATCGCATTCTTGTTCGCCAGAACCTGGGTTTTTCGGGTTTGAATCACGTAGTAATGTGGTACCACATTGAAACAGTCAATTAAACCTGGTTTCGATCCACATTTTATAGGATAACACCGGTTAGGTCTGGGATAGGTATGGGTTATGTCCGCATCTGGCTCATGATTTTGCCTTGTTCGCATGCTTGTTGGCCAGATCCTAGGTTTTTTTCTAGTTTGAATCACGTAGTAATGTGGTACCACACTGAAACAGTCAATTAAACCTGGTTTCGATCAATATTTTAGAGGATAACACCGGTTAGGTCTGGGTTAGGTATGGGTTATGTCCGCATCTGGCTCATGATTTTGCCTTTTCGCATACTTGTTGGCCAGATCCTGGGTTTTTGGGGTTTGAATCACGTAGTAATGTGGTACCACACAGTAACTGTCAATTAAACCTGGATTCGATCCACATTTTATAGGATAACACCGGTTAGGTCTGGGATAGGTATGGGTTATGTCCGCATCTGGCTCATGATTTTGCTTTCTTCGCATTCTTGTTGGCCAGATCCTGGGTTTTTTCGTGTTTGAATCACGTAGTAATGTGGTACCACACAGTAACAGTCAATTAAACCTGATTTCGATCCACATTTTATAGGATAACACCGGTTAGGTCTGGGTTAGGTATGGGTTATGTCCGCATCTGGCTCATGATTTTGCCTTCTTCGCATGCTTGTTGGCCAGATCCTGGGTTTTTTTCCGGTTTGAATTACGCAGTAATGTGGTACCACACTGAAACAGACAATTAAACGAGGTTTCGATCAATATTTTAGAGGATAACACCGGTTAGGTCTGGGTTAGGTCTGGGTTATGCCCGCATCTCGCTCATGATTCTGCCTTCATCGCATTCTTGTTCGCCAGAACCTGGGTTTTTTCGGGTTTGAATCACGTAGTAATGTGGTACCACACTGAAACAGACAATTAAACGAGGTTTCGATCAATATTTTAGAGGATAACACCGGTTAGGTCTGTGTTAGGTCTGGGTTATGCCCGCATCTCGCTCATGATTCTGCCTTCATCGCATTCTTGTTCGCCAGAACCTGGGTTTTTTCGGGTCTGAATCACGTAGTAATGTGGTACCACATTGAAACAGTCAATTAAACCTGGTTTCGATCAATATTTTAGAGGATAACACCGGTTAGGTCTGGGATAGGTATGGGTTATGCCCGCATCTGGCTCTTGATTTTGAATTTTCCGCATACTTGCTGGCCAGATCCTTGGTTTTCCCTGGTTTGAATCACGTAGTAATGTGATACCGCACTGAAACAGTCAATTAAACCTGGTTTCGATCAATATTTTAGAGGATAACTCCGGTTAGGTCTGGCTTAGGACTGGTTTATGCCCGCAAATCGCTTATGATTCTGCGTTCTTCGCATTCTTGTTCGCCAGAACCTGGGTTTTTTCGGGTTTGAATCACGTAGTAATGTGGTACCACACAGTAACTGTCAATTAAACCTGAATTCGATCCACATTTTATAGGATAACACCGGTTAGGTCTGGGTTAGGTCTGGGTTATGCCCGCATCTCGCTCATGATTCTGCCTTCATCGCATTCTTGTACGCCAGAACCTGGGTTTTTTCGGGTTTGAATCACGTAGTAATGTGGTACCACACTGAAACAGTCAATTAAACCTGGTTTCGATCCACATTATAGAGGATAACACCGGTTAGGTCTGGGTTAGGACTGGGTTATGCCCGCACATCGCTCATGATTCTGCCTTCATCGCATTCTTGTTCGCCAGAACCTGGGTTTTTTCGGGTTTGAATCACGTAGTAATGAGGTACCACATTGAAACAGTCAATTAAACCTGGTTTCGATCCACATTTTATAGGATAACACCGGTTAGGTCTGGGTTAGATCTGAGTTATGCCCGCATCTGACTCATGATTTTGCCTTTTCCGCATACTTCTTGGCCAGATCCTGGGTTTTTGGGGTTTGAATCACGTAGTAATGTGGTACCACACAGTAACTGTCAATTAAACCTGGTTCCGATCCACATTTTAGAGGATAACACCGGTTCGGTCTGGGTTAGGACTGGGTTATGCCCGCAAATCGCTCATGATTATGCGTTCATCGCATTCTTGTTCGCCAGAACCTGGGTTTTTTCGGGTTTGAATCACGTAGTAATGTGGTACCACATTGAAACAGTCAATTAAACCTGGTTTCGATCCACATTTTATAGGATAACACCGGTTAGGTCTGGGATAGGTATCGGTTATGTCCGCATCTGGCTCATGATTTTGCCTTGTTCGCATGCTTGTTGGCCAGATCCTAGGTTTTTTTCTAGTTTGAGTCACGTAGTAATGTGGTACCACACTGAAACAGACAATTAAACGAGGTGTCGGTCAATATTTTAGAGGATAACAACGGTTAGGTCTGGGTTAGGTCTGGGTTATGCCCGCATCTCGCTCATGATTCTGCCTTCATCGCATTCTTGTTCGCCAGAACCTGGTTTTTTTCGGGTTTGAATCACGTAGTAATGTGGTACCACACTGAAACAGTCAATTAAACCTTGTTTCGATCCACATTATAGAGGATAACACCGGTTAGGTCTGGGTTAGGACTGGGTTATGCCCGCACATCGCTCATGATTCTGCCTTCATCGCATTCTTGTTCGCCAGAACCTGGGTTTTTTCGGGTTTGAATCACGTAGTAATGTGGTACCACATTGAAACAGTCAATTAAACCTGGTTTCGATCCACATTTTATAGGATAACGCCGGTTAGGTCTGGGATAGGTATGGGTTATGTCCGCATCTGGCTCATGATTTTGCCTTGTTCGCATGCTTGTTGGCCAGATCCTAGGTTTTTTTCTAGTTTGAATCACTTAGTAATGTGGTACCACACTGAAACGGACAATTAAACCTGGTTTCGATCAATATTTTAAAGGATAACACCGGTTAGGTCTGGGATAGGTGTGGGTTATGCCCGCATCTGGCTCTTGATTTTGACTTTTCCGCATACTTGTTGGCCAGATCCTTGGTTTTCCCTGGTTTGAATCACGTAGTAATGTGATACCGCACTGAAACAGTCAATTAAACCTGGTTTCGATCAATATTTTAGAGGATAACACCGGTTAGGTCTGGGTTAGGTATGCGTTATGTCCGCATCTGGCTCATGATTTTGCCTTTTCGCATTCTTGTTGGCCAGATCCTGGGTTTTTGGGGTTTGAATCACGTAGTAATGTGGTACCACACAGTAACTGTCAATTAAACCTGGATTCGATCCACATTTTATAGGATAACAACGGTTAGGTCTGGGATAGGTATGGGTTGTGTCCGCATCTGGCTCATGATTTTGCTTTCTTCGCATACTTGTTGGCCAGATCCTGGGTTTTTGGGGTTTGAATCACGTAGTAATGTGATACCACACAGTAACTGTCAATTAAACCTGGATTCGATCCACATTTTATAGGATAACACCGGTTAGGTCTGGGATAGGTATGGGTTGTGTCCGCATCTGGCTCATGATTTTGCTTTCTTCGCATACTTGTTGGCCAGATCCTGGTTTTTTTTTCTGGTTTGAATCACGTAGTAATGTGGTACCACACTGAAACAGTCAATTAAACCTGGTTTCGATCCACATATTATAGGATAGCACCGGTTAGGTCTGGGATAGGTATGGGTTATGTCCGCATCTGGCTCATGATTTTGCCTTGTTCGCATGCTTGTTGGCCAGATCCTAGGTTTTTTTCTAGTTTGAATCACGTAGTAATGTGGTACCACACGGAAACAGTCAATTAAACCTGGTTCCGATCCACATTTTAGAGGATAACACCGGTTAGGTCTGGGTTAGGTCTGGGTTATGCCCGCATCTCGCTCATGCTTCTGCCTTCATCGCATTCTTGTTCGCCAGAACCTGGGTTTTTTCGGGTTTGAATCACGTAGTAATGTGGTACCACACTGAAACAGTCAATTAAACCTTGTTTCGATGCACATTATAGAGGATAACACCGGTTAGGTCTGGGTTAGGACTGGGTTATGCCCGCACATCGCTCATGATTCTGCCTTCATCGCATTCTTGTTCGCCAGAACCTGGGTTTTTTCGGGTTTGAATCACGTAGTAATGTGGTACCACATTGAAACAGTCAATTAAACCTGGTTTCGATCCACATTTTATAGGATAACGCCGGTTAGGTCTGGGATAGGTATGGGTTATGTCCGCATCTGGCTCATGATTTTGCCTTGTTCGCATGCTTGTTGGCCAGATCCTAGGTTTTTTTCTAGTTTGAATCACTTAGTAATGTGGTACCACACTGAAACGGACAATTAAACCTGGTTTCGATCAATATTTTAAAGGATAACACCGGTTAGGTCTGGGATAGGTGTGGGTTATGCCCGCATCTGGCTCTTGATTTTGACTTTTCCGCATACTTGCTGGCCAGATCCTTGGTTTTCCCTGGTTTGAATCACGTAGTAATGTGATACCGCACTGAAACAGTCAATTAAACCTGGTTTCGATCAATATTTTAGAGGATAACACCGGTTAGGTCTGGGTTAGGTATGCGTTATGTCCGCATGTGGCTCATGATTTTGCCTTTTCGCATACTTATTGGCCAGATCCTGGGTTTTTGGGGTTTGAATCACGTAGTAATGTGGTACCACACAGTAACTGTCAATTAAACCTGGATTCGATCCACATTTTATAGGATAACACCGGTTAGGTCTGGGATAGGTATGGGTTGTGTCCGCATCTGGCTCATGATTTTGCTTTCTTCGGATACTTGTTGGCCAGATCCTGGGTTTTTGGGGTTTGAATCACGTAGTAATGTGATACCACACAGTAACTGTCAATTAAACCTGGATTCGATCCACATTTTATAGGATAACACCGGTTAGGTCTGGGATAGGTATGGGTTGTGTCCGTATCTGGCTCATGATTTTGCTTTCTTCGCATACTTGTTGGCCAGATCCTGGTTTTTTTTTCTGGTTTGAATCACGTAGTAATGTGGTACCACACTGAAACAGTCAATTAAACCTGGTTTCGATCCACATATTATAGGATAGCACCGGTTAGGTCTGGGATAGGTATGGGTTATGTCCGCATCTGGCTCATGATTTTGCCTTGTTCGCATGCTTGTTGGCCAGATCCTAGGTTTTTTTCTAGTTTGAATCACGTAGTAATGTGGTACCACACGGAAACAGTCAATTAAACCTGGTTTCGATCCACATTTTATAGGATAACACCGGTTAGGTCTAGGTTAGGTATGGGTTATGTCCGCAACTGGCTCATGATTTTGCCTTCTTCGCATGCTTGTTGGCCAGATCCTGGGTTTTTTTTCGGTTTGAATCACGCAGTAATGTGGTACCACACTGAAACAGACAATTAAACGAGGTTTCGATCAATATTTTGGAGGATAACACCGGTTAGGTCTGGGTTAGGTCTGGGTTATGCCCGCATGTCGCTCATGATACTGCCTTCATCGCATTCTTGTTCGCCAGAACCTGGGTTTTTTCGGGTTTGAATCACGTAGTAATGTGGTACCACACTGAAACAGTCAATTAAACCTGGTTTCGATCCACATTTTATAGGATAACACCGGTTAGGTCTGGGTTAGATCTGAGTTATGCCCGCATCTGACTCATGATTTTGCCTTTTCCGCATACTTCTTGGCCAGATCCTGGGTTTTTGGGGTTTGAATCACGTAGTAATGTGGTACCACACAGTAACTGTCAATTAAACCTGGTTCCGATCCACATTTTAGAGGATAACACCGGTTAGGTCTGGGTTAGGTCTGGGTTATGCCCGCATCTCGCTCATGCTTCTGCCTTCATCGCATTCTTGTTCGCCAGAACCTGGGTTTTTTCGGGTTTGAATCACGTAGTAATGTGGTACCACACAGTAACAGTCAATTAAACCTGGTTTCGATCAATATTTTAGAGGATAACACCGGTTAGGTCTGGGATAGGTATGGGTTATGTCCGCATCTGGCTCATGATTTTGCCTTGTTCGCATGCTTGTTGGCCAGACCCTAGGTTTTTTTCTAGTTTGAATCACGTAGTAATGTGGTACCACACTGAAACAGACAATTAAACGAGGTTTCGATCAATATTTTAGAGGATAACAACGGTTAGGTCTGGGTTAGGTCTGGGTTATGCCCGCATCTCGCTCATGATTCTGTCTTCATCGCATTCTTGTTCGCCAGAACCTGGGTTTTTTCGGGTTTGAATCACGTAGTAATGTGGTACCACACTGAAACAGTCAATTAAACCTTGTTTCGATCCACATTATAGAGGATAACACCGGTTAGGTCTGGGTTAGGACTGGGTTATGCCCGCACATCGCTCATGATTCTGCCTTCATCGCATTCTTGTTCACCAGAACCTGGGTTTTTCGGGTTTGAATCACGTAGTAACGTGGTACCACATTGAAACAGTCAATTAAACCTGGTTTCGATCAATATTTTAGAGGATAACACCGGTTAGGTCTGGGATAGGTATGGGTTATGTCCGCATCTGGCTCATGATTTTGCCTTGTTCGCATGCTTGTTGGCCAGACCCTAGGTTTTTTTCTAGTTTGAATCACTTAGTAATGTGGTACCACACTGAAACAGACTATTAAACCTGGTTTCGATCAATATTTTAAAGGATAACACCGGTTAGGACTGGGATAGGTGTGGGTTATGTCCGCATCTGGCTCATGATTATGCCTTCATCGCATTCTTGTTCGCCAGAACCTGGGTTTTTCGGGTTTGAATCACGTAGTAATGTGGTACCACATTGAAACAGTCAATTAAACCTGGTTTCGATCCACATTTTATAGGATAACACCGGTTAGGTCTGGGATAGGTATGGGTTATGTCCGCATCTGGCTCATGATTTTGCCTTGTTCGCATGCTTGTTGGCCAGATCCTAGGTTTTTTTCTAGTTTGAATCACGTAGTAATGTGGTACCACACTGAAACAGTCAATTAAACCTGGTTTCGATCAATATTTTAGAGGATAACACCGGTTAGGTCTGGGTTAGGTATGGGTTATGTCCGCATCTGGCTCATGATTTTGCCTTTTCGCATACTTGTTGGCCAGATCCTGGGTTTTTGGGGTTTGAATCACGTAGTAATGTGGTACCACACAGTAACTGTCAATTAAACCTGGATTCGATCCACATTTTATAGGATAACACCGGTTAGGTCTGGGATAGGTATGGGTTATGTCCGCATCTGGCTCATGATTTTGCTTTCTTCGCATTCTTGTTGGCCAGATCCTGGGTTTTTTCGTGTTTGAATCACGTAGTAATGTGGTACCACACAGTAACAGTCAATTAAACCTGATTTCGATCCACATTTTATAGGATAACACCGGTTAGGTCTGGGTTAGGTATGGGTTATGTCCGCATCTGGCTCATGATTTTGCCTTCTTCGCATGCTTGTTGGCCAGATCCTGGGTTTTTTTCCGGTTTGAATTACGCAGTAATGTGGTACCACACTGAAACAGACAATTAAACGAGGTTTCGATCAATATTTTAGAGGATAACACCGGTTAGGTCTGGGTTAGGTCTGGGTTATGCCCGCATCTCGCTCATGATTCTGCCTTCATCGCATTCTTGTTCGCCAGAACCTGGGTTTTTTCGGGTTTGAATCACGTAGTAATGTGGTACCACACTGAAACAGACAATTAAACGAGGTTTCGATCAATATTTTAGAGGATAACACCGGTTAGGTCTGTGTTAGGTCTGGGTTATGCCCGCATCTCGCTCATGATTCTGCCTTCATCGCATTCTTGTTCGCCAGAACCTGGGTTTTTTCGGGTCTGAATCACGTAGTAATGTGGTACCACATTGAAACAGTCAATTAAACCTGGTTTCGATCAATATTTTAGAGGATAACACCGGTTAGGTCTGGGATAGGTATGGGTTATGCCCGCATCTGGCTCTTGATTTTGAATTTTCCGCATACTTGCTGGCCAGATCCTTGGTTTTCCCTGGTTTGAATCACGTAGTAATGTGATACCGCACTGAAACAGTCAATTAAACCTGGTTTCGATCAATATTTTAGAGGATAACTCCGGTTAGGTCTGGCTTAGGACTGGTTTATGCCCGCAAATCGCTTATGATTCTGCGTTCTTCGCATTCTTGTTCGCCAGAACCTGGGTTTTTTCGGGTTTGAATCACGTAGTAATGTGGTACCACACAGTAACTGTCAATTAAACCTGAATTCGATCCACATTTTATAGGATAACACCGGTTAGGTCTGGGTTAGGTCTGGGTTATGCCCGCATCTCGCTCATGATTCTGCCTTCATCGCATTCTTGTACGCCAGAACCTGGGTTTTTTCGGGTTTGAATCACGTAGTAATGTGGTACCACACTGAAACAGTCAATTAAACCTGGTTTCGATCCACATTATAGAGGATAACACCGGTTAGGTCTGGGTTAGGACTGGGTTATGCCCGCACATCGCTCATGATTCTGCCTTCATCGCATTCTTGTTCGCCAGAACCTGGGTTTTTTCGGGTTTGAATCACGTAGTAATGAGGTACCACATTGAAACAGTCAATTAAACCTGGTTTCGATCCACATTTTATAGGATAACACCGGTTAGGTCTGGGTTAGATCTGAGTTATGCCCGCATCTGACTCATGATTTTGCCTTTTCCGCATACTTCTTGGCCAGATCCTGGGTTTTTGGGGTTTGAATCACGTAGTAATGTGGTACCACACAGTAACTGTCAATTAAACCTGGTTCCGATCCACATTTTAGAGGATAACACCGGTTCGGTCTGGGTTAGGACTGGGTTATGCCCGCAAATCGCTCATGATTATGCGTTCATCGCATTCTTGTTCGCCAGAACCTGGGTTTTTTCGGGTTTGAATCACGTAGTAATGTGGTACCACATTGAAACAGTCAATTAAACCTGGTTTCGATCCACATTTTATAGGATAACACCGGTTAGGTCTGGGATAGGTATCGGTTATGTCCGCATCTGGCTCATGATTTTGCCTTGTTCGCATGCTTGTTGGCCAGATCCTAGGTTTTTTTCTAGTTTGAGTCACGTAGTAATGTGGTACCACACTGAAACAGACAATTAAACGAGGTGTCGGTCAATATTTTAGAGGATAACAACGGTTAGGTCTGGGTTAGGTCTGGGTTATGCCCGCATCTCGCTCATGATTCTGCCTTCATCGCATTCTTGTTCGCCAGAACCTGGTTTTTTTCGGGTTTGAATCACGTAGTAATGTGGTACCACACTGAAACAGTCAATTAAACCTTGTTTCGATCCACATTATAGAGGATAACACCGGTTAGGTCTGGGTTAGGACTGGGTTATGCCCGCACATCGCTCATGATTCTGCCTTCATCGCATTCTTGTTCGCCAGAACCTGGGTTTTTTCGGGTTTGAATCACGTAGTAATGTGGTACCACATTGAAACAGTCAATTAAACCTGGTTTCGATCCACATTTTATAGGATAACGCCGGTTAGGTCTGGGATAGGTATGGGTTATGTCCGCATCTGGCTCATGATTTTGCCTTGTTCGCATGCTTGTTGGCCAGATCCTAGGTTTTTTTCTAGTTTGAATCACTTAGTAATGTGGTACCACACTGAAACGGACAATTAAACCTGGTTTCGATCAATATTTTAAAGGATAACACCGGTTAGGTCTGGGATAGGTGTGGGTTATGCCCGCATCTGGCTCTTGATTTTGACTTTTCCGCATACTTGTTGGCCAGATCCTTGGTTTTCCCTGGTTTGAATCACGTAGTAATGTGATACCGCACTGAAACAGTCAATTAAACCTGGTTTCGATCAATATTTTAGAGGATAACACCGGTTAGGTCTGGGTTAGGTATGCGTTATGTCCGCATCTGGCTCATGATTTTGCCTTTTCGCATTCTTGTTGGCCAGATCCTGGGTTTTTGGGGTTTGAATCACGTAGTAATGTGGTACCACACAGTAACTGTCAATTAAACCTGGATTCGATCCACATTTTATAGGATAACAACGGTTAGGTCTGGGATAGGTATGGGTTGTGTCCGCATCTGGCTCATGATTTTGCTTTCTTCGCATACTTGTTGGCCAGATCCTGGGTTTTTGGGGTTTGAATCACGTAGTAATGTGATACCACACAGTAACTGTCAATTAAACCTGGATTCGATCCACATTTTATAGGATAACACCGGTTAGGTCTGGGATAGGTATGGGTTGTGTCCGCATCTGGCTCATGATTTTGCTTTCTTCGCATACTTGTTGGCCAGATCCTGGTTTTTTTTTCTGGTTTGAATCACGTAGTAATGTGGTACCACACTGAAACAGTCAATTAAACCTGGTTTCGATCCACATATTATAGGATAGCACCGGTTAGGTCTGGGATAGGTATGGGTTATGTCCGCATCTGGCTCATGATTTTGCCTTGTTCGCATGCTTGTTGGCCAGATCCTAGGTTTTTTTCTAGTTTGAATCACGTAGTAATGTGGTACCACACGGAAACAGTCAATTAAACCTGGTTTCGATCCACATTTTATAGGATAACACCGGTTAGGTCTGGGTTAGGTATGGGTTATGTCCGCAACTGGCTCATGATTTTGCCTTCTTCGCATGCTTGTTGGCCAGATCCTGGGTTTATTTCTGGTTTGAATCACGTAGTAATGTGGTACCACACTGAAACAGACAATTAAACGAGGTTTCGATCAATATTTTAGAGGATAACACCGGTTAGGTCTGGGTTAGGTCTGGGAAATGCCCGCATCTCGCTCATGATTCTG
Organism: Colletes latitarsis; assembly: GCF_051014445.1. Taxonomy (NCBI): domain Eukaryota; kingdom Metazoa; phylum Arthropoda; class Insecta; order Hymenoptera; family Colletidae; genus Colletes; species Colletes latitarsis. Next base: position 11,111,642 of record NC_135147.1, read on the forward strand.
CCTTCATCGCTTTCTTGTTCGCCAGAAACTCGGTTTTTTCGGGTTTGAATCACGTAGCAATGTGGTACCACACTGAAACAGTCAATTAAACCTGGTTTCGATCCACATTATAGAGGATAACACCGGTTAGGTCTGGGTTAGGACCGGGTTATGCCCGCACATCGCTCATGATTTTGCCTTCTTCGCATGCTTGTTGGCCAGATCCTGGGTTTTTTTCTGGTTTGAGTCACGTAGTAATGTGGTACCACACTGAAACAGACAATTAAACGAGGTTTCGATCAATATTTTAGAGGATAACATCGGTTAGGTCTGGGTTAGGTCTGGGTTATGCCAGCATCTCACTCATGATTCTGCCTTCATCGTATTCTTGTTCGCCAGAGTCTGGGTATTTCGGGTTTGAATCACGTAGTAATGTGGTACCACACAGTAACAGTCAATTAAACCTGGATTCGATCCACATTTTATAGGATAACACCGGTTAGGTCTGGGATAGGTATGGGTTATGTCCGCATCTGGCTCATGATTTTACCTTCTTCGCATGCTTGTTGGCCAGATCCTGGTTTTTTTTTCTGGTTTGAATCACGTAGTAATGTGGTACCACACAGTAACAGTCAATTAAACCTGGATTCGATCCACATTTTATAGGATAACACCGGTTAGGCCTGGGTTAGGTCTGGGTTATGCCCGCACATCGCTCATGATTCTGCCTTCATCGCATTCTTGTTCGGCAGAACCTGGGTTTTTTCGGGTTTGAATCACGTAGTAATGTGGTACCACATTGAAACAGTCAATTAAACCTGGTTTCGATCCACATTTTATAGGATAACACCGGTTAGGTCTGGGATAGGTATGGGTTATGTCCGCATCTGGCTCATGATTTTGCCTTGTTCGCATGCTTGTTGGCCAGATCCTAGGTTTTTTACTAGTTTGAATCACTTAGTAACGTGGTACCACACTGAAACAGACAATTAAACCTGGTTTCGATCAATATTTTAAAGGATAACACCGGTTAGGTCTGGGATAGGTGTGGGTTATGCCCGCATCTGGCTCTTGATTTTGACTTTTCCGCATACTTGTTGGCCAGATCCTTGGTTTTCCCTGGTTTGAATCACGTAGTAATGTGATACCGCACTGAAACAGTCAATTAAACCTGGTTTCGATCAATATTTTAGAGGATAACACCGGTTAGGTCTGGGTTAGGTATGCGTTATGTCCGCATCTGGCTCATGATTTTGCCTTTTCGCATACTTGTTGGCCAGATCCTGGGTTTTTGGGGTTTGAATCACGTAGTAATGTGATACCACACAGTAACTGTCAATTAAACCTGGATTCGATCCACATTTTATAGGATAACACCGGTTAGGTCTGGGATAGGTATGGGTTGTGTCCGCATCTGGCTCATGATTTTGCTTTCTTCGCATACTTGTTGGCCAGATCCTGGGTTTTTTCGTGTTTGAATCACGTAGTAATGTGGTACCACACAGTAACAGTCAATTAAACCTGGTTTCGATCCACATTTTATAGGATAACACCGGTTAGGTCTGGGTTAGGTATGGGTTATGTCCGCATCTGGCTCATGATTATGCCTTCTTCGCATGCTTGTTGGCCAGATCCCGGGTTTTTTTCTGGTTTGAATCACGTAGTAATGTGGTACCACACTGAAACAGACAAATAAACGAGGTTTCGATCAATATTTTTGAGGATAACACCGGTTAGGTCTGGGTTAGGTCTGGGTTATGCCCGCATCTCGCTCATGATTCTGCCTTCGTCGCATTCATGTTCGCCAGAACCTGGGTTTTCTCGGGTTTGAATCATGTAGTAATGTGGTACCACACAGTAACAGTCAATTAAACCTGGTTTCGATCAATATTTTAGAGGATAACACCGGTTAGGTCTGGGATAGGTATGGGTTATGCCCGCATCTAGCTCTTGATTTTGACTTTTCCGCATACTTGTTGGCCAGATCCTTGGTTTTCCCTGGTTTGAATCACGTAGTAATGTGGTACCACACTGAAACAGACAATTAAACGAGGTTTCGATCAATATTTTAGAGGATAACACCGGTTAGGTCTGGGTTAGGTCTGGGAAATGCCCGCATCTCGCTCATGATTCTGCCTTCATCGCATTCTTGTTCGCCAGAACCTGGGTTCTTTCGGGTTTGAATCACGTAGCAATGTGGTACCACACTGAAACAGTCAATTAAACCTGGTTTCGATCCACATTATAGAGGATAACACCGGTTAGGTCTGGGTTAGGACAGGGTTATGCCCGCACATCGCTCATGATTCTGCCTTCATCGCATTCTTGTTCGCCAGAACCTGGTTATTTTCGCGTTTGAATCACGTAGTAATGTGGTACCACATTGAAACAGTCAATTAAACCTGGTTTCGATCCACATTTTATAGGATAACACCGGTTAGGTCTGGGATAGGTATGGGTTATGTCCGCATCTGGCTCATGATTTTGCCTTCTTCGCATGCTTGTTGGCCAGATCCTGGGTTTTTTTCTGGTTTGAATCACGTAGTAATGTGGTACCACACTGAAACAGAAAATTAAACGAGGTTTCGATCAATATTTTAGAGGATAACACCGGTTAGGTCTGGGTTAGGTCTGGGTTATGCCAGCATCTCACTCATGATTCTGCCTTCATCGCATTCTTGTTCGCCAGAACCTGGGTATTTCGGGTTTGAATCACGTAGTAATGTGGTACCACACAGTAACAGTCAATTAAACCTGGATTCGATCCACATTTTATAGGATAACACCGGTTAGGTCTGGGATAGGTATGGGTTATGTCCGCATCTGGCTCATGATTTTACCTTCTTCGCATGCTTGTTGGCCAGATCCTGGTTTTTTTTTCTGGTTTGAATCACGTAGTAATGTGGTACCACACTGAAACAGACAATTAAACGAGGTTTCGATCAATATTTTAGAGGATAACACCTGTTAGGTCTGGGTTATGCCCGCATCTGGCTCTTGATTTTGACTTTTCCGCATACTTGTTGGCCAGATCCTTGGTTTTCCCTGGTTTGAATCACGTAGTAATGTGATACCGCACTGAAACAGTCAATTAAACCTGGTTTCGATCAATATTTTAGAGGATAACACCGGTTAGGTCTGGGTTAGGTCTGGGTTATGCCCGCATCTGGCTCATGATTTTGCCTTCTTCGCATACTTGTTGGCCAGATCCTGGTTTTTTTCGGGTTTGAATCACGTAGCAACGTGGTACCACACTGAAACAGTCAATTAAACCTGGTTTCGATCCACATTATAGAGGATAACACCGGTTAGGTCTGGGTTAGGACAGGGTTATGCCCGCACATCGCTCATGATTCTGCCTTCATCGCATTCTTGATCGCCAGAACCTGGTTATTTTCGCGTTTGAATCACGTAGTAATGTGGTACCACATTGAAACAGTCAATTAAACCTGGTTTCGATCCACATTTTATAGGATAACACCGGTTAGGTCTGGGATAGGTATGGGTTATGTCCGCATCTGGCTCATGATTTTGCCTTCTTCGCATGCTTGTTGGCCAGATCCTGGGTTTTTTTCTGGTTTGAATCACGTAGTAATGTGGTACCACACTGAAACAGAAAATTAAACGAGGTTTCGATCAATATTTTAGAGGATAACACCGGTTAGGTCTGGGTTAGGTCTGGGTTATGCCAGCATCTCACTCATGATTCTGCCTTCATCGCATTCTTGTTCGCCAGAACCTGGGTATTTCGGGTTTGAATCACGTAGTAATGTGGTACCACACAGTAACAGTCAATTAAACCTGGATTCGATCCACATTTTATAGGATAACACCGGTTAGGTCTGGGATAGGTATGGGTTATGTCCGCATCTGGCTCATGATTTTACCTTCTTCGCATGCTTGTTGGCCAGATCCTGGTTTTTTTTTCTGGTTTGAATCACGTAGTAATGTGGTACCACACTGAAACAGACAATTAAACGAGGTTTCGATCAATATTTTAGAGGATAACACCTGTTAGGTCTGGGTTATGCCCGCATCTGGCTCTTGATTTTGACTTTTCCGCATACTTGTTGGCCAGATCCTTGGTTTTCCCTGGTTTGAATCACGTAGTAATGTGATACCGCACTGAAACAGTCAATTAAACCTGGTTTCGATCAATATTTTAGAGGATAACACCGGTTAGGTCTGGGTTAGGTCTGGGTTATGCCCGCATCTCGCTCCTGATTCTGCCTTCATCGCATTCTTGTTCGCCAGAACCTGGGTTTTTTCGGGTTTGAATCACGTAGTAATGTGATACCGCACTGAAACAGTCAATTAAACCTGGTTTCGATCAATATTTTACAGGATAAAACCGGTTTGGTCTGGATTATGCCCGCATCTGATTCATGATTTTGCCTTTTCCACATACTTGTTGGCCAGATCCTGGGTTTTTGGGGTTTGAATCACGTAGTAATGTGGTACCACACAGTAACTGTCAATTAAACCAGGATTCGATCCACATTTTATAGGATAACACCGGTTAGGCCTGGGTTAGGTATGGGTTATGTCCGCATCTGGCTCATGATTTTGCCTTGTTCGCATGCTTGTTGGCCAGATCCTAGGTTTTTTTCTAGTTTGAATCACGTAGTAATGTGGTACCACACTGAAACAGACAATAAAACCTGGTTTCGATCAATATTTTAGAGGATAAAACCGGTTAGGTCTGGATTATGCCCGCATCTGGTACATGATTTTGCCTTTTTCGCATATTTGTTGGCCAGATCCTCGGTTTTTTCGTGTTTGAATCACGTAGTAATGTGGTACCACACTGAAACAGTCAATTAAACCTGGTTCCGATCCACATTTTAGAGGATAACACCGGTTAGGTCTGGGTTAGATCTGAGTTATGCCCGCATCTGACTCATGATTTTGCCTTTTCCGCATACTTGTTGGCCAGATCCTTGGTTTTTGGGGTTTGAATCACGTAGTAATGTGGTACCACACAGTAACTGTCAATTAAACCTGGATTCGATCCACATTTTATAGGATAACACCGGTTAGGTCTGGGATAGGTATGGGTTGTGTCCGCATCTGGCTCATGATTTTGCTTTCTTCGCATACTTGTTGGCCAGATCCTGGGTTTTTTCGTGTTTGAATCACGTAGTAATGTGGTACCACAAAGTAACAGTCAATTAAACCTGGTTTCGATCCACATTTTATAGGATAACACCGGTTAGGTCTGGGTTAGGTATGGGTTATGTCCGCATCTGGCTCATGATTTTGCCTTCTTATCATGCTTGTTGGCCAGATCCTGCGTTTTTTTCTGGTTTGAATCACGTAGTAATGTGGTACCACACTGAAACAGACAATTAAACGAGGTTTCGATCAATATTTTAGAGGATAACACCGGTTAGGTCTGGGTTAGGTCTGGGTTATGCTCGCATCTCGCTCATGATTCTGCCTTCATCGCATTCTTGTTCGCCAGAACCTGGGTTTTTTCGGGTTTGAATCACGTAGTAATGTGGTACCACACTGAAACAGTCAATTTAACCTGGTTTCGATCAATATTTTAGAGGATAACACCGGTTAGGTCTGGGTTAGGACTGGGTTATGCCCGCATCTGGCTCATGATTTTGCCTTCTTCGCATGCTTGTTGGCCAGATCCTAGGTTTTTTTCTAGTTTGAATCACTTAATAATGTGGTACCACACTGAAACAGACAATTAAACGAGGTTTCGATCAATATTTTAGAGAATAACACCGGTTAGGTCTGGGTTATGCCCGCATCTGGCTCGTGACTTTGACTTTTCCGCATACTTGTTGGCCAGATCCTTGGTTTTCCCTGGTTTGAATCACGTAGTAATGTGATACCGCACTGAAACAGTCAATTAAACCTGGTTTCGATGAATATTTTAGAGGATAACACCGGTTAGGTTTGGGTTAGCTCAGGGTTATGCCCGCTTCTCGCTCATGATTTTGCTTTCTTCGTATACTCGTTGGCCAGATCCCGGGGTTTTTCGTGTTTGAATCACGTAGTAATGTGGTACCACACTGAAACAGTCAATTAAACCTGGTTTCGATCCACATTTTAGAGGATAACACCGGTTAGGTCTGGGTTAGGTTTGGGTTATGCCGCCATCTGGCACATGATTATGCCTTCTTCGCATGCTTGTTGGCCAGATCCTGGGTTTTTTTCTGGTTTGAATCACGTAGTAATGTGGTACCACACTGAAACAGACAATTAAACGAGGTTTCGATCAATATTTTAGGGGATAACACCGGTTAGGTCTGGGTTATGCCCGCATCTGGTACATGATTTTGCTTTGTTCGCATGCTTGTTGGATAAATCCTGGGTTTTTTCCTGTTTGAATCACGCAGTAATGTGGTACTACAATGAAACAGTCAATTAAACCTGGTTTCGATCAATATTTTAGAGGATAAAACCGGTTAGGCCTGGATTATGCCCGCATCTGGTACATGATTTTGCCTTGTTCGCATGCTTGTTGGATAGATCCTGGGTTTTTCCTGTTTGAATCACGCAGTAATGTGGCACTACATTGAAACAGTCACTTAAACCTGGTTTCGATCAATATTTTAGAGGATAACACCGGTTAGGTCTGGGTTAGGACTGGGTTATGCCCGCACATCGCTCATGATTCTGCCTTCATCGCATTCTTGTTCGCCAGAACCTGGGTTCTTTCGGGTTTGAATCACGTAGTAATGTGGTACCACACAGTAACAGTCAATTAAACCTGGATTCGATCCACATTTTATAGGATAACACCGGTTAGGTCTGGGATAGGTCTGGGTTATGCCCGCATCTGGTACATGATTTTGCTTTGTTCGCATGCTTGTTGGATAAATCCTGGGTTTTTTCGTGTTTGAATCACGTAGTAATGTGGTACCACACTGAAACAGTCAATTAAACCTGGTTTCGATCCACATTTTAGAGGATAACACCGGTTAGGTCTGGGTTAGATCTGGGTTATGCCCGCATCTCGCTCATGATTCTGCCTTCATCGCATTCTTGTTCGCCAAAACCTGGGTTTTTTAGGGTTTGAATCATGTAGTAGTGTGATACCACACTGAAGCAGTCAATTATGCCTGGTTTCGATCAATATTTTAGAGGATAACACCGGTTAGGTCTGGGTTATGCCCGCATCTGGCACTTGATTTTGACTTTTCCGCATACTTGTTGGCCAGATCCTTGGTTTTCCCTGGTTTGAGTCACGTAGTAATGTGATACCGCACTGAAACAGTCAATTAAACCTGGATTCGATCCACATTTTATAGGATAACACCGGTTAGGTGTGGGATAGTTATGGGTAATGTCCGCATCTGGCTCATGATTTTGCTTTCTTCGCATACTTGTTGGCCAGAACCTGGGTATTTGGGGTTTGAATCACGCAGTAATGTAGTACTACATTGAAACAGTCAATTAAACCTGGTTTCGATCAATATTTTAGAGGATAACACCGGTTAGGTCTGGGATAGGACTGGGCTATGCCCGCATCTGGCTCATGATTTTGCCTTCTTCGCATACTTGTTGGCCAGATCCTGGGTTTTTTTGGGTTTGAATCACGTAGTAATGTGGTAGCACACTGAAACAGACAATTAAACCTGGTTTCGATCCACATTTTAGAGGATAACACCGGTTAGGTCTGGGTTAGGACAGGGTTATGCCCGCATCTCGCTCATGATTTTGCTTTCTTCGTATACTCGTTGGCCAGATCCTGGGTTTTTTCGGGTTTGAATCACGTAGTAATGTGGTAGCACACTGAAACAGACAATTAAACCTGGTTTCGATCCACATTTTAGAGGATAACACCGGTTAGGTCTGGGTTAGATCTGGGTTATGCCAGCATCTCACTCATGATTCTGCCTTCATCGCATTCTTGTTCGCCAGAACCTGGGTATTTCGGGTTTGAATCACGTAGTAATGTGGTACCACACAGTAACAGTCAATTAAACCTGGATTCGATCCACATTTTATAGGATAACACCGGTTAGGTCTGGGATAGGTATGGGTTATGTCCGCATCTGGCTCATGATTTTACCTTCTTCGCATGCTTGTTGGCCAGATCCTGGTTTTTTTTTCTGGTTTGAATCACGTAGTAATGTGGTACCACACTGAAACAGACAATTAAACGAGGTTTCGATCAATATTTTAGGGGATAACACCGGTTAGGTCTGGGTTATGCCCGCATCTGGTACATGATTTTGCTTTGTTCGCATGCTTGTTGGATAAATCCTGGGTTTTTTCCTGTTTGAATCACGCAGTAATGTGGTACTACATTGAAACAGTCAATTAAACCTGGTTTCGATCAATATTTTAGAGGATAAAACCGGTTAGGCCTGGATTATGCCCGCATCTGGTACATGATTTTGCCTTGTTCGCATGCTTGTTGGATAGATCCTGGGTTTTTCCTGTTTGAATCACGCAGTAATGTGGCACTACATTGAAACAGTCACTTAAACCTGGTTTCGATCAATATTTTAGAGGATAACACCGGTTAGGTCTGGGTTAGGACTGGGTTATGCCCGCACATCGCTCATGATTCTGCCTTCATCGCATTCTTGTTCGCCAGAACCTGGGTTCTTTCGGGTTTGAATCACGTAGTAATGTGGTACCACACAGTAACAGTCAATTAAACCTGGATTCGATCCACATTTTATAGGATAACACCGGTTAGGTCTGGGATAGGTCTGGGTTATGCCCGCATCTGGTACATGATTTTGCTTTGTTCGCATGCTTGTTGGATAAATCCTGGGTTTTTTCGTGTTTGAATCACGTAGTAATGTGGTACCACACTGAAACAGTCAATTAAACCTGGTTTCGATCCACATTTTAGAGGATAACACCGGTTAGGTCTGGGTTAGATCTGGGTTATGCCCGCATCTCGCTCATGATTCTGCCTTCATCGCATTCTTGTTCGCCAAAACCTGGGTTTTTTAGGGTTTGAATCATGTAGTAGTGTGATACCACACTGAAGCAGTCAATTATGCCTGGTTTCGATCAATATTTTAGAGGATAACACCGGTTAGGTCTGGGTTATGCCCGCATCTGGCTCTTGATTTTGACTTTTCCGCATACTTGTTGGCCAGATCCTTGGTTTTCCCTGGTTTGAGTCACGTAGTAATGTGATACCGCACTGAAACAGTCAATTAAACCTGGATTCGATCCACATTTTATAGGATAACACCGGTTAGGTGTGGGATAGTTATGGGTAATGTCCGCATCTGGCTCATGATTTTGCTTTCTTCGCATACTTGTTGGCCAGAGCCTGGGTATTTGGGGTTTGAATCACGCAGTAATGTAGTACTACATTGAAACAGTCAATTAAACCTGGTTTCGATCAATATTTTAGAGGATAACACCGGTTAGGTCTGGGATAGGACTGGGCTATGCCCGCATCTGGCTCATGATTTTGCCTTCTTCGCATACTTGTTGGCCAGATCCTGGGTTTTTTTGGGTTTGAATCACGTAGTAATGTGGTAGCACACTGAAACAGACAATTAAACCTGGTTTCGATCCACATTTTAGAGGATAACACCGGGTAGGTCTGGGTTAGGACTGGGTTATGCCCGCATCTCGCTCATGATTTTGCTTTCTTCGTATACTCGTTGGCCAGATCCTGGGTTTTTTCGGGTTTGAATCACGTAGTAATGTGGTAGCACACTGAAACAGACAATTAAACCTGGTTTCGATCCACATTTTAGAGGATAACACCGGTTAGGTCTGGGTTAGATCTGGGTTATGCCAGCATCTCACTCATGATTCTGCCTTCATCGCATTCTTGTTCGCCAGAACCTGGGTATTTCGGGTTTGAATCACGTAGTAATGTGGTACCACACAGTAACAGTCAATTAAACCTGGATTCGATCCACATTTTATAGGATAACACCGGTTAGGTCTGGGATAGGTATGGGTTATGTCCGCATCTGGCTCATGATTTTACCTTCTTCGCATGCTTGTTGGCCAGATCCTGGTTTTTTTTTCTGGTTTGAATCACGTAGTAATGTGGTACCACACTGAAACAGACAATTAAACGAGGTTTCGATCAATATTTTAGAGGATAACACCTGTTAGGTCTGGGTTATGCCCGCATCTGGCTCTTGATTTTGACTTTTCCGCATACTTGTTGGCCAGATCCTTGGTTTTCCCTGGTTTGAATCACGTAGTAATGTGATACCGCACTGAAACAGTCAATTAAACCTGGTTTCGATCAATATTTTAGAGGATAACACCGGTTAGGTCTGGGTTAGGTCTGGGTTATGCCCGCATCTGGCTCATGATTTTGCCTTCTTCGCATACTTGTTGGCCAGATCCTGGTTTTTTTCGGGTTTGAATCACGTAGTAATGTGGTACCACATTGAAACAGCCAATTAAACCTGGTTTCGATCCACATTTTATAGGATAACACCGGTTAGGTCTGGGATAGGTATGGGTTATGTCCGCATCTGGCTCATGATTTTGCCTTGTTCGCATGCTTGTTGGCCAGATCCTAAGTTTTTTTCTAGTTTGAATCACGTAGTTATGTGGTACAACACTGAAACAGACAATTAAACCTGGTTTCGATCAATATTTTAGAGGATAACACCGGTTAGGTCTGGGTTAGGTCTGGGTTATGCCCGCATCTCGCTCATGATTCTGCCTTCATCGCATTCTTGTTCGCCAGAACCTGGGTTTTTTCGGGTTTGAATCACGTAGTAATGTGATACCGCACTGAAACAGTCAATTAAACCTGGTTTCGATCAATATTTTAGAGGATAAAACCGGTTTGGTCTGGATTATGCCCGCATCTGACTCATGATTTTGCCTTTTCCACATACTTGTTGGCCAGATCCTGGGTTTTTGGGGTTTGAATCACGTAGTAATGTCGTACCACACAGTAACTGTCAATTAAACCTGGATTCGATCCACATTTTATAGGATAACACCGGTTAGGCCTGGGTTAGGTCTGGGTTATGTCCGCATCTGGCTCATGATTTTGCTTTCTTCGCGTTGTTGTTGGCCAGATCCTGGGTTTTTTCGTGTTTGAATCACGTGGTAATGTGGTACCACACAGTAACAGTCAATTAAACCTGATTTCGATCCACATTTTATAGGATAACACCGGTTAGGTCTGGGTTAGGTATGGGTTATGTCCGCATCTGGCTCATGATTTTGCCTTCTTCGCATGCTTGTTGGCCAGATCCTGGGTTTTTTTCCGGTTTGAATCACGTAGTAATGTGGTACCACACTGAAACAGACAATTAAACGAGGTTTCGATCAATATTTTAGAGGATAACACCGGTTAGGTCTGGGTTAGGTCTGGGTTATGTCCGCATCTCGCTCATGATTCTGCCTTCATCGCATTCTTGTTCGCCAGAACCTGGGTTTTTTCGGGTTTGAATCACGTAGTAATGTGGTACCACACTGAAACAGTCAATTAAACCTGGTTTCGATCCACATTATAGAGGATAACACCGGTTAGGTCTGGGTTAGGACTGGGTTATGCCCGCACATCGCTCATGATTCTGCCTTCATCGCATTCTTGTTCGCCAGAACCTGGGTTTTTTCGGGTTTGAATCACGTAGTAATGTGGTACCACATTGATATAGTCAATTAAACCTGGTTTCGATCCACATTTTATAGGATAACACCGGTTAGGTCTGGGATAGGTATGGGTTATGTCCGCATCTGGCTCATGATTTTGCCTTCTTCGCATGCTTGTTGGCCAGATCCTGGGTTTTTTTCCGGTTTGAATCACGTAGTAATGTGGTACCACACTGAAACAGACAATTAAACGAGGTTTCGATCAATATTTTAGAGGATAACACCGGTTAGGTCTGGGTTAGGACTGGGTTATGCCCGCATCTGGCTCATGATTTTGCCTTCTTCGCATGCTTGTTGGCCAGATCCTAGGTTTTTTTCTAGTTTGAATCACGTAGTAATGTGGTACCACACTGAAACAGACAATTAAACCTGGTTTCGATCAATATTTTAGAGGATAAAACCGGTTAGGTCTGGATTATGCCCGCATCTGGTACATGATTTTGCCTTTTTCGCATATTTGTTGGCCAGATCCTCGGTTTTTTCGTGTTTGAATCACGTAGTAATGTGGTACCACACTGAAACAGTCAATTAAACCTGGTTCCGATCCACATTTTAGAGGATAACACCGGTTAGGTCTGGGTTAGATCTGAGTTATGCCCGCATCTGACTCATGATTTTGCCTTTTCCGCATACTTGTTGGCCAGATCCTTGGTTTTTGGGGTTTGAATCACGTAGTAATGTGGTACCACACAGTAACTGTCAATTAAACCTGGATTCGATCCACATTTTATAGGATAACACCGGTTAGGTCTGGGATAGGTATGGGTTGTGTCCGCATCTGGCTCATGATTTTGCTTTCTTCGCATACTTGTTGGCCAGATCCTGGGTTTTTTCGTGTTTGAATCACGTAGTAATGTGGTACCACAAAGTAACAGTCAATTAAACCTGGTTTCGATCCACATTTTATAGGATAACACCGGTTAGGTCTGGGTTAGGTATGGGTTATGTCCGCATCTGGCTCATGATTTTGCCTTCTTATCATGCTTGTTGGCCAGATCCTGGGTTTTTTTCTGGTTTGAATCACGTAGTAATGTGGTACCACACTGAAACAGACAATTAAACGAGGTTTCGATCAATATTTTAGAGGATAACACCGGTTAGGTCTGGGTTAGGTCTGGGTTATGCTCGCATCTCGCTCATGATTCTGCCTTCATCGCATTCTTGTTCGCCAGAACCTGGGTTTTTTCGGGTTTGAATTACGTAGTAATGTGGTACCACACTGAAACAGTCAATTTAACCTGGTTTCGATCAATATTTTAGCGGATAACACCGGTTAGGTCTGGGTTAGGACTGGGTTATGCCCGCATCTGGCTCATGATTTTGCCTTCTTCGCATGCTTGTTGGCCAGATCCTAGGTTTTTTTCTAGTTTGAATCACTTAGTAATGTGGTACCACACTGAAACAGACAATTAAACCTGGTTTCGATCAATATTTTAGAGGATAACACCGTTTAGGTCTGGGTTAGGTCTGGGTTATGCCCGCATCTCGCTCATGATTCTGCCTTCATCGCATTCTTGTTCGCCAGAACCTGGGTTTTTTCGGGTTTGAATCACGTAGTAATGTGGTACCACACAGTAACAGTCAATTAAACCTGGATTCGATCCACATTATAGAGGATAACACCGGTTAGGTCTGTGTTAGGACTGGGTTATGCGCGCACATCGCTCATGATTCTGCCTTCATCGCATACTTGTTCGCCAGAACCTGGGTTTTTTCGGGTTTGAATCACGTAGTAATGTGGTACCACACTGAAACAGACAATTAAACCTGGTTTCGATCCACATTTTAGAGGATAACACCGGTTAGGTCTGCGTTAGGACTGGGTTATGCCCGCACATCGCTCATGATTCTACCTTCATCGCATTCTTGTTCGCCAGAACCTGGGTTTTTTCGGGTTTGCATCACGTAGTAATGTGGTACCACACTGAAACAGACAATTAAACGAGGTTTCGATCAATATTTTAGAGAATAACACCGGTTAGGTCTGGGTTATGCCCGCATCTGGCTCTTGACTTTGACTTTTCCGCATACTTGTTGGCTAGATCCTTGGTTTTCCCTGGTTTGAATCACGTAGTAATGTGATACCGCACTGAAACAGTCAATTAAACCTGGTTTCGATGAATATTTTAGAGGATAACACCGGTTAGGTTTGGGTTAGCTCAGGGTTATGCCCGCTTCTCGCTCATGATTTTGCTTTCTTCGTATACTCGTTGGCCAGATCCCGGGGTTTTTCGTGTTTGAATCACGTAGTAATGTGGTACCACACTGAAACAGTCAATTAAACCTGGTTTCGATCCACATTTTAGAGGATAACACCGGTTAGGTCTGGGTTAGGTTTGGGTTATGCCGCCATCTGGCACATGATTATGCCTTCTTCGCATGCTTGTTGGCCAGATCCTGGGTTTTTTTCTGGTTTGAATCACGTAGTAATGTGGTACCACACTGAAACAGACAATTAAACGAGGTTTCGATCAATATTTTAGGGGATAACACCGGTTAGGTCTGGGTTATGCCCGCATCTGGTACATGATTTTGCTTTGTTCGCATGCTTGTTGGATAAATCCTGGGTTTTTTCCTGTTTGAATCACGCAGTAATGTGGTACTACATTGAAACAGTCAATTAAACCTGGTTTCGATCAATATTTTAGAGGTTAAAACCGGTTAGGTCTGGATTATGCCCGCATCTGGTACATGATTTTGCCTTGTTCGCATGCTTGTTGGATAGATCCTGGGTTTTTCCTGTTTGAATCACGCAGTAATGTGGCACTACATTGAAACAGTCACTTAAACCTGGTTTCTATCAATAGTTTAGAGGATAACACCGGTTAGGTCTGGGTTAGGACTGGGATATGCCCGCACATCGCTCATGATTCTGCCTTCATCGCATTCTTGTTCCCCAGAACCTGGGTTCTTTCGGGTTTGAATCACGTAGTAATGTGGTACCACACAGCAACAGTCAATTAAACCTGGATTCGATCCACATTTTATAGGATAACACCGGTTAGGTCTGGGATAGGTCTGGGTTATGCCCGCATCTGGCTCTTGATTTTGACTTTTCCGCATACTTGTTGGCCAGATCCTTGGTTTTCCCTGGTTTGAATCACGTAGTAATGTGGTACCACACAGTAACAGTCAATTAAACCTGGATTCGATCCACATTTTATAGGATAACACCGGTTAGGTCTGGGATAGGACTGGGCTATGCCCGCATCTGGCTCATGATTTTGCCTTCTTCGCATACTTGTTGGCCAGATCCTGGGTTTTTTTGGGTGTGAATCACGTAGTAATGTGGTAGCACACTGAAACAGACAATTAAACCTGGTTTCGATCCACATTTTAGAGGATAACACCGGTTAGGTCTGGGTTAGGACTGGGTTATGCCCACATCTCGCTCATGATTTTGCTTTCTTCGTATACTCGTTGGCCAGATCCTGGGTTTTTTCGGGTTTGAATCACGTAGTAATGTGGTAGCACACTGAAACAGACAATTAAACCTGGTTTCGATCCACATTTTAGAGGATAACACCGGTTAGGTCTGGGATAGGTATGGGTTATGTCCGCATCTGGCTCATGATTTTGCTTTCTTCGTATACTTGTTGGCCAGATCCTGGGTTTTTTCGTGTTTGAATCACGTAGTAATGTGGTACCACAAAGTAACAGTCAATTAAACCTGGTTTCGATCCACATTTTATAGGATAACACCGGTTAGGTCTGGGTTAGGTATGGGTTATGTCCGCATCTGGCTCATGATTTTGCCTTCTTATCTTGCTTGTTGGCCAGATCCTGGGTTTTTTTCTGGTTTGAATCACGTAGTAATGTGGTACCACACTGAAGCAGACAATTAAACGAGGTTTCGATCAATATTTTAGAGGATAACACCGGTTAGGTCTGGGTTAGGTCTGGGTTATGCTCGCATCTCGCTCATGATTCTGCCTTCATCGCATTCTTGTTCGCCAGAACCTGGGTTTTTTCGGGTTTGAATCACGTAGTAATGTGGTACCACACTGAAACAGTCAATTTAACCTGGTTTCGATCAATATTTTAGCGGATAACACCGGTTAGGTCTGGGTTAGGACTGGGTTATGCCCGCATCTGGCTCATGATTTTGCCTTCTTCGCATGCTTGTTGGCCAGATCCTAGGTTTTTTTCTAGTTTGAATCACTTAGTAATGTGGTACCACACTGAAACAGACAATTAAACCTGGTTTCGATCAATATTTTAGAGGATAACACCGGTTAGGTCTGGGTTAGGACTGGGTTATGCCCACATCTCGCTCATGATTTTGCTTTCTTCGTATACTCGTTGGCCAGATCCTGGGTTTTTTCGGGTTTGAATCACGTAGTAATGTGGTAGCACACTGAAACAGACAATTAAACCTGGTTACGATCCACATTTTAGAGGATAACACCGGTTAGGTCTGGGTTAGATCTGGGTTATGCCCGCATCTCGCTCATGATTTTGCCTTCTTCGTATACTCGTTGGCCAGATCCTGGGTTTTTTCGGGTTTGAATCACGTAGTAATGTGGTACCACACTGAAACAGACAATTAAACCTGGTTTCAATCCTCATTTTAGAGGATAACACCGGTTAGGTCTGGGTTAGGACTGGGTTATGCATTCACATCGCTCATGATTCTGCCTTCATCGCATTCTTGTTCGCCAGAACCTGGGTTTTTCCGCGTTTGAATCACGTAGTAATGTGGTACCACATTGAAACAGTCAATTAAACCTGGTTTCGATCAATATTTTAGAGGATAAAACCGGTTAGGTCTGGATTATGCCCGCATCTGGTACATGAGTTTGCCTTGTTCGAATGCTTGTTGGATAGATCCTGGGTTTTTTCCAGTTTGAATCACGCAGTAATGTGGTACTACATTGAAACAGTCAATTAAACCTGGTTTCGATGAATATTTTAGAGGATAAAACCAGTTAGGTCTGGATTATGCCCGCATCTGGTACATGATTTTGCCTTGTTCGCATGCTTGTTGGATAGATCCTGGGTTTTTTCGTGTTTGAATCATGTAGTAATGTGGTACCACATTGAAACAGTCAATTAAACCTGGTTTCGATCCACATTTTAGAGGATAACACCGGTTAGGTCTGGGTTAGATCTGGGTTATGCCCGCATCTCGCTCATGATTCTGCCTTCATCGCATTCTTGTTCGCCAAAACCTGGGTTTCTTCGGGTTTGAATCACGTAGTAATGTGGTACCACACTGAAACAGTCAATTAAACCTGGATTCGATCCACATTTTATAGGATAACACCGGTTAGGTCTGGGATAGGTATGGGTTATGTCCGCATCTGGCTCATGATTTTGCCTTCTTCGCATACTTGTTGGACAGATCCTGGGTTTTTTCGGGTTTGAATCATGTAGTAGTGTGATACCACACTGAAGCAGTCAATTATGCCTGGTTTCGATCAATATTTTAGAGGATAACACCGGTTAGGTCTGGGTTATGCCCGCATCTGGCTCTTGATTTTGACTTTTCCGTATACTTGTTGGCCAGATCCTTGGTTTTCCCTGGTTTGAGTCACGTAGTAATGTGACACCGCACTGAAACAGTCAATTAAACCTGGATTCGATCCACATTTTATAGGATAACACCGGTTAGGTCTGGGATAGGTATGGGTTATGTCCGCATCTGGCTCATGATTTTGCTTTCTTCGCATACTTGTTGGCCAGATCCTGGGTTTTTTCGTGTTTGAATCACGTAGTAATGTGGAACCACACTGAAACAGTCAATTAAACCTGGTTTCGATCCACATTTTAGGGGATAACACCGGTTAGGTCTGGGTTAGATCTAGGTTATGCCCGCATCTCGCTCATGATTCTGCCTTCATCCCATTCTTGTTCGCCAGAACCTGGGTTTTTTCGGGTTTGAATCACGTAGTAATGTGGTACCACACAGTAACAGTCAATTAAACCTGGATTCGATCCACATTTTAGAGGATAACACCGGTTAGGTCTGGGTTAGATCTGGGTTATGTCCGCATCTGGCTCATGATTTTGCCTTCTTCGCATACTTGTTGGCCAGATCCTGGGTTTTTTCGGGTTTGAATCACGCAGTAATGTTGTACCACACTGTAACAGACAATTAAACCTGGTTTCGATCAATATTTTAGAGGATAACACCGGTTAGGTCTGGGTTAGATCTGGGTTATGCCCGCATCTTGCTCATGATTCTGCCTTCATCGCATTCTTGTTCGCCAGAACCTGGGTTTTTTCGGGTTTGAATCACGTAGTAATGTGGTACCACACTGAAACAGACAATTAAACATGGTTTCGATCCACATTTTAGAGGATAACACCGGTTAGGTCTGGGTTAGGTCTGGGTTATACCCGCATCTCGCTCATGATTTTGCTTTCTTCGCATACTTGTTGGCCAGATCCTGGGTTTTTTCGTGTTTGAATCACGTAGTAATGTGGAACCACACTGAAACAGTCAATTAAACCTGGTTCCGATCCACATTTTAGGGGATAACACCGGTTAGGTCTGGGTTAGATCTGGGTTATGCCCGCATCTCGCTCATGATTCTGCCTTCATCCCATTCTTGTTCGCCAGAACCTGGGTTTTTTCGGGTTTGAATCACGTAGTAATGTGGTACCACACTGAAACAGACAATTAAACATGGTTTCGATCCACATTTTAGAGGATAACACCGGTTAGGTCTGGGTTAGGTCTGGGTTATGCCCGCATCTGGCACATGATTTTGCCTTCTTCGCATGCTTGTTGGCCAGATCCTGGGTTTTTTCGGGTTTGAATCACGTAGTAATGTGGTACCACACAGTAACAGTCAATTAAACCTGGATTCGATCCACATTTTAGAGGATAACACCGGTTAGGTCTGGGTTAGATCTGGGTTATGTCCGCATCTGGCTCATGATTTTGCCTTCTTCGCATACTTGTTGGCCAGATCCTGGGTTTTTTCGGGTTTGAATCACGCAGTAATGTGGTACCACACTGTAACAGACAATTAAACCTGGTTTCGATCAATATTTTAGAGGATAACACCGGTTAGGTCTGGGTTAGATCTGGGTTATGCCCGCATCTTGCTCATGATTCTGCCTTCATCGCATTCTTGTTCGCCAGAACCTGGGTTTTTTCGGGTTTGAATCACGTAGTAATGTGGTACCACACTGAAACAGACAATTAAACATGGTTTCGATCCACATTTTAGAGGATAACACCGGTTAGGTCAGGGTTAGGTCTGGGTTATACCCGCATCTCGCTCATGATTCTGCCTTCATCGCATTCTTGTTCGCCAGAACCTGGGTTTTTCGGGTTTGAATCACGTAGTAATGTGGTACCACACAGTAACAGTTAATTAAACGAGGTTTCGATCCACATTTTATAGGGTAACACCGGTTAGGTCTGGGATAGGTATGGGTTATGTCCGTATCTGGCTCATGTTTCTGCCTTCATCGCATTCTTGTTCGCCAGAACCTGGGTTTTTTCGGGTTTGAATCACGTAGTAATGTGGTACCACACTGAAACAGTCAATTAAACCTGGATTCGATCCACATTTTATAGGATAACACCGGTTAGGTCTGGGATAGGTATGGGCTATGTCCGCATCTGGCTCATGATTTTGCCTTCTTCGCATACTTGTTGGACAGATCCTGGGTTTTTTCGGGTTTGAATCATGTAGTAGTGTGATACCACACTGAAGCAGTCAATTATGCCTGGTTGCGATCAATATTTTAGAGGATAACACCGGTTAGGTCTGGGTTATGCCCGCATCTGGCTCTTGATTTTGACTTTTCCGCATACTTGTTGGCCAGATCCTTGGTTTTCCCTGGTTTGAGTCACGTAGTAATGTGATACCGCACTGAAACAGTCAATTAAACCTGGATTCGATCCACATTTTATAGGATAACACCGGTTAGGTCTGGGATAGGTATGGGTTATGTCCGCATCTGGCTCATGATTTTGCTTTCTTCGCATACTTGTTGGCCAGATCCTGGGTTTTTTCGTGTTTGAATCACGTAGTAATGTGGGACCACACTGAAACAGTCAATTAAACCTGGTTCCGATCCACATTTTAGGGGATAACACCGGTTAGGTCTGGGTTAGATCTGGGTTATGCCCGCATCTCGCTCATGATTCTGCCTTCATCCAATTCTTGTTCGCCAGAACCTGGGTTTTTTCGGGTTTGAATCACGTAGTAATGTGGTACCACACAGTAACAGTCAATTAAACCTGGATTCGATCCACATTTTAGAGGATAACACCGGTTAGGTCTGGGTTAGATCTGGGTTATGTCCGCATCTGGCTTATGATTTTGCCTTCTTCGCATACTTGTTGGCCAGATCCTGGGTTTTTTCGGGTTTGAATCACGCAGTAATGTGGTACCACACTGTAACAGACAATTAAACCTGGTTTCGATCAATATTTTAGAGGATAACACCGGTTAGGTCTGGGTTAGATCTGGGTTATGCCCGCATCTTGCGCGTGATTCTGCCTTCATCGCATTCTTGTTCGCCAGAACCTGGGTTTTTTCGGGTTTGGAACACGTAGTAATGTGGTACCACACTGAAACAGACAATTAAACATGGTTTCGATCCACATTTTAGAGGTTAACACCGGTTAGGTCTGGGTTAGGTCTGGGTTATGCCCGCATCTGGCACATGATTTTGCCTTCTTCGCATGCTTGTTGGCCAGATCCTGGGTTTTTTCGGGTTTGAATCACGTAGTAATGTGGTACCACACAGTAACAGTCAATTAAACCTGGATTCGATCCACATTTTAGAGGATAACACCGGTTAGGTCTGGGTTAGATCTGGGTTATGTCCGCATCTGGCTCATGATTTTGCCTTCTTCGCATACTTGTTGGCCAGATCCTGGGTTTTTTCGGGTTTGAATCACGCAGTAATGTGGTACCACACTGTAACAGACAATTAAACCTGGTTTCGATCAATATTTTAGAGGATAACACCGGTTAGGTCTGGGTTAGATCTGGGTTATGCCCGCATCTTGCTCATGATTCTGCCTTCATCGCATTCTTGTTCGCCAGAACCTGGGTTTTTTCGGGTTTGAATCACGTAGTAATGTGGTACCACACTGAAACAGACAATTAAACATGGTTTCGATCCACATTTTAGAGGATAACTCCGGTTAGGTCTGGGTTAGGTCTGGGTTATACCCGCATCGCGCTCATGATTCTGCCTTCATCGCATTCTTGTTCGCCAGAACCTGGGTTTTTTCGGGTTTGAATCACGTAGTAATGTGGTACCACACAGTAACAGTCAATTAAACCTGGATTCGATCCACATTTTATAGGATAACACCGGTTAGGTCTGGGATAGGTATGGGTTATGTCCGCATCTGGCTCATGATTTTTCTTTCTTCGCATACTTGTTGGCCAGATCCTGGGTTTTTTCGTGTTTGAATCACGTAGTAATGCGGTACCACACTGAAACAGTCAATTAAACCTGGTTTCGATCCACATTTTAGAGGATAACACCGGTTAGGTCTGGGTTAGATCTGGGTTATGCCCGCATCTCGCTCATGATTCTGCATTCATCGCATTCTTGTTCGGCAAAACCTGGGTTTTTTCGGGTTTGAATCACGTAGTAATGTGGTACCACACTGAAACAGTCAATTAAACCTGGTTTCGATCCACATTTTAGAGGATAACACCGGTTAGGTCTGGGTTATGCCCGCATCTGGCACATGATTTTGCCTTCTTCGCATTCTTGTTCGCCAGAACCTGGGTTTTTGCAGGTTTGAATCACGCAGAAATGTGGTACCACACTGAAACAGTCAATTAAACCTGGTTTCGATCAATATTTTAGAGGATAACACCGGTTAGGGCTGGGTTAGGTCTGGGTTATGCCCGCATCTGGCTCATGATTTTGCCTTTTCCGCATACTTGTTGGCCAGATCCTGGGTTTTTGGGGTTTGAATCACGTTGTAATGTGGTACCACACAGTAACAGTCAATTAAACCTGGTTTCGATCAATATTTTAGAGGATAACACCGGTTAGGTCTGGGTTAGATCTGGGTTATGCCCGCATCTTGCTCATGATTCTGCCTTCATCGCATTCTTGTTCGCCAGAACCTGGGTTTTTTCGGGTTTGAATCACGTAGTAATGTGGTACCACACTGAAACAGACAATTAAACATGGTTTCGATCCACATTTTAGAGGATAACACCGGTTAGGTCTGGGTTAGGTCTGGGTTATACCCGCATCTCGCTCATGATTCTGCCTTCATCGCATTCTTGTTCGCCAGAACCTGGGATTTTCGGGTTTGAATCACGTAGTAATGTGGTACCACACAGTAGCAGTTAATTAAACGAGGTTTCGATCCACATTTTATAGGATAACACCGGTTAGGTCTGGGATAGGTATGGGTTATGTCCGTATCTGGCTCATGATTCTGCCTTCATCGCATTCTTGTTCGCCAGAACCTGGGTTTTTTCGGGTTTGAATCACGTAGTAATGTGGTACCACACTGAAACAGACAATTAAACATGGTTTCGATCCACATTTTAGAGGATAACACCGGTTAGATCTGGGTTAGGTCTGGGTTATGCCCGCATCTGGCACATGATTTTGCCTTCTTCGCATGCTTGTTGGCCAGATCCTGGGTTTTTTCGGGTTTGAATCACGTAGTAATGTGGTACCACACAGAAACAGACAATTAAACCTGGTTTCGATCAACATTTTATAGGATAACACCGGTTAGGTGTGGGATAGTTATGGGTTATGTCCGTATCTGGCTCGTGATTCTGCCTTCATCGCATTCTTGTTCGCCAGAACCTGGGTATTTGGGGTTTGAATCACGCAGTAATGTGGTAGTATATTGTAACAGTCAATTAAACCTGGTTTCGATCAATATTTTAGAGGATAACACCGGTTAGGTCTGGGATAGGACTGAGCTATGCCCGCATCTGGCTCATGATTTTGCCTTCTTCGCATACTTGTTGGCCAGATCCTGGGTTTTTTTGGGTTTGAATCACGTATTAATGTGGTACCACACTGAAACAGACAATTAAACCTGGTTTCGATCCACATTTTAGAGGATAACACCGGTTAGGTCTGGGTTAGGACTGGGTTATGCCCGCACATCGCTCATGATTCTGCCTTCATCGCATTCTTGTTCGCCAGAACCTGGGTTTTTTCGGGTTTGAATCACGTAGTAATGTGGTACCACACAGTAACAGTCAATTAAACCTGGATTCGATCCACATTTTATAGGATAACACCGGTTAGCTCTGGGATAGGTATGGGTTATGTCCGCATCTGGCTCATGATTTTGCTTTCTTCGTATACTTGTTGGCCAGATCCTGGGTTTTTTCGTGTTTGAATCACGTAGTAATGTGGTACCACACTGAAACAGTCAATTAAACCCGGTTTCGATCCACATTTTTGAGGATAACTCCGGTTAGGTCTGGGTTAGATCTGGGTTATGCCCGCATCTCGCTCATGATTTTGCTTTCTTCGTATACTCGTTGGCCAGATCCTGGGTTTTTTCGTGTTTGAATCACGTAGTAATGTGGTACCACACTGAAACAGTCAATTAAACCTGGTTTCGATCCACATTTTAGAGGATAACACCGGTTAGGTCTGGGTTAGGTCTGGGTTATGCGCGCATCTGGCACATGATTATGCCTTCTTCGCATGCTTGTTGGCCAGATCCTGGGTTTTTTTTCTGGTTTGAATCACGTAGTAATGTGGTACCACACTGAAACAGACAATTAAACGAGGTTTCGATCAATATTTTAGAGGATAACACCGGTTAGGTCTGTGTTATGCCCGCATCTGGCTCTAGATTTTGACTTTTCCGCATACTTGTTGGCCAGATCCTTGGTTTTCCCTGGTTTGAATCACGTAGTAATCTGATACCGCACTGAAACAGTCAATTAAACCTGGATTCGATCAATATTTTAGAGGATAACACCGGTTAGGTCTGGGTTAGACCTGGGTTATGCCCGCATCTGGCTCATGATTCTGCCTTCTTCGCATACTTGTTGGCCAGATCCTGGGTTTTTTCGGGTTTGAATCACTTAGTAATGTGGTACCACACCGAAACAGACAATTAAACCTGGTTTCGATCCACATTTTAGAGGATAACACCGGTTAGGTCTGGGTTAGGACTGGGTTATGCCCGCATCTCGCTCATGATTCTGCCTTCATCGCATTCTTGTTCGCCAGAACCTGGGTTTTTTCGGGTTTGACTCACGTAGTAATGTGGTACCACACTGAAACAGTCAATTAAACCTGGTTTCGATCCACATTTTAGAGGATAACACCGGTTAGGTCTGGGTTAGGTCTGGGTTATGCCCGCATCTCGCTCATGATTCTGCCTTCATCGCATTCTTGTTCGCCAGAACCTGGGTTTTTTCGGGTTTGAATCACGTAGTAATGTGGTACCACACAGTAACAGTCAATTAAACCTGGATTCGATCCACATTTTATAGGATAACACCGGTTAGGTCTGGGATAGGTTTGGGTTATGTCCGCATCTGGCTCATGATTTTTCTTTCTTTGCATACTTGTTGGCCAGATCCTGGGTTTTTTCGTGTTTGAATCACGTAGTAATGCGGTACCACACTGAAACAGTCAATTAAACCTGGTTTCGATCCACATTTTAGAGGATAACACCGGTTAGGTCTGGGTTAGATCTGGGTTATGCCCGCATCTCGCTCATGATTCTGCATTCATCGCATTCTTGTTCGGCAAAACCTGGGTTTTTTCGGGTTTGAATCACGTAGTAATGTGGTACCACACTGAAACAGTCAATTAAACCTGGTTTCGATCCACATTTTAGAGGATAACACCGGTTAGGTCTGGGTTATGCCCGCATCTGGCACATGATTTTGCCATCTTCGCATTCTTGTTCGCCAGAACCTGGGTTTTTCGGGTTTGAATCACGTAGTAATGTGGTACCACACAGTAACAGTTAATTAAACGAGGTTTCGATCCACATTTTATAGGATAACACCGGTTAGGTCTGGGATAGGTATGGGTTATGTCCGTATCTGGCTCATGATTCTGCCTTCATCGCATTCTTGTTCGCCAGAACCAGGGTTTTTTCGGGTTTGAATCACGTAGTAATGTGGTACCACACTGAAACAGACAATTAAACATGGTTTCGATCCACATTTTAGAGGATAACACCGGTTAGGTCTGGGTTAGGTCTGGGTTATGCCCGCCTCTGGCACATGATTTTGCCTTCTTCGCATGCTTGTTGGCCAGATCCTGGGTTTTTTCGGGTTTGAATCACGTAGTAATGTGGTACCACACTGAAACAGACAATTAAACCTGGTTCCGATCAACATTTTATAGGATAACACCGGTTAGGTGTGGGATAGTTATGGGTAATGTCCGCATCTGGCTCATGATTTTGCTTTCTTCGCATACTTGTTAGCCAGATACTGGGTTTTTTCGGGTTTGAATCACGTAGTAATGTGGTACCACACTGAAACAGACAATTAAACCTGGTTTCGATCCACATTTTATAGGATAACACCGGTTAGGTGTGGGATAGTTATGGGTTATGTCCGTATCTGGCTCGTGATTCTGCCTTCATCGCATTCTTGTTCGCCAGAACCTGGGTATTTGGGGTTTGAATCACGCAGTAATGTGGTACTATATTGAAACAGACAATTAAACATGGTTTCGATCCACATTTTAGAGGATAACACCGGTTAGGTCTGGGTTAGGTCTGGGTTATGCCCGCCTCTGGCACATGATTTTGCCTTCTTCGCATGCTTGTTGGCCAGATCCTGGGTTTTTTCGGGTTTGAATCACGTAGTAATGTGGTACCACACTGAAACAGACAATTAAACCTGGTTCCGATCAACATTTTATAGGATAACACCGGTTAGGTGTGGGATAGTTATGGGTAATGTCCGCATCTGGCTCATGATTTTGCTTTCTTCGCATACTTGTTAGCCAGATACTGGGTTTTTTCGGGTTTGAATCACGTAGTAATGTGGTACCACACTGAAACAGACAATTATACCTGGTTTCGATCCACATTTTATAGGATAACACCGGTTAGGTGTGGGATAGTTATGGGTTATGTCCGTATCTGGCTCGTGATTCTGCCTTCATCGCATTCTTGTTCGCCAGAACCTGGGTATTTGGGGTTTGAATCACGCAGTAATGTGGTACTATATTGAAACAGTCAATTAAACCTGGTTTCGAGCAATACTTTAGAGGATAACACCGGTTAGGTCTGGGATAGGACTGGGCTATGCCCGCATCTGGCTCATGATTTTGCCTTCTTCGCATACTTGTTGGCCAGATCCTGGGTTTTTTTGGGTTTGAATCACGTAGTAATGTGGTACCACACTGAAACAGACAGTTAAACCTGGTTTCGATCCACATTTTAGAGGATAACACCGGTTAGGTCTGGGCTAGGACTGGGTTATGCCCGCACATCGCTCATGATTCTGCCTTCATCGCATTCTTGTTCGCCAGAACCTGGGTTTTTTCGGGTTTGAATCACGTAGTAATGTGGTACCACACTGAAACAGACAATTAGACATGGTTTCGATCCACATTTTAGAGGATAACACCGGTTAGGTCTGGGTTAGGTCTGGGTTATGCCCGCCTCTGGCACATGATTTTGCCTTCTTCGCATACTTGTTGGCCAGATCCTGGGTTTTTTTGGGTTTGAATCACGTAGTAATGTTGTACCACACAGTAACAGTCAATTAAACCTGGATTCGATCCATATTTTATAGGATAACACCGGTTAGGTCTGGGATAGGTATGGGTTATGTCCGCATCTGGCTCATGATTTTGCTTTCTTCGTATACTTGTTGGCCAGATCCTGGGTTTTTTCGTGTTTGAATCACGTAGTAATGTGGTACCACACTGAAACAGTCAATTAAACCTGGTTTCGATCCACATTTTAGAGGATAACTCCGGTTAGGTCTGGGTTAGATCTGGGTTATGCCCGCATCTCGCTCATGATTTTGCTTTCTTCGTATACTCGTTGGCCAGATCCTGGGTTTTTTCGTGTTTGAATCACGTAGTAATGTGGTACCACACTGAAACAGTCAATTAAACCTGGTTTCGATCCACATTTTAGAGGAAAACACCGGTTAGGTCTGGGTTAGGTCTGGGTTATGCCCGCATCTGGCACATGATTATGCCTTCTTCGCATGCTTGTTGGCCAGATCCTGGGTTTTTTTTCTGGTTTGAATCACGTAGTAATGTGGTACCACGCTGAAACAGACAATTAAACGAGGTTTCGATCAATATTTTAGAGGATAACACCGGTTAGGTCTGGTTTATGCCCGCATCTGGCTCTAGATTTTGACTTTTCCGCATACTTGTTGGCCAGATCCTTGGTTTTCCCTGGTTTGAATCACGTAGTAATCTGATACCGCACTGAAACAGTCAATTAAACCTGGATTCGATCAATATTTTAGAGGATAACACCGGTTAGGTCTGGGTTAGGACTGGGTTATGCCCGCATCTGGCTCATGATTTTGCCTTCTTCGCATACTTGTTGGCCAGATCCTGGGTTTTTTCGGGTTTGAATCACTTAGTAATGTGGTACCACACTGAAACAGACAATTAAACCTGGTTTCGATCCACATTTTAGAGGATAACACCGGCTAGGTCTGGGTTAGGACTGGGTTATGCCCGCATCTCGCTCATGATTCTGCCTTCATCGCATTCTTGTTCGCCAGAACCTGGGTTTTTTCGGGTTTGAATCACGTAGTAATGTGGTACCACACTGAAACAGTCAATTAAACCTGGTTTCGATCCACATTTTAGAGGATAACACCGGTTCGGTCTGGGTTAGGTCTGGGTTATGCCCGCATCTCGCTCATGATTCTGCCTTCATCGCATTCTTGTTCGCCAGAACCTGGGTTTTTTCTGGTTTGAATCACGTAGTAATGTGGTACCACACAGTAGCAGTCAATTAAACCTGGATTCGATCCACATTTTATAGGATAACACCGGTTAGGTCTGGGATAGGTATGGGTTATGTCCGCATCTGGCTCATGATTTTTCTTTCTTCGCATACTTGTTGGCCAGATCCTGGGTTTTTTTGTGTTTGAATCACGTAGTAATGCGGTACCACACTGAAACAGTCAATTAAACCTGGTTTCGATCCACATTTTAGAGGATAACACCGGTTAGGTCTGGGTTAGATCTGGGTTATGCCCGCATCTCGCTTATGATTCTGCATTCATCGCATTCTTGTTCGGCAAAACCTGGGTTTTTTCGGGTTTGAATCACGTAGTAATGTGGTACCACACTGAAACAGTCAATTAAACCTGATTTCGATCCACATTTTAGAGGATAACACCGGTTAGGTCTGGGTTAGGTCTGGGTTATGCCGGCATCTGGCACATGATTTTGCCTTCTTCGCATACTTGTTGGCCAGATCCTGGGTTTTCCCTGGTTTGAATCACGTAGTAATGTGGTACCGCACTGAAACGGTCAATTCAACCTGGTTTCGATCAATATTTTAGAGGATAACACGGGTTAGGTCTGGGTTAGATCTGGGTTATGCCCGCATCTCGCTTATGATTCTGCCTTCACCGCATTCTTGTTCGCCAGAACCTGCGTTTTTTCGGGTTTGAATCACGTAGTAATGTGGTACCACACTGAAACAGTCAATTAAACCTGGTTTCGATCCACATTTTAGAGGATAACACCGGTTAGGTCTGGGTTAGGTCTGGGTTATGCCTGCATCTGGCTCAAGATTTTGCCTTTTCGCATAATTGTTGGCCAGATCCTGAGTTTTTTCCTGTTTGAATCACGTAGTAATGTGGTACCACAGTGGAACAGTCAATTAAACCTGTTTTCGATCAATATTTTAGAGGATAACACCGGTTAGGTCAGGGTTAGATCTGGGTTACGCCCGCAACTGGCTCATGATTTTGCATTTTTCATATACTTGTTGGATAGATCCTGAGTTTTTTTTGGTTTGGATCACGTAGTAATGTGGTACCACACTGAAACGGTCAATTAAACCTGGTTTCGATCCACATTTTAGAGGATAACACCGGTTAGGTCTGGGTTAGGTCTTGGTTATGCCCCCAACTGGCTCATGATTTTCCCTTCTTCGCATACTTGTAGGTCAGATCCTGGGTTTTTTCGGGTTTGAATCACGTAGTAATGTGGTACCACAGTGGAACAGTCAATTAAACCTGGTTTCGATCCACATTTTACAGGATAACACCGGTTAGGTCTGGGTTAGGTCTGGGTTATGCCTGCATCTGGCTCAAGATTTTGCCTTTTCGCATACTTGTTGGCCAGATCCTGAGTTTTTTCCTGTTTGAATCACGTAGTAATGTGGTACCACAGTGGAACAGTCAATTAAACCTGTTTTCGATCAATATTTTAGAGGATAACACCGGTTAGGTCTGGGTTAGGTCTGGGTTATGCCCCCTACTGGCTCATGATTTTGCATTTTTCATATACTTGTTGGATAGATCCTGGGTTTTTTCGGGTTTGAATCACGTAGTAATGTGGTACCACACTGAAACGGTCAATTAAACCTGGTTTCGATCCACATTTTAGAGGATAACACCGGTTAGGTCTGGGTTATGTCTGGGTTATGCCTGCATCTGGCTCATGATTTTGCCTTGTTCGCATGCTTGTTGGCCAGAACCTGGGTTTTTTCGGGTTTGAATGACGTAGTAATGTGGTACCACACTGACACAGTCAATTAAACCTGGTTTCGATCCACATTTTAGAGGATAACACCGGTTAGGTCAGGGTTAGATCTGGGTTATGCCCGCATCTCGCTCATGATTCTGCCTTCATCGCATTCTTGTTCGCCAAAACCTGGGTTTTTTCGGGTTTGAATCACGTAGTAATGTGGTACCACACTGAAACAGTCAATTAAACCTGGTTTCGATCCACATTTCAGAGGATAACACCGGTTAGGTCTGGGTTAGGTCTGGGTTATGCCCGCATCTGGCACATGATTTTGCCTTCTTCGCATTCTTGTTCGCCAGAACCTGGGTTTTTTCGGGTTTGAATCACGTAGTAATGTGGTACCACACTGAAACAGACAATTAAACCTGGTTTCGATCAATATTTTAGAGGATAACACCGGTTAGGTCTGGGTTAGGTCTGGGTTATGCCCGCATCTGGCTCATGATTTTGCCTTTTCCGCATACTTGTTGGCCAGATCCTGGTTTTTTGGGGTTTGAATCACGTTGTAATGTGGTACCACACTGAAACGGTCAATTAAACCTGGTTTCGATCCACATTTTAGAGGATAACACCGGTTAGGTCTGGGATAGGACTGGGTTATGCCCGCATCTGGCTCATGATTTTGCCTTCTTCGCATACTTGTTGGCCAGATCCTGTGTTTTTTCGGGTTTGAATCACGTAGTAATGTGGTACCACACTGAAACAGACAATTAAACCTGGTTCCGATCCACATTTTAGAGGATAACACCGGTTAGGTCTGGGTTAGGACTGGGTTATGCCCGCATCTCGCTCATGATTCTGCCTTCATCGCATTCTTGTTTGCCGGAACCTGGGTTTTTTCGGGTTTGAATCACGTAGTAATGTGGTACCACACTGAAACAGACAATTAAACCTGTTTTTGATCCACATTTTAGAGGATAATACCGGTTAGGTCTGGGTTATGCCCGCATCTGGCACACGATTTTGCCTTCTTCGCATGCTTGTTAGCCAGATCCTGGGTTTTTTCTGGTTTGAATCACGTAGTAATGTGGTACCACACTGAAACAGACAATTAAACGAGGTTTCGATCAATATTTTAGAGGATAACACCGGTTAGGTCTGGGTTATGCCCGCATCTGGCTCTTGATTTTGACTTTTCCGCATACTTGTTGGCCAGATCCTTGGTTTTCCCTGGTTTGAATCACGTAGTAATGTGATACCGCACTGAAACAGTCAATTAAACCTGGTTTCGATGAATATTTTAGAGGATAACATCGGTTAGGTTTGGGTTAGGACTGGGTTATGCCCGCATCTGGCTCATGATTTTGGCTTCTTCGCATACTTGTTGGCCAGATCCTGTGTTTTTTCGGGTTTGAATCACGTAGTAATGTGGTACCATACAGTAACAGTCAATTAAACCTGGTTTCGATCCACATTTTAGAGGATAACACCGGTTAAGTCTGGGTTAGATCTGGGTTATGCCCGCATCTCGCTCATGATTCTGCCTTCATCGCATTCTTGTTCGCCAAAACCTGGGTTTCTTCGGGTTTGAATCACGTAGTAATGTGGTACCACACTGAAACAGTCAGTTCAACCTGTTTTCGATCCACATTTTAGAGGATAACACCGGTTAGGTCTGGGTTACGTCTGGGTTATGCCCGCATCTGGCACATGATTTTCCTTTCTTCGCATACTTGTTGGCCAGATCCTGGGTTTTTTCGGGTTTGAATCACGTAGTAATGTGGTACCACACTGAAACAGACAATTAAACCTGGTTTCGATCCACATTTTAGAGGATAACACCGGTTAGGTCTGGGTTAGGACTGGGTTATGCCCGCATCTGGCTCATGATTTTGCCTTCTTCGCATACTTGTTGGCCAGATCCTGGGTTTTTTCGGGTTTGAATCACGTAGTAATGTGGTACCACACTGAAACAGACAATTAAACCTGGTTTCGATCCACATTTTAGAGGATAACACCGGTTAGGTCTGGGTTAGGACTGGGTTATGCCCGCATCTGGCTCATGATTTTGCCTTCTTCGCATACTTGTTGGCCAGATCCTGTGTTTTTTCGGGTTTCAATCACGTAGTAATGTGGTACCACACTGAAACAGACAATTAAACCTGGTTTCGATCCACATTTTAGAGGATAACACCGGTTAGGTCTGGGTTAGGACTGGGTTATGCCCGCATCTCGCTCATGATTCTGCCTTCATCGCATTCTTGTTCGCCAGAACCTGGGTTTTTTCGGGTTTGAATCACGTAGTAATGTGGTACCACACTGAAACAGACAATTAAACCTGTTTTTGATCCACATTTTAGAGGATAATACCGGTTAGGTCTGGGTTATGCCCGCATCTGGCACACGATTTTGCCTTCTTCGCATGCTTGTTAGCCAGATCCTGGGTTTTTTCTGGTTTGAATCACGTAGTAATGTGGTACCACACTGAAACAGACAATTAAACGAGGTTTCGATCAATATTTTAGAGGATAACACCGGTTAGGTCTGGGTTATGCCCGCATCTGGCTCTTGATTTTGACTTTTCCGCATACTTGTTGGCCAGATCCTTGGTTTTCCCTGGTTTGAATCACGTAGTAATGTGATACCGCACTGAAACAGTCAATTAAACCTGGTTTCGATGAATATTTTAGAGGATAACATCGGTTAGGTTTGGGTTAGGACTGGGTTATGCCCGCATCTGGCTCATGATTTTGGCTTCTTCGCATACTTGTTGGCCAGATCCTGTGTTTTTTCGGGTTTGAATCACGTAGTAATGTGGTACCATACAGTAACAGTCAATTAAACCTGGTTTCGATCCACATTTTAGAGGATAACACCGGTTAAGTCTGGGTTAGATCTGGGTTATGCCCGCATCTCGCTCATGATTCTGCCTTCATCGCATTCTTGTTCGCCAAAACCTGGGTTTCTTCGGGTTTGAATCACGTAGTAATGTGGTACCACACTGAAACAGTCAGTTCAACCTGTTTTCGATCCACATTTTAGAGGATAACACCGGTTAGGTCTGGGTTACGTCTGGGTTATGCCCGCATCTGGCACATGATTTTCCTTTCTTCGCATACTTGTTGGCCAGATCCTGGGTTTTTTCGGGTTTGAATCACGTAGTAATGTGGTACCACACTGAAACAGACAATTAAACCTGGTTTCGATCCACATTTTAGAGGATAACACCGGTTAGGTCTGGGTTAGGACTGGGTTATGCCCGCATCTGGCTCATGATTTTGCCTTCTTCGCATACTTGTTGGCCAGATCCTGGGTTTTTTCGGGTTTGAATCACGTAGTAATGTGGTACCACACTGAAACAGACAATTAAACCTGGTTTCGATCCACATTTTAGAGGATAACACCGGTTAGGTCTGGGTTAGGACTGGGTTATGCCCGCATCTGGCTCATGATTTTGCCTTCTTCGCATACTTGTTGGCCAGATCCTGTGTTTTTTCGGGTTTCAATCACGTAGTAATGTGGTACCACACTGAAACAGACAATTAAACCTGGTTTCGATCCACATTTTAGAGGATAACACCGGTTAGGTCTGGGTTAGGACTGGGTTATGCCCGCATCTCGCTCATGATTCTGCCTTCATCGCATTCTTGTTCGCCAGAACCTGGGTTTTTTCGGGTTTGAATCACGTAGTAATGTGGTACCACACTGAAACAGTCAACTAAACCTGGTTTCGATCCACATTTTAGAGGATATCACCGGTTAGGTCTGGGTTAGGTCTGGGTTATGCCCGCATCTGGCACATGATTATGCCTTCTTCGCATGCTTGTTGGCCAGATCCTGGGTTTTTTTCTGGTTTGAATCACGTAGTAATGTGGTACCACACTGAAACAGTCAATTAAACGAGGTTTCGATCAATATTTTAGAGGATAACACCGGTTAGGTCTGGGTTAGGACTGGGATATGCCCGCACATCGCTCATGATTCTGCCTTCATCACATTCTTGTTCGCAAGAACCTGGGTTTTTTCGGGTTTGAATCACGTAGTAATGTGGTACCACACAGTAACAGTCAATTAAACCTGGATTCGAACCACATTTTATAGGATAACACCGGTTAGGTCTGGGATAGGTATGGGTTATGTCCGTATCTGGCTCATGATTCTGCCTTCATCGCATTCTTGTTCGCCAGAACCTGGGTTTTTTCGGGTTTGAATCACGTAGTAATGTGGTACCACACTGAAACAGACAATTAAACCTGGTCTTGATCCACATTTTAGAGGATAACACCGGTTAGGTCTGGGTTAGGTCTGGGTTATGCCCGCATCTCGCTCATGATTCTGCCTTCATCGCATTCTTGTTCGCCAAAACCTGGGTTTTTTCGGGTTTGAATCACGTAGTCATGTGGTACCACACTGAAACAGTCAATTAAACCTGGTTTCGATCCACATTTTAGAGGATAACACGGGTTAGGTCTGGGTTAGGTCTGGGTTATGCCCGCATCTGGCACATGATTTTGCCTTCTTCGCATTCTAGTTCGCCAGAACCTGGGTCTTTTCGGGTTTGAATCGCGTAGTAATGTGGTACCACACTGAAACAGACAATTAAACCTGGTTTCGATCAATATTTTAGAGGATAACACCGGTTAGGTCTGGGTTAGGTCTGGGTTATGCCCGCATCTGGCTCATGATTTTGCATTCTTCGCATACTTGTTGGCCAGATCCTGTGTTTTTTCGGGTTTGAATCACGTAGTAATGTGGTACCACACTGAAACAGACAATTAAACCTGGTTTTGATCCACATTTTAGAGGATAACACCGGTTAGGTCTGGGTTAGGTCTGGGTTATGCCCGCATCTGGCACATGATTTTGCCTTCTTCGCATGCTTGTTGGCCAGATCCTGGGTTTTTTCTGGTTTGAATCACGTAGTAATGTGGTACCACACTGAAACAGACAATTAAACGAGGTTTCGATCAATATTATAGAGGATATCACCGGTTAGGTCTGGGTTAGGTCTGGGTTATGCCCGCATCTGGCACATGATTATGCCTTCTTCGCATGCTTGTTGGCCAGATCCTGGGTTTTTTTTCTGGTTTGAATCACGTAGTAATGTGGTACCACACTGAAACAGTCAGTTCAACCTGTTTTCGATCCACATTTTAGAGGATAACACCGGTTAGGTCTGGGTTACGTCTGGGTTATGCCCGCATCTGGCACATGATTTTCCTTTCTTCGCATACTTGTTGGCCAGATCCTGGGTTTTTTCGGGTTTGAATCACGTAGTAATGTGGTACCACACTGAAACAGACAATTAAACCTGGTTTCGATCCACATTTTAGAGGATAACACCGGTTAGGTCTGGGTTAGGACTGGGTTATGCCCGCATCTGGCTCATGATTTTGCCTTCTTCGCATACTTGTTGGCCAGATCCTGTGTTTTTTCGGGTTTGAATCACGTAGTAATGTGGTACCACACTGAAACAGACAATTAAACCTGGTTTCGATCCACATTTTAGAGGATAACACCGGTTAGGTCTGGGTTAGGACTGGGTTATGCCCGCATCTGGCTCATGAGTTTGCTTTCTTCGCATACTTGTTGGCCAGATCCTGGGTTTTTTCGGGTTTGAATCACGTAGTAATGTGGTACCACACTGAAACAGTCAATTAAACCTGGTTTCGATCCACATTTTAGAGGATAACACCGGTTAGGTCTGAGTTAGTTCTGGGTTATGCCCGCATCTCGCTCATGATTCTGCCTTCATCGCATTCTTGTTCGCCAGAACCTGGGTTTCTTCGGGTTTGAATAACGTAGTAATGTGGTACCACACTGAAACAGTCAATTAAACCTGGTTTCGATCCACATTTTAGAGGATAACACCGGTTAGGTCTGGGTTAGGTCTGGGTTATGCCCGCATCTGGCACATGATTTTGCCTTCTTCGCATGCTTGTTGGCCAGATCCTGGGTTTTTTTTCTGGTTTGAATCACGTAGTAATGTGGTACCACACTGAAACAGACAATTAAACGAGGTTTCGATCAATATTTTAGAGGATAACAGTGGTTAGGTCTGGGTTATGCCCGCCTCTGGCTCTTGATTTTCACTTTTCCGCATATTTGTTGGCCAGATCCTTGGTTTTCCCTGGTTTGAATCTCGTAGTAATGTGATACCGCACTGAAACAGTCAATTAAACCTGGTTTCGATCAATATTTTAGAGGATAACACCGGTTAGGTCTGGGTTAGGACTGGGTTATGCCCGCATCTGGCTCATGATTTTGCCTTCTTCGCATACTTGTTGGCCAGATCCTGGGTTTTCCCTGGTTTGAATCACGTAGTAATGTGGTACCGCACTGAAACGGTCAATTAAACCTGGTTTCGATCAATATTTTAGAGGATAACACCGGTTAGGTCTGGGTTAGATCTGGGTTATGCCCGCATCTCGCTTATGATTCTGCCTTCACCGCATTCTTGTTCGCCAGAACCTGCGTTTTTTCGGGTTTGAATCACGTAGTAATGTAGTACTACACTGAAACAGTCAATTAAACCTGGTTTCGATCCACATTTTAGAGGATAACACCGGTTAGGTCTGGGTTAGGTCTGGGTTATGCCTGCATCTGGCTCAAGATTTTGCCTTTTCGCATACTTGTTGGCCAGATCCAGAGTTTTTTCCTGTTTGAATCACGTAGTAATGTGGTACCACAGTGGAACAGTCAATTAAACCTGTTTTCGATCAATATTTTAGATGATAACACGGGTTAGGTCTGGGTTAGGTCTGGGTTATGCCCACAAGTGGCTCACGATTTTGCATTTTTCATATACTTGTTGGCCAGATCCTGTGTTTTTTCTGGTTTGGATCACGTAGCAATGTGGTACCACACTGAAACGGTCAATTAAACCTGGTTTCGATCCACATTTTAGAGGATAACACCGGTTAGGTCTGGGTTAGGTCTGGGTTATGCCAGCATCTGGCTCATGATTTTGCCTTGTTCGCATTCTTGTTCGCCAGAACCTGGGTTTTTTCGGGTTTGAATCACGTAGTTATGTGGTACCACACTGAAACAGTCATTTAAACCTGGTTTCGATCCACATTTTAGAGGATAACACCGGTTAGGTCTGGGTTAGGTCTGGGTTATGCCCGCATCTGGCACATGATTTTGCCTTCTTCGCATGCTTGTTGGCCAGATCCTGAGTTTTTTCCAGCTTGAATCACGTAGTAATGTGGTACCACAGTGGAACAGTCAATTAAACCTGTTTTCGATCAATATTTTAGAGGATAACACCGGTTAGGTCTGGGTTAGGACTGGGTTATGCCCCCTACTGGCTCATGATTTTGCATTTTTCATATACTTGTTGGATAGATCCTGAGTTTTTTCCTGTTTGAATCACGCAGTAATGTGGTACCACATTCAAACAGTCAATTAAACCTGGTTTCGATCCGCATTTTAGAGGATAACACCGGTTAGGTCTGGGTTATGTCTGGGTTATGCCTGCATCTGGCTCATGATTTTGCCTTGTTCGCATGCTTGTTGGCCAGATCCTGGGTTTTCCCTGGTTTGAATCACGTAGTAATGTGGTACCGTACTGAAACGGTCAATTAAGCCTGGTTTCGATCCACATTTTAGAGAATAACACCGGTTAGGTCTGGGTTATGTCTGGGTTATGCCTGCGTCTGGCTCATGATTTTGCCTTGTTCGCATGCTTGTTGGCCAGATCCTGGGTTTTCCCTGGTTTGAATCACGTAGTAATGTGGTACCGCACTGAAAGGGTCAATTAAGCCTGGTTTCGATCCACATTTTAGAGGATAACACCGGTTAGGTCTGGGTTAGGTCTGGGTTATGCCTGCATCTGGCTCATGATTTTGCCTTGTTCGCATTCTTGTTCGCCAGAACCTGGGTTTTTTCGGGTTTGAATCACGTAGTAATGTGGTACCACACTGAAACAGTCAATTAAACCTGGTTTCGATCCGCATTTTAGAGGATAACACCGGTTAGGTCTGGGTTAGATCTGGGTTATGCCCGCATCTCGCTTATGATTCTGCCTTCACCGCATTCTTGTTCGCCAGAACCTGCGTTTCTTCGGGTTTGAATCACGTAGTAATGTGGTACCACACTGAAACAGTCAATTAAACCTGGTTTCGATCCACATTTTAGAGGATAACACCGGTTAGGTCTGGGTTAGGTCTGGGTTATGCCTGCATCTGGCTCAAGATTTTGCCTTTTCGCATACTTGTTGGCCAGATCCTGAGTTTTTTCCTGTTTGAATTACGTAGTAATGTGGTACCACAGTGGAACAGTCAATTAAACCTGTCTCCGATCAATATTTTAGAGGATAACACCGGTTAGGTCTGGGTTAGGTCTGGGTTATGCCCACAACTGGCTCATGATTTTGCATTTTTCATATACTTGTTGGCCAGATCCTGTGTTTTTTCTGGTTTGGATCACGTAGTAATGTGGTACCACACTGAAACGGTCAATTAAACCTGGTTTCGATCCACATTTTAGAGGATAACACCGGTTAGGTCTGGGTTAGGTCTTGGTTATGCCCCCAACTGGCTCATGATTTTGCCTTCTTCGCATACTTGTTGGCCAGATCCTGGGTTTTTTCGGGGTTGAATCACGTAGTAATGTGGTACCAAAGTGAAACAGTCAATTAAACCTGGTTTCGATCCACATTTTAGAGGATAACACCGGTTAGGTCTGGGTTAGGTCTGGGTTATGCCTGCATCTGGCTCAAGATTTTGCCTTTTCGCATACTTGTTGGCCAGATCCTGAGTTTTTTCCTGTTTGAATCACGTAGTAATGTGGTACCACAGTGGAACAGTCAACTAAACCTGTTTTCAATCAATATTTTAGAGGATAACACCGGTTAGGTCTGGGTTTGGTCTGGGTTATGCCCCCTACAGGCTCATGATTTTGCATTTTTCATATACTTGTTGGATAGATCCTGGGTTTTTTCCTGTTTGAATCACGCAGTAATGTGGTACCACATTGAAACAGTCAATTAAACCTGGTTTCGATCAATATTTTAGAGGATAACACCGGTTAGGTCTGGGTAAGATCTGGGTTATGCCCGCACATCGCTCATGATTATGCCTTCTTCGCATGCTTGTTCGTCAGATCCTGGGTTTTTTTCTGGTTTGAATCACGTAGTAATGTGCTACCACACTGAAGCAGTCAATTAAGCCCGGTTTCGATCAGTAGTTTACAGGAGAACACCGGTTAGGTCTAGGTTAGGTCTGGGTTATGCCCCCTACTGGTTCATGATTTTGCATTTTTCATATACTTGTTGGATAGATCCTGGGTTTTTTCGGGTTTGAATCACGTAGTAATGTGCTACCACACTGAAGCAGTCAATTAAGCCCGGTTTCGATCAGTAGTTTACAGCAAAACGCCGGTTAGGTCTAGGTTAGGTCTGGGTTATGACCGCATCTGGCTCATGATTTTGCCTTCTTCGCATACTTGTTGGCCAGATCCTGGGTTTTTTCGGGTTTGAATCACGTAGTAATGTGGTACCACATTGAAACAGTCAATTAAACCTGTTTTCAATCAATATTTTAGAGGATAACACCGGTTAGGTCTGGGTTAGGTCTGGGTTATGCCCCCTACAGGCTCATGATTTTGCATTTTTCATGTACTTGTTGGATAGATCCTGGTTTTGTTTCTGGTTTGAATCACGTAGTAATGTGGTACCACACTGAAACAGACAATTAAACCTGGTTTCGATCAATATTTTAGAGGATAACACCGGTTAGGTCTGGGTAAGATCTGGGTTATGCCCGCACATCGCTCATGATTATGTCTTCTTCGCATGCTTGTT
The DNA here is from genome assembly GCF_051014445.1 of Colletes latitarsis. Taxonomy (NCBI): domain Eukaryota; kingdom Metazoa; phylum Arthropoda; class Insecta; order Hymenoptera; family Colletidae; genus Colletes; species Colletes latitarsis. Next base: position 11,150,589 of record NC_135147.1, read on the forward strand.
CGTCAGATCCTGGGTTTTTTTCTGGTTTGAATCACGTAGTAATGTGGTACCACACTGAAACAGACAATTAAACGAGGTTTCGATCAATATTATAGAGGATATCACCGGTTAGGTCTGGGTTAGGTCTGGGTTATGCCCGCATCTGGCACATGATTATGCCTTCTTCGCATGCTTGTTGGCCAGATCCTGGGTTTTTTTTCTGGTTTGAATCACGTAGTAATGTGGTACCACACTGAAACAGTCAATTAAACCTGGATTCGGTCAGTATTTTAGTCGGTAACACCGGTTAGGTCTGGGCTAGGTCTGAGATATGCACGCATCTGGCTCATGATTTTGCCTTCTTCGCATGCTTGTTAGCCAGATCCTGGGTTTTTTTCTGGTTTGAATCACGTAGTAATGTGGTACCACACTGAAACAGACAATTAAACCTGGTTTCGATCAATATTTTAGAGGATAACAACGGTTAGGTCTGGGTTAGGTCTGGGTTATGCCCGCATCTGGCTCATGATTTTGCCTTTTTCGCATACTTGTTGGCCAGATCCTGGGTTATCCCTGGTTTGAATCACGTAGTAATGTGGTACCGCACTGAAACAGTCAATTAAACCTGGTTTCGATCCACATTTTAGAGGATAACACCGGTTAAGTCTGGGATATTTATGGGTTATGTCCGCATCTGGCTCATGATTTTGCCTTGTTCGCATGCTTGTTGGCCAGGTCCTAGGATTTCTTCTAGTTTGAATCACGTAGTAATGTGGTACCACACTGAAACAGACAATTAAACGAGGTTTCGATCAATATTTTAGAGGATAACAGCGGTTAGGTCTGGGTTATGCCCACAACTGGCTCATGATTTTGCATTTTTCATATACTTGTTGGCCAGATCCTGTGTTTTTTCTGGTTTGGATCACGTAGTAATGTGGTACCACACTGAAACGGTCAATTAAACCTGGTTTCGATCCACATTTTAGAGGATAACACCGGTTAGGTCTGGGTTAGGTCTGGGTTATGCCCGCATCTGGCACATGATTTTGCCTTCTTCTCATGCTTGTTGGCCAGATCCTGGGTTTTTTTCTGGTTTGAATCACGTAGTAATGTGGTACCACACTGAAACAGACAATTAAACGAGGTTTCGATCAATATTTTAGAGGATAACAGCGGTTAGGTCTGGGTTATGCCCGCCTCTGGCTCTTGATTTTGACTCTTCCGCCTATTTGTTGGCCAGATCCTTGGTTTTCCCTGGTTTGAATCTCGTAGTAATGTGATACCGCACTGAAACAGTCAATTAAACCTGGTTTCGATCAATATTTTAGAGGATAACACCGGTTAGGTCTGGGTTAGGACTGGGTTATGCCCGCATCTGGCTCATGATTTTGCCTTCTTCGCATACTTGTTGGCCAGATCCTGGGTTTTCCCTGGTTTGAATCACGTAGTAATGTGGTACCGCACTGAAACGGTTAATTAAACCTGGTTTCGATCAATATTTTAGAGGATAACACCGGTTAGGTCTGGGTTAGATCTGGGTTATGCCCGCATCTCGCTTATGATTCTGCCTTCACCGCATTCTTGTTCGCCAGAACCTGCGTTTTTTCGGGTTTGAATCACGTAGTAATGTGGTACCACGCTGAAACAGTCAATTAAACCTGGTTTCGATCCACATTTTAGAGGATAACACCGGTTAGGTCTGGGTTAGGTGTGGGTTATGCCAGCATCTGGCTCATGATTTTGCCTTCTTCGCATGCTTGTTGGCCAGATCCTGGTTTTGTTTCTGGTTTGAATCACGTAGTAATGTGGGTCCACACTGAAACAGACAATTAAACCTGGTTTCGATCAATATTTTAGAGGATAACACCGGTTAGGTCTGGGTAAGATCTGGGTTATGCCCGCACATCGCTCATGATTATGCCTTCTTCGCATGCTTGTTGGTCAGATCCTGGGTTTTTTTCTGGTTTGAATCACGTAGTAATGTGCTACCACACTGAAGCAGTCAATTAAGCCCGGTTTCGATCAGTAGTTTACAGGAAAACACCGGTTAGGTCTGGGCTAGGTCTGAGATATGCACGCATCTGGCTCATGATTTTGCCTTCTTCGCATGCTTGTTAGCCAGATCCTGGGTTTTTTTCTGGTTTGAATCACGTAGTAATATGGTACCGCACTGAAACAGTCAATTAAACCTGGTTTCGATCCACATTTTAGAGGATAACACCGGTTAAGTCTGGGATAGTTATGGGTTATGTCCGCATCTGGCTCATGATTTTGCCTTGTTCGCATGCTTGTTGGCCAGGTCCTAGGATTTTTTCTAGTTTGAATCACGTAGTAATGTGGTACCGCACTGAAACGGTCAATTAAACCTGGTTTCGATCAATATTTTAGAGGTTAACACCATTTAGGTCTGGGTTAGGTCTGGGTTATGCCCGCATCTGGCTCATGATTTTGCCTTCTTCGCATAGTTGTTGGCCAGATCCTGGGTTTTCCCTGGTTTGAATCACGTACTAATGTGGTACCGCACTGAAACGGTCAATTAAACCTGGTTTCGATCAATATTTTAGAGGATAACACCGGTTAGGTCTGGGTTAGATCTGGGTTATGCCCGCACATCGCTCATGATTCTGCCTTCTTCGCATGCTTGTTGGTCAGATCCTGGGTTTTTTTTTGGTTTGAATCACGTAGTAATGTGGTACCACACTGAAACAGTCAATTAAACCTGGTTTCGATCAATATTTTAGAGGATAACACCGGTTAGGTCTGGGTTAGGTCTGGGTTATGCCTGCATCTGGCTCATGATTTTGCCTTGTTCGCATTCTTGTTCGCCAGAACCTGGGTTTTTTCGGGTTTGAATCACGTAGTAATGTGGTACCACACTGAAACAGTCAATTAAACCTGGTTTCGATCCACATTTTAGAGGATAACACCGGTTAGGTCTGGGTTAGGTCTGGGTTATGCCCGCATCTGGCACATGATTTTGCCTTCTTCGCATGCTTGTTGGCCAGATCCCGGGTTTTTTTCTGGTTTGAATCACGTAGTAATGTGGTACCACACTGAAACAGACAATTAAACGAGGTTTCGATCAATATTTTAGAGGATAACAGCGGTTAGGTCTGGGTTATGCCCGCCTCTGGCTCTTGATTTTGACTTTTCCGCCTATTTGTTGGCCAGATCCTTGGTTTTCCCTGGTTTGAATCTCGTAGTAATGTGATACCGCACTGAAACAGTCAATTAAACCTGGTTTCGATCAATATTTTAGAGGATAACACCGGTTAGGTCTGGGTTAGGAATGGGTTATGCCCGCATCTGGCTCATGATTTTGCCTTCTTCGCATACTTGTTGGCCAGATCCTGGGTTTTCCCTGGTTTGAATCACGTTGTAATGTGGTACCGCACTGAAACGGTCAATTAAACCTGGTTTCGATCAATATTTTAGAGGATAACACCGGTTAGGTCTGGGTTAGATCTGAGTTATGCCCGCATCTGGCTCATGGTTTTGCCTTCTTCGCATACTTGTTGGCCAGATCCTGGGTTTTTTCTGGTTTGAATCACGTAGTAATGTGGTACCACACTGAAACAGACAATTAAACCTGGTTTCGATCCACATTTTAGAGGATAACACCGGTTAGGTCTGGGATAGGTATGGGTTATGTCCGCATCTCGCTCATGATTGTGCCTCCATCGCATTCTTGTTCGCTAGAACCTGGGTATTTTCGGGTTTGAATCACTTAGTAATGTGGTACCACACTGAAACAGTCAATTAAACCAGGTTTCGATCCACATTTTAGGGGATAACACCGGTTAGGTCTGGGTTATGCCCGCATCTGGCACATGATTTTGCCTTCTTCGCATGCTTGTTGGCCAGCTCCTGGGTTTTTTCGGGTTTGAATCACGTAGTAATGTGGTACCACACTGAAACAGACAATTAAGCCTGGTTTCGATCAATATTTTAGAGGATAACACCGGTTGGGTCTGGGTTAGGTCTGGGTTATGCCCGCATCTGGCTCATGGTTTTGCCTTCTTCGCATACTTGTTGGCCAGATCCTGGGTTTTTTCTGGTTTGAATCACGTAGTAATGTGGTACCGCACTGAAACGGTCAATTAAACCTGGTTTCGATCAATATTTTAGAGGATAACACCGGTTAGGTCTGGGTTAGATCTGGGTTATGCCCGCATCTCGCTTATGATTCTGCATTCACCGCATTCTTGTTCGCCAGAACCTGGGTTTTTTCGGGTTTGAATCACATAGTAATGTGGTACACACTGAAACAGTCAATTAAACCTGGTTTCGATCCACATTTTAGAGGATAACACCGGTTAGGTCTGGGATTGGTATGGGTTATGTCCGCATCTGGCTCATGATTTTGCCTTGTTCGCATGGTTGTTGGCCAGATCCTAGGATTTTTTCTAGCTTGAATCACGTAGTAATGTGGTACCACACTGAAACAGACAATTAAACCTGGTTTCGATGAATATTTTAGAGGATAACACCGGTTAGGTCTGGGTTAGGTCGGGGTTATGCCCGCTTCTCGCTCATGTTTCTGCCTTCATCGCATACTTGTTGGCCGGATCCTTGGTCCTCTCTGGTTTGAATCACGTAGTAATGTGGTACCACACAGTAACAGTCAATTAAACCTGGTTTCGATCCGCATTTTAGAGGATAACACCGGTTAGGTCTGGGTTAGGTCTGGGTTATGCCTTCATCTGGCTCATGATTTTGCCTTTTCCGCATACTTGTTGGCCAGATCCTGGGTTTTCCCTGGTTTGAATCACGTTGTAATATGGTACCGCACTGAAGCAGTCAATTAAACCTGGTTTCGATCAATATTTTAGAGGTTAACACCATTTAGGTCTGGGTTAGGTCTGGGTTATGCCCGCATCTGGCTCATGGTTTTGCCTTCTTCGCATACTTGTTGGCCAGATCCTGGGTTTTTTCTGGTTTGAATCACGTAGTAATGTGGTACCACACTGAAACAGACAATTAAACCTGGTTTCGATCCACATTTTAGAGGATAACACCGGTTAGGTCTGGGATAGGTATGGGTTATGTCCGCATCTCGCTCATGATTGTGCCTCCATCGCATTCTTGTTCGCTAGAACCTGGGTATTTTCGGGTTTGAATCACTTAGTAATGTGGTACCACACTGAAACAGTCAATTAAACCAGGTTTCGATCCACATTTTAGGGGATAACACCGGTTAGGTCTGGGTTATGCCCGCATCTGGCACATGATTTTGCCTTCTTCGCATGCTTGTTGGCCAGCTCCTGGGTTTTTTCGGGTTTGAATCACGTAGTAATGTGGTACCACACTGAAACAGACAATTAAGCCTGGTTTCGATCAATATTTTAGAGGATAACACCGGTTGGGTCTGAGTTAGGTCTGGGTTATGCCCGCATCTGGCTCATGGTTTTGCCTTCTTCGCATACTTGTTGGCCAGATCCTGGGTTTTTTCTGGTTTGAATCACGTAGTAATGTGGTACCGCACTGAAACGGTCAATTAAACCTGGTTTCGATCAATATTTTAGAGGATAACACCGGTTAGGTCTGGGTTAGATCTGGGTTATGCCCGCATCTCGCTTATGATTCTGCATTCACCGCATTCTTGTTCGCCAGAACCTGGGTTTTTTCGGGTTTGAATCACATAGTAATGTGGTACACACTGAAACAGTCAATTAAACCTGGTTTCGATCCACATTTTAGAGGATAACACCGGTTAGGTCTGGGATTGGTATGGGTTATGTCCGCATCTGGCTCATGATTTTGCCTTGTTCGCATGGTTGTTGGCCAGATCCTAGGATTTTTTCTAGCTTGAATCACGTAGTAATGTGGTACCACACTGAAACAGACAATTAAACCTGGTTTCGATGAATATTTTAGAGGATAACACCGGTTAGGTCTGGGTTAGGTCAGGGTTATGCCCGCTTCTCGCTCATGTTTCTGCCTTCATCGCATACTTGTTGGCCGGATCCTTGGTCCTCTCTGGTTTGGATCACGTAGTAATGTGGTACCACACAGTAACAGTCAATTAAACCTGGTTTCGATCCGCATTTTAGAGGATAACACCGGTTAGGTCTGGGTTAGGTCTGGGTTATGCCTTCATCTGGCTCATGATTTTGCCTTTTCCGCATACTTGTTGGCCAGATCCTGGATTTTTTCTGGTTTGAATCAAGTAGTAACGTGGTACCACACTGAAATAATCAACTAAACCTGTTTTCGATGAATATTTTAGAGGATATCACCGGTTAGGTCTGGCCAGAAGTGATATTTTCGGTAAGGAATTTTTTTCTCGAAACTGAGTATGAGTTCGTGGATATGTCTGTTGACCAAAAATGCTTGTAACCGACCCCTGCAACCAAGAATAATTTTTTCAGAGTGATTTGAAATTTTTGAAATTCTCTAATAGCGTTTTAACGACGCCTCAGTCGAGAAATTGATATTCCTAATTTTCGTCTTATTTTGGCTTTTAGAATCTCCCATTAAAATTTTTCCCAGGGGTGACCAAACACCCTGTATATATCTATTAGTCCTGAAATATTATTAAATCAATATTAATCAAATTACACCTTGACCGAATTCATTTCAATCCCCACACCAATATACAGGGTGTCCCGTAAATAGTGTAAGAGCCGGAAATGTGGGGTAGCTGAGACGATTCTGAACAACAATTTCCTTTGCAAAAATGTCGGATGGAGCTTCGTTTTTGAATTATTAACGAAAAACACTGACGAATCACAGCGCGTGCCTGCCGCGCGCTCAGGGCCGTCCGAACTAAGAGAGCCACCGTGTCGGGTAAGTAGGAAGATGTGCATCGGAGATACGTCGAGGAACGAATATAAATAATTAAAAATACTACCACTGCAACTGTTACCTCTGCGGATTGGATAAATCAGTCAGCTAAATCGAATTTATTAATTATTTGTATTCGCTGTTTCCAAGGAAGAATTTTTAGGAAATTAATTCTTCGCACCTGAGTGACGCTTCTCGCCAGAGTGTGTTAAAATTAAAATAAGAATTATTTTCAGAAAATTAAAATAAATACGGTAAGAACCATTTGTAATCGTTTGTTATTAAAAACTGTACTGGAAAAGCAGACTGGATTTGTGCGTACCGAAACATTCCTCGAATGCAAAGGCTTTAATAGAGAAATAATTGAAATTCGACTTACTCATTTACTAGCAAGTTGCTCTGCTGCGCTGGCAATAAGGCCCGATTAGTGTACTCCTGTCGATCACGGAAAGGTCGAAGACCCCAATAAAAATCAGCTGATCGGACGACCCGGTCACTGCACCCGCTTCTTACCCCGAAAATGTAAAAGTGAAAAGTGCTAGTGACCATGCTGTGAAGTGTTTTCGGGGTAAGAAGCGGGTGCAGTGACCGGGCCGTTCCATCAGCTGATTTTTATTAGGGTCTTCGACCTTTCCGTGATCGACAGGGGTGCACTAACCGGCCCTATTGCAACTTGCAAGTAAATGGGAAAGGCGAATTTCAATTAATTCTCTATTAACCCCTTGCATGCGAAGAATGTTTCGGTACGCACAAATCCAGTCTGCTGTTCCAGTACAGTTTTTAATAACAAACGATTACAAATGGTTCTTACCGTATTTATTTTAATTTTCTGAAAATAATTCTTATTTTAATTTTAACACACTCTGGCGAGAAGCGTCATTCAGGTGCGAAGAATTAATTTCCTAAAAATTCCGAGAGCATCTTCCCACATTTTATTTCTTCTTCCTTGGAAACAGCGAATATAAATAAATAATAAATTCGATTTAGCTGGCTGATTTATCCAATCCGCAGAGGTAACAGTTGCGGTGGTAGTATTTTTAATTATTTGTATTCGTTCCTCGACGTATCTTCGATGCACATCTTGCTACCTACCCGACACGGTGGCTCTCTTAGTTCGGACGGCCCAGAGCGGGCGGTAGGCGCGCGCCGTGATTCGTCAGTGTTTTTCGTTAATAATTCAAAAACGAAGCTCCATCCGACATTTTTGCAAAGGAAATTGTTGTTCAGAATCGTCTCAGCTACCCCACATTTCCGGCTCTTACACTATTTACGGGACACCCTGTATATTGCGTGTAACCCATAAATGGTTGAGAATGGAGTCACCTTTCCCATACTGGTATTATTAGATGGTCGCAGGTCCTGCATAAATTTCAATTTACATCATTTTTGTTTTGAGTAAACTCATTTTACTTTTTTGTATATTACCTAATGCAACTCATATTCTCCAGCCATGCGATGTAGGAATATTTAGACGATTAAAAGTTGCATGGCGAAAGGTAGTACAGGAACATAGACAAAGTACGTAGGTAGACTAAACCCATTACGAAGGTGAATTTCGCACCAATATTTCATACCATATATAAATTCCATGAAGATGGAGATCTTTATAAATGCTTTTAAAGCTTGTGGTGGCCTATGACCGTTTAACTCAAATACAATTTACTACACAAAACGTATTTCAGAAAGAAGAAAATAAATTAGAATTCATGTCGCCAGATGAAACTGACATCAATGACAGCAATATAAGTAGTTTTACATAGCATTCAAGAGCATATTCCAGATGATCTGAAAGAATTATTTGAAATAGCTTGTGCAAGTAATCTCTGTTTCCAGAGAGGGGAACAACTTTGTTTTCTATATAGAAAATATTAAAATACAATCGGGACACAACTAAGACACAACTTAATAACTCGCAGAGAGAAAGCACTGCTGATGTTCAACGCAGTGCAGTTCATAGTAACAGTAAAACCAATACCAGTGTAGAAGACTAATTTAACAATGTTTCGCTAGAAGAAACTAATATACGATATACTGATCATTAATTAACTTTAATATTTCATGACAATGATGCTTTTACTTTTTTCTAATGAGAATTGTTTTGTTTCTGATAGTATTGAAACTGAAAATATTAATTTTAAAGAAATAGTTCATAATAATGTCTTTACTTCTAATGGGAATTGTTTTGTTTCCGATGGTACTGAAATCAAACTACATTAATTCTACAACATTACCATTACATTACGGTTGAAGAACATGAATTCATCCAACGTTCTCGTAAAGACAAAGATTCTTCAGACTCTATTCAGGATAAGCATTATCAACATTATCAAAAAATTGAAAAAACAACAAAGAAAAGAAAAGAAATATAGTTTATATACAATTGATAACCAGGAAAAAGAGAGACAAAGAATGATAGAAGAACGATTAGAAAAGAAAAAAACAAGCCGAGGAATTAAAAGAAGAAAAGCTATTGAAAAAAGAAAGAAAAACAGAAAAATGAAAAGGAAAAGGAGAAAGAAAATCAAGACGAAGAGAAGGAGAAATGTAAAACTCAAACTAAAAATAAAAATAAAGTTAAGAACGTGAAAAGAAAATAATAAATAAGATTATTTTGTGTGTGTGCTTTTTACAGGGTGAATGTAGTGACTGAACCAGGTGGTTATGACTATGCAAGATTTTTATTAGCATCTTTTTCAAACTCCACTTGGAACAAGGCTGTACGTATGTATGTATGGGATTATCAGGAACCGTGTTTGTTCGTTAATCGGCACATCAAGCGGCACACTCGTATTTATTTCGTTAAACACAGTCACACCTACTACGTACTTTTCAATCTTTCTCTCTTCCGTGCCGTCTTTTCTCACTTTCTGGGTTATTCACCCATCAGCTGTTCGGCCGTACGCTCGCCGCGTGTTGACGGCTTTTTCGGCGGTAACCGTCTTCGCTCGTGCAAGCTCGTGGACAGCGAGCGATTCGCTGTTCGGCCAAAAATTCGTGCGCGATTTAATAATTTTTAACTGCACGGTTCCCTACATACAGGGTGTTCGGCCACCCATGGGAAAAATTTTAATGGGGGATTCTAGATGCCAAAATACGAAAATACAGACGAAAATCAAGAATACCAATTTGTTGATGGAGGCTCTGTTAAAAAGTTATTAATGTTTAAAGTTCCGCTCGTACTGAATTTTTTTCTCGAAAATGCGCAAGATTTCGGAGGTATGTCTATTCATAAAAAATGATTGTAACTGACCCTCGCAACTGAAAATAATTTTTCACAGAACGATTTGAAATCATTTTTTTTCGTCGAAAAATATAGGCACCTGATTAGATTTTCGGTAAGGAATTTTTTTCTCGAAAGTGCGTAGGATTTCGGGGGTATGTGTAATGACCAAAAATTATTGTAATTGACCCCTGCAACCGAAAATAATTTTTTTAGAACGATTTGAAAAATTTGTTTTTCGCCGAAAAATTTCAACACCTACCCGAATTTTTTTCTCGAAACTGAGTAGGATTTCGAATATATGTCTATTCACTAAAAATGCTTGTAATTTACCTCCGCAGCCGAAAATAATTTTTCCGGAACGATTTGAAACTTTTGAATTTAATTGTTAATAACTTTTTAACGAAGCCTCCATCAACAAATTGGTATTCTTGATTTTCGTCTTATTTTGGCCTCTAGAATCTCCTATTAAAATGTTTCCCAGGGCTGGCCGAACACCCTGTATACTACTATGTACTTATCAGTTTTTATTTTGTACTTCTGTAAAAATATTATATATTTATATAGGAAGAATCCAGTATGGGCCAGGATACAGCCTCATTCGAAGTAGAGTTTGAAAAAGATGCTAAGAAAAATCTTCCATAGTCACAATCTGGTTCAGTTACTTATATGTATATACACATAGAGGGTGTTCGGCCACCCCTGGGAGAAATTTTCATGGGGGATTCTAGAGGCCAAAATACGAAAATGCAGACGAAAATCAAGAATACCAATTTGCTGATAGAGGCTTCGTTAAAAAGTTATTAACAATTAAATTCAAAAATTTCAAATCGTTCTGGAAAAATTGTTTTCGGTTGCGGGGGTCAATTACAATCATTTTTGGTGAATGCACATACCTCCGAAATCTTACCCACTTTCGAGAAAAATATTCGAGAATGTGTGAAATTTTTTCGATGGAAAAAAAATTTCAAATCGTTCTAAAAGAATTATTTTCGGTTGCGGGGGTCAATTACAATCATTTTTGGTCATTACACATGCCCTCGGAATCCTACGCGCTTTCGAGAAAAAAATTCTTTACCGAAAATCTTATTAGATGCCTAAATTTTTCGACGAAAAAAAAAAAAAATCTCAAATCGTTCTAGAAGAATTATTTTCGGTTGTGGGGGTCAATTGCAATCATTTTCGGTGAATAGACATACCCCCGAAATCCTACCCACTTTCTAGAAAAAAAATCGGCTAGGTGTGAAATTTTTTCGATGGAAAGAAAAAATTTGAAATCGTTTTAGAAAAATTATCTTCGGTTGCGGGGGTTACTTACAACTATTTTGGGTGAATAGTCATACCCCCCAAATCTTGCGCATTTTGGAGAAAGAAATTCTGTACGGGCGGAACTTTAAACGTTAATAACTTTTTAACAAAGCCTCCATCAACAAATTGGTATTCTTGATTTTCGTCTTATTTTGGCCTCTAGAATCCCCTGGGAGAAATTGTAATGGGAGATTCTAGAGGTTAAAGTAGGATTCGAATTTTTTTCTCGAAAATGCGCAGGATTTCGTATGTGGCATGTCTATTCACCGAAAATAATTGTAATTGACCCCCGAAATCGAAAGTAATTTTTTCAGAACGATTTGAAATTTTCTTTTTTTTTCGTCGAAAAATTTAGGCACTGCCTGTCGATTTTTCTTAAAAATTCCTTTTTGATTTTTATTCAGTTTGTTTGTCGCCCGACAAAATAGTTGTTTAATAATACTCTTTTTGTAGGTGCCCATGAGCTCTACTCCCGAAAAAAAACGTTTCATTGAAATATATTCACTATTCACTATATCAGTAGTGGTTGCGGAGGCTGTTTGAAAATTTGACCAGTTATATGGGATTTTTCTCACTTTACGGGCTCAAGGAACAACTTTTCCAACATTTCATTCATTAATCTCTACATATTCTCCATTAAAATATGCGTTGTGTTGCTGTTTGAAACATTAAAATCGTTCAATCCGTTCAGAAGTTATGATGTTTTAATGATTCGCATGAAAATTCGTGCAGATCTTTCTGTCTGGCCAGAAATGATATTTTCGGTAAGGTATTTTTTTCTCGAAACTGAGTATGATTTCGTGGATATGTCTGTTGGCCAAAAATGCTTGTAACCGACCCCTGCAACCAAAAATAATGTTTTCAGAGTGATTTGAAATTTTTGAAATTTTTTAATAGCGTTTTAACGACGCCTCAATCAACAAATTGATATGCTTAATTTTCGTCTTATTTTCGACTCTAGAATCTCCCATTGAAATTTTTCCCAGGGGTGGCCGAACAACACCTTGTATATGAAAAGATTGTACGAATACTTACCATACCTTACATAATTATATCCGCGATGTTTAATCGTATTTTTGGACTGGTCGTTACACAATACCTTAAATCTACTTTGTTTCGAAACGCAATAATCAATATATCGTTTTACTTGGTCCAAGGTTTTGCCTACCATTCTAGGATAAAAGAAACTATTTTACATTTTTAAAAACTATTTTGCAAAAGTGTTTTCAATAATGTTCACTATGTAAATATGTAAGAAGAATGTTAGTCCTCTATAGCACTAACTTTAAAACTAACGAGAATTGAAAATTTTTCACAACTGTTACTTATGAATACAGAGTGGAATCAACTGCTACTGAGGTATATATCTGTATATACCACGTACGAAATTGGATAAGCGTTGGTTGGGTAGTGGATTTGTCACGTCTTGAAAATAACAATAAAGTAGAAACAATTTGTATAAAAGAGTAATTTCATTCGGTCGGTATTAAATACATAAAAATTAAAATTTAAATAGAGTTATTTAATTTTGCTGGGTCGTTTTATAAAAATGAAATAAGCTTACTTACTAAAATCTTCGTAGCTCTCTGGTGGAATCTTTTCATAAACAATGTGATGATACGTGTAACTGAAATTTCCTGTTGTTTCGCTTTTATTTAAATATGGTTCGAACAATCCGTCCTTTCAACATTTTTAAAATGTTTTTGTAATAATAATACGTTCTGGTATGGATCGTATAACCAAGGTTGAAGGAAGGGATCTATCCTAAAATTTTGAAAATAAAATTTAAATAATACTGTAATAAACGATCCATCTTTATTTTTAACTTAAGTTAACAAACTAGAACTCAGAGAAACAGGCCATGTATCGTTGTTTTTTAATATGTTTTTTAACCAAGATCGCTGCTCTCGCTACACTTCGTCTTGCATTGCATTGGAGTTCCAATATCCTCCAGAGTCTAAAAGAAAAATTATTTTCTGATTACACTCGTTCGTTCCCAGTACAAAATATTTCAAAACATTGACACGAACTGAAATGTACAGAGTGTTCGTCCACCCCTGGGACAAATTTTAATGGTAGATTCTAGAGGCGAAAATAAGGTGAAAATCAAGAATACCAATTTGTTGATTGAGGCTTCGTTAAAAAGTGTTTAAAAATGTTTAAAGTTCCACCTGTGAAACGGCAATCTGCGAACAGCTGCGTACGCGTGATAGTGATCCTCACTCAGAAAACTGTAATACTATTGTCGATAGATACGTCATGAAGTAGAGTTTCTCATGCCGGGTGGAACCACTATCCCGCGCACGCAGCTGTACGCAGATTGCCCATCTACAGGCGCAACTGTTTTGGGTTATGGAATAACGACGAAATATTATAGATTGAGATTTAATATGCTATATTAGATATAAAATATAAAAAAGAACACTTAATGGCGTGAAAAAACGGTAGAGACACCAACCGGAAGTCCTAGATTATATGTCGCGACTATTAGGGACTGCAACCGGGACAGCAGAGGAATTGAATTTGCAGGAAGTTCAAAACAAAACTTTACAACAGCAACTTTAAACGTTAATAACTTTGGTATATTCCTACCAAACGGCCCGTTCAACGATCGGGATGGGTTATACGTAATTCGTATTCGTCTAATTCAGTATATTATTTATATGCATTTCATTATCTGCGGAAATTCGGTATTTTTACAAAGTAAGTAAGTATTTTAAATATATTCTGATAGGTTCACAGGTGGAAACAAGCGACTGTCGTTACCTGGGTTCAAAATGCCAGCTAGTAAAATGCTAATTTGTTAACAATAACATTTATTGAATGAAATTTCTGATATTTCTGCAAATATCTCATTGAATAAATCACCATCTTCCTATTACATACATACATTTACTAAATACATAATGGCTCAGGTATCCAATGAAGTTACTCTTATTGAAAATATAAAATATTGATAGTATTATATGTTAGAAAAAAGATTAAAAAAAGTGTGGCACGCCTGCAAGTGGTTTCTTCAATTTAATTCATGTAAGCATCAGTAATGAGATCATGAAAATTGACGCTGTGATTAATTTTCAAATGGCCTCTGTGCCATTATTTCTACAACAAAATGTTGATTCATCAGTCTCTATCTACTCTACTCTACTCTACCCTTCCAATTGCTGCGCAGTATTTTTATTTAATGTTAGTTATATAATATCACGACATTGCTCATAATTATATGTTAGCATATATGGTAATTTTAAAACAATATCTGTAGCTGAGTTTGTTTTTAGAAAACCACGTTCTTTGCTTTCCAAATATCTTTATATAATGCAATGGCTTTTAAAAAATAAGAGTATAAACATCTCACCGTAAACCGTAAATAGTTTACATTTTAAAGATCCAGAAACAGGCGCTCATACGAATAAAATAGAAACTACGTGGAAGCATAGTAAACACTTTTTGCCTGAATATTGTCGGTTAGTATTTGCAGTTCCACACGTTTTTTAATATGTTTTTCTAACATATAATACAAAATAATAAATATTATATTTTCTATTTTCAGCAAAAAAGATAATTTCATTGGGTACTTAAGCCATTACGTGTTTTATAAACCTTTCAAGCAAGGAAAGGATGATTTATTTAATCAGTTCTTAAAAGAAATTTCAGAAATTTCATTTGATGATTGATTCTGTAAAAAATCAAAATATACCAGACTTAGATGATAATGAAATTTAATAATAAAAACAAGTTAAACCAACGTACCGCGTACAATAGTAATTTACTATATATTGTAAACACTGTCAGAGGCAGGGAGGCATTTTTTACTGTTGCTGCATGTACTGTCTACATACCTATGAGTACTGTCTGAGTAGTGCTAGGTTATAGGGGTGGGTTTTAATACTGTCCACCTGACCGACTCGTGGAAGTTCTATGCCTAAAAAAATGATTTTTATGCATCATACACGTTCTACAAATTCCCATTTGACAATGTAGAATAGATCCAATTAGATAAATTATTTATAATTTTTAAAATGAACATAGCAACGATGATCACTTGTTTCTATCTGTGAACCTGTCAAAAAATGTACTTAACCTTACTTTTTTACTGTAACTTTTTATAATAACAGTAACAGTTTATAAAAAAATAACGAATTTCCACAGATAATGAAATGCATATCAATAATGTACTGAATTAGGCGAATCGAATAATGTATAACTGACCCCGATCCGTGAACGGGCCGTTTGCTAGGAATGTTCCATAACTTTTCAACAAAGTCTAAAATTTTTCCCAAGGGTGAATACCTATACACTGTATAGATATCCTGTTTCCTTCCACCGAACGACATGTGTCCCTAAAAAATATATTTATAAAATAAGTCGGTCAAGTAGGAAGAATATTCAGATATTTAAGAATATGAATATATTGGTGAAAATATCCATTCCTCTTACCTTTATGTCCTGTGTATTGGATAATATAGATTTACATACTTTTACCGCTGAATTCGAAATTCTGAACTAAAGTACAGGACTCGTCAAAAACGTTTTTTATTCTTCTTATAGTATTATCTGTTTTACAAAAAACAACCAATTAAATTAAGTTGCAAGAATGCATAAGCGATAAAACTGCATAAAGACTTTTTAAGCATGAGAGATAAAACTTACAGAGGATTTAATAGAAAATTATAAAACAAAATGTTTACTTAAGACTTATCTTTTGTAAAAACCGGCGATATCGACTGTGTGAGTGTAAATCGTCGTACGTTCGTGCCCGGTGCGGTAAAACACGTGCATCGATCTAGATTACGTACGTTCCACGCGTGCCACTTTCTCGATCTATACTTTTACATAAAAATATTCGATGAGGTGCATTTCTAGCTATTACGTGTAGCATCATGAGCAAACTCTTAGAAAATCACTCCTACTCCTCATTTGCACAGAATTTTTACTTTCATGATTTTAGCGAAAAGTCGTTTTCCTGCTCGGGGAACACATATGTACAGGGTGTTCGGCCACCCCTGGGAAAAATTTTAATGGGGGATTCTAGATGCCAAAATACGAAAATCTGGCTCATGATTTTGCCTTTTTCGCATACTTGTTGGACAGATCCTGGGTTTTTTCGGGTTTGAATCATGTAGTAGTGTGATACCACACTGAAGCAGTCAATTAAGCCTGATTTCGATCTATATTTTAGAAGATATCACCCGTAAGATCTGGGTTAGGTCTTGGTTATGCCCCCAACTGGCTCATGATTTTGCATTTTTCATATACTTGTTGGATAGATCCTGGGTTTTTTCCTGTATGAATCACGCAGTAATGTGGTACTACATTGAAACAGTCAATTAAACCTGGTTTCGATCAATATTTTAGAGGATAAAACCGGTTAGGTCTGGAATATGCCCGCATCTGGTACATGATTTTGCCTTGTTCGTATGCTTGTTGGATAGATCCTGGGTTTTTTCCTGTTTGAATCACGCAGTAATGTGGTACTACATTGAAACAGTCAATTAAACCTGGTTTCGATCAATATTTTAGAGGTTAACACCATTTAGGTCTGGGTTAGGTCTGGGTTATGCCCGCATCTGGCTCATGGTTTTGCCTTCTTCGCATACTTGTTGGCCAGATCCTAGGTTTTTCCCTGTTTGAATAATATAGTAATGTGGTACCACAGTGAAACAGTCAATCAAACCTGGTTTCGATCAATATGTTAGAAGATATCACCGGTTAGCTCTGGGTTAGATCTGGGTTATGCCCGCATCTCGCTTATGTTTCTGCCTTCATCGCATACTTGTTGGCCAGATCCTTGGTCCTCTCTGGTTTGAATCAAGTAGTAATGTGGTACCACACTGAAACAGTCAATTAAACCTGGTTTCGATCAATATTTTAGAGGATAACACCGGTTAGGTCTGGGTTAGGTCTGGGTTATGCCTGCATCTGGCTCATGATTTTGCCTTGTCCGCATGCTTATTAGCCAGGTCCTGGGTTTTTTCGGGTTTGAATCACGTAGTAATGTGGTACCACACTGAAACAGTCAATTAAACCTGGTTTCGATCCACATTTTAGAGGATAACACCGGTTAGGTCTGGGTTAGATCTGGGTTATGCCCGCATCTCGCTTATGATTCTGCCTTCACCGCATTCTTGTTCGCCAGAACCTGGGTTTTTTCGGGTTTGAATCACGTAGTAATGTGGTACCACACTGAAACAGTCAATTAAACCCGGTTTCGATGAATATTATAGAGGATAACAACGGTTAGGTCTGGGTTAGGTCAGGGTTATGCCCGCTTCTCGCTCATGTTTCTGCCTTCATCGCATACTTGTTGGCCAGATCCTTGGTCCTCTCTGGTTTGAATCAAGTAGTAATGTGGTACCACACTGAAACAGTCAATTAAACCTGGTTTCGATCAATATTTTAGAGGATAACACCGGTTAGGTCTGGGTTAGGTCTGGGTTATGCCCGCATCTGGCTCATGATTTTGCCTTCTTCGCATATTTGTTGGCCAGATCCTGGGTTTTTTAGGGTTTGAATCATGTAATAGTGTGATACCACACTGTAGCAGTCAATTAAGCCTGGTTTCGATCAGTAGTTTACAGGATAACACCGGTTAGGTCTAGGTTAGGTCTGGGTTATGCCCGCATCTCGCTTATGATTCTGCCTTCACCGCATTCTTGTTCGCCAGAACCTGGGTTTTTTCGGGTTTGAATCACGTAGTAATGTGGTACCACACTGAAGCAGTCAATTAAACCTGGTTTCGATCCACATTTTAGAGGATAACACCGGTTAGGTCTGGGTTAGGTCTGGGTTATGCCCGCATCAGGCTCATGATTTTGCCTTTTCCGCATACTTCTTGGCCAGATCCTGGGTTTTTGGGGTTTGAATCACGTAGTAATGTGGTACCACACAGTAACAGTCAATTAAACCTGGATTCGATCCACATTTTATAGGATAACACCGGTTAGGTCTGGGATAGGTATGGGTTATGTCCGCATCTGGCTCATGATTTTGCTTTCTTCGCATACTTGTTGGCCAGATCCTGGGTTTTTTCGGGTTTGAATCACGTAGTAATGTGGTACCACACTGGAACCGTCAATTAAACCTGGTTTCGATCCACATTTTATAGGATAACACCGGTTAGGTCTGGGATAGGTATGGGTTATGTCCGCATCTGGCTCATGATTTTGCTTTCTTCGCATATTTGTTGGCCAGATCCTGGGTTTTTTAGGGTTTGAATCATGTAGCAGTGTGATACCACACTGAAGCAGTCAATTAAACCTGGTTTCGATGTATATTTTAGAAGATATCACCGGTAAGATCTGGGTTAGGTCTGGGTTATGCCCCCAACAGGCTCATGATTTTGCATTTTTCATATACTTGTTGGCCGGATCCTGGGTCTTTTCTGGTTTGAATCAGGTAGTAATGTGGTACCCCACTGAAACAGACAATTAAACCTGGTTTCGATCAATATTTTAGAGGATAACACCGGTTAGGTCTGGGTTAGGTCTGGGTTATGCCCGCATCAGGCTCATGATTTTGCCTTTTTCTCATACTTGTTGGCCAGATCCTGGGTTTTTCCCTGTTTGAATAATATAGTAATGTGGTACCCCACTGAAACAGTCAATTAAACCTGGTTTCGATCAATATTTTAGAGGATAACACCGGTTAGGTCTGGGTTAGGTCTGGGTTATGCCCGCATCTGGCTCATGATTTTGCCTTCTTCGCATATTTGTTGGCCAGATCCTGGGTTTTTCCCTGTTTGAATAATATAGTAATTTGGTACCACAGTGAAACAGTCAATTAAACCTGGTTTCGATCAATATGTTAGAAGATATCACCGGTAAGATCTGGGTTAGTTCTTGGTTATGCCCTCAACTGGCTCATGATTTTGCATTTTTCATATACTTGTTGGCTAGATCCTGGGTCTTTTCTGGTTTGAATCAGGTAGTAATGTGGTACCCCACTAAAACAGACAATTAAACCTGGTTTCGATCAATATTTTAGAGGATAACACCGGTTAGGTCTGGGTTAGGTCTGGGTTATACCCGCATCTGGCTCATGATTTTGCCTTCTTCTCATACTTGTTGGCCAGATCCTGGGTTTTTCCCTGTTTGTATAATATAGTAATGTGGTACCCCACTGAAACAGACAATTAAACCTGGTTTCGATCAATATTTTAGAGGATAATACCGGTTAGGTCTGGGTTAGATCTGGGTTATGCCCGCATCTCGCTTATGATTCTGCCTTCACCGCATTCTTGTTCGCCAGAACCTGGGTTTTTTCGGGTTTGAATCACGTAGTAATGTGGTACCACACTGAAACAGTCAATTAAACCCGGTTTCGATGAATATTATAGAGGATAACAACGGTTAGGTCTGGGTTAGGTCAGGGTTATGCCCGCTTCTCGCTCATGTTTCTGCCTTCATCGCATACTTGTTGGCCAGATCCTTGGTCCTCTCTGGTTTGAATCAAGTAGTAATGTGGTACCACACTGAAACAGTCAATTAAACCTGGTTTCGATCAATATTTTAGAGGATAACACCGGTTAGGTCTGGGTTAGGTCTGGGTTATGCCCGCATCTGGCTCATGATTTTGCCTTTTTCTCATACTTGTTGGCCAGATCCTGGGTTTTTCCCTGTTTGAATAATATAGTAATGTGGTACCCCACTGAAACAGTCAATTAAACCTGGTTTCGATCAATATTTTAGAGGATAACACCGGTTAGGTCTGGGTTAGGTCTGGGTTATGCCCGCATCTGGCTCATGATTTTGCCTTCTTCGCATATTTGTTGGCCAGATCCTGGGTTTTTCCCTGTTTGAATAATATAGTAATTTGGTACCACAGTGAAACAGTCAATTAAACCTGGTTTCGATCAATATGTTAGAAGATATCACCGGTAAGATCTGGGTTAGTTCTTGGTTATGCCCTCAACTGGCTCATGATTTTGCATTTTTCATATACTTGTTGGCTAGATCCTGGGTCTTTTCTGGTTTGAATCAGGTAGTAATGTGGTACCCCACTAAAACAGACAATTAAACCTGGTTTCGATCAATATTTTAGAGGATAACACCGGTTAGGTCTGGGTTAGGTCTGGGTTATACCCGCATCTGGCTCATGATTTTGCCTTCTTCTCATACTTGTTGGCCAGATCCTGGGTTTTTCCCTGTTTGTATAATATAGTAATGTGGTACCCCACTGAAACAGACAATTAAACCTGGTTTCGATCAATATTTTAGAGGATAATACCGGTTAGGTCTGGGTTAGGTCTGGGTTATGCCCGCAACTGGCTCATGATTTTGCCTTCTTCGCATGCTTGTTAACCAGATCCTGGGTTTTTTTCTGGTTTGAATCACGTAGTAATGTGGTACCCCACTGAAACAGACAATTAAACCTGGTTTCGATCAATATTTTAGTGGATAACACCGGTTAGGTCTGGGTTAGGTCTGGGTTATGCCCGCATCTCGCTTATGATTCTGCCTTCTTCGCATGCTTGTTGGCCAGATCCTGGTTTTGTTTCTGGTTTGAATCACGTAATAATGTGGTACCACACTGAAACTGTCAATTAAACCCGATTTAGATCAATATTTTAGAGGATATCACCGGTTAGGTCTGGGCTAGGTCTGGGTTATGCCCGCATCTGGCTCATGTTTCTGCCTTCATCGCATACTTGTTGGCCAGATCCTTGGTCCTCTCTGGTTTGAATCAAGTAGTAATGTGGTACCACACTGAAACAGTCAATTAAACCTGGTTTCGATCAATATTTTAGAAGATATCACCGGTTAGGTCTGGGCTAGGTCTGGGTTATGCCCGCATCTGGCTCATGGTTTTGCCTTCTTCGCATACTTGTTGGCCAGATCCTGTGTTTTTTCGGGTTTGAATCATGTAGTAGTGTGATACCACACTGAAGCAGTCAAGTAAGCGTGGTTTCGATCAGTAGTTTACAGGATAACACCGGTTAGGTCTAGGTTAGGTCTGGGTTATGCCCGCATCTGGCTCAAGATTTTGCCTTTTCGCATACTTGTTGGACAGATCCTGGGTTTTTTCGGGTTTGAATCATGTAGTAGTGTGATACCACACTGAAGCAGTCAATTAAACCTGATTTCGATCTATATTTTAGAAGATAACACCGGTAAGATCTGGGTTAGGTCTTGGTTATGCCCCCAACTGGCTCATGATTTTGCATTTTTCATATACTTGTTGGATAGATCCTGGGTTTTTTCCTGTTTGAATCACGTAGTAATGTGGTACCACAGTGGAACAGTCAATTAAACCTGGTTTCGATGTATATTTTAGAAGATATCACCGGTTAGGTCAGGGTTAGGTCTGGGTTATGCCCGCATCTGGCTCATGGTTTTGCCTTCTTCGCATACTTGTTGGCCAGATCCTGTGTTTTTTCTGGTTTGGATCACGTAGTAACGTGGTACCACATTGAAACAGTCAATTAAACCTGGATTCGATCAATATTTTAGAGGATAACACCGGTTAGGTCTGGGTTAGGTCTGGGTTATGCCTGCATCTGGCTCATGATTTTGCCTTGTCCGCATGCTTGTTAGCCAGATCCTGGGTTTTTTCGGGCTTGAATCATGTAGTAGTGTGATACCACACTGAAGCAGTCAATTAAGCCTGGTTTCAATCAGTAGTTTACAGGATAACACCGGTTAGGTCTGGGTTAGGTCTGGGTTATGCCCACTTCTCGCTCATGTTTCTGCCTTCATCGCATTCTTGTTGGCCAGATCCTTGGTCCTCTCTGGTTTGAATCAAGTAGTAATGTGATACCACACTGAAACAGTCAATTAAACCTGATTTCGATCTATATTTTAGAAGATATCACCGGTAAGATCTGGGTTAGGTCTTGGTTATGCCCCCAACTGGGTCATGATTTTGCATTTTTCATATACTTGTTGGACAGATCCTGGGTTTTTTCCTGTTTGAATCACGTAGTAATGTGGTACCACACTGAAGCAGTCAATTAAACCTGATTTCGATCTATATTTTAGAAGATATCACCGGTAAGATCTGGGTTAGGTCTTGGTTATGCCCTCAACTGGCTCATGATTTTGCATTTTTCATATACTTGTTGGCTAGATCCTGGGTCTTTTCTGGTTTGAATCAGGTAGTAATGTGGTACCCCACTGAAACAGACAATTAAACCTGGTTTCGATCAATATTTTAGAGGATAACACCGGTTAGGTCTGGGTTAGGTCTGGGTTATGCCCGCATCTGGCTCATGATTTTGCCTTTTTCTCATACTTGTTGGCCAGATCCTGGGTTTTTCCCTGTTTGAATAATATAGTAATGTGGTACCCCACTGAAACAGACAATTAAACCTGGTTTCGATCAATATTTTAGAGGATAACACCGGTTAGGTCTGGGTTAGGTCTGGGTTATGCCCGTATCTGGCTCATGATTTTGCCTTTTTCTCATACTTGTTGGCCAGATCCTGGGTTTTTCCCTGTTTGAATAATATAGTAATGTGGTACCCCACTGAAACAGACAATTAAACCTGGTTTCGATCAATATTTTAGAGGATAACACCGGTTAGGTCTGGGTTAGGTCTGGGTTATGCCCGCAACTGGCTCATGATTTTGCCTTCTTCGCATGCTTGTTAGCCAGATCGTGGGTTTTTTTCTGGTTTGAATCACGTAGTAATGTGGTACCCCACTGAAACAGACAATTAAACCTGGTTTCGATCAATATTTTAGAGGATAACACCGGTTAGGTCTGGGTTAGCTCTGGGTTATGCCCGCATCTGGCTCATGATTTTGCCTTGTTCGCATACTTGTTGGCCAGATCCTGGGTTTTTCCCTGTTTGAATAATATAGTAATTTGGTACCACAGTGAAACAGTCAATTAAACCTGGTTTCGATCAATATGTTAGAAGATATCACCGGTAAGATCTGGGTTAGGTCTTGGTTATGCCCTCAACTGGCTCATGATTTTGCATTTTTCATATACTTGTTGGCTAGATGCTGGGTCTTTTCTGGTTTGAATCAGGTAGTAATGTGGTACCCCACTGAAACAGACAATTAAACCTGGTTTCGATCAATATTTTAGAGGATAACACCGGTTAGGTCTGGGTTAGGTCTGGGTTATGACCGCATCTGGCTCATGATTTTGCCTTTTTCTCATACTTGTTGGCCAGATCCTGGGTTTTTCCCTGTTTGAATAATATAGTAATGTGGTACCCCACTGAAACAGACAATTAAACCTGGTTTCGATCAATATTTTAGAGGATAATACCGGTTAGGTCTGGGTTAGGTCTGGGTTATGCCCGCAACTGGCTCATGATTTTGCCTTCTTCGCATGCTTGTTAGCCAGATCCTGGGTTTTTTTCTGGTTTGAATCACGTAGTAATGTGGTACCCCACTGAAACAGACAATTAAACCTGGTTTCGATCAATATTTTAGAGGATAACACCGGTTAGGTCTGGGTTATGCCCGCATCTGGCTCATGATTTTGCCTTCTTCGCATATTTGTTGGCCAGATCCTGGGTTTTTTAGGGTTTGAATCATGTAGTAGTGTGATACCACACTGAAGCAGTCAATTAAGCCTGGTTTCGATCAGTAGTTTACAGGATAACACCGGTTAGGTCTAGGTTAGGTCTGGGTTATGCCCGCATCTCGCTTATGATTCTGCCTTCACCGCATTCTTGTTCGCCAGAACCTGGGTTTTTTCGGGTTTGAATCACGTAGTAATGTGGTACCACACTGAAACAGTCAATTAAACCTGGTTTCGATGAATATTATAGAGGATAACACCGGTTAGGTCTGGGTTAGATCTGGGTTATGCCCGCATCTCGCTTATGATTCTGCCTTCTTCGCATGCTTGTTGGCCAGATCCTGGTTTTGTTTCTGGTTTGAATCACGTAGTAATGTGGTACCACACTGAAACAGTCAATTAAACCCGATTTAGATCAATATTTTAGAGGATAACACCGGTTAGATCTGGGTTAGGTCTGGGTTATGCCCGCATCTGGCTCATGATTTTGCCTTGTTCGCATACTTGTTGGCCAGATCCTGGGTTTTTCCCTGTTTGAATAATATAGTAATTTGGTACCACAGTGAAACAGTCAATTAAACCTGGTTTCGATCAATATGTTAGAAGATATCACCGGTAAGATCTGGGTTAGGTCTTGGTTATGCCCTCAACTGGCTCATGATTTTGCATTTTTCATATACTTGTTGGCTAGATCCTGGGTCTTTTCTGGTTTGAATCAGGTAGTAATGTGGTACCCCACTGAAACAGACAATTAAACCTGGTTTCGATCAATATTTTAGAGGATAACACCGGTTAGGTCTGGGTTAGGTCTGGGTTATGCCCGCATCTGGCTCATGATTTTGCCTTTTTCTCATACTTGTTGGCCAGATCCTGGGTTTTTCCCTGTTTGAATAATATAGTAATGTGGTACCCCACTGAAACAGACAATTAAACCTGGTTTCGATCAATATTTTAGAGGATAATACCGGTTAGGTCTGGGTTAGGTCTGGGTTATGCCCGCAACTGGCTCATGATTTTGCCTTCTTCGCATGCTTGTTAGCCAGATCCTGGGTTTTTTTCTGGTTTGAATCACGTAGTAATGTGGTACCCCACTGAAACAGACAATTAAACCTGGTTTCGATCAATATTTTAGAGGATAACACCGGTTAGGTCTGGGTTAGGTCTGGGTTATGCCCGCATCTGGCTCATGATTTTGCCTTCTTCGCATATTTGTTGGCCAGATCCTGGGTTTTTTAGGGTTTGAATCATGTAGTAGTGTGATACCACACTGAAGCAGTCAATTAAGCCTGGTTTCGATCAGTAGTTTACAGGATAACACCGGTTAGGTCTAGGTTAGGTCTGGGTTATGCCCGCATCTCGCTTATGATTCTGCCTTCACCGCATTCTTGTTCGCCAGAACCTGGGTTTTTTCGGGTTTGAATCACGTAGTAATGTGGTACCACACTGAAACAGTCAATTAAACCTGGTTTCGATGAATATTATAGAGGATAACACCGGTTAGGTCTGGGTTAGATCTGGGTTATGCCCGCATCTCGCTTATGATTCTGCCTTCACCGCATTCTTGTTCGCCAGAACCTGGGTTTTTTCGGGTTTGAGTCACGTAGTATTGTGGTACCACACTGAAACAGTCAATTAAACCTGGTTTCGATGAATATTTTAGAGGATAACACCGGTTATGTCTGGGTTAGATCTGGGTTATGCCCGCATCTCGCTTATGATTCTGCCTTCTTCGCATGCTTGTTGGCCAGATCCTGGTTTTGTTTCTGGTTTGAATCACGTAGTAATGTGGTACCACACTGAAACAGTCAATTAAACCCGATTTAGATCAATATTTTAGAGGATAACACCGGTTAGATCTGGGTTAGGTCTGGGTTATGCCCGCATCTGGCTCATGATTTTGCCTTTTTCGCATACTTGTTGGCCAGACCCTTGGTCCTCTCTGGTTTGAATCAAGTAGTAATGTGGTACCACACTGAAACAGTCAATTAAACCTGGTTTCGATCAATATTTTAGAAGATATCACCGGTTAGGTCTGGGCTAGGTCTGGGTTGTGCCCGCATCTGGCTCATGTTTCTGCCTTCATCGCATACTTGTTGGCCAGATCCTTGGTCCTCTCTGGTTTGAATCAAGTAGTAATGTGGTGCCACACTGAAACAGTCAATTAAACCTGGTTTCGATCAATATTTTAGAAGATATCACCGGTTAGGTCTGGGCTAGGTCTGGGTTATGCCCGCATCTGGCTCATGGTTTTGCCTTCTTCGCATACTTGTTGGCCAGATCCTGTGTTTTTTCGGGTTTGAATCATGTAGTAGTGTGATACCACACTGAAGCAGTCAACTAAGCGTGGTTTCGATCAGTAGTTTACAGGATAACACCGGTTAGGTCTAGGTTAGGTCTGGGTTATGCCCGCATCTGGCTCAAGATTTTGCCTTTTCGCATACTTGTTGGACAGATCCTGGGTTTTTTCGGGTTTGAATCATGTAGTAGTGTGATACCACACTGAAGCAGTCAATTAAACCTGATTTCGATCTATATTTTAGAAGATAACACCGGTAAGATCTGGGTTAGGTCTTGGTTATGCCCCCAACTGGCTCATGATTTTGCATTTTTCATATACTTGTTGGATAGATCCTGGGTTTTTTCCTGTTTGAATCACGTAGTAATGTGGTACCACAGTGGAACAGTCAATTAAACCTGGTTTCGATGTATATTTTAGAAGATATCACCGGTTAGGTCAGGGTTAGGTCTGGGTTATGCCCGCATCTGGCTCATGGTTTTGCCTTCTTCGCATACTTGTTGGCCAGATCCTGTGTTTTTTCTGGTTTGGATCACGTAGTAACGTGGTACCACATTGAAACAGTCAATTAAACCTGGATTCGATCAATATTTTAGAGGATAACACCGGTTAGGTCTGGGTTAGGTCTGGGTTATGCCTGCATCTGGCTCATGATTTTGCCTTGTCCGCATGCTTGTTAGCCAGATCCTGGGTTTTTTCGGGCTTGAATCATGTAGTAGTGTGATACCACACTGAAGCAGTCAATTAAGCCTGGTTTCAATCAGTAGTTTACAGGATAACACCGGTTAGGTCTGGGTTAGGTCTGGGTTATGCCCGCTTCTCGCTCATGTTTCTGCCTTCATCGCATTCTTGTTGGCCAGATCCTTGGTCCTCTCTGGTTTGAATCAAGTAGTAATGTGATACCACACTGAAACAGTCAATTAAACCTGATTTCGATCTATATTTTAGAAGATATCACCGGTAAGATCTGGGTTAGGTCTTGGTTATGCCCCCAACTGGGTCATGATTTTGCATTTTTCATATACTTGTTGGATAGATCCTGGGTTTTTTCCTGTTTGAATCACGTAGTAATGTGGTACCACACTGAAGCAGTCAATTAAACCTGATTTCGATCTATATTTTAGAAGATATCACCGGTAAGATCTGGGTTAGGTCTTGGTTATGCCCTCAACTGGCTCATGATTTTGCATTTTTCATATACTTGTTGGCTAGATCCTGGGTCTTTTCTGGTTTGAATCAGGTAGTAATGTGGTACCCCACTGAAACAGACAATTAAACCTGGTTTCGATCAATATTTTAGAGGATAACACCGGTTAGGTCTGGGTTAGGTCTGGGTTATGCCCGCATCTGGCTCATGATTTTGCCTTTTTCTCATACTTGTTGGCCAGATCCTGGGTTTTTCCCTGTTTGAATAATATAGTAATGTGGTACCCCACTGAAACAGACAATTAAACCTGGTTTCGATCAATATTTTAGAGGATAACACCGGTTAGGTCTGGGTTAGGTCTGGGTTATGCCCGCAACTGGCTCATGATTTTGCCTTCTTCGCATGCTTGTTAGCCAGATCGTGGGTTTTTTTCTGGTTTGAATCACGTAGTAATGTGGTACCCCACTGAAACAGACAATTAAACCTGGTTTCGATCAATATTTTAGAGGATAACACCGGTTAGGTCTGGGTTAGCTCTGGGTTATGCCCGCATCTGGCTCATGATTTTGCCTTGTTCGCATACTTGTTGGCCAGATCCTGGGTTTTTCCCTGTTTGAATAATATAGTAATTTGGTACCACAGTGAAACAGTCAATTAAACCTGGTTTCGATCAATATGTTAGAAGATATCACCGGTAAGATCTGGGTTAGGTCTTGGTTATGCCCTCAACTGGCTCATGATTTTGCATTTTTCATATACTTGTTGGCTAGATGCTGGGTCTTTTCTGGTTTGAATCAGGTAGTAATGTGGTACCCCACTGAAACAGACAATTAAACCTGGTTTCGATCAATATTTTAGAGGATAACACCGGTTAGGTCTGGGTTAGGTCTGGGTTATGACCGCATCTGGCTCATGATTTTGCCTTTTTCTCATACTTGTTGGCCAGATCCTGGGTTTTTCCCTGTTTGAATAATATAGTAATGTGGTACCCCACTGAAACAGACAATTAAACCTGGTTTCGATCAATATTTTAGAGGATAATACCGGTTAGGTCTGGGTTAGGTCTGGGTTATGCCCGCAACTGGCTCATGATTTTGCCTTCTTCGCATGCTTGTTAGCCAGATCCTGGGTTTTTTTCTGGTTTGAATCACGTAGTAATGTGGTACCCCACTGAAACAGACAATTAAACCTGGTTTCGATCAATATTTTAGAGGATAACACCGGTTAGGTCTGGGTTATGCCCGCATCTGGCTCATGATTTTGCCTTCTTCGCATATTTGTTGGCCAGATCCTGGGTTTTTTAGGGTTTGAATCATGTAGTAGTGTGATACCACACTGAAGCAGTCAATTAAGCCTGGTTTCGATCAGTAGTTTACAGGATAACACCGGTTAGGTCTAGGTTAGGTCTGGGTTATGCCCGCATCTCGCTTATGATTCTGCCTTCACCGTATTCTTGTTCGCCAGAACCTGGGTTTTTTCGGGTTTGAATCACGTAGTAATGTGGTACCACACTGAAACAGTCAATTAAACCTGGTTTCGATGAATATTATAGAGGATAACACCGGTTAGGTCTGGGTTAGATCTGGGTTATGCCCGCATCTCGCTTATGATTCTGCCTTCACCGCATTCTTGTTCGCCAGAACCTGGGTTTTTTCGGGTTTGAGTCACGTAGTATTGTGGTACCACACTGAAACAGTCAATTAAACCTGGTTTCGATGAATATTTTAGAGGATAACACCGGTTAGGTCTGGGTTAGATCTGGGTTATGCCCGCATCTCGCTTATGATTCTGCCTTCTTCGCATGCTTGTTGGCCAGATCCTGGTTTTGTTTCTGGTTTGAATCACGTAGTAATGTGGTACCACACTGAAACAGTCAATTAAACCCGATTTAGATCAATATTTTAGAGGATAACACCGGTTAGATCTGGGTTAGGTCTGGGTTATGCCCGCATCTGGCTCATGATTTTGCCTTGTTCGCATACTTGTTGGCCAGATCCTGGGTTTTTCCCTGTTTGAATAATATAGTAATTTGGTACCACAGTGAAACAGTCAATTAAACCTGGTTTCGATCAATATGTTAGAAGATATCACCGGTAAGATCTGGGTTAGGTCTTGGTTATGCCCTCAACTGGCTCATGATTTTGCATTTTTCATATACTTGTTGGCTAGATCCTGGGTCTTTTCTGGTTTGAATCAGGTAGTAATGTGGTACCCCACTGAAACAGACAATTAAACCTGGTTTCGATCAATATTTTAGAGGATAACACCGGTTAGGTCTGGGTTAGGTCTGGGTTATGCCCGCATCTGGCTCATGATTTTGCCTTTTTCTCATACTTGTTGGCCAGATCCTGGGTTTTTCCCTGTTTGAATAATATAGTAATGTGGTACCCCACTGAAACAGACAATTAAACCTGGTTTCGATCAATATTTTAGAGGATAATACCGGTTAGGTCTGGGTTAGGTCTGGGTTATGCCCGCAACTGGCTCATGATTTTGCCTTCTTCGCATGCTTGTTAGCCAGATCCTGGGTTTTTTTCTGGTTTGAATCACGTAGTAATGTGGTACCCCACTGAAACAGACAATTAAACCTGGTTTCGATCAATATTTTAGAGGATAACACCGGTTAGGTCTGGGTTAGGTCTGGGTTATGCCCGCATCTGGCTCATGATTTTGCCTTCTTCGCATATTTGTTGGCCAGATCCTGGGTTTTTTAGGGTTTGAATCATGTAGTAGTGTGATACCACACTGAAGCAGTCAATTAAGCCTGGTTTCGATCAGTAGTTTACAGGATAACACCGGTTAGGTCTAGGTTAGGTCTGGGTTATGCCCGCATCTCGCTTATGATTCTGCCTTCACCGCATTCTTGTTCGCCAGAACCTGGGTTTTTTCGGGTTTGAATCACGTAGTAATGTGGTACCACACTGAAACAGTCAATTAAACCTGGTTTCGATGAATATTATAGAGGATAACACCGGTTAGGTCTGGGTTAGATCTGGGTTATGCCCGCATCTCGCTTATGATTCTGCCTTCACCGCATTCTTGTTCGCCAGAACCTGGGTTTTTTCGGGTTTGAGTCACGTAGTATTGTGGTACCACACTGAAACAGTCAATTAAACCTGGTTTCGATGAATATTTTAGAGGATAACACCGGTTATGTCTGGGTTAGATCTGGGTTATGCCCGCATCTGGCTCATGATTTTGCCTTTTTCGCATACTTGTTGGCCAGATCCTTGGTCCTCTCTGGTTTGAATCAAGTAGTAATGTGGTACCACACTGAAACAGTCAATTAAACCTGGTTTCGATCAATATTTTAGAGGATAACACCGGTTATGTCTGGGTTAGATCTGGGTTATGCCCGCATCTGGCTCATGATTCTGCCTTCTTCGCATGCTTGTTGGCCAGATCCTGGTTTTGTTTCTGGTTTGAATCACGTAGTAATGTGGTACCACACTGAAACAGTCAATTAAACCCGATTTAGATCAATATTTTAGAGGATAACACCGGTTAGATCTGGGTTAGGTCTGGGTTATGCCCGCATCTGGCTCATGATTTTGCCTTTTTCGCATACTTGTTGGCCAGATCCTTGGTCCTCTCTGGTTTGAATCAAGTAGTAATGTGGTACCACACTGAAACAGTCAATTAAACCTGGTTTCGATCAATATTTTAGAAGATATCACCGGTTAGGTCTGGGCTAGGTCTGGGTTGTGCCCGCATCTGGCTCATGTTTCTGCCTTCATCGCATACTTGTTGGCCAGATCCTTGGTCCTCTCTGGTTTGAATCAAGTAGTAATGTGGTACCACACTGAAACAGTCAATTAAACCTGGTTTCGATCAATATTTTAGAAGATATCACCGGTTAGGTCTGGGCTAGGTCTGGGTTATGCCCGCATCTGGCTCATGGTTTTGCCTTCTTCGCATACTTGTTGGCCAGATCCTGTGTTTTTTCGGGTTTGAATCATGTAGTAGTGTGATACCACACTGAAGCAGTCAACTAAGCGTGGTTTCGATCAGTAGTTTACAGGATAACACCGGTTAGGTCTAGGTTAGGTCTGGGTTATGCCCGCATCTGGCTCAAGATTTTGCCTTTTCGCATACTTGTTGGACAGATCCTGGGTTTTTTCGGGTTTGAATCATGTAGTAGTGTGATACCACACTGAAGCAGTCAATTAAACCTGATTTCGATCTATATTTTAGAAGATAACACCGGTAAGATCTGGGTTAGGTCTTGGTTATGCCCCCAACTGGCTCATGATTTTGCATTTTTCATATACTTGTTGGATAGATCCTGGGTTTTTTCCTGTTTGAATCACGTAGTAATGTGGTACCACAGTGGAACAGTCAATTAAACCTGGTTTCGATGTATATTTTAGAAGATATCACCGGTTAGGTCAGGGTTAGGTCTGGGTTATGCCCGCATCTGGCTCATGGTTTTGCCTTCTTCGCATACTTGTTGGCCAGATCCTGTGTTTTTTCTGGTTTGAATCACGTAGTAACGTGGTACCACACTGAAGCAGTCAATTAAGCCTGGTTTCAATCAGTAGTTTACAGGATAACACCGGTTAGGTCTGGGTTAGGTCTGGGTTATGCCCGCTTCTCGCTCATGTTTCTGCCTTCATCGCATTCTTGTTGGCCAGATCCTTGGTCCTCTCTGGTTTGAATCAAGTAGTAATGTGATACCACACTGAAGCAGTCAATTAAACCTGATTTCGATCTATATTTTAGAAGATATCACCGGTAAGATCTGGGTTAGGTCTTGGTTATGCCCCCAACAGGCTCATGATTTTGCATTTTTCATATACTTGTTGGATAGATCCTGGGTTTTTTCCTGTTTGAATCACGTAGTAATGTGGTACCACAGTGAAACAGTCAATTAAACCTGGTTTCGATGTATATTTTAGAGTATATCACCGGTTAGGTCTGGGCTAGGTCTGAGATATACACGCATCTGGCTCCTACTTTCGGGTTTTTCTCATACTTGTTGGCCAGATCCTGGGTTTGTCCTGGAATGAATCATGTAGTAATGTCGTACCACACAGAACCAGTCAATTGCACAATGTTTCGATCAATATTTTGGAGGTTAACACCGTTTAGGTCTGGGTTAGGTCTGGGTTACGCCCGCAACTGGCTCATGATTTTGCCTTCTTCGCATGCTTGTTAGCCAGATCCTGGGTTTTTTTCTGGTTTGAATCACGTAGTAATGTGGTACCCCACTGAAACAGACAATTAAACCTGGTTTCGATCAATATTTTAGAGGATAACACCGGTTAGGTCTGGGTTAGGTCTGGGTTATGCCAGCATCTGGCTCATGATTTTGCCTATTTCGCATACTTGTTGGCCAGATCCTGGGTTTTCCCTGGCTTGAATCACGTAGTAATGTGGTACCACACTGAAACGGTCAATTAAACCTGGTTTCGATCAATATTTTAGAGGATAACACCGGTTAGGTCTGGGATAGGTATGGGTTATGTCCGCATCTGGCTCATGATTTTGCCTTGTTCGCATGCTTGTTGGCCAGGTCCTAGGATTTTTTCCAGTTTGAATCACGTTGTAATGTGGTACCACACTGAAACAGACAATTAAACCTGGTTTCGATCAATATTTTAGAGGATAACACCGGTTAGGTCTGGGTTAGCTCTGGGTTATGCCCGCATCTGGCTGATGATTTTGCCTTGTTCGCATACTTGTTGGCCAGATCCTGGGTTTTTCCCTGTTTGAATAATATAGTAATGTGGTACCACAGTGAAACAGTCAATAAAACCTGGTTTCGATCAATATGTTAGAAGATATCACCGGTAAGATCTGGGTTAGGTCTTGGTTATGCCCCCAACTGGCTCATGATTTTGCATTTTTCATATACTTGTTGGCTAGATCCTGAGTTTTTTCCTGTTTGAATCACGCAGTAATGTGGTACCACATTGAATCAGTCAACTAAACCTGGTTTCGATCAATATTTTAGAGGATAACACCGGTTAGGTCTGGGTTAGCTCTGGGTTATGCCCGCATCTGGCTGATGATTTTGCCTTGTTCGCATACTTGTTGGCCAGATCCTGGGTTTTTCCCTGTTTGAATAATATAGTAATGTGGTACCACAGTGAAACAGTCAATAAAACCTGGTTTCGATCAATATGTTAGAAGATATCACCGGTAAGATCTGGGTTAGGTCTTGGTTATGCCCCCAACTGGCTCATGATTTTGCATTTTTCATATACTTGTTGGCTAGATCCTGGGTTTTTTCCTGTTTGAATCACGCAGTAATGTGGTACCACATTGAAACAGTCAAATAAACCTGGTTTCGATCAATATTTTCGAGGACAACACCGGTTAAGTCTGGGTTATGCCCGCATCTGGCTCATGATTTTGCCTTGTTCGCATACTTGTTGGCCAGATCCTGGGTTTTTCCCTGTTTGAATAATATAGTAATGTGGTACCGCACTGAAACAGTCAATTAAACCTGGTTTCGATCCACATTTTAGAGGATAACACCGGTTAGGTCTGGGATAGGTATGGGTTATGTCCGCATCAGGCTCATGATTTTGCCTTGTTCGCACGCTTGTTGGCCAGGTCCTAGGATTTTTTCTAGTTTGAATCACGTAGTAATGTCGTACCACACTGAAACAGACAATTAAACCTGGTTTCGATCAATATTTTAGAGGATAACACCGGTTAGGTCTGGGTTAGATCTGGGTTATGCCCGCACATCGCTCATGATTCTGCCTTCTTCGCATGCTTGTTGGTCAGATCCTGGGTTTTTTTTTGGTTTGAATAACGTAGTAATGTGGTACCACACTGAAGCAGTCAATTAAGCCCGGTTTCGATCAGTAGTTTACAGGATCGCGGTGGTCGCGTTCTCCACAGCACCCTCCCAAGGGGGGGTGGCGTGGAGTGAGGTGGTGGGGCGGAAGGCGAAGCGGGCGGCGAGGAAGGCCTCGCAACAGCAGCCTCCGCCTCCGCCGCCGGCGGCCAAGGTAAAGGCCGCGAAGGTCGGGAAGGCACGACCAGGTCGTCCCCCAAAAACGGCAGCGGTGACGCTGACCGTTGCGCAGGGGAGCGACCTGACCCTCGCGGAGGCGATGCGGCTCGCCAGGGAGAATATCTCCCTGGAAGAGCTGGGCATCGCCTCCGTGAGGGCGAAGAGGGCCGTGACCGGGGGTCTCGTGCTGGAGATCCCCGGTGCAGAAGGCGGCGCGAAGGCGGATCGTCTCGCCCAGAGGCTCCGGGAGCAGCTGGGCGAGCGAGGTGTCCGGGTCGCCCGGCCCACGAAGCGCACGGAGATGCGCGTTTGTGGGCTGGACGACTCGGTCAGCGCACAGGATGTGTCCCGTGCCCTTGCGAGGGCGGGGGACTGTCCTGTGGAGGACCTGCGGATCGGAGAGATCCGCAGGTCGCCCTCCGGCCTCGGGTCGGTGTGGGCCCGGTGCCCCCTCTCCGCCGCCCGTAAGGTGGCGGAATCCGGGAGGGTGTTGGTGGGGTGGGTTTCGGCGCGAGTGGAAATCCTCGCGCCGCGCCCGCTCCAGTGTCACCGCTGCCTCGAATTGGGGCACGTGAGGCAGTGGTGCACCTCGCCGGTGGACCGCAGCGGTCAGTGTTACCGCTGCGGTGCCAAAGATCACCGTGCGAGCCAGTGCTCGGCGGCCCCCCACTGCCCGCTGTGTGCGGACATGGGGAGGCCAGCCGATCACAGGGTGGGGAGCAAGAAGTGCTCTCCCCCCTCCCGGAAGGAGAGGAAGAGGCGGGCTGCACCGGCTCCGGTGCCGAGGGCGGTGGCATCGTCCTCCATGGAGGTGGACGGTGCTACGGGGACGGACGGCCGGGAGGAGGCTGGCGCGGCCATTAATTAATGCCGCCCCACCTCCTCCTCCAGGCCAACCTCAACCACTGCCGCGCGGCACAGGACTTGATGTCCCAAGTCCTCGCGGAGTGGGGGGTTGGCCTGGCGGTCGCCGCCGAGCCGTACCGCGTCCCTGATCACCCTCATTGGGTGGGCGACGCGGACGGCTTGGTGGCGACGGTATGGGGAGGGGGCGACGGGTCCCCACCGTTCTCCTTGTTGGAGCGCGGTCGGGGATTCGTCGCCGTGGACTGGGGGGGAGTCGCTGTGGTGGGGTGCTACATTTCGCCCCGTAGCGGTCACGCTGCGTTCGAGCTGTACTTGGTCGAGGTCGCGGCATGCGTGCAGCGCTACGCGGCCCGGCCGGTGCTGGTCCTGGGGGATTTTAATGCCAAGTCGGTGGCTTGGGGATCCTCCAGGACCTCCGTTCGCGACGGGATCCTGGGCGATTGGGCGGCGGGGCTCGACCTCCGGGTATTGAACCGGGGGTCGGAGCACACATGCGTGCGGCGATATGGGGGGTCCATCGTGGATGTTGGATTCGCGACCCCCAACGCCGTGCGCATGGTGTCGGGTTGGCACGTGGTCGCGGGGGCAGAGACACTCTCCGATCACCGGTACATCCGGATGGAGGTCTCTGCCGCCGCGAGTGCATCCTGACACGGCCGCCTGTGTGGCACCCCACCACGCCGCTGGGCGCTTCGGCGCCTGGACAAGGACGCCCTGATGGCAGCTGCCCTCGCTGCAACTTGGCCGCAGGGAGCGGCCGAGTTGCCGAGCATAGAGGAGGAGGTCGCCAGGCTCGGGGCATTGGTCGCGGGTATTTGCGACGCGGCGATGCCTCGGGTCGGGCGGGCTTCTCCTCGCCGGGCGGTGTACTGGTGGTCGGACGCGATCGCGGAGTTGCGAGTCGCGACTATCCGCGCCCGACGCCAGTACACCCGCGCGCGCCGTCGTCAACGTACAGGCGACGGCGTGGCGCGAGCGAGGGCAGCTGATGACCTGTATGGAGCATACCGCGTGGCGCGGGTTGCTCTGCAGGTCGACATCAAACGGGCCAAGACCCAGGCATGGAAGGAGCTCCTCCAGACCCTTGATGACGATCCATGGGGGCGCCCATATAAGGTGGTGCTGAATAAGCTCCGCCCGTGGGCGCCCCCCGTCACCGAGGGTCTTGACCCCCGGCTGCTGGAGGACGTGGTCAATACACTCTTCCCAATTGGGGAGAGGGGACCGCGTCCTCCGGCGGCGGCGGCTGTCCCAGTGGAGTGGACGGCCGAGCTGGGGGTCACGCAGGAGGAGCTGGCAGCGGCCATCAGACGGCTCGGGGTTCGTAACACGGCCCCGGGTCCGGATGGTGTGCCCGGCCGGGTTTGGGTCTTGACCCAGGGCGTCCTTGGGGCCGACCTCAGGCGGTTGTTCGACCGCTGCCTGAGGGACGGGCGATTCCCCCCCAGTTGGAAGGTGGCGAGGATGGTCCTCCTCCGGAAGGAGGGTCGGCCCGCGGAGTCTCCCTCCGCATACCGGCCCATTTGTCTCCTCGACGAGGTGGGCAAGCTCTTCGAGCGTGTGATTGCTGCCCGCCTCGTCGAGCACCTGTCGCGGGGTGATCCCGGTCTGGCCGACTGCCAGTTCGGTTTCCGGGGGGGCCGATCGACTATCGACGCGATAGGTCGTGTGAGGGCCCTCTGGGAGGCGGCCGTCTCCCGGGGAGGGGTGGCATTGGCAATATCCTTGGATATTGCCAATGCCTTTAACACCCTCCCCTGGGAAGAGATAAGGAGGGGACTCGAATATCATCGAGTCCCCCCTTGTCTCAGGGCGGTCGTCGGGGATTATCTCCGCGGCAGGTGGATCGAGTATCCGGGCCGGGATGGTGATATGCGGAGGGAGGTGTACTGCGGTGTTCCGCAGGGGTCGGTCCTCGGGCCACTCCTGTGGAACATCGCGTACGACTCGGTGTTGCGGGCCGGCCTCCCCGACGGCGTCAGCACGGTGTGTTATGCGGATGACACACTGGTGCTGGCCGTCGGGGCGCACTGGGGGAGGGCCATGCGTCGCGCGGAGGAGGGGTCGCAACGCGTCGTCGACCGGATCAGGGGGATGGGGATGACGGTGGCGGTCCATAAGACCGAGGTGATTGCGTTTCATTCACCTCGGCAGGATCCGCCACCCCCTCTGATCCGGGTGGGTGGGGCTGACATCGAGGTGAAGCCCCAGATCAGGTATCTAGGGCTGATCCTCGATAGCCACTGGCGTTTCGAGGAGCATTTCCGCTGCCTGGTCCCCCGGTTGGAAAGGATGGTTGCGGCTCTGGGCCGGATCCTGCCCAACCTGGGGGGCCCGGCGGGCCGAGTTCGTCGCCTCTATGTGGCAATGGTCCAGTCGGTGGCCCTATACGGGGCCCCCGTCTGGGCGGACGACCTGGCTGCCTCCCGGCGCAGCATGACTATGCTGCGTCGGGTGCAGAGGCGCATGGCGCTCAGGGTCGTCCGCGGGTATCGGACCATGTCACATGAGGCGGCGACGGTTCTAGCGGGGATGCCGCCCATGGACCTGCTCGCGCGGTCGCACGCGGTGATGTACCGGTACCGCGTCGACCGTCGCGCGGGGGTGGGGGCGGTCCCGGGCGGGCAGGAACCTGCTTGAGGCGATTTGAAGCGCCAGGCCCGGCAGTCCGTGTTGCTCGCGTGGCAGGAGCGGCTGGCTCTGCCAACCGCGGGGCACCGGACTGTCGGGGCTGTTCGGCCACTCCTGAAGGAGTGGCTGGACAGAGGCCATGGCAGCCTCACCTACCGGCTGGCACAGGTATTTTCCGGGCATGGCAGCTTCGGAAGATACCTGTGCCGGATAGGGAAGGAGCCGACGGCGCGTTGCTGCCACTGCGACGCTGAGCAGGACACGGCGGATCATACCCTGGAGGTATGCCCCGCGTGGGAAGGGGAGCGCCGTGTCCTGGTCGGCGTCGTCGGGCGGGATGTCTCGCTGCCGGGCGTGGTGCGCGCCATGCTCGGCAGCGAGGAGAAGTGGAGGACCGTGGCCTCCTTCTGCGAGAACGTAATGTTGCAGAAGGAGGCCGCGGGGAGGGAGCACGAGCTTCAGCGACGCGCTGAAGCTCGCGCTCGTGCGGTGGCCCGAGGTCGTCGCCCGGTCGCGAGGCGTCGCGGGCGGCCGCCTCGGCGTGGCGGATGACCTAGGCTGGGAGGGGGGTCCTGAGGGGACCCTCCTCCCGCCAGGCGGCGCCGGGTCGGACCGGTTGGGGGTAGGAGTGCCTCCCCCTACCGGTCCGACGCAAGGGGTGGCACCCTCGGCGGTCTGGTGCGGCCATGAACGCCCGGCCGCCGAGGGGTGGAAACGGGGTCGCGGGCGGTTGCGAGTTGGGGCTCGCAGCCGCCACTAAACGCGGCCCCGGGACGGATAGCGGCGGGATGGAGTGGCCCCGTCCCGCCGCTATGAGGCAGTGTGTCTACTGGGGGGACCGATTGTCCCCCCGGGGGATGGGCGCGAAAGCGCGGGCACGGGGAGGATACCGGAAGAATGCTTCGAGCGATTCCTGGTATCCTCCCAAAGCGTGCCGAAGGGTCACCGTGGGGTTTTTAGTGGGTAGGTCCCGCGCCTGTCGTTGTACGGGCGCGGGGAATCCCACACACCCCTCCCACCTCTCCCCAAGGAGGTGGGAGGGAGTCTTTCGAAGATTTTCCCCACGACAAAAAAAAAAAAAAAAAAAAAAAAAAAGTAATTTACAGGAAAACACCGGTTAGGTCTGGGTTAGGTCAGGGTTATGCCCGCTTCTCGCTCATGTTTCTGCCTTCTTCGCATACTTGTTGGCCAGATCCTGGGTTTTTTCCTCTGTGAATCACGTAGTAATGTGGTACCACAGTGGAACAGTCAATTAAACCTGGTTTCGATGTATATTTTAGAAGATATCACCGGTAAGATCTGGGTTAGGTCTGGGTTATGCCCGCATCTGGCTCATGATTTTGCCTTTTTCGCATACTTGTTGGCCAGACCCTGGGTTTTCCCTGGTTTGAATCACGTAGTAATGTGGTACCGCACTGAAACGGTCAATTAAACCTGGTTTCGATCAATATTTTAGAGGATAACACCGGTTAGGTCTGGGTTAGATCTGGGTTATGCCCGCACATCGCTCATGATTCTGCCTTCTTCGCATGCTTGTTGGTCAGATCCTGGGTTTTTTTTTGGTTTGAATCACGTAGTAATGTGGTACCACACTGAAACAGACAATTAAACCTGGTTTCGATGAATATTTTAGAGGATAACACCGGTTAGGTCTGGGTTAGGTCAGGGTTATGCCCACTTCTCGCTCATGTTTCTGCCTTCATCGCATACTTGTTGGCCAGATCCTTGGTCCTCTCTGGTTTGAATCAAGTAGTAATGTGGTACCACACTGAAACAGTCAATTAAACCTGGTTTCGATCAATATTTTAGAGGATAACACCGGTTAGGTCTGGGTTAGATCTGGGTTATGCCCGCACATCGCTCATGATCCTGCCTTCTTCGCATGCTTGTTGGTCAGATCCTGGGTTTTTTTTTGGTTTGAATCACGTAGTAATGTGGTACCACACTGAAACAGACAATTAAACCTGGTTTCGATCAATATTTTAGAGGATAACACCGGTTAGGTCTGGGTTAGGTCTGGGTTATGCCTGCATCTGGCTCATGATTTTGCCTTGTTCGCATGCTTGTTAGCCAGATCCTGGGTTTTTTCGGGTTTGAATCATGTAGTAGTGTGATACCACACTGAAACAGTCAATTAAGCCTGGTTTCGATCAGTAGCTTACAGGAAAACACCGGTTAGGTCTAGGTTAGGTCTGTGTTATGCCCCCAACTGGCTCATGATTTTGCATTTTTCATATACTTGTTGGATAGATCCTGGGTTTTTTCCCGTTTGAATCACGCAGTAATGTGGTACCACATTGAAACAGTCAATTAAACCTGGTTTCGATCCGCATTTTAGAGGATAACACCAGTTAGGTCTGGGTTAGGTCTGGGTTATGCCCTCATCTCGCTTATGATTCTGCCTCCACCGCATTCTTGCTCGCCAGAACCTGGGTTTTTTCGGGTTTGAATCACGTAGTAATGTGGTACTACACTGAAACAGACAATTAAACCTGGTTTCGATCAATATTTTAGAGGTTAACACCGTTTAGGTCTGGGTTAGGTCTGGGTTACGCCCGCAAGTGGCTCATGATTTTGCCTTCTTCGCATGCTAGTTAGCCAGATCCTGGGTTTTTTTCTGGTTTGAATCACGTAGTAATGTGGTACCGCACTGAAACGGTCAATTAAACCTGGTTTCGATCAATATTTTAGAGGATAACACCGGTTAGGACTGGGTTAGGTCTGGGTTATGCCTGCATCTGGCTCAAGATTTTGCCTTTTCGCATGCTTGTTGGTCAGATCCTGGGTTTTTTTTTGGTTTGAATCACGTAGTAATGTGGTACCACAGTGGAACAATCAATTAAACCTGTTTTCGATCAATATTTTAGAGGATAACACCGGTTAGGTCTGGGTTAGGTCTCGGTTATGCCCACAACTGGCTCATGATTTTGCATTTTTCATATACTTGTTGGCCAGATCCTGTGTTTTTTCTGGTTTGGATCACGTGGTAATGTGGTACCACACTGAAACAGTCAATTAAACCTGGTTTCGATCCACATTTTAGAGGATAACACCGGTTAGGTCTGGGATAGGTATGGGTTATGTCCGCATCTGGCTCATGATTTTGCCTTCACCGCATTCTTGTTCGCCAGAACCTGGGTTTTTTCTAGTTTGAATCACGTAGTAATGTGGTACCGCACTGAAACGGTCAATTAAACCTGGTTTCGATTAGTAGTTTATAGGATAACACCGGATAGGTCTAGGTTAGGTCTGGGTTATGCCCGCATCTCGCTTATGATTCTGCCTTCACCGCATTCTTGTTCGCCAGAACCTGGGTTTTTTCGGGTTTGAATCACGTAGTAATGTGGTACCAC
Organism: Colletes latitarsis; assembly: GCF_051014445.1. Classification (NCBI taxonomy): domain Eukaryota; kingdom Metazoa; phylum Arthropoda; class Insecta; order Hymenoptera; family Colletidae; genus Colletes; species Colletes latitarsis. The sequence continues at coordinate 11,191,626 of NC_135147.1, forward strand.
ACTGAAACAGTCAATTCAACCTGGTTTCGATCCACATTTTAGAGGATAACACCGGTTAGGTCTGGGATAGTTATGGGTTATGTCCGCATCTGGCTCATGATTTTGCCTTGTTCGCATGCTTGTTGGCCAGGTCCTAGGATTTTTTCTAGTTTGAATCACGTAGTAATGTGGTACCACACTGAAACAGACAATTATACCTGGTTTCGATCAATATTTTAGAGGATAACACCGGTTAGGTCTGGGTTAGATCTGGGTTATGCCCGCACATCGCTCATGATTCTGCCTTCTTCGCATACTTGTTGGCCAGATGCTGGGTTTTTTCGGGTTTGAATCACGTAGTAATGTGGTACCACACTGAAACAGTCAATTAAACCTGGTTTCGATCAATATTTTAGAGGATAACACCGGTTAGGTCTGGTTTAGGTCTGGGTTATGCCCGCATCTGGCTCAAGATTTTGCCTTTTCGCATACTTGTTGGCCAGATCCTAGGATTTTTTCTAGTTTCAATCACGTAGTAATGTGGTACCACACTGAAACAGACAATTAAACCTGGTTTCGATCAATATTTTAGAGGATAACACCGGTTAGGTCTGGGTTAGCTCTGGGTTATGCCGGCATCTGGCTCATGGTTTTGTCTTCTTCGCATACTTGTTGGCCAGATCCTGGGTTTTTTCCTGTTTGAATCATGTAGTAGTGTGATACCACACTGAAGCAGTCAATTAAGCCTGGTTTCGATCAGTAGTTTATAGGATAACACCGGTTAGGTCTAGGTTAGGTCTGGGTTATGCCCGCATCTCGCTTATGATTCTGCCTTCACCGCATTCTTGTTCGCCAGAACCTGGGTTTTTTCGGGTTTGAACCACGTAGTAATGTGGTACCACACTGAAACAGTCAATTAAACCTGGTTTCGATCCACATTTTAGAGGATAACACCGGTTAGGTCTGGGATGGTTATGGGTTATGCCCCCAACTGGCTCATGATTTTGCCTTCTTCGCATACTTGTTGGCCAGATCCTGGGTTTTTTCGGGTTTGAATCACGTAGTAATGTGGTACCACATTGAAACAGTCAATTAAACCTGGATTCGGTCAGTATTTTAGTCGGTAACACCGGTTAGGTCTGGGCTACGTCTGGGTTATGCCCGCATCTGGCTCATGATTTTGCCTTTTTCGCATACTTGTTGGCCAGATCCTGGGTTTTCCCTTGTTTGAATCACGTAGTAATGTGGTACCGCACTGAAACGGTCAATTAAACCTGGTTTCGATCAATATTTTAGAGGATAACACCGGTTAGGTCTGGGTTAGATCTGGGTTATGCCCGCATCTCGCTTATGATTCTGCCTTCACCGCATTCTTGTTCGCCAGAACCTGGGTTTTTTCGGGTTTGAGTCACGTAGTAATGTGGTACCACACTGAAACAGTCAATTAAACCTGGTTTTGATCCACATTTTTGAGTATAACACCGGTTAGGTCTGGGATAGGTATGGGTTATGTCCGCATCTGGCTCATGATTTTGCCTTGCTCGCATGCTTGTTGGCCAGATCCTAGGATTTTTTCTAGTTTGAATCACGTAGTAATGTGGTACCGCACTGAAACGGTCAATTAAACCTGGTTTCGATCAATATTTTAGAGGATAACACCGGTTAGGACTGGGTTAGGTCTGGGTTATGCCTGCATCTGGCTCAAGATTTTGCCTTTTCGCATACTTGTTGGCCAGATCCTGAGTTTTTTCCTGTTTGAATCACGTAGTAATGTGGTACCACAGTGGAACAGTCAATTAAACCTGTTTTCGATCAATATTTTAGAGGATAACACCGGTTAGGTCTGGGTTAGGTCTGGGTTATGCCCACAACTGGCTCATGATTTTGCATTTTTCATTTACTTGTTGGCCGGTTCCTGGGTCTTTTCTGGTTTGAATCAGGTAGTAATGTGGTACCACACTGAAACAGTCAATTAAACCTGGTTTCGATCAATATTTTAGAGGTTAACACCATTTAGGTCTGGGTTAGGTCTGGGCTATGCCCGCATCTGGCTCATGGTTTTGCCTTCTTCGCATACTTGTTGGCCAGATCCTGGGTTTTTTCGGGTTTGAATCACGTAGTAATGTGGTACCACACTGAAACAGTCAATTAAATCTGGTTTCGATCCACATTTTAGAGGATATCACCGGTTAGGTCTGGGTTAGCTCTGGGTTATGCCCGCATCTGGCTCATGATTTTGCCTTGTTCGCATACTTGTTGGCCAGATCCTGGGTTTTTCCCTGTTTGAATAATATAGTAATGTGGTACCACAGTGAAACAGTCAATTAAACCTGGTTTCGATCAATATGTTAGAAGATATCACCGGTAAGATCTGGGTTAGGTCTTGGTTATGCCCCCAACTGGCTCATGATTTTGCATTTTTCATATACTTGTTGGCTAGATCCTGGGTTCTTTCCTGTTTGAATCACGCAGTAATGTGGTACCACATTGTAACTGTCAACTAAACCTGGTTTCGATCAATATTTTCGAGGACAACACCGGTTAGGTCTGGGTTATGCCCGCATCTGGCTCATGGTTTTGCCTTCTTCGCATACTTGTTGGCCGGATCCTGGGTCTTTTCTGGTTTGAATCACGCAGTAATGTGGTCCCACACTGAAACAGACAATTAAACCTGGTTTCGATCAATATTTTAGAGGATAACACCGGTTAGGTTTGGGTTAGATCTGGGTTATGCCCGCATCTCGCTTATGATTCTGCCTTCACCGCATTCTTGTTCGCCAGAACCTGGGATTTTTCGGGTTTGAATCACGTAGTAATGTGGTACCACACTGAAACAGTCAATTAAACCTGGTTTCGATCCACATATTAGAGGATAACACCGGTTAGGTCTGGGTTAGATCTGGGTTATGCCCGCACATCGCTCATGATTCTGCCTTCTTCGCATGCTTGTTGGTCAGATCCTGGGTTTTTTCGGGGTTGAATCACGTAGTAATGTGGTACCACATTGAAACAGTCAATTAAACCTGGATTCGGTCAGTATTTTAGTCGGTAACACCGGTTAGGTCTGGGCTAGGTCTGAGATATGCACGCATCTGGCATATGATTCTGCCTTCACCGCATTCTTGTTCGTCAGAACCTGGGTTTTTTCGGGTTTGAATCACGTAGTAATGTGGTACCACACTGAAACAGTCAATTAAACCTGGTTTCGATCCACATTTTAGAGGATAACACCGGCTAGGTCTGGGATAGGTATGGGCCATGTCCGCATCAGGCTCATGATTTTGCCTTGTTCGCATGCTTGTTGGCCAGGTCCTAGGATTTTTTCTAGTTTGAATCACGTAGTAATGTGGTACCACACTGAAACAGACAATTAAACCTGGTTTCGATCAATATTTTAGAGGATAACACCGGTTAGGTCTGGGTTAGATCTGGGTTATGCCCGCACATCGCTCATGATTCTGCCTTCTTCGCATGCTTGTTGGTCAGATCCTGGGTTTTTTTTTGGTTTGAATCACGTAGTAATGTGGTACCACACTGAAACAGACAATTAAACCTGGTTTCGATGAATATTTTAGAGGATAACACCGGTTAGGTCTGGGTTAGGTCTGGGTTATGCCCGCATCTCGCTTATGATTCTGCCTTCACCGCATTCTTGCTCGCCAGAACCTGGGTTTTTGCGGCTTTGAATCACGTAGTAATGTGGTACAACACTGAAGCAGTCAATTAAGCCTGGTTTCGATCAGTAGTTTATAGGATAACACCAGTTAGGTCTAGGTTAGGTCTGGGTTATGCCCCCATCTCGCTTATGATTCTGCCTTCACCGCATTCTTGTTCGCCAGAACCTGGGTTTTTTCGGGTTTGAATCACGCAGTAATGTGGTACCACACTGAAACAGTCAATTAAACCTGGTTTCGATCCACATTTTAGAGGATAACACCGGTTAGGTCTGGGATAGTTATGGGTTATGCCCGCACATCGCTCATGATTCTGCCTTCTTCGCATGCTTGTTGGTCAGATCCTGGGTTTTTTTTTGGTTTGAATCACGTAGTAATGTGGTACCACACTGAAACAGACAATTAAACCTGGTTTCGATCAATATTTTAGAGGATAACACCGGTTAGGTCTGGGTTAGATCTGGGTTATGCCCGCACATCGCTCATGATTCTGCCTTCTTCGCATGCTTGCTGGTCAGATCCTGGGTTTTTTTTTGGTTTGAATCACGTAGTAATGTGGTACCACACTGAAACAGACAATTAAACCTGGTTTCGATGAATATTTTAGAGGATAACACCGGTTAGGTCTGGGCTAGGTCTGGGTTATGCCTGCATCTGGCTCATGATTTTGCCTTCACCGCATTCTTGCTCGCCAGAACCTGGGTTTTTTCTAGTTTGAATCACGTAGTAATGTGGTACCGCACTGAAACGGTCAATTAAACCTGGTTTCGATCAGTAGTTTATAGGATAACACCGGATAGGTCTAGGTTAGGTCTGGGTTATGCCCGCATCTCGCTTATGATTCTGCTTTCACCGCATTCTTGTTCGCCAGAACCTGGGTTTTCTCGGGTTTGAATCACGTAGTAATGTGGTACCACACTGAAACAGTCAATTAAACCTGGTTTCGATCCACATTTTAGAGGATAACACCGGTTAGGTCTGGGATAGTTATGGGTTATGCCCCCAACTGGCTCATGATTTTGCCTTCTTCGCATACTTGTTGGCCAGATCCTGGGTTTTTTCGGGTTTGAATCACGTAGTAATGTGGTACCACATTGAAACAGTCAATTAAACCTGGATTCGGTCAGTATTTTAGTCGGTAACACCGGTTAGGTCTGGGCTAGGTCTGAGATATGCACGCATCTGGCATATGATTCTGCCTTCACCGCATTCTTGTTCGTCAGAACCTGGGTTTTTTCGGGTTTGAATCACGTAGTAATGTGGTACCACACTGAAACAGTCAATTAAACCTGGTTTCGATCCACATTTTAGAGGATAACACCGGCTAGGTCTGGGATAGGTATGGGCCATGTCCGCATCAGGCTCATGATTTTGCCTTGTTCGCATGCTTGTTGGCCAGGTCCTAGGATTTTTTCTAGTTTGAATCACGTAGTAATGTGGTACCACACTGAAACAGACAATTAAACCTGGTTTCGATCAATATTTTAGAGGATAACACCGGTTAGGTCTGGGTTAGATCTGGGTTATGCCCGCACATCGCTCATGATTCTGCCTTCTTCGCATGCTTGTTGGTCAGATCCTGGGTTTTTTTTTGGTTTGAATCACGTAGTAATGTGGTACCACACTGAAACAGACAATTAAACCTGGTTTCGATGAATATTTTAGAGGATAACACCGGTTAGGTCTGGGTTAGATCTGGGTTATGCCCGCATCTCGCTTATGATTCTGCCTTCACCGCATTCTTGCTCGCCAGAACCTGGGTTTTTGCGGCTTTGAATCACGTAGTAATGTGGTACAACACTGAAGCAGTCAATTAAGCCTGGTTTCGATCAGTAGTTTATAGGATAACACCAGTTAGGTCTAGGTTAGGTCTGGGTTATGCCCCCATCTCGCTTATGATTCTGCCTTCACCGCATTCTTGTTCGCCAGAACCTGGGTTTTTTCGGGTTTGAATCACGCAGTAATGTGGTACCACACTGAAACAGTCAATTAAACCTGGTTTCGATCCACATTTTAGAGGATAACACCGGTTAGGTCTGGGATAGTTATGGGTTATGCCCGCACATCGCTCATGATTCTGCCTTCTTCGCATGCTTGTTGGTCAGATCCTGGGTTTTTTTTTGGTTTGAATCACGTAGTAATGTGGTACCACACTGAAACAGACAATTAAACCTGGTTTCGATCAATATTTTAGAGGATAACACCGGTTAGGTCTGGGTTAGATCTGGGTTATGCCCGCACATCGCTCATGATTCTGCCTTCTTCGCATGCTTGTTGGTCAGATCCTGGGTTTTTTTTTGGTTTGAATCACGTAGTAATGTGGTACCACACTGAAACAGACAATTAAACCTGGTTTCGATGAATATTTTAGAGGATAACACCGGTTAGGTCTGGGTTAGATCTGGGTTATGCCCGCATCTCGCTTATGATTCTGCCTTCACCGCATTCTTGCTCGCCAGAACCTGGGTTTTTGCGGCTTTGAATCACGTAGTAATGTGGTACCACACTGAAGCAGTCAATTAAGCCTGGTTTCGATCAGTAGTTTATAGGATAACACCAGTTAGGTCTAGGTTAGGTCTGGGTTATGCCCCCATCTCGCTTATGATTCTGCCTTCACCGCATTATTGTTCGCCAGAACCTGGGTTTTTTCGGGTTTGAATCACGTAGTAATGTGGTACCACACTGAAACAGTCAATTAAACCTGGTTTCGATCCACATTTTAGAGGATAACACCGGTTAGGTCTGGGATAGTTATGGGTTATGCCCCCAACAGGCTCATGATTTTGCCTTCTTCGCATACTTGTTGGCCAGATCCAGGGTTTTTTCGGGTTTGAATCACGTAGTAATGTGGTACCACATTGAAACAGTCAATTAAACCTGGATTCGGTGAGTATTTTAGTCGGTAACACCGGTTAGGTCTGGGCTAGGTCTGGGTTATGCCTGCATCTGGCTCATGATTTTGCCTTCACCGCATTCTTGTTCGCCAGAACCTGGGTTTTTTCTAGTTTGAATCACGTAGTAATGTGGTACCGCAGTGAAACGGTCAATTATACCTGGTTTCGATCAGTAGTTTATAGGATAACACCGGATAGGTCTAGGTTAGGTCTGGGTTATGCCCGCATCTCGCTTATGATTCTGCTTTCACCGCATTCTTGTTCGCCAGAACCTGGGTTTTCTCGGGTTTGAATCACGTAGTAATGTGGTACCACACTGAAACAGTCAATTAAACCTGGTTTCGATCCACATTTTAGAGGATAACACCGGTTAGGTCTGGGATAGTTATGGGTTATGCCCCCAACTGGCTCATGATTTTGCCTTCTTCGCATACTTGTTGGCCAGATCCTGGGTTTTTTCGGGTTTGAATCACGTAGTAATGTGGTACCACATTGAAACAGTCAATTAAACCTGGATTCGGTCAGTATTTTAGTCGGTAACACCGGTTAGGTCTGGGCTAGGTCTGAGATATGCACGCATCTGGCTCAAGATTTTGCCTTTTCGCATACTTGTTGGCCAGATCCTAGGATTTTTTCTAGTTTCAATCACGTAGTAATGTGGTACCACACTGAAACAGACAATTAAACCTGGTTTCGATCAATATTTTAGAGGATAACACCGGTTAGGTCTGGGTTAGCTCTGGGTTATGCCGGCATCTGGCTCATGGTTTTGTCTTCTTCGCATACTTGTTGGCCAGATCCTGGGTTTTTTCCTGTTTGAATCATGTAGTAGTGTGATACCACACTGAAGCAGTCAATTAAGCCTGGTTTCGATCAGTAGTTTATAGGATAACACCGGTTAGGTCTAGGTTAGGTCTGGGTTATGCCCGCATCTCGCTTATGATTCTGCCTTCACCACATTCTTGTTCGCCAGAACCTGGGTTTTTTCGGGTTTGAACCACGTAGTAATGTAGTACCACACTGAAACAGTCAATTAAACCTGGTTTCGATCCACATTTTAGAGGATAACACCGGTTAGGTCTGGGATGGTTATGGGTTATGCCCCCAACTGGCTCATGATTTTGCCTTCTTCGCATACTTGTTGGCCAGATCCTGGGTTTTTTCGGGTTTGAATCACGTAGTAATGTGGTACCACATTGAAACAGTCAATTAAACCTGGATTCGGTCAGTATTTTAGTCGGTAACACCGGTTAGGTCTGGGCTACGTCTGGGTTATGCCCGCATCTGGCTCATGATTTTGCCTTTTTCGCATACTTGTTGGCCAGATCCTGGGTTTTCCCTTGTTTGAATCACGTAGTAATGTGGTACCGCACTGAAACGGTCAATTAAACCTGGTTTCGATCAATATTTTAGAGGATAACACCGGTTAGGTCTGGGTTAGATCTGGGTTATGCCCGCATCTCGCTTATGATTCTGCCTTCACCGCATTCTTGTTCGCCAGAACCTGGGTTTTTTCGGGTTTGAGTCACGTAGTAATGTGGTACCACACTGAAACAGTCAATTAAACCTGGTTTTGATCCACATTTTTGAGTATAACACCGGTTAGGTCTGGGATAGGTATGGGTTATGTCCGCATCTGGCTCATGATTTTGCCTTGCTCGCATGCTTGTTGGCCAGATCCTAGGATTTTTTCTAGTTTGAATCACGTAGTAATGTGGTACCGCACTGAAACGGTCAATTAAACCTGGTTTCGATCAATATTTTAGAGGATAACACCGGTTAGGACTGGGTTAGGTCTGGGTTATGCCTGCATCTGGCTCAAGATTTTGCCTTTTCGCATACTTGTTGGCCAGATCCTGAGTTTTTTCCTGTTTGAATCACGTAGTAATGTGGTACCACAGTGGAACAGTCAATTAAACCTGTTTTCGATCAATATTTTAGAGGATAACACCGGTTAGGTCTGGGTTAGGTCTGGGTTATGCCCACAACTGGCTCATGATTTTGCATTTTTCATATACTTGTTGGCCGGTTCCTGGGTCTTTTCTGGTTTGAATCAAGTAGTAATGTGGTACCACACTGAAACAGTCAATTAAACCTGGTTTCGATCAATATTTTAGAGGTTAACACCATTTAGGTCTGGGTTAGGTCTGGGCTATGCCCGCATCTGGCTCATGGTTTTGCCTTCTTCGCATACTTGTTGGCCAGATCCTGGGTTTTTTCGGGTTTGAATCACGTAGTAATGTGGTACCACACTGAAACAGTCAATTAAATCTGGTTTCGATCCACATTTTAGAGGATATCACCGGTTAGGTCTGGGTTAGCTCTGGGTTATGCCCGCATCTGGCTCATGATTTTGCCTTGTTCGCATACTTGTTGGCCAGATCCTGGGTTTTTCCCTGTTTGAATAATATAGTAATGTGGTACCACAGTGAAACAGTCAATTAAACCTGGTTTCGATCAATATGTTAGAAGATGTCACCGGTAAGATCTGGGTTAGGTCTTGGTTATGCCCCCAACTGGCTCATGATTTTGCATTTTTCATATACTTGTTGGCTAGATCCTGGGTTCTTTCCTGTTTGAATCACGCAGTAATGTGGTACCACATTGTAACTGTCAACTAAACCTGGTTTCGATCAATATTTTCGAGGACAACACCGGTTAGGTCTGGGTTATGCCCGCATCTGGCTCATGGTTTTGCCTTCTTCGCATACTTGTTGGCCGGATCCTGGGTCTTTTCTGGTTTGAAACACGCAGTAATGTGGTCCCACACTGAAACAGACAATTAAACCTGGTTTCGATCAATATTTTAGAGGATAACACCGGTTAGGTCTGGGTTAGATCTGGGTTATGCCCGCATCTCGCTTATGATTCTGCCTTCACCGCATTCTTGTTCGCCAGAACCTGGGATTTTTCGGGTTTGAATCACGTAGTAATGTGGTACCACACTGAAACAGTCAATTAAACCTGGTTTCGATCCACATATTAGAGGATAACACCGGTTAGGTCTGGGTTAGATCTGGGTTATGCCCGCACATCGCTCATGATTCTGCCTTCTTCGCATGCTTGTTGGTCAGATCCTGGGTTTTTTCGGGGTTGAATCACGTAGTAATGTGGTACCACATTGAAACAGTCAATTAAACCTGGATTCGGTCAGTATTTTAGTCGGTAACACCGGTTAGGTCTGGGCTAGGTCTGAGATATGCACGCATCTGGCATATGATTCTGCCTTCACCGCATTCTTGTTCGTCAGAACCTGGGTTTTTTCGGGTTTGAATCACGTAGTAATGTGGTACCACACTGAAACAGTCAATTAAACCTGGTTTCGATCCACATTTTAGAGGATAACACCGGCTAGGTCTGGGATAGGTATGGGCCATGTCCGCATCAGGCTCATGATTTTGCCTTGTTCGCATGCTTGTTGGCCAGGTCCTAGGATTTTTTCTAGTTTGAATCACGTAGTAATGTGGTACCACACTGAAACAGACAATTAAACCTGGTTTCGATCAATATTTTAGAGGATAACACCGGTTAGGTCTGGGTTAGATCTGGGTTATGCCCGCACATCGCTCATGATTCTGCCTTCTTCGCATGCTTGTTGGTCAGATCCTGGGTTTTTTTTTGGTTTGAATCACGTAGTAATGTGGTACCACACTGAAACAGACAATTAAACCTGGTTTCGATGAATATTTTAGAGGATAACACCGGTTAGGTCTGGGTTAGATCTGGGTTATGCCCGCATCTCGCTTATGATTCTGCCTTCACCGCATTCTTGCTCGCCAGAACCTGGGTTTTTGCGGCTTTGAATCACGTAGTAATGTGGTACAACACTGAAGCAGTCAATTAAGCCTGGTTTCGATCAGTAGTTTATAGGATAACACCAGTTAGGTCTAGGTTAGGTCTGGGTTATGCCCCCATCTCGCTTATGATTCTGCTTTCACCGCATTCTTGTTCGCCAGAACCTGGGTTTTCTCGGGTTTGAATCACGTAGTAATGTGGTACCACACTGAAACAGTCAATTAAACCTGGTTTCGATCCACATTTTAGAGGATAACACCGGCTAGGTCTGGGATAGGTATGGGCCATGTCCGCATCAGGCTCATGATTTTGCCTTGTTCGCATGCTTGTTGGCCAGGTCCTAGGATTTTTTCTAGTTTGAATCACGTAGTAATGTGGTACCACACTGAAACAGACAATTAAACCTGGTTTCGATGAATATTTTAGAGGATAACACCGGTTAGGTCTGGGCTAGGTCTGGGTTATGCCTGCATCTGGCTCATGATTTTGCCTTCACCGCATTCTTGCTCGCCAGAACCTGGGTTTTTTCTAGTTTGAATCACGTAGTAATGTGGTACCGCACTGAAACGGTCAATTAAACCTGGTTTCGATCAGTAGTTTATAGGATAACACCGGATAGGTCTAGGTTAGGTCTGGGTTATGCCCGCATCTCGCTTATGATTCTGCTTTCACCGCATTCTTGTTCGCCAGAACCTGGGTTTTCTCGGGTTTGAATCACGTAGTAATGTGGTACCACACTGAAACAGTCAATTAAACCTGGTTTCGATCCACATTTTAGAGGATAACACCGGTTAGGTCTGGGATAGTTATGGGTTATGCCCCCAACTGGCTCATGATTTTGCCTTCTTCGCATACTTGTTGGCCAGATCCTGGGTTTTTTCGGGTTTGAATCACGTAGTAATGTGGTACCACATTGAAACAGTCAATTAAACCTGGATTCGGTCAGTATTTTAGTCGGTAACACCGGTTAGGTCTGGGCTAGGTCTGAGATATGCACGCATCTGGCATATGATTCTGCCTTCACCGCATTCTTGTTCGTCAGAACCTGGGTTTTTTCGGGTTTGAATCACGTAGTAATGTGGTACCACACTGAAACAGTCAATTAAACCTGGTTTCGATCCACATTTTAGAGGATAACACCGGCTAGGTCTGGGATAGGTATGGGCCATGTCCGCATCAGGCTCATGATTTTGCCTTGTTCGCATGCTTGTTGGCCAGGTCCTAGGATTTTTTCTAGTTTGAATCACGTAGTAATGTGGTACCACACTGAAACAGACAATTAAACCTGGTTTCGATCAATATTTTAGAGGATAACACCGGTTAGGTCTGGGTTAGATCTGGGTTATGCCCGCACATCGCTCATGATTCTGCCTTCTTCGCATGCTTGTTGGTCAGATCCTGGGTTTTTTTTTGGTTTGAATCACGTAGTCATGTGGTACCACACTGAAACAGACAATTAAACCTGGTTTCGATGAATATTTTAGAGGATAACACCGGTTAGGTCTGGGTTAGATCTGGGTTATGCCCGCATCTCGCTTATGATTCTGCCTTCACCGCATTCTTGCTCGCCAGAACCTGGGTTTTTGCGGCTTTGAATCACGTAGTAATGTGGTACAACACTGAAGCAGTCAATTAAGCCTGGTTTCGATCAGTAGTTTATAGGATAACACCAGTTAGGTCTAGGTTAGGTCTGGGTTATGCCCCCATCTCGCTTATGATTCTGCCTTCACCGCATTCTTGTTCGCCAGAACCTGGGTTTTTTCGGGTTTGAATCACGCAGTAATGTGGTACCACACTGAAACAGTCAATTAAACCTGGTTTCGATCCACATTTTAGAGGATAACACCGGTTAGGTCTGGGATAGTTATGGGTTATGCCCGCACATCGCTCATGATTCTGCCTTCTTCGCATGCTTGTTGGTCAGATCCTGGGTTTTTTTTTGGTTTGAATCACGTAGTAATGTGGTACCACACTGAAACAGACAATTAAACCTGGTTTCGATCAATATTTTAGAGGATAACACCGGTTAGGTCTGGGTTAGATCTGGGTTATGCCCGCACATCGCTCATGATTCTGCCTTCTTCGCATGCTTGTTGGTCAGATCCTGGGTTTTTTTTTGGTTTGAATCACGTAGTAATGTGGTACCACACTGAAACAGACAATTAAACCTGGTTTCGATGAATATTTTAGAGGATAACACCGGTTAGGTCTGGGTTAGATCTGGGTTATGCCCGCATCTCGCTTATGATTCTGCCTTCACCGCATTCTTGCTCGCCAGAACCTGGGTTTTTGCGGCTTTGAATCACGTAGTAATGTGGTACCACACTGAAGCAGTCAATTAAGCCTGGTTTCGATCAGTAGTTTATAGGATAACACCAGTTAGGTCTAGGTTAGGTCTGGGTTATGCCCCCATCTCGCTTATGATTCTGCCTTCACCGCATTATTGTTCGCCAGAACCTGGGTTTTTTCGGGTTTGAATCACGTAGTAATGTGGTACCACACTGAAACAGTCAATTAAACCTGGTTTCGATCCACATTTTAGAGGATAACACCGGTTAGGTCTGGGATAGTTATGGGTTATGCCCCCAACAGGCTCATGATTTTGCCTTCTTCGCATACTTGTTGGCCAGATCCAGGGTTTTTTCGGGTTTGAATCACGTAGTAATGTGGTACCACATTGAAACAGTCAATTAAACCTGGATTCGGTGAGTATTTTAGTCGGTAACACCGGTTAGGTCTGGGCTAGGTCTGGGTTATGCCTGCATCTGGCTCATGATTTTGCCTTCACCGCATTCTTGTTCGCCAGAACCTGGGTTTTTTCTAGTTTGAATCACGTAGTAATGTGGTACCGCAGTGAAACGGTCAATTATACCTGGTTTCGATCAGTAGTTTATAGGATAACACCGGATAGGTCTAGGTTAGGTCTGGGTTATGCCCGCATCTCGCTTATGATTCTGCTTTCACCGCATTCTTGTTCGCCAGAACCTGGGTTTTCTCGGGTTTGAATCACGTAGTAATGTGGTACCACACTGAAACAGTCAATTAAACCTGGTTTCGATCCACATTTTAGAGGATAACACCGGTTAGGTCTGGGATAGTTATGGGTTATGCCCCCAACTGGCTCATGATTTTGCCTTCTTCGCATACTTGTTGGCCAGATCCTGGGTTTTTTCGGGTTTGAATCACGTAGTAATGTGGTACCACATTGAAACAGTCAATTAAACCTGGATTCGGTCAGTATTTTAGTCGGTAACACCGGTTAGGTCTGGGCTAGGTCTGAGATATGCACGCATCTGGCTCAAGATTTTGCCTTTTCGCATACTTGTTGGCCAGATCCTAGGATTTTTTCTAGTTTCAATCACGTAGTAATGTGGTACCACACTGAAACAGACAATTAAACCTGGTTTCGATCAATATTTTAGAGGATAACACCGGTTAGGTCTGGGTTAGCTCTGGGTTATGCCGGCATCTGGCTCATGGTTTTGTCTTCTTCGCATACTTGTTGGCCAGATCCTGGGTTTTTTCCTGTTTGAATCATGTAGTAGTGTGATACCACACTGAAGCAGTCAATTAAGCCTGGTTTCGATCAGTAGTTTATAGGATAACACCGGTTAGGTCTAGGTTAGGTCTGGGTTATGCCCGCATCTCGCTTATGATTCTGCCTTCACCACATTCTTGTTCGCCAGAACCTGGGTTTTTTCGGGTTTGAACCACGTAGTAATGTAGTACCACACTGAAACAGTCAATTAAACCTGGTTTCGATCCACATTTTAGAGGATAACACCGGTTAGGTCTGGGATGGTTATGGGTTATGCCCCCAACTGGCTCATGATTTTGCCTTCTTCGCATACTTGTTGGCCAGATCCTGGGTTTTTTCGGGTTTGAATCACGTAGTAATGTGGTACCACATTGAAACAGTCAATTAAACCTGGATTCGGTCAGTATTTTAGTCGGTAACACCGGTTAGGTCTGGGCTACGTCTGGGTTATGCCCGCATCTGGCTCATGATTTTGCCTTTTTCGCATACTTGTTGGCCAGATCCTGGGTTTTCCCTTGTTTGAATCACGTAGTAATGTGGTACCGCACTGAAACGGTCAATTAAACCTGGTTTCGATCAATATTTTAGAGGATAACACCGGTTAGGTCTGGGTTAGATCTGGGTTATGCCCGCATCTCGCTTATGATTCTGCCTTCACCGCATTCTTGTTCGCCAGAACCTGGGTTTTTTCGGGTTTGAGTCACGTAGTAATGTGGTACCACACTGAAACAGTCAATTAAACCTGGTTTTGATCCACATTTTTGAGTATAACACCGGTTAGGTCTGGGATAGGTATGGGTTATGTCCGCATCTGGCTCATGATTTTGCCTTGCTCGCATGCTTGTTGGCCAGATCCTAGGATTTTTTCTAGTTTGAATCACGTAGTAATGTGGTACCGCACTGAAACGGTCAATTAAACCTGGTTTCGATCAATATTTTAGAGGATAACACCGGTTAGGACTGGGTTAGGTCTGGGTTATGCCTGCATCTGGCTCAAGATTTTGCCTTTTCGCATACTTGTTGGCCAGATCCTGAGTTTTTTCCTGTTTGAATCACGTAGTAATGTGGTACCACAGTGGAACAGTCAATTAAACCTGTTTTCGATCAATATTTTAGAGGATAACACCGGTTAGGTCTGGGTTAGGTCTGGGTTATGCCCACAACTGGCTCATGATTTTGCATTTTTCATATACTTGTTGGCCGGTTCCTGGGTCTTTTCTGGTTTGAATCAAGTAGTAATGTGGTACCACACTGAAACAGTCAATTAAACCTGGTTTCGATCAATATTTTAGAGGTTAACACCATTTAGGTCTGGGTTAGGTCTGGGCTATGCCCGCATCTGGCTCATGGTTTTGCCTTCTTCGCATACTTGTTGGCCAGATCCTGGGTTTTTTCGGGTTTGAATCACGTAGTAATGTGGTACCACACTGAAACAGTCAATTAAATCTGGTTTCGATCCACATTTTAGAGGATATCACCGGTTAGGTCTGGGTTAGCTCTGGGTTATGCCCGCATCTGGCTCATGATTTTGCCTTGTTCGCATACTTGTTGGCCAGATCCTGGGTTTTTCCCTGTTTGAATAATATAGTAATGTGGTACCACAGTGAAACAGTCAATTAAACCTGGTTTCGATCAATATGTTAGAAGATATCACCGGTAAGATCTGGGTTAGGTCTTGGTTATGCCCCCAACTGGCTCATGATTTTGCATTTTTCATATACTTGTTGGCTAGATCCTGGGTTCTTTCCTGTTTGAATCACGCAGTAATGTGGTACCACATTGTAACTGTCAACTAAACCTGGTTTCGATCAATATTTTCGAGGACAACACCGGTTAGGTCTGGGTTATGCCCGCATCTGGCTCATGGTTTTGCCTTCTTCGCATACTTGTTGGCCGGATCCTGGGTCTTTTCTGGTTTGAATCACGCAGTAATGTGGTCCCACACTGAAACAGACAATTAAACCTGGTTTCGATCAATATTTTAGAGGATAACACCGGTTAGGTCTGGGTTAGATCTGGGTTATGCCCGCATCTCGCTTATGATTCTGCCTTCACCGCATTCTTGTTCGCCAGAACCTGGGATTTTTCGGGTTTGAATCACGTAGTAATGTGGTACCACACTGAAACAGTCAATTAAACCTGGTTTCGATCCACATATTAGAGGATAACACCGGTTAGGTCTGGGTTAGATCTGGGTTATGCCCGCACATCGCTCATGATTCTGCCTTCTTCGCATGCTTGTTGGTCAGATCCTGGGTTTTTTCGGGGTTGAATCACGTAGTAATGTGGTACCACATTGAAACAGTCAATTAAACCTGGATTCGGTCAGTATTTTAGTCGGTAACACCGGTTAGGTCTGGGCTAGGTCTGAGATATGCACGCATCTGGCATATGATTCTGCCTTCACCGCATTCTTGTTCGTCAGAACCTGGGTTTTTTCGGGTTTGAATCACGTAGTAATGTGGTACCACACTGAAACAGTCAATTAAACCTGGTTTCGATCCACATTTTAGAGGATAACACCGGCTAGGTCTGGGATAGGTATGGGCCATGTCCGCATCAGGCTCATGATTTTGCCTTGTTCGCATGCTTGTTGGCCAGGTCCTAGGATTTTTTCTAGTTTGAATCACGTAGTAATGTGGTACCACACTGAAACAGACAATTAAACCTGGTTTCGATCAATATTTTAGAGGATAACACCGGTTAGGTCTGGGTTAGATCTGGGTTATGCCCGCACATCGCTCATGATTCTGCCTTCTTCGCATGCTTGTTGGTCAGATCCTGGGTTTTTTTTTGGTTTGAATCACGTAGTAATGTGGTACCACACTGAAACAGACAATTAAACCTGGTTTCGATGAATATTTTAGAGGATAACACCGGTTAGGTCTGGGTTAGATCTGGGTTATGCCCGCATCTCGCTTATGATTCTGCCTTCACCGCATTCTTGCTCGCCAGAACCTGGGTTTTTGCGGCTTTGAATCCAGTAGTAATGTGGTACAACACTGAAGCAGTCAATTAAGCCTGGTTTCGATCAGTAGTTTATAGGATAACACCAGTTAGGTCTAGGTTAGGTCTGGGTTATGCCCCCATCTCGCTTATAATTCTGCCTTCACCGCATTCTTGTTCGCCAGAACCTGGGTTTTTTCGGGTTTGAATCACGCAGTAATGTGGTACCACACTGAAACAGTCAATTAAACCTGGTTTCGATCCACATTTTAGAGGATAACACCGGTTAGGTCTGGGATAGTTATGGGTTATGCCCGCACATCGCTCATGATTCTGCCTTCTTCGCATGCTTGTTGGTCAGATCCTGGGTTTTTTTTTGGTTTGAATCACGTAGTAATGTGGTACCACACTGAAACAGACAATTAAACCTGGTTTCGATCAATATTTTAGAGGATAACACCGGTTAGGTCTGGGTTAGATCTGGGTTATGCCCGCACATCGCTCATGATTCTGCCTTCTTCGCATGCTTGTTGGTCAGATCCTGGGTTTTTTTTTGGTTTGAATCACGTAGTAATGTGGTACCACACTGAAACAGACAATTAAACCTGGTTTCGATGAATATTTTAGAGGATAACACCGGTTAGGTCTGGGCTAGGTCTGGGTTATGCCTGCATCTGGCTCATGATTTTGCCTTCACCGCATTCTTGCTCGCCAGAACCTGGGTTTTTTCTAGTTTGAATCACGTAGTAATGTGGTACCGCACTGAAACGGTCAATTAAACCTGGTTTCGATCAGTAGTTTATAGGATAACACCGGATAGGTCTAGGTTAGGTCTGGGTTATGCCCGCATCTCGCTTATGATTCTGCTTTCACCGCATTCTTGTTCGCCAGAACCTGGGTTTTCTCGGGTTTGAATCACGTAGTAATGTGGTACCACACTGAAACAGTCAATTAAACCTGGTTTCGATCCACATTTTAGAGGATAACACCGGTTAGGTCTGGGATAGTTATGGGTTATGCCCCCAACTGGCTCATGATTTTGCCTTCTTCGCATACTTGTTGGCCAGATCCTGGGTTTTTTCGGGTTTGAATCACGTAGTAATGTGGTACCACATTGAAACAGTCAATTAAACCTGGATTCGGTCAGTATTTTAGTCGGTAACACCGGTTAGGTCTGGGCTAGGTCTGAGATATGCACGCATCTGGCTTATGATTCTGCCTTCACCGCATTCTTGTTCGTCAGAACCTGGGTTTTTTCGGGTTTTAATCACGTAGTAATGTGGTACCACACTGAAACAGTCAATTAAACCTGGTTTCGATCAATATTTTAGAGGATAACACCGGTTAGGTCTGGGTTAGGTCAGGGTTATGGCCGCTTCTCGCTCATGTTTCTGCCTTCATCGCATACTTGTTGGCCAGATCCTTGGTCCTCTCTGGTTTGAATCAAGTAGTAATGTGGTACCACACTGAAACAGTCAATTAAACCTGGTTTCGATCAATATTTTAGAGGATAACACCGGTTAGGTCTGGGTTAGATCTGGGTTATGCCCGCACATCGCTCATGATTCTGCCTTCTTCGCATGCTTGTTGGTCAGATCCTGGGTTTTTTTTTGGTTTGAATCACGTAGTAATGTGGTACCACACTGAAACAGACAATTAAACCTGGTTTCGATGAATATTTTAGAGGATAACACCGGTTAGGTCTGGGTTAGATCTGGGTTATGCCCGCATCTCGCTTATGATTCTGCCTTCACCGCATTCTTGCTCGCCGGAACCTGGGTTTTTGCGACTTTGAATCACGTAGTAATGTGGTACCACACTGAAGCAGTCAATTAAGCCTGGTTTCGATCAATAGTTTATAGGATAACACCAGTTAGGTCTAGGTTAGGTCTGGGTTATGCACCCATCTCGCTTATGATTCTGCCTTCACCGCATTATTGTTCGCCAGAACCTGGGTTTTTTCGGGTTTGAATCACGTAGTAATGTGGTACCACATTGAAACAGTCAATTAAACCTGGATTCGGTGAGTATTTTAGTCGGTAACACCGGTTAGGTCTGGGCTAGGTCTGGGTTATGCCTGCATCTGGCTCATGATTTTGCCTTCTTCGCATGCTTGTTAGCCAGATCCTGGGTTTTTTTCTGGTTTGAATCACGTAGTAATGTGGTACCGTACTGAAACGGTCAATCAAACCTGGTTTCGATCAATATTTTAGAGGATAACACCGGTTAGGTCTAGGTTAGGTCTGGGTTGTGCCCGCATCTCGCCTATGATTCTGCCTTCACCGCATTCTTGTTCGCCAGAACCTGGGTTTTTTCGGGTTTGAGTCACGTAGTAATGTGGTACCACACTGAAACAGTCAATTAAACCAGGTTTCGATCCACAATTTTGAGTATAACACCGGTTAGGTCTGGGATAGGTATGGGTTGTGTCCGCATCTGGCTCATGAAATTGCCTTGTTCGCATGCTTGTTGGCCAGATCCTAGGATTTTTTCTAGTTTAAATCACGTGGTAATGTGGTACCGCACTGAAACGGTCAATTAAACCTGGTTTCGATCAATATTTTAGAGGATAACACCGGTTAGGACTGGGTTAGGTCTGGGTTATGCCTGCATCTGGCTCAAGATTTTGCCTTTTCGCATACTTGTTGGCCAGATCCTGAGTTTTTTCCTGTTTGAATCACGTAGTAATGTGGTACCACAGTGGAACAGTCAATTAAACCTGTTTTCGATCAATATTTTAGAGGATAACACCGGTTAGGTCTGGGTTAGGTCTGGGTTATGCCCACAACTGGCTCATGATTTTGCATTTTTCATATACTTGTTGGCCAGATCCTGTGTTTTTTCTGGTTTGGATCACGTAGTAATGTGGTACCACACTGAAACAGTCAATTAAACCTGGTTTCGATCCACATTTTAGAGGATAACACCGGATAGGTCTAGGTTAGGTCTGGGTTATGCCCGCATCTCGCTTATGATTCTGCTTTCACCGCATTCTTGTTCGCCAGAACCTGGGTTTTCTCGGGTTTGAATCACGTAGTAATGTGGTACCACACTGAAACAGTCAATTAAACCTGGTTTCGATCCACATTTTAGAGGATAACACCGGTTAGGTCTGGGATAGTTATGGGTTATGCCCCCAACTGGCTCATGATTTTGCCTTCTTCGCATACTTGTTGGCCAGATCCTGGGTTTTTTCGGGTTTGAATCACGTAGTAATGTGGTACCACATTGAAACAGTCAATTAAACCTGGATTCGGTCAGTATTTTAGTCGGTAACACCGGTTAGGTCTGGGCTAGGTCTGAGATATGCACGCATCTGGCTTATGATTCTGCCTTCACCGCATTCTTGTTCGTCAGAACCTGGGTTTTTTCGGGTTTTAATCACGTAGTAATGTGGTACCACACTGAAACAGTCAATTAAACCTGGTTTCGATCAATATTTTAGAGGATAACACCGGTTAGGTCTGGGTTAGGTCAGGGTTATGGCCGCTTCTCGCTCATGTTTCTGCCTTCATCGCATACTTGTTGGCCAGATCCTTGGTCCTCTCTGGTTTGAATCAAGTAGTAATGTGGTACCACACTGAAACAGTCAATTAAACCTGGTTTCGATCAATATTTTAGAGGATAACACCGGTTAGGTCTGGGTTAGATCTGGGTTATGCCCGCACATCGCTCATGATTCTGTCTTCTTCGCATGCTTGTTGGTCAGATCCTGGGTTATTTTTTGGTTTGAATCACGTAGTAATGTGGTACCACACTGAAACAGACAATTAAACCTGGTTTCGATCAATATTTTAGAGGATAACAGCGGTTAGGTCTGGGTTAGGTCTGGGTTATGCCTGCATCTGGCTCATTATTTTGCCTTGTTCGCATGCTTGTTAGCCAGATCCTGGGTTTTTTCGGGTTTGAATCATGTAGTAGTGTGATACCATACTGAAGCAGTCAATTAAGCCTGGTTTCGATCAGTAGCTTACAGGAAAACACCGGTTAGGTCTAGGTTAGGTCTGGGTTATGCCCCCAACTGGCTCATGATTTTGCATTTTCTGCATACTTGTTGGCCAGATCCTGGGTTTTCCCTGGTTTGAGTCACGTAGTAATGTGGTACCACACTGAAACAGACAATTAAACCTGGTTTCGATGAATATTTTAGAGGATAACACCGGTTAGGTCTGGGTTAGGTCAGGGTTATGGCCGCTTCTCGCTCATGTTTCTGCCTCATCGCATACTTGTTGGCCAGATCCTTGGTCCTCTCTGGTTTGAATCAAGTAGTAATGTGGTACCACACTGAAACAGTCAATTAAACCTGGTTTCGATCAATATTTTAGAGGATAACACCGGTTAGGTCTGGGTTAGATCTGGGTTAAGCCCGCACATCGCTCATGATTCTGCCTTCTTCGCATGCTTGTTGGTCAGATCCTGGGTTCTTTCGGGTTTGAATCACGTAGTAATGTGGTACCACATTGAAACAGTCAATTAAACCTGGATTCGGTCAGTATTTTAGTCGGTAACACCGGTTAGGTCTGGGCTAGGTCTGAGATATGCACGCATCTGGCTTATGATTCTGCCTTCACCGCATTCTTGTTCGTCAGAACCTGGGTTTTTTCAGGTTTGAATCACGTAGTAATGTGGTACCACACTGAAACAGTCAATTAAACCTGGTTTCGATCCACATTTTAGAGGATAACACCGGCTAGGTCTGGGATAGGTATGGGCCATGTCCGCATCAGGCTCATGATTTTGCCTTGTTCGCATGCTTGTTGGCCAGGTCCTAGGATTTTTTCTAGTTTGAATCACGTAGTAATGTGGTACCACACTGAAACAGCCAATTAAACCTGGTTTCGATCAATATTTTAGAGGATAACACCGGTTAGGTCTGGGTTAGATCTGGGTTATGCCCGCACATCGCTCATGATTCTGCCTTCTTCGCATGCTTGTTGGTCAGATCCTGGGTTTTTTTTTGGTTTGAATCACGTAGTAATGTGGTACCACACTGAAACAGACAATTAAACCTGGTTTCGATGAATATTTTAGAGGATAACACCGGTTAGGTCTGGGTTAGGTCAGGGTTATGGCCGCTTCTCGCTCATGTTTCTGCCTTCATCGCATACTTGTTGGCCAGATCCTTGGTCCTCTCTGGTTTGAATCAAGTAGTAATGTGGTACCACACTGAAACAGTCAATTAAACCTGGTTTCGATCAATATTTTAGAGGATAACACCGGTTAGGTCTGGGTTAGATCTGGGTTATGGCCGCCTCTCGCTCATGTTTCTGCCTCATCGCATACTTGTTGGCCAGATCCTTGGTCCTCTCTGGTTTGAATCAAGTAGTAATGTGGTACCACACTGAAACAGTCAATTAAACCTGGTTTCGATCAATATTTTAGAGGATAACACCGGTTAGGTCTGGGTTAGATCTGGGTTATGCCCGCACATCGCTCATGATTCTGCCTTCTTCGCATGCTTGTTGGTCAGATCCTGGGTTTTTTTTTGGTTTGAATCACGTAGTAATGTGGTACCACACTGAAACAGACAATTAAACCTGGTTTCGATGAATATTTTAGAGGATAACACCGGTTAGGTCTGGGTTAGATCTGGGTTATGCCCGCATCTCGCTTATGATTCTGCCTTCACCGCATTCTTGCTCGCCAGAACCTGGGTTTTTGCGGCTAAGAATCACGTAGTAATGTGGTACCACACTGAAGCAGTCAATTAAGCCTGGTTTCGATCAGTAGTTTATAGGATAACACCAGTTAGGTCTAGGTTAGGTCTGGGTTATGCCCCCATCTCGCTTATGATTCTGCCTTCACCGCATTCTTGTTCGCCAGAACCTGAGTTTTTTCCTGTTTGAATCACGTAGTAATGTGGTACCACAGTGGAACAGTCAATTAAACCTGGTTTCGATCCACATTTTAGAGGATAACACCGGTTAGGTCTGGGTTAGATCTGGGTTATGCCCGCATCTCGCTTATGATTCTGCCTTCACCGCATTCTTGCTCGCCAGAACCTGGGTTTTTGCGGCTAAGAATCACGTAGTAATGTGGTACCACACTGAAACAGACAATTAAACATGGTTTCGATCCACATTTTAGAGGATAACACCGGTTAGGTCTGGGATAGGTATGGGTTATGTCCGCATCAGGCTCATGATTTTGCCTTGTTCGCATGCTTGTTGGCCAGGTCCTAGGATTTTTTCTAGTTTGAATCACGTAGTAATGTGGTACCACACTGAAACAGTCAATTAAACCTGGTTTCGATCAATATTTTAGAGGATAACACCGGTTAGGTCTGGGTTAGATCTGGGTTATGCCCGCACATCGCTCATGATTCTGTTTTCTTCGCATGCTTGTTGGTCAGATCCTGGGTTTTTTTTTGGTTTGAATCACGTAGTAATGTGGTACCACACTGAAACAGACAATTAAACCTGGTTTCGATCAATATTTTAGAGGATAACACCGGTTAGGTCTGGGTTAGGTCTGGGTTATGCCTGCATCTGGCTCATTATTTTGCCTTGTTCCCATGCTTGTTAGCCAGATCCTGGGTTTTTTCGGGTTTGAATCATGTAGTAGTGTGATACCATACTGAAGCAATCAATTAAGCCTGGTTTCGATCAGTAGCTTACAGGAAAACACCGGTTACGTCTAGGTTAGGTCTGGGTTATGCCCCCAACTGGCTCATGATTTTGCATTTTCTGCATACTTGTTGGCCAGATCCTGGGTTTTCCCTGGTTTGAATCACGTAGTAATGTGGTACCACACTGAAACAGACAATTAAACCTGGTTTCGATGAATATTTTAGAGGATAACACCGGTTAGGTCTGGGTTAGGTCAGGGTTATGGCCGCTTCTCGCTCATGTTTCTGCCTCATCGCATACTTGTTGGCCAGATCCTTGGTCCTCTCTGGTTTGAATCAAGTAGTAATGTGGTACCACACTGAAACAGTCAATTATCCCTGGTTTCGATCAATATTTTAGAGGATAACACCGGTTAGGTCTGGGTTAGATCTGGGTTATGCCCGCACATCGCTCATGATTCTGCCTTCTTCGCATGCTTGTTGGTCAGATCCTGGGTTTTTTTTTGGTTTGAATCACGTAGTAATGTGGTACCACACTGAAACAGACAATTAAACATGGTTTCGATGAATACTTTAGAGGATAACACCGGTTAGGTCTGGGTTAGGTCAGGGTTATGGCCGCTTCTCGCTCATGTTTCTGCCTCATCGCATACTTGTTGGCCAGATCCTTGGTCCTCTCTGGTTTGAATCAAGTAGTAATGTGGTACCACACTGAAACAGTCAATTATCCCTGGTTTCGATCAATATTTTAGAGGATAACACCGGTTAGGTCTGGGTTAGATCTGGGTTATGCCCGCATCTCGCTCATGTTTCTGCCTTGTTCGCATGCTTGTTAGCCAGATCCTGGGTTTTTTCGGGTTTGAATCATGTAGTAGTGTGATACCACACTGAAGCAGTCAATTAAGCCTGGTTTCGATCAGTAGTTTATAGGATAACACCGGTTAGGTCTAGGTTAGGTCTGGGTCATGCCCGCATCTCATTTATGATTCTGCCTTCACCGCATTCTTGTTCGCCAGAACCTGGGTTTTTTCGGGTTTGAATCACGTAGTAATGTGGTACCACACTGAAACAGTCAATTAAACCTGGTTTCGATCCACATTTTAGAGGATAACACCGGTTAGGTCTGGGATAGTTATGGGTTATGCCCCCAACTGGCTCATGATTTTGCCTTCTTCGCATACTTGTTGGTCAGATCCTGGGTTTTTTTTTGGTTTGAATCACGTAGTAATGTGGTACCACACTGAAACAGACAATTAAACCTGGTTTCGATCAATATTTTAGAGGATAACACCGGTTAGGTCTGGGTTAGATCTGGGTTATGCCCGCACATCGCTCATGATTCTGCCTTCTTCGCATGCTTGTTGGTCAGAACCTGGGTTTTTTTTTGGTTTGAATCACGTAGTAATGTGGTACCACACTGAAGCAGTCAATGAAGCCTGGTTTCGATCAGTAGTTTATAGGATAACACCGGTTAGGTCTGGGTTAGGTCAGGGTTATGCCCGCATCTCGCTTATGATTCTGCCTTCACCGCAATTCTTGTTCGCCAGAACCTGGGTTTTTTCGGGTTTGAATCACGTAGTAATGTGGTACCACATTGAAACAGTCAATTAAACCTGGATTCGGTCAGTATTTTAGTCGATAACACCGGTTAGGTCTGGGCTAGGTCTGAGATATGCACGCATCTGGCTTATGATTCTGCCTTCACCGCATTCTTGTTCGTCAGAACCTGGGTTTTTTCTGGTTTGAATCACGTAGTAATGTGGTACCACACTGAAACAGTCAATTAAACCTGGTTTCGATCCACATTTTAGAGGATAACACCGGTTAGGTCTGGGATAGGTATGGGTTATGTCCGCATCAGGCTCATGATTTTGCCTTGTTCGCATGCTTGTTGGCCAGGTCCTGGGTTTTTTCTAGTTTGAATCACGTAGTAATGTGGTACCACGCTGAAAGAGACAATTAAACCTGGTTTCGATGAATATTTTAGAGGATAACACCGGTTAGGTCTGGGTTAGGTCAGGGTTATGGCCGCTTCTCGCTCATGTTTCTGCCATCATCGCATACTTGTTGGCCAGATCCTTGGTCCTCTCTGGTTTGAATCAAGTAGTAATGTGGTACCACACTGAAACAGTCAATTAAACCTGGTTTCGATCAATATTTTAGAGGATAACACCGGTTAGGTCTGGGTTAGATCTGGGTTATGCCCGCACATCGCTCATGATTCTGCCTTCTTCGCATGCTTGTTGGTCAGATCCTGGGTTTTTTTTTGGTTTGAATCACGTAGTAATGTGGTACCACACTGAAGCAGACAATTAAACCTGGTTTCGATCAATATTTTAGAGGATAACACCGGTTAGGTCTGGGTTAGGTCTGGGTTATGCCTGCATCTGGCTCATTATTTTGCCTTGATCGCATGCTTGTTAGCCAGATCCTGGGTTTTTTCGGGTTTGAATCATGTAGTAGTGTGATACCACACTGAAGCAGTCAATTAAGCCTGGTTTCGATCAGTAGCTTACAGGAAAACACCGGTTAGGTCTAGGTTAGGTCTGGGTTATGCCCCCAACTGGCTCATGATTTTGCATTTTCTGCATACTTGTTGGCCAGATCCTGGGTTTTCCCTGGTTTGAGTCACGTAGTAATGTGGTACCACACTGAAAGAGACAATTAAACCTGGTTTCGATCAATATTTTAGAGGATAACACCGGTTAGGTCTGGGTTAGGTCTGGGTTATGCCTGCATCTGGCTCATTATTTTGCCTTTTCGCATACTTGTTGGCCAGATCCTGAGTTTTTTCCTGTTTGAATCACGTAGTAATGTGGTACCACAGTGGAACAGTCAATTAAACCTGTTTTCGATCAATATTTTAGAGGATAACACCGGTTAGGTCTGGGTTAGATCTGGGTTATGCCCGCATCTGGCTCATGGTTTTGCCTTCTTCGCATACTTGTTGGCCAGATCCTGGGTTTTTTCCTGTTTGAATCACGTAGTAATGTGGTACCACAGTGGAACAGTCAAATAAACCTGGTTTCGATGTATATTTTAGAAGATATCACCGGTAAGATCTGGGTTAGGTCTGGGTTATGCCCCCAACTGGCTCATGATTTTGCATTTTTCATATACTTGTTGGCCGGATCCTGGGCCTTTTCTGGTTTGAATCAGGTAGTAATGTGGTACCACACTGAAACAGTCAATTAAACCTGGTTTCGATCAATATTTTAGAGGTTAACACCATTTAGGTCTGGGTTAGGTCTGGGTTATGCCCGCATCTGGCTCATGGTTTTGCCTTCTTCGCATACTTGTTGGCCAGATCCTGGGTATTTTCGGGTTTGAATCACGTAGTAATGTGGTACCAAACTGAAACAGTCAATTAAACCTGGTTTCGATCCACATTTTAGAGGATAACACCGGTTAGGTCTGGGTTAGCTCTGGGTTATGCCCGCATCTGGCTCATGATTTTGCCTTGTTCGCATACTTGTTGGGCAGATCCTGGGTTTTTCCCTGTTTGAATAATATAGTAATGTGGTACCACAGTGAAACAGTCAATTAAACCTGGTTTCGATCAATATGTTAGAAGATATCACCGGTAAGATCTGGGTTAGGTCTTGGTTATGCCCCCAACTGGCACATGATTTTGCATTTTTCATATACTTGTTGGCTAGATCCTGGGTTCTTTCCTGTCTGAATCACGCAGTAATGTGGTACCACATTGAAACTGTCAACTAAACCTGGTTTCGATCAATATTTTCGAGGACAACACCGGTTAGGTCTGGGTTATGCCCGCATCTGGCTCATGGTTTTGCCTTCTTCGCATACTTGTTGGCCGGATCCTGGGTCTTTTCTGGTTTGAATCACGTAGTAATGTGGTACCACACTGAAACAGACAGTTAAACCTGGTTTCGATCAATATTTTAGAGGATAACACAGGTTAGGTCTGGGTTAGATCTGGGTTATGCCCGCATCTCGCTTATGATTCTGCCTTCACCGCATTCTTGTTCGCCAGAACCTGGGATTTTTCGGGTGTGAATCACGTAGTAATGTGGTACCACACTGAAACAGTCAATTAAACCTGGTTTCGATGTATATTTTAGAAGATATCACCGGTAAGATCTGGGTTAGGTCTTGGTTATGCCCCCAACTGGCTCATGATTTTGCATTTTTCATATACTTGTTGGCTAGATCCTGGGTTCTTTCCCGTTTGAATCACGCAGTAATGTGGTACCACATTGAAACTGTCAACTAAACCTGGTTTCGATCAATATTTTCGAGGACAACACCGGTTAGGTCTGGGTTATGCCCGCATCTGGCTCATGGTTTTGCCTTCTTCGCATACTTGTTGGCCGGATCCTGGGTCTTTTCTGGTTTGAATCACGTAGTAATGTGGTACCACACTGAAACAGACAGTTAAACCTGGTTTCGATCAATATTTTAGAGGATAACACCGGTTAGGTCTGGGTTAGATCTGGGTTATGCCCGCATCTCGCTTATGATTCTGCCTTCACCGCATTCTTGTTCGCCAGAACCTGGGATTTTTCGGGTGTGAATCACGTAGTAATGTGGTACCACAGTGAAACAGTTAATTAAACCTGGTTCCGATCCACATTTTAGAGGATAACACCGGTTGGGTCCGGGTTAGGCCTGGGTTATGCCTGCATCTGGCTCATGATTTTGCCTTGTTCGCATGCTTGTTAGCCAGATCCTGGGTTTTTTCGGGTTTGAATCACGTAGTAATGTGGTACCACACTGAAACAGACAATTAAACCTAGTTTCGATCAATATTTTAGAGGATAACAACGGTTAGGTCTGTGTTAAGTCTGGGTTATGCCCGCATCTGGCTCAAGATTTTGCCTTGATCGCATGCTTGTTGGCCAGATCCTGGGTTTTTTTCTGGTTTGAATCACGTAGTAATGTGGTACCGCACTGAAACGGTCAATTAAACCTGGTTTCGATCAATATTTTAGAGGATAACACCGGTTAGGTCTGGGTTAGGTCAGGGTTATGCCCGCATCTGGCTCATGATTTTGCCTTGATCGCATGCTTGTTGGCCAGATCCTGGGTTTTTTTCTGGTTTGAATCACGTAGTAATGTGGTACCGCACTGAAACGGTCAATTAAACCTGGTTTCGATCAATATTTTAGAGGATAACACCGGTTAGGTCTGGGTTAGGTCAGGGTTATGCCCGCATCTGGCTCATGATTTTGCCTTGATCGCATGCTTGTTGGCCAGATCCTGGGTTTTTTCCTGTTTGAATCACGTAGTAATGTGGTACCACAGTGGAACAGTCAATTAAACCTGTTTTCGATCAATATTTTAGAGGATAACACCGGTTAGGTCTGGGTTAGATCTGGGTTATGCCCGCATCTGGCTCATGGTTTTGCCTTCTTCGCATACTTGTTGGCCAGATCCTGGGTTTTTTCCTGTTTGAATCACGTAGTAATGTGGTACCACAGTGGAACAGTCAATTAAACCTGGTTTCGATGTATATTTTAGAAGATATCACCGGTAAGATCTGGGTTAGGTCTGGGTTATGCCCCCAACTGGCTCATGATTTTGCATTTTTCATATACTTGTTGGCCGGATCCTGGGCCTTTTCTGGTTTGAATCAGGTAGTAATGTGGTACCACACTGAAACAGTCAATTAAACCTGGTTTCGATCAATATTTTAGAGGTTAACACCATTTAGGTCTGGGTTAGGTCTGGGTTATGCCCGCATCTGGCTCATGGTTTTGCCTTCTTCGCATACTTGTTGGCCAGATCCTGGGTATTTTCGGGTTTGAATCACGTAGTAATGTGGTACCAAACTGAAACAGTCAATTAAACCTGGTTTCGATCCACATTTTAGAGGATAACACCGGTTAGGTCTGGGTTAGCTCTGGGTTATGCCCGCATCTGGCTCATGATTTTGCCTTGTTCGCATACTTGTTGGGCAGATCCTGGGTTTTTCCCTGTTTGAATAATATAGTAATGTGGTACCACAGTGAAACAGTCAATTAAACCTGGTTTCGATCAATATGTTAGAAGATATCACCGGTAAGATCTGGGTTAGGTCTTGGTTATGCCCCCAACTGGCTCATGATTTTGCATTTTTCATATACTTGTTGGCTAGATCCTGGGTTCTTTCCTGTTTGAATCACGCAGTAATGTGGTACCACATTGAAACTGTCAACTAAACCTGGTTTCGATCAATATTTTCGAGGACAACACCGGTTAGGTCTGGGTTATGCCCGCATCTGGCTCATGGTTTTGCCTTCTTCGCATACTTGTTGGCCGGATCCTGGGTCTTTTCTGGTTTGAATCACGTAGTAATGTGGTACCACACTGAAACAGACAGTTAAACCTGGTTTCGATCAATATTTTAGAGGATAACACAGGTTAGGTCTGGGTTAGATCTGGGTTATGCCCGCATCTCGCTTATGATTCTGCCTTCACCGCATTCTTGTTCGCCAGAACCTGGGATTTTTCGGGTGTGAATCACGTAGTAATGTGGTACCACACTGAAACAGTCAATTAAACCTGGTTTCGATGTATATTTTAGAAGATATCACCGGTAAGATCTGGGTTAGGTCTTGGTTATGCCCCCAACTGGCTCATGATTTTGCATTTTTCATATACTTGTTGGCTAGATCCTGGGTTCTTTCCCGTTTGAATCACGCAGTAATGTGGTACCACATTGAAACTGTCAACTAAACCTGGTTTCGATCAATATTTTCGAGGACAACACCGGTTAGGTCTGGGTTATGCCCGCATCTGGCTCATGGTTTTGCCTTCTTCGCATACTTGTTGGCCAGATCCTGGGTTTTTTCTGGTTTGAATCACGTAGTAATGTGGTACCGCACTGAAACGGTCAATTAAACCTGGTTTCGATCAATATTTTAGAGGATAACACCGGTTAGGTCTGGGTTAGATCTGGGTTATGCCCGCATCTCGCTTATGATTCTGCATTCACCGCATTCTTGTTCGCCAGAACCTGGGTTTTTTCGGGTTTGAATCACATAGTAATGTGGTACACACTGAAACAGTCAATTAAACCTGGTTTCGATCCACATTTTAGAGGATAACACCGGTTAGGTCTGGGATTGGTATGGGTTATGTCCGCATCTGGCTCATGATTTTGCCTTGTTCGCATGCTTGTTGGCCAGATCCTAGGATTTTTTCTAGCTTGAATCACGTAGTAATGTGGTACCACACTGAAACAGACAATTAAACCTGGTTTCGATGAATATTTTAGAGGATAACACCGGTTAGGTCTGGGTTAGGTCAGGGTTATGCCCGCTTCTCGCTCATGTTTCTGCCTTCATCGCATACTTGTTGGCCAGATCCTTGGTCCTCTCTGGTTTGAATCACGTAGTAAAGTGGTACCACACAGTAACAGTCAATTAAACCTGGTTTCGATCCGCATTTTAGAGGATAACACCGGTTAGGTCTGGGTTAGGTCTGGGTTATGCCTTCATCTGGCTCATGATTTTGCCTTTTCCGCATACTTGTTGGCCAGATCCTGGATTTTTTCTGGTTTGAATCACGTAGTAATGTGGTACCACACTGAAACAGACAGTTAAACCTGGTTTCGATCAATATTTTAGAGGATAACACAGGTTAGGTCTGGGTTAGATCTGGGTTATGCCCGCATCTCGCTTATGATTCTGCCTTCACCGCATTCTTGTTCGCCAGAACCTGGGATTTTTCGGGTGTGAATCACGTAGTAATGTGGTACCACACTGAAACAGTCAATTAAACCTGGTTTCGATGTATATTTTAGAAGATATCACCGGTAAGATCTGGGTTAGGTCTTGGTTATGCCCCCAACTGGCTCATGATTTTGCATTTTTCATATACTTGTTGGCTAGATCCTGGGTTCTTTCCCGTTTGAATCACGCAGTAATGTGGTACCACATTGAAACTGTCAACTAAACCTGGTTTCGATCAATATTTTCGAGGACAACACCGGTTAGGTCTGGGTTATGCCCGCATCTGGCTCATGGTTTTGCCTTCTTCGCATACTTGTTGGCCAGATCCTGGGTTTTTTCTGGTTTGAATCACGTAGTAATGTGGTACCGCACTGAAACGGTCAATTAAACCTGGTTTCGATCAATATTTTAGAGGATAACACCGGTTAGGTCTGGGTTAGATCTGGGTTATGCCCGCATCTCGCTTATGATTCTGCATTCACCGCATTCTTGTTCGCCAGAACCTGGGTTTTTTCGGGTTTGAATCACATAGTAATGTGGTACACACTGAAACAGTCAATTAAACCTGGTTTCGATCCACATTTTAGAGGATAACACCGGTTAGGTCTGGGATTGGTATGGGTTATGTCCGCATCTGGCTCATGATTTTGCCTTGTTCGCATGCTTGTTGGCCAGATCCTAGGATTTTTTCTAGCTTGAATCACGTAGTAATGTGGTACCACACTGAAACAGACAATTAAACCTGGTTTCGATGAATATTTTAGAGGATAACACCGGTTAGGTCTGGGTTAGGTCAGGGTTATGCCCGCTTCTCGCTCATGTTTCTGCCTTCATCGCATACTTGTTGGCCAGATCCTTGGTCCTCTCTGGTTTGAATCACGTAGTAATGTGGTACCACACAGTAACAGTCAATTAAACCTGGTTTCGATCCGCATTTTAGAGGATAACACCGGTTAGGTCTGGGTTAGGTCTGGGTTATGCCTTCATCTGGCTCATGATTTTGCCTTTTCCGCATACTTGTTGGCCAGATCCTGGATTTTTTCTGGTTTGAATCAAGTAGTAACGTGGTACCACACTGAAATAATCAACTAAACCTGTTTTCGATGAATATTTTAGAGGATATCACCGGTTAGGTCTGGCCAGAAGTGATATTTTCGGTAAGGAATTTTTTTCTCGAAACTGAGTATGAGTTCGTGGATATGTCTGTTGACCAAAAATGCTTGTAACCGACCCCTGCAACCAAGAATAATTTTTTCAGAGTGATTTGAAATTTTTGAAATTCTCTAATAGCGTTTTAACGACGCCTCAGTCGAGAAATTAATATTCCTAATTTTCGTCTTATTTTGGCTTTTAGAATCTCCCATTAAAATTTTTCCCAGGGGTGACCAAACACCCTGTATATATCTATTAGTCCTGAAATATTATTAAATCAATATTAATCAAATTACACCTTGACCGAATTCATTTCAATCCCCACACCAATATACAGGGTGTCCCGTAAATAGTGTAAGAGCCGGAAATGTGGGGTAGCTGAGACGATTCTGAACAACAATTTCCTTTGCAAAAATGTCGGATGGAGCTTCGTTTTTGAATTATTAACGAAAAACACTGACGAATCACAGCGCGTGCCTGCCGCGCGCTCAGGGCCGTCCGAACTAAGAGAGCCACCGTGTCGGGTAAGTAGGAAGATGTGCATCGGAGATACGTCGAGGAACGAATATAAATAATTAAAAATACTACCACTGCAACTGTTACCTCTGCGGATTGGATAAATCAGTCAGCTAAATCGAATTTATTAATTATTTGTATTCGCTGTTTCCAAGGAAGAATTTTTAGGAAATTAATTCTTCGCACCTGAGTGACGCTTCTCGCCAGAGTGTGTTAAAATTAAAATAAGAATTATTTTCAGAAAATTAAAATAAATACGGTAAGAACCATTTGTAATCGTTTGTTATTAAAAACTGTACTGGAAAAGCAGACTGGATTTGTGCGTACCGAAACATTCCTCGAATGCAAAGGCTTTAATAGAGAAATAATTGAAATTCGACTTACTCATTTACTAGCAAGTTGCTCTGCTGCGCTGGCAATAAGGCCCGATTAGTGTACTCCTGTCGATCACGGAAAGGTCGAAGACCCCAATAAAAATCAGCTGATCGGACGACCCGGTCACTGCACCCGCTTCTTACCCCGAAAATGTAAAAGTGAAAAGTGCTAGTGACCATGCTGTGAAGTGTTTTCGGGGTAAGAAGCGGGTGCAGTGACCGGGCCGTTCCATCAGCTGATTTTTATTGGGGTCTTCGACCTTTCCGTGATCGACAGGGGTGCACTAACCGGCCCTATTGCAACTTGCAAGTAAATGGGAAAGGCGAATTTCAATTAATTCTCTATTAACCCCTTGCATGCGAAGAATGTTTCGGTACGCACAAATCCAGTCTGCTGTTCCAGTACAGTTTTTAATAACAAACGATTACAAATGGTTCTTACCGTATTTATTTTAATTTTCTGAAAATAATTCTTATTTTAATTTTAACACACTCTGGCGAGAAGCGTCATTCAGGTGCGAAGAATTAATTTCCTAAAAATTCCGAGAGCATCTTCCCACATTTTATTTCTTCTTCCTTGGAAACAGCGAATATAAATAAATAATAAATTCGATTTAGCTGGCTGATTTATCCAATCCGCAGAGGTAACAGTTGCGGTGGTAGTATTTTTAATTATTTGTATTCGTTCCTCGACGTATCTTCGATGCACATCTTGCTACCTACCCGACACGGTGGCTCTCTTAGTTCGGACGGCCCAGAGCGGGCGGTAGGCGCGCGCCGTGATTCGTCAGTGTTTTTCGTTAATAATTCAAAAACGAAGCTCCATCCGACATTTTTGCAAAGGAAATTGTTGTTCAGAATCGTCTCAGCTACCCCACATTTCCGGCTCTTACACTATTTACGGGACACCCTGTATATTGCGTGTAACCCATAAATGGTTGAGAATGGAGTCACCTTTCCCATACTGGTATTATTAGATGGTCGCAGGTCCTGCATAAATTTCAATTTACATCATTTTTGTTTTGAGTAAACTCATTTTACTTTTTTGTATATTACCTAATGCAACTCATATTCTCCAGCCATGCGATGTAGGAATATTTAGACGATTAAAAGTTGCATGGCGAAAGGTAGTACAGGAACATAGACAAAGTACGTAGGTAGACTAAACCCATTACGAAGGTGAATTTCGCACCAATATTTCATACCATATATAAATTCCATGAAGATGGAGATCTTTATAAATGCTTTTAAAGCTTGTGGTGGCCTATGACCGTTTAACTCAAATACAATTTACTACACAAAACGTATTTCAGAAAGAAGAAAATAAATTAGAATTCATGTCGCCAGATGAAACTGACATCAATGACAGCAATATAAGTAGTTTTACATAGCATTCAAGAGCATATTCCAGATGATCTGAAAGAATTATTTGAAATAGCTTGTGCAAGTAATCTCTGTTTCCAGAGAGGGGAACAACTTTGTTTTCTATATAGAAAATATTAAAATACAATCGGGACACAACTAAGACACAACTTAATAACTCGCAGAGAGAAAGCACTGCTGATGTTCAACGCAGTGCAGTTCATAGTAACAGTAAAACCAATACCAGTGTAGAAGACTAATTTAACAATGTTTCGCTAGAAGAAACTAATATACGATATACTGATCATTAATTAACTTTAATATTTCATGACAATGATGCTTTTACTTTTTTCTAATGAGAATTGTTTTGTTTCTGATAGTATTGAAACTGAAAATATTAATTTTAAAGAAATAGTTCATAATAATGTCTTTACTTCTAATGGGAATTGTTTTGTTTCCGATGGTACTGAAATCAAACTACATTAATTCTACAACATTACCATTACATTACGGTTGAAGAACATGAATTCATCCAACGTTCTCGTAAAGACAAAGATTCTTCAGACTCTATTCAGGATAAGCATTATCAACATTATCAAAAAATTGAAAAAACAACAAAGAAAAGAAAAGAAATATAGTTTATATACAATTGATAACCAGGAAAAAGAGAGACAAAGAATGATAGAAGAACGATTAGAAAAGAAAAAAACAAGCCGAGGAATTAAAAGAAGAAAAGCTATTGAAAAAAGAAAGAAAAACAGAAAAATGAAAAGGAAAAGGAGAAAGAAAATCAAGACGAAGAGAAGGAGAAATGTAAAACTCAAACTAAAAATAAAAATAAAGTTAAGAACGTGAAAAGAAAATAATAAATAAGATTATTTTGTGTGTGTGCTTTTTACAGGGTGAATGTAGTGACTGAACCAGGTGGTTATGACTATGCAAGATTTTTATTAGCATCTTTTTCAAACTCCACTTGGAACAAGGCTGTACGTATGTATGTATGGGATTATCAGGAACCGTGTTTGTTCGTTAATCGGCACATCAAGCGGCACACTCGTATTTATTTCGTTAAACACAGTCACACCTACTACGTACTTTTCAATCTTTCTCTCTTCCGTGCCGTCTTTTCTCACTTTCTGGGTTATTCACCCATCAGCTGTTCGGCCGTACGCTCGCCGCGTGTTGACGGCTTTTTCGGCGGTAACCGTCTTCGCTCGTGCAAGCTCGTGGACAGCGAGCGATTCGCTGTTCGGCCAAAAATTCGTGCGCGATTTAATAATTTTTAACTGCACGGTTCCCTACATACAGGGTGTTCGGCCACCCATGGGAAAAATTTTAATGGGGGATTCTAGATGCCAAAATACGAAAATACAGACGAAAATCAAGAATACCAATTTGTTGATGGAGGCTCTGTTAAAAAGTTATTAATGTTTAAAGTTCCGCTCGTACTGAATTTTTTTCTCGAAAATGCGCAAGATTTCGGAGGTATGTCTATTCATAAAAAATGATTGTAACTGACCCTCGCAACTGAAAATAATTTTTCACAGAACGATTTGAAATCATTTTTTTTCGTCGAAAAATATAGGCACCTGATTAGATTTTCGGTAAGGAATTTTTTTCTCGAAAGTGCGTAGGATTTCGGGGGTATGTGTAATGACCAAAAATTATTGTAATTGACCCCTGCAACCGAAAATAATTTTTTTAGAACGATTTGAAAAATTTGTTTTTCGCCGAAAAATTTCAACACCTACCCGAATTTTTTTCTCGAAACTGAGTAGGATTTCGAATATATGTCTATTCACTAAAAATGCTTGTAATTTACCTCCGCAGCCGAAAATAATTTTTCCGGAACGATTTGAAACTTTTGAATTTAATTGTTAATAACTTTTTAACGAAGCCTCCATCAACAAATTGGTATTCTTGATTTTCGTCTTATTTTGGCCTCTAGAATCTCCTATTAAAATGTTTCCCAGGGCTGGCCGAACACCCTGTATACTACTATGTACTTATCAGTTTTTATTTTGTACTTCTGTAAAAATATTATATATTTATATAGGAAGAATCCAGTATGGGCCAGGATACAGCCTCATTCGAAGTAGAGTTTGAAAAAGATGCTAAGAAAAATCTTCCATAGTCACAATCTGGTTCAGTTACTTATATGTATATACACATAGAGGGTGTTCGGCCACCCCTGGGAGAAATTTTCATGGGGGATTCTAGAGGCCAAAATACGAAAATGCAGACGAAAATCAAGAATACCAATTTGCTGATAGAGGCTTCGTTAAAAAGTTATTAACAATTAAATTCAAAAATTTCAAATCGTTCTGGAAAAATTGTTTTCGGTTGCGGGGGTCAATTACAATCATTTTTGGTGAATGCACATACCTCCGAAATCTTACCCACTTTCGAGAAAAATATTCGAGAATGTGTGAAATTTTTTTGATGGAAAAAAAATTTCAAATCGTTCTAAAAGAATTATTTTCGGTTGCGGGGGTCAATTACAATCATTTTTGGTCATTACACATGCCCTCGGAATCCTACGCGCTTTCGAGAAAAAAATTCTTTACCGAAAATCTTATTAGATGCCTAAATTTTTCGACGAAAAAAAAAAAAAATCTCAAATCGTTCTAGAAGAATTATTTTCGGTTGTGGGGGTCAATTGCAATCATTTTCGGTGAATAGACATACCCCCGAAATCCTACCCACTTTCTAGAAAAAAAATCGGCTAGGTGTGAAATTTTTTCGATGGAAAGAAAAAATTTGAAATCGTTTTAGAAAAATTATCTTCGGTTGCGGGGGTTACTTACAACTATTTTGGGTGAATAGTCATACCCCCCAAATCTTGCGCATTTTGGAGAAAGAAATTCTGTACGGGCGGAACTTTAAACGTTAATAACTTTTTAACAAAGCCTCCATCAACAAATTGGTATTCTTGATTTTCGTCTTATTTTGGCCTCTAGAATCCCCTGGGAGAAATTGTAATGGGAGATTCTAGAGGTTAAAGTAGGATTCGAATTTTTTTCTCGAAAATGCGCAGGATTTCGTATGTGGCATGTCTATTCACCGAAAATAATTGTAATTGACCCCCGAAATCGAAAGTAATTTTTTCAGAACGATTTGAAATTTTCTTTTTTTTTCGTCGAAAAATTTAGGCACTGCCTGTCGATTTTTCTTAAAAATTCCTTTTTGATTTTTATTCAGTTTGTTTGTCGCCCGACAAAATAGTTGTTTAATAATACTCTTTTTGTAGGTGCCCATGAGCTCTACTCCCGAAAAAAAACGTTTCATTGAAATATATTCACTATTCACTATATCAGTAGTGGTTGCGGAGGCTGTTTGAAAATTTGACCAGTTATATGGGATTTTTCTCACTTTACGGGCTCAAGGAACAACTTTTCCAACATTTCATTCATTAATCTCTACATATTCTCCATTAAAATATGCGTTGTGTTGCTGTTTGAAACATTAAAATCGTTCAATCCGTTCAGAAGTTATGATGTTTTAATGATTCGCATGAAAATTCGTGCAGATCTTTCTGTCTGGCCAGAAATGATATTTTCGGTAAGGTATTTTTTTCTCGAAACTGAGTATGATTTCGTGGATATGTCTGTTGGCCAAAAATGCTTGTAACCGACCCCTGCAACCAAAAATAATGTTTTCAGAGTGATTTGAAATTTTTGAAATTTTTTAATAGCGTTTTAACGACGCCTCAATCAACAAATTGATATGCTTAATTTTCGTCTTATTTTCGACTCTAGAATCTCCCATTGAAATTTTTCCCAGGGGTGGCCGAACAACACCTTGTATATGAAAAGATTGTACGAATACTTACCATACCTTACATAATTATATCCGCGATGTTTAATCGTATTTTTGGACTGGTCGTTACACAATACCTTAAATCTACTTTGTTTCGAAACGCAATAATCAATATATCGTTTTACTTGGTCCAAGGTTTTGCCTACCATTCTAGGATAAAAGAAACTATTTTACATTTTTAAAAACTATTTTGCAAAAGTGTTTTCAATAATGTTCACTATGTAAATATGTAAGAAGAATGTTAGTCCTCTATAGCACTAACTTTAAAACTAACGAGAATTGAAAATTTTTCACAACTGTTACTTATGAATACAGAGTGGAATCAACTGCTACTGAGGTATATATCTGTATATACCACGTACGAAATTGGATAAGCGTTGGTTGGGTAGTGGATTTGTCACGTCTTGAAAATAACAATAAAGTAGAAACAATTTGTATAAAAGAGTAATTTCATTCGGTCGGTATTAAATACATAAAAATTAAAATTTAAATAGAGTTATTTAATTTTGCTGGGTCGTTTTATAAAAATGAAATAAGCTTACTTACTAAAATCTTCGTAGCTCTCTGGTGGAATCTTTTCATAAACAATGTGATGATACGTGTAACTGAAATTTCCTGTTGTTTCGCTTTTATTTAAATATGGTTCGAACAATCCGTCCTTTCAACATTTTTAAAATGTTTTTGTAATAATAATACGTTCTGGTATGGATCGTATAACCAAGGTTGAAGGAAGGGATCTATCCTAAAATTTTGAAAATAAAATTTAAATAATACTGTAATAAACGATCCATCTTTATTTTTAACTTAAGTTAACAAACTAGAACTCAGAGAAACAGGCCATGTATCGTTGTTTTTTAATATGTTTTTTAACCAAGATCGCTGCTCTCGCTACACTTCGTCTTGCATTGCATTGGAGTTCCAATATCCTCCAGAGTCTAAAAGAAAAATTATTTTCTGATTACACTCGTTCGTTCCCAGTACAAAATATTTCAAAACATTGACACGAACTGAAATGTACAGAGTGTTCGTCCACCCCTGGGACAAATTTTAATGGTAGATTCTAGAGGCGAAAATAAGGTGAAAATCAAGAATACCAATTTGTTGATTGAGGCTTCGTTAAAAAGTGTTTAAAAATGTTTAAAGTTCCACCTGTGAAACGGCAATCTGCGAACAGCTGCGTACGCGTGATAGTGATCCTCACTCAGAAAACTGTAATACTATTGTCGATAGATACGTCATGAAGTAGAGTTTCTCATGCCGGGTGGAACCACTATCCCGCGCACGCAGCTGTACGCAGATTGCCCATCTACAGGCGCAACTGTTTTGGGTTATGGAATAACGACGAAATATTATAGATTGAGATTTAATATGCTATATTAGATATAAAATATAAAAAAGAACACTTAATGGCGTGAAAAAACGGTAGAGACACCAACCGGAAGTCCTAGATTATATGTCGCGACTATTAGGGACTGCAACCGGGACAGCAGAGGAATTGAATTTGCAGGAAGTTCAAAACAAAACTTTACAACAGCAACTTTAAACGTTAATAACTTTGGTATATTCCTACCAAACGGCCCGTTCAACGATCGGGATGGGTTATACGTAATTCGTATTCGTCTAATTCAGTATATTATTTATATGCATTTCATTATCTGCGGAAATTCGGTATTTTTACAAAGTAAGTAAGTATTTTAAATATATTCTGATAGGTTCACAGGTGGAAACAAGCGACTGTCGTTACCTGTGTTCAAAATGCCAGCTAGTAAAATGCTAATTTGTTAACAATAACATTTATTGAATGAAATTTCTGATATTTCTGCAAATATCTCATTGAATAAATCACCATCTTCCTATTACATACATACATTTACTAAATACATAATGGCTCAGGTATCCAATGAAGTTACTCTTATTGAAAATATAAAATATTGATAGTATTATATGTTAGAAAAAAGATTAAAAAAAGTGTGGCACGCCTGCAAGTGGTTTCTTCAATTTAATTCATGTAAGCATCAGTAATGAGATCATGAAAATTGACGCTGTGATTAATTTTCAAATGGCCTCTGTGCCATTATTTCTACAACAAAATGTTGATTCATCAGTCTCTATCTACTCTACTCTACTCTACCCTTCCAATTGCTGCGCAGTATTTTTATTTAATGTTAGTTATATAATATCACGACATTGCTCATAATTATATGTTAGCATATATGGTAATTTTAAAACAATATCTGTAGCTGAGTTTGTTTTTAGAAAACCACGTTCTTTGCTTTCCAAATATCTTTATATAATGCAATGGCTTTTAAAAAATAAGAGTATAAACATCTCACCATAAACCGTAAATAGTTTACATTTTAAAGATCCAGAAACAGGCGCTCATACGAATAAAATAGAAACTACGTGGAAGCATAGTAAACACTTTTTGCCTGAATATTGTCGGTTAGTATTTGCAGTTCCACACGTTTTTTAATATGTTTTTCTAACATATAATACAAAATAATAAATATTATATTTTCTATTTTCAGCAAAAAAGATAATTTCATTGGGTACTTAAGCCATTACGTGTTTTATAAACCTTTCAAGCAAGGAAAGGATGATTTATTTAATCAGTTCTTAAAAGAAATTTCAGAAATTTCATTTGATGATTGATTCTGTAAAAAATCAAAATATACCAGACTTAGATGATAATGAAATTTAATAATAAAAACAAGTTAAACCAACGTACCGCGTACAATAGTAATTTACTATATATTGTAAACACTGTCAGAGGCGGGGAGGCATTTTTTACTGTTGCTGCATGTACTGTCTACATACCTATGAGTACTGTCTGAGTAGTGCTAGGTTATAGGGGTGGGTTTTAATACTGTCCACCTGACCGACTCGTGGAAGTTCTATGCCTAAAAAAATGATTTTTATGCATCATACACGTTCTACAAATTCCCATTTGACAATGTAGAATAGATCCAATTAGATAAATTATTTATAATTTTTAAAATGAACATAGCAACGATGGTCACTTGTTTCTATCTGTGAACCTGTCAAAAAATGTACTTAACCTTACTTTTTTACTGTAACTTTTTATAATAACAGTAACAGTTTATAAAAAAATAACGAATTTCCACAGATAATGAAATGCATATCAATAATGTACTGAATTAGGCGAATCGAATAATGTATAACTGACCCCGATCCGTGAACGGGCCGTTTGCTAGGAATGTTCCATAACTTTTCAACAAAGTCTAAAATTTTTCCCAAGGGTGAATACCTATACACTGTATAGATATCCTGTTTCCTTCAACCGAACGACATGTGTCCCTAAAAAATATATTTATAAAATAAGTCGGTCAAGTAGGAAGAATATTCAGATATTTAAGAATATGAATATATTGGTGAAAATATCCATTCCTCTTACCTTTATGTCCTGTGTATTGGATAATATAGATTTACATACTTTTACCGCTGAATTCGAAATTCTGAACTAAAGTACAGGACTCGTCAAAAACATTTTTTATTCTTCTTATAGTATTATCTGTTTTACAAAAAACAACCAATTAAATTAAGTTGCAAGAATGCATAAGCGATAAAATTGCATAAAGACTTTTTAAGCATGAGAGAAAAAAAAAATTACAGAGGATTTAATAGAAAATTATAAAACAAAATGTTTACTTAAGACTTACCTTTTGTAAAAACCGGCGATATCGACTGTGTGAGTGTAAATCGTCGTACGTTCGTGCCCGGTGCGGTAAAACACGTGCATCGATCTAGATTACGTACGTTCCACGCGTGCCACTTTCTCGATCTATACATTTACATAAAAATATTCGATGAGGTGCATCTGTAGCTATTACGTGTAGCATCATGAGCAAACTCTTAGAAAATCACTCCTACTCCTCATTTGAACAGAATTTTTACTTTCATGATTTTAGCGAAAAGTCGTTTTCCTGCTCGGGGAACACATATGTACAGGGTGTTCGGCCACCCCGGGGAAAAATTTTAATGGGGGATTCTAGATGCCAAAATACGAAAATCTGGCTCATGATTTTGCCTTTTTCGCATACTTGTTGGCCAGATCCTGGGTTTTTTCGGGTTTGAATCACGTAGTAATGTGGTACCACACTGAAACAGTCAATTAAACCTGGTTTCGATCAATATTTTAGAGCTTAACACCATTTAGGTCTGGGTTAGGTCTGGGTTATGCCCGCATCTGGCTCATGGTTTTGCCTTCTTCGCATACTTGTTGGCCAGATCCTGGGTTTTTTCGGGTTTGAATCACGTAGTAATGTGGTACCACACTGAAACAGTCAATTAAACCTGGTTTCGATCAATATTTTAGAGGTTAACACCATTTAGGTCTGGGTTAGGTCTGGGTTATGCCCGCATCTGGCTCATGATTTTGCCTTTTCCGCATACTTGTTGGCCAGATCCTGAGTTTTCGCTGGTTTGAATCACGTAGTAATGTGGTACCACAGTGGAACAGTCAATTAAACCTGGTTTCGATGTATATTTTAGAAGATATCACCGGTAAGATCTGGGTTAGGTCTGGGTTATGCCCGCAACTGGCTCATGATTTTGCCTTCTTCGCATACTTGTTGGCCAGATCCTGGGTTTTTTTTTGGTTTGAATCACGTAGTAATGTGGTACCACACTGAAGCAGTCAATTAAGCCCGGTTTCGATCAGTAGTTTACAGGAAAACACTGGTTAGGTCTAGGTTAGGTCTGGGTTATGCCCGCATCTGGCTCAAGATTTTGCCTTTTCGCATACTTGTTGGCCAGATCCTGGGTTATTTCCTGTTTGAATCCCGTAGTAATGTGGTACCACAGTGGAACAGTCAATTAAACCTGGTTCCGATGTATATTTTAGAAGATATCACCGGTAAGATCTGGGTTAGGTCTTGGTTATGCCCCCAACTGGCTCATGATTTTGCCTTCTTCGCATACTTGTTGGCCAGATCCTGGGTTTTTTCGGGTTTGAATCACGTAGTAATGTGGTACCACATTGAAACAGTCAATTAAACCTGGATTCGGTCAGTATTTTAGTCGGTAACACCGGTTAGGTCTGGGCTAGGTCTGAGATATGCACGCATCTGTCTCATGATTTTGCCTTCTTCGCATGCTTGATAGCCAGATCCTGGGGTTTTTTCTGGTTTGAATCACGTAGTAATGTGGTACCACACTGAAACAGACAATTAAACCTGGTTTCGATCAATATTTTAGAGGATAACACCGGTTAGGTCTGGGTTAGATCTGGGTTATGCCCGCATCTCTCTTATGATTTTGCCTTCACCGCATTCTTGTTCGCCAGAACCTGGGTTTTTTTCTGGTTTGAATCACGTAGTAATGTGGTACCACACTGAAACAGACAATTAAACCTGGTTTCGATCAATATTTTAGAGGATAACACTGGTTAGCTCTGGGTTAGGTCTGGGTTATGCCCGCATCTGGCTCATGATTTTGCCTTTTTTGCATACTTGTTGGCCAGATCCTGGGTTTTCCATGGTTTGAATCACGTAGTAATGTGGTACCGCACTGAAACGGTCAATTAAACCTGGTTTCGATCAATATTTTAGAGAATAACACCGGTTAGGTCTGGGTTAGATCTGGGTTATGCCCGCATCTCGCTTATGATTCTGCCTTCACCGCATTCTTGTTCGCCAGAACCTGGGTTTTTTCTAGTTTGAATCACGTAGTAATGTGGTACCACAGTGAAACAGACAATTAAACCTGGTTTCGATCAATATTTTAGAGGATAACACCGGTTAGGTCTGGGTTAGATCTGGGTTATGCCCGCACATCGCTCATGATTCTGCCTTCTTCGCATGCTTGTTGGTCAGATCCTGGGTTTTTTTTGGTTTGAATCACGTAGTAATGTGGTACCACACTGAAACAGACAATTAAACCTGGTTTCGATGAATATTTTAGAGGATAACACCGGTTAGGTCTGGGTTAGGTCAGGGTTATGCCCGCTTCTCGCTCATGTTTCTGCCTTCATCGCATACTTGTTGGCCAGATCCTGGGTTTTTTCGGGTTTGAATCATGTAGTAGTGTGATACCACACTGAAGCAGTCAATTAAGCCTGGTTTCGATCAGTAGTTTACAGGATAACACCGGTTAGGTCTAGGTTAGGTCTGGGTTATGCCCGCATCTCGCTTATGATTCTGCCATCACCGCATTCTTGTTC
This sequence comes from Colletes latitarsis, assembly GCF_051014445.1. Taxonomy (NCBI): domain Eukaryota; kingdom Metazoa; phylum Arthropoda; class Insecta; order Hymenoptera; family Colletidae; genus Colletes; species Colletes latitarsis. The sequence continues at coordinate 11,236,106 of NC_135147.1, forward strand.
GCCAGAACCTGGGTTTTTTCGGGTTTGAATCACGTAGTAATGTGGTACCACACTGAAACAGTCAATTAAACCTGGTTTCGATCCACATTTTAGAGGATAACACCGGTTAGGTCTGGGTTAGGTCTGGGTTATGCCCGCATCTGGCTCATGATTTTGCCTTTTCCGCATACTTGTTGGCCAGATCCTGGGTTTTCCCTGGTATGAATCACGTAGTAATGTGGTACCACACTGAAACAGTCAATTAAACCTGGTTTCGATCCGCATTTTAGAGGATAACACCGGTTAGGTCTGGGTTAGGTCTGGGTTATGCCTGCATCTGGCTCATGATTTTGCCTTGTTCGCATGATTGTTGGCCAGATCCTGGGTTTTTTCGGGTTTGAATCATGTAGTAGTGTGATACCACACTGAAGCACTCAATTAAGCCTGGTTTCGATCAGTAGTTTACAGGATAACACCGGTTAGGTCTAGGTTAGGTCTGGGTTATGCCCGCATCTCGCTTATGATTCTGCCTTCACCGCATTCTTGTTCGCCAGAACCTGGGTTTTTTCGGGTTTGAATCACGTAGTAATGTGGTACCACACTGAAACAGTCAATTAAACCTGGTTTCGATCCACATTTTAGAGGATAACACCGGTTAGGTCTGGGTTAGCTCTGGGTTATGCCCGCATCTGGCCCATGATTTTGCCTTGTTCGCATACTTGTTGGCCAGATCCTGGGGTTTTCCCTGTTTGAATAATATAGTAATGTGGTACCACAGTGAAACAGTCAATTAAACCTGGTTTCGATCAATGTTTTCGAGGACAACACCGGTTAGGTCTGGGTTATGCCCGCATCTGGCTCATGATTATGCCTTCTTCGCATGCTTGTTAGCCAGATCCTGGGTTTTTTCGGGTTTGAATCATGTAGTAGTGTGATACCACACTGAAGCAGTCAATTAAGCCTGGTTTCTATCAATATTTTAGAGGATAACACCGGTTAGGTCTGGGTTAGGTCTGGGTTATGCCCGCATCTCGCTTATGATTCTGCCTTCACCGCATTCTTGCTCGCCAGAACCTGGGTTTTTTCGGGTTTGAATCACGTAGTAACGTGGTACCCCACTGAAACGGACAATTAAACCTGGTTTCGATCAATATTTTCGAGGATAACACCGGTTAGGTCTGGGTTAGGTCTGGGTTACGCCCGCAACTGGCTCATGATTTTGCCTTCTTCGCATGCTTGTTAGCCAGATCCTGGGTTTTTTTCTGGTTTGAATCACGTAGTAATGTGGAACCCCACTGAAACAGACAATTAAACCTGGTTTCGATCAATATTTTAGAGGATAACACCGGTTAGGTCTGGGTTGGCTCTGGGTTATGCCCGCATCTGGCTCATGATTTTGCCTTGTTCGCATACTTGTTGGCCAGATCCTGGGTTTATCCCTGTTTGAATAATATAGTAATGTAGTACCACAGTGAAACAGTTAATTATACCTGGTTTCGATCAATATTTTAGAGGATAACAACGGTTAGGTCTGTGTTAAGTCTGGGATATGTCGCATCTGGCTTAAACTGTCGCCTTTTTCGCATACTTGTTGGCCGGATCCTGGGTATTTTCTGGTTTGAATCTGGTAGTAATGTGGTACCACACTGAAACAGACAATTAAACCTGGTTTCGATCAATATTTTAGAGGATAACACCGGTTAGGTCTGGGTTAGATCTGGGTTATGCCCGCATCTCGCTTATGATTCTGCCTTCACCGCATTCTTGCTCGCCAGAACCTGGGTTTTTTCTAGTTTGAATCACGTAGTAATGTGGTACCACAGTGAAACAGACAATTAAACCTGGTTTCGATGAATATTTTAGAGGATAACACCGGTTAGGTCTGGGTTAGATCTGGGTTATGCCCGCACATCGCTCATGATTCTGCCTTCACCGCATTCTTGTTCGCCAGAACCTGGGTTTTTTCGGGTTTGAATCACGTAGTAATGTGGTACCACACTGAAACAGTCAATTAAACCTGGTTTCGATCCACATTTTAGAGGATAACACCGGTTAGATCTGGGTTAGCTCTGGGTTATGCCCGCATCTGGCTCATGATTTTGCCTTGTTCGCATACTTGTTGGCCAGATCCTGGGTTTTTCCCTGTTTGAATAATATAGTAATGTGGTACCACAGTGAAACAGTCAATTAAACCTGGTTTCGATCAATATGTTAGAAGATATCACCGGTAAGATCTGGGTTAGGTCTTGGTTATGCCCCCAACTGGCTCATGATATTGAATTTTTCATATACTTGTTGGCTAGATCCTGGGTTTTTTCCTGTTTGAATCACGCAGTAATGTGGTACCACATTGAAACAGTCAACTAAACCTGGTTTCGATCAATATTTTCGAGGACAACACCGGTTAGGTCTGGGTTATGCCCGCATCTGGCTCATGATTTTGCCTTCTTCGCATGCTTGTTAGCCAGATCCTGGGTTTTTTCGGGTTTGAATCATGTAGTAGTGTGATACCACACTGAAGCAGTCAATTAAGCCTGGTTTCGATCAATATTTTAGAGGATAACACCGGTTAGGTCTGGGTTAGGTCTGGGTTATGCCCGCATCTCGCTTATGATTCTGCCTTCACCGCATTCTTGCTCGCCAGAACCTGGGTTTTTTCGGGTTTGAATCACGTAGTAACGTGGTACCCCACTGAAACGGACAATTAAACCTGGTTTCGATCAATATTTTAGAGGATAACACCGGTTAGGTCTGGGTTAGATCTGGGTTATGCCCGCACATCGCTCATGATTCTGCCTTCTTCGCATGCTTGTTGGTCAGATCCTGGGTTTTTTTTGGTTTGAATCACGTAGTAATGTGGTACCACACTGAAACAGACAATTAAACCTGGTTTCGATGAATATTTTAGAGGATAACACCGGTTAGGTCTGGGTTAGGTCAGGGTTATGCCCGCTTCTCGCTCATGTTTCTGCCTTCATCGCATACTTGTTGGCCAGATCCTTGGTCCTCTCTGGTTTGAATCAAGTAGTAATGTGGTACCACACTGAAACAGTCAATTAAATCTGGTTTCGATCATTATTTTAGAGGATAACACCGGTTAGGTCTGGGTTAGGTCTGGGTTATGCCTGCATCTGGCTCATGATTTTGCCTTGTTCGCATGCTTGTTGGCCAGATCCTGGGTTTTTTCGGGTTTGAATCATGTAGTAGTGTGATACCACACTGAAGCAGTCAATTAAGCCTGGTTTCGATCAGTAGTTTACAGGATAACACCGGTTAGGTCTAGGTTAGGTCTGGGTTATGCCCGCATCTCGCTTATGATTCTGCCTTCACCGCATTCTTGTTCGCCAGAACCTGGGTTTTTTCGGGTTTGAATCACGTAGTAATGTGGTACCACACTGAAACAGTCAATTAAACCTGGTTTCGATCCACATTTTAGAGGATAACACCGGTTAGGTCTGGGTTAGGTCTGGGTTATGCCCGCATCTGGCTCATGATTTTGCCTTTTCCGCATACTTGTTGGCCAGATCCTGGGTTTTCCCTGGTATGAATCACGTAGTAATGTGGTACCACACTGAAACAGTCAATTAAACCTTGTTTCGATCCGCATTTTAGAGGATAACACCGGTTAGGTCTGGGTTAGGTCTGGGTTATGCCTGCATCTGGCTCATGATTTTGCCTTGTTCGCATGATTGTTGGCCAGATCCTGGGTTTTTTCGGGTTTGAATCATGTAGTAGTGTGATACCACACTGAAGCACTCAATTAAGCCTGGTTTCGATCAGTAGTTTACAGGATAACACCGGTTAGGTCTAGGTTAGGTCTGGGTTATGCCCGCATCTCGCTTATGATTCTGCCTTCACCGCATTCTTGTTCGCCAGAACCTGGGTTTTTTCGGGTTTGAATCACGTAGTAATGTGGTACCACACTGAAACAGTCAATTAAACCTGGTTTCGATACACATTTTAGAGGATAACACCGGTTAGGTCTGGGTTAGCTCTGGGTTATGCCCGCATCTGGCTCATGATTTTGCCTTGTTCGCATACTTGTTGGCCAGATCCTGGGTTTTTCCCTGTTTGAATAATATAGTAATGTGGTACCACAGTGAAACAGTCAATTAAACCTGGTTTCGATCAATATGTTAGAAGATATCACCGGTAAGATCTGGGTTAGGTCTTGGTTATGCCCCCAACTGGCTCATGATATTGAATTTTTCATATACTTGTTGGCTAGATCCTGGGTTTTTTCCTGTTTGAATCACGCAGTAATGTGGTACCACATTGAAACAGTCAACTAAACCTGGTTTCGATCAATATTTTCGAGGACAACACCGGTTAGGTCTGGGTTATGCCCGCATCTGGCTCATGATTTTGCCTTCTTCGCATGCTTGTTAGCCAGATCCTGGGTTTTTTCGGGTTTGAATCATGTAGTAGTGTGATACCACACTGAAGCAGTCAATTAAGCCTGGTTTCGATCAATATTTTAGAGGATAACACCGGTTAGGTCTGGGTTAGGTCTGGGTTATGCCCGCATCTCGCTTATGATTCTGCCTTCACCGCATTCTTGCTCGCCAGAACCTGGGTTTTTTCGGGTTTGAATCACGTAGTAACGTGGTACCCCACTGAAACGGACAATTAAACCTGGTTTCGATCAATATTTTAGAGGATAACACCGGTTAGGTCTGGGTTAGATCTGGGTTATGCCCGCACATCGCTCATGATTCTGCCTTCTTCGCATGCTTGTTGGTCAGATCCTGGGTTTTTTTTGGTTTGAATCACGTAGTAATGTGGTACCACACTGAAACAGACAATTAAACCTGGTTTCGATGAATATTTTAGAGGATAACACCGGTTAGGTCTGGGTTAGGTCAGGGTTATGCCCGCTTCTCGCTCATGTTTCTGCCTTCATCGCATACTTGTTGGCCAGATCCTTGGTCCTCTCTGGTTTGAATCAAGTAGTAATGTGGTACCACACTGAAACAGTCAATTAAATCTGGTTTCGATCATTATTTTAGAGGATAACACCGGTTAGGTCTGGGTTAGGTCTGGGTTATGCCTGCATCTGGCTCATGATTTTGCCTTGTTCGCATGCTTGTTGGCCAGATCCTGGGTTTTTTCGGGTTTGAATCATGTAGTAGTGTGATACCACACTGAAGCAGTCAATTAAGCCTGGTTTCGATCAGTAGTTTACAGGATAACACCGGTTAGGTCTAGGTTAGGTCTGGGTTATGCCCGCATCTCGCTTATGATTCTGCCTTCACCGCATTCTTGTTCGCCAGAACCTGGGTTTTTTCGGGTTTGAATCACGTAGTAATGTGGTACCACACTGAAACAGTCAATTAAACCTGGTTTCGATCCACATTTTAGAGGATAACACCGGTTAGGTCTGGGTTAGGTCTGGGTTATGCCCGCATCTGGCTCATGATTTTGCCTTTTCCGCATACTTGTTGGCCAGATCCTGGGTTTTCCCTGGTATGAATCACGTAGTAATGTGGTACCACACTGAAACAGTCAATTAAACCTTGTTTCGATCCGCATTTTAGAGGATAACACCGGTTAGGTCTGGGTTAGGTCTGGGTTATGCCTGCATCTGGCTCATGATTTTGCCTTGTTCGCATGATTGTTGGCCAGATCCTGGGTTTTTTCGGGTTTGAATCATGTAGTAGTGTGATACCACACTGAAGCACTCAATTAAGCCTGGTTTCGATCAGTAGTTTACAGGATAACACCGGTTAGGTCTAGGTTAGGTCTGGGTTATGCCCGCATCTCGCTTATGATTCTGCCTTCACCGCATTCTTGTTCGCCAGAACCTGGGTTTTTTCGGGTTTGAATCACGTAGTAATGTGGTACCACACTGAAACAGTCAATTAAACCTGGTTTCGATACACATTTTAGAGGATAACACCGGTTAGGTCTGGGTTAGCTCTGGGTTATGCCCGCATCTGGCTCATGATTTTGCCTTGTTCGCATACTTGTTGGCCAGATCCTGGGTTTTTCCCTGTTTGAATAATATAGTAATGTGGTACCACAGTGAAACAGTCAATTAAACCTGGTTTCGATCAATATGTTAGAAGATATCACCGGTAAGATCTGGGTTAGGTCTTGGTTATGCCCCCAACTGGCTCATGATATTGAATTTTTCATATACTTGTTGGCTAGATCCTGGGTTCTTTCCTGTTTGAATCACGCAGTAATGTGGTACCACATTGAAACAGTCAACTAAACCTGGTTTCGATCAATATTTTCGAGGACAACACCGGTTAGGTCTGGGTTATGCCCGCATCTGGCTCATGATTTTGCCTTCTTCGCATGCTTGTTAGCCAGATCCTGGGTTTTTTCCGGTTTGAATCATGTAGTAGTGTGATACCACACTGAAGCAGTCAATTAAGCCTGGTTTCGATCAATATTTTAGAGGATAACACCGGTTAGGTCTGGGTTAGGTCTGGGTTATGCCCGCATCTCGCTTATGATTCTGCCTTCACCGCATTCTTGCTCGCCAGAACCTGGGTTTTTTCGGGTTTGAATCACGTAGTAACGTGGTACCCCACTGAAACGGACAATTAAACCTGGTTTCGATCAATATTTTCGAGGATAACACCGGTTAGGTCTGGGTTAGGTCTGGGTTACGCCCGCAACTGGCTCATGATTTTGCCTTCTTCGCATGCTTGTTAGCCAGATCCTGGGTTTTTTTCTGGTTTGAATCACGTAGTAATGTGGTACCCCACTGAAACAGACAATTAAACCTGGTTTCGATCAATATTTTAGAGGACAACACCGGTTAGGTCTGGGTTATGCCCGCATCTGGCTCATGATTTCGCCTTCTTCGCATGCTTGTTAGCCAGATCCTGGGTTTTTTCTGGTTTGAATCACGTAGTAATGTGGTACCCCACTGAAACAGACAATTAAACCTGGTTTCGATCAATATTTTAGAGGTTAACACCGTTTAGGTCTGGGTTAGGTCTGGGTTACGCCCGCAACTGGCTCATGATTTTGCCTTCTTCGCATGCTTGTTAGCCAGATCCTGGGTTTTTTTCTGGTTCGAGTCACGTAGTAATGTGGTACCACACTGAAACAGACAATTAAACCTGGTTTCGATCAATATTTTAGAGGATAACACCGGTTAGGTCTGGGTTAGATCTGGGTTATGCCCGCATCTCGCTTATGATTCTGCCTTCACCGCATTCTTGCTCGCCAGAACCTGGGTTTTTTCTAGTTTGAATCACGTAGTAATGTGGTACCACAGTGAAACAGACAATTAAACCTGGTTTCGATCAATATTTTAGAGGATAACACCGGTTAGGTCTGGGTTAGGTCTGGGTTATGCCCGCATCTGGCTCATGATTTTGCCTTCTTCGCATACTTGTTGGCCAGATCCTGGGGGTTTTCCTGTTTGAATCACGTAGTAATGTGGTACCACACTGAAACAGACAATTAAACCTGGTTTCGATCAATATTTTAGAGGATAACACCGGTTAGGTCTGGGTTAGGTCTGGGTTATGCCCGCATCTGGCGCATGATTTTGCCTTTTTCGCATACTTGTTGGCCAGATCCTGGGTTTTCCCTGGTTTGAATCACGTAGTAATGTGGTACCGCACTGAAACGGTCAATTAAACCTGGTTTCAATCAATATTTTAGAGAATAACACCGGTTAGGTCTGGGTTAGATCTGGGTTATGCCCGCATCTCGCTTATGATTCTGCCTTCACCGCATTCTTGCTCGCCAGAACCTGGGTTTTTTCTAGTTTGAATCACGTAGTAATGTGGTACCACAGTGAAACAGCCAATTAAACCTGGTTTCGATGAATATTTTAGAGGATAACACCGGTTAGGTCTGGGTTAGATCTGGGTTATGCCCGCACATCGCTCATGATTCTGCCTTCTTCGCATGCTTGTTGGTCAGATCCTGGGTTATTTTTGGTTTGAATCACGTAGTAATGTGGTACCACACTGAAACAGACAATTAAACCTGGTTTCGATGAATATTTTACAGGATAACACCGGTTAGGTCTGGGTTAGGTCAGGGTTATGCCCGCTTCTCGCTCATGTTTCTGCCTTCATCGCATACCTGTTGGCCAGATCCTTGGTCCTCTCTGGTTTGAATCAAGTAGTAATGTGGTACCACACTGAAACAGTCAATTAAACCTGGTTTCGATCAATATTTTAGAGGATAACACCGGTTAGGTCTGGGTTAGGTCTGGGTTATGCCTGCATCTGGCTCATGATTTTGCCTTGTTCGCATGTTTGTTAGCCAGATCCTGGGTTTTTTCGGGTTTGAATCATGTAGCAGTGTGATACCACACTGAAGCAGTCAATTAAGCCTGGTTTCGATCAGTAGTTTACAGGAAAACACCGGTTAGGTCTAGGTTAGGTCTGGGTTATGCCCCCAACTGGCTCATGATTTTGCATTTCTCATATACTTGTTGGATAGATCCTGGGTTTTTTCCTGTTTGAATCACGCAGTAATGTGGTACCACATTGAAACAGTCAATTAAACCTGGTTTCGATCCGCATTTTAGAGGATAACACCGGTTAGGTCTGGGTTAGGTCTGGGTTATGCCTGCATCTGGCTCATGATTTTGCCTTGTTCGCATGCTTGTTGGCCAGATCCAGTGTTTTTTCGGGTTTGAATCATGTAGTAGTGTGATACCACACTGAAGCAGTCAATTAAGCCTGGTTTCGATCAATATTTTAGAGGATAACACCGGTTAGGTCTGGGTTAGGTCTGGGTTATGCCTGCATCTGGCTCATGATTTTGCCTTGTTCGCATGTTTGTTAGCCAGATCCTGGGTTTTTTCGGGTTTGAATCATGTAGCAGTGTGATACCACACTGAAGCAGTCAATTAAGCCTGGTTTCGATCAGTAGTTTACAGGAAAACACCGGTTAGGTCTAGGTAAGGTCTGGGTTATGCCCCCAACTGGCTCATGATTTTGCATTTCTCATATACTTGTTGGCCAGATCCTGGGTTTTTCCCTGTTTGAATAATATAGTAATGTGGTACCACAGTGAAACAGTCAATTAAACCTGGTTTCGATCAATATGTTAGAAGATATCACCGGTAAGATCTGGGTTAGGTCTTGGTTATGCCCCCAACTGGCTCATGATATTGAATTTTTCATATACTTGTTGGCTAGATCCTGGGTTTTTTCCTGTTTGAATCACGCAGTAATGTGGTACCACATTGAAACAGTCAACTAAACCTGGTTTCGATCAATATTTTCGAGGACAACACCGGTTAGGTCTGGGTTATGCCCGCATCTGGCTCATGATTTTGCCTTCTTCGCATGCTTGTTAGCCAGATCCTGGGTTTTTTCGGGTTTGAATCATGTAGTAGTGTGATACCACACTGAAGCAGTCAATTAAGCCTGGTTTCGATCAATATTTTAGAGGATAACACCGGTTAGGTCTGGGTTAGGTCTGGGTTATGCCCGCATCTCGCTTATGATTCTGCCTTCACCGCATTCTTGCTCGCCAGAACCTGGGTTTTTTCGGGTTTGAATCACGTAGTAACGTGGTACCCCACTGAAACGGACAATTAAACCTGGTTTCGATCAATATTTTCGAGGATAACACCGGTTAGGTCTGGGTTAGGTCTGGGTTACGCCCGCAACTGGCTCACGATTTTGCCTTCTTCGCATGCTTGTTAGCCAGATCCTGGGTTTTTTTCTGGTTTGAATCACGTAGTAATGTGGTACCCCACTGAAACAGACAATTAAACCTGGTTTCGATCAATATTTTAGAGGATAACACCGGTTAGGTCTGGGTTGGCTCTGGGTTATGCCCGCATCTGGCTCATGATTTTGCCTTGTTCGCATACTTGTTGGCCAGATCCTGGGTTTATCCCTGTTTGAATAATATAGTAATGTAGTACCACAGTGAAACAGTTAATTAAACCTGGTTTCGATCAATATTTTAGAGGATAACAACGGTTAGGTCTGTGTTAAGTCTGGGATATGTCGCATCTGGCTTAAACTGTCGCCTTTTTCGAATACTTGTTGGCCGGATCCTGGGTATTTTCTGGTTTGAATCAGGTAGTAATGTGGTACCACACTGAAACAGACAATTAAACCTGGTTTCGATCAATATTTTAGAGGTTAACACCGTATAGGTCTGGGTTAGGTCTGGGTTACGCCCGCAACTGGCTCATGATTTTGCCTTCTTCGCATGCTTGTTAGCCAGATCCTGGGTTTTTTTCTGGTTCGAGTCACGTAGTAATGTGGTACCACACTGAAACAGACAATTAAACCTGGTTTCGATCAATATTTTAGAGGATAACACCGGTTAGGTCTGGGTTAGATCTGGGTTATGCCCGCATCTCGCTTATGATTGTGCCTTCACCGCATTCTTGCTCGCCAGAACCTGGGTTTTTTCTAGTTTGAATCACGTAGTAATGTGGTACCACAGTGAAACAGACAATTAAACCTGGTTTCGATCAATATTTTAGAGGATAACACCGGTTAGGTCTGGGTTAGGTCTGGGTTATGCCCGCATCTGGCTCATGATTTTGCCTTCTTCGCATACTTGTTGGCCAGATCCTGGGGTTTTTCCTGTTTGAATCACGTAGTAATGTGGTACCACACTGAAACAGACAATTAAACCTGGTTTCGATCAATATTTTAGAGGATAACACCGGTTAGGTCTGGGTTAGGTCTGGGTTATGCCCGCATCTGGCGCATGATTTTGCCTTTTTCGCATACTTGTTGGCCAGATCCTGGGTTTTCCCTGGTTTGAATCACGTAGTAATGTGGTACCGCACTGAAACAGACAATTAAACCTGGTTTCGATCAATATTTTAGAGGATAACACCGGTTAGGTCTGGGTTAGGTCTGGGTTATGCCTGCATCTGGCTCATGATTTTGCCTTGTTCGCATGCTTGTTGGCCAGATCCTGGGTTTTTTCGGGTTTGAATCATGTAGTAGTGTGATACCACACTGAAGCAGTCAATTAAGCCTGGTTTCGATCAGTAGTTTACAGGATAACACCGGTTAGGTCTAGGTTAGGTCTGGGTTATGCCCGCATCTCGCTCATGATTCTGCCTTCACCGCATTCTTGTTCGCCAGAACCTGGGTTTTTTCGGGTTTGAATCACGTAGTAATGTGGTACCACACTGAAACAGTCAATTAAACCTGGTTTCGATCCACATTTTAGAGGATAACACCGGTTAGGTCTGGGTTAGCTCTGGGTTATGCCCGCATCTGGCTCATGATTTTGCCTTCTTCGCATACTTGTTGGCCAGAACCAGGGTTTATTCTAGTTTGAATCACGTAGTAATGTGGTACCACAGTGAAACAGACAATTAAACCTGGTTTCGATCAATATTTTAGAGGATAACACCGGTTAGGTCTGGGTTAGGTCTGGGTTATGCCCGCATCTGGCTCATGATTTTGCCTTTTTCGCATACTTGTTGGCCAGATCCTGGGTTTTCCCTGGTTTGAATCACGTAGTAATGTGGTACCACACTGAAACAGACAATTAAACCTGGTTTCGATGAATATTTTAGAGGATAACACCGGTTAGGTCTGGGTTAGGTCAGGGTTATGCCCGCTTCTCGCTCATGTTTCTGCCTTCATCGCATACTTGTTGGCCAGATCCTTGGTCCTCTCTGGTTTGAATCAAGTAGTAATGTGGTACCACACTGAAACAGTCAATTAAACCTGGTTTCGATCAATATTTTAGAGGATAACACCGGTTAGGTCTGGGTTAGGTCTGGGTTATGCCTGCATCTGGCTCATGATTTTGCCTTGTTCGCATGCTTGTTAGCCAGATCCTGGGTTTTTTCGGGTTTGAATCATGTAGTAGTGTGATACCACACTGAAGCAGTCAATTAAGCCTGGTTTCGATCAGTAGTTTACAGGAAAACACCGGTTAGGTCTAGGTTAGGTCTGGGTTATGCCCCCAACTGGCTCATGATTTTGCATTTTTCATATACTTGTTGGATAGATCCTGAGTTTTTTCCTGTTTGAATCACGCAGTAATGTGGTACCACATTGAAACAGTCAATTAAACCTGGTTTCGATCCACATTTTAGAGGATAACACCGGTTAGGTCTGGGTTAGGTCAGGGTTATGCCCGCTTCTCGCTCATGTTTCTGCCTTCATCGCATACTTGTTGGCCAGATCCTTGGTCCTCTCTGTTTTGAATCAACTAGTAATGTGGTACCACACTGAAACGGTCAATTAAACCTGGTTTCGATCAATATTTTAGAGGATAACACCGGTTAGGTCTGTGTTAGATCTGGGTTATGCCCGCATCTCGCTTATGATTCTGCCTTCACCGCATTCTTGTTCGCCATAACCTGGGTTTTTTCGGGTTTGAATCACGTAGTAATGTGGTACCACACTGAAACAGTCAATTAAACCTGGTTTCGATCCACATTTTAGAGGATAACACCGGTTAGGTCTGGGTTGGCTCTGGGTTATGCCCGCATCTGGCTCATGATTTTGCCTTGTTCGCATACTTGTTGGCCAGATCCTGGGTTTTTCCCTGTTTGAATAATATAGTAATGTGGTACCACAGTGAAACAGTTAATTAAACCTGGTTTCGATCAATATTTTAGAGGATAACAACGGTTAGGTCTGTGTTAAGTCTGGGATATGTCGCATCTGGCTTAAACTGTCGCCTTTTTCGCATACTGGTTGGCCGGATCCTGGGTATTTTCTGGTTTGAATCAGGTAGTAATGTGGTACCACACTGAAACAGACAATTAAACCTGGTTCCGATCAATATTTTAGAGGTTAACACCGTTTAGGTCTGGGTTAGGTCTGGGTTACGCCCGCAACTGGCTCATGATTTTGCCTTCTTCGCATGCTTGTTAGCCAGATCCTGGGTTTTTTTCTGGTTTGAATCACGTAGTAATGTGGTACCACATTGAAACAGTCAATTAAACCTGGATTCGGTCAGTATTTTAGTCGGTAACACCGGTTAGGTCTGGGCTGGGTCTGAGATATGCACGCATCTGGCTCATGATTTTGCCTTTTTCGCATATTTGTTGGCTAGATCCTGGGTTTTCCCTGGTTTGAATCACGTAGTAATGTGGTACCACAGTGGAACAGTCAATTAAACCTGGTTTCGATGTATATTTTAGAAGATATCACCGGTAAGATCTGGGTTAGGTCTTGGTTATGCCCCCAACTGGCTCATGATTTTGCCTTCTTCGCATACTTGTTGGCCAGATCCTGGGTTTTTTCGGGTTTGAATCACGTAGTAATGTGGTACCACATTGAAACAGTCAATTACACCTGGATTCGGTCAGTATTTTAGTCGGTGACACCGGTTAGGTCTGGGTTAGGTCTGGGTTATGCCCGCATCTGGCTCATGATTTTGCCTTCTTCGCATATTTGTTGGCCAGATCCTGGGTTTTCCCTGGTTTGAATCACGTAGTAATGTGGTACCGCACTGAAACGGTCAATTAAACCTGGTTTCGATCAATATTTTAGAGGATAACACCGGTTAGGTCTGGGTTAGGTCTGGGTTATGCCTGCATCTGGCTCATGATTTTGCCTTGTTCGCATGCTTGTTGGCCAGATCCTGGGGTTTTTCGGGTTTGAATCATGTAGTAGTGTGATACCACACTGAAACGGTCAATTAAACCTGGTTTCGATCAATATTTTAGAGGATAACACCGGTTAGGTCTGGGTTAGGTCTGGGTTATGCCCGCATCTGGCTCATGATTTTGCCTTTTTCGCATACTTGTCGGCCAGCTCCTGGGTTTTCCCTGGTTTGAATCACGTAGTAATGTGGTACCGCACTGAAACGGTCAATTAAACCTGGCTTTGATCAATATTTTAGAGGATAACACCGGTTAGGTCTGGGTTAGGTCTGGGTTACGCCCGCAACTGGCTCATGATTTTGCCTTTTTCGCATACTTGTCGGCCAGATCCTGGGTTTTTTTCTGGTTTGAATCACGTAGTAATGTGGTACCACACTGAAACAGACAATTAAACCTGGTTTCGATCAATATTTTAGAGGATAGCACCGGTTAGGTCTGGGTTAGCTCTGGGTTATGCCCGCATCTGGCTCATGATTTTGCCTTGTTCGCATACTTGTTGGCCAGATCCTGGGTTCTTCCCTGTTTGAATAATATAGTAATGTGGTACCACAGTGAAACAGTTAATTAAACCTGGTTTCGATCAATATTTTAGAGGATAACAACGGTTAGGTCTGTGTTAAGTCTGGGATATGTCAAATCTGGCTTAAACTGTCGCCTTTTTCGCATACTTGTTGGCCGGATCCTGGGTATTTTCTAGTTTGAATCAGGTAGTAATGTGGTACCACACTGAAACAGACAATTAAACCTGGTTCCGATCAATATTTTAGAGGTTAACACCGTTTTGGTCTGGGTTAGGTCTGGGTTACGCCCGCAACTGGCTCATGATTTTGCCTTCTTCGCATGCTTGTTAGCCAGATCCTGGGTTTTTTTCTGGTTTGAATCACGTAGTAATGTGGTACCACATTGAAACAGTCAATTAAACCTGGATTCGGTCAGTATTTTAGTCGGTAACACCGGTTATGTCTGGGCTAGGTCTGAGATATGCACGCATCTGGCTCATGATTTTGCCTTTTTCGTATACTTGTTGGCTAGATCCTGGGTTTTCCCTGGTTTGAATCACGTAGTAATGTGGTACCACAGTGGAACAGTCAATTAAACCTGGTTTCGATGTATAATTTAGAAGATATCACCGGTAAGATCTGGGTTAGGTCTTGGTTATGCCCCCAACTGGCTCATGATTTTGCCTTCTTCGCATACTTGTTGGCCAGATCCTGGGTTTTTTTTTGGTTTGAGTCACGTAGTAATATGGTACCACCGTGGAAAAGTCAATTAAGCCCGGTTTCGATCAGAAGTTTACAGGAAAACACCGGTTAGGTCTAGGTTAGGTCTGGGTTATGCCCGCATCTGGCTCAAGATTTTGCCTTTTCGCATACTTGTTGGCCAGATCCTGGGTTTTTTCCTGTTTGAATCCCGTAGTAATGTGGTACCACAGTGGAACAGTCAATTAAACCTGGTTGCGATGAATATTTTAGAAGATATCACCGGTAAGATCTGGGTTAGGTCTTGGTTATGCCCCCAACTGGCTCATGATTTTGCCTTCTTCGCATATTTGTTGGCCAGATCCTGGGTTTTTTTTTGGTTTGAATCACGTAGTAATGTGGTACCACACTGAAGCACTCAATTAAGCCCGGTTTCGATCAGTAGTTTACAGGAAAACACCGGTTAGGTCTAGGTTAGGTCTGGGTTATGCCCGCATCTGGCTCATGATTTTGCCTTGTTCGCATGCTTGTTAGCCAGATCCTGGGTTTTTTCGGGTTTGAATCACGTAGTAATGTGGTACCACACTGAAACAGACAACTAAACCTGGTTTCGATCAATATTTTAGAGGATAACACCGGTTAGGTCTGGGTTAGCTCTGGGTTACGAGCGCAACTGGCTCATGATTTTGCCTTCTTCGCATGCTTGTTAGCCAGAACCTGGGTTTTTTCGGGTTTGAAGCATGTACTAGTGTGATACCACACTGAAGCAGTCAATTAAGCCCGGTTTCGATCAGTAGTTTACAGGAAAACCCCGGTTAGGTCTAGGTTAGGT
This sequence comes from Colletes latitarsis, assembly GCF_051014445.1. Classification (NCBI taxonomy): domain Eukaryota; kingdom Metazoa; phylum Arthropoda; class Insecta; order Hymenoptera; family Colletidae; genus Colletes; species Colletes latitarsis. Next base: position 11,251,656 of record NC_135147.1, read on the forward strand.
CTGGGTTATGCCCGCATCTGGCTCAAGATTTTGCCTTTTCGCATACTTGTTGGCCAGATCCTGGGTTTTTTCCTGTTTGAATCACGTAGTAATGTGGTACCACAGTGGAACAGTCAATTAAACCAGGTTTCGATGTATATTTTAGAAGATATCACCGGTAAGATCTGGGTTAGGTCTTGGTTATGCCCCCAACTGCCTCATGATATTGAATTTTTCATATACTTGTTGGCTAGATCCTGGGTTTTTTCCTGTTTGAATCACGCAGTAATGTGGTACCACATTGAAACAGTCAACTAAACCTGGTTTCGATCAATATTTTCGAGGACAACACCGGTTAGGTCTGGGTTATGCCCGCATCTGGCTCATGATTTTGCCTTCTTCGCATGCTTGTTAGCCAGATCCTGGGTTTTTTCGGGTTTGAATCATGTAGTAGTGTGATACCACACTGAAGCAGTCAATTAAGCCTGGTTTCGATCAATATTTTAGAGGATAACACCGGTTAGGTCTGGGTTAGGTCTGAGTTATGCCCGCATCTCGCTTATGATTCTGCCTTCACCGCATTCTTGTTCGCCAGAACCTGGGTTTTTTCGGGTTTGAATCACGTAGTAATGTGGTACCACACTGAAACAGTCAATTAAACCTGGTTTCGATCCACATTTTAGAGGATAACACCGGTTAGGTCTGGGTTAGGTCTGGGTTATGCCCGCATCTGGCTCATGATTTTGCCTTTTCCGCATACTTGTTGGCCAGATCCTGGGTTTTCCCTGGTTTGAATCACGTAGTAATGTGGTACCCCACTGAAACAGACAATTAAACCTGGTTTCGATCAATAATTTAGAGGATAACACCGGTTAGGTCTGGGTTAGCTCTGGGTTATGCCCGCATCTGGCTCATGATTTTGCCTTGTTCGCATACTTGTTGGCCAGATCCTGGGTTTTTCCCTGTTTGAATAATATAGTAATGTGGTACCACAGTGAAACAGTTAATTAAACCTGGTTTCGATCAATATTTTAGAGGATAACAACGGTTAGGTCTGTGTTAAGTCTGGGATATGTCGCATCTGGCTTAAACTGTCGCCTTTTTCGCATACTGGTTGGCCGGATCCTGGGTATTTTCTGGTTTGAATCAGGTAGTAATGTGGTACCACACTGAAACAGACAATTAAACCTGGTTCCGATCAATATTTTAGAGGTTAACACCGTTTAGGTCTGGGTTAGGTCTGGGTTACGCCCGCAACTGGCTCATGATTTTGCCTTCTTCGCATGCTTGTTAGCCAGATCCTGGGTTTTTTTCTGGTTTGAATCACGTAGTAATGTGGTACCACATTGAAACAGTCAATTAAACCTGGATTCGGTCAGTATTTTAGTCGGTAACACCGGTTAGGTCTGGGCTGGGTCTGAGATATGCACGCATCTGGCTCATGATTTTGCCTTTTTCGCATACTTGTTGGCTAGATCCTGAGTTTTCCCTGGTTTGAATCACGTAGTAATGTGGTACCACAGTGGAACAGTCAATTAAACCTGGTTTCGATGTATATTTTAGAAGATATCACCGGTAAGATCTGGGTTAGGTCTTGGTTATGCCCCCAACTGGCTCATGATTTTGCCTTCTTCGCATACTTGTTGGTCAGATCCTGGGTTTTTTCGGGTTTGAATCACGTAGTAATGTGGTACCACATTGAAACAGTCAATTACACCTGGATTCTGTCAGTATTTTAGTCGGTAACACCGGTTAGGTCTGGGTTAGGTCTGGGTTATGCCCGCATCTGGCTCATGATTTTGCCTTCTTCGCATGCTTGTTAGCCAGATCCTGGGTTTTTTCGGGTTTGAATAATGTAGTAGTGTGATACTACACTGAAGCAGTCAATTAAGCCTGGTTTCGATCAATATTTTAGAGGATAACACCGGTTAGGTCTGGGTTAGGTCTGAGTTATGCCCGCATCTCGCTTATGATTCTGCCTTCACCGCATTCTTGTTCGCCAGAACCTGGGTTTTTTCGGGTTTGAATCACGTAGTAATGTGGTACCACACTGAAACAGTCAATTAAACCTGGTTTCGATCCACATTTTAGAGGATAACACCGGTTAGGTCTGGGTTAGGTCTGGGTTATGCCCGCATCTCGCTTATGATTCTGCCTTCACCGCATTCTTGTTCGCCAGAACCTGGGTTTTTTCGGGTTTGAATCACGTAGTAATGTGGTACCACACTGAAACAGTCAATTAAACCTGGTTTCGATCCACATTTTAGAGGATAACACCGGTTAGGTCTAGGTTAGGTCTGGGTTATGCCCGCATCTGGCTCATGATTTTGCCTTTTCCGCATACTTGTTGGCCAGATCCTGGGTTCTCGCTGGTTTGAATCACGTAGTAACGTGGTACCACAGTGGAACAGTCAATTAAACCTGGTTTCGATGTGTATTTTAGAAGATATCACCGGTAAGATCTGGGTTAGGTCTGGGTTATGCCCGCAACTGGCTCATGATTTTGCCTTCTTCGCATACTTGTTGGCCAGAACCTGGGTTTATTCTAGTTTGAATCACGTAGTAATGTGGTACCACAGTGAAACAGACAATTAAACCTGGTTTCGATCAATATTTTAGAGGATAACACCGGTTAGGTCTGGGTTAGGTCTGGGTTATGCCCGCATCTGGCTCATGATTTTGCCTTTTTCGCATACTTGTTGGCCAGATCCTGGGTTTTCCCTGGTTTGAATCACGTAGTAATGTGGTACCACACTGAAACAGACAATTAAACCTGGTTTCGATGAATATTATAGAGGATAACACCGGTTAGGTCTGGGTTAGGTCAGGGTTATGCCCGCTTCTCGCTCATGTTTCTGCCTTCATCGCATACTTGTTGGCCAGATCCTTGGTCCTCTCTGGTTTGAATCAAGTAGTAATGTGGTACCACACTGAAACAGTCAATTAAACCTGGTTTCGATCAATATTTTAGAGGATAACACCGGTTAGGTCTGGGTTAGGTCTGGGTTATGCCTGCATCTGGCTCATGATTTTGCCTTGCTCGCATGCTTGTTAGCCAGATCCTGGGTTTTTTCGGGTTTGAATCATGTAGTAGTGTGATACCACACTGAAGCAGTCAATTAAGCCTGGTTTCGATCAGTAGTTTACAGGAAAACACCGGTTAGGTCTAGGTTAGGTCTGGGTTATGCCCCCAACTGGCTCATGATTTTGCATTTTTCATATACTTGTTGGATAGATCCTGGGTTTTTTCCTGTTTGAATCACGCAGTAATGTGGTACCACATTGAAACAGTCAATTAAACCTGGTTTCGATCCACATTTTAGAGGATAACACCGGTTAGGTCTGGGTTAGGTCAGGGTTATGCCCGCTTCTCGCTCATGTTTCTGCATTCATCGCATACTTGTTGGTCAGATCCTTGGTCCTCTCTGGTTTGAATCAAGTAGTAATGTGGTACCACACTGAAACAGTCAATTAAACCTGGTTTCGATCACTATTTTAGAGGATAACACCGGTTAGGTCTGGGTTATGCCTGCATCTGGCTCATGATTTTGCCTTGTTCGCATGCTTGTTGGCCAGATCCTGGGTTTTTTCGGGTTTGAATTATGTAGTAGTGTGATACCACACTGAAACAGTCAATTAAACCTGGTTTCGATCCACATTTTAGAGGATAACACCGGTTAGGTCTGGGTTAGGTCAGGGTTATGCCCGCTTCTCGCTCATGTTTCTGCCTTCATCGCATACTTGTTGGCCAGATCCTTGGTCCTCTCTGGTTTGAATCAACTAGTAATGTGGTACCACACTGAAACGGTCAATTAAACCTGGTTTCGATCAATATTTTAGAGGATAACACCGGTTAGGTCTGTGTTAGATCTGGGTTATGCCCGCATCTCGCTTATGATTCTGCCTTCACCGCATTCTTGTTCGCCAGAACCTGGGTTTTTTCGGGTTTGAATCACGTAGTAATGTGGTACCACACTGAAACAGTCAATTAAACCTGGTTTCGATCCACATTTTAGAGGATAACACCGGTTAGGTCTGGGTGTGGTCTGGGTTATGCCCGCATCTGGCTCATGATTTTGCCTTGTTCGCATGATTGTTGGCCAGATCCTGGGTTTTTTCGGGTTTGAATCATGTAGTAGTGTGATACCACACTGAAGCACTCAATTAAGCCTGGTTTCGATCAGTAGTTTACAGGATAACACCGGTTAGGTCTAGGTTAGGTCTGGGTTATGCCCGCATCTCGCTTATGATTCTGCCTTCACCGCATTCTTGTTCGCCAGAACCTGGGTTTTTTCGGGTTTGAATCACGTAGTAATGTGGTACCACAGTGGAACAGTCAATTAAACCTGGTTTCGATGTATATTTTAGAAGATATCACCGGTAAGATCTGGGTTAGGTCTTGGTTATGCCCCCAACTGCCTCATGATATTGAATTTTTCATATACTTGTTGGCTAGATCCTGGGTTTTTTCCTGTTTGAATCACGCAGTAATGTGGTACCACATTGAAACAGTCAACTAAACCTGGTTTCGATCAATATTTTCGAGGACAACACCGGTTAGGTCTGGGTTATGCCCGCATCTGGCTCATGATTTTGCCTTCTTCGCATGCTTGTTAGCCAGATCCTGGGTTTTTTCGGGTTTGAATCATGTAGTAGTGTGATACCACACTGAAGCAGTCAATTAAGCCTGGTTTCGATCAATATTTTAGAGGATAACACCGGTTAGGTCTGGGTTAGGTCTGAGTTATGCCCGCATCTCGCTTATGATTCTGCCTTCACCGCATTCTTGTTCGCCAGAACCTGGGTTTTTTCGGGTTTGAATCACGTAGTAATGTGGTACCACACTGAAACAGTCAATTAAACCTGGTTTCGATCCACATTTTAGAGGATAACACCGGTTAGGTCTGGGTTAGGTCTGGGTTATGCCCGCATCTGGCTCATGATTTTGCCTTTTCCGCATACTTGTTGGCCAGATCCTGGGTTTTCCCTGGTTTGAATCACGTAGTAATGTGGTACCCCACTGAATCAGACAATTAAACCTGGTTTCGATCAATAATTTAGAGGATAACACCGGTTAGGTCTGGGTTAGCTCTGGGTTATGCCCGCATCTGGCTCATGATTTTGCCTTGTTCGCATACTTGTTGGCCAGATCCTGGGTTTTTCCCTGTTTGAATAATATAGTAATGTGGTACCACAGTGAAACAGTTAATTAAACCTGGTTTCGATCAATATTTTAGAGGATAACAACGGTTAGGTCTGTGTTAAGTCTGGGATATGTCGCATCTGGCTTAAACTGTCGCCTTTTTCGCATTCTGGTTGGCCGGATCCTGGGTATTTTCTGGTTTGAATCAGGTAGTAATGTGGTACCACACTGAAACAGACAATTAAACCTGGTTCCGATCAATATTTTAGAGGTTAACACCGTTTAGGTCTGGGTTAGGTCTGGGTTACGCCCGCAACTGGCTCATGATTTTGCCTTCTTCGCATGCTTGTTAGCCAGATCCTGGGTTTTTTTCTGGTTTGAATCACGTAGTAATGTGGTACCACATTGAAACAGTCAATTAAACCTGGATTCGGTCAGTATTTTAGTCGGTAACACCGGTTAGGTCTGGGCTGGGTCTGAGATATGCACGCATCTGGCTCATGATTTTGCCTTTTTCGCATACTTGTTGGCTAGATCCTGGGTTTTCCCTGGTTTGAATCACGTAGTAATGTGGTACCACAGTGGAACAGTCAATTAAACCTGGTTTCGATGTATATTTTAGAAGATATCACCGGTAAGATCTGGGTTAGGTCTTGGTTATGCCCCCAACTGGCTCATGATTTTGCCTTCTTCGCATACTTGTTGGCCAGATCCTGGGTTTTTTCGGGTTTGAATCACGTAGTAATGTGGTACCACATTGAAACAGTCAATTACACCTGGATTCGGTCAGTATTTTAGTCGGTAACACCGGTTAGGTCTGGGTTAGGTCTGGGTTATGCCCGCATCTGGCTCATGATTTTGCCTTCTTCGCATATTTGTTGGCCAGATCCTGGGTTTTCCCTGGTTTGAATCACGTAGTAATGTGGTACCGCACTGAAACGGTCAATTAAACCTGGTTTCGATCAATATTTTAGAGGATAACACCGGTTAGGTCTGGGTTAGGTCTGGGTTATGCCTGCATCTGGCTCATGATTTTGCCTTGTTCGCATGCTTGTTGGCCAGATCCTGGGGTTTTTCGGGTTTGAATCATGTAGTAGTGTGATACCACACTGAAACGGTCAATTAAACCTGGTATCGATCAATATTTTAGAGGAAAACACCGGTTAGTTCCGGGTTAGGTCTGGGTTATGCCTGCATCTGGCTTATGATTTTGCCTTGTTCGCGTGCTTGTTAGCCAGATCCTGGGTTTTTTCGGGTTTGAATCACGTAGTAATGTGGTACCACACGGAAACAGACAATTAAACCTGGTTTCGATGAATATTTTAGAGGATAACACCGGTTAGGTCTGGGTTAGATCTGGGTTATGCCCGCACATCGCTCATGATTCTGCCTTCTTCGCATGCTTGTTGGTCAGATCCTGGGTTTTTTTCTGGTTTGAATCAGGTAGTAATGTGGTACCACACTGAAACAGACAATTAAACCTGGTTTCGATCTATAATTTAGAGGATAACACCGGTTAGGTCTGGGTTAGCTCTGGGTTATGCCCGCATCTGGCTCATGATTTTGCCTTGTTCGCATACTTGTTGGCCAGATCCTGGGTTTTTCCCTGTTTGAATAATATAGTAATGTGGTACCACAGTGAAACAGTTAATTAAACCTGGTTTCGATCAATATTTTAGAGGATAACAACGGTTAGGTCTGTGTTAAGTCTGGGATATGTCGCATCTGGCTTAAACTGTCGCCTTTTTCGCATACTGGTTGGCCGGATCCTGGGTATTTTCTGGTTTGAATCAGGTAGTAATGTGGTACCACACTGAAACAGACAATTAAACCTGGTTCCGATCAATATTTTAGAGGTTAACACCGTTTAGGTCTGGGTTAGGTCTGGGTTACGCCCGCAACTGGCTCATGATTTTGCCTTCTTCGCATGCTTGTTAGCCAGATCCTGGGTTTTTTTCTGGTTTGAATCACGTAGTAATGTGGTACCACATTGAAACAGTCAATTAAACCTGGATTCGGTCAGTATTTTAGTCGGTAACACCGGTTAGGTCTGGGCTGGGTCTGAGATATGCACGCATCTGGCTCATGATTTTGCCTTTTTCGCATACTTGTTGGCTAGATCCTGGGTTTTCCCTGGTTTGAATCACGTAGTAATGTGGTACCACAGTGGAACAGTCAATTAAACCTGGTTTCGATGTATATTTTAGAAGATATCACCGGTAAGATCTGGGTTAGGTCTTGGTTATGCCCCCAACTGGCTCATGATTTTGCCTTCTTCGCATACTTGTTGGCCAGATCCTGGGTTTTTTCGGGTTTGAATCACGTAGTAATGTGGTACCACATTGAAACAGTCAATTACACCTGGATTCGGTCAGTATTTTAGTCGGTAACACCGGTTAGGTCTGGGTTAGGTCTGGGTTATGCCCGCATCTGGCTCATGATTTTGCCTTCTTCGCATATTTGTTGGCCAGATCCTGGGTTTTCCCTGGTTTGAATCACGTAGTAATGTGGTACCGCACTGAAACGGTCAATTAAACCTGGTTTCGATCAATATTTTAGAGGATAACACCGGTTAGGTCTGGGTTAGGTCTGGGTTATGCCTGCATCTGGCTCATGATTTTGCCTTGTTCGCATGCTTGTTGGCCAGATCCTGGGGTTTTTCGGGTTTGAATCATGTAGTAGTGTGATACCACACTGAAACGGTCAATTAAACCTGGTATCGATCAATATTTTAGAGGAAAACACCGGTTAGGTCCGGGTTAGGTCTGGGTTATGCCTGCATCTGGCTCATGATTTTGCCTTGTTCGCGTGCTTGTTAGCCAGATCCTGGGTTTTTTCGGGTTTGAATCACGTAGTAATGTGGTACCACACTGAAACAGACAATTAAACCTGGTTTCGATGAATATTTTAGAGGATAACACCGGTTAGGTCTGGGTTAGATCTGGGTTATGCCCGCACATCGCTCATGATTCTGCCTTCTTCGCATGCTTGTTGGTCAGATCCTGGGTTTTTTTCTGGTTTGAATCAGGTAGTAATGTGATACCACACTGAAACAGACAATTAAACCTGGTTTCGATCAATATTTTAGAGGATAACACCGGTTAGGTCCGGGTTAGGTCTGGGTTATGCCTGCATCTGGCTCATGATTTTGCCTTGTTCGCGTGCTTGTTAGCCAGATCCTGGGTTTTTTTCTGGTTTGAATCAGGTAGTAATGTGGTACCACACTGAAACAGACAATTAAACCTGGTTTCGATCAATATTTTAGAGGTTAACACCGTTTAGGTCTGGGTTAGGTCTGGGTTACGACCGCAACTGACTCATGATTTTGCTTTCTTCGCATGCTTGTTTGCCAGAACCTGGGTTTTTTCGGGTTTGAAGCATGTAGTAGTGTGATACCACACTGAAGCAGTCAATTAAGCCCGGTTTCGATCAGTAGTTTACAGGAAAACCCCGGTTAGGTCTAGGTTAGTTCTGGGTTATGCCCGCATCTGGCTCAAGATTTTGCCTTTTCGCATACTTGTTGGCCAGATCCTGGGTTTTTTCCTGTTTGAATCACGTAGTAATGTGGTACCACAGTGGAACAGTCAATTAAACCTGGTTTCGATGTATATTTTAGAAGATATCACCGGTAAGATCTGGGTTAGGTCTTGGTTATGCCCCCAACTGGCTCACGATTTTGCCTTCTTCGCATACTTGTTGGCCAGATCCTGGGTTTTTTCCTGTTTGAATCCCGTAGTAATGTGGTACCACAGTGGAACAGTCAATTAAACCTGGTTTCGATGTATATTTTAGAAGATATCACCGGTAAGATCTGTGTTAGGTCTTGGTTATGCCCCCAACTGGCTCATGATTTTGCCATCTTCGCATACTTGTTGGCCAGATCCTGGGTTTTTTTTTGGTTTGAATCACGTAGTAATGTGGTACCACAGTGGAACAGTCAATTAAGCCCGTTTTCGATCAGAAGTTTACAGGAAAACACCGGTTAGGTCTGGGTTAGATCTGGGTTATGCCCGCACATCGCTCATGATTCTGCCTTCTTCGCATGCTTGTTGGTCAGATCCTGGGTTTTTTTTTGGTTTGAATCACGTAGTAATGTGGTACCACACTGAAACAGACAATTAAACCTGGTTTCGATGAATATTTTAGAGGATAACACCGGTTAGGTCCGGGTTAGGTCAGGGTTATGCCCGCTTCTCGCTCATGTTTCTGCCTTCATCGCATACTTGTTGGCCAGATCCCTGGTCCTCTCTGGTTTGAATCAAGTAGTAATGTGGTACCACACTGAAACAGTCAATTAAACCTGGTTTCGATCAATATTTTAGAGGATAACACCGGTTAGGTCTGGGTTAGGTCAGGGTTATGCCCCCCACTGGCTCATGATTTTGCATTTTTCATATACTTGTTGGCTAGATCCTGGGTTTTTTCCTGTTTGAATCACGCAGTAATGTGGTACCACATTGAAACAGTCAACTAAACCTGGTTTCGATCAATATTTTCGAGGACAACACCGGTTAGGTCTGGGTTATGCCCGCATCTGGCTCATGATTTTGCCTTCTTCGCATGCTTGTTAGCCAGATCCTGGGTTTTTTTCTGGTTAGAATCACGTAGTAATGTGGTACCCCACTGAAACAGGCAATTAAACCTGGTTTCGATCAATATTTTAGAGGATATCACCGGTAAGATCTGGGTTAGGTCTTGGTTATGCCCCCAACTGGCTCATGATTTTGCATTTTTCATATACTTGTTGGCTAGATCCTGGGTTTTTCCCTGTTTGAATCACGCAGTAATGTGGTACCACATTGAAACAGTCAACTAAACCTGGTTTCGATCAATATTTTCGAGGACAACACCGGTTAGGTCTGGGTTATGCCCGCATCTGGCTCATGATTTTGCCTTTTTCGCATACTTGTTGGCCAGATCCTGGGTTTTCCCTGGTTTGAATCACGTAGTAATGTGGTACCGCACTGAAACGGTCAATTAAACCTGGTTTCGATCAATATTTTAGAGGATAACACCGGTTAGGTCTGGGTTAGGTCAGGGTTATGCCCGCTTCTCGCTCATGTTTCTGCCTTCATCGCATACTTGTTGGCCAGATCCCTGGTCCTCTCTGGTTTGAATCAAGTAGTAATGTGGTACCACACTGAAACAGTCAATTAAACCTGGTTTCGATCCACATTTTAGAGGATAACACCGGTTAGGTCTGCGTTAGGTCTGGGTTATGCCTGCATCTGGCTCATGATTTTGCCTTGTCCGCATGCTTGTTAGCCAGATCCTGGGTTTTTTCGGGTTTGAATCATGTAGTAGTGTGATACCACACTGAAGCAGTCAATTAAGCCTGGTTTCGATCAGTAGTTTACAGGATAACACCGGTTAGGTCTAGGTTAGGTCTGGGTTATGCCCGCATCTGGCTCAAGATTTTGCCTTTTCGCATACTTGTTGGCCAGATCCTGGGTTTTTTCCTGTTTGAATCACGTAGTAATGTGGTACCACAGTGGAACAGTCAATTAAACCTGGTTTCGATGTATATTTTAGAAGATATCACCGGTAAGATCTGGGTTAGGTCTTGGTTATGCCCCCAACTGGCTCATGATTTTGCCTTTTCGCATACTTGTTGGCCAGATCCTGGGTTTTTTCCTGTTTGAATCACGTAGTAATGTGGTACCACAGTGGAACAGTCAATTAAACCTGGTTTCGATGTATATTTTAGAAGATATCACCGGTAAGATCTGGGTTAGGTCTTGGTTATGCCCCCAACTGGCTCATGATTTTGCCTTTTCCGCATACCTGTTGGCCAGATCCTGGGTTTTCCCTGGTTTGAATCACGTAGTAATGTGGTACCGCACTGAAACGGTCAATTAAACCTGGTTTCGATCAATATTTTAGAGGATAACACCGGTTAAGTCTGGGTTAGATCTGGGTTATGCCCGCATCTCGCTTATGATTCTGCCTTCACCGCATTCTTGTTCGCCAGAACCTGGGTTTTTTCTAGTTTGAATCACGTAGTAATGTGGTACCACACTGAAACAGACAATTAAACCTGGTTTCGATCAATATTTTAGAGGATAACACCGGTTTGGTCTGGGTTATGCCTGCATCTGGCTCATGATTTTGCCTTGTTCGCATGCTTGTTGGCCAGATCCTGGGTTTTTTCGGGTTTGAATTATGTAGTAGTGTGATACCACACTGAAACAGTCAATTAAACCTGGTTTCGATCCACATTTTAGAGGATAACACCGGTTAGGTCTGGGTTAGGTCAGGGTTATGCCCGCTTCTCGCTCATGTTTCTGCCTTCATCGCATACTTGTTGGCCAGATCCTTGGTCCTCTCTGGTTTGAATCAACTAGTAATGTGGTACCACACTGAAACGGTCAATTAAACCTGGTTTCGATCAATATTTTAGAGGATAACACCGGTTAGGTCTGTGTTAGATCTGGGTTATGCCCGCATCTGGCTCATGATTTTGCCTTGTTCGCATGATTGTTGGCCAGATCCTGGGTTTTTTCGGGTTTGAATCATGTAGTAGTGTGATACCACACTGAAGCACTCAATTAAGCCTGGTTTCGATCAGTAGTTTACAGGATAACACCGGTTAGGTCTAGGTTAGGTCTGGGTTATGCCCGCATCTCGCTTATGATTCTGCCTTCACCGCATTCTTGTTCGCCAGAACCTGGGTTTTTTCGGGTTTGAATCACGTAGTAATGTGGTACCACACTGAAACAGTCAATTAAACCTGGTTTCGATCCACATTTTAGAGGATAACACCGGTTAGGTCTGGGTTAGGTCTGGGTTATGCCCGCATCTGGCTCATGATTTTGCCTTGTTCGCATGATTGTTGGCCAGATCCTGGGTTTTTTCGGGTTTGAATCATGTAGTAGTGTGATACCACACTGAAGCACTCAATTAAGCCTGGTTTCGATCAGTAGTTTACAGGATAACACCGGTTAGGTCTAGGTTAGGTCTGGGTTATGCCCGCATCTCGCTTATGATTCTGCCTTCACCGCATTCTTGTTCGCCAGAACCTGGGTTTTTTCGGGTTTGAATCACGTAGTAATGTGGTACCTCACTGAAACAGTCAATTAAACCTGGTTTCGATCCACATTTTAGAGGATAACACCGGTTAGGTCTGGGTTAGCTCTGGGTTATGCCCGCATCTGGCTCATGATTTTGCCTTGTTCGCATACTTGTTGGCCAGATCCTGGGTTTTTCCCTGTTTGAATAATATAGTAATGTGGTACCACACTGAAACAGTCAATTAAACCTGGTTTCGATCAATATGTTAGAAGATATCACCGGTAAGATCTGGGTTAGGTCTTGGTTATGCCCCCAACTGCCTCATGATATTGAATTTTTCATATACTTGTTGGCTAGATCCTGGGTTTTTTCCTGTTTGAATCACGCAGTAATGTGGTACCACATTGAAACAGTCAACTAAACCTGGTTTCGATCAATATTTTCGAGGACAACACCGGTTAGGTCTGGGTTATGCCCGCATCTGGCTCATGATTTTGCCTTCTTCGCATGCTTGTTAGCCAGATCCTGGGTTTTTTCGGGTTTGAATCATGTAGTAGTGTGATACCACACTGAAGCAGTCAATTAAGCCTGGTTTCGATCAATATTTTAGAGGATAACACCGGTTAGGTCTGGGTTAGGTCTGAGTTATGCCCGCATCTCGCTTATGATTCTGCCTTCACCGCATTCTTGTTCGCCAGAACCTGGGTTTTTTCGGGTTTGAATCACGTAGTAATGTGGTACCACACTGAAACAGTCAATTAAACCTGGTTTCGATCCACATTTTAGAGGATAACACCGGTTAGGTCTGGGTTAGGTCTGGGTTATGCCCGCATCTGGCTCATGATTTTGCCTTTTCCGCATACTTGTTGGCCAGATCCTGGGTTTTCCCTGGTTTGAATCACGTAGTAATGTGGTACCCCACTGAAACAGACAATTAAACCTGGTTTCGATCAATAATTTAGAGGATAACACCGGTTAGATCTGGGTTAGCTCTGGGTTATGCCCGCATCTGGCTCATGATTTTGCCTTGTTCGCATACTTGTTGGCCAGATCCTGGGTTTTTCCCTGTTTGAATAATATAGTAATGTGGTACCACAGTGAAACAGTTAATTAAACTTGGTTTCGATCAATATTTTAGAGGATAACAACGGTTAGGTCTGTGTTAAGTCTGGGATATGTCGCATCTGGCTTAAACTGTCGCCTTTTTCGCATACTGGTTGGCCGGATCCTGGGTATTTTCTGGTTTGAATCAGGTAGTAATGTGGTACCACACTGAAACAGACAATTAAACCTGGTTCCGATCAATATTTTAGAGGTTAACACCGTTTAGGTCTGGGTTAGGTCTGGGTTACGCCCGCAACTGGCTCATGATTTTGCCTTCTTCGCATGCTTGTTAACCAGATCCTGGGTTTTTTTCTGGTTTGAATCACGTAGTAATGTGGTACCACATTGAAACAGTCAATTAAACCTGGATTCGGTCAGTATTTTAGTCGGTAACACCGGTTAGGTCTGGGCTGGGTCTGAGATATGCACGCATCTGGCTCATGATTTTGCCTTTTTCGCATACTTGTTGGCTAGATCCTGGGTTTTCCCTGGTTTGAATCACGTAGTAATGTGGTACCACAGTGGAACAGTCAATTAAACCTGGTTTCGATGTATATTTTAGAAGATATCACCGGTAAGATCTGGGTTAGGTCTTGGTTATGCCCCCAACTGGCTCATGATTTTGCCTTCTTCGCATACTTGTTGGCCAGATCCTGGGTTTTTTCGGGTTTGAATCACGTAGTAATGTGGTACCACATTGAAACAGTCAATTACACCTGGATTCGGTCAGTATTTTAGTCGGTAACACCGGTTAGGTCTGGGTTAGGTCTGGGTTATGCCCGCATCTGGCTCATGATTTTGCCTTCTTCGCATATTTGTTGGCCAGATCCTGGGTTTTCCCTGGTTTGAATCACGTAGTAATGTGGTACCGCACCGAAACGGTCAATTAAACCTGGTTTCGATCAATATTTTAGAGGATAACACCGGTTAGGTCTGGGTTAGGTCTGGGTTATGCCTGCATCTGGCTCATGATTTTGCCTTGTTCGCATGCTTGTTGGCCAGATCCTGGGGTTTTTCGGGTTTGAATCATGTAGTAGTGTGATACCACACTGAAACGGTCAATTAAACCTGGTTTCGATCAATATTTTAGAGGATAACACCGGTTAGGTCTGGGTTAGCTCTGGGTTATGCCCGCATCTGGCTCATGATTTTGCCTTGTTCGCATACTTGTTGGCCAGATCCTGGGTTTTTCCCTGTTTGAATAATATAGTAATGTGGTACCACACTGAAACAGTCAATTAAACCTGGTTTCGATCAATATGTTAGAAGATATCACCGGTAAGATCTGGGTTAGGTCTTGGTTATGCCCCCAACTGCCTCATGATATTGAATTTTTCATATACTTGTTGGCTAGATCCTGGGTTTTTTCCTGTTTGAATCACGCAGTAATGTGGTACCACATTGAAACAGTCAACTAAACCTGGTTTCGATCAATATTTTCGAGGACAACACCGGTTAGGTCTGGGTTATGCCCGCATCTGGCTCATGATTTTGCCTTCTTCGCATGCTTGTTAGCCAGATCCTGGGTTTTTTTCTGGTTAGAATCACGTAGTAATGTGGTACCCCACTGAAACAGGCAATTAAACCTGGTTTCGATCAATATTTTAGAGGATATCACCGGTAAGATCTGGGTTAGGTCTTGGTTATGCCCCCAACTGGCTCATGATTTTGCATTTTTCATATACTTGTTGGCTAGATCCTGGGTTTTTCCCTGTTTGAATCACGCAGTAATGTGGTACCACATTGAAACAGTCAACTAAACCTGGTTTCGATCAATATTTCCGAGGACAACACCGGTTAGGTCTGGGTTATGCCCGCATCTGGCTCATGATTTTGCCTTTTTCGCATACTTGTTGGCCAGATCCTGGGTTTTCCCTGGTTTGAATCACGTAGTAATGTGGTACCGCACTGAAACGGTCAATTAAACCTGGTTTCGATCAATATTTTAGAGGATAACACCGGTTAGGTCTGGGTTAGGTCAGGGTTATGCCCGCTTCTCGCTCATGTTTCTGCCTTCATCGCATACTTGTTGGCCAGATCCCTGGTCCTCTCTGGTTTGAATCAAGTAGTAATGTGGTACCACACTGAAACAGTCAATTAAACCTGGTTTCGATCCACATTTTAGAGGATAACACCGGTTAGGTCTGCGTTAGGTCTGGGTTATGCCTGCATCTGGCTCATGATTTTGCCTTGTCCGCATGCTTGTTAGCCAGATCCTGGGTTTTTTCGGGTTTGAATCATGTAGTAGTGTGATACCACACTGAAGCAGTCAATTAAGCCTGGTTTCGATCAGTAGTTTACAGGATAACACCGGTTAGGTCTAGGTTAGGTCTGGGTTATGCCCGCATCTGGCTCAAGATTTTGCCTTTTCGCATACTTGTTGGCCAGATCCTGGGTTTTTTCCTGTTTGAATCACGTAGTAATGTGGTACCACAGTGGAACAGTCAATTAAACCTGGTTTCGATGTATATTTTAGAAGATATCACCGGTAAGATCTGGGTTAGGTCTTGGTTATGCCCCCAACTGGCTCATGATTTTGCCTTTTCCGCATACCTGTTGGCCAGATCCTGGGTTTTCCCTGGTTTGAATCACGTAGTAATGTGGTACCGCACTGAAACGGTCAATTAAACCTGGTTTCGATCAATATTTTAGAGGATAACACCGGTTAAGTCTGGGTTAGATCTGGGTTATGCCCGCATCTCGCTTATGATTCTGCCTTCACCGCATTCTTGTTCGCCAGAACCTGGGTTTTTTCTAGTTTGAATCACGTAGTAATGTGGTACCACACTGAAACAGACAATTAAACCTGGTTTCGATCAATATTTTAGAGGATAACACCGGTTTGGTCTGGGTTATGCCTGCATCTGGCTCATGATTTTGCCTTGTTCGCATGCTTGTTGGCCAGATCCTGGGTTTTTTCGGGTTTGAATTATGTAGTAGTGTGATACCACACTGAAACAGTCAATTAAACCTGGTTTCGATCCACATTTTAGAGGATAACACCGGTTAGGTCTGGGTTAGGTCAGGGTTATGCCCGCTTCTCGCTCATGTTTCTGCCTTCATCGCATACTTGTTGGCCAGATCCTTGGTCCTCTCTGGTTTGAATCAACTAGTAATGTGGTACCACACTGAAACGGTCAATTAAACCTGGTTTCGATCAATATTTTAGAGGATAACACCGGTTAGGTCTGTGTTAGATCTGGGTTATGCCCGCATCTGGCTCATGATTTTGCCTTGTTCGCATGATTGTTGGCCAGATCCTGGGTTTTTTCGGGTTTGAATCATGTAGTAGTGTGATACCACACTGAAGCACTCAATTAAGCCTGGTTTCGATCAGTAGTTTACAGGATAACACCGGTTAGGTCTAGGTTAGGTCTGGGTTATGCCCGCATCTCGCTTATGATTCTGCCTTCACCGCATTCTTGTTCGCCAGAACCTGGGTTTTTTCGGGTTTGAATCACGTAGTAATGTGGTACCACACTGAAACAGTCAATTAAACCTGGTTTCGATCCACATTTTAGAGGATAACACCGGTTAGGTCTGGGTTAGGTCTGGGTTATGCCCGCATCTGGCTCATGATTTTGCCTTGTTCGCATGATTGTTGGCCAGATCCTGGGTTTTTTCGGGTTTGAATCATGTAGTAGTGTGATACCACACTGAAGCACTCAATTAAGCCTGGTTTCGATCAGTAGTTTACAGGATAACACCGGTTAGGTCTAGGTTAGGTCTGGGTTATGCCCGCATCTCGCTTATGATTCTGCCTTCACCGCATTCTTGTTCGCCAGAACCTGGGTTTTTCCCTGTTTGAATAATATAGTAATGTGGTACCACACTGAAACAGTCAATTAAACCTGGTTTCGATCAATATGTTAGAAGATATCACCGGTAAGATCTGGGTTAGGTCTTGGTTATGCCCCCAACTGCCTCATGATATTGAATTTTTCATATACTTGTTGGCTAGATCCTGGGTTTTTTCCTGTTTGAATCACGCAGTAATGTGGTACCACTTTGAAACAGTCAACTAAACCTGGTTTCGATCAATATTTTCGAGGACAACACCGGTTAGGTCTGGGTTATGCCCGCATCTGGCTCATGATTTTGCCTTGTTCGCATACTTGTTGGCCAGATCCTGGGTTTTTCCCTGTTTGAATAATATAGTAATGTGGTACCACACTGAAACAGTCAATTAAACCTGGTTTCGATCAATATGTTAGAAGATATCACCGGTAAGATCTGGGTTAGGTCTTGGTTATGCCCCCAACTGCCTCATGATATTGAATTTTTCATATACATGTTGGCTAGATCCTGGGTTTTTTCCTGTTTGAATCACGCAGTAATGTGGTACCACATTGAAACAGTCAACTAAACCTGGTTTCGATCAATATTTTCGAGGACAACACCGGTTAGGTCTGGGTTATGCCCGCATCTGGCTCATGATTTTGCCTTCTTCGCATGCTTGTTAGCCAGATCCTGGGTTTTTTCGGGTTTGAATCATGTAGTAGTGTGATACCACACTGAAGCAGTCAATTAAGCCTGGTTTCGATCAATATTTTAGAGGATAACACCGGTTAGGTCTGGGTTAGGTCTGAGTTATGCCCGCATCTCGCTTATGATTCTGCCTTCACCGCATTCTTGTTCGCCAGAACCTGGGTTTTTTCGGGTTTGAATCACGTAGTAATGTGGTACCACACTGAAACAGTCAATTAAACCTGGTTTCGATCCACATTTTAGAGGATAACACCGGTTAGGTCTGGGTTAGGTCTTGGTTATGCCCCCAACTGGCTCATGATTTTGCCTTTTCCGCATACCTGTTGGCCAGATCCTGGGTTTTCCCTGGTTTGAATCACGTAGTAATGTGGTACCGCACTGAAACGGTCAATTAAACCTGGTTTCGATCAATATTTTAGAGGATAACACCGGTTAAGTCTGGGTTAGATCTGGGTTATGCCCGCATCTCGCTTATGATTCTGCCTTCACCGCATTCTTGTTCGCCAGAACCTGGGTTTTTTCTAGTTTGAATCACGTAGTAATGTGGTACCACACTGAAACAGACAATTAAACCTGGTTTCGATCAATATTTTAGAGGATAACACCGGTTTGGTCTGGGTTATGCCTGCATCTGGCTCATGATTTTGCCTTGTTCGCATGCTTGTTGGCCAGATCCTGGGTTTTTTCGGGTTTGAATTATGTAGTAGTGTGATACCACACTGAAACAGTCAATTAAACCTGGTTTCGATCCACATTTTAGAGGATAACACCGGTTAGGTCTGGGTTAGGTCAGGGTTATGCCCGCTTCTCGCTCATGTTTCTGCCTTCATCGCATACTTGTTGGCCAGATCCTTGGTCCTCTCTGGTTTGAATCAACTAGTAATGTGGTACCACACTGAAACGGTCAATTAAACCTGGTTTCGATCAATATTTTAGAGGATAACACCGGTTAGGTCTGTGTTAAATCTGGGTTATGCCCGCATCTGGCTCATGATTTTGCCTTGTTCGCATGATTGTTGGCCAGATCCTGGGTTTTTTCGGGTTTGAATCATGTAGTAGTGTGATACCACACTGAAGCACTCAATTAAGCCTGGTTTCGATCAGTAGTTTACAGGATAACACCGGTTAGGTCTAGGTTAGGTCTGGGTTATGCCCGCATCTCGCTTATGATTCTGCCTTCACCGCATTCTTGTTCGCCAGAACCTGGGTTTTTTCGGGTTTGAATCACGTAGTAATGTGGTACCACACTGAAACAGTCAATTAAACCTGGTTTCGATCCACATTTTAGAGGATAACACCGGTTAGGTCTGGGTTAGGTCTGGGTTATGCCCGCATCTGGCTCATGATTTTGCCTTGTTCGCATGATTGTTGGCCAGATCCTGGGTTTTTTCGGGTTTGAATCATGTAGTAGTGTGATACCACACTGAAGCACTCAATTAAGCCTGGTTTCGATCAGTAGTTTACAGGATAACACCGGTTAGGTCTAGGTTAGGTCTGGGTTATGCCCGCATCTCGCTTATGATTCTGCCTTCACCGCATTCTTGTTCGCCAGAACCTGGGTTTTTTCGGGTTTGAATCACGTAGTAATGTGGTACCTCACTGAAACAGTCAATTAAACCTGGTTTCGATCCACATTTTAGAGGATAACACCGGTTAGGTCTGGGTTAGCTCTGGGTTATGCCCGCATCTGGCTCATGATTTTGCCTTGTTCGCATACTTGTTGGCCAGATCCTGGGTTTTTCCCTGTTTGAATAATATAGTAATGTGGTACCACACTGAAACAGTCAATTAAACCTGGTTTCGATCAATATGTTAGAAGATATCACCGGTAAGATCTGGGTTAGGTCTTGGTTATGCCCCCAACTGCCTCATGATATTGAATTTTTCATATACTTGTTGGCTAGATCCTGGGTTTTTTCCTGTTTGAATCACGCAGTAATGTGGTACCACATTGAAACAGTCAACTAAACCTGGTTTCGATCAATATTTTCGAGGACAACACCGGTTAGGTCTGGGTTATGCCCGCATCTGGCTCATGATTTTGCCTTCTTCGCATGCTTGTTAGCCAGATCCTGGGTTTTTTTCTGGTTAGAATCACGTAGTAATGTGGTACCCCACTGAAACAGGCAATTAAACCTGGTTTCGATCAATATTTTAGAGGATATCACCGGTAAGATCTGGGTTAGGTCTTGGTTATGCCCCCAACTGGCTCATGATTTTGCATTTTTCATATACTTGTTGGCTAGATCCTGGGTTTTTCCCTGTTTGAATCACGCAGTAATGTGGTACCACATTGAAACAGTCAACTAAACCTGGTTTCGATCAATATTTTCGAGGACAACACCGGTTAGGTCTGGGTTATGCCCGCATCTGGCTCATGATTTTGCCTTTTTCGCATACTTGTTGGCCAGATCCTGGGTTTTCCCTGGTTTGAATCACGTAGTAATGTGGTACCGCACTGAAACGGTCAATTAAACCTGGTTTCGATCAATATTTTAGAGGATAACACCGGTTAGGTCTGGGTTAGGTCAGGGTTATGCCCGCTTCTCGCTCATGTTTCTGCCTTCATCGCATACTTGTTGGCCAGATCCCTGGTCCTCTCTGGTTTGAATCAAGTAGTAATGTGGTACCACACTGAAACAGTCAATTAAACCTGGTT
Source organism: Colletes latitarsis (assembly GCF_051014445.1). Taxonomy (NCBI): domain Eukaryota; kingdom Metazoa; phylum Arthropoda; class Insecta; order Hymenoptera; family Colletidae; genus Colletes; species Colletes latitarsis. The sequence goes on from NC_135147.1 coordinate 11,272,040, forward strand.
TCGATCCACATTTTAGAGGATAACACCGGTTAGGTCTGCGTTAGGTCTGGGTTATGCCTGCATCTGGCTCATGATTTTGCCTTGTCCGCATGCTTGTTAGCCAGATCCTGGGTTTTTTCGGGTTTGAATCATGTAGTAGTGTGATACCACACTGAAGCAGTCAATTAAGCCTGGTTTCGATCAGTAGTTTACAGGATAACACCGGTTAGGTCTAGGTTAGGTCTGGGTTATGCCCGCATCTGGCTCAAGATTTTGCCTTTTCGCATACTTGTTGGCCAGATCCTGGGTTTTTTCCTGTTTGAATCACGTAGTAATGTGGTACCACAGTGGAACAGTCAATTAAACCTGGTTTCGATGTATATTTTAGAAGATATCACCGGTAAGATCTGGGTTAGGTCTTGGTTATGCCCCCAACTGGCTCATGATTTTGCCTTTTCGCATACTTGTTGGCCAGATCCTGGGTTTTTTCCTGTTTGAATCACGTAGTAATGTGGTACCACAGTGGAACAGTCAATTAAACCTGGTTTCGATGTATATTTTAGAAGATATCACCGGTAAGATCTGGGTTAGGTCTTGGTTATGCCCCCAACTGGCTCATGATTTTGCCTTTTCCGCATACCTGTTGGCCAGATCCTGGGTTTTCCCTGGTTTGAATCACGTAGTAATGTGGTACCGCACTGAAACGGTCAATTAAACCTGGTTTCGATCAATATTTTAGAGGATAACACCGGTTAAGTCTGGGTTAGATCTGGGTTATGCCCGCATCTCGCTTATGATTCTGCCTTCACCGCATTCTTGTTCGCCAGAACCTGGGTTTTTTCTAGTTTGAATCACGTAGTAATGTGGTACCACACTGAAACAGACAATTAAACCTGGTTTCGATCAATATTTTAGAGGATAACACCGGTTTGGTCTGGGTTATGCCTGCATCTGGCTCATGATTTTGCCTTGTTCGCATGCTTGTTGGCCAGATCCTGGGTTTTTTCGGGTTTGAATTATGTAGTAGTGTGATACCACACTGAAACAGTCAATTAAACCTGGTTTCGATCCACATTTTAGAGGATAACACCGGTTAGGTCTGGGTTAGGTCAGGGTTATGCCCGCTTCTCGCTCATGTTTCTGCCTTCATCGCATACTTGTTGGCCAGATCCTTGGTCCTCTCTGGTTTGAATCAACTAGTAATGTGGTACCACACTGAAACGGTCAATTAAACCTGGTTTCGATCAATATTTTAGAGGATAACACCGGTTAGGTCTGTGTTAGATCTGGGTTATGCCCGCATCTGGCTCATGATTTTGCCTTGTTCGCATGATTGTTGGCCAGATCCTGGGTTTTTTCGGGTTTGAATCATGTAGTAGTGTGATACCACACTGAAGCACTCAATTAAGCCTGGTTTCGATCAGTAGTTTACAGGATAACACCGGTTAGGTCTAGGTTAGGTCTGGGTTATGCCCGCATCTCGCTTATGATTCTGCCTTCACCGCATTCTTGTTCGCCAGAACCTGGGTTTTTTCGGGTTTGAATCACGTAGTAATGTGGTACCACACTGAAACAGTCAATTAAACCTGGTTTCGATCCACATTTTAGAGGATAACACCGGTTAGGTCTGGGTTAGGTCTGGGTTATGCCCGCATCTGGCTCATGATTTTGCCTTGTTCGCATGATTGTTGGCCAGATCCTGGGTTTTTTCGGGTTTGAATCATGTAGTAGTGTGATACCACACTGAAGCACTCAATTAAGCCTGGTTTCGATCAGTAGTTTACAGGATAACACCGGTTAGGTCTAGGTTAGGTCTGGGTTATGCCCGCATCTCGCTTATGATTCTGCCTTCACCGCATTCTTGTTCGCCAGAACCTGGGTTTTTCCCTGTTTGAATAATATAGTAATGTGGTACCACACTGAAACAGTCAATTAAACCTGGTTTCGATCAATATGTTAGAAGATATCACCGGTAAGATCTGGGTTAGGTCTTGGTTATGCCCCCAACTGCCTCATGATATTGAATTTTTCATATACTTGTTGGCTAGATCCTGGGTTTTTTCCTGTTTGAATCACGCAGTAATGTGGTACCACATTGAAACAGTCAACTAAACCTGGTTTCGATCAATATTTTCGAGGACAACACCGGTTAGGTCTGGGTTATGCCCGCATCTGGCTCATGATTTTGCCTTGTTCGCATACTTGTTGGCCAGATCCTGGGTTTTTCCCTGTTTGAATAATATAGTAATGTGGTACCACACTGAAACAGTCAATTAAACCTGGTTTCGATCAATATGTTAGAAGATATCACCGGTAAGATCTGGGTTAGGTCTTGGTTATGCCCCCAACTGCCTCATGATATTGAATTTTTCATATACTTGTTGGCTAGATCCTGGGTTTTTTCCTGTTTGAATCACGCAGTAATGTGGTACCACATTGAAACAGTCAACTAAACCTGGTTTCGATCAATATTTTCGAGGACAACACCGGTTAGGTCTGGGTTATGCCCGCATCTGGCTCATGATTTTGCCTTCTTCGCATGCTTGTTAGCCAGATCCTGGGTTTTTTCGGGTTTGAATCATGTAGTAGTGTGATACCACACTGAAGCAGTCAATTAAGCCTGGTTTCGATCAATATTTTAGAGGATAACACCGGTTAGGTCTGGGTTAGGTCTGAGTTATGCCCGCATCTCGCTTATGATTCTGCCTTCACCGCATTCTTGTTCGCCAGAACCTGGGTTTTTTCGGGTTTGAATCACGTAGTAATGTGGTACCACACTGAAACAGTCAATTAAACCTGGTTTCGATCCACATTTTAGAGGATAACACCGGTTAGGTCTGGGTTAGGTCTGGGTTATGCCCGCATCTGGCTCATGATTTTGCCTTTTCCGCATACTTGTTGGCCAGATCCTGGGTTTTCCCTGGTTTGAATCACGTAGTAATGTGGTACCCCACTGAAACAGACAATTAAACCTGGTTTCGATCAATAATTTAGAGGATAACACCGGTTAGATCTGGGTTAGCTCTGGGTTATGCCCGCATCTGGCTCATGATTTTGCCTTGTTCGCATACTTGTTGGCCAGATCCTGGGTTTTTCCCTGTTTGAATAATATAGTAATGTGGTACCACAGTGAAACAGTTAATTAAACCTGGTTTCGATCAATATTTTAGAGGATAACAACGGTTAGGTCTGTGTTAAGTCTGGGATATGTCGCATCTGGCTTAAACTGTCGCCTTTTTCGCATACTGGTTGGCCGGATCCTGGGTATTTTCTGGTTTGAATCAGGTAGTAATGTGGTACCACACTGAAACAGACAATTAAACCTGGTTCCGATCAATATTTTAGAGGTTAACACCGTTTAGGTCTGGGTTAGGTCTGGGTTACGCCCGCAACTGGCTCATGATTTTGCCTTCTTCGCATGCTTGTTAACCAGATCCTGGGTTTTTTTCTGGTTTGAATCACGTAGTAATGTGGTACCACATTGAAACAGTCAATTAAACCTGGATTCGGTCAGTATTTTAGTCGGTAACACCGGTTAGGTCTGGGCTGGGTCTGAGATATGCACGCATCTGGCTCATGATTTTGCCTTTTTCGCATACTTGTTGGCTAGATCCTGGGTTTTCCCTGGTTTGAATCACGTAGTAATGTGGTACCACAGTGGAACAGTCAATTACACCTGGATTCGGTCAGTATTTTAGTCGGTAACACCGGTTAGGTCTGGGTTAGGTCTGGGTTATGCCCGCATCTGGCTCATGATTTTGCCTTCTTCGCATATTTGTTGGCCAGATCCTGGGTTTTCCCTGGTTTGAATCACGTAGTAATGTGGTACCGCACCGAAACGGTCAATTAAACCTGGTTTCGATCAATATTTTAGAGGATAACACCGGTTAGGTCTGGGTTAGGTCTGGGTTATGCCTGCATCTGGCTCATGATTTTGCCTTGTTCGCATGCTTGTTGGCCAGATCCTGGGGTTTTTCGGGTTTGAATCATGTAGTAGTGTGATACCACACTGAAACGGTCAATTAAACCTGGTTTCGATCAATATTTTAGAGGATAACACCGGTTAGGTCTGGGTTAGGTCTGGGTTATGCCCGCATCTGGCTCATGATTTTGCCTTTTTCGCATACTTGTCGGCCAGCTCCTGAGTTTTCCCTGGTTTGAATCACGTAGTAATGTGGTACCGCACTGAAACGGTCAATTAAACCTGGTTTCGATCAATATTTTAGAGGATAACACCGGTTAGGTCTGGGTTAGGTCTGGGTTACGCCCGCAACTGGCTCATGATTTTGCCTTTTTCGCATACTTGTCGGCCAGATCCTGGGTTTTTTTCTGGTTTGAATCACGTAGTAATGTGGTACCACACTGAAACAGACAATTAAACCTGGTTTCGATCAATATTTTAGAGGATAGCACCAGTTAGGTCTGGGTTAGCTCTGGGTTATGCCCGCATCTGGCTCATGATTTTGCCTTGTTCGCATACTTGTTGGCCAGATCCTGGGTTCTTCCCTGTTTGAATAATATAGTAATGTGGTACCACAGTGAAACAGTTAATTAAACCTGGTTTCGATCAATATTTTAGAGGATAACAACGGTTAGGTCTGTGTTAAGTCTGGGATATGTCAAATCTGGCTTAAACTGTCGCCTTTTTCGCATACTTGTTGGCCGGATCCTGGGTATTTTCTAGTTTGAATCAGGTAGTAATGTGGTACCACACTGAAACAGACAATTAAACCTGGTTCCGATCAATATTTTAGAGGTTAACACCGTTTAGGTCTGGGTTAGGTCTGGGTTACGCCCGCAACTGGCTCATGATTTTGCCTTCTTCGCATGCTTGTTAGCCAGATCCTGGGTTTTTTTCTGGTTTGAATCACGTAGTAATGTGGTACCACATTGAAACAGTCAATTACACCTGGATTCGGTCAGTATTTTAGTCGGTAACACCGGTTAGGTCTGGGTTAGGTCTGGGTTATGCCCGCATCTGGCTCATGATTTTGCCTTCTTCGCATATTTGTTGGCCAGATCCTGGGTTTTCCCTGGTTTGAATCACGTAGTAATGTGGTACCGCACCGAAACGGTCAATTAAACCTGGTTTCGATGTATAATTTAGAAGATATCACCGGTAAGATCTGGGTTAGGTCTTGGTTATGCCCCCAACTGGCTCATGATTTTGCCTTCTTCGCATACTTGTTGGCCAGATCCTGGGTTTTTTCCTGTTTGAATCACGTAGTAATGTGGTACCACAGTGGAACAGTCAATTAAACCTGGTTTCGATGTATATTTTAGAAGATATCACCGGTAAGATCTGGGTTAGGTCTTGGTTATGCCCCCAACTGGCTCATGATTTTGCCTTTTCGCATACTTGTTGGCCAGATCCTGGGTTTTTTCCTGTTTGAATCCCGTAGTAATGTGGTACCACAGTGGAACAGTCAATTAAACCTGGTTTCGATGTATATTTTAGAAGATATCACCGGTAAGATCTGGGTTAGGTCTTGGTTAAGCCCCCAACTGGCTCATGATTTTGCCTTCTTCGCATATTTGTTGGCCAGATCCTGGGTTTTTTTTTGGTTTGAATCACGTAGTAATGTGGTACCACACTGAAGCACTCAATTAAGCCCGGTTTCGATCAGTAGTTTACAGGAAAACACCGGTTAGGTCTAGGTTAGGTCTGGGTTATGCCCGCATCTGGCTCATGATTTTGCCTTGTTCGCATGCTTGTTAGCCAGATCCTGGGTTTTTTCGGGTTTGAATCACGTAGTAATGTGGTACCACACTGAAACAGACAACTAAACCTGGTTTCGATCAATATTTTAGAGGATAACACCGGTTAGGTCTGGGTTAGCTCTGGGTTACGACCGCAACTGGCTCATGATTTTGCCTTCTTCGCATGCTTGTTAGCCAGAACCTGGGTTTTTTCGGGTTTGAAGCATGTACTAGTGTGATACCACACTGAAGCAGTCAATTAAGCCCGGTTTCGATCAGTAGTTTACAGGAAAACCCCGGTTAGGTCTAGGTTAGGTCTGGGTTATGCCCGCATCTGGCTCAAGATTTTGCCTTTTCGCATACTTGTTGGCCAGATCCTGGGTTTTTTCCTGTTTGAATCACGTAGTAATGTGGTACCACAGTGGAACAGTCAATTAAACCAGGTTTCGATGTATATTTTAGAAGATATCACCGGTAAGATCTGGGTTAGGTCTTGGTTATGCCCCCAACTGCCTCATGATATTGAATTTTTCATATACTTGTTGGCTAGATCCTGGGTTTTTTCCTGTTTGAATCACGCAGTAATGTGGTACCACATTGAAACAGTCAACTAAACCTGGTTTCGATCAATATTTTCGAGGAGAACACCGGTTAGGTCTGGGTTATGCCCGCATCTGGCTCATGATTTTGCCTTCTTCGCATGCTTGTTAGCCAGATCCTGGGTTTTTTCGGGTTTGAATCATGTAGTAGTGTGATACCACACTGAAGCAGTCAATTAAGCCTGGTTTCGATCAATATTTTAGAGGATAACACCGGTTAGGTCTGGGTTAGGTCTGAGTTATGCCCGCATCTCGCTTATGATTCTGCCTTCACCGCATTCTTGTTCGCCAGAACCTGGGTTTTTTCGGGTTTGAATCACGTAGTAATGTGGTACCACACTGAAACAGTCAATTAAACCTGGTTTCGATCCACATTTTAGAGGATAACACCGGTTAGGTCTGGGTTAGGTCTGGGTTATGCCCGCATCTGGCTCATGATTTTGCCTTTTCCGCATACTTGTTGGCCAGATCCTGGGTTTTCCCTGGTTTGAATCACGTAGTAATGTGGTACCCCACTGAAACAGACAATTAAACCTGGTTTCGATCAATAATTTAGAGGATAACACCGGTTAGGTCTGGGTTAGCTCTGGGTTATGCCCGCATCTGGCTCATGATTTTGCCTTGTTCGCATACTTGTTGGCCAGATCCTGGGTTTTTCCCTGTTTGAATAATATAGTAATGTGGTACCACAGTGAAACAGTTAATTAAACCTGGTTTCGATCAATATTTTAGAGGCTAACAACGGTTAGGTCTGTGTTAAGTCTGGGATATGTCGCATCTGGCTTAAACTGTCGCCTTTTTCGCATACTGGTTGGCCGGATCCTGGGTATTTTCTGGTTTGAATCAGGTAGTAATGTGGTACCACACTGAAACAGACAATTAAACCTGGTTCCGATCAATATTTTAGAGGTTAACACCGTTTAGGTCTGGGTTAGGTCTGGGTTACGCCCGCAACTGGCTCATGATTTTGCCTTCTTCGCATGCTTGTTAGCCAGATCCTGGGTTTTTTTCTGGTTTGAATCACGTAGTAATGTGGTACCACATTGAAACAGTCAATTAAACCTGGATTCGGTCAGTATTTTAGTCGGTAACACCGGTTAGGTCTGGGCTGGGTCTGAGATATGCACGCATCTGGCTCATGATTTTGCCTTTTTCGCATACTTGTTGGCTAGATCCTGGGTTTTCCCTGGTTTGAATCACGTAGTAATGTGGTACCACAGTGGAACAGTCAATTAAACCTGGTTTCGATGTATATTTTAGAAGATATCACCGGTAAGATCTGGGTTAGGTCTTGGTTATGCCCCCAACTGGCTCATGATTTTGCCTTCTTCGCATACTTGTTGGCCAGATCCTGGGTTTTTTCGGGTTTGAATCACGTAGTAATGTGGTACCACATTGAAACAGTCAATTACACCTGGATTCGGTCAGTATTTTAGTCGGTAACACCTGTTAGGTCTGGGTTAGGTCTGGGTTATGCCCGCATCTGGCTCATGATTTTGCCTTCTTCGCATATTTGTTGGCCAGATCCTGGGTTTTCCCTGGTTTGAATCACGTAGTAATGTGGTACCGCACTGAAACGGTCAATTAAACCTGGTTTCGATCAATATTTTAGAGGATAACACCGGTTAGGTCTGGGTTAGGTCTGGGTTATGCCTGCATCTGGCTCATGATTTTGCCTTGTTCGCATGCTTGTTGGCCAGATCCTGGGGTTTTTCGGGTTTGAATCATGTAGTAGTGTGATACCACACTGAAACAGACAATTAAACCTGGTTTCGATCAATATTTTAGAGGATAGCACCGGTTAGGTCTGGGTTAGCTCTGGGTTATGCCCGCATCTGGCTCATGATTTTGCCTTGTTCGCATACTTGTTGGCCAGATCCTGGGTTCTTCCCTGTTTGAATAATATAGTAATGTGGTACCACAGTGAAACAGTTAATTAAACCTGGTTTCGATCAATATTTTAGAGGATAACAACGGTTAGGTCTGTGTTAAGTCTGGGATATGTCAAATCTGGCTTAAACTGTCGCCTTTTTCGCATACTTGTTGGCCGGATCCTGGGTATTTTCTAGTTTGAATCAGGTAGTAATGTGGTACCACACTGAAACAGACAATTAAACCTGGTTCCGATCAATATTTTAGAGGTTAACACCGTTTAGGTCTGGGTTAGGTCTGGGTTACGCCCGCAACTGGCTCATGATTTTGCCTTCTTCGCATGCTTGTTAGCCAGATCCTGGGTTTTTTTCTGGTTTGAATCACGTAGTAATGTGGTACCACATTGAAACAGTCAATTAAACCTGGATTCGGTCAGTATTTTAGTCGGTAACACCGGTTAGGTCTGGGCTAGGTCTGAGATATGCACGCATCTGGCTCATGATTTTGCCTTTTTCGTATACTTGTTGGCTAGATCCTGGGTTTTCCCTGGTTTGAATCACGTAGTAATGTGGTACCACAGTGGAACAGTCAATTAAACCTGGTTTCGATGTATAATTTAGAAGATATCACCGGTAAGATCTGGGTTAGGTCTTGGTTATGCCCCCAACTGGCTCATGATTTTGCCTTCTTCGCATACTTGTTGGCCAGATCCTGGGTTTTTTTTTGGTTTGAGTCACGTAGTAATATGGTACCACCGTGGAAAAGTCAATTAAGCCCGGTTTCGATCAGAAGTTTACAGGAAAACACCGGTTAGGTCTAGGTTAGGTCTGGGTTATGCCCGCATCTGGCTCAAGATTTTGCCTTTTCGCATACTTGTTGGCCAGATCCTGGGTTTTTACCTGTTTGAATCCCGTAGTAATGTGGTACCACAGTGGAACAGTCAATTAAACCTGGTTTCGATGTATATTTTAGAAGATATCACCGGTAAGATCTGGGTTAGGTCTTGGTTATGCCCCCAACTGGCTCATGATTTTGCCTTCTTCGCATATTTGTTGGCCAGATCCTGGGTTTTTTTTTGGGTTGAATCACGTAGTAATGTGGTACCACACTGAAGCACTCAATTAAGCCCGGTTTCGATCAGTAGTTTACAGGAAAACACCGGTTAGGTCTAGGTTAGGTCTGGGTTATGCCCGCATCTGGCTCATGATTTTGCCTTGTTCGCATGCTTGTTAGCCAGATCCTGGGTTTTTTCGGGTTTGAATCACGTAGTAATGTGGTACCACACTGAAACAGACAACTAAACCTGGTTTCGATCAATATTTTAGAGGATAACACCGGTTAGGTCTGGGTTAGCTCTGGGTTACGACCGCAACTGGCTCATGATTTTGCCTTCTTCGCATGCTTGTTAGCCAGAACCTGGGTTTTTTCGGGTTTGATGCATGTACTAGTGTGATACCACACTGAAGCAGTCAATTAAGCCCGGTTTCGATCAGTAGTTTACAGGAAAACCCCGGTTAGGTCTAGGTTAGGTCTGGGTTATGCCCGCATCTGGCTCAAGATTTTGCCTTTTCGCATACTTGTTGGCCAGATCCTGGGTTTTTTCCTGTTTGAATCACGTAGTAATGTGGTACCACAGTGGAACAGTCAATTAAACCAGGTTTCGATGTATATTTTAGAAGATATCACCGGTAAGATCTGGGTTAGGTCTTGGTTATGCCCCCAACAGGCTCATGATTTTGCCTTCTTCGCATACTTGTTGGCCAGATCCTGGGTTTTTTTCTGATTTGAATCACGTAGTAATGTGGTACCACACTGAAACAGACAATTAAACCTGGTTTCGATCAATATTTTAGAGGATAACACCGGTTAGGTCTGGGTTAGGTCTGGGTTATGCCCGCATCTGGCTCATGATTTTGCCTTTTTCGCATACTTGTTGGCCAGATCCTGGGTTTTCCCTGGTTTGAATCACGTAGTAATGTGGTACCACAGTGGAACAGTCAATTAAACCTGGTTTCGATGTATATTTTAGAAGATATCACCGGTAAGATCTGGGTTAGGTCTTGGTTATGCCCCCAACTGGCTCATGATTTTGCCTTCTTCGCATACTTGTTGGCCAGATCCTGGGTTTTTTCGGGTTAGAATCACGTAGTAATGTGGTACCACATTGAAACAGTCAATTAAACCTGGATTCGGTCAGTATTTTAGTCGGTAACACCGGTTAGGTCTGGGCTAGGTCTGAGATATGCACGCATCTGGCTCATGATTTTGCCTTTTTCGCATACTTGTTGGCAAGATCCTGGGTTTTCCCTGGTTTGAATCACGTAGTAATGTGGTACCACAGTGGAACAGTCAATTAAACCTGGTTTCGATGTATATTTTAGAAGATATCACCGGTAAGATCTGGGTTAGGTCTTGGTTATGCCCCCAACTGTCTCATGATTTTGCCTTCTTCGCATACTTGTTGGCCAGATCCTGGGTTTTTTTTTGGTTTGAATCACGCAGTAATGTGGTACCACAGAGGAACAGTCAATTAAGCCCGTTTTCGATCAGAAGTTTACAGGAAAACACCGGTTAGGCCTAGGTTAGGTCTGGGTTATGCCCGCATCTGGCTCAAGATTTTGCCTTTTCGCATACTTGTTGGCCAGATCCTGGGTTTTTTCCAGTTTGAATCCCGTAGTAATGTGGTACCACAGTGGAACAGTCAATTAAACCTGGATTCGGTCAGTATTTTAGTCGGTAACACCGGTTAGGTCTGGGCTAGGTCTGAGATATGCACGCATCTGGCTCATGATTTTGCCTTCTTCGCATGCTTGTTAGCCAGATCCTGGGTTTTTTTCTGGTTTGAATCACGTAGTAATGTGGTACCACACTGAAACAGACAATTAAACCTGGTTTCGATCAATATTTTAGAGGATAACACCGGTTAGGTCTGGGTTAGGACTGGGTTATGCCCCCAACTGGCTCATGATTTTGCCTTCTTCGCATACTTGTTGGCCAGATCCTGTGTTTTTCCGGGTTTGAATCACGTAGTAATGTGGTACCACATTGAAACAGTCAATTAAACCTGGATTCGGTCAGTATTTTAGTCGGTAACACCGGTTAGGTCTGGGTTAGATCTGGGTTATGCCCGCATCTGGCTCATGATTTTGCCTTTTTCGCATACTTGGTGGCCAGATCCTGGGTTTTCCCTGGTTTGAATCACGTAGTAATGTGGTACCGCACTGAAACGGTCAATTAAACCTGGTTTCGATCAATATTTTAGAGGATAACACCGGTTAGGTCTGGGTTAGATCTGGGTTATGCCCGCATCTCGCTTATGATTCTGCCTTCACCGCATTCTTGTTCGCCAGAACCTGGGTTTTTTCGGGTTTGAATCACGTAGTAATGTGGTACCACACTGAAACAGTCAATTAAACCTGGTTTCGATCCACATTTTAGAGGATAACACCGGTTAGGTCTGGGTTAGATCTGGGTTATGCCCGCATCTCGCTTATGATTCTGCCTTCACCGCATTCTTGTTCGCCAGAACCTGGGTTTTTTCTAGTTTGAATCACGTAGTAATGTGGTACCACACTGAAACAGACAATTAAACCTGGTTTCGATCAATATTTTAGAGGATAACACCGGTTAGGTCTGGGTTAGATCTGGGTTATGCCCGCACATCGCTCATGATTCTGCCTTCTTCGCATGCTTGTTGGTCAGATCCTGGGTTTTTTTTTGGTTTGAATCACGTAGTAATGTGGTACCACACTGAAACAGACAATTAAACCTGGTTTCGATGAATATTTTAGAGCATAACACCGGTTAGGTCTGGGTTAGCTCTGGGTTATGCCCGCATCTGGCTCATGATTTTGCCTCGTTCGCATACTTGTTGGCCAGATCCTGGGTTTTTCCCTGTTTGAATAATACAGTAATGTGGTACCACAGTGAAACAGTTAATTAAACCTGGTTTCGATCAATATTTTAGAGGATAACAACGGTTAGGTCTGTGTTAAGTCTGGGATATGTCGCATCTGTCTTATACTGTCGCCTTTTTCGCATACTTGTTGGCCGGAACCTGGGTATTTTCTGGTTTGAATCAGGTAGTAATGTGGTACCACACTGAAACAGACAATTAAACCTGGTATCGATCAATATTTTAGAGGAAAACACCGGTTAGGTCCGGGTTAGGTCTGGGTTATGCCTGCATCTGGCTCATGATTTTGCCTTGTTCGCGTGCTTGTTAGCCAGATCCTGGGTTTTTTCGGGTTTGAATCACGTAGTAATGTGGTACCACACTGAAACAGACAATTAAACCTGGTTTCGATGAATATTTTAGAGGATAACACCGGTTAGGTCTGGGTTAGATCTGGATTATGCCAGCACATCGCTCATGATTCTGCCTTCTTCGCATGCTTGTTGGTCAGATCCTGGGTTTTTTTCTGGTTTGAATCAGGTAGTAATGTGGTACCACACTGAAACAGACAATTAAACCTGGTTTCGATCAATATTTTAGAGGATAACACCGGTTAGGTCCGGGTTAGGTCTGGGTTATGCCTGCATCTGGCTCATGATTTTGCCTTGTTCGCGTGCTTGTTAGCCAGATCCTGGGTTTTTTTTCTGGTTTGAATCAGGTAGTAATGTGGTACCACACTGAAACAGACAATTAAACCTGGTTTCGATCAATATTTTAGAGGTTAACACCGTTTAGGTCTGGGTTAGGTCTGGGTTACGACCGCAACTGACTCATGATTTTGCTTTCTTCGCATGCTTGTTTGCCAGAACCTGGGTTTTTTCGGGTTTGAAGCATGTAGTAGTGTGATACCACACTGAAGCAGTCAATTAAGCCCGGTTTCGATCAGTAGTTTACAGGAAAACCCCGGTTAGGTCTAGGTTAGTTCTGGGTTATGCCCGCATCTGGCTCAAGATTTTGCCTTTTCGCATACTTGTTGGCCAGATCCTGGGTTTTTTCCTGTTTGAATCACGTAGTAATGTGGTACCACAGTGGAACAGTCAATTAAACCTGGTTTCGATGTATATTTTAGAAGATATCACCGGTAAGATCTGGGTTAGGTCTTGGTTATGCCCCCAACTGGCTCACGATTTTGCCTTCTTCGCATACTTGTTGGCCAGATCCTGGGTTTTTTTTTGGTTTGAATCACGTAGTAATGTGGTACCACAGTGGAACAGTCAATTAAGCCCGTTTTCGATCAGAAGTTTACAGGAAAACACCGGTTAGGTCTGGGTTAGATCTGGGTTATGCCCGCACATCGCTCATGATTCTGCCTTCTTCGCATGCTTGTTGGTCAGATCCTGGGTTTTTTTTTGGTTTGAATCACGTAGTAATGTGGTACCACACTGAAACAGACAATTAAACCTGGTTTCGATGAATATTTTAGAGGATAACACCGGTTAGGTCCGGGTTAGGTCAGGGTTATGCCCGCTTCTCGCTCATGTTTCTGCCTTCATCGCATACTTGTTGGCCAGATCCCTGGTCCTCTCTGGTTTGAATCAAGTAGTAATGTGGTACCACACTGAAACAGTCAATTAAACCTGGTTTCGATCAATATTTTAGAGGATAACACCGGTTAGGTCTGGGTTAGGTCAGGGTTATGCCCCCCACTGGCTCATGATTTTGCATTTTTCATATACTTGTTGGCTAGATCCTGGGTTTTTTCCTGTTAGAATCACGCAGTAATGTGGTACCACATTGAAACAGTCAACTAAACCTGGTTTCGATCAATATTTTCGAGGACAACACCGGTTAGGTCTGGGTTATGCCCGCATCTGGCTCATGATTTTGCCTTCTTCGCATGCTTGTTAGCCAGATCCTGGGTTTTTTTCTGGTTAGAATCACGTAGTAATGTGGTACCCCACTGAAACAGGCAATTAAACCTGGTTTCGATCAATATTTTAGAGGATATCACCGGTAAGATCTGGGTTAGGTCTTGGTTATGCCCCCAACTGGCTCATGATTTTGCATTTTTCATATACTTGTTGGCTAGATCCTGGGTTTTTCCCTGTTTGAATCACGCAGTAATGTGGTACCACATTGAAACAGTCAACTAAACCTGGTTTCGATCAATATTTTCGAGGACAACACCGGTTAGGTCTGGGTTATGCCCGCATCTGGCTCATGATTTTGCCTTTTTCGCATACTTGTTGGCCAGATCCTGGGTTTTCCCTGGTTTGAATCACGTAGTAATGTGGTACCGCACTGAAACGGTCAATTAAACCTGGTTTCGATCAATATTTTAGAGGATAACACCGGTTAGGTCTGGGTTAGGTCAGGGTTATGCCCGCTTCTCGCTCATGTTTCTGCCTTCATCGCATACTTGTTGGCCAGATCCCTGGTCCTCTCTGGTTTGAATCACGTAGTAATGTGGTACCACAGTGGAACAGTCAATTAAACCTGGTTTCGATGTATATTTTAGAAGATATCACCGGTAAGATCTGGGTTAGGTCTTGGTTATGCCCCCAACTGGCTCATGATTTTGCCTTTTCGCATACTTGTTGGCCAGATCCTGGGTTTTTTCCTGTTTGAATCACGTAGTAATGTGGTACCACAGTGGAACAGTCAATTAAACCTGGTTTCGATGTATATTTTAGAAGATATCACCGGTAAGATCTGGGTTAGGTCTTGGTTATGCCCCCAACTGGCTCATGATTTTGCCTTTTCCGCATACCTGTTGGCCAGATCCTGGGTTTTCCCTGGTTTGAATCACGTAGTAATGTGGTACCGCACTGAAACGGTCAATTAAACCTGGTTTCGATCAATATTTTAGAGGATAACACCGGTTAAGTCTGGGTTAGATCTGGGTTATGCCCGCATCTCGCTTATGATTCTGCCTTCACCGCATTCTTGTTCGCCAGAACCTGGGTTTTTTCTAGTTTGAATCACGTAGTAATGTGGTACCACACTGAAACAGACAATTAAACCTGGTTTCGATCAATATTTTAGAGGATAACACCGGTTTGGTCTGGGTTATGCCTGCATCTGGCTCATGATTTTGCCTTGTTCGCATGCTTGTTGGCCAGATCCTGGGTTTTTTCGGGTTTGAATTATGTAGTAGTGTGATACCACACTGAAACAGTCAATTAAACCTGGTTTCGATCCACATTTTAGAGGATAACACCGGTTAGGTCTGGGTTAGGTCAGGGTTATGCCCGCTTCTCGCTCATGTTTCTGCCTTCATCGCATACTTGTTGGCCAGATCCTTGGTCCTCTCTGGTTTGAATCAACTAGTAATGTGGTACCACACTGAAACGGTCAATTAAACCTGGTTTCGATCAATATTTTAGAGGATAACACCGGTTAGGTCTGTGTTAGATCTGGGTTATGCCCGCATCTCGCTTATGATTCTGCCTTCACCGCATTCTTGTTCGCCAGAACCTGGGTTTTTTCGGGTTTGAATCACGTAGTAATGTGGTACCACACTGAAACAGTCAATTAAACCTGGTTTCGATCCACATTTTAGAGGATAACACCGGTTAGGTCTGGGTTAGGTCTGGGTTATGCCCGCATCTGGCTCATGATTTTGCCTTGTTCGCATGATTGTTGGCCAGATCCTGGGTTTTTTCGGGTTTGAATCATGTAGTAGTGTGATACCACACTGAAGCACTCAATTAAGCCTGGTTTCGATCAGTAGTTTACAGGATAACACCGGTTAGGTCTAGGTTATCTGGGTTATGCCCGCATCTCGCTTATGATTCTGCCTTCACCGCATTCTTGTTCGCCAGAACCTGGGTTTTTTCCTGTTTGAATCCCGTAGTAATGTGGTACCACAGTGGAACAGTCAATTAAACCTGGTTTCGATGTATATTTTAGAAGATATCACCGGTAAGATCTGGGTTAGGTCTTGGTTATGCCCCCAACTGGCTCATGATTTTGCCTTCTTCGCATATTTGTTGGCCAGATCCTGGGTTTTTTTTTGGTTTGAATCACGTAGTAATGTGGTACCACACTGAAGCACTCAATTAAGCCCGGTTTCGATCAGTAGTTTACAGGAAAACACCGGTTAGGTCTAGGTTAGGTCTGGGTTATGCCCGCATCTGGCTCATGATTTTGCCTTGTTCGCATGCTTGTTAGCCAGATCCTGGGTTTTTTCGGGTTTGAATCACGTAGTAATGTGGTACCACACTGAAACAGACAACTAAACCTGGTTTCGATCAATATTTTAGAGGATAACACCGGTTAGGTCTGGGTTAGCTCTGGGTTACGACCGCAACTGGCTCATGATTTTGCCTTCTTCGCATGCTTGTTAGCCAGAACCTGGGTTTTTTCGGGTTTGAAGCATGTACTAGTGTGATACCACACTGAAGCACTCAATTAAGCCTGGTTTCGATCAGTAGTTTACAGGATAACACCGGTTAGGTCTAGGTTAGGTCTGGGTTATGCCCGCATCTCGCTTATGATTCTGCCTTTTCGCATACTTGTTGGCCAGATCCTGGGTTTTTTCCTGTTTGAATCACGTAGTAATGTGGTACCACAGTGGAACAGTCAATTAAACCAGGTTTCGATGTATATTTTAGAAGATATCACCGGTAAGATCTGGGTTAGGTCTTGGTTATGCCCCCAACTGCCTCATGATATTGAATTTTTCATATACTTGTTGGCTAGATCCTGGGTTTTTTCCTGTTTGAATCACGCAGTAATGTGGTACCACATTGAAACAGTCAACTAAACCTGGTTTCGATCAATATTTTCGAGGAGAACACCGGTTAGGTCTGGGTTATGCCCGCATCTGGCTCATGATTTTGCCTTCTTCGCATGCTTGTTAGCCAGATCCTGGGTTTTTTCGGGTTTGAATCATGTAGTAGTGTGATACCACACTGAAGCAGTCAATTAAGCCTGGTTTCGATCAATATTTTAGAGGATAACACCGGTTAGGTCTGGGTTAGGTCTGAGTTATGCCCGCATCTCGCTTATGATTCTGCCTTCACCGCATTCTTGTTCGCCAGAACCTGGGTTTTTTCGGGTTTGAATCACGTAGTAATGTGGTACCACACTGAAACAGTCAATTAAACCTGGTTTCGATCCACATTTTAGAGGATAACACCGGTTAGGTCTGGGCTAGGTCTGAGATATGCACGCATCTGGCTCATGATTTTGCCTTTTTCGCATACTTGTTGGCAAGATCCTGGGTTTTCCCTGGTTTGAATCACGTAGTAATGTGGTACCACAGTGGAACAGTCAATTAAACCTGGTTTCGATGTATATTTTAGAAGATATCACCGGTAAGATCTGGGTTAGGTCTTGGTTATGCCCCCAACTGTCTCATGATTTTGCCTTCTTCGCATACTTGTTGGCCAGATCCTGGGTTTTTTTTTGGTTTGAATCACGCAGTAATGTGGTACCACAGAGGAACAGTCAATTAAGCCCGTTTTCGATCAGAAGTTTACAGGAAAACACCGGTTAGGCCTAGGTTAGGTCTGGGTTATGCCCGCATCTGGCTCAAGATTTTGCCTTTTCGCATACTTGTTGGCCAGATCCTGGGTTTTTTCCAGTTTGAATCCCGTAGTAATGTGGTACCACAGTGGAACAGTCAATTAAACCTGGATTCGGTCAGTATTTTAGTCGGTAACACCGGTTAGGTCTGGGCTAGGTCTGAGATATGCACGCATCTGGCTCATGATTTTGCCTTCTTCGCATGCTTGTTAGCCAGATCCTGGGTTTTTTTCTGGTTTGAATCACGTAGTAATGTGGTACCACACTGAAACAGACAATTAAACCTGGTTTCGATCAATATTTTAGAGGATAACACCGGTTAGGTCTGGGTTAGGACTGGGTTATGCCCCCAACTGGCTCATGATTTTGCCTTCTTCGCATACTTGTTGGCCAGATCCTGTGTTTTTCCGGGTTTGAATCACGTAGTAATGTGGTACCACATTGAAACAGTCAATTAAACCTGGATTCGGTCAGTATTTTAGTCGGTAACACCGGTTAGGTCTGGGTTAGATCTGGGTTATGCCCGCATCTGGCTCATGATTTTGCCTTTTTCGCATACTTGGTGGCCAGATCCTGGGTTTTCCCTGGTTTGAATCACGTAGTAATGTGGTACCGCACTGAAACGGTCAATTAAACCTGGTTTCGATCAATATTTTAGAGGATAACACCGGTTAGGTCTGGGTTAGATCTGGGTTATGCCCGCATCTCGCTTATGATTCTGCCTTCACCGCATTCTTGTTCGCCAGAACCTGGGTTTTTTCGGGTTTGAATCACGTAGTAATGTGGTACCACACTGAAACAGTCAATTAAACCTGGTTTCGATCCACATTTTAGAGGATAACACCGGTTAGGTCTGGGTTAGATCTGGGTTATGCCCGCATCTCGCTTATGATTCTGCCTTCACCGCATTCTTGTTCGCCAGAACCTGGGTTTTTTCTAGTTTGAATCACGTAGTAATGTAGTACCACACTGAAACAGACAATTAAACCTGGTTTCGATCAATATTTTAGAGGATAACACCGGTTAGGTCTGGGTTAGATCTGGGTTATGCCCGCACATCGCTCATGATTCTGCCTTCTTCGCATGCTTGTTGGTCAGATCCTGGGTTTTTTTTTGGTTTGAATCACGTAGTAATGTGGTACCACACTGAAACAGACAATTAAACCTGGTTTCGATGAATATTTTAGAGCATAACACCGGTTAGGTCTGGGTTAGCTCTGGGTTATGCCCGCATCTGGCTCATGATTTTGCCTCGTTCGCATACTTGTTGGCCAGATCCTGGGTTTTTCCCTGTTTGAATAATACAGTAATGTGGTACCACAGTGAAACAGTTAATTAAACCTGGTTTCGATCAATATTTTAGAGGATAACAACGGTTAGGTCTGTGTTAAGTCTGGGATATGTCGCATCTGTCTTATACTGTCGCCTTTTTCGCATACTTGTTGGCCGGAACCTGGGTATTTTCTGGTTTGAATCAGGTAGTAATGTGGTACCACACTGAAACAGACAATTAAACCTGGTATCGATCAATATTTTAGAGGAAAACACCGGTTAGGTCCGGGTTAGGTCTGGGTTATGCCTGCATCTGGCTCATGATTTTGCCTTGTTCGCGTGCTTGTTAGCCAGATCCTGGGTTTTTTCGGGTTTGAATCACGTAGTAATGTGGTACCACACTGAAACAGACAATTAAACCTGGTTTCGATGAATATTTTAGAGGATAACACCGGTTAGGTCTGGGTTAGATCTGGGTTATGCCCGCACATCGCTCATGATTCTGCCTTCTTCGCATGCTTGTTGGTCAGATCCTGGGTTTTTTTCTGGTTTGAATCAGGTAGTAATGTGGTACCACACTGAAACAGACAATTAAACCTGGTTTCGATCAATATTTTAGAGGATAACACCGGTTAGGTCCGGGTTAGGTCTGGGTTATGCCTGCATCTGGCTCATGATTTTGCCTTGTTCGCGTGCTTGTTAGCCAGATCCTGGGTTTTTTTTCTGGTTTGAATCAGGTAGTAATGTGGTACCACACTGAAACAGACAATTAAACCTGGTTTCGATCAATATTTTAGAGGTTAACACCGTTTAGGTCTGGGTTAGGTCTGGGTTACGACCGCAACTGACTCATGATTTTGCTTTCTTCGCATGCTTGTTTGCCAGAACCTGGGTTTTTTCGGGTTTGAAGCATGTAGTAGTGTGATACCACACTGAAGCAGTCAATTAAGCCCGGTTTCGATCAGTAGTTTACAGGAAAACCCCGGTTAGGTCTAGGTTAGTTCTGGGTTATGCCCGCATCTGGCTCAAGATTTTGCCTTTTCGCATACTTGTTGGCCAGATCCTGGGTTTTTTCCTGTTTGAATCACGTAGTAATGTGGTACCACAGTGGAACAGTCAATTAAACCTGGTTTCGATGTATATTTTAGAAGATATCACCGGTAAGATCTGGGTTAGGTCTTGGTTATGCCCCCAACTGGCTCACGATTTTGCCTTCTTCGCATACTTGTTGGCCAGATCCTGGGTTTTTTTTTGGTTTGAATCACGTAGTAATGTGGTACCACAGTGGAACAGTCAATTAAGCCCGTTTTCGATCAGAAGTTTACAGGAAAACACCGGTTAGGTCTGGGTTAGATCTGGGTTATGCCCGCACATCGCTCATGATTCTGCCTTCTTCGCATGCTTGTTGGTCAGATCCTGGGTTTTTTTTTGGTTTGAATCACGTAGTAATGTGGTACCACACTGAAACAGACAATTAAACCTGGTTTCGATGAATATTTTAGAGGATAACACCGGTTAGGTCCGGGTTAGGTCAGGGTTATGCCCGCTTCTCGCTCATGTTTCTGCCTTCATCGCATACTTGTTGGCCAGATCCCTGGTCCTCTCTGGTTTGAATCAAGTAGTAATGTGGTACCACACTGAAACAGTCAATTAAACCTGGTTTCGATCAATATTTTAGAGGATAACACCGGTTAGGTCTGGGTTAGGTCAGGGTTATGCCCCCCACTGGCTCATGATTTTGCATTTTTCATATACTTGTTGGCTAGATCCTGGGTTTTTTCCTGTTAGAATCACGCAGTAATGTGGTACCACATTGAAACAGTCAACTAAACCTGGTTTCGATCAATATTTTCGAGGACAACACCGGTTAGGTCTGGGTTATGCCCGCATCTGGCTCATGATTTTGCCTTCTTCGCATGCTTGTTAGCCAGATCCTGGGTTTTTTTCTGGTTAGAATCACGTAGTAATGTGGTACCCCACTGAAACAGGCAATTAAACCTGGTTTCGATCAATATTTTAGAGGATATCACCGGTAAGATCTGGGTTAGGTCTTGGTTATGCCCCCAACTGGCTCATGATTTTGCATTTTTCATATACTTGTTGGCTAGATCCTGGGTTTTTCCCTGTTTGAATCACGCAGTAATGTGGTACCACATTGAAACAGTCAACTAAACCTGGTTTCGATCAATATTTTCGAGGACAACACCGGTTAGGTCTGGGTTATGCCCGCATCTGGCTCATGATTTTGCCTTTTTCGCATACTTGTTGGCCAGATCCTGGGTTTTCCCTGGTTTGAATCACGTAGTAATGTGGTACCGCACTGAAACGGTCAATTAAACCTGGTTTCGATCAATATTTTAGAGGATAACACCGGTTAGGTCTGGGTTAGGTCAGGGTTATGCCCGCTTCTCGCTCATGTTTCTGCCTTCATCGCATACTTGTTGGCCAGATCCCTGGTCCTCTCTGGTTTGAATCACGTAGTAATGTGGTACCACAGTGGAACAGTCAATTAAACCTGGTTTCGATGTATATTTTAGAAGATATCACCGGTAAGATCTGGGTTAGGTCTTGGTTATGCCCCCAACTGGCTCATGATTTTGCCTTTTCGCATACTTGTTGGCCAGATCCTGGGTTTTTTCCTGTTTGTATCACGTAGTAATGTGGTACCACAGTGGAACAGTCAATTAAACCTGGTTTCGATGTATATTTTAGAAGATATCACCGGTAAGATCTGGGTTAGGTCTTGGTTATGCCCCCAACTGGCTCATGATTTTGCCTTTTCCGCATACCTGTTGGCCAGATCCTGGGTTTTCCCTGGTTTGAATCACGTAGTAATGTGGTACCGCACTGAAACGGTCAATTAAACCTGGTTTCGATCAATATTTTAGAGGATAACACCGGTTAAGTCTGGGTTAGATCTGGGTTATGCCCGCATCTCGCTTATGATTCTGCCTTCACCGCATTCTTGTTCGCCAGAACCTGGGTTTTTTCTAGTTTGAATCACGTAGTAATGTGGTACCACACTGAAACAGACAATTAAACCTGGTTTCGATCAATATTTTAGAGGATAACACCGGTTTGGTCTGGGTTATGCCTGCATCTGGCTCATGATTTTGCCTTGTTCGCATGCTTGTTGGCCAGATCCTGGGTTTTTTCGGGTTTGAATTATGTAGTAGTGTGATACCACACTGAAACAGTCAATTAAACCTGGTTTCGATCCACATTTTAGAGGATAACACCGGTTAGGTCTGGGTTAGGTCAGGGTTATGCCCGCTTCTCGCTCATGTTTCTGCCTTCATCGCATACTTGTTGGCCAGATCCTTGGTCCTCTCTGGTTTGAATCAACTAGTAATGTGGTACCACACTGAAACGGTCAATTAAACCTGGTTTCGATCAATATTTTAGAGGATAACACCGGTTAGGTCTGTGTTAGATCTGGGTTATGCCCGCATCTCGCTTATGATTCTGCCTTCACCGCATTCTTGTTCGCCAGAACCTGGGTTTTTTCGGGTTTGAATCACGTAGTAATGTGGTACCACACTGAAACAGTCAATTAAACCTGGTTTCGATCCACATTTTAGAGGATAACACCGGTTAGGTCTGGGTTAGGTCTGGGTTATGCCCGCATCTGGCTCATGATTTTGCCTTGTTCGCATGATTGTTGGCCAGATCCTGGGTTTTTTCGGGTTTGAATCATGTAGTAGTGTGATACCACACTGAAGCACTCAATTAAGCCTGGTTTCGATCAGTAGTTTACAGGATAACACCGGTTAGGTCTAGGTTAGGTCTGGGTTATGCCCGCATCTCGCTTATGATTCTGCCTTCACCGCATTCTTGTTCGCCAGAACCTGGGTTTTTTCGGGTTTGAATCACGTAGTAATGTGGTACCTCACTGAAACAGTCAATTAAACCTGGTTTCGATCCACATTTTAGAGGATAACACCGGTTAGGTCTGGGTTAGCCCTGGGTTATGCCCGCATCTGGCTCATGATTTTGCCTTGTTCGCATACTTGTTGGCCAGATCCTGGGTTTTTCCCTGTTTGAATAATATAGTAATGTGGTACCACACTGAAACAGTCAATTAAACCTGGTTTCGATCAATATGTTAGAAGATATCACCGGTAAGATCTGGGTTAGGTCTTGGTTATGCCCCCAACTGCCTCATGATATTGAATTTTTCATATACTTGTTGGCTAGATCCTGGGTTTTTTCCTGTTTGAATCACGCAGTAATGTGGTACCACATTGAAACAGTCAACTAAACCTGGTTTCGATCAATATTTTCGAGGACAACACCGGTTAGGTCTGGGTTATGCCCGCATCTGGCTCATGATTTTGCCTTCTTCGCATGCTTGTTAGCCAGATCCTGGGTTTTTTCGGGTTTGAATCATGTAGTAGTGTGATACCACACTGAAGCAGTCAATTAAGCCTGGTTTCGATCAATATTTTAGAGGATAACACCGGTTAGGTCTGGGTTAGGTCTGAGTTATGCCCGCATCTCGCTTATGATTCTGCCTTCACCGCATTCTTGTTCGCCAGAACCTGGGTTTTTTCGGGTTTGAATCACGTAGTAATGTGGTACCACACTGAAACAGTCAATTAAACCTGGTTTCGATCCACATTTTAGAGGATAACACCGGTTAGGTCTGGGTTAGGTCTGGGTTATGCCCGCATCTGGCTCATGATTTTGCCTTTTCCGCATACTTGTTGGCCAGATCCTGGGTTTTCCCTGGTTTGAATCACGTAGTAATGTGGTACCCCACTGAAACAGACAATTAAACCTGGTTTCGATCAATAATTTAGAGGATAACACTGGTTAGATCTGGGTTAGCTCTGGGTTATGCCCGCATCTGGCTCATGATTTTGCCTTGTTCGCATACTTGTTGGCCAGATCCTGGGTTTTTCCCTGTTTGAATAATATAGTAATGTGGTACCACAGTGAAACAGTTAATTAAACCTGGTTTCGATCAATATTTTAGAGGATAACAACGGTTAGGTCTGTGTTAAGTCTGGGATATGTCGCATCTGGCTTAAACTGTCGCCTTTTTCGCATACTGGTTGGCCGGATCCTGGGTATTTTCTGGTTTGAATCAGGTAGTAATGTGGTACCACACTGAAACAGACAATTAAACCTGGTTCCGATCAATATTTTAGAGGTTAACACCGTTTAGGTCTGGGTTAGGTCTGGGTTACGCCCGCAACTGGCTCATGATTTTGCCTTCTTCGCATGCTTGTTAACCAGATCCTGGGTTTTTTTCTGGTTTGAATCACGTAGTAATGTGGTACCACACTGAAACAGTCAATTAAACCTGGTTTCGATCCACATTTTAGAGGATAACACCGGTTAGGTCTGGGTTAGGTCAGGGTTATGCCCGCTTCTCGCTCATGTTTCTGCCTTCATCGCATACTTGTTGGCCAGATCCTTGGTCCTCTCTGGTTTGAATCAACTAGTAATGTGGTACCACACTGAAACGGTCAATTAAACCTGGTTTCGATCAATATTTTAGAGGATAACACCGGTTAGGT
Source organism: Colletes latitarsis (assembly GCF_051014445.1). Classification (NCBI taxonomy): domain Eukaryota; kingdom Metazoa; phylum Arthropoda; class Insecta; order Hymenoptera; family Colletidae; genus Colletes; species Colletes latitarsis. Next base: position 11,296,414 of record NC_135147.1, read on the forward strand.
CTGTGTTAGATCTGGGTTATGCCCGCATCTGGCTCATGATTTTGCCTTTTCCGCATACTTGTTGGCCAGATCCTGGGTTTTCCCTGGTTTGAATCACGTAGTAATGTGGTACCCCACTGAAACAGACAATTAAACCTGGTTTCGATCAATAATTTAGAGGATAACACCGGTTAGATCTGGGTTAGCTCTGGGTTATGCCCGCATCTGGCTCATGATTTTGCCTTGTTCGCATACTTGTTGGCCAGATCCTGGGTTTTTCCCTGTTTGAATAATATAGTAATGTGGTACCACAGTGAAACAGTTAATTAAACCTGGTTTCGATCAATATTTTAGAGGATAACAACGGTTAGGTCTGTGTTAAGTCTGGGATATGTCGCATCTGGCTCATGATTTTGCCTTGTTCGCATACTTGTTGGCCAGATCCTGGGTTCTTCCCTGTTTGAATAATATAGTAATGTGGTACCACAGTGAAACAGTTAATTAAACCTGGTTTCGATCAATATTTTAGAGGATAACAACGGTTAGGTCTGTGTTAAGTCTGGGATATGTCGCATCTGGCTTAAACTGTCGCCTTTTTCGCATACTGGTTGGCCGGATCCTGGGTATTTTCTGGTTTGAATCAGGTAGTAATGTGGTACCACACTGAAACAGACAATTAAACCTGGTTCCGATCAATATTTTAGAGGTTAACACCGTTTAGGTCTGGGTTAGGTCTGGGTTACGCCCGCAACTGGCTCATGATTTTGCCTTCTTCGCATGCTTGTTAACCAGATCCTGGGTTTTTTTCTGGTTTGAATCACGTAGTAATGTGGTACCACATTGAAACAGTCAATTAAACCTGGATTCGGTCAGTATTTTAGTCGGTAACACCGGTTAGGTCTGGGCTGGGTCTGAGATATGCACGCATCTGGCTCATGATTTTGCCTTTTTCGCATACTTGTTGGCTAGATCCTGGGTTTTCCCTGGTTTGAATCACGTAGTAATGTGGTACCACAGTGGAACAGTCAATTAAACCTGGTTTCGATGTATATTTTAGAAGATATCACCGGTAAGATCTGGGTTAGGTCTTGGTTATGCCCCCAACTGGCTCATGATTTTGCCTTCTTCGCATACTTGTTGGCCAGATCCTGGGTTTTTTCGGGTTTGAATCACGTAGTAATGTGGTACCACATTGAAACAGTCAATTACACCTGGATTCGGTCAGTATTTTAGTCGGTAACACCGGTTAGGTCTGGGTTAGGTCTGGGTTATGCCCGCATCTGGCTCATGATTTTGCCTTCTTCGCATGCTTGTTAGCCAGATCCTGGGTTTTTTCGGGTTTGAATCATGTAGTAGTGTGATACCACACTGAAGCAGTCAATTAAGCCTGGTTTCGATCAATATTTTAGAGGATAACACCGGTTAGGTCTGGGTTAGGTCTGAGTTATGCCCGCATCTCGCTTATGATTCTGCCTTCACCGCATTCTTGTTCGCCAGAACCTGGGTTTTTTCGGGTTTGAATCACGTAGTAATGTGGTACCACACTGAAACAGTCAATTAAACCTGGTTTCGATCCACATTTTAGAGGATAACACCGGTTAGGTCTGGGTTAGGTCTGGGTTATGCCCGCATCTGGCTCATGATTTTGCCTTTTCCGCATACTTGTTGGCCAGATCCTGGGTTTTCCCTGGTTTGAATCACGTAGTAATGTGGTACCCCACTGAAACAGACAATTAAACCTGGTTTCGATCAATAATTTAGAGGATAACACCGGTTAGATCTGGGTTAGCTCTGGGTTATGCCCGCATCTGGCTCATGATTTTGCCTTGTTCGCATACTTGTTGGCCAGATCCTGGGTTTTTCCCTGTTTGAATAATATAGTAATGTGGTACCACAGTGAAACAGTTAATTAAACCTGGTTTCGATCAATATTTTAGAGGATAACAACGGTTAGGTCTGTGTTAAGTCTGAGATATGTCGCATCTGGCTTAAACTGTCGCCTTTTTCGCATACTGGTTGGCCGGATCCTGGGTATTTTCTGGTTTGAATCAGGTAGTAATGTGGTACCACACTGAAACAGACAATTAAACCTGGTTCCGATCAATATTTTAGAGGTTAACACCGTTTAGGTCTGGGTTAGGTCTGGGTTACGCCCGCAACTGTCTCATGATTTTGCCTTCTTCGCATGCTTGTTAACCAGATCCTGGGTTTTTTTCTGGTTTGAATCACGTAGTAATGTGGTACCACATTGAAACAGTCAATTAAACCTGGATTCGGTCAGTATTTTAGTCGGTAACACCGGTTAGGTCTGGGCTGGGTCTGAGATATGCACGCATCTGGCTCATGATTTTGCCTTTTTCGCATACTTGTTGGCTAGATCCTGGGTTTTCCCTGGTTTGAATCACGTAGTAATGTGGTACCACAGTGGAACAGTCAATTAAACCTGGTTTCGATGTATATTTTAGAAGATATCACCGGTAAGATCTGGGTTAGGTCTTGGTTATGCCCCCAACTGGCTCATGATTTTGCCTTCTTCGCATACTTGTTGGCCAGATCCTGGGTTTTTTCGGGTTTGAATCACGTAGTAATGTGGTACCACATTGAAACAGTCAATTACACCTGGATTCGGTCAGTATTTTAGTCGGTAACACCGGTTAGGTCTGGGTTAGGTCTGGGTTATGCCCGCATCTGGCTCATGATTTTGCCTTCTTCGCATATTTGTTGGCCAGATCCTGGGTTTTCCCTGGTTTGAATCACGTAGTAATGTGGTACCGCACCGAAACGGTCAATTAAACCTGGTTTCGATCAATATTTTAGAGGATAACACCGGTTAGGTCTGGGTTAGGTCTGGGTTATGCCTGCATCTGGCTCATGATTTTGCCTTGTTCGCATGCTTGTTGGCCAGATCCTGGGGTTTTTCGGGTTTGAATCATGTAGTAGTGTGATACCACACTGAAACGGTCAATTAAACCTGGTTTCGATCAATATTTTAGAGGATAACACCGGTTAGGTCTGGGTTAGGTCTGGGTTATGCCCGCATCTGGCTCATGATTTTGCCTTTTTCGCATACTTGTCGGCCAGCTCCTGGGTTTTCCCTGGTTTGAATCACGTAGTAATGTGGTACCGCACTGAAACGGTCAATTAAACCTGGTTTCGATCAATATTTTAGAGGATAACACCGGTTAGGTCTGGGTTAGGTCTGGGTTACGCCCGCAACTGGCTCATGATTTTGCCTTTTTCGCATACTTGTCGGCCAGATCCTGGGTTTTTTTCTGGTTTGAATCACGTAGTAATGTGGTACCACACTGAAACAGACAATTAAACCTGGTTTCGATCAATATTTTAGAGGATAGCACCGGTTAGGTCTGGGTTAGCTCTGGGTTATGCCCGCATCTGGCTCATGATTTTGCCTTGTTCGCATACTTGTTGGCCAGATCCTGGGTTCTTCCCTGTTTGAATAATATAGTAATGTGGTACCACAGTGAAACAGTTAATTAAACCTGGTTTCGATCAATATTTTAGAGGATAACAACGGTTAGGTCTGTGTTAAGTCTGGGATATGTCAAATCTGGCTTAAACTGTCGCCTTTTTCGCATACTTGTTGGCCGGATCCTGGGTATTTTCTAGTTTGAATCAGGTAGTAATGTGGTACCACACTGAAACAGACAATTAAACCTGGTTCCGATCAATATTTTAGAGGTTAACACCGTTTAGGTCTGGGTTAGGTCTGGGTTACGCCCGCAACTGGCTCATGATTTTGCCTTCTTCGCATGCTTGTTAGCCAGATCCTGGGTTTTTTTCTGGTTTGAATCACGTAGTAATGTGGTACCACATTGAAACAGTCAATTAAACCTGGATTCGGTCAGTATTTTAGTCGGTAACACCGGTTAGGTCTGGGCTAGGTCTGAGATATGCACGCATCTGGCTCATGATTTTGCCTTTTTCGTATACTTGTTGGCTAGATCCTGGGTTTTCCCTGGTTTGAATCACGTAGTAATGTGGTACCACAGTGGAACAGTCAATTAAACCTGGTTTCGATGTATAATTTAGAAGATATCACCGGTAAGATCTGGGTTAGGTCTTGGTTATGCCCCCAACTGGCTCATGATTTTGCCTTCTCCGCATACTTGTTGGCCAGATCCTGGGTTTTTTCCTGTTTGAATCACGTAGTAATGTGGTACCACAGTGGAACAGTCAATTAAACCTGGTTTCGATGTATATTTTAGAAGATATCACCGGTAAGATCTGGGTTAGGTCTTGGTTATGCCCCCAACTGGCTCATGATTTTGCCTTTTCGCATACTTGTTGGCCAGATCCTGGGTTTTTTCCTGTTTGAATCCCGTAGTAATGTGGTACCACAGTGGAACAGTCAATTAAACCTGGTTTCGATGTATATTTTAGAAGATATCACCGGTAAGATCTGGGTTAGGTCTTGGTTATGCCCCCAACTGGCTCATGATTTTGCCTTCTTCGCATATTTGTTGGCCAGATCCTGGGTTTTTTTTTGGTTTGAATCACGTAGTAATGTGGTACCACACTGAAGCACTCAATTAAGCCCGGTTTCGATCAGTAGTTTACAGGAAAACACCGGTTAGGTCTAGGTTAGGTCTGGGTTATGCCCGCATCTGGCTCATGATTTTGCCTTGTTCGCATGCTTGTTAGCCAGATCCTGGGTTTTTTCGGGTTTGAATCACGTAGTAATGTGGTACCACACTGAAACAGACAACTAAACCTGGTTTCGATCAATATTTTAGAGGATAACACCGGTTAGGTCTGGGTTAGCTCTGGGTTACGACCGCAACTGGCTCATGATTTTGCCTTCTTCGCATGCTTGTTAGCCAGAACCGGGGTTTTTTCGGGTTTGAAGCATGTACTAGTGTGATACCACACCGAAGCAGTCAATTAAGCCCGGTTTCGATCAGTAGTTTACAGGAAAACCCCGGTTAGGTCTAGGTTAGGTCTGGGTTATGCCCGCATCTGGCTCAAGATTTTGCCTTTTCGCATACTTGTTGGCCAGATCCTGGGTTTTTTCCTGTTTGAATCACGTAGTAATGTGGTACCACAGTGGAACAGTCAATTAAACCAGGTTTCGATGTATATTTTAGAAGATATCACCGGTAAGATATGGGTTAGGTCTTGGTTATGCCCCCAACTGCCTCATGATATTGAATTTTTCATATACTTGTTGGCTAGATCCTGGGTTTTTTCCTGTTTGAATCACGCAGTAATGTGGTACCACATTGAAACAGTCAACTAAACCTGGTTTCGATCAATATTTTCGAGGACAACACCGGTTAGGTCTGGGTTATGCCCGCATCTGGCTCATGATTTTGCCTTCTTCGCATGCTTGTTAGCCAGATCCTGGGTTTTTTCGGGTTTGAATCATGTAGTAGTGTGATACCACACTGAAGCAGTCAATTAAGCCTGGTTTCGATCAATATTTTAGAGGATAACACCGGTTAGGTCTGGGTTAGGTCTGAGTTATGCCCGCATCTCGCTTATGATTCTGCCTTCACCGCATTCTTGTTCGCCAGAACCTGGGTTTTTTCGGGTTTGAATCACGTAGTAATGTGGTACCACACTGAAACAGTCAATTAAACCTGGTTTCGATCCACATTTTAGAGGATAACACCGGTTAGGTCTGGGTTAGGTCTGGGTTATGCCCGCATCTGGCTCATGATTTTGCCTTTTCCGCATACTTGTTGGCCAGATCCTGGGTTTTTCCCTGTTTGAATAATATAGTAATGTGTTACCACAGTGAAACAGTTAATTAAACCTGGTTTCGATCAATATTTTAGAGGCTAACAACGGTTAGGTCTGTGTTAAGTCTGGGGTATGTCGCATCTGGCTTAAACTGTCGCCTTTTTCGCATACTGGTTGGCCGGATCCTGGGTATTTTCTGGTTTGAATCAGGTAGTAATGTGGTACCACACTGAAACAGACAATTAAACCTGGTTCCGATCAATATTTTAGAGGTTAACACCGTTTAGGTCTGGGTTAGGTCTGGGTTACGCCCGCAACTGGCTCATGATTTTGCCTTCTTCGCATGGTTGTTAGCCAGATCCTGGGTTTTTTTCTGGTTTGAATCACGTAGTAATGTGGTACCACATTGAAACAGTCAATTAAACCTGGATTCGGTCAGTATTTTAGTCGGTAACACCGGTTAGGTCTGGGCTGGGTCTGAGATATGCACGCATCTGGCTCATGATTTTGCCTTTTTCGCATACTTGTTGGCTAGATCCTGGGTTTTCCCTGGTTTGAATCACGTAGTAATGTGGTACCACAGTGGAACAGTCAATTAAACCTGGTTTCGATGTATATTTTAGAAGATATCACCGGTAAGATCTGGGTTAGGTCTTGGTTATGCCCCCAACTGGCTCATGATTTTGCCTTCTTCGCATACTTGTTGGCCAGATCCTGGGTTTTTTCGGGTTTGAATCACGTAGTAATGTGGTACCACATTGAAACAGTCAATTACACCTGGATTCGGTCAGTATTTTAGTCGGTAACACCGGTTAGGTCTGGGTTAGGTCTGGGTTATGCCCGCATCTGGCTCATGATTTTGCCTTCTTCGCATATTTGTTGGCCAGATCCTGGGTTTTCCCTGGTTTGAATCACGTAGTAATGTGGTACCGCACTGAAACGGTCAATTAAACCTGGTTTCGATCAATATTTTAGAGGATAACACCGGTTAGGTCTGGGTTAGGTCTGGGTTATGCCTGCATCTGGCTCATGATTTTGCCTTGTTCGCATGCTTGTTGGCCAGATCCTGGGGTTTTTCGGGTTTGAATCATGTAGTAGTGTGATACCACACTGAAACAGACAATTAAACCTGGTTTCGATCAATATTTTAGAGGATAGCACCGGTTAGGTCTGGGTTAGCTCTGGGTTATGCCCGCATCTGGCTCATGATTTTGCCTTGTTCGCATACTTGTTGGCCAGATCCTGGGTTCTTCCCTGTTTGAATAATATAGTAATGTGGTACCACAGTGAAACAGTTAATTAAACCTGGTTTCGATCAATATTTTAGAGGATAACAACGGTTAGGTCTGTGTTAAGTCTGGGATATGTCAAATCTGGCTTAAACTGTCGCCTTTTTCGCATACTTGTTGGCCGGATCCTGGGTATTTTCTAGTTTGAATCAGGTAGTAATGTGGTACCACACTGAAACAGACAATTAAACCTGGTTCCGATCAATATTTTAGAGGTTAACACCGTTTAGGTCTGGGTTAGGTCTGGGTTACGCCCGCAACTGGCTCATGATTTTGCCTTCTTCGCATGCTTGTTAGCAAGATCCTGGGTTTTTTTCTGGTTTGAATCACGTAGTAATGTGGTACCACATTGAAACAGTCAATTAAACCTGGATTCGGTCAGTATTTTAGTCGGTAACACCGGTTAGGTCTGGGCTAGGTCTGAGATATGCACGCATCTGGCTCATGATTTTGCCTTTTTCGTATACTTGTTGGCTAGATCCTGGGTTTTCCCTGGTTTGAATCACGTAGTAATGTGGTACCGCAGTGGAACAGTCAATTAAACCTGGTTTCGATGTATAATTTAGAAGATATCACCGGTAAGATCTGGGTTAGGTCTTGGTTATGCCCCCAACTGGCTCATGATTTTGCCTTCTTCGCATACTTGTTGGCCAGATCCTGGGTTTTTTTTTGGTTTGAGTCACGTAGTAATATGGTACCACCGTGGAAAAGTCAATTAAGCCCGGTTTCGATCAGAAGTTTACAGGAAAACACCGGTTAGGTCTAGGTTAGGTCTGGGTTATGCCCGCATCTGGCTCAAGATTTTGCCTTTTCGCATACTTGTTGGCCAGATCCCGGGTTTTTTCCTGTTTGAATCCCGTAGTAATGTGGTACCACAGTGGAACAGTCAATTAAACCTGGTTTCGATGTATATTTTAGAAGATATCACCGGTAAGATCTGGGTTAGGTCTTGGTTATGCCCCCAACTGGCTCATGATTTTGCCTTCTTCGCATATTTGTTGGCCAGATCCTGGGTTTTTTTTTGGGTTGAATCACGTAGTAATGTGGTACCACACTGAAGCACTCAATTAAGCCCGGTTTCGATCAGTAGTTTACAGGAAAACACCGGTTAGGTCTAGGTTAGGTCTGGGTTATGCCCGCATCTGGCTCAAGATTTTGCCTTTTCGCATACTTGTTGGCCAGATCCTGGGTTTTTTCCTGTTTGAATCCCGTAGTAATGTGGTACCACAGTGGAACAGTCAATTAAACCTGGTTTCGATGTATATTTTAGAAGATATCACCGGTAAGATCTGGGTTAGGTCTTGGTTATGCCCGCATCTGGCTCAAGATTTTGCCTTTTCGCATACTTGTTGGCCAGATCCTGGGTTTTTTCCTGTTTGAATCACGTAGTAATGTGGTACCACAGTGGAACAGTCAATTAAACCAGGTTTCGATGTATATTTTAGAAGATATCACCGGTAAGATCTGGGTTAGGTCTTGGTTATGCCCCCAACAGGCTCATGATTTTGCCTTCTTCGCATACTTGTTGGCCAGATCCTGGGTTTTTTTCTGATTTGAATCACGTAGTAATGTGGTACCACACTGAAACAGACAATTAAACCTGGTTTCGATCAATATTTTAGAGGATAACACCGGTTAGGTCTGGGTTAGGTCTGGGTTATGCCCGCATCTGGCTCATGATTTTGCCTTTTTCGCATACTTGTTGGCCAGATCCTGGGTTTTCCCTGGTTTGAATCACGTAGTAATGTGGTACCACAGTGGAACAGTCAATTAAACCTGGTTTCGATGTATATTTTAGAAGATATCACCGGTAAGATCTGGGTTAGGTCTTGGTTATGCCCCCAACTGGCTCATGATTTTGCCTTCTTCGCATACTTGTTGGCCAGATCCTGGGTTTTTTCGGGTTAGAATCACGTAGTAATGTGGTACCACATTGAAACAGTCAATTAAACCTGGATTCGGTCAGTATTTTAGTCGGTAACACCGGTTAGGTCTGGGCTAGGTCTGAGATATGCACGCATCTGGCTCATGATTTTGCCTTTTTCGCATACTTGTTGGCAAGATCCTGGGTTTTCCCTGGTTTGAATCACGTAGTAATGTGGTACCACAGTGGAACAGTCAATTAAACCTGGTTTCGATGTATATTTTAGAAGATATCACCGGTAAGATCTGGGTTAGGTCTTGGTTATGCCCCCAACTGTCTCATGATTTTGCCTTCTTCGCATACTTGTTGGCCAGATCCTGGGTTTTTTTTTGGTTTGAATCACGTAGTAATGTGGTACCACAGAGGAACAGTCAATTAAGCCCGTTTTCGATCAGAAGTTTACAGGAAAACACCGGTTAGGCCTAGGTTAGGTCTGGGTTATGCCCGCATCTGGCTCAAGATTTTGCCTTTTCGCATACTTGTTGGCCAGATCCTGGGTTTTTTCCAGTTTGAATCCCGTAGTAATGTGGTACCACAGTGGAACAGTCAATTAAACCTGCTTTCGATGTATATTTTAGAAGATATCACCGGTAAGATCTGGGTTAGGTCTTGGTTATGCCCCCAACTGGCTCATGATTTTGCCTTCTTCGCATACTTGTTGGCCAGATCCTGTGTTTTTCCGGGTTTGAATCACGTAGTAATGTGGTACCACATTGAAACAGTCAATTAAACCTGGATTCGGTCAGTATTTTAGTCGGTAACACCGGTTAGGTCTGGGCTAGGTCTGAGATATGCACGCATCTGGCTCATGATTTTGCCTTCTTCGCATGCTTGTTAGCCAGATCCTGGGTTTTTTTCTGGTTTGAATCACGTAGTAATGTGGTACCACACTGAAACAGACAATTAAACCTGGTTTCGATCAATATTTTAGAGGATAACACCGGTTAGGTCTGGGTTAGGTCTGGGTTATGCCCGCATCTGGCTCATGATTTTGCCTTTTTCGCATACTTGGTGGCCAGATCCTGGGTTTTCCCTGGTTTGAATCACGTAGTAATGTGGTACCGCACTGAAACGGTCAATAAAACCTGGTTTCGATCAATATTTTAGAGGATAACACCGGTTAGGTCTGGGTTAGATCTGGGTTATGCCCGCATCTCGCTTATGATTCTGCCTTCACCGCATTCTTGTTCGCCAGAACCTGGGTTTTTTCGGGTTTGAATCACGTAGTAATGTGGTACCACACTGAAACAGTCAATTAAACCTGGTTTCGATCCACATTTTAGAGGATAACACCGGTTAGGTCTGGGTTAGATCTGGGTTATGCCCGCATCTCGCTTATGATTCTGCCTTCACCGCATTCTTGTTCGCCAGAACCTGGGTTTTTTCTAGTTTGAATCACGTAGTAATGTGGTACCACACTGAAACAGACAATTAAACCTGGTTTCGATCAATATTTTAGAGGATAACACCGGTTAGGTCTGGGTTAGATCTGGGTTATGCCCGCACATCGCTCATGATTCTGCCTTCTTCGCATGCTTGTTGGTCAGATCCTGGGTTTTTTTTTGGTTTGAATCACGTAGTAATGTGGTACCACACTGAAACAGACAATTAAACCTGGTTTCGATGAATATTTTAGAGCATAACACCGGTTAGGTCTGGGTTAGCTCTGGGTTATGCCCGCATCTGGCTCATGATTTTGCCTCGTTCGCATACTTGTTGGCCAGATCCTGGGTTTTTCCCTGTTTGAATAATACAGTAATGTGGTACCACAGTGAAACAGTTAATTAAACCTGGTTTCGATCAATATTTTAGAGGATAACAACGGTTAGGTCTGTGTTAAGTCTGGGATATGTCGCATCTGTCTTATACTGTCGCCTTTTTCGCATACTTGTTGGCCGGAACCTGGGTATTTTCTGGTTTGAATCAGGTAGTAATGTGGTACCACACTGAAACAGACAATTAAACCTGGTATCGATCAATATTTTAGAGGAAAACACCGGTTAGGTCCGGGTTAGGTCTGGGTTATGCCTGCATCTGGCTCATGATTTTGCCTTGTTCGCGTGCTTGTTAGCCAGATCCTGGGTTTTTTCGGGTTTGAATCACGTAGTAATGTGGTACCACACTGAAACAGACAATTAAACCTGGTTTCGATGAATATTTTAGAGGATAACACCGGTTAGGTCTGGGTTAGATCTGGGTTATGCCCGCACATCGCTCATGATTCTGCCTTCTTCGCATGCTTGTTGGTCAGATCCTGGGTTTTTTTCTGGTTTGAATCAGGTAGTAATGTGGTACCACACTGAAACAGACAATTAAACCTGGTTTCGATCAATATTTTAGAGGATAACACCGGTTAGGTCCGGGTTAGGTCTGGGTTATGCCTGCATCTGGCTCATGATTTTGCCTTGTTCGCGTGCTTGTTAGCCAGATCCTGGGTTTTTTTTCTGGTTTGAATCAGGTAGTAATGTGGTACCACACTGAAACAGACAATTAAACCTGGTTTCGATCAATATTTTAGAGGTTAACACCGTTTAGGTCTGGGTTAGGTCTGGGTTACGACCGCAACTGACTCATGATTTTGCTTTCTTCGCATGCTTGTTTGCCAGAACATGGGTTTTTTCGGGTTTGAAGCATGTAGTAGTGTGATACCACACTGAAGCAGTCAATTAAGCCCGGTTTCGATCAGTAGTTTACAGGAAAACCCCGGTTAGGTCTAGGTTAGTTCTGGGTTATGCCCGCATCTGGCTCAAGATTTTGCCTTTTCGCATACTTGTTGGCCAGATCCTGGGTTTTTTCCTGTTTGAATCACGTAGTAATGTGGTACCACAGTGGAACAGTCAATTAAACCTGGTTTCGATGTATATTTTAGAAGATATCACCGGTAAGATCTGGGTTAGGTCTTGGTTATGCCCCCAACTGGCTCACGATTTTGCCTTCTTCGCATACTTGTTGGCCAGATCCTGGGTTTTTTCCTGTTTGAATCCCGTAGTAATGTGGTACCACAGTGGAACAGTCAATTAAACCTGGTTTCGATGTATATTTTAGAAGATATCACCGGTAAGATCTGTGTTAGGTCTTGGTTATGCCCCCAACTGGCTCATGATTTTGCCATCTTCGCATACTTGTTGGCCAGATCCTGGGTTTTTTTTTGGTTTGAATCACGTAGTAATGTGGTACCACAGTGGAACAGTCAATTAAGCCCGTTTTCGATCAGAAGTTTACAGGAAAACACCGGTTAGGTCTGGGTTAGATCTGGGTTATGCCCGCACATCGCTCATGATTCTGCCTTCTTCGCATGCTTGTTGGTCAGATCCTGGGTTTTTTTTTGGTTTGAATCACGTAGTAATGTGGTACCACACTGAAACAGACAATTAAACCTGGTTTCGATGAATATTTTAGAGGATAACACCGGTTAGGTCCGGGTTAGGTCAGGGTTATGCCCGCTTCTCGCTCATGTTTCTGCCTTCATCGCATACTTGTTGGCCAGATCCCTGGTCCTCTCTGGTTTGAATCAAGTAGTAATGTGGTACCACACTGAAACAGTCAATTAAACCTGGTTTCGATCAATATTTTAGAGGATAACACCGGTTAGGTCTGGGTTAGGTCAGGGTTATGCCCCCCACTGGCTCATGATTTTGCATTTTTCATATACTTGTTGGCTAGATCCTGGGTTTTTTCCTGTTAGAATCACGCAGTAATGTGGTACCACATTGAAACAGTCAACTAAACCTGGTTTCGATCAATATTTTCGAGGACAACACCGGTTAGGTCTGGGTTATGCCCGCATCTGGCTCATGATTTTGCCTTCTTCGCATGCTTGTTAGCCAGATCCTGGGTTTTTTTCTGGTTAGAATCACGTAGTAATGTGGTACCCCACTGAAACAGGCAATTAAACCTGGTTTCGATCAATATTTTCGAGGATAACACCGGTTAGGTCTGGGTTAGGTCAGGGTTATGCCCGCTTCTCGCTCATGTTTCTGCTTTCATCGCATACTTGTTGGCCAGATCCTTGGTCCTCTCTGGTTTGAATCAAGTAGTAATGTGGTACCACACTGAAACAGTCAATTAAACCTGGTTTCGATCAATATTTTAGAGGATAACACCGGTTAGGTCTGGGTTAGGTCAGGGTTATGCCCGCTTCTCGCTCATGTTTCTGCCTTCATCGCATACTTGTTGGCCAGATCCCTGGTCCTCTCTGGTTTGAATCAAGTAGTAATGTGGTACCACACTGAAACAGTCAATTAAACCTGGTTTCGATCCACATTTTAGAGGATAACACCGGTTAGGTCTGCGTTAGGTCTGGGTTATGCCTGCATCTGGCTCATGATTTTGCCTTGTCCGCATGCTTGTTAGCCAGATCCTGGGTTTTTTCGGGTTTGAATCATGTAGTAGTGTGATACCACACTGAAGCAGTCAATTAAGCCTGGTTTCGATCAGTAGTTTACAGGATAACACCGGTTAGGTCTAGGTTAGGTCTGGGTTATGCCCGCATCTGGCTCAAGATTTTGCCTTTTCGCATACTTGTTGGCCAGATCCTGGGTTTTTTCCTGTTTGAATCACGTAGTAATGTGGTACCACAGTGGAACAGTCAATTAAACCTGGTTTCGATGTATATTTTAGAAGATATCACCGGTAAGATCTGGGTTAGGTCTTGGTTATGCCCCCAACTGGCTCATGATTTTGCCTTTTCGCATACTTGTTGGCCAGATCCTGGGTTTTTTCCTGTTTGAATCACGTAGTAATGTGGTACCACAGTGGAACAGTCAATTAAACCTGGTTTCGATGTATATTTTAGAAGATATCACCGGTAAGATCTGGGTTAGGTCTTGGTTATGCCCCCAACTGGCTCATGATTTTGCCTTTTCCGCATACCTTTTGGCCAGATCCTGGGTTTTCCCTGGTTTGAATCACGTAGTAATGTGGTACCGCACTGAAACGGTCAATTAAACCTGGTTTCGATCAATATTTTAGAGGATAACACCGGTTAAGTCTGGGTTAGATCTGGGTTATGCCCGCATCTCGCTTATGATTCTGCCTTCACCGCATTCTTGTTCGCCAGAACCTGGGTTTTTTCTAGTTTGAATCACGTAGTAATGTGGTACCACACTGAAACAGACAATTAAACCTGGTTTCGATCAATATTTTAGAGGATAACACCGGTTTGGTCTGGGTTATGCCTGCATCTGTCTCATGATTTTGCCTTGTTCGCATGCTTGTTGGCCAGATCCTGGGTTTTTTCGGGTTTGAATTATGTAGTAGTGTGATACCACACTGAAACAGTCAATTAAACCTGGTTTCGATCCACATTTTAGAGGATAACACCGGTTAGGTCTGGGTTAGGTCAGGGTTATGCCCGCTTCTCGCTCATGTTTCTGCCTTCATCGCATACTTGTTGGCCAGATCCTTGGTCCTCTCTGGTTTGAATCAACTAGTAATGTGGTACCACACTGAAACGGTCAATTAAACCTGGTTTCGATCAATATTTTAGAGGATAACACCGGTTAGGTCTGTGTTAGATCTGGGTTATGCCCGCATCTCGCTTATGATTCTGCCTTCACCGCATTCTTGTTCGCCAGAACCTGGGTTTTTTCGGGTTTGAATCACGTAGTAATGTGGTACCACACTGAAACAGTCAATTAAACCTGGTTTCGATCCACATTTTAGAGGATAACACCGGTTAGGTCTGGGTTAGGTCTGGGTTATGCCCGCATCTGGCTCATGATTTTGCCTTGTTCGCATGATTGTTGGCCAGATCCTGGGTTTTTTCGGGTTTGAATCATGTAGTAGTGTGATACCACACTGAAGCACTCAATTAAGCCTGGTTTCGATCAGTAGTTTACAGGATAACACCGGTTAGGTCTAGGTTAGGTCTGGGTTATGCCCGCATCTCGCTTATGATTCTGCCTTCACCGCATTCTTGTTCGCCAGAACCTGGGTTTTTTCGGGTTTGAATCACGTAGTAATGTGGTACCTCACTGAAACAGTCAATTAAACCTGGTTTCGATCCACATTTTAGAGGATAACACCGGTTAGGTCTGGGTTAGCTCTGGGTTATGCCCGCATCTGGCTCATGATTTTGCCTTGTTCGCATACTTGTTGGCCAGATCCTGGGTTTTTCCCTGTTTGAATAATATAGTAATGTGGTACCACACTGAAACAGTCAATTAAACCTGGTTTCGATCAATATGTTAGAAGATATCACCGGTAAGATCTGGGTTAGGTCTTGGTTATGCCCCCAACTGCCTCATGATATTGAATTTTTCATATACTTGTTGGCTAGATCCTGGGTTTTTTCCTGTTTGAATCACGCAGTAATGTGGTACCACATTGAAACAGTCAACTAAACCTGGTTTCGATCAATATTTTCGAGGACAACACCGGTTAGGTCTGGGTTATGCCCGCATCTGGCTCATGATTTTGCCTTCTTCGCATGCTTGTTAGCCAGATCCTGGGTTTTTTCGGGTTTGAATCATGTAGTAGTGTGATACCACACTGAAGCAGTCAATTAAGCCTGGTTTCGATCAATATTTTAGAGGATAACACCGGTTAGGTCTGGGTTAGGTCTGAGTTATGCCCGCATCTCGCTTATGATTCTGCCTTCGCCGCATTCTTGTTCGCCAGAACCTGGGTTTTTTCGGGTTTGAATCACGTAGTAATGTGGTACCACACTGAAACAGTCAATTAAACCTGGTTTCGATCCACATTTTAGAGGATAACACCGGTTAGGTCTGGGTTAGGTCTGGGTTATGCCCGCATCTGGCTCATGATTTTGCCTTTTCCGCATACTTGTTGGCCAGATCCTGGGTTTTCCCTGGTTTGAATCACGTAGTAATGTGGTACCCCACTGAAACAGACAATTAAACCTGGTTTCGATCAATAATTTAGAGGATAACACCGGTTAGGTCTGGGTTAGCTCTGGGTTATGCCCGCATCTGGCTCATGATTTTGCCTTGTTCGCATACTTGTTGGCCAGATCCTGGGTTTTTCCCTGTTTGAATAATATAGTAATGTGGTACCACAGTGAAACAGTTAATTAAACCTGGTTTCGATCAATATTTTAGAGGATAACAACGGTTAGGTCTGTGTTAAGTCTGGGATATGTCGCATCTGGCTTAAACTGTCGCCTTTTTCGCATACTGGTTGGCCGGATCCTGGGTATTTTCTGGTTTGAATCAGGTAGTAATGTGGTACCACACTGAAACAGACAATTAAACCTGGTTCCGATCAATATTTTAGAGGTTAACACCGTTTAGGTCTGGGTTAGGTCTGGGTTACGCCCGCAACTGGCTCATGATTTTGCCTTCTTCGCATGCTTGTTAGCCAGATCCTGGGTTTTTTTCTGGTTTGAATCACGTAGTAATGTGGTACCACATTGAAACAGTCAATTAAACCTGGATTCGGTCAGTATTTTAGTCGGTAACACCGGTTAGGTCTGGGCTGGGTCTGAGATATGCACGCATCTGGCTCATGATTTTGCCTTTTTCGCATACTTGTTGGCTAGATCCTGGGTTTTCCCTGGTTTGAATCACGTAGTAATGTGGTACCACAGTGGAACAGTCAATTAAACCTGGTTTCGATGTATATTTTAGAAGATATCACCGGTAGGATCTGGGTTAGGTCTTGGTTATGCCCCCAACTGGCTCATGATTTTGCCTTCTTCGCATACTTGTTGGCCAGATCCTGGGTTTTTTCGGGTTTGAATCACGTAGTAATGTGGTACCACATTGAAACAGTCAATTACACCTGGATTCGGTCAGTATTTTAGTCGGTAACACCGGTTAGGTCTGGGTTAGGTCTGGGTTATGCCCGCATCTGGCTCATGATTTTGCCTTCTTCGCATATTTGTTGGCCAGATCCTGGGTTTTCCCTGGTTTGAATCACGTAGTAATGTGGTACCGCACTGAAACGGTCAATTAAACCTGGTTTCGATCAATATTTTAGAGGATAACACCGGTTAGGTCTGGGTTAGGTCTGGGTTACGCCCGCAACTGGCTCATGATTTTGCCTTTTTCGCATACTTGTCGGCCAGCTCCTGGGTTTTCCCTGGTTTGAATCACGTAGTAATGTGGTACCGCACTGAAACGGTCAATTAAACCTGGTTTCGATCAATATTTTAGAGGATAACACCGGTTAGGTCTGGGTTAGGTCTGGGTTACGCCTGCAACTGGCTCATGATTTTGCCTTTTTCGCATACTTGTCGGCCAGATCCTGGGTTTTTTTCTGGTTTGAATCACGTAGTAATGTGGTACCACACTGAAACAGACAATTAAACCTGGTTTCGATCAATATTTTAGAGGATAGCACCGGTTAGGTCTGGGTTAGCTCTGGGTTATGCCCGCATCTGGCTCATGATTTTGCCTTGTTCGCATACTTGTTGGCCAGATCCTGGGTTCTTCCCTGTTTGAATAATATAGTAATGTGGTACCACAGTGAAAAAGTTAATTAAACCTGGTTTCGATCAATATTTTAGAGGATAACAACGGTTAGGTCTGTGTTAAGTCTGGGATATGTCAAATCTGGCTTAAACTGTCGCCTTTTTCGCATACTTGTTGGCCGGATCCTGGGTATTTTCTAGTTTGAATCAGGTAGTAATGTGGTACCACACTGAAACAGACAATTAAACCTGGTTCCGATCAATATTTTAGAGGTTAACACCGTTTAGGTCTGGGTTAGGTCTGGGTTACGCCCGCAACTGGCTCATGATTTTGCCTTCTTCGCATGCTTGTTAGCCAGATCCTGGGTTTTTTTCTGGTTTGAATCACGTAGTAATGTGGTACCACATTGAAACAGTCAATTAAACCTGGATTCGGTCAGTATTTTAGTCGGTAACACCGGTTAGGTCTGGGCTAGGTCTGAGATATGCACGCATCTGGCTCATGATTTTGCCTTTTTCGTATACTTGTTGGCTAGATCCTGGGTTTTCCCTGGTTTGAATCACGTAGTAATGTGGTACCACAGTGGAACAGTCAATTAAACCTGGTTTCGATGTATAATTTAGAAGATATCACCGGTAAGATCTGGGTTAGGTCTTGGTTATGCCCCCAACTGGCTCATGATTTTGCCTTCTTCGCATACTTGTTGGCCAGATCCTGGGTTTTTTTTTGGTTTGAGTCACGTAGTAATATGGTACCACCGTGGAAAAGTCAATTAAGCCCGGTTTCGATCAGAAGTTTACAGGAAAACACCGGTTAGGTCTAGGTTAGGTCTGGGTTATGCCCGCATCTGGCTCAAGATTTTGCCTTTTCGCATACTTGTTGGCCAGATCCTGGGTTTTTTCCTGTTTGAATCCCGTAGTAATGTGGTACCACAGTGGAACAGTCAATTAAACCTGGTTTCGATGTATATTTTAGAAGATATCACCGGTAAGATCTGGGTTAGGTCTTGGTTATGCCCCCAACTGGCTCATGATTTTGCCTTCTTCGCATATTTGTTGGCCAGATCCTGGGTTTTTTTTTGGTTTGAATCACGTAGTAATGTGGTACCACACTGAAGCACTCAATTAAGCCCGGTTTCGATCAGTAGTTTACAGGAAAACACCGGTTAGGTCTAGGTTATGTCTGGGTTATGCCCGCATCTGGCTCATGATTTTGCCTTGTTCGCATGCTTGTTAGCCAGATCCTGGGTTTTTTCGGGTTTGAATCACGTAGTAATGTGGTACCACACTGAAACAGACAACTAAACCTGGTTTCGATCAATATTTTAGAGGATAACACCGGTTAGGTCTGGGTTAGCTCTGGGTTACGACCGCAACTGGCTCATGATTTTGCCTTCTTCGCATGCTTGTTAGCCAGAACCCGGGTTTTTTCGGGTTTGAAGCATGTACTAGTGTGATACCACACTGAAGCAGTCAATTAAGCCCGGTTTCGATCAGTAGTTTACAGGAAAACCCCGGTTAGGTCTAGGTTAGGTCTGGGTTATGCCCGCATCTGGCTCAAGATTTTGCCTTTTCGCATACTTGTTGGCCAGATCCTGGGTTTTTTCCTGTTTGAATCACGTAGTAATGTGGTACCACAGTGGAACAGTCAATTAAACCAGGTTTCGATGTATATTTTAGAAGATATCACCGGTAAGATCTGGGTTAGGTCTTGGTTATGCCCCCAACTGCCTCATGATATTGAATTTTTCATATACTTGTTGGCTAGATCCTGGGTTTTTTCCTGTTTGAATCACGCAGTAATGTGGTACCACATTGAAACAGTCAACTAAACCTGGTTTCGATCAATATTTTCGAGGACAACACCGGTTAGGTCTGGGTTATGCCCGCATCTGGCTCATGATTTTGCCTTCTTCGCATGCTTGTTAGCCAGATCCTGGGTTTTTTCGGGTTTGAAACATGTAGTAGTGTGATACCACACTGAAGCAGTCAATTAAGCCTGGTTTCGATCAATATTTTAGAGGATAACACCGGTTAGGTCTGGGTTAGGTCTGAGTTATGCCCGCATCTCGCTTATGATTCTGCCTTCACCGCATTCTTGTTCGCCAGAACCTGGGTTTTTTCGGGTTTGAATCACGTAGTAATGTGGTACCACACTGAAACAGTCAATTAAACCTGGTTTCGATCCACATTTTAGAGGATAACACCGGTTAGGTCTGGGTTAGGTCTGGGTTATGCCCGCATCTGGCTCATGATTTTGCCTTTTCCGCATACTTGTTGGCCAGATCCTGGGTTTTCCCTGGTTTGAATCACGTAGTAATGTGGTACCCCACTGAAACAGACAATTAAACCTGGTTTCGATCAATAATTTAGAGGATAACACCGGTTAGGTCTGGGTTAGCTCTGGGTTATGCCCGCATCTGGCTCATGATTTTGCCTTGTTCGCATACTTGTTGGCCAGATCCTGGGTTTTTCCCTGTTTGAATAATATAGTAATGTGGTACCACAGTGAAACAGTTAATTAAACCTGGTTTCGATCAATATTTTAGAGGCTAACAACGGTTAGGGCTGTGTTAAGTCTGGGATATGTCGCATCTGGCTTAAACTGTCGCCTTTTTCGCATACTGGTTGGCCGGATCCTGGGTATTTTCTGGTTTGAATCAGGTAGTAATGTGGTACCACACTGAAACAGACAATTAAACCTGGTTCCGATCAATATTTTAGAGGTTAACACCGTTTAGGTCTGGGTTAGGTCTGGGTTACGCCCGCAACTGGCTCATGATTTTGCCTTCTTCGCATGGTTGTTAGCCAGATCCTGGATTTTTTTCTGGTTTGAATCACGTAGTAATGTGGTACCACATTGAAACAGTCAATTAAACCTGGATTCGGTCAGTATTTTAGTCGGTAACACCGGTTAGGTCTGGGCTGGGTCTGAGATATGCACGCATCTGGCTCATGATTTTGCCTTTTTCGCATACTTGTTGGCTAGATCCTGGGTTTTCCCTGGTTTGAATCACGTAGTAATGTGGTACCACAGTGGAGCAGTCAATTAAACCTGGTTTCGATGTATATTTTAGAAGATATCACCGGTAAGATCTGGGTTAGGTCTTGGTTATGCCCCCAACTGGCTCATGATTTTGCCTTCTTCGCATACTTGTTGGCCAGATCCTGGGTTTTTTCGGGTTTGAATCACGTAGTAATGTGGTACCACATTGAAACAGTCAATTACACCTGGATTCGGTCAGTATTTTAGTCGGTAACACCGGTTAGGTCTGGGTTAGGTCTGGGTTATGCCCGCATCTGGCTCATGATTTTGCCTTCTTCGCATATTTGTTGGCCAGATCCTGGGTTTTCCCTGGTTTGAATCACGTAGTAATGTGGTACCGCACTGAAACGGTCAATTAAACCTGGTTTCGATCAATATTTTAGAGGATAACACCGGTCAGGTCTGGGTTAGGTCTGGGTTATGCCTGCATCTGGCTCATGATTTTGCCTTGTTCGCATGCTTGTTGGCCAGATCCTGGGGTTTTTCGGGTTTGAATCATGTAGTAGTGTGATACCACACTGAAACAGACAATTAAACCTGGTTTCGATCAATATTTTAGAGGATAGCACCGGTTAGGTCTGGGTTAGCTCTGGGTTATGCCCGCATCTGGCTCATGATTTTGCCTTGTTCGCATACTTGTTGGCCAGATCCTGGGTTCTTCCCTGTTTGAATAATATAGTAATGTGGTACCACAGTGAAACAGTTAATTAAACCTGGTTTCGATCAATATTTTAGTGGATAACAACGGTTAGGTCTGTGTTAAGTCTGGGATATGTCAAATCTGGCTTAAACTGTCGCCTTTTTCGCATACTTGTTGGCCGGATCCTGGGTATTTTCTAGTTTGAATCAGGTAGTAATGTGGTACCACACTGAAACAGACAATTAAACCTGGTTCCGATCAATATTTTAGAGGTTAACACCGTTTAGGTCTGGGTTAGGTCTGGGTTACGCCCGCAACTGGCTCATGATTTTGCCTTCTTCGCATGCTTGTTAGCCAGATCCTGGGTTTTTTTCTGGTTTGAATCACGTAGTAATGTGGTACCACATTGAAACAGTCAATTAAACCTGGATTCGGTCAGTATTTTAGTCGGTAACACCGGTTAGGTCTGGGCTAGGTCTGAGATATGCACGCATCTGGCTCATGATTTTGCCTTTTTCGTATACTTGTTGGCTAGATCCTGGGTTTTCCCTGGTTTGAATCACGTAGTAATGTGGTACCACAGTGGAACAGTCAATTAAACCTGGTTTCGATGTATAATTTAGAAGATATCACCGGTAAGATCTGGGTTAGGTCTTGGTTATGCCCCCAACTGGCTCATGATTTTGCCTTCTTCGCATACTTGTTGGCCAGATCCTGGGTTTTTTTTTGGTTTGAGTCACGTAGTAATATGGTACCATCGTGGAAAAGTCAATTAAGCCCGGTTTCGATCAGAAGTTTACAGGAAAACACCGGTTAGGTCTAGGTTAGGTCTGGGTTATGCCCGCATCTGGCTCATGATTTTGCCTTGTTCGCATGCTTGTTAGCCAGATCCTGGGTTTTTTCGGGTTTGAATCACGTAGTAATGTGGTACCACACTGAAACAGACAACTAAACCTGGTTTCGATCAATATTTTAGAGGATAACACCGGTTAGGTCTGGGTTAGCTCTGGGTTACGACCGCAACTGGCTCATGGTTTTGCCTTCTTCGCATGCTTGTTAGCCAGAACCTGGGTTTTTTCGGGTTTGAAGCATGTACTAGTGTGATACCACACTGAAGCAGTCAATTAAGCCCGGTTTCGATCAGTAGTTTACAGGAAAACCCCGGTTAGGTCTAGGTTAGGTCTGGGTTATGCCCGCATCTGGCTCAAGATTTTGCCTTTTCGCATACTTGTTGGCCAGATCCTGGGTTTTTTCCTGTTTGAATCACGTAGTAATGTGGTACCACAGTGGAACAGTCAATTAAACCAGGTTTCGATGTATATTTTAGAAGATATCACCGGTAAGATCTGGGTTAGGTCTTGGTTATGCTCCCAACAGGCTCATGATTTTGCCTTCTTCGCATACTTGTTGGCCAGATCCTGGGTTTTTTTCTGATTTGAATCACGTAGTAATGTGGTACCACACTGAAACAGACAATTAAACCTGGTTTCGATCAATATTTTAGAGGATAACACCGGTTAGGTCTGGGTTAGGTCTGGGTTATGCCCGCATCTGGCTCATGATTTTGCCTTTTTCGCATACTTGTTGGCCAGATCCTGGGTTTTCCCTGGTTTGAATCCCGTAGTAATGTGGTACCACAGTGGAACAGTCAATTAAACCTGCTTTCGATGTATATTTTAGAAGATATCACCGGTAAGATCTGGGTTAGGTCTTGGTTATGCCCCCAACTGGCTCATGATTTTGCCTTCTTCGCATACTTGTTGGCCAGATCCTGGGTTTTTCCGGGTTTGAATCACGTAGTAATGTGGTACCACATTGAAACAGTCAATTAAACCTGGATTCGGTCAGTATTTTAGTCGGTAACACCGGTTAGGTCTGGGCTAGGTCTGAGATATGCACGCATCTGGCTCATGATTTTGCCTTCTTCGCATGCTTGTTAGCCAGATCCTGGGTTTTTTTCTGGTTTGAATCACGTAGTAATGTGGTACCACACTGAAACAGACAATTAAACCTGGTTTCGATCAATATTTTAGAGGATAACACCGGTTAGGTCTGGGTTAGGTCTGGGTAATGCCCGCATCTGGCTCATGATTTTGCCTTTTTCGCATACTTGGTGGCCAGATCCTGGGTTTTCCCTGGTTTGAATCACGTAGTAATGTGGTACCGCACTGAAACGGTCAATTAAACCTGGTTTCGATCAATATTTTAGAGGATAACACCGGTTAGGTCTGGGTTAGATCTGGGTTATGCCCGCATCTCGCTTATGATTCTGCCTTCACCGCATTCTTGTTCGCCAGAACCTGGGTTTTTTCGGGTTTGAATCACGTAGTAATGTGGTACCACACTGAAACAGTCAATTAAACCTGGTTTCGATCCACATTTTAGAGGATAACACCGGTTAGGTCTGGGTTAGATCTGGGTTATGCCCGCATCTCGCTTATGATTCTGCCTTCACCGCATTCTTGTTCGCCAGAACCTGGGTTTTTTCTAGTTTGAATCACGTAGTAATGTGGTACCACACTGAAACAGACAATTAAACCTGGTTTCGATCAATATTTTAGAGGATAACACCGGTTAGGTCTGGGTTAGATCTGGGTTATGCCCGCACATCGCTCATGATTCTGCCTTCTTCGCATGCTTGTTGGTCAGATCCTGGGTTTTTTTTTGGTTTGAATCACGTAGTAATGTGGTACCACACTGAAACAGACAATTAAACCTGGTTTCGATGAATATTTTAGAGCATAACACCGGTTAGGTCTGGGTTAGCTCTGGGTTATGCCCGCATCTGGCTCATGATTTTGCCTCGTTCGCATACTTGTTGGCCAGATCCTGGGTTTTTCCCTGTTTGAATAATACAGTAATGTGGTACCACAGTGAAACAGTTAATTAAACCTGGTTTCGATCAATATTTTAGAGGATAACAACGGTTAGGTCTGTGTTAAGTCTGGGATATGTCGCATCTGTCTTATACTGTCGCCTTTTTCGCATACTTGTTGGCCGGAACCTGGGTATTTTCTGGTTTGAATCAGGTAGTAATGTGGTACCACACTGAAACAGACAATTAAACCTGGTATCGATCAATATTTTAGAGGAAAACACCGGTTAGGTCCGGGTTAGGTCTGGGTTATGCCTGCATCTGGCTCATGATTTTGCCTTGTTCGCGTGCTTGTTAGCCAGATCCTGGGTTTTTTCGGGTTTGAATCACGTAGTAATGTGGTACCACACTGAAACAGACAATTAAACCTGGTTTCGATGAATATTTTAGAGGATAACACCGGTTAGGTCTGGGTTAGATCTGGGTTATGCCCGCATCTCGCTTATGATTCTGCCTTCACCGCATTCTTGTTCGCCAGAACCTGGGTTTTTTCTAGTTTGAATCACGTAGTAATGTGGTACCACACTGAAACAGACAATTAAACCTGGTATCGATCAATATTTTAGAGGAAAACACCGGTTAGGTCCGGGTTAGGTCTGGGTTATGCCTGCATCTGGCTCATGATTTTGCCTTGTTCGCGTGCTTGTTAGCCAGATCCTGGGTTTTTTCGGGTTTGAATCACGTAGTAATGTGGTACCACACTGAAACAGACAATTAAACCTGGTTTCGATGAATATTTTAGAGGATAACACCGGTTAGGTCTGGGTTAGATCTGGGTTATGCCCGCACATCGCTCATGATTCTGCCTTCTTCGCATGCTTGTTGGTCAGATCCTGGGTTTTTTTCTGGTTTGAATCAGGTAGTAATGTGGTACCACACTGAAACAGACAATTAAACCTGGTTTCGATCAATATTTTAGAGGATAACACCGGTTAGGTCCGGGTTAGGTCTGGCTTATGCCTGCATCTGGCTCATGATTTTGCCTTGTTCGCGTGCTTGTTAGCCAGATCCTGGGTTTTTTTCTGGTTTGAATCAGGTAGTAATGTGGTACCACACTGAAACAGACAATTAAACCTGGTTTCGACCAATATTTTAGAGGTTAACACCGTTTAGGTCTGGGTTAGGTCTGGGTTACGACCGCAACTGACTCATGATTTTGCTTTCTTCGCATGCTTGTTTGCCAGAACCTGGGTTTTTTCGGGTTTGAAGCATGTAGTAGTGTGATACCACACTGAAGCAGTCAATTAAGCCCGGTTTCGATCAGTAGTTTACAGGAAAACCCCGGTTAGGTCTAGGTTAGTTCTGGGTTATGCCCGCATCTGGCTCAAGATTTTGCCTTTTCGCATACTTGTTGGCCAGATCCTGGGTTTTTTCCTGTTTGAATCACGTAGTAATGTGGTACCACAGTGGAACAGTCAACTAAACCTGGTTTCGATGTATATTTTAGAAGATATCACCGGTAAGATCTGGGTTAGGTCTTGGTTATGCCCCCAACTGGCTCACGATTTTGCCTTCTTCGCATACTTGTTGGCCAGATCCTGGGTTTTTTCCTGCTTGAATCCCGTAGTAATGTGGTACCACAGTGGAACAGTCAATTAAACCTGGTTTCGATGTATATTTTAGAAGATATCACCGGTAAGATCTGTGTTAGGTCTTGGTTATGCCCCCAACTGGCTCATGATTTTGCCATCTTCGCATACTTGTTGGCCAGATCCTGGGTTTTTTTTTGGTTTGAATCACGTAGTAATGTGGTACCACAGTGGAACAGTCAATTAAGCCCGTTTTCGATCAGAAGTTTACAGGAAAACACCGGTTAGGTCTGGGTTAGATCTGGGTTATGCCCGCACATCGCTCATGATTCTGCCTTCTTCGCATGCTTGTTGGTCAGATCCTGGGTTTTTTTTTGGTTTGAATCACGTAGTAATGTGGTACCACACTGAAACAGACAATTAAACCTGGTTTCGATGAATATTTTAGAGGATAACACCGGTTAGGTCCGGGTTAGGTCAGGGTTATGCCCGCTTCTCGCTCATGTTTCTGCCTTCATCGCATACTTGTTGGCCAGATCCCTGGTCCTCTCTGGTTTGAATCAAGTAGTAATGTGGTACCACACTGAAACAGTCAATTAAACCTGGTTTCGATCAATATTTTAGAGGATAACACCGGTTAGGTCTGGGTTAGGTCAGGGTTATGCCCCCCACTGGCTCATGATTTTGCATTTTTCATATACTTATTGGCTAGATCCTGGGTTTTTTCCTGTTTGAATCACGCAGTAATGTGGTACCACATTGAAACAGTCAACTAAACCTGGTTTCGATCAATATTTTCGAGGACAACACCGGTTAGGTCTGGGTTATGCCCGCATCTGGCTCATGATTTTGCCTTCTTCGCATGCTTGTTAGCCAGATCCTGGGTTTTTTTCTGGTTAGAATCACGTAGTAATGTGGTACCCCACTGAAACAGGCAATTAAACCTGGTTTCGATCAATATTTTAGAGGATATCACCGGTAAGATCTGGGTTAGGTCTTGGTTATGCCCCCAACTGGCTCATGATTTTGCATTTTTCATATACTTGTTGGCTAGATCCTGGGTTTTTCCCTGTTTGAATCACGCAGTAATGTGGTACCACATTGAAACAGTCAACTAAACCTGGTTTCGATCAATATTTTCGAGGACAACACCGGTTAGGTCTGGGTTATGCCCGCATCTGGCTCATGATTTTGCCTTTTTCGCATACTTGTTGGCCAGATCCTGGGTTTTCCCTGGTTTGAATCACGTAGTAATGTGGTACCGCACTGAAACGGTCAATTAAACCTGGTTTCGATCAATATTTTAGAGGATAACACCGGTTAGGTCTGGGTTAGGTCAGGGTTATGCCCGCTTCTCGCTCATGTTTCTGCCTTCATCGCATACTTGTTGGCCAGATCCCTGGTCCTCTCTGGTTTGAATCAAGTAGTAATGTGGTACCACACTGAAACAGTCAATTAAACCTGGTTTCGATCCACATTTTAGAGGATAACACCGGTTAGGTCTGCGTTAGGTCTGGGTTATGCCTGCATCTGGCTCATGATTTTGCCTTGTCCGCATGCTTGTTAGCCAGATCCTGGGTTTTTTCGGGTTTGAATCATGTAGTAGTGTGATACCACACTGAAGCAGTCAATTAAGCCTGGTTTCGATCAGTAGTTTACAGGATAACACCGGTTAGGTCTAGGTTAGGTCTGGGTTATGCCCGCATCTGGCTCAGGATTTTGCCTTTTCGCATACTTGTTGGCCAGATCCTGGGTTTTTTCCTGTTTGAATCACGTAGTAATGTGGTACCACAGTGGAACAGTCAATTAAACCTGGTTTCGATGTATATTTTAGAAGATATCACCGGTAAGATCTGGGTTAGGTCTTGGTTATGCCCCCAACTGGCTCATGATTTTGCCTTTTCGCATACTTGTTGGCCAGATCCTGGGTTTTTTCCTGTTTGAATCACGTAGTAATGTGGTACCACAGTGGAACAGTCAATTAAACCTGGTTTCGATGTATATTTTAGAAGATATCACCGGTAAGATCTGGGTTAGGTCTTGGTTATGCCCCCAACTGGCTCATGATTTTGCCTTTTCCGCATACCTGTTGGCCAGATCCTGGGTTTTCCCTGGTTTGAATCACGTAGTAATGTGGTACCGCACTGAAACGGTCAATTAAACCTGGTTTCGATCAATATTTTAGAGGATAACACCGGTTAAGTCTGGGTTAGATCTGGGTTATGCCCGCATCTCGCTTATGATTCTGCCTTCACCGCATTCTTGTTCGCCAGAACCTGGGTTTTTTCTAGTTTGAATCACGTAGTAATGTGGTACCACACTGAAACAGACAATTAAACCTGGTTTCGATCAATATTTTAGAGGATAACACCGGTTTGGTCTGGGTTAGATCTGGGTTATGCCCGCACATCGCTCATGATTCTGCCTTCTTCGCATGCTTGTTGGTCAGATCCTGGGTTTTTTTTTGGTTTGAATCACGTAGTAATGTGGTACCCCACTGAAACAGGCAATTAAACCTGGTTTCGATCAATATTTTAGAGGATAACACCGGTTAGGTCTGGGTTAGCTCTGGGTTATGCCCCCAACTGGCTCATGATTTTGCATTTTTCATATACTTGTTGGCTAGATCCTGGGTTTTTTCCTGTTTGAATCACGCAGTAATGTGGTACCACATTGAAACAGTCAACTAAACCTGGTTTCGATCAATATTTTCGAGGACAACAGCGGTTAGGTCTGGGTTATGCCCGCATCTGGCTCATGATTTTGCCTTTTTCGCATACTTGTTGGCCAGATCCTGGGTTTTCCCTGGTTTGAACCACGTAGTAATGTGGTACCGCACTGAAACGGTCAATTAAACCTGGTTTCGATCAATATTTTGGAGGATAACACCGGTTAGGTCTGGGTTAGGTCAGGGTTATGCCCGCTTCTCGCTCATGTTTCTGCTTTCATCGCATACTTGTTGGCCAGATCCTTGGTCCTCTCTGGTTTGAATCAAGTAGTAATGTGGTACCACACTGAAACAGTCAATTAAACCTGGTTTCGATCAATATTTTAGAGGATAACACCGGTTAGGTCTGCGTTAGGTCTGGGTTATGCCTGCATCTGGCTCATGATTTTGCCTTGTCCGCATGCTTGTTAGCCAGATCCTGGGTTTTTTCGGGTTTGAATCATGTAGTAGTGTGATACCACACTGAAGCAGTCAATTAAGCCTGGTTTCGATCAGTAGTTTACAGGATAACACCGGTTAGGTCTAGGTTAGGTCTGGGCTATGCCCGCATCTGGCTCAAGATTTTGTCTTTTCGCATACTTGTTGGCCAGATCCTGGGTTTTTTCCTGTTTGAATCACGTAGTAATGTGGTACCACAGTGGAACAGTCAATTAAACCTGGTTTCGATGTATAGTTTAGAAGATATCACCGGTAAGATCTGGGTTAGGTCTTGGTTATGCCCCCAACTGGGTCATGATTATGCCTTGTTCGCATGCTTGTTGGCCAGATCCTGGGTTTTTTCGGGTTTGAATCATGTAGTAGTGTGATACCACACTGAAGCAGTCAATTAAGCCTGGTTTCGATCAGTAGTTTACAGGATAACACCGGTTAGATCTAGGTTAGGTCTGGGTTATGCCCGCATCTCGCTTATGATTCTGCCTTCACCGCATTCTTGTTCGCCAGAACCTGGGTTTTTTCGGGTTTGAATCACGTAGTAATGTGGTACCACACTGAAACAGTCAATTAAACCTGGTTTCGATCCACATTTTAGAGGATAACACCGGTTAGGTCTGGGTTAGGTCTGGGTTATGCCCCCAACTGTCTCATGATTTTGCATTTTTCATATACTTGTTGGCCAGAACCTGGGTTTTTTCGGGTTTGAATCACGTAGTAATGTGGTACCACACTGAAACAGTCAATTAAACCTGGTTTCGATCCACATTTTAGAAGATATCACCGGTAAGATCTGGGTTAGGTCTTGGTTATGCCCCCAACTGGCACATGATTTTGCCTTCTTCGCATACTTGTTGGCCAGATCCTGGGTTTTTTCGGGTTTGAATCACGTAGTAATGTGGTACCACATTGAAACAGTCAATTAAACCTGGATTCGGTCAGTATTTTAGTCGGTAACACCGGTTAGGTCTGGGCTAGGTCTGAGATATGCACGCATCTGGCTCATGATTTTGCCTTCTTCGCATGCTTGTTAGTCAGATCCTGGGTTTTTTTTTGGTTTGAATCACGTAGTAATGTGGTACCACACTGAAACAGACAATTAAACCTGGTTTCGATGAATATTTTAGAGGATAACACCGGTTAGGTCTGGGTTAGGTCAGGGTTATGCCCGCTTCTCGCTCATGTTTCTGCCTTCATCGCATACTTGTTGGCCAGATCCTTGGTCCTCTCTGGTTTGAATCACGTAGTAATGTGGTACCACACAGTAACAGTCAATTAAACCTGGTTTCGATCAATATTTTAGAAGATATCACCGGTAAGATCTGGATTAGGTCTTGGTTATGCCCCCAACTGGCTCATGATTTTGCCTTCTTCGCATACTTGTTGGCCAGATCCTGGGTTTTTTCGGGTTTGAATCACGTAGTAATGTGGTACCACATTGAAACAGTCAATTAAACCTGGATTCGGTCAGTATTTTAGTCGGTAACACCGGTTAGGTCTGGGCTAGGTCTGAGATATGCACGCATCTGGCTCATGATTTTGCCTTGTTCGCATGCTTGTTGGCCAGATCCTGGGTTCTTTCGGGTTTGAATCATGTAGTAGTGTGGTACCACACTGAAACAGTCAATTAATCCTGGTTTCGATCCACATTTTAGAGGATAACACCGGTTAGGTCTGGGTTAGCTCTGGGTTATGCCCGCATCTGGCTCATGATTTTGCCTTGTTCGCATACTTGTTGGCCAGATCCTGGGTTTCTCCCTGTTTGAATAATATAGTAATGTAGTACCACAGTGAAACAGTTAATTAAACCTGGTTTCGATCAATATTTTAGAGGATAACAACGGTTAGGTCTGTGTTAAGTCTGGGATATGTCGCATCTGGCTTATACTGTCGCCTTTTTCGCATACTTGTTGGCCGGATCCTGGGTCTTTTCTGGTTCCACGCACCCGTTTGGTTGTCCAGGCGGCAGGGGAGGTGAACCCCTACGTGGCGCGTCCCCAGGTGACGGATAGGGGAAGCCGCTGGGATGGGATGCGGGGATGGGGTCATTAACATGAGAGTGCTGGGGACCGCATCCGCGCATGGCATCTCGGAGGTCGGAGCGGTAGCTCCCGCGGACCAAACACCCGTATGAATGTGTTGTGTGTTTGAATGGGCTGCGGCCGGTGACTCGTGGATATTCCCGTCAGACTAACCAAGGGGGGAGTAGTAGCCCCCCTCCGGGGTTGGTGAGTGATGTTAGTACCTGACCTCTGCGGGAGTAATATGGGGTAAGTGTAAGTCCTGAAACTATGGCATAAGTCCCCGTGAAACCGCATGTTAAACGTGGAAGAACCGCTCACTCACCAACTGACTGGAGCCTATGGCGGGGTTGAAGCGAACTCACCGGGCGCGGGTGTGGAGGATTATGCGGTCAATATTTCCTCATACCCGGAGCGTCGTAGGGTAAATCGGCGCACCGTCTAGCCTGAGGTTTGAGTTTGACGTCGGCTCGGATCCGGCGTCGCTCACACGATAGGGGTGACGTAAAACCTTTAGCATCAATTATGGCGCGGGCCTATCCCGTAACATTTTGCTGTAGAGTCACTTTGGTGTCGATAGGGTTGACCACCCGACAAGCTGCTTCTCAGCTTCGGCATCCTTCATTAGGTTTTTCTTTAGCCGGGGATAGTACCCCCACTGCGGTGGGGGTCCCATGATGGGCGAACCGGAGGAAATCGATCACTGTAGTTATGGCATCAATAAAAAATAAAACAACCATGGGTACGGAGGGAGGCAGCGCGGGATCGCGTCTCGCGGCCGCTGCTGCCTCGCAGCGTGTGGAGAGGAGTGAAGGGGCTCGTGGGGCAGCTTCTAGGGGGAAGCGTCAGGCGGACCCGGAAGAGCTGGGTAGTGCCAGCTCGGCGGCTTCTTCGGAGGAGTGGCGCGTGGTAAGGGAAGGGCAGAGGAAGAAGAGAAAGAGGGACGTGTTGGGCGAAAAAATTCGCGCTGAGATGGGGAAAAAGGAGGGCGAGGCTCTTTATACGGAGATCCTCGATGAGGCGGAGAAGGTGGTCGAGGTGGCGGAGAAGTCGGCCAACTTGAAGGGGACGTCGGTGAGGGACCTCAAGTTTGCGGCGGAATTCATCCGGGTAGCTGCGACCGAACTGCAGAGTAGGATGACGGTCGCTTCCACCCGCAGGACACGGGAGCGACAGCTCGAAGCGGAGCTGCGGGAGGCGCGGCGAGAGCTGGACGCTCTTAGGGGTCGGCGAGCGGGCAATCTCCCCGAACCGGTAGTAATGCCGGAAGCGGTGGCCGCTCTCGCTTCGACCAGCCTTGCTGCGGAGGCCACCCTGATGGCGCATCCGGGACAAGAGGCTTCCTCGCCCACAGCAGGGATTACGGGGAGGGGTGATGTGGTGGAGGTGATGGCAAAGGGGGGAGAGGGTGTTGGAGCTCCTCCTACTTTGTCACCAGTGACTCCCTCCCCGGGAGATGTTGAGGCCCTTGTAAGGGGCGTAGAGGCGGCGTTGGAGGGACGGTTCCGAGCGATGCGGGAGGAGATTATTCGCTCCCTCGCTCGCCCGGCCGCCTCATCCGCTGCTCTGGTGCGGCCGCGGGTCGATAGGCCGAACGACCCGGCGCGCATGGTGACAGCTGCGCCCCAAGCAGGGCAGGAGACGGCGGCGCAACCCCGGATGGAGGGGGAAATAACGGCCACCAACAGGAGGACGAGGAAGAAACGGGAGCAGAGGGCCAGGCGGAAACTAAGGCTGGCGGCCAACCATCCAGCCACGTCCTCCTCCGTTGCGGGTGTGGGGGGGAAAGGAGCCCAGAGACGTCCCCAGTCCCGGGCAGCCATCCTCCCATCATCTGCCTCCCTAACCCTGCCGGCGGCTACGGTTCCGGCGGGGAGGGCGGCCGGGCAGTCGTGGGCGGAGGCGGTGAAGCGTGGGCGCACCATTCAAAAGCCCGCCCAGCCCGCCGCGAAAGCTGCCCAGGTCCGACCGATACACGTCCGGGACAAACCCCCTGTGAAGCAGCCGGGCAATAGTGGTCCTCCTCCCCAACCTGCGCGGGAGGCAAAAGCACTTCCGATGGCCGGCCGTCCGCCAAAAACGGCGGCTGTTGCCATCGATGCCGAGGAGGGCTCGTCTGCCACATTGGCCGAGGCGATGTCGAGGGCGCGGGCGAGTATCAAGCTCGCGGACCTTGGCATCGCTGAGGTCAAGATGAAACGGGCAATTACGGGGGGGCTGTTGCTCGAGATCCCCGGACCAGAGGGGGAGGCTAAGGCGGATGCCTTGGCCGCTAAGTTGAAGGAGGCCCTGTCCGGGATGGCGGTCAAGGTGGCCCGCCCGGTGAAACGGACCGAGTTGCGGGTGAGCGGCCTAGATGATGCCGCCACCCCGGCGGAAGTCCGCGTAGCCATTGCGGCCTTGGGTGGGTGCCCAGAGGTGGGAGTGCAGGTAGGCGAGGTACGCCGGACCCCCACATCTCTGGGCACTATCTGGGTTAGGTGCCCCATCACAGCCGCCGTCAAAATTGCTGCGGCCGGCAGGGTTAAGGTGGGATAGACCTCCGCCAAGGTGGAGGTCCTGCCGCCACGTCCGCTGCAGTGCTACCGCTGCCTGGAGACAGGCCATGTCAGGCAGCGATGCACGGCGACGGTGGATCGGAGTGGCCGCTGCTACAATTGCGGCTCCTCCGACCACCGTGCCAAGCAGTGTGGAGCGGCGTCTCCGGTATGTCCACTGTGCGTGGATATACCGGGGAGACCCACGGGGCATCGACTGGGTGGGCCGGGGTGTGCACCCCCACCCAGGCGGAACCGTGTAGGACGGGCCACGGGGCGGAAACTCCCCGGCGGTAAGGTGGGAGACGGCGTTAATGTGCCTCCCGCTACCACAGTTAAGGAGTTGGGACTGGGGGCTATGCCCCCAGCAGTCGAGCAAGGGGAGGTAGTAGTTACTGCCCCAGCAATGGAGGTGGATGAAGCTGCCGGGGGGGATGGGCTCCTCCCGGCGGCGGAGTCTAAGGGGGAGGTCACCTCTCCGTCTGTGGGTAATGGCCTGGAGGAGGTCGTGAAGGCCTAGAGTTCACCCTCCTCCAGGCCAATTTGGCGAGGGCTCGCAGGGCACAGGACATGTTTGTTCACGCCCTGCGGGCCCAAAGGGTTGGCCTGGACATCGCCGCCGAGCCGTACATGGTTCCCGACCAGCCCAATTGGGGCGGGAGCCTGTGCGGACTGGTAGCGATGGTCTGGGCGTGGCCGCCAGACTCCCCCCCCGTTGCCATCCTGCATCGGGGGAGGGGATTTCTGGCGGTCCAATGGGGGACAATCGCGGTGGTGGGCTGCTACGTGACGCCCAACTGCGACCTCGCCACATATGCGGCATATCTGGACGGGGTGGGCGGTTGTATCAGGAGATGCCTACCCCGTCCGATACTGGTCCTGGGGGATTTCAATGCTCATGCAGCTGCATGGGGCAACCCCAGGACCAACCGCCGTGGCGAGGCGCTATTGGGGTGGGCGGCTGAGCACGACCTCCGGCTGGTGAATCAGGGCTCCGAAGCCACTTTCGTAGGGCCGCAGGGAACGTCCGTCATCGATTTGACGTGGGCAACCCCTGCGGCCCTGCGACTCGTGTCGGGGTGGCGAGTGGCCGTAGAGGTGGCCACACTTAGTGACCACCTCTACATCACCATGTCGGTGAAGGCCACCCCGGCACGAAGGGAGCCCCTGGGCCGGAGGCGTGCGGCGGATGCCGTGGCCCAACCGCGATGGTCCCTCAAGAGGGTGAGTTGGGAGATGGCAGAGGCAGCCGCAACGGTGGCAGCCTGGTCCCAGCCAGAGGATGGACCCGTCAACGACGTCGAGCAAGAGGCCGAGTGGTTTCGGGGCACATTCAAGGAGGTGTGCGATGCCTCCATGCCCCGGACCAGGCCTCCCAGAAGACAGGGCGCGGCGTACTGGTGGTCGCCGCACATCGAGCAGTGCAACGCTCGTTGTGCGCGCGCCCGACGGTCACGTCGTCGACGCCCGACCGCGGAGCAGATGGCGCGCATATACGAGGAGTTCGCCAGGGAGCGGCGGATCCTCCAGCGCGCCATCCGAGACGCCAAGGCACAGGCATGGAAGGATCTCCTCGGGGAGGTGAGCAGAGATCCGTGGGGGCGCCCGTATAAGCTTGTAATGGGCAAGCTTCGTCCATGGGCGCCCCCGCTGACAGAGACTCTCGACCTCCAGTTTTTAGAGGAGGTGGTATCAACCCTGTTCCCGGGGTCTAACCGGGTCGGGGTACCATCTCCCCGAGAACCCTGGGACCCTTCCATCTGGTCCCAGGAACTGGAGGTCACCCCCGAGGAGATGGGCCGGGTCGTTCGTCGGATGGGGTTACGGAGGGTTGCTCCGGGTCCCGACGGCGTGCCCGGCCAGGTGTTGGCCTGTGCTCTGGGCGCCTTGAGCCCGCGGTTCGGGAGGCTGCTCAGCGGTTGCCTCCGCCGGGGGGTATTTCCCTCACCCTGGAAGGCGGCGCGGCTGGTCCTTCTCCAGAAGGCGAGAAGGCCCGCAAGTACGCCCTCCGCGTACCGGCCGGTGTGTTTGTTGGATGAGGCGGGCAAGCTCTTTGAGCGCATAGTGGCAGCCCGCCTCTCCAACCACCTGTCCACAGTAGGACCCGACTTGGCCCCCTGCCAATTCGGCTTTAGAGAGGGACGCTCCACGCTTGATGCCGTCCAGCTGGTCCGGTCCCTCTCTCAGGGGGCCACCTCCCAGGGTAGGGTGGTTCTGGCGATATCGATAGATATCGTCAATGCCTTTAACACCCTACCCTGGGAGACGATTATGGGGGCACTAGACTTTCATCGTGTGCCCCCATACCTGAAGAGGATAGTCGGGTCCTACCTTAGCGACAGGTGGATCAGTTGCACCGGCCGGGATGGAGTACACATGCGGAGGGGAGTCGTACGCGGTGTTCCGCAGGGGTCGGTTCTAGGGCCCCTGCTATGGAACATCGGGTACGACTCGGTACTGCGAGCCCCTCTGCCCGCTGACATGGCGCTGGCGTGTTATGCCGATGACACGCTGGTGCTCGTCAGCGGGTCAGACTGGAGAGGGACAGCGCGCGCCGCGGAGGTGGCGGTGGACACCGTCGACGCCGAAATTCGCAGGCTGGGCCTAGAGGTGGCACCCCAGAAAACGGAGGCCATGTATTTTGAAAAACTTGGCCCCCGTGGGGTGCCGCCGGCCGGCCTGCGGATACGAGTTGGGACAGCCTACGTTGAGGTGAAGGCCCATATGAAATACCTGGGCCTGATCCTCGACAGCCGGTGGCGCTTCGTCGAGCATTTCGATCGCTTGGCCCCCCGTGTGGAGAGGGCGGCTGCCGCGTTAGGCCGCCTTCTTCCAAATATCGGGGGGCCTGATGTTGGAGTCCGCCGCCTCTATGTGGAGGTGGTGCGTTCAATTGCCCTCTACGGGGCCCCAATCTGGGCCCCACAACTGGATGCCAGCCGGCGCAGCATCTCCGTGCTGCGCCGCGTCAACCGTCGGCTGGCAATTCGGGTTGTTAGAGGGTATCGCACCATCTCCCACGAGGCGGCGACTACCCTGGCCTGCCTCCCGCCCCTGGAGCTCCTAGCCTGGAGGAACCAATTGGTTTTCCGGCATTCCAGGGAGCTTCAGGAGGCTGGGGGGCCGCCAGAGGAGAGGAGGCAAGCGGTCGAAGCGACGAGGCGCCATGCCCAACGGACCGTTTTGTTTGTGTGGTTCCATCAACTCATTCAGTCTGGTGGAGCCACACAACGGTCCGTTGGTACAGCCCTGCCACATTGGCAAGAGTGGCAGGACAAACCGGGTAGGCTGTCCTACAGGATGACACAGGTGCTCACCGGGCATGGTTGCTTTGGTGAGTACCTGTGTCGAATCGGGAAGGAGGCGACGGCGGTGTGCCACCACTGTGGGGACACTCAGGACACGGCGCAGCACACGCTGGCAGCCTGCCCAGCGTGGGCAGATGAGCGCCGTGTCCTGCAACAGGAAGTAGGGAGGAACCTCTCGCTGGCCACAGTAGTTGGCAAGATGGTGGCCAGCGAGAGGACATGGCAAGTGGTGGCCTCCTTCTGTGAGGTAGTCATGTCACAGAAGGAGGCCGCCGAGCGGGCGCGCGAGCGGGCCGCGCATCCCGCTCGGAGAGGAAGGGCTCGGAGAGGGGCGAGGGCGAGGCGACCTTCTCCTCCTGGCCCCCTCCAATAGCTCCTGAAGAGGTGGCGACCCGCCACCACGTCGATGGCCGAGGGATGGACGGGCCGCCCGTGGGGGCTGCAGGTGCTGGGCACAAGGGGCCCGAGCACCCAAAGCAGTCCCGGGGCCGCGGGCGTCGGGTGACCTGGCGTCTGCGGCGGAGAAATCATGGAGGGAGGGACACGTTGTCGTTCTCCCCGGGATGAGCCTCGACAGGCAAGGCGCGGCGGGGGACTCCGTGATGTCTCACTAGAGTTCCCGGTCCCCCGCCGCAGCGCCCGAGAACGGTCACCGTGGGGTTTTAGCCGGTAGGAGTTAGGTCTGGGTTATGCCCACATCTGGCTCATGATTTTGCCTTCTTCGCATGCTTGTTGGCCAGATCCTGGGTTTTTTTCTGGTTTGAATCACGTAGTAATGTGGTACCCCACTGAAACAGTCAATTAAACCTGGTTTCGATGAATATTTTAGAGGATAACACCGGTTAGGTCTGGGTTAGGTCTGGGTTATGCCTGCATCTGGCTCATGATTTTGCCTTGTTCGCATGCTTGTTAGCCAGATCCTGGGTTTTTTCGGGTTTGAATCATGTAGTAGTGTGATACCACACTGAAGCAGTCAATTAAGCCTGGTTTCGATCAGTAGTTTACAGGAAAACACCGGTTAGGTCTAGGTTAGGTCTGGGTTATGCCCCCAACTGGCTCATGATTTTGCATTTTTCATATACTTGTTGGATAGATCCTGGGTTTTTTCCTGTTTGAATCACGCAGTAATGTGGTACCACATTGAAACAGTCAATTAAACCTGGTTTCGATCCGCATTTTAGAGGACAACACCGGTTAGGTCTGGGTTAGGTCTGGGTTATGCCCCCAACTGGCTCATGATTTTGCCTTTTTCATATACTTGTTGGCCAGATCTTGTGTTTTTTCGGGTTTGAATCACGTAGTAATGTGGTACCACACTGAAACAGTTAATTAAACTTGGTTTCGATCAATATTTTAGAGGATAACACCGGTTAGGTCTGGGTTAGGTCAGAGTTATGCTCCCCTCAGGGGCTGTGTCCGGCCAGGTGTCCGGCGCAGTACGGGTTGTAGCGACCCCGAGGTACCTGATGCTAATCACACCGTAAGCCTCCTGTTGGTCGTCGCAACGACCCATTCACAACTCCATTTTTGGTTTTGTGAATGGTACGTGACGGCTGGAGGACCGGGGGCCTTGGCTTAATCGCCTGGGCTACGAGGATGGTAACTCTATAAATTACCCTCTAATCCTAAGTTATGGTGCGCGGCGATGGGATGCATGGTTGGGAGAGAAGGCCCAATCCCTAGCGACCACCTCCGGGGGCACCTGCCGAACCCCCGGAGTAATAGGCTTCCCCAGGCATGGCGGCTCTGCCTGGGGTGACTTCCATTCCGACCACTCTCGTGGGAACAACTATGGAAGTTACACAATCTAAAGCAAACAACCGGACGGAAATTTTGGACAACGGCATGGCACGCACATCGGCAATCGACAATGTTCTAATGGACAAGAGACTGGATGGACCATATCCTAGTGGGGATAAACCCAAAGTTAGGAATGTGGAGGTGGTGAATCCCCCGGTGGGGACCCACCTAGAGGGGGAGGTTGACCTACTCAGGGTCAACTCCGCCCCCATTGTCAGCCTGGAGCGGCTCAATATCACCGAGTGGCGTAAGGCTGGGGGAGAGTCTCCGCCCGGTAAGAGGCATGATGCCGAGGGACCGCAGCTCTCGTTGAGCGACGCAACCTACGGTAATGGCATGGCGACGTCGCGCGCTGGCGACTGCCTCGACGAAAACTCCCAGGACGGCGACGAGTGGGCTCCTCAGATATCTACCGCCGACGACCCCGAGAGCGTCTACACTAGCGACGACGATTACAGGCCCGGCAAGAGGAAGAGGAAGGGTCCCGGGGCTGGAAGACCCCGGGACATCTTCGTGGACCCGAAGAAGCTTGGTCCGGGCATGAAGCACCTGCCAAAGCAGGCAGACCTCCGCAATATAGCGGAGGTCATGCGATTGGACGAGCTCCTGGGTCGGTTAAAGGAGCAATTGGAGTCCGTTGTCAGGGTGGCAGACACCGCGAGTCACCTTAAGACAACGGACATCCGTGGTCTCCGTCTGGCTGCTCGGATAGCGATGGTCAGCGCCGAGGAGCTGCACGGCAGAGCTGATCGGGCCGAAAACCCGAACAGACCGGCCCGGGAGGTAGTAATTCGCCAAGGCGAATGGGAGCGAAAAGCCAAGGCCCTGGAAAAGAGGCTGGAGGTGGCAGATAAGACCGCCACCACCCTGTCCGAAACCGTAAGGGTCAAGGACAGGGAGTTGGAGCACCTCAGGCGGGAAGTGGACCGCCTGAGGTACAAGCAGGAGCAGCGACGGCTGCTGAGAGCAGGGGAGGAAGTGGCCGGCGAGACGCCGCCGGACCAGGAGCTGCCTTGTGCCCCTCGGCCACGACGGAAGGATGTCCTTCCGTCCACATTTGCCGAGGGGAAATCCAGTATGGAGGTAGAGACGGCGGTCCCTGGACCGTCGTCTGCAGCTCGGCCCGTCCTGATTCAGGAGGAGAGTCCCGCGTCCGGAAGCCCTTTGGTGGTCATGATGACCGAAGTCGTGAAAAGGGTTTCCGAGATGGCGGGGCAAATATCAGCCGTAGAGGATCGGGTCGAGGCACGGCTGGAAGCTGTTTGGCGGGTTGTAACCCGCCCGCCATTGGGGAAAGGCATGGTGCACACACCTCCATCAGTGGGGGCGACACCATCGGTGACGACGAAGGGGCCAGATGTGCCTCAAAGAAACGCGAAGGGGACGACGAAACCGGGTTGCACGATTGCACCCGTGAAAGCTTCCGCGGAACCGCTCAGGGCGACGTCAAATAAGAAAGGCGCCGCTAAGGCCCAAGGTGGTACAGCAGCGGCCGGAGGGGCGGGTGCGGCAAAGCCACCCGCCCACAAATATACGATGCCGCCGAAGGCAGCGCCTCGTCCCCCTCCACCACCACCCAAGGCGGATAGCGACAGGTTCGCTCCGCCCGCCCACAATAAGGCGAGGCCCACCCCTGACCGCGCCAACGATGTGCAGGGCTCATGGGCGGAGGTGGTGAGGCGGGGGAAGAGAAAGGGAAGCGGCAAGGGTGCGGTACCTGCCACATCCTCCACCGAGGGCGGAAAATGCGCCGCAGCGAGTAGGCCAGCCGCAAAAACTGCGGCTGGCAGTAACAGGATGGTTGGTGCCCAGCCTGCGGCTGTCAAGTTACCGAGGCTGCCAAAAAATGCGGCAGTCTCGGTGACCGCCGCCACTGGGCGCGAAAAGGACCTGGGCCCCCTCCTCACTAGGGTGATGCCCGGGATCTGCAAGGATCTCGGGATAACCGGGATGCGGCCCACAAGGGCGGTCACCGGGGCGCTCCTATTGGCGATCCCCGGTGAAAATGGGAAGGAGAAGGCGACCGCCCTGAGAGCGCGCCTTGAGGGGGCCCTCCAGGTCGAGGGTGTTCGGGTGGCTTGCCCTCAGAAGCAGGCCGAGTTAAGGGTTTCCGGCCTGTCGGAGGCAGCCACCCAGGACGCGGTAAGGGAGGCCCTTGCCAACGCCGGGAGTTGCGGCGCTGCGGAGGTCAATGTTGGTGACCTCCGCCGGGACAGCTCGGGCATGTTCACCGCCTGGGCCCGCTGTCCCCTTCGCGCCGCAACCAAGCTCGCGAAGTCCGGCCGAATAATCGTCGGCTTCCTCGAGGCCCGGCTGGCGGTGCTCGCCGCGAGGCCGCTGCAGTGCCACCGCTGCCTGGAGTTCGGTCATGTCCGGCAGCGGTGCACAAGTACCATTGATCGCAGCGGCCTCTGTTACCGTTGCGGGGGGGCCTCCCACACAGCCAGGGAGTGTACGGCCGCCCCAAAATGCCCCCTTTGTGTGGGCTTGGGGCGGCCAGCGGATCACCGCATGGGTGGGGCGGCGTGCCGTCCCCCCAAACGGAAGGGGAAGAAGGGGAAGGGTGCGGTTGTGCCCCCATCCACGGTGCCGGTTGGTGTTGAGCCGGCACCGCTGTCCGTCGCGATGGATGTTCAGGGGGCGGCTTGTTCCCAGCCGTCCCCTGCTGTGGTGTCGGGGGTTACTCCCGCCCCAGCACCTGTCGCGGCGGCAGTGAAGGTGGCTGAGATGCACCCGCACCCCCACCGATGACGGAGATGATGGAGGTGGATGTGGCGCCTAACGACTCAGCGCCCTCCACCTCCACAATATCGGAAGTTGTGTTGCCGGGTGGGGGAAATGCAGTGCCCCCACCGCAAGCGGCAGCCCAGTCGCCGTGCGGGTCAGAGCCCCTTAGTAGGGGAGTGATGGCCTCGTACGGCGGCAAAGATCCGGGGCGCGCTGAGGCGTCCCAAAACGTTGGACGGGGAGGCCTGGAGGAGGCCGCGGGTGAGACCCGATAATGTCTCAACGCCTCCTCCAGGTCAATTTGAACCACTGCCGGAGGGCCCAGGATCTCATGCTCCAAACCCTCCGGCAGTGGAACATCGGGATGGCCGTGATCGCCGAGCCCTATCGTGTCCCCAAACACCCCGCTTGGGTGGGGGACCTTAACGGTGTCTCGGCGATCACATGGCAGTACGGGAGCGGCACGCCGCCATGCTCCGTAGTGGGAAGGGGCCGCGGTTTTGTGGCGGTTAAGAGGGGGGAACTGGTGGTTGCCGGGTGTTACGCGTCGCCCGCTATGGGCCTCAGCGATTTTGAGGCGTACCTCGACGAGGTGGGGAGATGCATCTCCCCACATCTCGCCAGTGGGGTACTCGTCCTGGGGGATTTTAATGCCCACGCTGCAGCGTGGGGCTGTCCCAGGACGACCGTCAAGGGCGACGCGATGCTCGTATGGGCGGCGGGTCACGGCCTCGTAGTGTTGAATGAGGGGGCCGTGAGCACGTGCGTGCACGCGCAGGGCGAGTCGATCGTCGACATATCGTTGGCGAGCCCCGCCATAGCGCGCCGTGTGTCGGACTGGAGGGTCGCGGACGAGGTGGCCACGTTAAGCGACCACCTCTATATTACGTTCTCCGTATCCGCGACCCCCGGCGTAAATGGACCCCGCCAACCGGGTAGGGAAGCACACCCGGCGCCACGCTGGTCCACCAAGAGGCTGGACCCGGACGCCCTAGCGATGGCAGCCTCCGTCGTGGCATGGCAGGAAATGCCACGCCGGACCCTCGGCAATCCTTCTGCCGGGGCGCGTTGGTTCCGGGAGACCATGTCGTCGTTGTGTGACGCGGTCATGCCCCGGGCCACCGCCCCGAGTCGCGGGGGGTCCGTGTACTGGTGGTCGGGCGAGATCGAGGATTTACGCACTCGATGCGTTGTCGCCCGACGCCGGTACACCCGCGCCAGGAGAAGACGCGGGGTGACGGAGGCAGAGGTGGTGAGGTTGCGCGGGGAATTTTCCCTGGCGCGAAGAACCCTCCGCCGGGCCATCGCGACCGCGAAAGCCCAGGCATGGACGGAGCTCCTCGGCTCTCTGGATGCAAATCCATGGGGGCGCCCTTATCATATGGTCGTAGGGAAGATGCGATCATGGGCGCCCCCGATCACAGAGAGCCTCGACCCCCAGCTGCTCGGGGAAACTATGCGCGTCCTCTTCCCCGTTGGGGGAGAGGCGTTTCTGCATCCCCCCGAGCCACAGCCGGATCACCCGCCTTGGTGGTCCGACGAACTGGGGGTCGCGGAGGGGGAACTAGCGAGGGCCGTCCGGAGAATGGCTGCCAAGAAGACGGCACCAGGACCGGACGGCATACCTGGCAGGGCCTGGGCAGTAGCGGTGGGCGTTCTGGGGGCCGGGCTGATAAGTGTCTTTGACGCGTGCCTGCGGACCGGTCAGTTCCCCCCCATATGGAAGGTGGCGAGGTTGGTCCTCCTCCACAAGCCAGGGAAGCCCGCGGATTCGCCATCCGCTTTCCGACCCATATGTCTTTTGGACGAGGCTGGAAAGCTCCTCGAGCGGGTCATAGTATCCCGACTCGAGGGGCACCTGTCCCGCGTCGGCCCTGATCTGGCCGACCGACAGTTCGGCTTTCGCCGGGGCCGCTCCACAGTCGGCGCCATAGCGACAGTGCGGACCCTGGCGGAATCGGCAATCTCCCGGGGGGGTGTGGCGTTGGCAGTATCTCTCGACATAGCCAACGCCTTTAACACCGTCTCCTGGGGGGCGATAGGTCGGGCACTCCAATACCACCGGGTGCCCGCCTATCTATGCCGACTGATCGGGGATTATCTGCGGGGCAGGGTAGTCCAATATCCGGGTCGGAACGGGATGGAACAGAGAGCGGTGCACCGCGGGGTTCCACAGGGGTCGGTCCTCGGGCCGCTCCTGTGGAACTTGGCGTATGACGCGGTGCTGCGTGCTGACCTCCCCGTCGGCGTGTCGTTGGTTTGTTATGCCGACGACACCCTGGTGATAGCCGACGGGGACACGTGGAGGAG
Source organism: Colletes latitarsis (assembly GCF_051014445.1). Classification (NCBI taxonomy): domain Eukaryota; kingdom Metazoa; phylum Arthropoda; class Insecta; order Hymenoptera; family Colletidae; genus Colletes; species Colletes latitarsis. The sequence goes on from NC_135147.1 coordinate 11,339,636, forward strand.
GGCCGTGGCCCTCGCGGAGGAAGGGACGGCACGAGTCGTTGCCGAAGTGGAGCGTCTGGGGTTGCGTGTGGCACCCCAGAAGACCGAGGCCATCTGGCTGTGTAACGTCAGTGGTCGCGGGGTGCCGCGCCAGGCGTCTCTATGGGTGGGTGGAGCTCAAGTCGGGGTGGGGCGCCGGATGAAGTATCTGGGCCTCACCCTCGACAGCTACTGGCGGTTCGGGCATCATTTGGAAGGGTTGGGTCCCCGTATTGAAAGGGCAGCGGCCGCGTTAGGCCGCATAATGCTCAATCTCGGGGGGCCCAACATGGCGGCACGGCGGCTGTATTTGGGAGTCGTCCGGTCCATGGCGCTTTATGGCGCGCCAATATGGGCCGGCAGTCTGATGGCCAATCGACGGGGTGCATTTGTACTCCGTCGGTTACAGAGGTTGGTCGCCATCAGAGTCGTGCGGGGTTATCGCACGATCTCCTACACTGCCGCCACCTTGCTGGCGGGTTCCGCACCGTTTCACCTGTTGGCGAAAATGGACGCAGAGGTCTATGAAAGCCTCTGCGACCTTCGCCAGCGGGGCGTGGACCCGCATGGCGAGGAGGCCGCCAGGACCCGGAACCAGGCGCGGCGACGCGTCTATAGTCGGTGGCTGGTCTGGTTATCGAAGCCAGACCAGCGGGATGATCGCGTCGCCGCGGCGGTCCGCCCAGTGTTTTATGCCTGGGTGGGCCGTAGCTGGGGTACGCCCACCTACCGCCTGACACAGGTACTGACCGGACACGGTTGCTTCGGTCGGTACCTGCATCGGATAGGGCGGGAGGCGACGGCTGCGTGCCATCATTGCAGGGGAAGGCAGGACACCGCGCAGCACACGTTGGAGATTTGTCCGGCGTGGGCAGCTCAGCGCGGTGTCCTCGTTAGAGCGATTGGGGCGGACCTCTCGCTGCCGGCCGTCATACGTGCAATGGTCGGCAGCGAGGAGGCGTGGGCGGCATTAATATAGTAATGTGGTACCACAGTGAAACAGTCAATTAAACCTGGTTTCGATCAATATTTTAGAGGATAACACCGGTTAGGTCTGGGTTAGGACTGGATTATGCCCCCAACTGGCTCATGATTTTGCCTTTTTCATATACTTGTTGGCCAGATCTTGTGTTTTTTCGGGTTTGAATCACGTAGTAATGTGGTACCACACTGAAACTGTCAATTAAACCCGGTTTCGTTCATTATTTTTTTTTAATTCTACATAAGCAATTTAATTTTTATATGTATACAGGGTGTTCGGCCACCCCTGGGAAAAATTTTAATGGAAGATTCTAGAGGCCAAAATAAGACGAAAATCAAAAATACCAATTTGTTGATGGAGGCTTCGTTAAAAAAATATTAACAATTAAATTAAAAAATTTTAAATGGTTTTGAAAAAATTATTTTCGTTTGCGGGGGTCAATTACAATCATTTTGTATGAATACACATATCCCGAAAATCCTACCCTCCTTCGAGAAAAAAATTCGGGTAGGTGGTAGAATTTCTTGGCGGAAAAAAAAATTTTTCATATCGTTCTAAAAAAATTATTTCCCACTAGCATGCCCTATCTGGGCTGCGCCCGAGATGGTAGCGTTGCACAACAGATACCAGGCGCTTTTTCGTTCCATTTTTTGGCTAAGTAATTGCGGCAAGTATGATCCATCGCTCCTACTTTAACTTCTCGTAAATTAAGATAGTCAATTCCTGGATCATATTTGAAAGCAAACCTTACGGTAATTTTTACTTTTATGAGCCCATGATTAACAACATTCCGCGTTGCTCGGCGTGTAGGTTTGATACGTCGAGCAGAAACGGATAATCTTGATAAGTTTGATCGCATTCGTGGCATAGTAACATCAAAATCAAAACAGACTTCAAAAGAGACTGTAGATAAATTTGCAAAAGCAATTTATGATTTCTCTCGCGAGGAAGCGCTCGAGAAGCTTCGCCACCTGGCGGTAACAACGCGGTACTGCTACGAGCGAGGTATCGCGCGGGCCGAATATGCGCATGCGCGTGCAAGTTGACTGTCGTATACAGGAGTCACGTGGTCTGCCAAACAGTCGTACACATGAAATCTTTGCATATAAATTATATGTTAATAACGCGCTTCTGAGACATGCTACATAGCCTATGTCCGTCCTAGAGTATGCAGGCATAACGTGTCAAAATTTGAGAAAGATCGGCTCAATAGGTCTTGAGTTGTACGCGAACATAAAAATCGGCTCTCTCTTTATATAATAGTACTCGTGGCGTGCCTTCGGCACGCCCTCGCTGCTAGATCCTCCGGGCGGGTCGCCCTTACGGGCGGCGCACAATGCGCGCACCAGTGACATCACAACTTTTGAACGACTGGACTTTCGCATGGACAGAATTTCATGTCAACCAAATGATTTATTTCCTTGTATTAACTTTAAAATCACAATAAATCTCGAGGTGTTTTACTTACATTTCGATTTCTATTGCAAGATCGATGTTAAAGTAAACAATCAAAACAAAGAAATGTTTTGTTTCAATTGGTTTTCTGTTATGTCACCATTTTTTCATTGCAATGCTTTATGATACACTACGTTTTTTGTTTTGTTTTCTGCCGCATAGACAAACAAAGCTGATGGTTTTCCAACGCGGGGACAGGCGACATACAATTGACCATGCGAGAAGCATGGATTTTCAAGATTAATGCCGCAAACACTCAATGCCTGCCCTTGTGATTTGTTTATTGTCATTGCGAATGCAAGCCGCACCGGAAATTGCAAGCGTTTAAAGTCGAATGGCATGTCGATCGGAATAATTGGGATACGTGGTATCGAAACGTCTTCTCCTTTGTACTTTCCTGTAAGAATTGTTGCTTCGATGACGTTGTTCATCAGTTTCTTCACCGCAAGCCGAGTGTCATTACAAAGACGTGGTTGATTGATACTTCGCAACATCATGATTACCGATCCGACTTTCAATTGGAGATTATGCGGCGGCAATCCGGGCAATTCCAGCGAGTTTAAAAATTCGGTTGGATAGTTCACGACATCATCTTGGCTAGTAACGGAATCGACCGATTTGTACGTCACCAAGTCGCCAGCAATTTCAGTTTGAATCGTGATATTCAATTTGTCGACATCAATGTTTTTCGCAGCTAATATAGTGAACTTGCAAAAATTGACGGGGAATTGAATGCAGGCAGTCGAAATGTCAACGGGGATTTTGCCATTGCCAATGTCCAGCAATTGGTTTGAAAATACTTCTCCAAATTGGTCATTCAGTAACTTGACTCGCATGTTCATACTTAATTGGATGGTCATTACGTATTTCCACAAAACGGACGACTTCAAACATGCATTCAGTTCATCGGCTGGCGTTGACCTTGGAATCACTTCAAAAGAAATTTAGTCGATTGCGACACAATGTATGGTCAATATAATCAATTCTAAACAAATTTTATCGATTGCGACACAATAAAGTAAAATAAAAATAAGAATAATATTGGAATTTTGTCGGAAACCAACAGAGTACACAAGAGGGCGAGGACAACAGGATGGGTAGGTTTAGCAAATGATACCATAAGGTCAATATGAGCCAATAATGGTGAATATCCGCGTCCGCGACGCATATTAATACCGCCCGCACAACACCTTACATGCGAGAAACTTGTGCATCTGGCGGTGGCCGCGGTAGGTGACGCCGTAGTGGCCCTCTCGCGGCGGTCGCGGTGTGGGTAGTCTCATCTCTTCCCGAATTTCCATGTTTCCGAGCAACTTTTCCAATTTATTTTAATGTAAAAACCTGATTCGGACTACAACGAACATTTTAAAAAAAAAATTAGCCAGATCGGTTCAGCCGTTCTCCCGTGATGTCCTGACCAACGAACAGCATTTGAGTTTTATTATACAGATTGCAAGGGTCGATTATAATCATTTTTGATGAATAGATATACCCCGGAAATCCTACCCAGTTTGGAGAAAAAAATTCGAGAAGGTGTGAAATTTTTCAAGAAAATTAAAAAATTTTAAATCGTTCTAAAAAAATTATTTCTGATTGCAGGGACCAATTATAATAATTTTTGGTCGATAGACATACCCTCGAAATCGTAACCATTTTCGAGAAAAAAATTCCTTACCGAAAATATAATTTCAGGCGAAAAATGCTTCCCGTAAATTTTATGTTTGAATCTTTAAAACACCATAACTTCCGAACGGATTGGACGATTTTAATGTTAAAAAAGCCAAACGCCGCGTATTTTAGTGTAGAATATGTAACAATTATAAAAATATTGGAAAGGTTGTTCCTTGGCCCCGTAATGTTAGAAAACCCCCATAAAAATGGTCCAATTTTCAACTTATATAGCCATAACTCCTATAATAGTGAATATATTTCAATGAAACTTTTTTCTCAAGTAGAGCCCATAGGTACCTACAAAAAAGTATTAAACAACTTTTCTGTAGGACGTCAAGCGAAATTATTAAAAATCAAAAACGAATTTTTAAGAAAAATCAACAGGGGATAGGTAGGTAGGTAGGTAGGTAGGTAGGTGCCTAAATTTTTCGGCGAAATTGAAAAGTTTCAAATCGTTCTGGAAAATTATTTGCGGTTGCGGGGGTCAATTACAATCATTTTTAGTGGAATAGACATACCCCCGAAATCTTGCGCATTTTACCGACGGAACTTTAAACGTTAATAATTACTTTTTAACGAAGTCTCCATCGACAAATTAGAAAATTATTTTCTTCTATCTATTGTAATTAAGAGTAAAATTTAAGAAATAAACGGCTTAATCGTATAAGGCGACTAAGCGAAAATAAATTCAACTTGCACCGATTATTTTCCATTTGCCCAGCGTTCCTTCCCTCGAGATCCGGACGAGGTTAGGTTAGGCGAGGTGTTTAAACCTCCTCCCCTTAAAACACATTGCTTTAACAGTATAATAAAAAATACTTAACTGTCCAATTACATCTACTCTTACATCCAATGAAATCTACTTTAATATCCAAAGAAAATAACTAAAAAATCATTTCAAGTTCCACGTTACCCTTTTTTTAATACTTCTTTATTTATTTACGGGTTTGTACACCCTTTGTTGATATAATACAGTTGCATAATATGTATAAAAGTCACATTAATTGCGTATAATATGAGATGCAGTGCGTACAACACTAATGACATGCTATTTGAAGGAATACGGAGAACTGTTAAAGAAGTCCATATGCTGGCTAAACTGGTTAGCTTGGATATATGGTTAATACAATTATTGTATGTATAATGTCGTTTAAATGTTAGAATATAGAATAATTCCATATTTCCATATTTATACGTAGTTATTGGTGATTTTATAAACAAACAACATATCATATATAGTTCTACGTTGTACTTTTCTAAGAAAATAAATTTTTCACGTGAAATTTTCTGCATAAACTTCTTAAATAACTTTATTCTTGGTAAAAAAAAGAAACAACAATTAACAACAACAACACCAAGCTGTAGTAAGAATGTTGAATAAGCATCACATGAAAGACTACTTACTTTTTAATACAGAAAAGTATTAATAAGAAAGAATTTAGAAGTAATATATGAAAGATGAATTGTGGTCTGGTTAGGTCTGGGTTAAGTTAATAAAAGAAGGATAGACTTTTCAAATTTCAAATAAAGAAAGAAAGAAAGAAAATGAAGATAAGCCAAATGAAGAAGGGGATGACGAACCTATTTACCCTCTGAAAAAATAGATACAATAATAAAGAGAGACAAATTTTTTTAATCTGTGTAATCTCGAAATTCAGAGATAAAAAATAAGAAAGAATGTTTAACCAAATGTATTACCGAAAGTAGTTGACTTAATAGATATTGGCAACTTCGTCTTCATTGATTTCACTTATCTTATAACAGAATTAACTAATTCTGATATAGATTTATTAGATAATTTAGATTAACAGAACATTTTACAAAAGATTACTTTAGAAAAGTATTCAAATTACATGAAAAAGAAGATATCAAGGTAAAGAGGTTTGAAAATTTAGTATATAAAAAAATATAATAAGATATTTAAGATAATCGACAAATGATACTTACCGATTGGGACATCCCAATCACGTTTTTTGTAAAAATGAAACGAATTTCGAATTTTTGGTCATAGAAAATGAAGTTTTTATGCAAAATAAATTAAATTATTATTTATGTATATGTAAGTTTAATTATGATTTTTATCTTCCAAAGTGTGATAAAACTGTAAGATAAAAGATGAATTAAGTTCCAAGTCCCTAAAATTTTCCAAATCATAGATTTAAAAATGATTTAGATATTTACATGATTTTAGTGTGGGTTTATATTTATACAAGTATATAAATATCTAAATGGGCAAGTTAAAGAACGATATACATGTTGATAGTATAATAATATCCCTTTATTCCTCATAAAAATTCACAACTGAATTCCTTTTATTCCATTCTTAAAAAATCCATCCCAAAATATATTATCAAAGCTAGTAATGAATTATTTGAACAAGGCGATAACAGATTTAAAATATTTAATAAAATTTAAATATCAGAGACTGATAGTATTAACAAAAGATAATATTAATACTATTTCGACTACTCTTATTTGATTTTAATATTAATTATAGATACTTTGATTATTGATTCATTAAAACATAAGTTAACTAAAAGTCCCAGTAGATTATAATTATATTTTAAAGAGCATGAATTAGCATAGAATTTCATAAAAAATTTGACGAGTGATAGAAGTAACTTGAATAATCTGAATTTTCTAGCTTATACTATATCTTTGGATATGGAATCGCAGATTCATTTTATTAGTGGTGTGACTAATAATATTAAGTTCTATGTTATCCAACTATTATTTTTATTAATAAAAATAGAGATAGTACTGATGATTTACTCAGACTGGTTAAAGTAAGTGGGCCAAGTGGGAAGAATATCAAGATAGATAGACAGATATTGGTAAAAATATCCTTCTTGTCTTTATATAGGAAATCTTTAATATTAAAAATAAACTCTTTCCGTAAAATCATCATACTTATCATCATAATTTATAAAATTAAAGTCAACGCATCTAACAATGAAAGGAGAAACTGACTTTATATCTTGTGTATCGGATAACATAGAGTTAGATTCTTTTACCGATGAATTATGAACAAACTGAACTCAAGTATTTTATAGGACTTGTCAAGAACGTTTTTTTCTTTTTTCATGTATTTATTTTTACTTTTGAAGTATGGAAAATAAAACTTACAGAGGCTTTGTTTACTTAAATGTTAAAACTTACCTTTTGTAAAAATCGGCGATATCGACTGTATAAATCGCCTTACGTTCGTGCCCGTAAGTGAGGTAGAGTACGTGCTCGATTTAGGTTATGTAAGTAAATTTCGTGTATTTCGTGAGCAGCATCCCATGCTTGTCGCCAAATTGAAGTGTCCTTGAATTCGGAAGACTGGTTACGTGTGAATCTTGGTTGATCGTCTACCTTCAACTTCATTAATAACAACTCGTGAATACAGGTGTTACGTCGGGATTCCGTCGACATTTGTAAAAGAGAATTTCCCTATACAGGGATGCTTGTCCCCTACAACACGGCATCATATCCCCTATAACACGCTTTCGCTCTAACACGATAAGAAAATTGCGAAAACCTTTGTACAGCACTGGATAACATGATTTTTGCTTAACATATTTAAAACCTAAATTACCTTAAAGTAATGACGCGAAAGAATAATGAAAGAAATATAGTGGCTTTACATGAAAAAATATATTATTAGAAATTATAATTTATTAAATTAAGGTTGCGTTAAATTAAAATAATATTTTTTGTGTTTTTTTGTTTTCTGTTATACATACATACATGCATACATATACAGGGTGTTCGGCCACCCTTGGGAAAAATATTAATGGGAGATTCTAGAGGCCAAAATAAGACGAAAATCAAGAATACCAATTTGTTGATGGTGGCTTCGTTAAAAAGTTATTAACGTTTAAAGTTCCGCCAATACTGAATTTTTTCTCGAAAGTGGGTAAGATTTCGGGAGTATGTCTATTCACCGAAAATGATTATAATTTACCTCCGCAACCGAAAATAATTTTTCCAGAACGATTTGAAACTTTTCAATTTCGCTGAAAAATTTAGGCACCTACCTACCTACCTACCTATCCCCTGTTGATTTTTCTTAAAAATTCGTTTTTGATTTTTAATAATTTCGCTTGACGTCCTACAGAAAAGTTGTTTAATACTTTTTTGTAGGTACCTATGGGCTCTACTTGAGAAAAAAGTTTCATTGAAATATATTCACTATTATAGGAGTTATGGCTATATAAGTTGAAAATTGGACCATTTTTATGGGGGTTTTCTAACATTACGGGGCCAAGGAACAACCTTTCCAATATTTTTATAATTGTTACATATTCTACACTAAAATACGCGGCGTTTGGCTTTTTTAACATTAAAATCGTCCAATCCGTTCGGAAGTTATGGTGTTTTAAAGATTCAAACATAAAATTTACGGGAAGCATTTTTCGCCTGAAATTATATTTTCGGTAAGGAATTTTTTTCTCGAAAATGGTTACGATTTCGAGGGTATGTCTATCGACCAAAAATTATTATAATTGGTCCCTGCAATCAGAAATAATTTTTTTAGAACGATTTAAAATTTTTTAATTTTCTTGAAAAATTTCACACCTTCTCGAATTTTTTTCTCCAAACTGGGTAGGATTTCCGGGGTATATCTATTCATAAAAAATGATTATAATCGACCCTTGCAATCGGAAATAATTTTTTTAGAACGATTTGAAAAATTTTTTTTTTCGCCGAGAAATTTCACCACCTACCCGAATTTTTTTCTCGAAGGAGGGTAGGATTGTCGGGGATATGTGTATTCATAAAAAATGATTGTAATTGACCCCCGCAACCGAAAATAATTTTTCCAAAACGATTTGAAATTTTTTAATTTAATTGTTAATAACTTTTTAACGAAGCCTCCATCAACAAATTGGTATTCTTGATTTTCGTCTTATTTTGGCCTCTAGAATCTCCCATTAAAATTTTTCCCAGGGGTGGTCGAACACCCTGTATACATAGAAAAATTAAATTCCTTATGTAGAATGTGAGAAAGCGATCTATATGTGTTTGATATAAAATAGGTCGTTGAGATGCGCGTCATTCACATCGTTGACGGTTTTGTTTCTTTCGTCTTGGGGACGCCTTCTCGCGACGTTTCTCGTATGTTACGTTTTCATTTGCATTACGAGCTGCAACAGCCTGCTTGCGCTCATTCATATTTATTTAATTATTTCCTGTTATGTTAAATATATTACTTATTTAAACAAATACTGTGTGGTAAATTCTGTCATTGAATTAAAAAAAAATATTCGTTTTTAATAAGTTTTCGGACCATAACTCCCCTCCCTTTTCGAGTGAACTGGCTCTGGGTTAGGTCTCATATAACACGGTTTCAGACAACACGGCATTTTATAGGAACCGATCTACCGTGTTATAGGAGGGTTTCAAACTGTATTTCGTTTATTTAATGAAGTTTAATCCTCCTCCGGGGGCGGCGGAGCGGAGACAGTGTGTCGCGTGAATGGGAATTCGGAAGAAAAATCATAGCTTCTAAAGAATTCCAGTCAATTTTCGACCTAAGACCTCTTACACTTTTTTTTTAAAGAGAATACAAAGATACAACAAACAAATCGATAGACAAAAATTATATATTTTTGTTGAAACGACCTTGATTTTTTGTTGAATAAAAACTGTTTTGCTAATTTCTACTATTGCAATTTCTTGTCAAGTGTTGTCATTTCTGTGTAACTTTTGTTCGAAAAGTTTTTTCATTGGTTTAGAGGAAGTGTCTGAAATCAGAGGTGCCAGAAGTGCACCGAAGGCATAGTGTGCTCTCTCACGCGTACGTGAGCTCGTAATGTTTCGGAAAGTCGACAAAGGCAAACTGACGCTGCCCGAAGTAATTTCGGACCGCCTCGTGAGAGTCGAGAGAGAAAGGCTCACATTTGCCTTCTCGCTCTTAACAACTGAAATCCGACCTCCCGTCAACGGCATACGATTTGGAATCTCGAGTCGAGATTCTCGACTGACTGCCCAGGCATTTTTACTTTCCGACGCACATGACGATGTAGGCGCACATAAGCAAAGTACGTAAGTAGTTTGAAAAAGAAATTTTGTAAAATTTATTTTACGAAAATAAATGGGTTTTAAAACCCCCTGATCATATTTTAATTATTGAAAAAAAAAAGAAATTTTTTTCTTATTATTATTCTTATATGTGAGCGTAGCATATGTATATTATTAATACGATTTTTCAAAATCAATAGTTTAAGATTGAAAATTAATAAATTAAAATGAGAATCCACTCTTTGCCAGTATCGTGCACGCTGTGGGATTTTTCAATAAGAAGAGTTCTTATTTTTATAACATAAACAAAACTTAGTAGTAGAATTAATAGTTACAGAAATTAATTAATAATGATTTTCCTCGATATGTTTTTAGATAACCGTATAATTATCAATTTGTTATGACGAACTAAATATATTATATGTTTGATTTGGCTTAACTTTGCATAAAAAAATAATTGTATCGATCCATCAAAATTAATAACGTGCACCATCGTGCACCGTTTAAACCACAAAAGAAAAGTGATCCCGTTTACCAGTTTAATACAAAGTATGGGTTGGATTAAAAATTTTAAAAGGACATAGTCGAATACAAAACATAGCGTTTCATTTTCATCAGAACAGTAACATGAGTTAGCAGGTAATGTCATAAAACTGTTTTACCCGGTTATACCCCTTTTTACCTCAAGTATAAGGTAAAAAGTACGAGGTACGACTATCCGAAAATCGTTCACATTTTATCAATGTAAATGAAGCGGTCATTCCATTCCATCATCATCATTAAATAGAAAATTTTGTAATTTCTGTGAAAACAGAACTTTCGTTAGATGCACGTGGTGCTTGAAATTTTTATGTTTTGACTGTTTTTACGAAAAGTACCATCCCGATTCATGTACTTCGTACATTGAAAATAACATATTATGTTGTAAATGTAATTTTGGTTAAATTCAACTTTAAAAAAAAGAAGCATGTTACGTACGATTCTACGAAAATATGATTGAAAAAATAAAAAAAAGATTTGTTCTACCAGGGTTCGAATCTGCAGAGCAAAAGAAGAAGCTCGAACTTGCAGGCAAACACCTTATCACTCACGGCCACGCTGATTAGTGGTGAATAGAATATAGTTCTATTTCTGAAAATAGTACCTGTAATAACTTTAATAATACATATCTTAAAGTAAAACCTAACCCAAAACCGGGTACCATTCCAACTTTTCCTTGTTAGAACCGAGTTTTCAATTTGTCTTAGCGAAAAAAACAGCTGGTTAATAACCTGCTTACCTGTTTTCAATTACCAAACATTTATTTCTCAATTAACCCTTTGCGAGTGAGACCATTTTGCAGATTATTCTGAAACATTTGTGGTATTCGTTTTCAATGCGATTTAAGTAAGCATGTAATGTATAAGATTTCATCTCATTTAATTTTTTCTTTTCTAGAGAAGGCAGAGAACAAATTTATTTAATTTTTTTTTACAGAAAATTTAATTCTTGCCAAGATTTATATGAAACATTTAAAAGATTTTTCATAAATTATGCCTATGGATCGGAAGGAACAACTATAAAACAAGAGGTAAAAAATTTTTCAAATCGTTCTAAAAAAATTATTTTCGGTTGTGAGGGTAAATTACAATAATTTTTGGTCATTACACATACCCCCGAGATCCTACGCATTTTCGAGAAAAAAATTCCTTACCGAAAATCTAATCTATGTAACCTTACAGAGAAAAAAAAATTCAATTCAAATCGTTTTGGAAAAATTATTTTCGGTTGCGGGGGTCAATTACAATCATTTTTGGTCATTGTGTAATGACACATACCCTCGAAATCCTACCCACTTTCTAGAAAAAAATTCGAGAAGGTGTGAAATTTTTCGACGAAATTAAAATATTTCAAATCGTTCTGAAAAAAATATTGTTAGCTGTGGGGGTCAATTACAATCATTTTTGGTGAATAGACATACCCCAGAAATCCTACCCACTTTCTAGAAAAAAATTCGAGAAGGTGTGAAAACGAAGGTTGTTCGACGGAAAAAAAAATTCAATTCAAATCGTTTTGGAAAAATTATTTGCGGTTGCGGGGGTCAATTACAATCATTTTTAGTGGAATAGACATACCCCCGAAATCTTGCGCATTTTACCGACGGAACTTTAAACGTTAATAATTACTTTTTAACGAAGTCTCCATCGACAAATTAGAAAATTATTTTCTTCTATCTATTGTAATTAAGAGTAAAATTTAAGAAATAAACGGCTTAATCGTATAAGGCGACTAAGCGAAAATAAATTCAACTTGCACCGATTATTTTCCATTTGCCCAGCGTTCCTTCCCTCGAGATCCGGACGAGGTTAGGTTAGGCGAGGTGTTTAAACCTCCTCCCCTTAAAACACATTGCTTTAACAATATAATAAAAAATACTTAACTGTCCAATTACATCTACTCTTACATCCAATGAAATCTACTTTAATATCCAAAGAAAATAACTAAAAAATCATTTCAAGTTCCACGTTACCCTTTTTTTAATACTTCTTTATTTATTTACGGGTTTGTACACCCTTTGTTGATATAATACAGTTGCATAATATGTATAAAAGTCACATTAATTGCGTATAATATGAGATGCAGTGCGTACAACACTAATGACATGCTATTTGAAGGAATACGGAGAACTGTTAAAGAAGTCCATATGCTGGCTAAACTGGTTAGCTTGGATATATGGTTAATACAATTATTGTATGTATAATGTCGTTTAAATGTTAGAATATAGAATAATTCCATATTTCCATATTTATACGTAGTTATTGGTGATTTTATAAACAAACAACATATCATATATAGTTCTACGTTGTACTTTTCTAAGAAAATAAATTTTTCACGTGAAATTTTCTGCATAAACTTCTTAAATAACTTTATTCTTGGTAAAAAAAAGAAACAACAATTAACAACAACAACACCAAGCTGTAGTAAGAATGTTGAATAAGCATCACATGAAAGACTACTTACTTTTTAATACAGAAAAGTATTAATAAGAAAGAATTTAGAAGTAATATATGAAAGATGAATTGTGGTCTGGTTAGGTCTGGGTTAAGTTAATAAAAGAAGGATAGACTTTTCAAATTTCAAATAAAGAAAGAAAGAAAGAAAATGAAGATAAGCCAAATGAAGAAGGGGATGACGAACCTATTTACCCTCTGAAAAAATAGATACAATAATAAAGAGAGACAAATTTTTTTAATCTGTGTAATCTCGAAATTCAGAGATAAAAAATAAGAAAGAATGTTTAACCAAATGTATTACCGAAAGTAGTTGACTTAATAGATATTGGCAACTTCGTCTTCATTGATTTCACTTATCTTATAACAGAATTAACTAATTCTGATATAGATTTATTAGATAATTTAGATTAACAGAACATTTTACAAAAGATTACTTTAGAAAAGTATTCAAATTACATGAAAAAGAAGATATCAAGGTAAAGAGGTTTGAAAATTTAGTATATAAAAAAATATAATAAGATATTTAAGATAATCGACAAATGATACTTACCGATTGGGACATCCCAATCACTTTTTTTGTAAAAATGAAACGAATTTCGAATTTTTGGTCATAGAAAATGAAGTTTTTATGCAAAATAAATTAAATTATTATTTATGTATATGTAAGTTTAATTATGATTTTTATCTTCCAAAGTGTGATAAAACTGTAAGATAAAAGATGAATTAAGTTCCAAGTCCCTAAAATTTTCCAAATCATAGATTTAAAAATGATTTAGATATTTACATGATTTTAGTGTGGGTTTATATTTATACAAGTATATAAATATCTAAATGGGCAAGTTAAAGAACGATATACATGTTGATAGTATAATAATATCCCTTTATTCCTCATAAAAATTCACAACTGAATTCCTTTTATTCCATTCTTAAAAAATCCATCCCAAAATATATTATCAAAGCTAGTAATGAATTATTTGAACAAGGCGATAACAGATTTAAAATATTTAATAAAATTTAAATATCAGAGACTGATAGTATTAACAAAAGATAATATTAATACTATTTCGACTACTCTTATTTGATTTTAATATTAATTATAGATACTTTGATTATTGATTCATTAAAACATAAGTTAACTAAAAGTCCCAGTAGATTATAATTATATTTTAAAGAGCATGAATTAGCATAGAATTTCATAAAAAATTTGACGAGTGATAGAAGTAACTTGAATAATCTGAATTTTCTAGCTTATACTATATCTTTGGATATGGAATCGCAGATTCATTTTATTAGTGGTGTGACTAATAATATTAAGTTCTATGTTATCCAACTATTATTTTTATTAATAAAAATAGAGATAGTACTGATGATTTACTCAGACTGGTTAAAGTAAGTGGGCCAAGTGGGAAGAATATCAAGATAGATAGACAGATATTGGTAAAAATATCCTTCTTGTCTTTATATAGGAAATCTTTAATATTAAAAATAAACTCTTTCCGTAAAATCATCATACTTATCATCATAATTTATAAAATTAAAGTCAACGCATCTAACAATGAAAGGAGAAACTGACTTTATATCTTGTGTATCGGATAACATAGAGTTAGATTCTTTTACCGATGAATTATGAACAAACTGAACTCAAGTATTTTATAGGACTTGTCAAGAACGTTTTTTTCTTTTTTCATGTATTTATTTTTACTTTTGAAGTATGGAAAATAAAACTTACAGAGGCTTTGTTTACTTAAATGTTAAAACTTACCTTTTGTAAAAATCGGCGATATCGACTGTATAAATCGCCTTACGTTCGTGCCCGTAAGTGAGGTAGAGTACGTGCTCGATTTAGGTTATGTAAGTAAATTTCGTGTATTTCGTGAGCAGCATCCCATGCTTGTCGCCAAATTGAAGTGTCCTTGAATTCGGAAGACTGGTTACGTGTGAATCTTGGTTGATCGTCTACCTTCAACTTCATTAATAACAACTCGTGAATACAGGTGTTACGTCGGGATTCCGTCGACATTTGTAAAAGAGAATTTCCCTATACAGGGATGCTTGTCCCCTACAACACGGCATCATATCCCCTATAACACGCTTTCGCTCTAACACGATAAGAAAATTGCGAAAACCTTTGTACAGCACTGGATAACATGATTTTTGCTTAACATATTTAAAACCTAAATTACCTTAAAGTAATGACGCGAAAGAATAATGAAAGAAATATAGTGGCTTTACATGAAAAAATATATTATTAGAAATTATAATTTATTAAATTAAGGTTGCGTTAAATTAAAATAATATTTTTTGTGTTTTTTTGTTTTCTGTTATACATACATACATGCATACATATACAGGGTGTTCGGCCACCCTTAGGAAAAATATTAATGGGAGATTCTAGAGGCCAAAATAAGACGAAAATCAAGAATACCAATTTGTTGATGGTGGCTTCGTTAAAAAGTTATTAACGTTTAAAGTTCCGCCAATACTGAATTTTTTCTCGAAAGTGGGTAAGATTTCGGGAGTATGTCTATTCACCGAAAATGATTATAATTTACCTCCGCAACCGAAAATAATTTTTCCAGAACGATTTGAAACTTTTCAATTTCGCTGAAAAATTTAGGCACCTACCTACCTACCTACCTATCCCCTGTTGATTTTTCTTAAAAATTCGTTTTTGATTTTTAATAATTTCGCTTGACGTCTTACAGAAAAGTTGTTTAATACTTTTTTGTAGGTACCTATGGGCTCTACTTGAGAAAAAAGTTTCATTGAAATATATTCACTATTATAGGAGTTATGGCTATATAAGTTGAAAATTGGACCATTTTTATGGGGGTTTTCTAACATTACGGGGCCAAGGAACAACCTTTCCAATATTTTTATAATTGTTACATATTCTACACTAAAATACGCGGCGTTTGGCTTTTTTAACATTAAAATCGTCCAATCCGTTCGGAAGTTATGGTGTTTTAAAGATTCAAACATAAAATTTACGGGAAGCATTTTTCGCCTGAAATTATATTTTCGGTAAGGAATTTTTTTCTCGAAAATGGTTACGATTTCGAGGGTATGTCTATCGACCAAAAATTATTATAATTGGTCCCTGCAATCAGAAATAATTTTTTTAGAACGATTTAAAATTTTTTAATTTTCTTGAAAAATTTCACACCTTCTCGAATTTTTTTCTCCAAACTGGGTAGGATTTCCGGGGTATATCTATTCATAAAAAATGATTATAATCGACCCTTGCAATCGGAAATAATTTTTTTAGAACGATTTGAAAAATTTTTTTTTTCGCCGAGAAATTTCACCGCCTACCCGAATTTTTTTCTCGAAGGAGGGTAGGATTGTCGGGGATATGTGTATTCATAAAAAATGATTGTAATTGACCCCCGCAACCGAAAATAATTTTTCCAAAACGATTTGAAATTTTTTAATTTAATTGTTAATAACTTTTTAACGAAGCCTCCATCAACAAATTGGTATTCTTGATTTTCGTCTTATTTTGGCCTCTAGAATCTCCCATTAAAATTTTTCCCAGGGGTGGTCGAACACCCTGTATACATAGAAAAATTAAATTCCTTATGTAGAATGTGAGAAAGCGATCTATATGTGTTTGATATAAAATAGGTCGTTGAGATGCGCGTCATTCACATCGTTGACGGTTTTGTTTCTTTCGTCTTGGGGACGCCTTCTCGCGACGTTTCTCGTATGTTACGTTTTCATTTGCATTACGAGCTGCAACAGCCTGCTTGCGCTCATTCATATTTATTTAATTATTTCCTGTTATGTTAAATATATTACTTATTTAAACAAATACTGTGTGGTAAATTCTGTCATTGAATTAAAAAAAAATATTCGTTTTTAATAAGTTTTCGGACCATAACTCCCCTCCCTTTTCGAGTGAACTGGCTCTGGGTTAGGTCTCATATAACACGGTTTCAGACAACACGGCATTTTATAGGAACCGATCTACCGTGTTATAGGAGGGTTTCAAACTGTATTTCGTTTATTTAATGAAGTTTAATCCTCCTCCGGGGGCGGCGGAGCGGAGACAGTGTGTCGCGTGAATGGGAATTCGGAAGAAAAATCATAGCTTCTAAAGAATTCCAGTCAATTTTCGACCTAAGACCTCTTACACTTTTTTTTTAAAGAGAATACAAAGATACAACAAACAAATCGATAGACAAAAATTATATATTTTTGTTGAAACGACCTTGATTTTTTGTTGAATAAAAACTGTTTTGCTAATTTCTACTATTGCAATTTCTTGTCAAGTGTTGTCATTTCTGTGTAACTTTTGTTCGAAAAGTTTTTTCATTGGTTTAGAGGAAGTGTCTGAAATCAGAGGTGCCAGAAGTGCACCGAAGGCATAGTGTGCTCTCTCACGCGTACGTGAGCTCGTAATGTTTCGGAAAGTCGACAAAGGCAAACTGACGCTGCCCGAAGTAATTTCGGACCGCCTCGTGAGAGTCGAGAGAGAAAGGCTCACATTTGCCTTCTCGCTCTTAACAACTGAAATCCGACCTCCCGTCAACGGCATACGATTTGGAATCTCGAGTCGAGATTCTCGACTGACTGCCCAGGCATTTTTACTTTCCGACGCACATGACGATGTAGGCGCACATAAGCAAAGTACGTAAGTAGTTTGAAAAAGAAATTTTGTAAAATTTATTTTACGAAAATAAATGGGTTTTAAAACCCCCTGATCATATTTTAATTATTGAAAAAAAAAAGAAATTTTTTTCTTATTATTATTCTTATATGTGAGCGTAGCATATGTATATTATTAATACGATTTTTCAAAATCAATAGTTTAAGATTGAAAATTAATAAATTAAAATGAGAATCCACTCTTTGCCAGTATCGTGCACGCTGTGGGATTTTTCAATAAGAAGAGTTCTTATTTTTATAACATAAACAAAACTTAGTAGTAGAATTAATAGTTACAGAAATTAATTAATAATGATTTTCCTCGATATGTTTTTAGATAACCGTATAATTATCAATTTGTTATGACGAACTAAATATATTATATGTTTGATTTGGCTTAACTTTGCATAAAAAAATAATTGTATCGATCCATCAAAATTAATAACGTGCACCATCGTGCACCGTTTAAACCACAAAAGAAAAGTGATCCCGTTTACCAGTTTAATACAAAGTATGGGTTGGATTAAAAATTTTAAAAGGACATAGTCGAATACAAAACATAGCGTTTCATTTTCATCAGAACAGTAACATGAGTTAGCAGGTAATGTCATAAAACTGTTTTACCCGGTTATACCCCTTTTTACCTCAAGTATAAGGTAAAAAGTACGAGGTACGACTATCCGAAAATCGTTCACATTTTATCAATGTAAATGAAGCGGTCATTCCATTCCATCATCATCATTAAATAGAAAATTTTGTAATTTCTGTGAAAACAGAACTTTCGTTAGATGCACGTGGTGCTTGAAATTTTTATGTTTTGACTGTTTTTACGAAAAGTACCATCCCGATTCATGTACTTCGTACATTGAAAATAACATATTATGTTGTAAATGTAATTTTGGTTAAATTCAACTTTAAAAAAAAGAAGCATGTTACGTACGATTCTACGAAAATATGATTGAAAAAATAAAAAAAAGATTTGTTCTACCAGGGTTCGAATCTGCAGAGCAAAAGAAGAAGCTCGAACTTGCAGGCAAACACCTTATCACTCACGGCCACGCTGATTAGTGGTGAATAGAATATAGTTCTATTTCTGAAAATAGTACCTGTAATAACTTTAATAATACATATCTTAAAGTAAAACCTAACCCAAAACCGGGTACCATTCCAACTTTTCCTTGTTAGAACCGAGTTTTCAATTTGTCTTAGCGAAAAAAACAGCTGGTTAATAACCTGCTTACCTGTTTTCAATTACCAAACATTTATTTCTCAATTAACCCTTTGCGAGTGAGACCATTTTGCAGATTATTCTGAAACATTTGTGGTATTCGTTTTCAATGCGATTTAAGTAAGCATGTAATGTATAAGATTTCATCTCATTTAATTTTTTCTTTTCTAGAGAAGGCAGAGAACAAATTTATTTAATTTTTTTTTACAGAAAATTTAATTCTTGCCAAGATTTATATGAAACATTTAAAAGATTTTTCATAAATTATGCCTATGGATCGGAAGGAACAACTATAAAACAAGAGGTAAAAAATTTTTCAAATCGTTCTAAAAAAATTATTTTCGGTTGTGAGGGTAAATTACAATAATTTTTGGTCATTACACATACCCCCGAGATCCTACGCATTTTCGAGAAAAAAATTCCTTACCGAAAATCTAATCTATGTAACCTTACAGAGAAAAAAAAATTCAATTCAAATCGTTTTGGAAAAATTATTTTCGGTTGCGGGGGTCAATTACAATCATTTTTGGTCATTGTGTAATGACACATACCCTCGAAATCCTACCCACTTTCTAGAAAAAAATTCGAGAAGGTGTGAAATTTTTCGACGAAATTAAAATATTTCAAATCGTTCTGAAAAAAATATTGTTAGCTGTGGGGGTCAATTACAATCATTTTTGGTGAATAGACATACCCCAGAAATCCTACCCACTTTCTAGAAAAAAATTCGAGAAGGTGTGAAAACGAAGGTTGTTCGACGGAAAAAAAAATTCAATTCAAATCGTTTTGGAAAAATTATTTGCGGTTGCGGGGGTCAATTACAATCATTTTTAGTGGAATAGACATACCCCCGAAATCTTGCGCATTTTACCGACGGAACTTTAAACGTTAATAATTACTTTTTAACGAAGTCTCCATCGACAAATTAGAAAATTATTTTCTTCTATCTATTGTAATTAAGAGTAAAATTTAAGAAATAAACGGCTTAATCGTATAAGGCGACTAAGCGAAAATAAATTCAACTTGCACCGATTATTTTCCATTTGCCCAGCGTTCCTTCCCTCGAGATCCGGACGAGGTTAGGTTAGGCGAGGTGTTTAAACCTCCTCCCCTTAAAACACATTGCTTTAACAATATAATAAAAAATACTTAACTGTCCAATTACATCTACTCTTACATCCAATGAAATCTACTTTAATATCCAAAGAAAATAACTAAAAAATCATTTCAAGTTCCACGTTACCCTTTTTTTAATACTTCTTTATTTATTTACGGGTTTGTACACCCTTTGTTGATATAATACAGTTGCATAATATGTATAAAAGTCACATTAATTGCGTATAATATGAGATGCAGTGCGTACAACACTAATGACATGCTATTTGAAGGAATACGGAGAACTGTTAAAGAAGTCCATATGCTGGCTAAACTGGTTAGCTTGGATATATGGTTAATACAATTATTGTATGTATAATGTCGTTTAAATGTTAGAATATAGAATAATTCCATATTTCCATATTTATACGTAGTTATTGGTGATTTTATAAACAAACAACATATCATATATAGTTCTACGTTGTACTTTTCTAAGAAAATAAATTTTTCACGTGAAATTTTCTGCATAAACTTCTTAAATAACTTTATTCTTGGTAAAAAAAAGAAACAACAATTAACAACAACAACACCAAGCTGTAGTAAGAATGTTGAATAAGCATCACATGAAAGACTACTTACTTTTTAATACAGAAAAGTATTAATAAGAAAGAATTTAGAAGTAATATATGAAAGATGAATTGTGGTCTGGTTAGGTCTGGGTTAAGTTAATAAAAGAAGGATAGACTTTTCAAATTTCAAATAAAGAAAGAAAGAAAGAAAATGAAGATAAGCCAAATGAAGAAGGGGATGACGAACCTATTTACCCTCTGAAAAAATAGATACAATAATAAAGAGAGACAAATTTTTTTAATCTGTGTAATCTCGAAATTCAGAGATAAAAAATAAGAAAGAATGTTTAACCAAATGTATTACCGAAAGTAGTTGACTTAATAGATATTGGCAACTTCGTCTTCATTGATTTCACTTATCTTATAACAGAATTAACTAATTCTGATATAGATTTATTAGATAATTTAGATTAACAGAACATTTTACAAAAGATTACTTTAGAAAAGTATTCAAATTACATGAAAAAGAAGATATCAAGGTAAAGAGGTTTGAAAATTTAGTATATAAAAAAATATAATAAGATATTTAAGATAATCGACAAATGATACTTACCGATTGGGACATCCCAATCACTTTTTTTGTAAAAATGAAACGAATTTCGAATTTTTGGTCATAGAAAATGAAGTTTTTATGCAAAATAAATTAAATTATTATTTATGTATATGTAAGTTTAATTATGATTTTTATCTTCCAAAGTGTGATAAAACTGTAAGATAAAAGATGAATTAAGTTCCAAGTCCCTAAAATTTTCCAAATCATAGATTTAAAAATGATTTAGATATTTACATGATTTTAGTGTGGGTTTATATTTATACAAGTATATAAATATCTAAATGGGCAAGTTAAAGAACGATATACATGTTGATAGTATAATAATATCCCTTTATTCCTCATAAAAATTCACAACTGAATTCCTTTTATTCCATTCTTAAAAAATCCATCCCAAAATATATTATCAAAGCTAGTAATGAATTATTTGAACAAGGCGATAACAGATTTAAAATATTTAATAAAATTTAAATATCAGAGACTGATAGTATTAACAAAAGATAATATTAATACTATTTCGACTACTCTTATTTGATTTTAATATTAATTATAGATACTTTGATTATTGATTCATTAAAACATAAGTTAACTAAAAGTCCCAGTAGATTATAATTATATTTTAAAGAGCATGAATTAGCATAGAATTTCATAAAAAATTTGACGAGTGATAGAAGTAACTTGAATAATCTGAATTTTCTAGCTTATACTATATCTTTGGATATGGAATCGCAGATTCATTTTATTAGTGGTGTGACTAATAATATTAAGTTCTATGTTATCCAACTATTATTTTTATTAATAAAAATAGAGATAGTACTGATGATTTACTCAGACTGGTTAAAGTAAGTGGGCCAAGTGGGAAGAATATCAAGATAGATAGACAGATATTGGTAAAAATATCCTTCTTGTCTTTATATAGGAAATCTTTAATATTAAAAATAAACTCTTTCCGTAAAATCATCATACTTATCATCATAATTTATAAAATTAAAGTCAACGCATCTAACAATGAAAGGAGAAACTGACTTTATATCTTGTGTATCGGATAACATAGAGTTAGATTCTTTTACCGATGAATTATGAACAAACTGAACTCAAGTATTTTATAGGACTTGTCAAGAACGTTTTTTTCTTTTTTCATGTATTTATTTTTACTTTTGAAGTATGGAAAATAAAACTTACAGAGGCTTTGTTTACTTAAATGTTAAAACTTACCTTTTGTAAAAATCGGCGATATCGACTGTATAAATCGCCTTACGTTCGTGCCCGTAAGTGAGGTAGAGTACGTGCTCGATTTAGGTTATGTAAGTAAATTTCGTGTATTTCGTGAGCAGCATCCCATGCTTGTCGCCAAATTGAAGTGTCCTTGAATTCGGAAGACTGGTTACGTGTGAATCTTGGTTGATCGTCTACCTTCAACTTCATTAATAACAACTCGTGAATACAGGTGTTACGTCGGGATTCCGTCGACATTTGTAAAAGAGAATTTCCCTATACAGGGATGCTTGTCCCCTACAACACGGCATCATATCCCCTATAACACGCTTTCGCTCTAACACGATAAGAAAATTGCGAAAACCTTTGTACAGCACTGGATAACATGATTTTTGCTTAACATATTTAAAACCTAAATTACCTTAAAGTAATGACGCGAAAGAATAATGAAAGAAATATAGTGGCTTTACATGAAAAAATATATTATTAGAAATTATAATTTATTAAATTAAGGTTGCGTTAAATTAAAATAATATTTTTTGTGTTTTTTTGTTTTCTGTTATACATACATACATGCATACATATACAGGGTGTTCGGCCACCCTTGGGAAAAATATTAATGGGAGATTCTAGAGGCCAAAATAAGACGAAAATCAAGAATACCAATTTGTTGATGGTGGCTTCGTTAAAAAGTTATTAACGTTTAAAGTTCCGCCAATACTGAATTTTTTCTCGAAAGTGGGTAAGATTTCGGGAGTATGTCTATTCACCGAAAATGATTATAATTTACCTCCGCAACCGAAAATAATTTTTCCAGAACGATTTGAAACTTTTCAATTTCGCTGAAAAATTTAGGCACCTACCTACCTACCTACCTATCCCCTGTTGATTTTTCTTAAAAATTCGTTTTTGATTTTTAATAATTTCGCTTGACGTCCTACAGAAAAGTTGTTTAATACTTTTTTGTAGGTACCTATGGGCTCTACTTGAGAAAAAAGTTTCATTGAAATATATTCACTATTATAGGAGTTATGGCTATATAAGTTGAAAATTGGACCATTTTTATGGGGGTTTTCTAACATTACGGGGCCAAGGAACAACCTTTCCAATATTTTTATAATTGTTACATATTCTACACTAAAATACGCGGCGTTTGGCTTTTTTAACATTAAAATCGTCCAATCCGTTCGGAAGTTATGGTGTTTTAAAGATTCAAACATAAAATTTACGGGAAGCATTTTTCGCCTGAAATTATATTTTCGGTAAGGAATTTTTTTCTCGAAAATGGTTACGATTTCGAGGGTATGTCTATCGACCAAAAATTATTATAATTGGTCCCTGCAATCAGAAATAATTTTTTTAGAACGATTTAAAATTTTTTAATTTTCTTGAAAAATTTCACACCTTCTCGAATTTTTTTCTCCAAACTGGGTAGGATTTCCGGGGTATATCTATTCATAAAAAATGATTATAATCGACCCTTGCAATCGGAAATAATTTTTTTAGAACGATTTGAAAAATTTTTTTTTTCGCCGAGAAATTTCACCACCTACCCGAATTTTTTTCTCGAAGGAGGGTAGGATTGTCGGGGATATGTGTATTCATAAAAAATGATTGTAATTGACCCCCGCAACCGAAAATAATTTTTCCAAAACGATTTGAAATTTTTTAATTTAATTGTTAATAACTTTTTAACGAAGCCTCCATCAACAAATTGGTATTCTTGATTTTCGTCTTATTTTGGCCTCTAGAATCTCCCATTAAAATTTTTCCCAGGGGTGGTCGAACACCCTGTATACATAGAAAAATTAAATTCCTTATGTAGAATGTGAGAAAGCGATCTATATGTGTTTGATATAAAATAGGTCGTTGAGATGCGCGTCATTCACATCGTTGACGGTTTTGTTTCTTTCGTCTTGGGGACGCCTTCTCGCGACGTTTCTCGTATGTTACGTTTTCATTTGCATTACGAGCTGCAACAGCCTGCTTGCGCTCATTCATATTTATTTAATTATTTCCTGTTATGTTAAATATA
The DNA here is from genome assembly GCF_051014445.1 of Colletes latitarsis. Lineage (NCBI taxonomy): Eukaryota > Metazoa > Arthropoda > Insecta > Hymenoptera > Colletidae > Colletes > Colletes latitarsis. The sequence goes on from NC_135147.1 coordinate 11,364,166, forward strand.
TTACTTATTTAAACAAATACTGTGTGGTAAATTCTGTCATTGAATTAAAAAAAAATATTCGTTTTTAATAAGTTTTCGGACCATAACTCCCCTCCCTTTTCGAGTGAACTGGCTCTGGGTTAGGTCTCATATAACACGGTTTCAGACAACACGGCATTTTATAGGAACCGATCTACCGTGTTATAGGAGGGTTTCAAACTGTATTTCGTTTATTTAATGAAGTTTAATCCTCCTCCGGGGGCGGCGGAGCGGAGACAGTGTGTCGCGTGAATGGGAATTCGGAAGAAAAATCATAGCTTCTAAAGAATTCCAGTCAATTTTCGACCTAAGACCTCTTACACTTTTTTTTTAAAGAGAATACAAAGATACAACAAACAAATCGATAGACAAAAATTATATATTTTTGTTGAAACGACCTTGATTTTTTGTTGAATAAAAACTGTTTTGCTAATTTCTACTATTGCAATTTCTTGTCAAGTGTTGTCATTTCTGTGTAACTTTTGTTCGAAAAGCTTTTTCATTGGTTTAGAGGAAGTGTCTGAAATCAGAGGTGCCAGAAGTGCACCGAAGGCATAGTGTGCTCTCTCACGCGTACGTGAGCTCGTAATGTTTCGGAAAGTCGACAAAGGCAAACTGACGCTGCCCGAAGTAATTTCGGACCGCCTCGTGAGAGTCGAGAGAGAAAGGCTCACATTTGCCTTCTCGCTCTTAACAACTGAAATCCGACCTCCCGTCAACGGCATACGATTTGGAATCTCGAGTCGAGATTCTCGACTGACTGCCCAGGCATTTTTACTTTCCGACGCACATGACGATGTAGGCGCACATAAGCAAAGTACGTAAGTAGTTTGAAAAAGAAATTTTGTAAAATTTATTTTACGAAAATAAATGGGTTTTAAAACCCCCTGATCATATTTTAATTATTGAAAAAAAAAAGAAATTTTTTTCTTATTATTATTCTTATATGTGAGCGTAGCATATGTATATTATTAATACGATTTTTCAAAATCAATAGTTTAAGATTGAAAATTAATAAATTAAAATGAGAATCCACTCTTTGCCAGTATCGTGCACGCTGTGGGATTTTTCAATAAGAAGAGTTCTTATTTTTATAACATAAACAAAACTTAGTAGTAGAATTAATAGTTACAGAAATTAATTAATAATGATTTTCCTCGATATGTTTTTAGATAACCGTATAATTATCAATTTGTTATGACGAACTAAATATATTATATGTTTGATTTGGCTTAACTTTGCATAAAAAAATAATTGTATCGATCCATCAAAATTAATAACGTGCACCATCGTGCACCGTTTAAACCACAAAAGAAAAGTGATCCCGTTTACCAGTTTAATACAAAGTATGGGTTGGATTAAAAATTTTAAAAGGACATAGTCGAATACAAAACATAGCGTTTCATTTTCATCAGAACAGTAACATGAGTTAGCAGGTAATGTCATAAAACTGTTTTACCCGGTTATACCCCTTTTTACCTCAAGTATAAGGTAAAAAGTACGAGGTACGACTATCCGAAAATCGTTCACATTTTATCAATGTAAATGAAGCGGTCATTCCATTCCATCATCATCATTAAATAGAAAATTTTGTAATTTCTGTGAAAACAGAACTTTCGTTAGATGCACGTGGTGCTTGAAATTTTTATGTTTTGACTGTTTTTACGAAAAGTACCATCCCGATTCATGTACTTCGTACATTGAAAATAACATATTATGTTGTAAATGTAATTTTGGTTAAATTCAACTTTAAAAAAAAGAAGCATGTTACGTACGATTCTACGAAAATATGATTGAAAAAATAAAAAAAAGATTTGTTCTACCAGGGTTCGAATCTGCAGAGCAAAAGAAGAAGCTCGAACTTGCAGGCAAACACCTTATCACTCACGGCCACGCTGATTAGTGGTGAATAGAATATAGTTCTATTTCTGAAAATAGTACCTGTAATAACTTTAATAATACATATCTTAAAGTAAAACCTAACCCAAAACCGGGTACCATTCCAACTTTTCCTTGTTAGAACCGAGTTTTCAATTTGTCTTAGCGAAAAAAACAGCTGGTTAATAACCTGCTTACCTGTTTTCAATTACCAAACATTTATTTCTCAATTAACCCTTTGCGAGTGAGACCATTTTGCAGATTATTCTGAAACATTTGTGGTATTCGTTTTCAATGCGATTTAAGTAAGCATGTAATGTATAAGATTTCATCTCATTTAATTTTTTCTTTTCTAGAGAAGGCAGAGAACAAATTTATTTAATTTTTTTTTACAGAAAATTTAATTCTTGCCAAGATTTATATGAAACATTTAAAAGATTTTTCATAAATTATGCCTATGGATCGGAAGGAACAACTATAAAACAAGAGGTAAAAAATTTTTCAAATCGTTCTAAAAAAATTATTTTCGGTTGTGAGGGTAAATTACAATAATTTTTGGTCATTACACATACCCCCGAGATCCTACGCATTTTCGAGAAAAAAATTCCTTACCGAAAATCTAATCTATGTAACCTTACAGAGAAAAAAAAATTCAATTCAAATCGTTTTGGAAAAATTATTTTCGGTTGCGGGGGTCAATTACAATCATTTTTGGTCATTGTGTAATGACACATACCCTCGAAATCCTACCCACTTTCTAGAAAAAAATTCGAGAAGGTGTGAAATTTTTCGACGAAATTAAAATATTTCAAATCGTTCTGAAAAAAATATTGTTAGCTGTGGGGGTCAATTACAATCATTTTTGGTGAATAGACATACCCCAGAAATCCTACCCACTTTCTAGAAAAAAATTCGAGAAGGTGTGAAAACGAAGGTTGTTCGACGGAAAAAAAAATTCAATTCAAATCGTTTTGGAAAAATTATTTGCGGTTGCGGGGGTCAATTACAATCATTTTTAGTGGAATAGACATACCCCCGAAATCTTGCGCATTTTACCGACGGAACTTTAAACGTTAATAATTACTTTTTAACGAAGTCTCCATCGACAAATTAGAAAATTATTTTCTTCTATCTATTGTAATTAAGAGTAAAATTTAAGAAATAAACGGCTTAATCGTATAAGGCGACTAAGCGAAAATAAATTCAACTTGCACCGATTATTTTCCATTTGCCCAGCGTTCCTTCCCTCGAGATCCGGACGAGGTTAGGTTAGGCGAGGTGTTTAAACCTCCTCCCCTTAAAACACATTGCTTTAACAATATAATAAAAAATACTTAACTGTCCAATTACATCTACTCTTACATCCAATGAAATCTACTTTAATATCCAAAGAAAATAACTAAAAAATCATTTCAAGTTCCACGTTACCCTTTTTTTAATACTTCTTTATTTATTTACGGGTTTGTACACCCTTTGTTGATATAATACAGTTGCATAATATGTATAAAAGTCACATTAATTGCGTATAATATGAGATGCAGTGCGTACAACACTAATGACATGCTATTTGAAGGAATACGGAGAACTGTTAAAGAAGTCCATATGCTGGCTAAACTGGTTAGCTTGGATATATGGTTAATACAATTATTGTATGTATAATGTCGTTTAAATGTTAGAATATAGAATAATTCCATATTTCCATATTTATACGTAGTTATTGGTGATTTTATAAACAAACAACATATCATATATAGTTCTACGTTGTACTTTTCTAAGAAAATAAATTTTTCACGTGAAATTTTCTGCATAAACTTCTTAAATAACTTTATTCTTGGTAAAAAAAAGAAACAACAATTAACAACAACAACACCAAGCTGTAGTAAGAATGTTGAATAAGCATCACATGAAAGACTACTTACTTTTTAATACAGAAAAGTATTAATAAGAAAGAATTTAGAAGTAATATATGAAAGATGAATTGTGGTCTGGTTAGGTCTGGGTTAAGTTAATAAAAGAAGGATAGACTTTTCAAATTTCAAATAAAGAAAGAAAGAAAGAAAATGAAGATAAGCCAAATGAAGAAGGGGATGACGAACCTATTTACCCTCTGAAAAAATAGATACAATAATAAAGAGAGACAAATTTTTTTAATCTGTGTAATCTCGAAATTCAGAGATAAAAAATAAGAAAGAATGTTTAACCAAATGTATTACCGAAAGTAGTTGACTTAATAGATATTGGCAACTTCGTCTTCATTGATTTCACTTATCTTATAACAGAATTAACTAATTCTGATATAGATTTATTAGATAATTTAGATTAACAGAACATTTTACAAAAGATTACTTTAGAAAAGTATTCAAATTACATGAAAAAGAAGATATCAAGGTAAAGAGGTTTGAAAATTTAGTATATAAAAAAATATAATAAGATATTTAAGATAATCGACAAATGATACTTACCGATTGGGACATCCCAATCACTTTTTTTGTAAAAATGAAACGAATTTCGAATTTTTGGTCATAGAAAATGAAGTTTTTATGCAAAATAAATTAAATTATTATTTATGTATATGTAAGTTTAATTATGATTTTTATCTTCCAAAGTGTGATAAAACTGTAAGATAAAAGATGAATTAAGTTCCAAGTCCCTAAAATTTTCCAAATCATAGATTTAAAAATGATTTAGATATTTACATGATTTTAGTGTGGGTTTATATTTATACAAGTATATAAATATCTAAATGGGCAAGTTAAAGAACGATATACATGTTGATAGTATAATAATATCCCTTTATTCCTCATAAAAATTCACAACTGAATTCCTTTTATTCCATTCTTAAAAAATCCATCCCAAAATATATTATCAAAGCTAGTAATGAATTATTTGAACAAGGCGATAACAGATTTAAAATATTTAATAAAATTTAAATATCAGAGACTGATAGTATTAACAAAAGATAATATTAATACTATTTCGACTACTCTTATTTGATTTTAATATTAATTATAGATACTTTGATTATTGATTCATTAAAACATAAGTTAACTAAAAGTCCCAGTAGATTATAATTATATTTTAAAGAGCATGAATTAGCATAGAATTTCATAAAAAATTTGACGAGTGATAGAAGTAACTTGAATAATCTGAATTTTCTAGCTTATACTATATCTTTGGATATGGAATCGCAGATTCATTTTATTAGTGGTGTGACTAATAATATTAAGTTCTATGTTATCCAACTATTATTTTTATTAATAAAAATAGAGATAGTACTGATGATTTACTCAGACTGGTTAAAGTAAGTGGGCCAAGTGGGAAGAATATCAAGATAGATAGACAGATATTGGTAAAAATATCCTTCTTGTCTTTATATAGGAAATCTTTAATATTAAAAATAAACTCTTTCCGTAAAATCATCATACTTATCATCATAATTTATAAAATTAAAGTCAACGCATCTAACAATGAAAGGAGAAACTGACTTTATATCTTGTGTATCGGATAACATAGAGTTAGATTCTTTTACCGATGAATTATGAACAAACTGAACTCAAGTATTTTATAGGACTTGTCAAGAACGTTTTTTTCTTTTTTCATGTATTTATTTTTACTTTTGAAGTATGGAAAATAAAACTTACAGAGGCTTTGTTTACTTAAATGTTAAAACTTACCTTTTGTAAAAATCGGCGATATCGACTGTATAAATCGCCTTACGTTCGTGCCCGTAAGTGAGGTAGAGTACGTGCTCGATTTAGGTTATGTAAGTAAATTTCGTGTATTTCGTGAGCAGCATCCCATGCTTGTCGCCAAATTGAAGTGTCCTTGAATTCGGAAGACTGGTTACGTGTGAATCTTGGTTGATCGTCTACCTTCAACTTCATTAATAACAACTCGTGAATACAGGTGTTACGTCGGGATTCCGTCGACATTTGTAAAAGAGAATTTCCCTATACAGGGATGCTTGTCCCCTACAACACGGCATCATATCCCCTATAACACGCTTTCGCTCTAACACGATAAGAAAATTGCGAAAACCTTTGTACAGCACTGGATAACATGATTTTTGCTTAACATATTTAAAACCTAAATTACCTTAAAGTAATGACGCGAAAGAATAATGAAAGAAATATAGTGGCTTTACATGAAAAAATATATTATTAGAAATTATAATTTATTAAATTAAGGTTGCGTTAAATTAAAATAATATTTTTTGTGTTTTTTTGTTTTCTGTTATACATACATACATGCATACATATACAGGGTGTTCGGCCACCCTTGGGAAAAATATTAATGGGAGATTCTAGAGGCCAAAATAAGACGAAAATCAAGAATACCAATTTGTTGATGGTGGCTTCGTTAAAAAGTTATTAACGTTTAAAGTTCCGCCAATACTGAATTTTTTCTCGAAAGTGGGTAAGATTTCGGGAGTATGTCTATTCACCGAAAATGATTATAATTTACCTCCGCAACCGAAAATAATTTTTCCAGAACGATTTGAAACTTTTCAATTTCGCTGAAAAATTTAGGCACCTACCTACCTACCTACCTATCCCCTGTTGATTTTTCTTAAAAATTCGTTTTTGATTTTTAATAATTTCGCTTGACGTCCTACAGAAAAGTTGTTTAATACTTTTTTGTAGGTACCTATGGGCTCTACTTGAGAAAAAAGTTTCATTGAAATATATTCACTATTATAGGAGTTATGGCTATATAAGTTGAAAATTGGACCATTTTTATGGGGGTTTTCTAACATTACGGGGCCAAGGAACAACCTTTCCAATATTTTTATAATTGTTACATATTCTACACTAAAATACGCGGCGTTTGGCTTTTTTAACATTAAAATCGTCCAATCCGTTCGGAAGTTATGGTGTTTTAAAGATTCAAACATAAAATTTACGGGAAGCATTTTTCGCCTGAAATTATATTTTCGGTAAGGAATTTTTTTCTCGAAAATGGTTACGATTTCGAGGGTATGTCTATCGACCAAAAATTATTATAATTGGTCCCTGCAATCAGAAATAATTTTTTTAGAACGATTTAAAATTTTTTAATTTTCTTGAAAAATTTCACACCTTCTCGAATTTTTTTCTCCAAACTGGGTAGGATTTCCGGGGTATATCTATTCATAAAAAATGATTATAATCGACCCTTGCAATCGGAAATAATTTTTTTAGAACGATTTGAAAAATTTTTTTTTTCGCCGAGAAATTTCACCACCTACCCGAATTTTTTTCTCGAAGGAGGGTAGGATTGTCGGGGATATGTGTATTCATAAAAAATGATTGTAATTGACCCCCGCAACCGAAAATAATTTTTCCAAAACGATTTGAAATTTTTTAATTTAATTGTTAATAACTTTTTAACGAAGCCTCCATCAACAAATTGGTATTCTTGATTTTCGTCTTATTTTGGCCTCTAGAATCTCCCATTAAAATTTTTCCCAGGGGTGGTCGAACACCCTGTATACATAGAAAAATTAAATTCCTTATGTAGAATGTGAGAAAGCGATCTATATGTGTTTGATATAAAATAGGTCGTTGAGATGCGCGTCATTCACATCGTTGACGGTTTTGTTTCTTTCGTCTTGGGGACGCCTTCTCGCGACGTTTCTCGTATGTTACGTTTTCATTTGCATTACGAGCTGCAACAGCCTGCTTGCGCTCATTCATATTTATTTAATTATTTCCTGTTATGTTAAATATATTACTTATTTAAACAAATACTGTGTGGTAAATTCTGTCATTGAATTAAAAAAAAATATTCGTTTTTAATAAGTTTTCGGACCATAACTCCCCTCCCTTTTCGAGTGAACTGGCTCTGGGTTAGGTCTCATATAACACGGTTTCAGACAACACGGCATTTTATAGGAACCGATCTACCGTGTTATAGGAGGGTTTCAAACTGTATTTCGTTTATTTAATGAAGTTTAATCCTCCTCCGGGGGCGGCGGAGCGGAGACAGTGTGTCGCGTGAATGGGAATTCGGAAGAAAAATCATAGCTTCTAAAGAATTCCAGTCAATTTTCGACCTAAGACCTCTTACACTTTTTTTTTAAAGAGAATACAAAGATACAACAAACAAATCGATAGACAAAAATTATATATTTTTGTTGAAACGACCTTGATTTTTTGTTGAATAAAAACTGTTTTGCTAATTTCTACTATTGCAATTTCTTGTCAAGTGTTGTCATTTCTGTGTAACTTTTGTTCGAAAAGCTTTTTCATTGGTTTAGAGGAAGTGTCTGAAATCAGAGGTGCCAGAAGTGCACCGAAGGCATAGTGTGCTCTCTCACGCGTACGTGAGCTCGTAATGTTTCGGAAAGTCGACAAAGGCAAACTGACGCTGCCCGAAGTAATTTCGGACCGCCTCGTGAGAGTCGAGAGAGAAAGGCTCACATTTGCCTTCTCGCTCTTAACAACTGAAATCCGACCTCCCGTCAACGGCATACGATTTGGAATCTCGAGTCGAGATTCTCGACTGACTGCCCAGGCATTTTTACTTTCCGACGCACATGACGATGTAGGCGCACATAAGCAAAGTACGTAAGTAGTTTGAAAAAGAAATTTTGTAAAATTTATTTTACGAAAATAAATGGGTTTTAAAACCCCCTGATCATATTTTAATTATTGAAAAAAAAAAGAAATTTTTTTCTTATTATTATTCTTATATGTGAGCGTAGCATATGTATATTATTAATACGATTTTTCAAAATCAATAGTTTAAGATTGAAAATTAATAAATTAAAATGAGAATCCACTCTTTGCCAGTATCGTGCACGCTGTGGGATTTTTCAATAAGAAGAGTTCTTATTTTTATAACATAAACAAAACTTAGTAGTAGAATTAATAGTTACAGAAATTAATTAATAATGATTTTCCTCGATATGTTTTTAGATAACCGTATAATTATCAATTTGTTATGACGAACTAAATATATTATATGTTTGATTTGGCTTAACTTTGCATAAAAAAATAATTGTATCGATCCATCAAAATTAATAACGTGCACCATCGTGCACCGTTTAAACCACAAAAGAAAAGTGATCCCGTTTACCAGTTTAATACAAAGTATGGGTTGGATTAAAAATTTTAAAAGGACATAGTCGAATACAAAACATAGCGTTTCATTTTCATCAGAACAGTAACATGAGTTAGCAGGTAATGTCATAAAACTGTTTTACCCGGTTATACCCCTTTTTACCTCAAGTATAAGGTAAAAAGTACGAGGTACGACTATCCGAAAATCGTTCACATTTTATCAATGTAAATGAAGCGGTCATTCCATTCCATCATCATCATTAAATAGAAAATTTTGTAATTTCTGTGAAAACAGAACTTTCGTTAGATGCACGTGGTGCTTGAAATTTTTATGTTTTGACTGTTTTTACGAAAAGTACCATCCCGATTCATGTACTTCGTACATTGAAAATAACATATTATGTTGTAAATGTAATTTTGGTTAAATTCAACTTTAAAAAAAAGAAGCATGTTACGTACGATTCTACGAAAATATGATTGAAAAAATAAAAAAAAGATTTGTTCTACCAGGGTTCGAATCTGCAGAGCAAAAGAAGAAGCTCGAACTTGCAGGCAAACACCTTATCACTCACGGCCACGCTGATTAGTGGTGAATAGAATATAGTTCTATTTCTGAAAATAGTACCTGTAATAACTTTAATAATACATATCTTAAAGTAAAACCTAACCCAAAACCGGGTACCATTCCAACTTTTCCTTGTTAGAACCGAGTTTTCAATTTGTCTTAGCGAAAAAAACAGCTGGTTAATAACCTGCTTACCTGTTTTCAATTACCAAACATTTATTTCTCAATTAACCCTTTGCGAGTGAGACCATTTTGCAGATTATTCTGAAACATTTGTGGTATTCGTTTTCAATGCGATTTAAGTAAGCATGTAATGTATAAGATTTCATCTCATTTAATTTTTTCTTTTCTAGAGAAGGCAGAGAACAAATTTATTTAATTTTTTTTTACAGAAAATTTAATTCTTGCCAAGATTTATATGAAACATTTAAAAGATTTTTCATAAATTATGCCTATGGATCGGAAGGAACAACTATAAAACAAGAGGTAAAAAATTTTTCAAATCGTTCTAAAAAAATTATTTTCGGTTGTGAGGGTAAATTACAATAATTTTTGGTCATTACACATACCCCCGAGATCCTACGCATTTTCGAGAAAAAAATTCCTTACCGAAAATCTAATCTATGTAACCTTACAGAGAAAAAAAAATTCAATTCAAATCGTTTTGGAAAAATTATTTTCGGTTGCGGGGGTCAATTACAATCATTTTTGGTCATTGTGTAATGACACATACCCTCGAAATCCTACCCACTTTCTAGAAAAAAATTCGAGAAGGTGTGAAATTTTTCGACGAAATTAAAATATTTCAAATCGTTCTGAAAAAAATATTGTTAGCTGTGGGGGTCAATTACAATCATTTTTGGTGAATAGACATACCCCAGAAATCCTACCCACTTTCTAGAAAAAAATTCGAGAAGGTGTGAAAACGAAGGTTGTTCGACGGAAAAAAAAATTCAATTCAAATCGTTTTGGAAAAATTATTTGCGGTTGCGGGGGTCAATTACAATCATTTTTAGTGGAATAGACATACCCCCGAAATCTTGCGCATTTTACCGACGGAACTTTAAACGTTAATAATTACTTTTTAACGAAGTCTCCATCGACAAATTAGAAAATTATTTTCTTCTATCTATTGTAATTAAGAGTAAAATTTAAGAAATAAACGGCTTAATCGTATAAGGCGACTAAGCGAAAATAAATTCAACTTGCACCGATTATTTTCCATTTGCCCAGCGTTCCTTCCCTCGAGATCCGGACGAGGTTAGGTTAGGCGAGGTGTTTAAACCTCCTCCCCTTAAAACACATTGCTTTAACAATATAATAAAAAATACTTAACTGTCCAATTACATCTACTCTTACATCCAATGAAATCTACTTTAATATCCAAAGAAAATAACTAAAAAATCATTTCAAGTTCCACGTTACCCTTTTTTTAATACTTCTTTATTTATTTACGGGTTTGTACACCCTTTGTTGATATAATACAGTTGCATAATATGTATAAAAGTCACATTAATTGCGTATAATATGAGATGCAGTGCGTACAACACTAATGACATGCTATTTGAAGGAATACGGAGAACTGTTAAAGAAGTCCATATGCTGGCTAAACTGGTTAGCTTGGATATATGGTTAATACAATTATTGTATGTATAATGTCGTTTAAATGTTAGAATATAGAATAATTCCATATTTCCATATTTATACGTAGTTATTGGTGATTTTATAAACAAACAACATATCATATATAGTTCTACGTTGTACTTTTCTAAGAAAATAAATTTTTCACGTGAAATTTTCTGCATAAACTTCTTAAATAACTTTATTCTTGGTAAAAAAAAGAAACAACAATTAACAACAACAACACCAAGCTGTAGTAAGAATGTTGAATAAGCATCACATGAAAGACTACTTACTTTTTAATACAGAAAAGTATTAATAAGAAAGAATTTAGAAGTAATATATGAAAGATGAATTGTGGTCTGGTTAGGTCTGGGTTAAGTTAATAAAAGAAGGATAGACTTTTCAAATTTCAAATAAAGAAAGAAAGAAAGAAAATGAAGATAAGCCAAATGAAGAAGGGGATGACGAACCTATTTACCCTCTGAAAAAATAGATACAATAATAAAGAGAGACAAATTTTTTTAATCTGTGTAATCTCGAAATTCAGAGATAAAAAATAAGAAAGAATGTTTAACCAAATGTATTACCGAAAGTAGTTGACTTAATAGATATTGGCAACTTCGTCTTCATTGATTTCACTTATCTTATAACAGAATTAACTAATTCTGATATAGATTTATTAGATAATTTAGATTAACAGAACATTTTACAAAAGATTACTTTAGAAAAGTATTCAAATTACATGAAAAAGAAGATATCAAGGTAAAGAGGTTTGAAAATTTAGTATATAAAAAAATATAATAAGATATTTAAGATAATCGACAAATGATACTTACCGATTGGGACATCCCAATCACTTTTTTTGTAAAAATGAAACGAATTTCGAATTTTTGGTCATAGAAAATGAAGTTTTTATGCAAAATAAATTAAATTATTATTTATGTATATGTAAGTTTAATTATGATTTTTATCTTCCAAAGTGTGATAAAACTGTAAGATAAAAGATGAATTAAGTTCCAAGTCCCTAAAATTTTCCAAATCATAGATTTAAAAATGATTTAGATATTTACATGATTTTAGTGTGGGTTTATATTTATACAAGTATATAAATATCTAAATGGGCAAGTTAAAGAACGATATACATGTTGATAGTATAATAATATCCCTTTATTCCTCATAAAAATTCACAACTGAATTCCTTTTATTCCATTCTTAAAAAATCCATCCCAAAATATATTATCAAAGCTAGTAATGAATTATTTGAACAAGGCGATAACAGATTTAAAATATTTAATAAAATTTAAATATCAGAGACTGATAGTATTAACAAAAGATAATATTAATACTATTTCGACTACTCTTATTTGATTTTAATATTAATTATAGATACTTTGATTATTGATTCATTAAAACATAAGTTAACTAAAAGTCCCAGTAGATTATAATTATATTTTAAAGAGCATGAATTAGCATAGAATTTCATAAAAAATTTGACGAGTGATAGAAGTAACTTGAATAATCTGAATTTTCTAGCTTATACTATATCTTTGGATATGGAATCGCAGATTCATTTTATTAGTGGTGTGACTAATAATATTAAGTTCTATGTTATCCAACTATTATTTTTATTAATAAAAATAGAGATAGTACTGATGATTTACTCAGACTGGTTAAAGTAAGTGGGCCAAGTGGGAAGAATATCAAGATAGATAGACAGATATTGGTAAAAATATCCTTCTTGTCTTTATATAGGAAATCTTTAATATTAAAAATAAACTCTTTCCGTAAAATCATCATACTTATCATCATAATTTATAAAATTAAAGTCAACGCATCTAACAATGAAAGGAGAAACTGACTTTATATCTTGTGTATCGGATAACATAGAGTTAGATTCTTTTACCGATGAATTATGAACAAACTGAACTCAAGTATTTTATAGGACTTGTCAAGAACGTTTTTTTCTTTTTTCATGTATTTATTTTTACTTTTGAAGTATGGAAAATAAAACTTACAGAGGCTTTGTTTACTTAAATGTTAAAACTTACCTTTTGTAAAAATCGGCGATATCGACTGTATAAATCGCCTTACGTTCGTGCCCGTAAGTGAGGTAGAGTACGTGCTCGATTTAGGTTATGTAAGTAAATTTCGTGTATTTCGTGAGCAGCATCCCATGCTTGTCGCCAAATTGAAGTGTCCTTGAATTCGGAAGACTGGTTACGTGTGAATCTTGGTTGATCGTCTACCTTCAACTTCATTAATAACAACTCGTGAATACAGGTGTTACGTCGGGATTCCGTCGACATTTGTAAAAGAGAATTTCCCTATACAGGGATGCTTGTCCCCTACAACACGGCATCATATCCCCTATAACACGCTTTCGCTCTAACACGATAAGAAAATTGCGAAAACCTTTGTACAGCACTGGATAACATGATTTTTGCTTAACATATTTAAAACCTAAATTACCTTAAAGTAATGACGCGAAAGAATAATGAAAGAAATATAGTGGCTTTACATGAAAAAATATATTATTAGAAATTATAATTTATTAAATTAAGGTTGCGTTAAATTAAAATAATATTTTTTGTGTTTTTTTGTTTTCTGTTATACATACATACATGCATACATATACAGGGTGTTCGGCCACCCTTGGGAAAAATATTAATGGGAGATTCTAGAGGCCAAAATAAGACGAAAATCAAGAATACCAATTTGTTGATGGTGGCTTCGTTAAAAAGTTATTAACGTTTAAAGTTCCGCCAATACTGAATTTTTTCTCGAAAGTGGGTAAGATTTCGGGAGTATGTCTATTCACCGAAAATGATTATAATTTACCTCCGCAACCGAAAATAATTTTTCCAGAACGATTTGAAACTTTTCAATTTCGCTGAAAAATTTAGGCACCTACCTACCTACCTACCTATCCCCTGTTGATTTTTCTTAAAAATTCGTTTTTGATTTTTAATAATTTCGCTTGACGTCCTACAGAAAAGTTGTTTAATACTTTTTTGTAGGTACCTATGGGCTCTACTTGAGAAAAAAGTTTCATTGAAATATATTCACTATTATAGGAGTTATGGCTATATAAGTTGAAAATTGGACCATTTTTATGGGGGTTTTCTAACATTACGGGGCCAAGGAACAACCTTTCCAATATTTTTATAATTGTTACATATTCTACACTAAAATACGCGGCGTTTGGCTTTTTTAACATTAAAATCGTCCAATCCGTTCGGAAGTTATGGTGTTTTAAAGATTCAAACATAAAATTTACGGGAAGCATTTTTCGCCTGAAATTATATTTTCGGTAAGGAATTTTTTTCTCGAAAATGGTTACGATTTCGAGGGTATGTCTATCGACCAAAAATTATTATAATTGGTCCCTGCAATCAGAAATAATTTTTTTAGAACGATTTAAAATTTTTTAATTTTCTTGAAAAATTTCACACCTTCTCGAATTTTTTTCTCCAAACTGGGTAGGATTTCCGGGGTATATCTATTCATAAAAAATGATTATAATCGACCCTTGCAATCGGAAATAATTTTTTTAGAACGATTTGAAAAATTTTTTTTTTCGCCGAGAAATTTCACCACCTACCCGAATTTTTTTCTCGAAGGAGGGTAGGATTGTCGGGGATATGTGTATTCATAAAAAATGATTGTAATTGACCCCCGCAACCGAAAATAATTTTTCCAAAACGATTTGAAATTTTTTAATTTAATTGTTAATAACTTTTTAACGAAGCCTCCATCAACAAATTGGTATTCTTGATTTTCGTCTTATTTTGGCCTCTAGAATCTCCCATTAAAATTTTTCCCAGGGGTGGTCGAACACCCTGTATACATAGAAAAATTAAATTCCTTATGTAGAATGTGAGAAAGCGATCTATATGTGTTTGATATAAAATAGGTCGTTGAGATGCGCGTCATTCACATCGTTGACGGTTTTGTTTCTTTCGTCTTGGGGACGCCTTCTCGCGACGTTTCTCGTATGTTACGTTTTCATTTGCATTACGAGCTGCAACAGCCTGCTTGCGCTCATTCATATTTATTTAATTATTTCCTGTTATGTTAAATATATTACTTATTTAAACAAATACTGTGTGGTAAATTCTGTCATTGAATTAAAAAAAAATATTCGTTTTTAATAAGTTTTCGGACCATAACTCCCCTCCCTTTTCGAGTGAACTGGCTCTGGGTTAGGTCTCATATAACACGGTTTCAGACAACACGGCATTTTATAGGAACCGATCTACCGTGTTATAGGAGGGTTTCAAACTGTATTTCGTTTATTTAATGAAGTTTAATCCTCCTCCGGGGGCGGCGGAGCGGAGACAGTGTGTCGCGTGAATGGGAATTCGGAAGAAAAATCATAGCTTCTAAAGAATTCCAGTCAATTTTCGACCTAAGACCTCTTACACTTTTTTTTTAAAGAGAATACAAAGATACAACAAACAAATCGATAGACAAAAATTATATATTTTTGTTGAAACGACCTTGATTTTTTGTTGAATAAAAACTGTTTTGCTAATTTCTACTATTGCAATTTCTTGTCAAGTGTTGTCATTTCTGTGTAACTTTTGTTCGAAAAGCTTTTTCATTGGTTTAGAGGAAGTGTCTGAAATCAGAGGTGCCAGAAGTGCACCGAAGGCATAGTGTGCTCTCTCACGCGTACGTGAGCTCGTAATGTTTCGGAAAGTCGACAAAGGCAAACTGACGCTGCCCGAAGTAATTTCGGACCGCCTCGTGAGAGTCGAGAGAGAAAGGCTCACATTTGCCTTCTCGCTCTTAACAACTGAAATCCGACCTCCCGTCAACGGCATACGATTTGGAATCTCGAGTCGAGATTCTCGACTGACTGCCCAGGCATTTTTACTTTCCGACGCACATGACGATGTAGGCGCACATAAGCAAAGTACGTAAGTAGTTTGAAAAAGAAATTTTGTAAAATTTATTTTACGAAAATAAATGGGTTTTAAAACCCCCTGATCATATTTTAATTATTGAAAAAAAAAAGAAATTTTTTTCTTATTATTATTCTTATATGTGAGCGTAGCATATGTATATTATTAATACGATTTTTCAAAATCAATAGTTTAAGATTGAAAATTAATAAATTAAAATGAGAATCCACTCTTTGCCAGTATCGTGCACGCTGTGGGATTTTTCAATAAGAAGAGTTCTTATTTTTATAACATAAACAAAACTTAGTAGTAGAATTAATAGTTACAGAAATTAATTAATAATGATTTTCCTCGATATGTTTTTAGATAACCGTATAATTATCAATTTGTTATGACGAACTAAATATATTATATGTTTGATTTGGCTTAACTTTGCATAAAAAAATAATTGTATCGATCCATCAAAATTAATAACGTGCACCATCGTGCACCGTTTAAACCACAAAAGAAAAGTGATCCCGTTTACCAGTTTAATACAAAGTATGGGTTGGATTAAAAATTTTAAAAGGACATAGTCGAATACAAAACATAGCGTTTCATTTTCATCAGAACAGTAACATGAGTTAGCAGGTAATGTCATAAAACTGTTTTACCCGGTTATACCCCTTTTTACCTCAAGTATAAGGTAAAAAGTACGAGGTACGACTATCCGAAAATCGTTCACATTTTATCAATGTAAATGAAGCGGTCATTCCATTCCATCATCATCATTAAATAGAAAATTTTGTAATTTCTGTGAAAACAGAACTTTCGTTAGATGCACGTGGTGCTTGAAATTTTTATGTTTTGACTGTTTTTACGAAAAGTACCATCCCGATTCATGTACTTCGTACATTGAAAATAACATATTATGTTGTAAATGTAATTTTGGTTAAATTCAACTTTAAAAAAAAGAAGCATGTTACGTACGATTCTACGAAAATATGATTGAAAAAATAAAAAAAAGATTTGTTCTACCAGGGTTCGAATCTGCAGAGC
This sequence comes from Colletes latitarsis, assembly GCF_051014445.1. Lineage (NCBI taxonomy): Eukaryota > Metazoa > Arthropoda > Insecta > Hymenoptera > Colletidae > Colletes > Colletes latitarsis. The sequence goes on from NC_135147.1 coordinate 11,381,238, forward strand.
AAAAGAAGAAGCTCGAACTTGCAGGCAAACACCTTATCACTCACGGCCACGCTGATTAGTGGTGAATAGAATATAGTTCTATTTCTGAAAATAGTACCTGTAATAACTTTAATAATACATATCTTAAAGTAAAACCTAACCCAAAACCGGGTACCATTCCAACTTTTCCTTGTTAGAACCGAGTTTTCAATTTGTCTTAGCGAAAAAAACAGCTGGTTAATAACCTGCTTACCTGTTTTCAATTACCAAACATTTATTTCTCAATTAACCCTTTGCGAGTGAGACCATTTTGCAGATTATTCTGAAACATTTGTGGTATTCGTTTTCAATGCGATTTAAGTAAGCATGTAATGTATAAGATTTCATCTCATTTAATTTTTTCTTTTCTAGAGAAGGCAGAGAACAAATTTATTTAATTTTTTTTTACAGAAAATTTAATTCTTGCCAAGATTTATATGAAACATTTAAAAGATTTTTCATAAATTATGCCTATGGATCGGAAGGAACAACTATAAAACAAGAGGTAAAAAATTTTTCAAATCGTTCTAAAAAAATTATTTTCGGTTGTGAGGGTAAATTACAATAATTTTTGGTCATTACACATACCCCCGAGATCCTACGCATTTTCGAGAAAAAAATTCCTTACCGAAAATCTAATCTATGTAACCTTACAGAGAAAAAAAAATTCAATTCAAATCGTTTTGGAAAAATTATTTTCGGTTGCGGGGGTCAATTACAATCATTTTTGGTCATTGTGTAATGACACATACCCTCGAAATCCTACCCACTTTCTAGAAAAAAATTCGAGAAGGTGTGAAATTTTTCGACGAAATTAAAATATTTCAAATCGTTCTGAAAAAAATATTGTTAGCTGTGGGGGTCAATTACAATCATTTTTGGTGAATAGACATACCCCAGAAATCCTACCCACTTTCTAGAAAAAAATTCGAGAAGGTGTGAAAACGAAGGTTGTTCGACGGAAAAAAAAATTCAATTCAAATCGTTTTGGAAAAATTATTTGCGGTTGCGGGGGTCAATTACAATCATTTTTAGTGGAATAGACATACCCCCGAAATCTTGCGCATTTTACCGACGGAACTTTAAACGTTAATAATTACTTTTTAACGAAGTCTCCATCGACAAATTAGAAAATTATTTTCTTCTATCTATTGTAATTAAGAGTAAAATTTAAGAAATAAACGGCTTAATCGTATAAGGCGACTAAGCGAAAATAAATTCAACTTGCACCGATTATTTTCCATTTGCCCAGCGTTCCTTCCCTCGAGATCCGGACGAGGTTAGGTTAGGCGAGGTGTTTAAACCTCCTCCCCTTAAAACACATTGCTTTAACAATATAATAAAAAATACTTAACTGTCCAATTACATCTACTCTTACATCCAATGAAATCTACTTTAATATCCAAAGAAAATAACTAAAAAATCATTTCAAGTTCCACGTTACCCTTTTTTTAATACTTCTTTATTTATTTACGGGTTTGTACACCCTTTGTTGATATAATACAGTTGCATAATATGTATAAAAGTCACATTAATTGCGTATAATATGAGATGCAGTGCGTACAACACTAATGACATGCTATTTGAAGGAATACGGAGAACTGTTAAAGAAGTCCATATGCTGGCTAAACTGGTTAGCTTGGATATATGGTTAATACAATTATTGTATGTATAATGTCGTTTAAATGTTAGAATATAGAATAATTCCATATTTCCATATTTATACGTAGTTATTGGTGATTTTATAAACAAACAACATATCATATATAGTTCTACGTTGTACTTTTCTAAGAAAATAAATTTTTCACGTGAAATTTTCTGCATAAACTTCTTAAATAACTTTATTCTTGGTAAAAAAAAGAAACAACAATTAACAACAACAACACCAAGCTGTAGTAAGAATGTTGAATAAGCATCACATGAAAGACTACTTACTTTTTAATACAGAAAAGTATTAATAAGAAAGAATTTAGAAGTAATATATGAAAGATGAATTGTGGTCTGGTTAGGTCTGGGTTAAGTTAATAAAAGAAGGATAGACTTTTCAAATTTCAAATAAAGAAAGAAAGAAAGAAAATGAAGATAAGCCAAATGAAGAAGGGGATGACGAACCTATTTACCCTCTGAAAAAATAGATACAATAATAAAGAGAGACAAATTTTTTTAATCTGTGTAATCTCGAAATTCAGAGATAAAAAATAAGAAAGAATGTTTAACCAAATGTATTACCGAAAGTAGTTGACTTAATAGATATTGGCAACTTCGTCTTCATTGATTTCACTTATCTTATAACAGAATTAACTAATTCTGATATAGATTTATTAGATAATTTAGATTAACAGAACATTTTACAAAAGATTACTTTAGAAAAGTATTCAAATTACATGAAAAAGAAGATATCAAGGTAAAGAGGTTTGAAAATTTAGTATATAAAAAAATATAATAAGATATTTAAGATAATCGACAAATGATACTTACCGATTGGGACATCCCAATCACTTTTTTTGTAAAAATGAAACGAATTTCGAATTTTTGGTCATAGAAAATGAAGTTTTTATGCAAAATAAATTAAATTATTATTTATGTATATGTAAGTTTAATTATGATTTTTATCTTCCAAAGTGTGATAAAACTGTAAGATAAAAGATGAATTAAGTTCCAAGTCCCTAAAATTTTCCAAATCATAGATTTAAAAATGATTTAGATATTTACATGATTTTAGTGTGGGTTTATATTTATACAAGTATATAAATATCTAAATGGGCAAGTTAAAGAACGATATACATGTTGATAGTATAATAATATCCCTTTATTCCTCATAAAAATTCACAACTGAATTCCTTTTATTCCATTCTTAAAAAATCCATCCCAAAATATATTATCAAAGCTAGTAATGAATTATTTGAACAAGGCGATAACAGATTTAAAATATTTAATAAAATTTAAATATCAGAGACTGATAGTATTAACAAAAGATAATATTAATACTATTTCGACTACTCTTATTTGATTTTAATATTAATTATAGATACTTTGATTATTGATTCATTAAAACATAAGTTAACTAAAAGTCCCAGTAGATTATAATTATATTTTAAAGAGCATGAATTAGCATAGAATTTCATAAAAAATTTGACGAGTGATAGAAGTAACTTGAATAATCTGAATTTTCTAGCTTATACTATATCTTTGGATATGGAATCGCAGATTCATTTTATTAGTGGTGTGACTAATAATATTAAGTTCTATGTTATCCAACTATTATTTTTATTAATAAAAATAGAGATAGTACTGATGATTTACTCAGACTGGTTAAAGTAAGTGGGCCAAGTGGGAAGAATATCAAGATAGATAGACAGATATTGGTAAAAATATCCTTCTTGTCTTTATATAGGAAATCTTTAATATTAAAAATAAACTCTTTCCGTAAAATCATCATACTTATCATCATAATTTATAAAATTAAAGTCAACGCATCTAACAATGAAAGGAGAAACTGACTTTATATCTTGTGTATCGGATAACATAGAGTTAGATTCTTTTACCGATGAATTATGAACAAACTGAACTCAAGTATTTTATAGGACTTGTCAAGAACGTTTTTTTCTTTTTTCATGTATTTATTTTTACTTTTGAAGTATGGAAAATAAAACTTACAGAGGCTTTGTTTACTTAAATGTTAAAACTTACCTTTTGTAAAAATCGGCGATATCGACTGTATAAATCGCCTTACGTTCGTGCCCGTAAGTGAGGTAGAGTACGTGCTCGATTTAGGTTATGTAAGTAAATTTCGTGTATTTCGTGAGCAGCATCCCATGCTTGTCGCCAAATTGAAGTGTCCTTGAATTCGGAAGACTGGTTACGTGTGAATCTTGGTTGATCGTCTACCTTCAACTTCATTAATAACAACTCGTGAATACAGGTGTTACGTCGGGATTCCGTCGACATTTGTAAAAGAGAATTTCCCTATACAGGGATGCTTGTCCCCTACAACACGGCATCATATCCCCTATAACACGCTTTCGCTCTAACACGATAAGAAAATTGCGAAAACCTTTGTACAGCACTGGATAACATGATTTTTGCTTAACATATTTAAAACCTAAATTACCTTAAAGTAATGACGCGAAAGAATAATGAAAGAAATATAGTGGCTTTACATGAAAAAATATATTATTAGAAATTATAATTTATTAAATTAAGGTTGCGTTAAATTAAAATAATATTTTTTGTGTTTTTTTGTTTTCTGTTATACATACATACATGCATACATATACAGGGTGTTCGGCCACCCTTGGGAAAAATATTAATGGGAGATTCTAGAGGCCAAAATAAGACGAAAATCAAGAATACCAATTTGTTGATGGTGGCTTCGTTAAAAAGTTATTAACGTTTAAAGTTCCGCCAATACTGAATTTTTTCTCGAAAGTGGGTAAGATTTCGGGAGTATGTCTATTCACCGAAAATGATTATAATTTACCTCCGCAACCGAAAATAATTTTTCCAGAACGATTTGAAACTTTTCAATTTCGCTGAAAAATTTAGGCACCTACCTACCTACCTACCTATCCCCTGTTGATTTTTCTTAAAAATTCGTTTTTGATTTTTAATAATTTCGCTTGACGTCCTACAGAAAAGTTGTTTAATACTTTTTTGTAGGTACCTATGGGCTCTACTTGAGAAAAAAGTTTCATTGAAATATATTCACTATTATAGGAGTTATGGCTATATAAGTTGAAAATTGGACCATTTTTATGGGGGTTTTCTAACATTACGGGGCCAAGGAACAACCTTTCCAATATTTTTATAATTGTTACATATTCTACACTAAAATACGCGGCGTTTGGCTTTTTTAACATTAAAATCGTCCAATCCGTTCGGAAGTTATGGTGTTTTAAAGATTCAAACATAAAATTTACGGGAAGCATTTTTCGCCTGAAATTATATTTTCGGTAAGGAATTTTTTTCTCGAAAATGGTTACGATTTCGAGGGTATGTCTATCGACCAAAAATTATTATAATTGGTCCCTGCAATCAGAAATAATTTTTTTAGAACGATTTAAAATTTTTTAATTTTCTTGAAAAATTTCACACCTTCTCGAATTTTTTTCTCCAAACTGGGTAGGATTTCCGGGGTATATCTATTCATAAAAAATGATTATAATCGACCCTTGCAATCGGAAATAATTTTTTTAGAACGATTTGAAAAATTTTTTTTTTCGCCGAGAAATTTCACCACCTACCCGAATTTTTTTCTCGAAGGAGGGTAGGATTGTCGGGGATATGTGTATTCATAAAAAATGATTGTAATTGACCCCCGCAACCGAAAATAATTTTTCCAAAACGATTTGAAATTTTTTAATTTAATTGTTAATAACTTTTTAACGAAGCCTCCATCAACAAATTGGTATTCTTGATTTTCGTCTTATTTTGGCCTCTAGAATCTCCCATTAAAATTTTTCCCAGGGGTGGTCGAACACCCTGTATACATAGAAAAATTAAATTCCTTATGTAGAATGTGAGAAAGCGATCTATATGTGTTTGATATAAAATAGGTCGTTGAGATGCGCGTCATTCACATCGTTGACGGTTTTGTTTCTTTCGTCTTGGGGACGCCTTCTCGCGACGTTTCTCGTATGTTACGTTTTCATTTGCATTACGAGCTGCAACAGCCTGCTTGCGCTCATTCATATTTATTTAATTATTTCCTGTTATGTTAAATATATTACTTATTTAAACAAATACTGTGTGGTAAATTCTGTCATTGAATTAAAAAAAAATATTCGTTTTTAATAAGTTTTCGGACCATAACTCCCCTCCCTTTTCGAGTGAACTGGCTCTGGGTTAGGTCTCATATAACACGGTTTCAGACAACACGGCATTTTATAGGAACCGATCTACCGTGTTATAGGAGGGTTTCAAACTGTATTTCGTTTATTTAATGAAGTTTAATCCTCCTCCGGGGGCGGCGGAGCGGAGACAGTGTGTCGCGTGAATGGGAATTCGGAAGAAAAATCATAGCTTCTAAAGAATTCCAGTCAATTTTCGACCTAAGACCTCTTACACTTTTTTTTTAAAGAGAATACAAAGATACAACAAACAAATCGATAGACAAAAATTATATATTTTTGTTGAAACGACCTTGATTTTTTGTTGAATAAAAACTGTTTTGCTAATTTCTACTATTGCAATTTCTTGTCAAGTGTTGTCATTTCTGTGTAACTTTTGTTCGAAAAGCTTTTTCATTGGTTTAGAGGAAGTGTCTGAAATCAGAGGTGCCAGAAGTGCACCGAAGGCATAGTGTGCTCTCTCACGCGTACGTGAGCTCGTAATGTTTCGGAAAGTCGACAAAGGCAAACTGACGCTGCCCGAAGTAATTTCGGACCGCCTCGTGAGAGTCGAGAGAGAAAGGCTCACATTTGCCTTCTCGCTCTTAACAACTGAAATCCGACCTCCCGTCAACGGCATACGATTTGGAATCTCGAGTCGAGATTCTCGACTGACTGCCCAGGCATTTTTACTTTCCGACGCACATGACGATGTAGGCGCACATAAGCAAAGTACGTAAGTAGTTTGAAAAAGAAATTTTGTAAAATTTATTTTACGAAAATAAATGGGTTTTAAAACCCCCTGATCATATTTTAATTATTGAAAAAAAAAAGAAATTTTTTTCTTATTATTATTCTTATATGTGAGCGTAGCATATGTATATTATTAATACGATTTTTCAAAATCAATAGTTTAAGATTGAAAATTAATAAATTAAAATGAGAATCCACTCTTTGCCAGTATCGTGCACGCTGTGGGATTTTTCAATAAGAAGAGTTCTTATTTTTATAACATAAACAAAACTTAGTAGTAGAATTAATAGTTACAGAAATTAATTAATAATGATTTTCCTCGATATGTTTTTAGATAACCGTATAATTATCAATTTGTTATGACGAACTAAATATATTATATGTTTGATTTGGCTTAACTTTGCATAAAAAAATAATTGTATCGATCCATCAAAATTAATAACGTGCACCATCGTGCACCGTTTAAACCACAAAAGAAAAGTGATCCCGTTTACCAGTTTAATACAAAGTATGGGTTGGATTAAAAATTTTAAAAGGACATAGTCGAATACAAAACATAGCGTTTCATTTTCATCAGAACAGTAACATGAGTTAGCAGGTAATGTCATAAAACTGTTTTACCCGGTTATACCCCTTTTTACCTCAAGTATGAGGTAAAAAGTACGAGGTACGATCCCTCAGGGGCTGCCAGCCTTTCAGCTGCAGTACGGGCTTAACGAACCCGGGGTACCCGAGTCATACACACACCGTAAGCCTCCTGTTGGTCGTCACAACGACCCATTCACAATTCCCTATTGGTTTTGTGAATGGTACGTGACGGCAGGAGGAACGGGGGTCTTGGCTTAACCGCCTGGGCCACGAGTATGGCGACTCTATAAAATCGCCCTCCAATCCTAAGCTATGGTGCGCGGCGATGGGATGCATGGTTGGGGGAGAAGGCCCAATCCCAAGCGACCACCTCCGGGGAACCTGCCGAACCCCCTGAGTATTAGGCTTACCCGGGTAAGGCGGCTCTGCCCGGGTGGACCTTTATTTCCGACCATCTCGTGGGACTATTATGGACACAGAAAATAAAATGGGGATGGGGCGGGTTTTGTCGGTTGGGGAGGACGGAGACGGGGTTGGGGTTAGGGTGGCGGCGCTCGCGCCCCACTCAGCGCCAGGTCCGGCTTCGTGGAGGGTGGAGGAGGACGACGAGACGGCGTCGGTCTCGTCCTTCTCCTCCAGCACGAGCCACATAGGCTCTAAGAGGAAGAGGACGGGGCAGGCCGTCGTCGAGGTGGGCGGGGCGATGAGCCCGTCGGTGAGGCTGAGTTGCCTCAGGGACGAGGTGACCGAGGAGATATCGGAGAGGATCTCCTCGTCCCTGAGGCGGGTGGAGAAAGTCGCCGCTGCCTGCGCCTTTAAGGGGCAGAAAAGCGGTGGCGCGGAGGCCCTGAAGGCCGCGGCGGAGGAAATGAGGGAGGCGGCGCGGGAGCTCAGAGGGCGGAACGCCCGTCTGCAGCTCCTGTTGGAGGAGGAGCGACAGGGGAGGAGGAGGGCAGAGGCGCTGTGGAACAGCGCGGCCCTCCCTCCCATCCTCCCTCCTCCTCCACCGCCGCGTCCCTCGGCGGAGGTAAATAAGCGGAGTGCGGCGGCAGTGGTGCGGGGCACCGCGGGCCCCTCCACCCGCACTCCGCCCGTGAAGAAGTCCCCGTCCTCCTCAGAAGACGATCTTCTGAGGAGGATTGGGGACATGATTGATGGCAAGCTGGCCGCCTTCCGGGAGGAGCTCCTCGCCGGAAGAGCAGTCAGCAGGAAGGCGGTGCCTCCCCGACCTGTTCCGGTACAGTCGGGGAAGGCAAAGAAGGGCGGAGTGAAGGCTCCGCCCAGCGTTGCGGCACCAGGGCCCCGGGTCGCGACCCCCAAGGGGGGTGGTGTACCCGTGGTCGCGGTGGTCGCGTCCTCCACAGCACCCTCCCAAGGGGGGGTGGCGTGGAGTGAGGTGGTGGGGCGGAAGGCGAAGCGGGCGGCGAGGAAGGCCTCGCAACCGCAGCCTCCGCCTCCGCCGCCGGCGGCCAAGGTAAAGGCCGCGAAGGTCGGGAAGGCACGACCAGGTCGTCCCCCAAAAACGGCAGCGGTGACGCTGACCGTTGCGCAGGGGGGCGACCTGACCCTCGCGGAGGCGATGCGGCTCGCCAGGGAGAATATCTCCCTGGAAGAGCTGGGCATCGCCTCCGTGAGGGCGAAGAGGGCCGTGACCGGGGGTCTCTTGCTGGAGATCCCCGGTGCAGAAGGCGGCGCGAAGGCGGATCGTCTCGCCCAGAGGCTCCGGGAGCAGCTGGGCGAGCGAGGTGTCCGGGTCGCCCGGCCCACGAAGCGCACGGAGATGCGCGTTTGTGGGCTGGACGACTCGGTCAGCGCACAGGATGTGTCCCGTGCCCTTGCGAGGGCGGGGGACTGTCCTGTGGAGGACCTGCGGATCGGAGAGATCCGCAGGTCGCCCTCCGGCCTCGGGTCGGTGTGGGCCCGGTGCCCCCTCTCTGCCGCCCGTAAGGTGGCGGAATCCGGGAGGGTGTTGGTGGGGTGGGTTTCGGCGCGAGTGGAAATCCTCGCGCCGCGCCCGCTCCAGTGTCACCGCTGCCTCGAATTGGGGCACGTGAGGCAGTGGTGCACCTCGCCGGTGGACCGCAGCGGTCAGTGTTACCGCTGCGGTGCCAAAGAGCACCGTGCGAGCCAGTGCTCGGCGGCCCCCCACTGCCCGCTGTGTGCGGACATGGGGAGGCCAGCCGATCACAGGGTGGGGAGCAAGAAGTGCTCCCCCCCCTCCCGGAAGGAGAGGAAGAGGCGGGCTGCACCGGCTCCGGTGCCGAGGGCGGTGGCATCGTCCTCCATGGAGGTGGACGGTGCTACGGGGACGGACGGCCGGGAGGAGGCTGGCGCGGCCATTAATTAATGCCGCCCCGGCTCCTCCTCCAGGCCAACCTAAACCACTGCCGCGCGGCACAGGACTTGATGTCCCAAGTCCTCGCGGAGTGGGGGGTTGGCCTGGCGGTCGCCGCCGAGCCGTACCGCGTCCCTGATCACCCTCATTGGGTGGGCGACGCGGACGGCTTGGTGGCGACGGTATGGGGAGGGGGCGACGGGTCCCCACCGTTCTCCTTGTTGGAGCGCGGTCGGGGATTCGTCGCCGTGGACTGGGGGGGAGTCGCTGTGGTGGGGTGCTACATTTCGCCCCGTAGCGGTCACGCTGCGTTCGAGCTGTACTTGGCCGAGGTCGCGGCATGCGTGCAGCGCTACGCGGCCCGGCCGGTGCTGGTCCTGGGGGATTTTAATGCCAAGTCGGTGGCTTGGGGATCACCCAGGACCTCCGTTCGCGGCGGGATCCTGGGCGATTGGGCGGCGGGGCTCGACCTCCGGGTATTGAACCGGGGGTCGGAGCACACATGCGTGCGGCGATATGGGGGGTCCATCGTGGATGTTGGATTCGCGACCCCCAACGCCGTGCGCATGGTGTCGGGTTGGCACGTGGTCGCGGGGGCAGAGACACTCTCCGATCACCGGTACATCCGGATGGAGGTCTCTGCCGCCGCGAGTGCATCCCGACACGGCCGCCTGCGTGGCACCCCACCACGCCGCTGGGCGCTTCGGCGCCTGGACAAGGACGCCCTGATGGCAGCTGCCCTCGCTGCAACTTGGCCGCAGGGAGCGGCCGAGTTGCCGAGCATAGAGGAGGAGGTCGCCCGGCTCGGAGCATTGGTCGCGGGTATTTGCGACGCGGCGATGCCTCGGGTCGGGCGGGCTTCTCCTCGCCGGGCGGTGTACTGGTGGTCGGACGCGATCGCGGAGTTGCGAGTCGCGACTGTCCGCGCCCGACGCCAGTACACCCGCGCGCGCCGTCGTCAACGTACAGGCGACGGCGTGGCGCGAGCGAGGGCAGCTGATGACCTGTATGGAGCATACCGCGTGGCGCGGGTTGCTCTGCAGGTCGCCATCAAACGGGCCAAGACCCAGGCATGGAAGGAGCTCCTCCAGACCCTTGACGACGATCCATGGGGGCGCCCATATAAGGTGGTGCTGAATAAGCTCCGCCCGTGGGCGCCCCCCGTCACCGAGGGTCTTGACCCCCGGCTGCTGGAGGACGTGGTCAATACACTCTTCCCAATTGGGGAGAGGGGACCGCGTCCTCCGGCGGCGGCGGCTGTCCCAGTGGAGTGGACGGCCGAGCTGGGGGTCACGCAGGAGGAGCTGGCAGCGGCCATCAGACGGCTCGGGGTTCGTAACACGGCCCCGGGTCCGGATGGTGTGCCCGGCCGGGTTTGGGTCTTGACCCAGGGCGTCCTTGGGGCCGACCTCAGGCGGTTGTTCGACCGCTGCCTGAGGGACGGGCGATTCCCCCCCAGTTGGAAGGTGGCGAGGATGGTCCTCCTCCGGAAGGAGGGTCGGCCCGCGGAGTCTCCCTCCGCATACCGGCCCATTTGTCTCCTCGACGAGGTGGGCAAGCTCTTCGAGCGGGTGATTGCTGCCCGCCTCGTCGAGCACCTGTCGCGGGGTGATCCCGGTCTGGCCGACTGCCAGTTCGGTTTCCGGGGGGGCCGATCGACTATCGACGCGATAGGTCGTGTGAGGGCCCTCTCGGGGGCGGCCGTCTCCCGGGGAGGGGTGGCATTGGCAATATCCTTGGATATTGCCAATGCCTTTAACACCCTCCCCTGGGAAGAGATAAGGAGGGGACTCGAATATCATCGGGTCCCCCCTTGTCTCAGGGCGGTCGTCGGGGATTATCTCCGCGGCAGGTGGATCGAGTATCCGGGCCGGGATGGTGATATGCGGAGGGAGGTGTACTGCGGTGTTCCGCAGGGGTCGGTCCTCGGGCCACTCCTGTGGAACATCGCGTACGACTCGGTGTTGCGGGCCGGCCTCCCCGACGGCGTCAGCACGGTGTGTTATGCGGATGACACACTGGTGCTGGCCGTCGGGGCGCACTGGGGGAGGGCCATGCGTCGCGCGGAGGAGGGGTCGCAACGCGTCGTCGACCGGATCAGGGGGATGGGGATGACGGTGGCGGTCCATAAGACCGAGGTGATTGCGTTTCATTCACCTCGGCAGGATCCGCCACCCCCTCTGATCCGGGTGGGTGGGGCTGACATCGAGGTGAAGCCCCAGATCAGGTATCTAGGGCTGATCCTCGATAGCCACTGGCGTTTCGAGGGGCATTTCCGCTGCCTGGTCCCCCGGTTGGAAAGGATGGTTGCGGCTCTGGGCCGGATCCTGCCCAACTTGGGGGGCCCGGCGGGCCGAGTTCGTCGCCTCTATGTGGCAATGGTCCAGTCGGTGGCCCTATACGGGGCCCCCGTCTGGGCGGACGACTTGGCTGCCTCCCGGCGCAGCATGACTATGCTGCGTCGGGTGCAGAGGCGCATGGCGCTCAGGGTCGTCCGCGGGTATCGGACCATGTCACATGAGGCGGCGACGGTTCTAGCGGGGATGCCGCCCATGGACCTGCTCGCGCGGTCGCACGCGGCGATGTACCGGCACCGCGTCGACCGTCGCGCGGGGGTGGGGGCGGACCCGGGCGGGCAGGAACCTGCTTGGGGCGATTTGAAGCGCCAGGCCCGGCAGTCCGTGTTGCTCGCGTGGCAGGAGCGGCTGGCTCTGCCAACCGCGGGGCACCGGACTGTCGGGGCGGTTCGGCCACTCCTGAAGGAGTGGCTGGACAGAGCCCATGGCAGCCTCACCTACCGGATGGCACAGGTATTTTCCGGGCATGGCAGCTTCGGAAGATACCTGTGCCGGATAGGGAAGGAGCCGACGGCGCGTTGCTGCCACTGCGACGCTGAGCAGGACACGGCGGATCATACCCTGGAGGTATGCCCCGCGTGGGAGGGGGAGCGCCGTGTCCTGGTCGGCGTCGTCGGGCGGGATGTCTCGCTGCCGGGCGTGGTGCGCGCCATGCTCGGCAGCGAGGAGAAGTGGAGGGCCGTGGCCTCCTTCTGCGAGAACGTAATGTTGCAGAAGGAGGCAGCGGGGAGGGAGCGCGAGCTTCAGCGGCGCGCTGAAGCTCGCGCTCGTGCGGTGGCCCGAGGTCGTCGCCCGGTCGCGAGGCGTCGCGGGCGGCCGCCTCGGCGTGGCGGATGACCTAGGCTGGGAGGGGGGTCCTGAGGGGACCCTCCTCCCGCCAGGCGGCGCCGGGTCGGACCGGTTGGGGGTAGGAGTGCCTCCCCCTACCGGTCCGACGCAAGGGGAGGCACCCTCGGCGGTCTGGTGCGGCCATGAACGCCCGGCCGCCGAGGGGTGGAAACGGGGTCGCGGGCGGTTGCGAGTTGGGGCTCGCAGCCGCCACTAAACGCGGCCCCGGGACGGATAGCGGCGGGATGGAGTGGCCCCGTCCCGCCGCTATGAGGCAGTGTGTCTACTGGGGGGACCGATTGTCCCCCCGGGGGATGGGCGCGAAAGCGCGGGCACGGGGAGGATACCGGAAGAATGCTTCGAGCGATTCCCGGTATCCTCCCAAAGCGTGCCGAAGGGTCACCGTGGGGTTTTTAGTGGGTAGGTCCCGCGCCTGTCGTTGTACGGGCGCGGGGAATCCCACACACCCCTCCCACCTCTCCCCAAGGAGATGGGAGGGAGTCTTTCGAAGATTTTCCCCACGACAAAAAAAAAAAAAAAAAAAAAAAAAAAAGTACGAGGTACGACTATCCGAAAATCGTTCACATTTTATCAATGTAAATGAAGCGGTCATTCCATTCCATCATCATCATTAAATAGAAAATTTTGTAATTTCTGTGAAAACAGAACTTTCGTTAGATGCACGTGGTGCTTGAAATTTTTATGTTTTGACTGTTTTTACGAAAAGTACCATCCCGATTCATGTACTTCGTACATTGAAAATAACATATTATGTTGTAAATGTAATTTTGGTTAAATTCAACTTTAAAAAAAAGAAGCATGTTACGTACGATTCTACGAAAATATGATTGAAAAAATAAAAAAAAGATTTGTTCTACCAGGGTTCGAATCTGCAGAGCAAAAGAAGAAGCTCGAACTTGCAGGCAAACACCTTATCACTCACGGCCACGCTGATTAGTGGTGAATAGAATATAGTTCTATTTCTGAAAATAGTACCTGTAATAACTTTAATAATACATATCTTAAAGTAAAACCTAACCCAAAACCGGGTACCATTCCAACTTTTCCTTGTTAGAACCGAGTTTTCAATTTGTCTTAGCGAAAAAAACAGCTGGTTAATAACCTGCTTACCTGTTTTCAATTACCAAACATTTATTTCTCAATTAACCCTTTGCGAGTGAGACCATTTTGCAGATTATTCTGAAACATTTGTGGTATTCGTTTTCAATGCGATTTAAGTAAGCATGTAATGTATAAGATTTCATCTCATTTAATTTTTTCTTTTCTAGAGAAGGCAGAGAACAAATTTATTTAATTTTTTTTTACAGAAAATTTAATTCTTGCCAAGATTTATATGAAACATTTAAAAGATTTTTCATAAATTATGCCTATGGATCGGAAGGAACAACTATAAAACAAGAGGTAAAAAATTTTTCAAATCGTTCTAAAAAAATTATTTTCGGTTGTGAGGGTAAATTACAATAATTTTTGGTCATTACACATACCCCCGAGATCCTACGCATTTTCGAGAAAAAAATTCCTTACCGAAAATCTAATCTATGTAACCTTACAGAGAAAAAAAAATTCAATTCAAATCGTTTTGGAAAAATTATTTTCGGTTGCGGGGGTCAATTACAATCATTTTTGGTCATTGTGTAATGACACATACCCTCGAAATCCTACCCACTTTCTAGAAAAAAATTCGAGAAGGTGTGAAATTTTTCGACGAAATTAAAATATTTCAAATCGTTCTGAAAAAAATATTGTTAGCTGTGGGGGTCAATTACAATCATTTTTGGTGAATAGACATACCCCAGAAATCCTACCCACTTTCTAGAAAAAAATTCGAGAAGGTGTGAAAACGAAGGTTGTTCGACGGAAAAAAAAATTCAATTCAAATCGTTTTGGAAAAATTATTTGCGGTTGCGGGGGTCAATTACAATCATTTTTAGTGGAATAGACATACCCCCGAAATCTTGCGCATTTTACCGACGGAACTTTAAACGTTAATAATTACTTTTTAACGAAGTCTCCATCGACAAATTAGAAAATTATTTTCTTCTATCTATTGTAATTAAGAGTAAAATTTAAGAAATAAACGGCTTAATCGTATAAGGCGACTAAGCGAAAATAAATTCAACTTGCACCGATTATTTTCCATTTGCCCAGCGTTCCTTCCCTCGAGATCCGGACGAGGTTAGGTTAGGCGAGGTGTTTAAACCTCCTCCCCTTAAAACACATTGCTTTAACAATATAATAAAAAATACTTAACTGTCCAATTACATCTACTCTTACATCCAATGAAATCTACTTTAATATCCAAAGAAAATAACTAAAAAATCATTTCAAGTTCCACGTTACCCTTTTTTTAATACTTCTTTATTTATTTACGGGTTTGTACACCCTTTGTTGATATAATACAGTTGCATAATATGTATAAAAGTCACATTAATTGCGTATAATATGAGATGCAGTGCGTACAACACTAATGACATGCTATTTGAAGGAATACGGAGAACTGTTAAAGAAGTCCATATGCTGGCTAAACTGGTTAGCTTGGATATATGGTTAATACAATTATTGTATGTATAATGTCGTTTAAATGTTAGAATATAGAATAATTCCATATTTCCATATTTATACGTAGTTATTGGTGATTTTATAAACAAACAACATATCATATATAGTTCTACGTTGTACTTTTCTAAGAAAATAAATTTTTCACGTGAAATTTTCTGCATAAACTTCTTAAATAACTTTATTCTTGGTAAAAAAAAGAAACAACAATTAACAACAACAACACCAAGCTGTAGTAAGAATGTTGAATAAGCATCACATGAAAGACTACTTACTTTTTAATACAGAAAAGTATTAATAAGAAAGAATTTAGAAGTAATATATGAAAGATGAATTGTGGTCTGGTTAGGTCTGGGTTAAGTTAATAAAAGAAGGATAGACTTTTCAAATTTCAAATAAAGAAAGAAAGAAAGAAAATGAAGATAAGCCAAATGAAGAAGGGGATGACGAACCTATTTACCCTCTGAAAAAATAGATACAATAATAAAGAGAGACAAATTTTTTTAATCTGTGTAATCTCGAAATTCAGAGATAAAAAATAAGAAAGAATGTTTAACCAAATGTATTACCGAAAGTAGTTGACTTAATAGATATTGGCAACTTCGTCTTCATTGATTTCACTTATCTTATAACAGAATTAACTAATTCTGATATAGATTTATTAGATAATTTAGATTAACAGAACATTTTACAAAAGATTACTTTAGAAAAGTATTCAAATTACATGAAAAAGAAGATATCAAGGTAAAGAGGTTTGAAAATTTAGTATATAAAAAAATATAATAAGATATTTAAGATAATCGACAAATGATACTTACCGATTGGGACATCCCAATCACTTTTTTTGTAAAAATGAAACGAATTTCGAATTTTTGGTCATAGAAAATGAAGTTTTTATGCAAAATAAATTAAATTATTATTTATGTATATGTAAGTTTAATTATGATTTTTATCTTCCAAAGTGTGATAAAACTGTAAGATAAAAGATGAATTAAGTTCCAAGTCCCTAAAATTTTCCAAATCATAGATTTAAAAATGATTTAGATATTTACATGATTTTAGTGTGGGTTTATATTTATACAAGTATATAAATATCTAAATGGGCAAGTTAAAGAACGATATACATGTTGATAGTATAATAATATCCCTTTATTCCTCATAAAAATTCACAACTGAATTCCTTTTATTCCATTCTTAAAAAATCCATCCCAAAATATATTATCAAAGCTAGTAATGAATTATTTGAACAAGGCGATAACAGATTTAAAATATTTAATAAAATTTAAATATCAGAGACTGATAGTATTAACAAAAGATAATATTAATACTATTTCGACTACTCTTATTTGATTTTAATATTAATTATAGATACTTTGATTATTGATTCATTAAAACATAAGTTAACTAAAAGTCCCAGTAGATTATAATTATATTTTAAAGAGCATGAATTAGCATAGAATTTCATAAAAAATTTGACGAGTGATAGAAGTAACTTGAATAATCTGAATTTTCTAGCTTATACTATATCTTTGGATATGGAATCGCAGATTCATTTTATTAGTGGTGTGACTAATAATATTAAGTTCTATGTTATCCAACTATTATTTTTATTAATAAAAATAGAGATAGTACTGATGATTTACTCAGACTGGTTAAAGTAAGTGGGCCAAGTGGGAAGAATATCAAGATAGATAGACAGATATTGGTAAAAATATCCTTCTTGTCTTTATATAGGAAATCTTTAATATTAAAAATAAACTCTTTCCGTAAAATCATCATACTTATCATCATAATTTATAAAATTAAAGTCAACGCATCTAACAATGAAAGGAGAAACTGACTTTATATCTTGTGTATCGGATAACATAGAGTTAGATTCTTTTACCGATGAATTATGAACAAACTGAACTCAAGTATTTTATAGGACTTGTCAAGAACGTTTTTTTCTTTTTTCATGTATTTATTTTTACTTTTGAAGTATGGAAAATAAAACTTACAGAGGCTTTGTTTACTTAAATGTTAAAACTTACCTTTTGTAAAAATCGGCGATATCGACTGTATAAATCGCCTTACGTTCGTGCCCGTAAGTGAGGTAGAGTACGTGCTCGATTTAGGTTATGTAAGTAAATTTCGTGTATTTCGTGAGCAGCATCCCATGCTTGTCGCCAAATTGAAGTGTCCTTGAATTCGGAAGACTGGTTACGTGTGAATCTTGGTTGATCGTCTACCTTCAACTTCATTAATAACAACTCGTGAATACAGGTGTTACGTCGGGATTCCGTCGACATTTGTAAAAGAGAATTTCCCTATACAGGGATGCTTGTCCCCTACAACACGGCATCATATCCCCTATAACACGCTTTCGCTCTAACACGATAAGAAAATTGCGAAAACCTTTGTACAGCACTGGATAACATGATTTTTGCTTAACATATTTAAAACCTAAATTACCTTAAAGTAATGACGCGAAAGAATAATGAAAGAAATATAGTGGCTTTACATGAAAAAATATATTATTAGAAATTATAATTTATTAAATTAAGGTTGCGTTAAATTAAAATAATATTTTTTGTGTTTTTTTGTTTTCTGTTATACATACATACATGCATACATATACAGGGTGTTCGGCCACCCTTGGGAAAAATATTAATGGGAGATTCTAGAGGCCAAAATAAGACGAAAATCAAGAATACCAATTTGTTGATGGTGGCTTCGTTAAAAAGTTATTAACGTTTAAAGTTCCGCCAATACTGAATTTTTTCTCGAAAGTGGGTAAGATTTCGGGAGTATGTCTATTCACCGAAAATGATTATAATTTACCTCCGCAACCGAAAATAATTTTTCCAGAACGATTTGAAACTTTTCAATTTCGCTGAAAAATTTAGGCACCTACCTACCTACCTACCTATCCCCTGTTGATTTTTCTTAAAAATTCGTTTTTGATTTTTAATAATTTCGCTTGACGTCCTACAGAAAAGTTGTTTAATACTTTTTTGTAGGTACCTATGGGCTCTACTTGAGAAAAAAGTTTCATTGAAATATATTCACTATTATAGGAGTTATGGCTATATAAGTTGAAAATTGGACCATTTTTATGGGGGTTTTCTAACATTACGGGGCCAAGGAACAACCTTTCCAATATTTTTATAATTGTTACATATTCTACACTAAAATACGCGGCGTTTGGCTTTTTTAACATTAAAATCGTCCAATCCGTTCGGAAGTTATGGTGTTTTAAAGATTCAAACATAAAATTTACGGGAAGCATTTTTCGCCTGAAATTATATTTTCGGTAAGGAATTTTTTTCTCGAAAATGGTTACGA
This sequence comes from Colletes latitarsis, assembly GCF_051014445.1. NCBI lineage: Eukaryota > Metazoa > Arthropoda > Insecta > Hymenoptera > Colletidae > Colletes > Colletes latitarsis. The sequence goes on from NC_135147.1 coordinate 11,399,846, forward strand.
TTTCGAGGGTATGTCTATCGACCAAAAATTATTATAATTGGTCCCTGCAATCAGAAATAATTTTTTTAGAACGATTTAAAATTTTTTAATTTTCTTGAAAAATTTCACACCTTCTCGAATTTTTTTCTCCAAACTGGGTAGGATTTCCGGGGTATATCTATTCATAAAAAATGATTATAATCGACCCTTGCAATCGGAAATAATTTTTTTAGAACGATTTGAAAAATTTTTTTTTTCGCCGAGAAATTTCACCACCTACCCGAATTTTTTTCTCGAAGGAGGGTAGGATTGTCGGGGATATGTGTATTCATAAAAAATGATTGTAATTGACCCCCGCAACCGAAAATAATTTTTCCAAAACGATTTGAAATTTTTTAATTTAATTGTTAATAACTTTTTAACGAAGCCTCCATCAACAAATTGGTATTCTTGATTTTCGTCTTATTTTGGCCTCTAGAATCTCCCATTAAAATTTTTCCCAGGGGTGGTCGAACACCCTGTATACATAGAAAAATTAAATTCCTTATGTAGAATGTGAGAAAGCGATCTATATGTGTTTGATATAAAATAGGTCGTTGAGATGCGCGTCATTCACATCGTTGACGGTTTTGTTTCTTTCGTCTTGGGGACGCCTTCTCGCGACGTTTCTCGTATGTTACGTTTTCATTTGCATTACGAGCTGCAACAGCCTGCTTGCGCTCATTCATATTTATTTAATTATTTCCTGTTATGTTAAATATATTACTTATTTAAACAAATACTGTGTGGTAAATTCTGTCATTGAATTAAAAAAAAATATTCGTTTTTAATAAGTTTTCGGACCATAACTCCCCTCCCTTTTCGAGTGAACTGGCTCTGGGTTAGGTCTCATATAACACGGTTTCAGACAACACGGCATTTTATAGGAACCGATCTACCGTGTTATAGGAGGGTTTCAAACTGTATTTCGTTTATTTAATGAAGTTTAATCCTCCTCCGGGGGCGGCGGAGCGGAGACAGTGTGTCGCGTGAATGGGAATTCGGAAGAAAAATCATAGCTTCTAAAGAATTCCAGTCAATTTTCGACCTAAGACCTCTTACACTTTTTTTTTAAAGAGAATACAAAGATACAACAAACAAATCGATAGACAAAAATTATATATTTTTGTTGAAACGACCTTGATTTTTTGTTGAATAAAAACTGTTTTGCTAATTTCTACTATTGCAATTTCTTGTCAAGTGTTGTCATTTCTGTGTAACTTTTGTTCGAAAAGTTTTTTCATTGGTTTAGAGGAAGTGTCTGAAATCAGAGGTGCCAGAAGTGCACCGAAGGCATAGTGTGCTCTCTCACGCGTACGTGAGCTCGTAATGTTTCGGAAAGTCGACAAAGGCAAACTGACGCTGCCCGAAGTAATTTCGGACCGCCTCGTGAGAGTCGAGAGAGAAAGGCTCACATTTGCCTTCTCGCTCTTAACAACTGAAATCCGACCTCCCGTCAACGGCATACGATTTGGAATCTCGAGTCGAGATTCTCGACTGACTGCCCAGGCATTTTTACTTTCCGACGCACATGACGATGTAGGCGCACATAAGCAAAGTACGTAAGTAGTTTGAAAAAGAAATTTTGTAAAATTTATTTTACGAAAATAAATGGGTTTTAAAACCCCCTGATCATATTTTAATTATTGAAAAAAAAAAGAAATTTTTTTCTTATTATTATTCTTATATGTGAGCGTAGCATATGTATATTATTAATACGATTTTTCAAAATCAATAGTTTAAGATTGAAAATTAATAAATTAAAATGAGAATCCACTCTTTGCCAGTATCGTGCACGCTGTGGGATTTTTCAATAAGAAGAGTTCTTATTTTTATAACATAAACAAAACTTAGTAGTAGAATTAATAGTTACAGAAATTAATTAATAATGATTTTCCTCGATATGTTTTTAGATAACCGTATAATTATCAATTTGTTATGACGAACTAAATATATTATATGTTTGATTTGGCTTAACTTTGCATAAAAAAATAATTGTATCGATCCATCAAAATTAATAACGTGCACCATCGTGCACCGTTTAAACCACAAAAGAAAAGTGATCCCGTTTACCAGTTTAATACAAAGTATGGGTTGGATTAAAAATTTTAAAAGGACATAGTCGAATACAAAACATAGCGTTTCATTTTCATCAGAACAGTAACATGAGTTAGCAGGTAATGTCATAAAACTGTTTTACCCGGTTATACCCCTTTTTACCTCAAGTATAAGGTAAAAAGTACGAGGTACGACTATCCGAAAATCGTTCACATTTTATCAATGTAAATGAAGCGGTCATTCCATTCCATCATCATCATTAAATAGAAAATTTTGTAATTTCTGTGAAAACAGAACTTTCGTTAGATGCACGTGGTGCTTGAAATTTTTATGTTTTGACTGTTTTTACGAAAAGTACCATCCCGATTCATGTACTTCGTACATTGAAAATAACATATTATGTTGTAAATGTAATTTTGGTTAAATTCAACTTTAAAAAAAAGAAGCATGTTACGTACGATTCTACGAAAATATGATTGAAAAAATAAAAAAAAGATTTGTTCTACCAGGGTTCGAATCTGCAGAGCAAAAGAAGAAGCTCGAACTTGCAGGCAAACACCTTATCACTCACGGCCACGCTGATTAGTGGTGAATAGAATATAGTTCTATTTCTGAAAATAGTACCTGTAATAACTTTAATAATACATATCTTAAAGTAAAACCTAACCCAAAACCGGGTACCATTCCAACTTTTCCTTGTTAGAACCGAGTTTTCAATTTGTCTTAGCGAAAAAAACAGCTGGTTAATAACCTGCTTACCTGTTTTCAATTACCAAACATTTATTTCTCAATTAACCCTTTGCGAGTGAGACCATTTTGCAGATTATTCTGAAACATTTGTGGTATTCGTTTTCAATGCGATTTAAGTAAGCATGTAATGTATAAGATTTCATCTCATTTAATTTTTTCTTTTCTAGAGAAGGCAGAGAACAAATTTATTTAATTTTTTTTTACAGAAAATTTAATTCTTGCCAAGATTTATATGAAACATTTAAAAGATTTTTCATAAATTATGCCTATGGATCGGAAGGAACAACTATAAAACAAGAGGTAAAAAATTTTTCAAATCGTTCTAAAAAAATTATTTTCGGTTGTGAGGGTAAATTACAATAATTTTTGGTCATTACACATACCCCCGAGATCCTACGCATTTTCGAGAAAAAAATTCCTTACCGAAAATCTAATCTATGTAACCTTACAGAGAAAAAAAAATTCAATTCAAATCGTTTTGGAAAAATTATTTTCGGTTGCGGGGGTCAATTACAATCATTTTTGGTCATTGTGTAATGACACATACCCTCGAAATCCTACCCACTTTCTAGAAAAAAATTCGAGAAGGTGTGAAATTTTTCGACGAAATTAAAATATTTCAAATCGTTCTGAAAAAAATATTGTTAGCTGTGGGGGTCAATTACAATCATTTTTGGTGAATAGACATACCCCAGAAATCCTACCCACTTTCTAGAAAAAAATTCGAGAAGGTGTGAAAACGAAGGTTGTTCGACGGAAAAAAAAATTCAATTCAAATCGTTTTGGAAAAATTATTTGCGGTTGCGGGGGTCAATTACAATCATTTTTAGTGGAATAGACATACCCCCGAAATCTTGCGCATTTTACCGACGGAACTTTAAACGTTAATAATTACTTTTTAACGAAGTCTCCATCGACAAATTAGAAAATTATTTTCTTCTATCTATTGTAATTAAGAGTAAAATTTAAGAAATAAACGGCTTAATCGTATAAGGCGACTAAGCGAAAATAAATTCAACTTGCACCGATTATTTTCCATTTGCCCAGCGTTCCTTCCCTCGAGATCCGGACGAGGTTAGGTTAGGCGAGGTGTTTAAACCTCCTCCCCTTAAAACACATTGCTTTAACAATATAATAAAAAATACTTAACTGTCCAATTACATCTACTCTTACATCCAATGAAATCTACTTTAATATCCAAAGAAAATAACTAAAAAATCATTTCAAGTTCCACGTTACCCTTTTTTTAATACTTCTTTATTTATTTACGGGTTTGTACACCCTTTGTTGATATAATACAGTTGCATAATATGTATAAAAGTCACATTAATTGCGTATAATATGAGATGCAGTGCGTACAACACTAATGACATGCTATTTGAAGGAATACGGAGAACTGTTAAAGAAGTCCATATGCTGGCTAAACTGGTTAGCTTGGATATATGGTTAATACAATTATTGTATGTATAATGTCGTTTAAATGTTAGAATATAGAATAATTCCATATTTCCATATTTATACGTAGTTATTGGTGATTTTATAAACAAACAACATATCATATATAGTTCTACGTTGTACTTTTCTAAGAAAATAAATTTTTCACGTGAAATTTTCTGCATAAACTTCTTAAATAACTTTATTCTTGGTAAAAAAAAGAAACAACAATTAACAACAACAACACCAAGCTGTAGTAAGAATGTTGAATAAGCATCACATGAAAGACTACTTACTTTTTAATACAGAAAAGTATTAATAAGAAAGAATTTAGAAGTAATATATGAAAGATGAATTGTGGTCTGGTTAGGTCTGGGTTAAGTTAATAAAAGAAGGATAGACTTTTCAAATTTCAAATAAAGAAAGAAAGAAAGAAAATGAAGATAAGCCAAATGAAGAAGGGGATGACGAACCTATTTACCCTCTGAAAAAATAGATACAATAATAAAGAGAGACAAATTTTTTTAATCTGTGTAATCTCGAAATTCAGAGATAAAAAATAAGAAAGAATGTTTAACCAAATGTATTACCGAAAGTAGTTGACTTAATAGATATTGGCAACTTCGTCTTCATTGATTTCACTTATCTTATAACAGAATTAACTAATTCTGATATAGATTTATTAGATAATTTAGATTAACAGAACATTTTACAAAAGATTACTTTAGAAAAGTATTCAAATTACATGAAAAAGAAGATATCAAGGTAAAGAGGTTTGAAAATTTAGTATATAAAAAAATATAATAAGATATTTAAGATAATCGACAAATGATACTTACCGATTGGGACATCCCAATCACTTTTTTTGTAAAAATGAAACGAATTTCGAATTTTTGGTCATAGAAAATGAAGTTTTTATGCAAAATAAATTAAATTATTATTTATGTATATGTAAGTTTAATTATGATTTTTATCTTCCAAAGTGTGATAAAACTGTAAGATAAAAGATGAATTAAGTTCCAAGTCCCTAAAATTTTCCAAATCATAGATTTAAAAATGATTTAGATATTTACATGATTTTAGTGTGGGTTTATATTTATACAAGTATATAAATATCTAAATGGGCAAGTTAAAGAACGATATACATGTTGATAGTATAATAATATCCCTTTATTCCTCATAAAAATTCACAACTGAATTCCTTTTATTCCATTCTTAAAAAATCCATCCCAAAATATATTATCAAAGCTAGTAATGAATTATTTGAACAAGGCGATAACAGATTTAAAATATTTAATAAAATTTAAATATCAGAGACTGATAGTATTAACAAAAGATAATATTAATACTATTTCGACTACTCTTATTTGATTTTAATATTAATTATAGATACTTTGATTATTGATTCATTAAAACATAAGTTAACTAAAAGTCCCAGTAGATTATAATTATATTTTAAAGAGCATGAATTAGCATAGAATTTCATAAAAAATTTGACGAGTGATAGAAGTAACTTGAATAATCTGAATTTTCTAGCTTATACTATATCTTTGGATATGGAATCGCAGATTCATTTTATTAGTGGTGTGACTAATAATATTAAGTTCTATGTTATCCAACTATTATTTTTATTAATAAAAATAGAGATAGTACTGATGATTTACTCAGACTGGTTAAAGTAAGTGGGCCAAGTGGGAAGAATATCAAGATAGATAGACAGATATTGGTAAAAATATCCTTCTTGTCTTTATATAGGAAATCTTTAATATTAAAAATAAACTCTTTCCGTAAAATCATCATACTTATCATCATAATTTATAAAATTAAAGTCAACGCATCTAACAATGAAAGGAGAAACTGACTTTATATCTTGTGTATCGGATAACATAGAGTTAGATTCTTTTACCGATGAATTATGAACAAACTGAACTCAAGTATTTTATAGGACTTGTCAAGAACGTTTTTTTCTTTTTTCATGTATTTATTTTTACTTTTGAAGTATGGAAAATAAAACTTACAGAGGCTTTGTTTACTTAAATGTTAAAACTTACCTTTTGTAAAAATCGGCGATATCGACTGTATAAATCGCCTTACGTTCGTGCCCGTAAGTGAGGTAGAGTACGTGCTCGATTTAGGTTATGTAAGTAAATTTCGTGTATTTCGTGAGCAGCATCCCATGCTTGTCGCCAAATTGAAGTGTCCTTGAATTCGGAAGACTGGTTACGTGTGAATCTTGGTTGATCGTCTACCTTCAACTTCATTAATAACAACTCGTGAATACAGGTGTTACGTCGGGATTCCGTCGACATTTGTAAAAGAGAATTTCCCTATACAGGGATGCTTGTCCCCTACAACACGGCATCATATCCCCTATAACACGCTTTCGCTCTAACACGATAAGAAAATTGCGAAAACCTTTGTACAGCACTGGATAACATGATTTTTGCTTAACATATTTAAAACCTAAATTACCTTAAAGTAATGACGCGAAAGAATAATGAAAGAAATATAGTGGCTTTACATGAAAAAATATATTATTAGAAATTATAATTTATTAAATTAAGGTTGCGTTAAATTAAAATAATATTTTTTGTGTTTTTTTGTTTTCTGTTATACATACATACATGCATACATATACAGGGTGTTCGGCCACCCTTGGGAAAAATATTAATGGGAGATTCTAGAGGCCAAAATAAGACGAAAATCAAGAATACCAATTTGTTGATGGTGGCTTCGTTAAAAAGTTATTAACGTTTAAAGTTCCGCCAATACTGAATTTTTTCTCGAAAGTGGGTAAGATTTCGGGAGTATGTCTATTCACCGAAAATGATTATAATTTACCTCCGCAACCGAAAATAATTTTTCCAGAACGATTTGAAACTTTTCAATTTCGCTGAAAAATTTAGGCACCTACCTACCTACCTACCTATCCCCTGTTGATTTTTCTTAAAAATTCGTTTTTGATTTTTAATAATTTCGCTTGACGTCCTACAGAAAAGTTGTTTAATACTTTTTTGTAGGTACCTATGGGCTCTACTTGAGAAAAAAATTTCATTGAAATATATTCACTATTATAGGAGTTATGGCTATATAAGTTGAAAATTGGACCATTTTTATGGGGGTTTTCTAACATTACGGGGCCAAGGAACAACCTTTCCAATATTTTTATAATTGTTACATATTCTACACTAAAATACGCGGCGTTTGGCTTTTTTAACATTAAAATCGTCCAATCCGTTCGGAAGTTATGGTGTTTTAAAGATTCAAACATAAAATTTACGGGAAGCATTTTTCGCCTGAAATTATATTTTCGGTAAGGAATTTTTTTCTCGAAAATGGTTACGATTTCGAGGGTATGTCTATCGACCAAAAATTATTATAATTGGTCCCTGCAATCAGAAATAATTTTTTTAGAACGATTTAAAATTTTTTAATTTTCTTGAAAAATTTCACACCTTCTCGAATTTTTTTCTCCAAACTGGGTAGGATTTCCGGGGTATATCTATTCATAAAAAATGATTATAATCGACCCTTGCAATCGGAAATAATTTTTTTAGAACGATTTGAAAAATTTTTTTTTTCGCCGAGAAATTTCACCACCTACCCGAATTTTTTTCTCGAAGGAGGGTAGGATTGTCGGGGATATGTGTATTCATAAAAAATGATTGTAATTGACCCCCGCAACCGAAAATAATTTTTCCAAAACGATTTGAAATTTTTTAATTTAATTGTTAATAACTTTTTAACGAAGCCTCCATCAACAAATTGGTATTCTTGATTTTCGTCTTATTTTGGCCTCTAGAATCTCCCATTAAAATTTTTCCCAGGGGTGGTCGAACACCCTGTATACATAGAAAAATTAAATTCCTTATGTAGAATGTGAGAAAGCGATCTATATGTGTTTGATATAAAATAGGTCGTTGAGATGCGCGTCATTCACATCGTTGACGGTTTTGTTTCTTTCGTCTTGGGGACGCCTTCTCGCGACGTTTCTCGTATGTTACGTTTTCATTTGCATTACGAGCTGCAACAGCCTGCTTGCGCTCATTCATATTTATTTAATTATTTCCTGTTATGTTAAATATATTACTTATTTAAACAAATACTGTGTGGTAAATTCTGTCATTGAATTAAAAAAAAATATTCGTTTTTAATAAGTTTTCGGACCATAACTCCCCTCCCTTTTCGAGTGAACTGGCTCTGGGTTAGGTCTCATATAACACGGTTTCAGACAACACGGCATTTTATAGGAACCGATCTACCGTGTTATAGGAGGGTTTCAAACTGTATTTCGTTTATTTAATGAAGTTTAATCCTCCTCCGGGGGCGGCGGAGCGGAGACAGTGTGTCGCGTGAATGGGAATTCGGAAGAAAAATCATAGCTTCTAAAGAATTCCAGTCAATTTTCGACCTAAGACCTCTTACACTTTTTTTTTAAAGAGAATACAAAGATACAACAAACAAATCGATAGACAAAAATTATATATTTTTGTTGAAACGACCTTGATTTTTTGTTGAATAAAAACTGTTTTGCTAATTTCTACTATTGCAATTTCTTGTCAAGTGTTGTCATTTCTGTGTAACTTTTGTTCGAAAAGTTTTTTCATTGGTTTAGAGGAAGTGTCTGAAATCAGAGGTGCCAGAAGTGCACCGAAGGCATAGTGTGCTCTCTCACGCGTACGTGAGCTCGTAATGTTTCGGAAAGTCGACAAAGGCAAACTGACGCTGCCCGAAGTAATTTCGGACCGCCTCGTGAGAGTCGAGAGAGAAAGGCTCACATTTGCCTTCTCGCTCTTAACAACTGAAATCCGACCTCCCGTCAACGGCATACGATTTGGAATCTCGAGTCGAGATTCTCGACTGACTGCCCAGGCATTTTTACTTTCCGACGCACATGACGATGTAGGCGCACATAAGCAAAGTACGTAAGTAGTTTGAAAAAGAAATTTTGTAAAATTTATTTTACGAAAATAAATGGGTTTTAAAACCCCCTGATCATATTTTAATTATTGAAAAAAAAAAGAAATTTTTTTCTTATTATTATTCTTATATGTGAGCGTAGCATATGTATATTATTAATACGATTTTTCAAAATCAATAGTTTAAGATTGAAAATTAATAAATTAAAATGAGAATCCACTCTTTGCCAGTATCGTGCACGCTGTGGGATTTTTCAATAAGAAGAGTTCTTATTTTTATAACATAAACAAAACTTAGTAGTAGAATTAATAGTTACAGAAATTAATTAATAATGATTTTCCTCGATATGTTTTTAGATAACCGTATAATTATCAATTTGTTATGACGAACTAAATATATTATATGTTTGATTTGGCTTAACTTTGCATAAAAAAATAATTGTATCGATCCATCAAAATTAATAACGTGCACCATCGTGCACCGTTTAAACCACAAAAGAAAAGTGATCCCGTTTACCAGTTTAATACAAAGTATGGGTTGGATTAAAAATTTTAAAAGGACATAGTCGAATACAAAACATAGCGTTTCATTTTCATCAGAACAGTAACATGAGTTAGCAGGTAATGTCATAAAACTGTTTTACCCGGTTATACCCCTTTTTACCTCAAGTATAAGGTAAAAAGTACGAGGTACGACTATCCGAAAATCGTTCACATTTTATCAATGTAAATGAAGCGGTCATTCCATTCCATCATCATCATTAAATAGAAAATTTTGTAATTTCTGTGAAAACAGAACTTTCGTTAGATGCACGTGGTGCTTGAAATTTTTATGTTTTGACTGTTTTTACGAAAAGTACCATCCCGATTCATGTACTTCGTACATTGAAAATAACATATTATGTTGTAAATGTAATTTTGGTTAAATTCAACTTTAAAAAAAAGAAGCATGTTACGTACGATTCTACGAAAATATGATTGAAAAAATAAAAAAAAGATTTGTTCTACCAGGGTTCGAATCTGCAGAGCAAAAGAAGAAGCTCGAACTTGCAGGCAAACACCTTATCACTCACGGCCACGCTGATTAGTGGTGAATAGAATATAGTTCTATTTCTGAAAATAGTACCTGTAATAACTTTAATAATACATATCTTAAAGTAAAACCTAACCCAAAACCGGGTACCATTCCAACTTTTCCTTGTTAGAACCGAGTTTTCAATTTGTCTTAGCGAAAAAAACAGCTGGTTAATAACCTGCTTACCTGTTTTCAATTACCAAACATTTATTTCTCAATTAACCCTTTGCGAGTGAGACCATTTTGCAGATTATTCTGAAACATTTGTGGTATTCGTTTTCAATGCGATTTAAGTAAGCATGTAATGTATAAGATTTCATCTCATTTAATTTTTTCTTTTCTAGAGAAGGCAGAGAACAAATTTATTTAATTTTTTTTTACAGAAAATTTAATTCTTGCCAAGATTTATATGAAACATTTAAAAGATTTTTCATAAATTATGCCTATGGATCGGAAGGAACAACTATAAAACAAGAGGTAAAAAATTTTTCAAATCGTTCTAAAAAAATTATTTTCGGTTGTGAGGGTAAATTACAATAATTTTTGGTCATTACACATACCCCCGAGATCCTACGCATTTTCGAGAAAAAAATTCCTTACCGAAAATCTAATCTATGTAACCTTACAGAGAAAAAAAAATTCAATTCAAATCGTTTTGGAAAAATTATTTTCGGTTGCGGGGGTCAATTACAATCATTTTTGGTCATTGTGTAATGACACATACCCTCGAAATCCTACCCACTTTCTAGAAAAAAATTCGAGAAGGTGTGAAATTTTTCGACGAAATTAAAATATTTCAAATCGTTCTGAAAAAAATATTGTTAGCTGTGGGGGTCAATTACAATCATTTTTGGTGAATAGACATACCCCAGAAATCCTACCCACTTTCTAGAAAAAAATTCGAGAAGGTGTGAAAACGAAGGTTGTTCGACGGAAAAAAAAATTCAATTCAAATCGTTTTGGAAAAATTATTTGCGGTTGCGGGGGTCAATTACAATCATTTTTAGTGGAATAGACATACCCCCGAAATCTTGCGCATTTTACCGACGGAACTTTAAACGTTAATAATTACTTTTTAACGAAGTCTCCATCGACAAATTAGAAAATTATTTTCTTCTATCTATTGTAATTAAGAGTAAAATTTAAGAAATAAACGGCTTAATCGTATAAGGCGACTAAGCGAAAATAAATTCAACTTGCACCGATTATTTTCCATTTGCCCAGCGTTCCTTCCCTCGAGATCCGGACGAGGTTAGGTTAGGCGAGGTGTTTAAACCTCCTCCCCTTAAAACACATTGCTTTAACAATATAATAAAAAATACTTAACTGTCCAATTACATCTACTCTTACATCCAATGAAATCTACTTTAATATCCAAAGAAAATAACTAAAAAATCATTTCAAGTTCCACGTTACCCTTTTTTTAATACTTCTTTATTTATTTACGGGTTTGTACACCCTTTGTTGATATAATACAGTTGCATAATATGTATAAAAGTCACATTAATTGCGTATAATATGAGATGCAGTGCGTACAACACTAATGACATGCTATTTGAAGGAATACGGAGAACTGTTAAAGAAGTCCATATGCTGGCTAAACTGGTTAGCTTGGATATATGGTTAATACAATTATTGTATGTATAATGTCGTTTAAATGTTAGAATATAGAATAATTCCATATTTCCATATTTATACGTAGTTATTGGTGATTTTATAAACAAACAACATATCATATATAGTTCTACGTTGTACTTTTCTAAGAAAATAAATTTTTCACGTGAAATTTTCTGCATAAACTTCTTAAATAACTTTATTCTTGGTAAAAAAAAGAAACAACAATTAACAACAACAACACCAAGCTGTAGTAAGAATGTTGAATAAGCATCACATGAAAGACTACTTACTTTTTAATACAGAAAAGTATTAATAAGAAAGAATTTAGAAGTAATATATGAAAGATGAATTGTGGTCTGGTTAGGTCTGGGTTAAGTTAATAAAAGAAGGATAGACTTTTCAAATTTCAAATAAAGAAAGAAAGAAAGAAAATGAAGATAAGCCAAATGAAGAAGGGGATGACGAACCTATTTACCCTCTGAAAAAATAGATACAATAATAAAGAGAGACAAATTTTTTTAATCTGTGTAATCTCGAAATTCAGAGATAAAAAATAAGAAAGAATGTTTAACCAAATGTATTACCGAAAGTAGTTGACTTAATAGATATTGGCAACTTCGTCTTCATTGATTTCACTTATCTTATAACAGAATTAACTAATTCTGATATAGATTTATTAGATAATTTAGATTAACAGAACATTTTACAAAAGATTACTTTAGAAAAGTATTCAAATTACATGAAAAAGAAGATATCAAGGTAAAGAGGTTTGAAAATTTAGTATATAAAAAAATATAATAAGATATTTAAGATAATCGACAAATGATACTTACCGATTGGGACATCCCAATCACTTTTTTTGTAAAAATGAAACGAATTTCGAATTTTTGGTCATAGAAAATGAAGTTTTTATGCAAAATAAATTAAATTATTATTTATGTATATGTAAGTTTAATTATGATTTTTATCTTCCAAAGTGTGATAAAACTGTAAGATAAAAGATGAATTAAGTTCCAAGTCCCTAAAATTTTCCAAATCATAGATTTAAAAATGATTTAGATATTTACATGATTTTAGTGTGGGTTTATATTTATACAAGTATATAAATATCTAAATGGGCAAGTTAAAGAACGATATACATGTTGATAGTATAATAATATCCCTTTATTCCTCATAAAAATTCACAACTGAATTCCTTTTATTCCATTCTTAAAAAATCCATCCCAAAATATATTATCAAAGCTAGTAATGAATTATTTGAACAAGGCGATAACAGATTTAAAATATTTAATAAAATTTAAATATCAGAGACTGATAGTATTAACAAAAGATAATATTAATACTATTTCGACTACTCTTATTTGATTTTAATATTAATTATAGATACTTTGATTATTGATTCATTAAAACATAAGTTAACTAAAAGTCCCAGTAGATTATAATTATATTTTAAAGAGCATGAATTAGCATAGAATTTCATAAAAAATTTGACGAGTGATAGAAGTAACTTGAATAATCTGAATTTTCTAGCTTATACTATATCTTTGGATATGGAATCGCAGATTCATTTTATTAGTGGTGTGACTAATAATATTAAGTTCTATGTTATCCAACTATTATTTTTATTAATAAAAATAGAGATAGTACTGATGATTTACTCAGACTGGTTAAAGTAAGTGGGCCAAGTGGGAAGAATATCAAGATAGATAGACAGATATTGGTAAAAATATCCTTCTTGTCTTTATATAGGAAATCTTTAATATTAAAAATAAACTCTTTCCGTAAAATCATCATACTTATCATCATAATTTATAAAATTAAAGTCAACGCATCTAACAATGAAAGGAGAAACTGACTTTATATCTTGTGTATCGGATAACATAGAGTTAGATTCTTTTACCGATGAATTATGAACAAACTGAACTCAAGTATTTTATAGGACTTGTCAAGAACGTTTTTTTCTTTTTTCATGTATTTATTTTTACTTTTGAAGTATGGAAAATAAAACTTACAGAGGCTTTGTTTACTTAAATGTTAAAACTTACCTTTTGTAAAAATCGGCGATATCGACTGTATAAATCGCCTTACGTTCGTGCCCGTAAGTGAGGTAGAGTACGTGCTCGATTTAGGTTATGTAAGTAAATTTCGTGTATTTCGTGAGCAGCATCCCATGCTTGTCGCCAAATTGAAGTGTCCTTGAATTCGGAAGACTGGTTACGTGTGAATCTTGGTTGATCGTCTACCTTCAACTTCATTAATAACAACTCGTGAATACAGGTGTTACGTCGGGATTCCGTCGACATTTGTAAAAGAGAATTTCCCTATACAGGGATGCTTGTCCCCTACAACACGGCATCATATCCCCTATAACACGCTTTCGCTCTAACACGATAAGAAAATTGCGAAAACCTTTGTACAGCACTGGATAACATGATTTTTGCTTAACATATTTAAAACCTAAATTACCTTAAAGTAATGACGCGAAAGAATAATGAAAGAAATATAGTGGCTTTACATGAAAAAATATATTATTAGAAATTATAATTTATTAAATTAAGGTTGCGTTAAATTAAAATAATATTTTTTGTGTTTTTTTGTTTTCTGTTATACATACATACATGCATACATATACAGGGTGTTCGGCCACCCTTGGGAAAAATATTAATGGGAGATTCTAGAGGCCAAAATAAGACGAAAATCAAGAATACCAATTTGTTGATGGTGGCTTCGTTAAAAAGTTATTAACGTTTAAAGTTCCGCCAATACTGAATTTTTTCTCGAAAGTGGGTAAGATTTCGGGAGTATGTCTATTCACCGAAAATGATTATAATTTACCTCCGCAACCGAAAATAATTTTTCCAGAACGATTTGAAACTTTTCAATTTCGCTGAAAAATTTAGGCACCTACCTACCTACCTACCTATCCCCTGTTGATTTTTCTTAAAAATTCGTTTTTGATTTTTAATAATTTCGCTTGACGTCCTACAGAAAAGTTGTTTAATACTTTTTTGTAGGTACCTATGGGCTCTACTTGAGAAAAAAGTTTCATTGAAATATATTCACTATTATAGGAGTTATGGCTATATAAGTTGAAAATTGGACCATTTTTATGGGGGTTTTCTAACATTACGGGGCCAAGGAACAACCTTTCCAATATTTTTATAATTGTTACATATTCTACACTAAAATACGCGGCGTTTGGCTTTTTTAACATTAAAATCGTCCAATCCGTTCGGAAGTTATGGTGTTTTAAAGATTCAAACATAAAATTTACGGGAAGCATTTTTCGCCTGAAATTATATTTTCGGTAAGGAATTTTTTTCTCGAAAATGGTTACGATTTCGAGGGTATGTCTATCGACCAAAAATTATTATAATTGGTCCCTGCAATCAGAAATAATTTTTTTAGAACGATTTAAAATTTTTTAATTTTCTTGAAAAATTTCACACCTTCTCGAATTTTTTTCTCCAAACTGGGTAGGATTTCCGGGGTATATCTATTCATAAAAAATGATTATAATCGACCCTTGCAATCGGAAATAATTTTTTTAGAACGATTTGAAAAATTTTTTTTTTCGCCGAGAAATTTCACCACCTACCCGAATTTTTTTCTCGAAGGAGGGTAGGATTGTCGGGGATATGTGTATTCATAAAAAATGATTGTAATTGACCCCCGCAACCGAAAATAATTTTTCCAAAACGATTTGAAATTTTTTAATTTAATTGTTAATAACTTTTTAACGAAGCCTCCATCAACAAATTGGTATTCTTGATTTTCGTCTTATTTTGGCCTCTAGAATCTCCCATTAAAATTTTTCCCAGGGGTGGTCGAACACCCTGTATACATAGAAAAATTAAATTCCTTATGTAGAATGTGAGAAAGCGATCTATATGTGTTTGATATAAAATAGGTCGTTGAGATGCGCGTCATTCACATCGTTGACGGTTTTGTTTCTTTCGTCTTGGGGACGCCTTCTCGCGACGTTTCTCGTATGTTACGTTTTCATTTGCATTACGAGCTGCAACAGCCTGCTTGCGCTCATTCATATTTATTTAATTATTTCCTGTTATGTTAAATATATTACTTATTTAAACAAATACTGTGTGGTAAATTCTGTCATTGAATTAAAAAAAATATTCGTTTTTCAATAAGTTTTCGGACCATAACTCCCCTCCCTTTTCGAGTGAACTGGCTCTGGGTTAGGTCTCATATAACACGGTTTCAGACAACACGGCATTTTATAGGAACCGATCTACCGTGTTATAGGAGGGTTTCAAACTGTATTTCGTTTATTTAATCCTTGGTTTTCTCTGGTTTGAATCACGAAGGAATGTGGTACCACACAGAAACAGTCAATGAAACCTGGTTTTGATCAATATTTTCGAGGATAACACCGGTTAGGTCTGGGTTAGGTCTGGGTTATGCCCGCATCTGGCTCATGATTTTGCCTTTTTCGCATACTTGTTGGCCAGATCCTGGATTTTTTCTGGTTTGAATCACGTAGTAATGTGGTACCACACTGAAACAGACAATTAAACCTGGTTTCGATGAATATTTTCGAGGATAACACCGGTTAGGTTTGGGTTAGGTCAGGGTTATGCCCGCTTCTCGCTCATGTTTCTGCCTTCATCGCATACTTGTTGGCCAGATCCTTGGTCCTCTCTGGTTTGAATCACGTAGTAATGTGGTACCACACAGTAACAGTCAATTAAACTTGGTTTCGATCAATGTTTTAAAGGATAACACCGGTTAGGTCTGTGTTATGTCCGCATCTGGCTCATGATTTTGCTTTCTTCGCATACTTGTTGGCCAGATCCTGGATTTTTTCTGGTTTGAATCAAGTAGTAACGTGGTACCACACGGAAATAATCAATTAAACCTGTTTTCGATGAATATTTTAGAGGATATCACCGGTTAGGTCTGGCCAGAAATGATATTTTCGGTAAGGAATTTTTTTCTCGAAAGTGAGTATGATTTCGTGGATATGTCTGTTGACCAAAAATGCTTGTAACCGACCCCTGCAACCAAGAATAATTTTTTCAGAGTGATTTGAAATTTTTGAAATTCTCTAATAGCGTTTTAACGACGCCTCTGTCGAGAAATTGATATTCCTAATTTTCGTCTTATTTTGGCTTTTAGAATCTCCCATTAAAATTTTTCCCAGGTGTGACCAAACACTCTGTATATATCTATTAGTCCTGAAATATTATTAAATCAATATTAATCAAATTACACCTTGACCGAATTCATTTCAATCCCCACACCAATATATATTGCGTGTAACCCATAAATGGTTGAGAATGGAGTCATCTTTCCCATACTGGTATTATTAGATGGTCGCAGGTCCTGCATAAATTTCAATTTACATCATTTTTGTTTTGAGTAAACTCATTTTACTTTTTTGTATATTACCTAATGCAACTCATATTCTCCAGCCATGCGATGTAGGAATATTTAGACGATTAAAAGTTGCATGGCGAAAGGTAGTACAGGAACATAGACAAAGTACGTAGGTAGACTAAACCCATTACGAAGGTGAATTTCGCACCAATATTTCATACCATATATAAATTCCATGAAGACGGAGATCTTTATAAATGCTTTTAAAGCTTGTGGTGGCCTATGACCGTTTAACTCAAATACAATTTACTACACAAAACGTATTTCAGAAAGAAGAAAATAAATTAGAATTCATGTCGCCAGATGAAACTGACATCAATGACAGCAATATAAGTAGTTTTACATAGCATTCAAGAGCATATTCCAGATGATCTGAAAGAATTATTTGAAATAGCTTGTGCAAGTAATCTCTGTTTCCAGAGAGGGGAACAACTTTGTTTTCTATATAGAAAATATTAAAATACAATCGGGACACAACTAAGACACAACTTAATAACTCGCAGAGAGAAAGCACTGCTGATGTTCAACGCAGTGCAGTTCATAGTAACAGTAAAACCAATACCAGTGTAGAAGACTAATTTAACAATGTTTCGCTAGAAGAAACTAATATACGATATACTGATCATTAATTAACTTTAATATTTCATGACAATGATGCTTTTACTTTTTTCTAATGAGAATTGTTTTGTTTCTGATAGTATTGAAACTGAAAATATTAATTTTAAAGAAATAGTTCATAATAATGTCTTTACTTCTAATGGGAATTGTTTTGTTTCCGATGGTACTGAAATCAAACTACATTAATTCTACAACATTACCATTACATTACGGTTGAAGAACATGAATTCATCCAACGTTCTCGTAAAGACAAAGATTCTTCAGAATCTATTCTGGATAAGCATTATCAACATTATCAAAAAATTGAAAAAACAACAAAGAAAAGAAAAGAAATATAGTTTATATACAATTGATAACCAGGAAAAAGAGAAACAAAGAATGAAAGAAGAACGATTAGAAAAGAAAAAAACAAGCCGAGGAATTAAAAGAAGAAAAGCTATTGAAAAAAGAAAGAAAAACAGAAAAATGAAAAGGAAAAGGAGAAAGAAAAGCAAGACGAAGAGAAGGAGAAATGTAAAACTCAAACTAAAAATAAAAATAAAGTTAAGAACGTGAAAAGAAAATAATAAATAAGATTATTTTGTGTGTGTGCTTTTTACAGGGTGAATGTAGTAACTGAACCAGGTGGTTATGACTATGCAAGATTTTTATTAGCATCTTTTTCAAACTCCACTTGGAACAAGGCTGTACGTATGTATGTATGGGATTATCAGGAACCGTGTTTGTTCGTTAATCGGCACATCAAGCGGCACACTCGTATTTATTTCGTTAAACACAGTCACACCTACTACGTACTTTTCAATCTTTCTCTCTTCCGTGCCGTCTTTTCTCACTTTCTGGGTTATTCACCCATCAGCTGTTCGGCCGTACGCTCGCCGCGTGTTGACGGCTTTTTCGGCGGTAACCGTCTTCGCTCGTGCAAGCTCGTGGACAGCGAACGATTCGCTGTTCGGCCAAAAATTCGTGCGCGATTTAATAATTTTTAACTGCACGGTTCCCTACATACAGGGTGTTCGGCCACCCATGGGAAAAATTTTAATGGGGGATTCTAGATGCCAAAATACGAAAATACAGACGAAAATCAAGAATACCAATTTGTTGATGGAGGCTCTGTTAAAAAGTTATTAATGTTTAAAGTTCCGCTCGTACTGAATTTTTTTCTCGAAACTGAGTATGATTTCGTGGATATGTCTGTTGACCAAAAATGCTTGTAACCGACCCCTGCAACCAAGAATAATTTTTTCAGAGTGATTTGAAATTTTTGAAATTCTCTAATAGCGTTTTAACGACGCCTCCATCAACAAATTGGTATTCTTGATTTTCGTCTTATTTTGGCCTCTAGAATCTCCTATTAAAATGTTTCCCAGGGCTGGCCGAACACCCTGTATACTACTATGTACTTATCAGTTTTTATTTTGTACTTTTGTAAAAATATTATATATTTATACAGGAAGAATCCAGTATGGGCCAGGATACAGCCTCATTCGAAGTAGAGTTTGAAAAAGATGCTAAGAAAAATCTTCCATAGTCACAATCTGGTTCAGTTACTTATATGTATATACACATAGAGGGTGTTCGGCCACCCCTGGGAGAAATTTTCATGGGGGATTCTAGAGGCCAAAATACGAAAATGCAGACGAAAATCAAGAATACCAATTTGCTGATAGAGGCTTCGTTAAAAAGTTATTAACAATTAAATTCAAAAATTTCAAATCGTTCTGGAAAAATTGTTTTCGGTTGCGGGGGTCAATTACAATCATTTTTGGTGAATGCACATACCTCCGAAATCTTACCCACTTTCGAGAAAAATATTCGAGAATGTGTGAAATTTTTTCGATGGAAAAAAAATTTCAAATCGTTCTAAAAGAATTATTTTCGGTTGCGGGGGTCAATTACAATCATTTTTGGTCATTACACATGCCCTCGGAATCCTACGCGCTTTCGAGAAAAAAATTCTTTACCGAAAATCTTATTAGATGCCTAAATTTTTCGACGAAAAAAAAAAAAAATCTCAAATCGTTCTAGAAGAATTATTTTCGGTTGTGGGGGTCAATTGCAATCATTTTCGGTGAATAGACATACCCCCGAAATCCTACCCACTTTCTAGAAAAAAAATCGGCTAGGTGTGAAATTTTTTCGATGGAAAGAAAAAATTTGAAATCGTTTTAGAAAAATTATCTTCGGTTGCGGGGGTTACTTACAACTATTTTGGGTGAATAGTCATACCCCCCAAATCTTGCGCATTTTGGAGAAAGAAATTCTGTACGGGCGGAACTTTAAACGTTAATAACTTTTTAACAAAGCCTCCATCAACAAATTGGTATTCTTGATTTTCGTCTTATTTTGGCCTCTAGAATCCCCTGGGAGAAATTGTAATGGGAGATTCTAGAGGTTAAAGTAGGATTCGAATTTTTTTCTCGAAAATGCGCAGGATTTCGTATGTGGCATGTCTATTCACCGAAAATAATTGTAATTGACCCCCGAAATCGAAAGTAATTTTTTCAGAACGATTTGAAATTTTCTTTTTTTTTCGTCGAAAAATTTAGGCACTGCCTGTCGATTTTTCTTAAAAATTCCTTTTTGATTTTTATTCAGTTTGTTTGTCGCCCGACAAAATAGTTGTTTAATAATACTCTTTTTGTAGGTGCCCATGAGCTCTACTCCCGAAAAAAAACGTTTCATTGAAATATATTCACTATTCACTATATCAGTAGTGGTTGCGGAGGCTGTTTGAAAATTTGACCAGTTATATGGGATTTTTCTCACTTTACGGGCTCAAGGAACAACTTTTCCAACATTTCATTCATTAATCTCTACATATTCTCCATTAAAATATGCGTTGTGTTGCTGTTTGAAACATTAAAATCGTTCAATCCGTTCAGAAGTTATGATGTTTTAATGATTCGCATGAAAATTCGTGCAGATCTTTCTGTCTGGCCAGAAATGATATTTTCGGTAAGGTATTTTTTTCTCGAAACTGAGTATGATTTCGTGGATATGTCTGTTGGCCAAAAATGCTTGTAACCGACCCCTGCAACCAAAAATAATGTTTTCAGAGTGATTTGAAATTTTTGAAATTTTTTAATAGCGTTTTAACGACGCCTCAATCAACAAATTGATATGCTTAATTTTCATCTTATTTTCGACTCTAGAATCTCCCATTGAAATTTTTCCCAGGGGTGGCCGAACAACACCTTGTATATGAAAAGATTGTACGAATACTTACCATACCTTACATAATTATATCCGCGATGTTTAATCGTATTTTTGGACTGGTCGTTACACAATACCTTAAATCTACTTTGTTTCGAAACGCAATAATCAATATATCGTTTTACTTGGTCCAAGGTTTTGCCTACCATTCTAGGATAAAAGAAACTATTTTACATTTTTAAAAACTATTTTGCAAAAGTGTTTTCAATAATGTTCACTATGTAAATATATAAGAAGAATGTTAGTCCTCTATAGCACTAACTTTAAAACTAACGAGAATTGAAAATTTTTCACAACTGTTACTTATGAATACAGAGTGGAATCAACTGCTACTGAGGTATATATCTGTATATACCACGTACGAAATTGGATAAGCGTTGGTTGGGTAGTGGATTTGTCACGTCTTGAAAATAACAATAAAGTAGAAACAATTTGTATAAAAGAGTAATTTCATTCGGTCGGTATTAAATACATAAAAATTAAAATTTAAATAGAGTTATTTAATTTTGCTGGGTCGTTTTATAAAAATGAAATAAGCTTACTTACTAAAATCTTCGTAGCTCTCTGGTGGAATCTTTTCATAAACAATGTGATGATACGTGTAACTGAAATTTCCTGTTGTTTCGCTTTTATTTAAATATGGTTCGAACAATCCGTCCTTTCAACATTTTTAAAATGTTTTTGTAATAATAATACGTTCTGGTATGGATCGTATAACCAAGGTTGAAGGAAGGGATCTATCCTAAAATTTTGAAAATAAAATTTAAATAATACTGTAATAAACGATCCATCTTTATTTTTAACTTAAGTTAACAAACTAGAACTCAGAGAAACAGGCCATGTATCGTTGTTTTTTAATATGTTTTTTAACCAAGATCGCTGCTCTCGCTACTTCGTCTTGCATTGCATTGGAGTTCCAATATCCTCCAGAGTCTAAAAGAAAAATTATTTTCTGATTACACTCGTTCGTTCCCAGTACAAAATATTTCAAAACATTGACACGAACTGAAATGTACAGAGTGTTCGTCCACCCCTGGGACAAATTTTAATGGTAGATTCTAGAGGCGAAAATAAGGTGAAAATCAAGAATACCAATTTGTTGATTGAGGCTTCGTTAAAAAGTGTTTAAAAATGTTTAAAGTTCCACCTGTGAAACGGCAATCTGCGAACAGCTGCGTACGCGTGATAGTGATCCTCACTCAGAAAACTGTAATACTATTGTCGATAGATACGTCATGAAGTAGAGTTTCTCATGCCGGGTGGAACCACTATCCCGCGCACGCAGCTGTACGCAGATTGCCCATCTACAGGCGCAACTGTTTTGGGTTATGGAATAACGACGAAATATTATAGATTGAGATTTAATATGCTATATTAGATATAAAATATAAAAAAGAACACTTAATGGCGTGAAAAAACGGTAGAGACACCAACCGGAAGTCCTAGATTATATGTCGCGACTATTAGGGACTGCAACCGGGACAGCAGAGGAATTGAATTTGCAGGAAGTTCAAAACAAAACTTTACAACAGCAACTTTAAACGTTAATAACTTTGGTATATTCCTACCAAACGGCCCGTTCAACGATCGGGATGGGTTATACGTAATTCGTATTCGTCTAATTCAGTATATTATTTATATGCATTTCATTATCTGCGGAAATTCGGTATTTTTACAAAGTAAGTAAGTATTTTAAATATATTCTGATAGGTTCACAGGTGGAAACAAGCGACTGTCGTTACCTGTGTTCAAAATGCCAGCTAGTAAAATGCTAATTTGTTAACAATAACATTTATTGAATGAAATTTCTGATATTTCTGCAAATATCTCATTGAATAAATCACCATCTTCCTATTACATACATACATTTACTAAATACATAATGGCTCAGGTATCCAATGAAGTTACTCTTATTGAAAATATAAAATATTGATAGTATTATATGTTAGAAAAAAGATTAAAAAAAGTGTGGCACGCCTGCAAGTGGTTTCTTCAATTTAATTCATGTAAGCATCAGTAATGAGATCATGAAAATTGACGCTGTGATTAATTTTCAAATGGCCTCTGTGCCATTATTTCTACAACAAAATGTTGATTCATCAGTCTCTATCTACTCTACTCTACTCTACCCTTCCAATTGCTGCGCAGTATTTTTATTTAATGTTAGTTATATAATATCACGACATTGCTCATAATTATATGTTAGCATATATGGTAATTTTAAAACAATATCTGTAGCTGAGTTTGTTTTTAGAAAACCACGTTCTTTGCTTTCCAAATATCTTTATATAATGCAATGGCTTTTAAAAAATAAGAGTATAAACATCTCACCGTAAACCGTAAATAGTTTACATTTTAAAGATCCAGAAACAGACGCTCATACGAATAAAATAGAAACTACGTGGAAGCATAGTAAACACTTTTTGCCTGAATATTGTCGGTTAGTATTTGCAGTTCCACACATTTTTTAATATGTTTTTCTAACATATAATACAAAATAATAAATATTATATTTTCTATTTTCAGCAAAAAAGATAATTTCATTGGGTACTTAAGCCATTACGTGTTTTATAAACCTTTCAAGCAAGGAAAGGATGATTTATTTAATCAGTTCTTAAAAGAAATTTCAGAAATTTCATTTGATGATTGATTCTGTAAAAAATCAAAATATACCAGACTTAGATGATAATGAAATTTAATAATAAAAACAAGTTAAACCAACGTACCGCGTACAATAGTAATTTACTATATATTGTAAACACTGTCAGAGGCGGGGAGGCATTTTTTACTGTTGCTGCATGTACTGTCTACATACCTATGAGTACTGTCTGAGTAGTGCTAGGTTATAGGGGTGGGTTTTAATACTGTCCACCTGACCGACTCGTGGAAGTTCTATGCCTAAAAAAATGATTTTTATGCATCATACACGTTCTACAAATTCCCATTTGACAATGTAGAATAGATCCAATTAGATAAATTATTTATAATTTTTAAAATGAACATAGCAACGATGGTCACTTGTTTCTATCTGTGAACCTGTCAAAAAATGTACTTAACCTTACTTTTTTACTGTAACTTTTTATAATAACAGTAACAGTTTATAAAAAAATAACGAATTTCCACAGATAATGAAATGCATATCAATAATGTACTGAATTAGGCGAATCGAATAATGTATAACTGACCCCGATCCGTGAACGGGCCGTTTGCTAGGAATGTTCCATAACTTTTCAACAAAGTCTAAAATTTTTCCCAAGGGTGAGTACCTATACACTGTATAGATATCCTGTTTCCTTCAACCGAACGACATGTGTCCCTAAAAAATATATTTATAAAATAAGTCGGTCAAGTAGGAAGAATATTCAGATATTTAAGAATATGAATATATTGGTGAAAATATCCATTCCTCTTACCTTTATGTCCTGTGTATTGGATAATATAGATTTACATACTTTTACCGCTGAATTCGAAATTCTGAACTAAAGTACAGGACTCGTCAAAAACGTTTTTTATTCTTCTTATAGTATTATCTGTTTTACAAAAAACAACCAATTAAATTAAGTTGCAGAATGCATAAGCGATAAAACTGCATAAAGACTTTTTAAGCATGAGAGATAAAACTTACAGAGGATTTAATAGAAAATTATAAAACAAAATGATTACTTAAGACTTACCTTTTGTAAAAACCGGCGATATCGACTGTGTGAGTGTAAATCGTCGTACGTTCGTGCCCGGTGCGGTAAAACACGTGCATCGATCTAGATTACGTACGTTCCACGCGTGCCACTTTCTCGATCTATACTTTTACATAAAAATATTCGATGAGGTGCATTTCTAGCTATTACGTGTAGCATCATGAGCAAACTCTTAGAAAATCACTCCTACTCCTCATTTGAACGGAATTTTTACTTTCATGATTTTAGCGAAAAGTCGTTTTCCTGCTCGGGGAACACATATGTACAGGGTGTTCGGCCACCCCTGGGAAAAATTTTAATGGGGGATTCTAGAAGCCAAAATACGAAAATCTGGCTCATGATTTTGCCTTTTTCGCATACTTGTTGGACAGATCCTGGGTTTTTTCGGGTTTGAATCATGTAGTAGTGTCAAACCACACTGAAGCAGTCAATTAAGCCTGATTTCGATCTATATTTTAGAAGATATCACCGGTAAGATCTGGGTTAGGTCTTGGTTATGCCCCCAACTGGCTCATGATTTTGCATTTTTCATATACTTGTTGGATAGATCCTGGGTTTTTTCCTGTTTGAATCACGCAGTAATGTGGTACTACATTGAAACAGTCAATTAAACCTGGTTTCGATCAATATTTTAGAGGATAAAACCGGTTAGGTCTGGATTATGCCCGCATCTGGTACATGATTTTGCCTTGTTCGCATGCTTGTTGGATAGATCCTGGGTTTTTTCCTGTTTGAATCACGCAGTAATGTGGTACTACATTGAAACAGTCAATTAAACCTGGTTTCGATCCACATTTTAGAGGATAACACCGGTTAGGTCTGGGTTAGATCTGGGTTATGCCCGCATCTGGCACATGATTTTGCCTTCTTCGCATGCTTGTTGGCCAGATCCTGGGTTTTTTTCTGGTTTGAATCACGTAGTAATGTGGTACCACACTGAAACAGACAATTAAACGATGTTTCGATCAATATTTTAGAGGATAACACCGGTTAGGTCTGCGTTATGCCCGCATCTGGTACATGATTTTGCCTTGTTCGCATGTTTGTTGGATAGATCCTGGGTTTTTTCCTGTTTGAATCACGCAGTAATGTGGTACCACACTGAAACAGACAATTAAACGATGTTTCGATCAATATTTTAGAGCATAAAACCGGTTAGGTCTGGATTATGCCCGCATCTGGTACATGATTTTGCCTTGTTCGCATGCTTGTTGGATAGATCCTGGGTTTTTTCCTGTTTGAAACACGCAGTAATGTGGTACTACATTGAAACAGTCAATTAAACCTGGATTCGATCCACATTTTATAGGATAACACCGGTTAGGTCTGGGTTAGGTCTGGGTTATGCCCGCATCTGGCACATGATTATGCCTTCTTCGCATGCTTGTTGGCCAGATCCTGGGTTTTTTTTCTGGTTTGAATCACGTAGTAATGTGGTACCACACTGAAACAGACAATTAAACGAGGTTTCGATCAATATTTTAGAGGATAAGACCGGTTAGGTCTGGGTTACGCCCGCATCTGGCTCTTGATTTTGACTTTTCCGCATACTTGTTGGCCAGATCCTTGGTTTTCCCTGGTTTGAGTCACGTAGTAATGTGATATCGCACTGAAACAGTCAATTAAACCTGGTTTCGATCAATATTTTAGAAGATAACACCGGTTAGGTCTGGGTTAGGACTGGGTTATGCCCGCATCTGGCTCATGATTTTGCCTTCTTCGCATTCTTGTTGGCCAGATCCTGGGTTTTTTCGGGTTTGAATCACGTAGTAATGTGGTACCACACTGAAACAGACAATTAAACCTGGTTTCGATCCACATTTTACAGGATAACACCGATTAGGTCTGGGTTAGGACTGGGTTATGCCCGCATCTCGCTCATGATTCTGCCTTCATCGCATTCTTGTTCGCCAGAACCTGAGTTTTTTCGGGTTTGAATCACGTAGTAATGTGGTACCACTCTGAAACAGTCAATTAAACCTGGTTTCGATCCACATTTTATAGGATAACACCCGTTAGGTTTGGAATAGGTATGGGTTATGTCCGTATCTGGCTCATGATTCTGCCTTCATCGCATTCTTGTTCGCCAGAACCTGGGTTTTTTCGGGTTTGAATCACGTAGTAATGTGGTACCACACTGAAACAGACAATTAAACCTGGTTTCGATCCACATTTTAGAGGATAACACCGGTTAGGTCTGGGTTAGATCTGGGTTATGCCCGCATCTGGCACATGATTTTGCCCTCTTCGCATGCTTGTTGGCCAGATCCTGGGTTTTTTCTGGTTTGAATCACGTAGTAATGTGGTACCACACTGAAACAGACAATTAAACGAGGTTTCGATCAATATTTTAGAGGATAACACCGGTTAGGTCTGGGTTATGCCCGCATCTGGCTCTCGATTATGACTTTTCCGCATACTTGTTGGCCAGATCCTTGGTTTTCCCTGGTTTGAATCACGTAGTAATGTGATACCGCACTGAAACAGTCAATTAAACCTGGTTTCGAACAATATTTTAGAGGATAACACCGGTTAGGTCTGGGTCAGGACTGGGTTAAGCCCGCATCTCGCTCATGATTCTGCCTTCATCGCATTCTTGTTCGCCAGAACCTGGGTTTTTTCGGGTTTGAATCACGTAGTAATGTGGTACCACACTGAAACAGTCAATTAAACCTGGTTTCGATCCACATTTTACAGGATAACACCAGTTAGGTCTGGGTTAGGACTGGGTTATGCCCGCATCTGGCTCATGATTTTGCCTTCTTCGCATACTTGTTGGCCAGATCCTGGGTTTTTGGGGTTTGAATCACGTAGTAATGTGGTACCACACAGTAACAGACAATAAAACCTGGATTCGATCCACATTTTATAGGATAACACCGGTTAGGTCTGGGATAGGCATGGGTTATGTCCGCATCTGGCTCATGATTTTGCTTTCTTCGCATACTTGTTGGCCAGATCCTGGGTTTTTTCGTGTTTGAATCACGTAGTAATGTGGTACCACACTGAAACAGTCAATTAAACCTGGTTCCGATCCACATTCTAGGGGATAACACCGGTTAGGTCTGGGTTAGATCTGGGTTATGCCCGCATTTCGCTCATGATTCTGCCTTCATCGCATTCTTGTTCGCCAGAACCTGGGTTTTTTCGGGTTTGAATCACGTAGTAATGTGGTACCACACTGAAACAGTCAATTAAACCTGGTTTCGATCCACATTTTAGAGGATAACACCGGTTAGGTCTGGGTTAGGCCTGGGTTAAGCCCGCATCTGGCTCATGATTTTGCCTTCTTCGCATACTTGTTGGCCAGATCCTGGGTTTTTGGGGTTTGAATCACGTAGTAATGTGGTACCACACAGTAACAGTCAATAAAACCTGGATTCGATCCACATTTTATAGGATAACACCGGTCAGGTCTGGGATAGGCATGGGATATGTCCGCATCTGGCTCATGATTTTGCCTTTTTCGCATACTTGTTGGACAAATCCTGGGTTTTTTCGGGTTTGAATCATGTAGTAGTGTCATACAACACTGAAGCAGTCAATTAAGCCTGATTTCGATCTATATTTTAGAAGATATCACCGGTAAGATCTGGGTTAGGTCTTGGTTATGCCCCCAACTGGCTCATGATTTTGCATTTTTCATATACTTGTTGGATAGATCCTGGGTTTTTTCCTGTTTGAATCACGCAGTAATGTGGTACTACATTGAAACAGTCAATTAAACCTGGTTTCGATCAATATTTTAGAGGATAAAACCGGTTAGGTCTGGATTATGCCCGCATCTGGTACATGATTTTGCCTTGTTCGCATGCTTGTTGGATAGATCCTGGGTTTTTTCCAGTTTGAATCACGCAGTAATGTGGTACTACATTGAAACAGTCAATTAAACCTGGTTTCGATCAACATTTTAGAGGATAACACCGGTTAGGTCTGGGTTAGATCTGGGTTATGCCCGCATTTCGCTCATGATTCTGCCTCCATCGCATTCTTGTTCGCCAGAACCTGGGTTTTTTCTGGTTTGAATCACGTAGTAATGTGGTACCACACTGAAACAGACAAATAAACGATGTTTCGATCAATATTTTAGAGGATAACACCGGTTAGGTCTGCGTTATGCCCGCATCTGGTACATGATTTTGCCTTGTTCGCATGCTTGTTGGATAGATCCTGGGTTTTTTCCTGTTTGAATCACGCAGTAATGTGGTACCACACTGAAACAGACAATTAAACGATGTTTCGATCAATATTTTAGAGGATAAAACCGGTTAGGTCTGGGTTAGGACTGGGTTATGCCCGCATCTGGCTCATGATTTTGCCTTCTTCGCATACTTGTTGGCCAGATCCTGGGTTTTTTCGGGTTTGAATCACGTAGTAATGTGGTACCACACTGAAGCAGAGAATTAAACCTGGTTTCGATCCACATTTTAGAGGATAACACCGGTTAGGTCTGGGTTAGGACTGGGTTATGCCCGCATCTCGCTCATGATTCCGCCTTCATCGCATTCTTGTTCGCCAGAACCTGGGTTTTTTCGGGTTTGAATCACGTAGTAATGTGGTACCACTCTGAAACAGTCAATTAAACCTGGTTTCGATCCACATTTTAGAGGATAACACCGGTTAGGTCTGGGTTAGATCTGGGTTATGCCCGCATCTCGCTCATGATTCTGCCTTCATCGCATTCTTGTTCGCCAGAACCTGGGTTTTTTCGGGTTTGAATCACGTAGTAATGTGGTACCACTCTGAAACAGTCAATTAAACCTGGTTTCGATCCACATTTTAGAGGATAACACCGGTTAGGTCTGGGTTAGATCTGGGTTATGCCCGCATCTCGCTCATGATTCTGCCTTCATCGCATTCTTGTTCGCCAGGACCAGGGTTTTTTCAGGTTTGAATCACGTAGTAATGTGGTACCACTCTGAAACAGTCAATTAAACCTGGTTTCGATCCACATTTTAGAGGATAACACCGGTTAGGTCTGGGTTAGATCTGGGTTATGCCCGCATCTCGCTCATGATTCTGCCTTCACCGCATTCTTGTTCGCCAGAACCTGGGTTTCTTCGGGTTTGAATCACGTAGTAATGTGGTACCACACTGAAACAGTCAATTAAACCTGGTTTCGATCCACATTTTAGAGGATAACACCGGTTAGGTCTGGGTTAGGTCTGGGTTATGCCCGCATCTCGCTCATGATTCTGCCTTCATCGCATCCTTGTTCGCCAGAACCTGGGTTTTTTCGGGTTTGAATCACGTAGTAATGTGGTACCACACTGAAACAGTCAATTAAACCTGGTTTCGATCCACATTTTAGAGGATAACACCGGTTAGGTCTGGGTTAGGACTGGGTTATGCCCGCATCTGGCTCATGATTTTGCCTTCTTCGCATACTTGTTGGCCAGATCCTGGGTTTTTGGGGTTTGAATCACGTAGTAATGTGGTACCACACAGTAACAGTCAATAAAACCTAGATTCGATCCACATTTTATAGGATAACACCGGTTAGGTCTGGGATAGGCATGGGTTATGTCCGCATCTGGCTCATGATTTGCCTTCTTCGCATGCTTGTTGGCCAGATCCTGGGTTTTTTCTGGTTTGAATCACGTAGTAATGTGGTACCACACTGGAACAGCCAATTACACGAGGTTTCGATCAATATTTTAGAGGATAACACCGGTTAGGTCTGGGTTATGCCCGCATCTGGCTCTTGATTTTGACTTTTCCGCATACTTGTTGGCCAGATCCTTGGTTTTCCCTGGTTTGAATCATGTAGTAATGTGATACCGCACTGAAACAATCAATTAAACCTGGTTTCGATCAATATTTTAGAGGATAACACCGGTTAGGTCTGGGTTAGATCTGGGTTATGCCCGCATCTCGCTCATGATTCTGCCTTCACCGCATTCTTGTTCGCCAGAACCTGGGTTTCTTCGGGTTTGAATCACGTAGTAATGTGGTACCACTCTGAAACAGTCAATTAAACCTGGTTTCGATCCACATTTTAGAGGATAACACCGGTTAGGTCTGGGTTAGATCTGGGTTATGCCCGCATCTCGCTCATGATTCTGCCTTCACCGCATTCTTGTTCGCCAGAACCTGGGTTTCTTCGGGTTTGAATCACGTAGTAATGTGGTACCACACTGAAACAGTCAATTAAACCTGGTTTCGATCCACATTTTAGAGGATAACACCGGTTAGGTCTGGGTTAGGTCTGGGTTATGCCCGCATCTCGCTCATGATTCTGCCTTCATCGCATTCTTGTTCGCCAGAACCTGGGTTTTTTCGGGTTTGAATCGCGTAGTAATGTGGTACCACTCTGAAACAGTCAATTAAACCTGGTTTCCATCCACATTTTAGAGGATAACACCGGTTAGGTCTGGGTTAGATCAGGGTTATGCCCGCATCTGGCACATGATTATGCCTTCTTCGCATGCTTGTTGGCCAGATCCTGGGTTTTTTTCTGGTTTGAATCACGTAGTAATGTGGTACCACACTGAAACAGACAATTAAACGAGGTTTCGGGCAATATTTTAGAGGATAACACCGGTTAGGTCTGGGTTACGCCCGCATCTGGCTCTTGATTATGACTTTTCCGCATACTTGTTGGCCAGATCCTTGGTTTTTCCCTGGTTTGAGTCACGTAGTAATGTGATACCGCACTGAAACAGTCAATTAAACCTGGTTTCGATCAATATTTTAGAAGATAACACCGGTTAGGTCTGGGTTAGGACTGGGTTATGCCCGCATCTGGCTCATGATTTTGCCTTCTTCGCATTCTTGTTGGCCAGATCCTGGGTTTTTTCTGGTTTGAATCACGTAGTAATGTGGTACCACACTGAAACAGACAATTAAACCTGGTTTCGATCCACATTTTAGAGGATAACACCGGTTAGGTCTGGGTTAGGACTGGGTTATGCCCGCATCTCGCTCATGATTCTGCCTTCATCGCATTCTTGTTCGCCATAACCTGGGGTTTTTCGGGTTTGAATCACGTAGTAATGTGGTACCACTCTGAAACAGACAACTAAACCTGGTTTCGATCCACATTTTAGAGGATAACACCGGTTAGGTCTGGGTTAGGTCTGGGTTATGCCCGCATCTGGCACATGATTTTGCCTTCTTCGCATGCTTGTTGGCCAGATCCTGGGTTTTTTCTGGTTTGAATCACGTAGTAATGTGGTACCACACTGAAACAGACAATTAAACGAGGTTTCGATCAATATTTTAGAGGATAACACGGGTTAGGTCTGGGTGATGCCCGCATCTGGCTCTTGATTTTGTCTTTTCCGCACACTTGTTGGCCAGATCCTTGGTTTTCCCTGGTTTGAGTCACGTAGTAATGTGATACCGCACTGAAACAATCAATTAAACCTGGTTTCGATCAATATTTTAGAGGATAACACCGGTTAGGTCTGGGTTAGATCTGGGTTATGCCCGCATCTCGCTCATGATTCTGCCTTCACCGCATTCTTGTTCGCCAGAACCTGGGTTTCTTCGGGTTTGAATCACGTAGTAATGTGGTACCACTCTGAAACAGTCAATTAAACCTGGTTTCGATCCACATTTTAGAGGATAACACCGGTTAGGTCTGGGTTAGATCTGGGTTATGCCCGCATCTCGCTCATGATTCTGCCTTCACCGCATTCTTGTTCGCCAGAACCTGGGTTTCTTCGGGTTTGAATCACGTAGTAATGTGGTACCACACTGAAACAGTCAATTAAACCTGGTTTCGATCCACATTTTAGAGGATAACACCGGTTAGGTCTGGGTTAGGTCTGGGTTATGCCCGCATCTCGCTCATGATTCTGCCTTCATTGCATTCTTGTTCGCCAGAACCTGGGTTTTTTCGGGTTTGAATCGCGTAGTAATGTGGTACCACTCTGAAACAGTCAATTAAACCTGGTTTCCATCCACATTTTAGAGGATAACACCGGTTAGGTCTGGGTTAGATCAGGGTTATGCCCGCATCTGGCACATGATTATGCCTTCTTCGCATGCTTGTTGGCCAGATCCTGGGTTTTTTTCTGGTTTGAATCACGTAGTAATGTGGTACCACACTGAAACAGACAATTAAACGAGGTTTCGGGCAATATTTTAGAGGATAACACCGGTTAGGTCTGGGTTACGCCCGCATCTGGCTCTTGATTATGACTTTTCCGCATACTTGTTGGCCAGATCCTTGGTTTTCCCTGGTTTGAGTCACGTAGTAATGTGATACCGCACTGAAACAGTCAATTAAACCTGGTTTCGATCAATATTTTAGAAGATAACACCGGTTAGGTCTGGGTTAGGACTGGGTTATGCCCGCATCTGGCTCATGATTTTGCTTTCTTCGCATTCTTGTTGGCCAGATCCTGGGTTTTTTCTGGTTTGAATCACGTAGTAATGTGGTACCACACTGAAACAGACAATTAAACCTGGTTTCGATCCACATTTTAGAGGATAACACCGGTTAGGTCTGGGTTAGGACTGGGTTATGCCCGCATCTCGCTCATGATTCTGCCTTCATCGCATTCTTGTTCGCCATAACCTGGGGTTTTTCGGGTTTGAATCACGTAGTAATGTGGTACCACTCTGAAACAGACAACTAAACCTGGTTTCGATCCACATTTTAGAGGATAACACCGGTTAGGTCTGGGTTAGGTCTGGGTTATGCCCGCATCTGGCACATGATTTTGCCTTCTTCGCATGCTTGTTGGCCAGATCCTGGGTTTTTTCTGGTTTGAATCACGTAGTAATGTGGTACCACACTGAAACAGACAATTAAACGAGGTTTCGATCAATATTTTAGAGGATAACACGGGTTAGGTCTGGGTGATGCCCGCATCTGGCTCTTGATTTTGTCTTTTCCGCATACTTGTTGGCCAGATCCTTGGTTTTCCCTGGTTTGAGTCACGTAGTAATGTGATACCGCACTGAAACAGTCAATTAAACCTGGTTTCGATCAATATTTTAGAAGATAACACCGGTTAGGTCTGGGTTAGGACTGGGTTATGCCCGCATCTGGCTCATGATTTTGCCTTCTTCGCATTCTTGTTGGCCAGATCCTGGGTTTTTTTCGGGTTTGAATCACGTAGTAATGTGGTACCACACTGAAACAGACAATTAAACCTGGTTTCGATCCACATTTTAGAGGATAACACCGGTTAGGTCTGGGTTAGGACTGGGTTATGCCCGCATCTCGCTCATGATTCTGCCTTCATCGCATTCTTGTTCGCCAGAACCTGGGTTTTTTCGGGTTTGAATCACGTAGTAATGTGGTACCACTCTGAAACAGACAACTAAACCTGGTTTCGATCCACATTTTAGAGGATAACACCGGTTAGGTCTGGGTTAGGTCTGGGTTATGCCCGCATCTGGCACATGATTTTGCCTTCTTCGCATGCTTGTTGGCCAGATCCTGGGTTTTTTCTGGTTTGAATCACGTAGTAATGTGGTACCACACTGAAACAGACAATTAAACGAGGTTTCGATCAATATTTTAGAGGATAACACGGGTTAGGTCTGGGTGATGCCCGCATCTGGCTCTTGATTTTGTCTTTTCCGCATACTTGTTGGCCAGATCCTTGGTTTTCCCTGGTTTGAGTCACGTAGTAATGTGATACCGCACTGAAACAATCAATTAAACCTGGTTTCGATCAATATTTTAGAGGATAACACCGGTTAGGTCTGGGTTAGATCTGGGTTATGCCCGCATCTCGCTCATGATTCTGCCTTCACCGCATTCTTGTTCGCCAGAACCTGGGTTTCTTCGGGTTTGAATCACGTAGTAATGTGGTACCACTCTGAAACAGTCAATTAAACCTGGTTTCGATCCACATTTTAGAGGATAACACCGGTTAGGTCTGGGTTAGATCTGGGTTATGCCCGCATCTCGCTCATGATTCTGCCTTCACCGCATTCTTGTTCGCCAGAACCTGGGTTTCTTCGGGTTTGAATCACGTAGTAATGTGGTACCACACTGAAACAGTCAATTAAACCTGGTTTCGATCCACATTTTAGAGGATAACACCGGTTAGGTCTGGGTTAGGTCTGGGTTATGCCCGCATCTCGCTCATGATTCTGCCTTCATCGCATTCTTGTTCGCCAGAACCTGGGTTTTTTCGGGTTTGAATCGCGTAGTAATGTGGTACCACTCTGAAACAGTCAATTAAACCTGGTTTCCATCCACATTTTAGAGGATAACACCGGTTAGGTCTGGGTTAGATCAGGGTTATGCCCGCATCTGGCACATGATTATGCCTTCTTCGCATGCTTGTTGGCCAGATCCTGGGTCTTTTTCTGGTTTGAATCACGTAGTAATGTGGTACCACACTGAAACAGACAATTAAACGAGGTTTCGGGCAATATTTTAGAGGATAACACCGGTTAGGTCTGGGTTACGCCCGCATCTGGCTCTTGATTATGACTTTTCCGCATACTTGTTGGCCAGATCCTTGGTTTTCCCTGGTTTGAGTCACGTAGTAATGTGATACCGCACTGAAACAGTCAATTAAACCTGGTTTCGATCAATATTTCAGAAGATAACACCGGTTAGGTCTGGGTTAGGACTGGGTTATGCCCGCATCTGGCTCATGATTTTGCCTTCTTCGCATTCTTGTTGGCCAGATCCTGGGTTTTTTCTGGTTTGAATCACGTAGTAATGTGGTACCACACTGAAACAGACAATTAAACCTGGTTTCGATCCACATTTTAGAGGATAACACCGGTTAGGTCTGGGTTAGGACTGGGTTATGCCCGCATCTCGCTCATGATTCTGCCTTCATCGCATTCTTGTTCGCCATAACCTGGGGTTTTTCGGGTTTGAATCACGTAGTAATGTGGTACCACTCTGAAACAGACAACTAAACCTGGTTTCGATCCACATTTTAGAGGATAACACCGGTTAGGTCTGGGTTAGGTCTGGGTTATGCCCGCATCTGGCACATGATTTTGCCTTCTTCGCATGCTTGTTGGCCAGATCCTGGGTTTTTTCTGGTTTGAATCACGTAGTAATGTGGTACCACACTGAAACAGACAATTAAACGAGGTTTCGATCAATATTTTAGAGGATAACACGGGTTAGGTCTGGGTGATGCCCGCATCTGGCTCTTGATTTTGTCTTTTCCGCATACTTGTTGGCCAGATCCTTGGTTTTCCCTGGTTTGAGTCACGTAGTAATGTGATACCGCACTGAAACAGTCAATTAAACCTGGTTTCGATCAATATTTTAGAAGATAACACCGGTTAGGTCTGGGTTAGGACTGGGTTATGCCCGCATCTGGCTCATGATTTTGCCTTCTTCGCATTCTTGTTGGCCAGATCCTGGGTTTTTTCGGGTTTGAATCACGTAGTAATGTGGTACCACACTGAAACAGTCAATTAAACCTGGTTTCGATCCACATTTTAGAGGATAACACCGGTTAGGTCTGGGTTAGGTCTGGGTTATGCCCGCATCTCGCTCATGATTCTGCCTTCATCGCATTCTTGTTCGCCAGAACCTGGGTTTTTTCGGGTTTGAATCGCGTAGTAATGTGGTACCACTCTGAAACAGTCAATTAAACCTGGTTTCCATCCACATTTTAGAGGATAACACCGGTTAGGTCTGGGATAGGCATGGGTTATGTCCGCATCTGGCTCATGATTTGCCTTCTTCGCATGCTTGTTGGCCAGATCCTGGGTTTTTTCTGGTTTGAATCACGTAGTAATGTGGTACCACACTGGAACAGCCAATTACACGAGGTTTCGATCAATATTTTAGAGGATAACACCGGTTAGGTCTGGGTTATGCCCGCATCTGGCTCTTGATTTTGACTTTTCCGCATACTTGTTGGCCAGATCCTTGGTTTTCCCTGGTTTGAATCATGTAGTAATGTGATACCGCACTGAAACAATCAATTAAACCTGGTTTCGATCAATATTTTAGAGGATAACACCGGTTAGGTCTGGGTTAGATCTGGGTTATGCCCGCATCTCGCTCATGATTCTGCCTTCACCGCATTCTTGTTCGCCAGAACCTGGGTTTCTTCGGGTTTGAATCACGTAGTAATGTGGTACCACTCTGAAACAGTCAATTAAACCTGGTTTCGATCCACATTTTAGAGGATAACACCGGTTAGGTCTGGGTTAGATCTGGGTTATGCCCGCATCTCGCTCATGATTCTGCCTTCACCGCATTCTTGTTCGCCAGAACCTGGGTTTCTTCGGGTTTGAATCACGTAGTAATGTGGTACCACGCTGAAACAGTCAATTAAACCTGGTTTCGATCCACATTTTAGAGGATAACACCGGTTAGGTCTGGGTTAGGTCTGGGTTATGCCCGCATCTCGCTCATGATTCTGCCTTCATCGCATTCTTGTTCGCCAGAACCTGGGTTTTTTCGGGTTTGAATCGCGTAGTAATGTGGTACCACTCTGAAACAGTCAATTAAACCTGGTTTCCATCCACATTTTAGAGGATAACACCGGTTAGGTCTGGGTTAGATCAGGGTTATGCCCGCATCTGGCACATGATTATGCCTTCTTCGCATGCTTGTTGGCCAGATCCTGGGTTTTTTTCTGGTTTGAATCACGTAGTAATGTGGTACCACACTGAAACAGACAATTAAACGAGGTTTCGGGCAATATTTTAGAGGATAACACCGGTTAGGTCTGGGTTACGCCCGCATCTGGCTCTTGATTATGACTTTTCCGCATACTTGTTGGCCAGATCCTTGGTTTTCCCTGGTTTGAGTCACGTAGTAATGTGATACCGCACTGAAACAGTCAATTAAACCTGGTTTCGATCAATATTTTAGAAGATAACACCGGTTAGGTCTGGGTTAGGACTGGGTTATGCCCGCATCTGGCTCATGATTTTGCCTTCTTCGCATTCTTGTTGGCCAGATCCTGGGTTTTTTCTGGTTTGAATCACGTAGTAATGTGGTACCACTCTGAAACAGTCAATTAAACCTGGTTTCGATCCACATTTTATAGGATAACACCGGTTAGGTCTGGAATAGGTATGGGTCATGTCCGTATCTGGCTCATGATTCTGCCTTCATCGCATTCTTGTTCGCCAGAACCTGGGTTTTTTCGGGTTTGAATCTCGTAGTAATGTGGTACCACACTGAAACAGACAATTAAACCTGGTTTCGATCCACATTTTAGAGGATAACACCGGTTAGGTCTGGGTTAGGTCTGGGTTATGCCCGCATCTGGCACATGATTTTGCCTTCTTCGCATGCTTGTTGGCCAGATCCTGGGTTTTTTCTGGTTTGAATCACGTAGTAATGTGGTACCACACTGAAACAGACAATTAAACGAGGTTTCGATGCACATTTTAGAGGATAACACCGGTTAGGTCTGGGTTATGCCCGCATCTGGCTCTTGATTTTGACTTTTCCGCATACTTGTTGGCCAGATCCTTGGTTTTCCCTGGTTTGAATCACGTAGTAATGTGATACCGCACTGAAACAGTCAATTAAACCTGGTTTCGAACAATATTTTAGAGGATATCACCGGTTAGGTCTGGGTTAGGACTGGGTTATGCCCGCATCTGGCTCATGATTTTGCCTTCTTCGCATACTTGTTGGCCAGATCCTGGGTTTTTTCGGGTTTGAATCACGTAGTAATGTGGTACCACACTGAAACAGACAATTAAACCTGGTTTCGATCCACATTTTAGAGGATAACACCGGTTAGGTCTGGGTTAGGACTGGGTTATGCCCGCATCTGGCTCATGATTTTGCCTTCTTCGCATGCTTGTTGGCCAGATCCTGGGTTTTTTCTGGTTTGAATCACGTAGTAATTTGGTACCACACAGTAACAGTCAATTAAACCTGGTTTCGATCAATATTTTAGAAGATAACACCGGTTAGGTCTGGGTTAGGACTGGGTTATGCCCGCATCTGGCACATGATTTTGCCTTCTTCGCATGCTTGTTAGCCAGATCCTGGGTTTTTTTCTGGTTTGAATCACGTAGTAATGTGGTACCACACTGGAACAGACAATTAAACGAGGTTTCGATCAATATTTTAGAGGATAACACCGGTTAGGTCTGGGTTAGGACTGGGTTATGCCCGCATCTCGCTCATGATTCTGCCTTCATCGCATTCTTGTTCGCCAGAACCTGGGTTTTTTCGGGTTTGAATCACGTAGTAATGTGGCACCACACTGAAACAGTCAATTAAACCTGGTTTCGATCCACATTTTAGAGGATAACACCGGTTAGGTCTGGGTTAGGACTGGGTTATGCCCGCATCTGGCTCATGATTTTGCCTTCTTCGTATACTTGTTGGCCAGATCCTGGGTTTTTGGGGTTTGAATCACGTAGTAATGTGGTACCACACAGTAACAGACAATAAAACCTGGATTCGATCCACATTTTAGAGGATAACACCGGTTAGGTCTGGGTTAGGTCTGGGTTATGCCCGCATCTGGCACATGATTATGCCTTCTTCGCATGCTTGTTGGCCAGATCCTGGGTTTTTTTCTGGTTTGAATAACGTAGTAATGTGGTACCACACTGAAACAGACAATTAAACGAGGTTTCGGTCAATATTTTAGAGGATAACACCGGTTAGGTGTAGGTTACGCCCGCATTAGCTCTTGATTTTGACTTTTCCGCATACTTGTTGGCCAGATCCTTGGTTTTCCCTGGTTTGAGTCACGTAGTAATGTGATACCGCACTGAAACAGTCAATTAAACCTGGTTTCGATCAATATTTTAGAAGATAACACCGGTTAGGTCTGGGTTAGGACTGGGTTATGCCCGCATCTGGCTCATGATTTTGCCTTCTTCGCATTCTTGTTGGCCAGATCCTGGGCTTTTTCGGGTTTGAATCACGTAGTAATGTGGTACCACACTGAAACAGACAATTAAACCTGGTTTCGATCCACATTTTGGAGGATAACACCGGTTAGGTCTGGGTTAGGATCGGGTTATACCCGCATCTCGCTCATGATTCTGCCTTCATCGCATTCTTGTTCGCCAGAACCTGGGTTTTTTCGGGTTTGAATCACGTAGTAATGTGGTACCACTCTGAAACAGTCAATTAAACCTGGTTTCGATCCACATTTTATAGGATAACACCGGTTAGGTCTGGAATAGGTATGGGTCATGTCCGTATCTGGCTCATGATTCTGCCTTCATCGCATTCTTGTTCGCCAGAACCTGGGTTTTTTCGGGTTTGAATCTCGTAGTAATGTGGTACCACACTGAAACAGACAATTAAACCTGGTTTCGATCCACATTTTAGAGGATAACACCGGTTAGGTCTGGGTTAGGTCTGGGTTATGCCCGCATCTGGCACATGATTTTGCCTTCTTCGCATGCTTGTTGGCCAGATCCTGGGTTTTTTTCTGGTTTGAATCACGTAGTAATGTGGTACCACACTGAAACAGACAATTAAACGAGGTTTCGATCCACATTTTAGAGGATAACACCGGTTAGGTCTGGGTTATGCCCGCATCTGGCTCTTGATTTTGACTTTTCCGCATACTTGTTGGCCTGATCCTTGGTTTTCCCTGGTTTGAATCACGTAGTAATGTGATACCGCACTGAAACAGTCAATTAAACCTGATTTCGAACAATATTTTAGAGGATAACACCGGTTAGGTCTGGGTTAGGACTGGGTTATGCCCGCATCTGGCTCATGATTTTGCCTTCTTCGCATACTTGTTGGCCAGATCCTGGGTTTTTTCGGGTTTGAATCACGTAGTAATGTGGTACCACACTGAAACAGACAATTAAATCTGGTTTCGATCCACATTTTAGAGGATAACACCGGTTAGGTCTGGGTTAGGACTGGGTTATGCCCGCATCTCGCTCATGATTCTGCCTTCATCGCATTCTTGATCGCCAGAACCTGGGTTTTTTCGTGTTTGAATCACGTAGTAATGTGGTACCACACTGAAACAGTCAATTAAACCTGGTTTCGATCCACATTTAAGAGGATAACACCGGTTAGGTCTGGGTTAGGACTGGGTTATGCCCGCATCTGGCTCATGATTTTGCCTTCTTCGTATACTTGTTGGCCAGATCCTGGGTTTTTGGGGTTTGAATCACGTAGTAATGTGGTACCACACAGTAACAGACAATAAAACCTGGATTCGATCCACATTTTAGAGGATAACACCGGTTAGGTCTGGGTTAGGACTGGGTTATGCCCGCATCTCGCTCATGATTCTGCCTTCATCGCATTCTTGTTCGCCAGAACCTGGGTTTTTTCTGGTTTGAATCACGTAGTAATGTGGTACCACACTGAAACAGTCAATTAAACCTGGTTTCGATCCACATTTTAGAGGATAACACCGGTTAGGTCTGGGTTAGGACTGGGTTATGCCCGCATCTGGCTCATGATTTTGCCTTCTTCGCATACTTGTTGGCCAGATCCTGGGTTTTTGGGGTTTGAATCACGTAGTAATGTGGTACCACACAGTAACAGTCAATAAAACCTGGATTCGATCCACATTTTATAGGATAACACCGGTTAGGTCTGGGATAGGCATGGGTTATGTCCGCATCTGGCTCATGATTTGCCTTCTTCGCATGCTTGTTGGCCAGATCCTGGGTTTTTTCTGGTTTGAATCACGTAGTAATGTGGTACCACACTGGAACAGCCAATTACACGAGGTTTCGATCAATATTTTAGAGGATAACACCGGTTAGGTCTGGGTTATGCCCGCATCTGGCTCTTGATTCTGACTTTTCCGCATACTTGTTGGCCAGATCCTTGGTTTTCCCTGGTTTGAATCATGTAGTAATGTGATACCGCACTGAAACAATCAATTAAACCTGGTTTCGATCAATATTTTAGAGGATAACACCGGTTAGGTCTGGGTTAGATCTGGGTTATGCCCGCATCTCGCTCATGATTCTGCCTTCACCGCATTCTTGTTCGCCAGAACCTGGGTTTCTTCGGGTTTGAATCACGTAGTAATGTGGTACCACACTGAAACAGTCAATTAAACCTGGTTTCGATCCACATTTTAGAGGATAACACCGGTTAGGTCTGGGTTAGATCTGTGTTATGCCCGCATCTCGCTCATGATTCTGCCTTCACCGCATTCTTGTTCGCCAGAACCTGGGTTTCTTCGGGTTTGAATCACGTAGTAATGTGGTACCACACTGAAACAGTCAATTAAACCTGGTTTCGATCCACATTTTAGAGGATAACACCGGTTAGGTCTGGGTTAGGTCTGGGTTATGCCCGCATCTCGCTCATGATTCTGCCTTCATCGCATTCTTGTTCGCCAGAACCTGGGTTTTTTCGGGTCTGAATCGCGTAGTAATGTGGTACCACTCTGAAACAGTCAATTAAACCTGGTTTCCATCCACATTTTAGAGGATAACACCGGTTAGGTCTGGGTTAGATCAGGGTTATGCCCGCATCTGGCACATGATTATGCCTTCTTCGCATGCTTGTTGGCCAGATCCTGGGTTTTTTTCTGGTTTGAATCACGTAGTAATGTGGTACCACACTGAAACAGACAATTAAACGAGGTTTCGGGCAATATTTTAGAGGATAACACCGGTTAGGTCTGGGTTACGCCCGCATCTGGCTCTTGATTATGACTTTTCCGCATACTTGTTGGCCAGATCCTTGGTTTTCCCTGGTTTGAGTCACGTAGTAATGTGATACCGCACTGAAACAGTCAATTAAACCTGGTTTCGATCAATATTTTAGAAGATAACACCGGTTAGGTCTGGGTTAGGTCTGGGTTATGCCCGCATCTGGCTCATGATTTTGCCTTCTTCGCATTCTTGTTGGCCAGATCCTGGGTTTTTTCTGGTTTGAATCATGTAGTAATGTGATACCGCACTGAAACAATCAATTAAACGAGGTTTCGGTCAATATTTTAGAGGATAACACCGGTTAGGTCTGGGTTACGCCCGCATTAGCTCTTGATTTTGACTTTTCCGCATACTTGTTGGCCAGATCCTTGGTTTTCCCTGGTTTGAGTCACGTAGTAATGTGATACCGCACTGAAACAGTCAATTAAACCTGGTTTCGATCAATATTTTAGAAGATAACACCGGTTAGGTCTGGGTTAGGACTGGGTTATGCCCGCATCTGGCTCATGATTTTGCCTTCTTCGCATTCTTGTTGGCCAGATCCTGGGTTTTTTCGGGTTTGAATCACGTAGTAATGTGGTACCACACTGGAACAGACAATTAAACCTGGTTTCGATCCACATTTTAGAGGATAACACCGGTTAGGTCTGGGTTAGGTATGGGTTATGTCCGTATCTGGCTCATGATTCTGCCTTCATCGCATTCTTGTTCGCCAGAACCTGGGGTTTTTCGGGTTTGAATCACGTAGTAATGTGGTACCACACTGAAACAGACAACTAAACCTGGTTTCGATCCACATTTTAGAGGATAACACCGGTTAGGTCTGGGTTAGGTCTGGGTTATGCCCGCATCTGGCACATGATTTTGCCTTCTTCGCATGCTTGTTGGCCAGATCCTGGGTTTTTTCTGGTTTGAATCACGTAGTAATGTGGTACCACACTGAAACAGACAATTAAACGAGGTTTCGATCAATATTTTAGAGGATAACACCGGTTAGGTCTGGGTGATGCCCGCATCTGGCTCTTGATTTTGTCTTTTCCGCATACTTGTTGGCCAGATCCTTGGTTTTCCCTGGTTGGAGTCACGTAGTAATGTGATACCGCACTGAAACAGTCAATTAAACCTGGTTTCGATCAATATTTTAGAAGATAACACCGGTTAGGTCTGGGTTAGGACTGGGTTATGCCCGCATCTGGCTCATGATTTTGCCTTCTTCGCATTCTTGTTGGCCAGATCCTGGGCTTTTTCGGGTTTGAATCACGTAGTAATGTGGTACCACACTGAAACAGACAATTAAACCTGGTTTCGATCCACATTTTAGAGGATAACACCGGTTAGGTCTGGGTTAGGATCGGGTTATACCCGCATCTCGCTCATGATTCTGCCTTCATCGCATTCTTGTTCGCCAGAACCTGGGTTTTTTCGGGTTTGAATCACGTAGTAATGTGGTACCACTCTGAAACAGTCAATTAAACCTGGTTTCGATCCACATTTTATAGGATAACACCGGTTAGGTCTGGAATAGGTATGGGTCATGTCCGTATCTGGCTCATGATTCTGCCTTCATCGCATTCTTGTTCGCCAGAACCTGGGTTTTTTCGGGTTTGAATCTCGTAGTAATGTGGTACCACACTGAAACAGACAATTAAACCTGGTTTCGATCCACATTTTAGAGGATAACACCGGTTAGGTCTGGGTTAGGTCTGGGTTATGCCCGCATCTGGCACATGATTTTGCCTTCTTCGCATGCTTGTTGGCCAGATCCTGGGTTTTTTTCTGGTTTGAATCACGTAGTAATGTGGTACCACACTGAAACAGACAATTAAACGAGGTTTCGATCCACATTTTAGAGGATAACACCGGTTAGGTCTGGGTTATGCCCGCATCTGGCTCTTGATTTTGACTTTTCCGCATAC
This sequence comes from Colletes latitarsis, assembly GCF_051014445.1. Taxonomy (NCBI): domain Eukaryota; kingdom Metazoa; phylum Arthropoda; class Insecta; order Hymenoptera; family Colletidae; genus Colletes; species Colletes latitarsis. The sequence goes on from NC_135147.1 coordinate 11,444,091, forward strand.
TTGTTGGCCAGATCCTTGGTTTTCCCTGGTTTGAATCACGTAGTAATGTGATACCGCACTGAAACAGTCAATTAAACCTGATTTCGAACAATATTTTAGAGGATAACACCGGTTAGGTCTGGGTTAGGACTGGGTTATGCCCGCATCTGGCTCATGATTTTGCCTTCTTCGCATACTTGTTGGCCAGATCCTGGGTTTTTTCGGGTTTGAATCACGTAGTAATGTGGTACCACACTGAAACAGACAATTAAATCTGGTTTCGATCCACATTTTAGAGGATAACACCGGTTAGGTCTGGGTTAGGACTGGGTTATGCCCGCATCTCGCTCATGATTCTGCCTTCATCGCATTCTTGATCGCCAGAACCTGGGTTTTTTCGTGTTTGAATCACGTAGTAATGTGGTACCACACTGAAACAGTCAATTAAACCTGGTTTCGATCCACATTTAAGAGGATAACACCGGTTAGGTCTGGGTTAGGACTGGGTTATGCCCGCATCTGGCTCATGATTTTGCCTTCTTCGTATACTTGTTGGCCAGATCCTGGGTTTTTGGGGTTTGAATCACGTAGTAATGTGGTACCACACAGTAACAGACAATAAAACCTGGATTCGATCCACATTTTAGAGGATAACACCGGTTAGGTCTGGGTTAGGACTGGGTTATGCCCGCATCTCGCTCATGATTCTGCCTTCATCGCATTCTTGTTCGCCAGAACCTGGGTTTTTTCTGGTTTGAATCACGTAGTAATGTGGTACCACACTGAAACAGTCAATTAAACCTGGTTTCGATCCACATTTTAGAGGATAACACCGGTTAGGTCTGGGTTAGGACTGGGTTATGCCCGCATCTGGCTCATGATTTTGCCTTCTTCGCATACTTGTTGGCCAGATCCTGGGTTTTTGGGGTTTGAATCACGTAGTAATGTGGTACCACACAGTAACAGACAATAAAACCTGGATTCGATCCACATTTTAGAGGATAACACCGGTTAGGTCTGGGTTAGGACTGGGTTATGCCCGCATCTCGCTCATGATTCTGCCTTCATCGCATTCTTGTTCGCCAGAACCTGGGTTTTTTCTGGTTTGAATCACGTAGTAATGTGGTACCACACTGAAACAGACAATTAAACGAGGTTTCGATCCACATTTTAGAGGATAACACCGGTTAGGTCTGGGTTATGCCCGCATCTGGCTCTTGATTTTGACTTTTCCGCATACTTGTTGGCCAGATCCTTGGTTTTCCCTGGTTTGAATCACGTAGTAATGTGATACCGCACTGAAACAGTCAATTAAACCTGATTTCGAACAATATTTTAGAGGATAACACCGGTTAGGTCTGGGTTAGGACTGGGTTATGCCCGCATCTGGCTCATGATTTTGCCTTCTTCGCATACTTGTTGGCCAGATCCTGGGTTTTTTCGGGTTTGAATCACGTAGTAATGTGGTACCACACTGAAACAGACAATTAAATCTGGTTTCGATCCACATTTTAGAGGATAACACCGGTTAGGTCTGGGTTAGGACTGGGTTATGCCCGCATCTCGCTCATGATTCTGCCTTCATCGCATTCTTGATCGCCAGAACCTGGGTTTTTTCGTGTTTGAATCACGTAGTAATGTGGTACCACACTGAAACAGTCAATTAAACCTGGTTTCGATCCACATTTAAGAGGATAACACCGGTTAGGTCTGGGTTAGGACTGGGTTATGCCCGCATCTGGCTCATGATTTTGCCTTCTTCGTATACTTGTTGGCCAGATCCTGGGTTTTTGGGGTTTGAATCACGTAGTAATGTGGTACCACACAGTAACAGACAATAAAACCTGGATTCGATCCACATTTTAGAGGATAACACCGGTTAGGTCTGGGTTAGGACTGGGTTATGCCCGCATCTCGCTCATGATTCTGCCTTCATCGCATTCTTGTTCGCCAGAACCTGGGTTTTTTCTGGTTTGAATCACGTAGTAATGTGGTACCACACTGAAACAGTCAATTAAACCTGGTTTCGATCCACATTTTAGAGGATAACACCGGTTAGGTCTGGGTTAGGACTGGGTTATGCCCGCATCTGGCTCATGATTTTGCCTTCTTCGCATACTTGTTGGCCAGATCCTGGGTTTTTGGGGTTTGAATCACGTAGTAATGTGGTACCACACAGTAACAGTCAATAAAACCTGGATTCGATCCACATTTTATAGGATAACACCGGTTAGGTCTGGGATAGGCATGGGTTATGTCCGCATCTGGCTCATGATTTGCCTTCTTCGCATGCTTGTTGGCCAGATCCTGGGTTTTTTCTGGTTTGAATCACGTAGTAATGTGGTACCACACTGGAACAGCCAATTACACGAGGTTTCGATCAATATTTTAGAGGATAACACCGGTTAGGTCTGGGTTATGCCCGCATCTGGCTCTTGATTTTGACTTTTCCGCATACTTGTTGGCCAGATCCTTGGTTTTCCCTGGTTTGAATCATGTAGTAATGTGGTACCGCACTGAAACAATCAATTAAACCTGGTTTCGATCAATATTTTAGAGGATAACACCGGTTAGGTCTGGGTTAGATCTGGGTTATGCCCGCATCTCGCTCATGATTCTGCCTTCACCGCATTCTTGTTCGCCAGAACCTGGGTTTCTTCGGGTTTGAATCACGTAGTAATGTGGTACCACACTGAAACAGTCAATTAAACCTGGTTTCGATCCACATTTTAGAGGATAACACCGGTTAGGTCTGGGTTAGATCTGTGTTATGCCCGCATCTCGCTCATGATTCTGCCTTCACCGCATTCTTGTTCGCCAGAACCTGGGTTTCTTCGGGTTTGAATCACGTAGTAATGTGGTACCACACTGAAACAGTCAATTAAACCTGGTTTCGATCCACATTTTAGAGGATAACACCGGTTAGGTCTGGGTTAGGTCTGGGTTATGCCCGCATCTCGCTCATGATTCTGCCTTCATCGCATTCTTGTTCGCCAGAACCTGGGTTTTTTCGGGTCTGAATCGCGTAGTAATGTGGTACCACTCTGAAACAGTCAATTAAACCTGGTTTCCATCCACATTTTAGAGGATAACACCGGTTAGGTCTGGGTTAGATCAGGGTTATGCCCGCATCTGGCACATGATTATGCCTTCTTCGCATGCTTGTTGGCCAGATCCTGGGTTTTTTTCTGGTTTGAATCACGTAGTAATGTGGTACCACACTGAAACAGACAATTAAACGAGGTTTCGGGCAATATTTTAGAGGATAACACCGGTTAGGTCTGGGTTACGCCCGCATCTGGCTCTTGATTATGACTTTTCCGCATACTTGTTGGCCAGATCCTTGGTTTTCCCTGGTTTGAGTCACGTAGTAATGTGATACCGCACTGAAACAGTCAATTAAACCTGGTTTCGATCAATATTTTAGAAGATAACACCGGTTAGGTCTGGGTTAGGTCTGGGTTATGCCCGCATCTGGCTCATGATTTTGCCTTCTTCGCATTCTTGTTGGCCAGATCCTGGGTTTTTTCTGGTTTGAATCATGTAGTAATGTGATACCGCACTGAAACAATCAATTAAACGAGGTTTCGGTCAATATTTTAGAGGATAACACCGGTTAGGTCTGGGTTACGCCCGCATTAGCTCTTGATTTTGACTTTTCCGCATACTTGTTGGCCAGATCCTTGGTTTTCCCTGGTTTGAGTCACGTAGTAATGTGATACCGCACTGAAACAGTCAATTAAACCTGGTTTCGATCAATATTTTAGAAGATAACACCGGTTAGGTCTGGGTTAGGACTGGGTTATGCCCGCATCTGGCTCATGATTTTGCCTTCTTCGCATTCTTGTTGGCCAGATCCTGGGTTTTTTCGGGTTTGAATCACGTAGTAATGTGGTACCACACTGGAACAGACAATTAAACCTGGTTTCGATCCACATTTTAGAGGATAACACCGGTTAGGTCTGGGTTAGGTATGGGTTATGTCCGTATCTGGCTCATGATTCTGCCTTCATCGCATTCTTGTTCGCCAGAACCTGGGGTTTTTCGGGTTTGAATCACGTAGTAATGTGGTACCACACTGAAACAGACAACTAAACCTGGTTTCGATCCACATTTTAGAGGATAACACCGGTTAGGTCTGGGTTAGGTCTGGGTTATGCCCGCATCTGGCACATGATTTTGCCTTCTTCGCATGCTTGTTGGCCAGATCCTGGGTTTTTTCTGGTTTGAATCACGTAGTAATGTGGTACCACACTGAAACAGACAATTAAACGAGGTTTCGATCAATATTTTAGAGGATAACACCGGTTAGGTCTGGGTGATGCCCGCATCTGGCTCTTGATTTTGTCTTTTCCGCATACTTGTTGGCCAGATCCTTGGTTTTCCCTGGATGGAGTCACGTAGTAATGTGATACCGCACTGAAACAGTCAATTAAACCTGGTTTCGATCAATATTTTAGAAGATAACACCGGTTAGGTCTGGGTTAGGACTGGGTTATGCCCGCATCTGGCTCATGATTTTGCCTTCTTCGCATTCTTGTTGGCCAGATCCTGGGCTTTTTCGGGTTTGAATCACGTAGTAATGTGGTACCACACTGAAACAGACAATTAAACCTGGTTTCGATCCACATTTTAGAGGATAACACCGGTTAGGTCTGGGTTAGGATCGGGTTATACCCGCATCTCGCTCATGATTCTGCCTTCATCGCATTCTTGTTCGCCAGAACCTGGGTTTTTTCGGGTTTGAATCACGTAGTAATGTGGTACCACTCTGAAACAGTCAATTAAACCTGGTTTCGATCCACATTTTATAGGATAACACCGGTTAGGTCTGGAATAGGTATGGGTCATGTCCGTATCTGGCTCATGATTCTGCCTTCATCGCATTCTTGTTCGCCAGAACCTGGGTTTTTTCGGGTTTGAATCTCGTAGTAATGTGGTACCACACTGAAACAGACAATTAAACCTGGTTTCGATCCACATTTTAGAGGATAACACCGGTTAGGTCTGGGTTAGGTCTGGGTTATGCCCGCATCTGGCACATGATTTTGCCTTCTTCGCATGCTTGTTGGCCAGATCCTGGGTTTTTTTCTGGTTTGAATCACGTAGTAATGTGGTACCACACTGAAACAGACAATTAAACGAGGTTTCGATCCACATTTTAGAGGATAACACCGGTTAGGTCTGGGTTATGCCCGCATCTGGCTCTTGATTTTGACTTTTCCGCATACTTGTTGGCCAGATCCTTGGTTTTCCCTGGTTTGAATCACGTAGTAATGTGATACCGCACTGAAACAGTCAATTAAACCTGATTTCGAACAATATTTTAGAGGATAACACCGGTTAGGTCTGGGTTAGGACTGGGTTATGCCCGCATCTGGCTCATGATTTTGCCTTCTTCGCATACTTGTTGGCCAGATCCTGGGTTTTTTCGGGTTTGAATCACGTAGTAATGTGGTACCACACTGAAACAGTCAATTAAACCTGGTTTCGATCCACATTTAAGAGGATAACACCGGTTAGGTCTGGGTTAGGACTGGGTTATGCCCGCATCTGGCTCATGATTTTGCCTTCTTCGTATACTTGTTGGCCAGATCCTGGGTTTTTGGGGTTTGAATCACGTAGTAATGTGGTACCACACAGTAACAGACAATAAAACCTGGATTCGATCCACATTTTAGAGGATAACACCGGTTAGGTCTGGGTTAGGACTGGGTTATGCCCGCATCTCGCTCATGATTCTGCCTTCATCGCATTCTTGTTCGCCAGAACCTGGGTTTTTTCTGGTTTGAATCACGTAGTAATGTGGTACCACACTGAAACAGTCAATTAAACCTGGTTTCGATCCACATTTTAGAGGATAACACCGGTTAGGTCTGGGTTAGGACTGGGTTATGCCCGCATCTGGCTCATGATTTTGCCTTCTTCGCATACTTGTTGGCCAGATCCTGGGTTTTTGGGGTTTGAATCACGTAGTAATGTGGTACCACACAGTAACAGTCAATAAAACCTGGATTCGATCCACATTTTATAGGATAACACCGGTCAGGTCTGGGATAGGCATGGGATATGTCCGCATCTGGCTCATGATTTTGCCTTTTTCGCATACTTGTTGGACAAATCCTGGGTTTTTTTCGGGTTTGAATCATGTAGTAGTGTCATACCACACTGAAGCAGTCAATTAAGCCTGATTTCGATCTATATTTTAGAAGATATCACCGGTAAGATCTGGGTTAGGTCTTGGTTATGCCCCCAACTGGCTCATGATTTTGCATTTTTCATATACTTGTTGGATAGATCCTGGGTTTTTTCCTGTTTGAATCACGCAGTAATGTGGTACTACATTGAAACAGTCAATTAAACCTGGTTTCGATCAATATTTTAGAGGATAAAACCGGTTAGGTCTGGATTATGCCCGCATCTGGTACATGATTTTGCCTTGTTCGCATGCTTGTTGGATAGATCCTGGGTTTTTTCCTGTTTGAAACACGCAGTAATGTGGTACTACATTGAAACAGTCAATTAAACCTGGTTTCGATCAACATTTTAGAGGATAACACCGGTTAGGTCTGGGTTAGATCTGGGTTATGCCCGCATCTGGCACATGATTTTGCTTTCTTCGCATGCTTGTTGGTCAGATCCTGGGTTTTTTTCTGGTTTGAATCACGTAGTAATGTGGTACCACACTGCAACAGACAAATAAACGATGTTTCGATCAATATTTTAGAGGATAACACCGGTTAGGTCTGCGTTATGCCCGCATCTGGTACATGATTTTGCCTTGTTCGCATGCTTGTGGGTAGATCCTGGGTTTTTTCCTGTTTGAATCACGCAGTATTGTGGTACCACACTGAAACAGACAATTAAACGATGTTTCGATCAATATTTTAGAGGATAAAACCGGTTAGGTCTGGGTTAGGACTGGGTTATGCCCGCATCTGGCTCATGATTTTGCCTTCTTCGCATACTTGTTGGCCAGATCCTGGGTTTTTTCGGGTTTGAATCACGTAGTAATGTGGTACCACACTGAAGCAGAGAATTAAACCTGGTTTCGATCCACATTTTAGAGGATAACACCGGTTAGGTCTGGGTTAGGACTGGGTTATGCCCGCATCTCGCTCATGATTCCGCCTTCATCGCATTCTTGTTCGCCAGAACCTGGGTTTTTTCGGGTTTGAATCACGTAGTAATGTGGTACCACTCTGAAACTGTCAATTAAACCTGGTTTCGATCCACATTTTAGAGGATAACACCGGTTAGGTCTGGGTTAGATCTGGGTTATGCCCGCATCTCGCTCATGATTCTGCCTTCATCGCATTCTTGTTCGCCAGAACCTGGGTTTTTTCGGGTTTGAATCACGTAGTAATGTGGTACCACTCTGAAACAGTCAATTAAACCTGGTTTCGATCCACATTTTAGAGGATAACACCGGTTAGGTCTGGGTTAGATCTGGGTTATGCCCGCATCTCGCTCATGATTCTGCCTTCATCGCATTCTTGTTCGCCAGGACCAGGGTTTTTTCAGGTTTGAATCACGTAGTAATGTGGTACCACTCTGAAACAGTCAATTAAACCTGGTTTCGATCCACATTTTAGAGGATAACACCGGTTAGGTCTGGGTTAGATCTGGGTTATGCCCGCATCTCGCTCATGATTCTGCCTTCACCGCATTCTTGTTCGCCAGAACCTGGGTTTCTTCGGGTTTGAATCACGTAGTAATGTGGTACCACACTGAAACAGTCAATTAAACCTGGTTTCGATCCACATTTTAGAGGATAACACCGGTTAGGTCTGGGTTAGGTCTGGGTTATGCCCGCATCTCGCTCATGATTCTGCCTTCATCGCATTCTTGTTCGCCAGAACCTGGGTTTTTTCGGGTTTGAATCACGTAGTAATGTGGTACCACTCTGAAACAGTCAATTAAACCTGGTTTCGATCCACATTTTAGAGGATAACACCGGTTAGGTCTGGGTTAGATCTGGGTTATGCCCGCATCTGGCACATGATTATGCCTTCTTCGCATGCTTGTTGGCCAGATCCTGGATTTTTTTCTGGTTTGAATCACGTAGTAATGTGGTACCACACTGAAACAGACAATTAAACGAGGTTTCGGTCAATATTTTAGAGGATAACACCGGTTAGGTCTGGGTTGCGCCCGCATCTGGCTCTTGATTTTGACTTTTCCGCATACTTGTTGGCCAGATCCTTGGTTTTCCCTGGTTTGAGTCACGTAGTAATGTGATACCGCACTGAAACAGTCAATTAAACCTGGTTTCGATCAATATTTTAGAAGATAACACCGGTTAGGTCTGGGTTAGGACTGGGTTATGCCCGCATCTGGCTCATGATTTTGCCTTCTTCGCATTCTTGTTGGCCAGATCCTGGGTTTTTTCGGGTTTGAATCACGTAGTAATGTGGTACCACACTGAAACAGACAATTAAACCTGGTTTCGATCCACATTTTAGAGGATAACACCGGTTAGGTCTGGGTTACGCCCGCATCTGGCTCTTGATTTTGACTTTTCCGCATACTTGTTGGCCAGACCCTTGGTTTTCCCTGGTTTGAATCATGCAGTAATGTGATACCGCACTGAAACAATCAATTAAACCTGGTTTCGATCAATATTTTAGAGGATAACACCGGTTAGGTCTGGGTTAGATCTGGGTTATGCCCGCATCTCGCACATGATTCTGCCTTCACCGCATTCTTGTTCGCCAGAACCTGGGTTTCTTCGGGTTTGAATCACGTAGTAATGTGGTACCACACTGAAACAGTCAATTAAACCTGGTTTCGATCCACATTTTAGAGGATAACACCGGTTAGGTCTGGGTTAGATCTGGGTTATGCCCGCATCTCGCTCATGATTCTGCCTTCACCGCATTCTTGTTCGCCAGAACCTGGGTTTCTTCGCGTTTGAATCACGTAGTAATGTGGTACCACACTGAAACAGTCAATTAAACCTGGTTTCGATCCACATTTTAGAGGATAACACCGGTTAGGTCTGGGTTAGGTCTGGGTTATGCCCGCATCTCGCTCATGATTCTGCCTTCTTCGCATACTTGTTGGCCAGATCCTGGGTTTTTTCGGGTTTGAATCACGTAGTAATGTGGTACCACACTGAAACAGACAATTAAACCTGGTTTCGATCCACATTTTAGAGGATAACACCGGTTAGGTCTGGGTTAGGACTGGGTTATGCCCGCATCTGGCTCATGATTTTGCCTTCTTCGCATACTTGTTGGCCAGATCCTGGGTTTTTTCGGGTTTGAATCACATAGTAATGTGGTACCACACTGAAACAGACAATTAAACCTGGTTTCGATCCACATTTTAGAGGATAACACCGGTTAGGTCTGGGTTATGCCCGCATCTGGCACATGATTTTGCCTTCTTCGCATGCTTGTTGGCCAGATCCTGGGTTTTTTCTGGTTTGAATCACGTAGCAATGTGGTACCACACTGAAACAGACAATTAAACGAGGTTTCGATCAATATTTTAGAGGATAACACCGGTCAGGTCTGGGTTACGCCCGCATCTGGCTCTTGATTTTGACTTTTCCGCATACTTGTTGGCCAGATCCTTGGTTTTCCCTGGTTTGAATCACGTAGTGATGTGATACCGCACTGAAACAGTCAATTAAACCTGGTTTCGATCAATATTTTAGAGGATAACACCGGTTAGGTCTGGATTATGCCCGCATCTGGTACATGATTTTGCCTTTTTCGCATATTTGTTGGGCAGATCCTGGGTTTTTTCGGGTTTGAATCATGGAGTAGTGTGATACCACACTGAAGCAGTCAATTAAGCCTGGTTTCGATCAATATTTTAGAGGATAACACCGGTTAGGTCTGGGTTATGCCCGCATCTGGCTCATGATTTTGCCTTCTTCGCATGCTTGTTGGCCAGATCCTGGGTTTTTTCTGGTTTGAATCACGTAGTAATGTGGTACCACACTGGAACAGACAATTAAACGAGGTTTCGATCAATATTTTAGAGGATAACACCGGTTAGGTCTGGGTTATGCCCGCATCTGGCTCTTGATTTTGACTTTTCCGCATACTTGTTGGCCAGATCCTGGGTTTCTTCGGGTTTGAATCACGTTGTAATGTGGTACCACACTGAAACAGACAATTAAACCTGGTTTCGATCCACATTTTAGAAGATAACACCGGTTAGGTCTGGGTTAGGACTGGGTTATGCCCGCATCTGGCTCATGATTTTGCCTTCTTCGCATTCTTGTTGGCCAGTTCCTGGGGTTTTTCGTGTTTGAATCACGTAGTAATGTGGTACCACACTGAAACAGTCAATTAAACCTGGTTTCGATCCACGTTTTAGAGGATAACACCGGTTAGGTCTGGGTTAGGTCTGGGTTATGCCCGCATCTGGCACATGATTTTGCCTTCTTCGCATGCTTGTTAGCCAGATCCTGGGTTTTTTTCTGGTTTGAATCACGTAGTAATGTGGTACCACACTGGAACAGACAATTAAACGAGGTTTCGATCAATATTTTAGAGGATAACACCGGTTAGGTCTGGGTTAGGACTGGGTTATGCCCGCATCTCGCTCATGATTCTGCCTTCATCGCATTCTTGTTCGCCAGAACCTGGGTTTTTTCGGGTTTGAATCACGTAGTAATGTGGCACCACACTGAAACAGTCAATTAAACCTGGTTTCGATCCACATTTTAGAGGATAACACCGGTTAGGTCTGGGTTAGGACTGGGTTATGCCCGCATCTGGCTCATGATTTTGCCTTCTTCGTATACTTGTTGGCCAGATCCTGGGTTTTTTTCTGGTTTGAATAACGTAGTAATGTGGTACCACACTGAAACAGACAATTAAACGAGGTTTCGGTCAATATTTTAGAGGATAACACCGGTTAGGTCTGGGTTACGCCCGCATTAGCTCTTGATTTTGACTTTTCCGCATACTTGTTGGCCAGATCCTTGGTTTTCCCTGGTTTGAGTCACGTAGTAATGTGATACCGCACTGAAACAGTCAATTAAACCTGGTTTCGATCAATATTTTAGAAGATAACACCGGTTAGGTCTGGGTTAGGACTGGGTTATGCCCGCATCTGGCTCATGATTTTGCCTTCTTCGCATTCTTGTTGGCCAGATCCTGGGTTTTTTCGGGTTTGAATCACGTAGTAATGTGGTACCACACTGGAACAGACAATTAAACCTGGTTTCGATCCACATTTTAGAGGATAACACCGGTTAGGTCTGGGTTAGGTATGGGTTATGTCCGTATCTGGCTCATGATTCTGCCTTCAGCGCATTCTTGTTCGCCAGAACCTGGGGTTTTTCGGGTTTGAATCACGTAGTAATGTGGTACCACACTGAAACAGACAACTAAACCTGGTTTCGATCCACATTTTAGAGGATAACACCGGTTAGGTCTGGGTTAGGTCTGGGTTATGCCCGCATCTGGCACATGATTTTGCCTTCTTCGCATGCTTGTTGGCCAGATCCTGGGTTTTTTCTGGTTTGAATCACGTAGTAATGTGGTACCACACTGAGACAGACAATTAAACGAGGTTTCGATCAATATCTTAGAGGATAACACCGGTTAGGTCTGGGTGATGCCCGCATCTGGCTCTTGATTTTGTCTTTTCCGCATACTTGTTGGCCAGATCCTTGGTTTTCCCTGGTTTGAGTCACGTAGTAATGTGATACCGCACTGAAACAGTCAATTAAACCTGGTTTCGATCAATATTTTAGAAGATAACACCGGTTAGGTCTGGGTTAGGACTGGGTTATGCCCGCATCTGGCTCATGATTTTGCCTTCTTCGCATTCTTGTTGGCCAGTTCCTGGGGTTTTTCGTGTTTGAATCACGTAGTAATGTGGTACCACACTGAAACAGTCAATTAAACCTGGTTTCGATCCACATTTAAGAGGATAACACCGGTTAGGTCTGGGTTAGGACTGGGTTATGCCCGCATCTGGCTCATGATTTTGCCTTCTTCGTATACTTGTTGGCCAGATCCTGGGTTTTTTCGGGTTTGAATCACGTAGTAATGTGGTACCACACTGAAACAGACAATTAAACCTGGTTTCGATCCACATTTTAGAGGATAACACCGGTTAGGTCTGGGTTACGCCCGCATCTGGCTCTTGATTTTGACTTTTCCGCATACTTGTTGGCCAGACCCTTGGTTTTCCCTGGTTTGAATCATGTAGTAATGTGATACCGCACTGAAACAATCAATTAAACCTGGTTTCGATCAATATTTTAGAGGATAACACCGGTTAGGTCTGGGTTAGATCTGGGTTATGCCCGCATCTCGCTCATGATTCTGCCTTCACCGCATTCTTGTTCGCCAGAACCTGGGTTTCTTCGGGTTTGAATCACGTAGTAATGTGGTACCACACTGAAACAGTCAATTAAACCTGGTTTCGATCCACATTTTAGAGGATAACACCGGTTAGGTCTGGGTTAGATCTGGGTTATGCCCGCATCTCGCTCATGATTCTGCCTTCACCGCATTCTTGTTCGCCAGAACCTGGGTTTCTTCGCGTTTGAATCACGTAGTAATGTGGTACCACACTGAAACAGTCAATTAAAACAGGTTTCGATCCACATTTTAGAGGATAACACCGGTTAGGTCTGGGTTAGGTCTGGGTTATGCCCGCATCTCGCTCATGATTCTGCCTTCATCGCATTCTTGTTCGCCAGAACCTGGGTTTTTTCGGGTTTGAATCGCGTAGTAATGTGGTACCACTCTGAAACAGTCAATTAAACCTGGTTTCCATCCACATTTTAGAGGATAACACCGGTTAGGTCTGGGTTAGATCAGGGTTATGCCCGCATCTGGCACATGATTATGCCTTCTTCGCATGCTTGTTGGCCAGATCCTGGGTTTTTTTCTGGTTTGAATCACGTAGTAATGTGGTACCACACTGAAACAGACAATTAAACGAGGTTTCGATCAATATTTTAGAGGATAACACCGGTTAGGTCTGGGTGATGCCCGCATCTGGCTCTTGATTTTGACTTTTCCGCATACTTGTTGGCCAGATCCTTGGTTTTCCCTGGTTTGAGTCACGTAGTAATGTGATACCGCACTGAAACAGTCAATTAAACCTGGTTTCGATCAATATTTTAGAAGATAACACCGGTTAGGTCTGGGTTAGGACTGGGTTATGCCCGCATCTGGCTCATGATTTTGCCTTCTTCGCATTCTTGTTGGCCAGATCCTGGGTTTTTTCGGGTTTGAATCACGTAGTAATGTGGTACCACACTGAAACAGACAATTAAACCTGGCTTCGATCCACATTTTAGAGGATAACACCGGTTAGGTCTGGGTTAGGACTGGGTTATGCCCGCATCTCGCTCATGATTCTGCCTTCATCGCATTCTTGTTCGCCAGAACCTGGGTTTTTTCGGGTTTGAATCACGTAGTAATGTGGTACCACTCTGAAACAGTCAATTAAACCTGGTTTCGATCCACATTTTATAGGATAACACCGGTTAGGTCTGGAATAGGTATGGGTCATGTCCGTATCTGGCTCATGATTCTGCCTTCATCGCATTCTTGTTCGCCAGAACCTGGGTTTTTTCGGGTTTGAATCTCGTAGTAATGTGGTACCACACTGAAACAGACAATTAAACCTGGTTTCGATCCACATTTTAGAGGATAACACCGGTTAGGTCTGGGTTAGGTCTGGGTTATGCCCGCATCTGGCACATGATTTTGCCTTCTTCGCATGTTTGTTGGCCAGATTCTGGGTTTTTTCTGGTTTGAATCACGTAGTAATGTGGTACCACACTGAAACAGACAATTAAACGAGGTTTCGATCCACATTTTAGAGGATAACACCGGTTAGGTCTGGGTTATGCCCGCATCTGGCTCTTGATTTTGACTTTTCCGCATACTTGTTGGCCAGATCCTTGGTTTTCCCTGGTTTGAATCACGTAGTAATGTGATACCGCACTGAAACAGTCAATTAAACCTGGTTTCGAACAATATTTTAGAGGATATCACCGGTTAGGTCTGGGTTAGGACTGGGTTATGCCCCCATCTGGCTCATGATTTTGCCTTCTTCGCAAACTTGTTGGCAAGATCCTGGGTTTTTTCGGGTTTGAATCACGTAGTAATGTGGTACCACACTGAAACAGACAATTAAACCTGGTTTCGATCCACATTTTACAGGATAACACCGGTTAGGTCTGGGTTAGGACTGGGTTATGCCCGCATCTGGCTCATGATTTTGCCTTCTTCGCATACATGATGGCCAGATCCTGGGTTTTTTCGGGTTTGAATCACATAGTAATGTGGTACCACACTGAAACAGACAAATAAACCTGGTTTCGATCCACATTTTAGAGGATAACACCGGTTAGGTCTGGGATAGGTATGGGTTTTGTCCGCATCTGGCTCATGATTTTGCCTTCTTCGCATACATGTTGGCCAGTTCCTGGGGTTTTTCGTGTTTGAATCACGTAGTAATGTGGTACCACACTGAAACAGTCAATTAAACCTGGTTTCGATCCACGTTTTAGAGGATAACACCGGTTAGGTCTGGGTTAGGTCTGGGTTATGCCCGCATCTGGCACATGATTTTGCCTTCTTCGCATGCTTGTTAGCCAGATCCTGGGTTTTTTCTGGTTTGAATCACGTAGTAATGTGGTACCACACTGGAACAGACAATTAAACGAGGTTTCGATCAATATTTTAGAGGATAACACCGGTTAGGTCTGGGTTAGGACTGGGTTATGCCCGCATCTCGCTCATGATTCTGGCTTCATCGCATTCTTGTTCGCCAGAACCTGGGTTTTTTCGGGTTTGAATCACGTAGTAATGTGGCACCACACTGAAACAGTCAATTAAACCTGGTTTCGATCCACATTTTAAAGGATAACACCGGTTAGGGCTGGGTTAGGACTGGGTTATGCCCGCATCTGGCTCATGATTTTGCCTTCTTCGTATACTTCTTGGCCAGATCCTGGGTTTTTGGGGTTTGAATCACGTAGTAATGTGGTACCACACAGTAACAGACAATAAAACCTGGATTCGATCCACATTTTAGAGGATAACACCGGTTAGGTCTGGGTTAGGTCTGGGTTATGCCCGCATCTGGCACATGATTATGCCTTCTTCGCATGCTTGTTGGCCAGATCCTGGGTTTTTTTCTGGTTTGAATCACGTAGTAATGTGGTACCACACTGACACAGACAATTAAACGTGGTTTCGGTCAATATTTTAGAGGATAAGACCGGTTAGGTTTGGGTTACGCCCGCATCTGGCTCTTGATTTTGACTTTTCCGCATACTTGTTGGCCAGATCCTTGGTTTTCCCTGGTTTGAGTCACGTAGTAATGTGATACCGCACTGAAACAGTCAATTAAACCTGGTTTCGATCAATATTTTAGAAGATAACACCGGTTAGGTCTGGGTTAGGACTGGGTTATGCCCGCATCTGGCTCATGATTTTGCCTTCTTCGCATTCTTGTTGGCCAGATCCTGGGTTTTTTCGGGTTTGAATCACGTAGTAATGTGGTACCACACTGGAACAGACAATTAAACCTGGTTTCGATCCACATTTTATCGGATAACACCGGTTAGGTCTGGAATAGGTATGGGTTATGTCCGTATCTGGCTCATGATTCTGCCTTCATCGCATTCTTGTTCGCCAGAACCTGGGGTTTTTCGGGTTTGAATCACGTAGTAATGTGGTACCACACTGAAACAGACAACTAAACCTGGTTTCGATCCACATTTTAGAGGATAGCACCGGTTAGGTCTGGGTTAGGTCTGGGTTATGCCCGCATCTGGCACATGATTTTGCCTTCTTCGCATGCTTGTTGGCCAGATCCTGGGTTTTTTCTGGTTTGAATCACGTAGTAATGTGGTACCACACTGAAACAGACAATTAAACGAGGTTTCGATCCACATTTTACAGGATAACACCGGTTAGGTCTGGGTTAGGACTGGGTTATGCCCGCATCTGGCTCATGATTTTGCCTTCTTCGCATACTTGTTGGCCAGATCCTGGGTTTTTTCGGGTTTGAATCACGTAGTAATGTGGTACCACACTGAAACAGACAATTAAACCTGGTTTCGATCCACATTTTAGAGGATAACACCGGTTAGGTCTGGGTTATGCCCGCATCTGGCACATGATTTTGCCTTCTTCGCATGCTTGTTGGCCAGATCCTGGGTTTTTTCTGGTTTGAATCACGTAGTAATGTGATACCGCACTGAAACAGTCAATTAAACCTGGTTTCGATCAATATTTTAGAGGATAACAACGGTTAGGTCTGGGTTAGGACTGGGTTATGCATTCACATCGCTCATGATTCTGCCTTCATCGCATTCTTGTTCGCCAGAACCTGGGTTTTTTCGGGTTTGAAACACGTAGTAATGTGGTACCACATTGAAACAGTCAATTAAACCTGGTTTCGATCAATATTTTAGAGGATAAAACCGGTTAGGTCTGGATTATGCCCGCATCTGGTACATGATTTTGCCTTTTTCGCATATTTGTTGGGCAGATTTTGGGTTTTTTCGGGTTTGAATCATGTAGTAGTGTGGTACCACACTGAAACAGTCAATTAAACCTGGTTTCGATCCACATTTTAGAGGATAACACCGGTTAGGTCTGGGATAGGCATGGGTTATGTCCGCATCTGGCTCATGATTTTGCCTTCTTCGCATGCTTGTTGGCCAGATCCTGGGTTTTTTCTGGTTTGAATCACGTAGTAATGTGGTACCACACTGGAACAGACAATTAAACGAGGTTTCGATCAATATTTTAGAGGATAACACCGGTTAGGTCTGGGATAGGCATGGGTTATGTCCGCATCTGGCTCATGATTTTGCCTTCTTCGCATGCTTGTTGGCCAGATCCTGGGTTTTTTCTGGTTTGAATCACGTAGTAATGTGGTACCACACTGGAACAGACAATTAAACGAGGTTTCGATCAATATTTTAGAGGATAACACCGGTTAGGTCTGGGTTATGCCCGCATCTGGCTGTTGATTTTGACTTTTCCGCATACTTGTTGGCCAGATCCTGGGTTTTTTCGGGTTTGAATCACGTAGTAATGTGGTACCACACTGAAACAGACAATTAAACCTGGTTTCGATCCACATTTTAGAGGATAACACCGGTTAGGTCTGGGTTATGCCCGCATCTGGCACATGATTTTGCCTTCTTCGCATGCTTGTTGGCCAGATCCTGGGTTTTTTCTGGTTTGAATCACGTAGTAATGTGATACCGCACTGAAACAGTCAATTAAACCTGGTTTCGATCAATATTTTAGAGGATAACAACGGTTAGGTCTGGGTTAGGACTGGGTTATGCATTCACATCGCTCATGATTCTGCCTTCATCGCATTCTTGTTCGCCAGAACCTGGGTTTTTTCGGGTTTGAAACACGTAGTAATGTGGTACCACATTGAAACAGTCAATTAAACCTGGTTTCGATCAATATTTTAGAGGATAAAACCGGTTAGGTCTGGATTATGCCCGCATCTGGTACATGATTTTGCCTTTTTCGCATATTTGTTGGGCAGATTTTGGGTTTTTTCGGGTTTGAATCATGTAGTAGTGTGGTACCACACTGAAACAGTCAATTAAACCTGGTTTCGATCCACATTTTAGAGGATAACACCGGTTAGGTCTGGGATAGGCATGGGTTATGTCCGCATCTGGCTCATGATTTTGCCTTCTTCGCATGCTTGTTGGCCAGATCCTGGGTTTTTTCTGGTTTGAATCACGTAGTAATGTGGTACCACACTGGAACAGACAATTAAACGAGGTTTCGATCAATATTTTAGAGGATAACACCGGTTAGGTCTGGGATAGGCATGGGTTATGTCCGCATCTGGCTCATGATTTTGCCTTCTTCGCATGCTTGTTGGCCAGATCCTGGGTTTTTTCTGGTTTGAATCACGTAGTAATGTGGTACCACACTGGAACAGACAATTAAACGAGGTTTCGATCAATATTTTAGAGGATAACACCGGTTAGGTCTGGGTTATGCCCGCATCTGGCTGTTGATTTTGACTTTTCCGCATACTTGTTGGCCAGATCCTGGGTTTTTTCGGGTTTGAATCACGTAGTAATGTGGTACCACACTGAAACAGACAATTAAACCTGGTTTGATCCACATTTTAGAGGATAACACCGGTTACGTCTGGGTTATGCCCGCATCTGGCCCTTGATTTGACTTTTCCGCATACTTGTTGGCCAGATCCTTGGTTTATGGGGTTTGAATCACGTAGTAATGTGGTACCACACAGTAACAGTCAATTAAACCTGGATTCGATCCACATTTTATAGGATAACACCGGTTAGGTCTGGGATAGGTATGGGTTATGTCCGCATCTGGCTCATGATTTTGCCTTCTTCGCATACATGTTGGCCAGTTCCTGGGTTTTTTCGTGTTTGAATCACGTAGTAATGTGGTACCACACTGAAACAGTCAATTAAACCTGGTTTCGATCCACGTTTTAGAGGATAACACCGGTTAGGTCTGGGTTATGCCCGCATCTGGCTCTTGATTTTGACTTTTCCGCATACTTGTGGGCCAGATCCTTGTTTTTCCCTGGGTTGAATCACGTAGTAATGTGGTACCACTCTGAAACAGTCAATTAAACCTGGTTTCGATCCACATTTTATAGGATAACACCGGTTAGGTCTGGAATAGGTATGGGTCATGTCCGTATCTGGCTCATGATTCTGCCTTCATCGCATTCTTGTTCGCCAGAACCTGGGTTTTTTCGGGTTTGAATCTCGTAGTAATGAGGTACCACACTGAAACAGACAATTAAACCTGGTTTCGATCCACATTTTAGAGGATAACACCGGTTAGGTCTGGGTTAGGTCTGGGTTATGCCCGCATCTGGCACATGATTTTGCCTTCTTCGCATGCTTGTTGGCCAGATCCTGGGTTTTTTCTGGTTTGAATCACGTAGTAATGTGGTACCACACTGAAACAGACAATTAAACGAGGTTTCGATCCACATTTTAGAGGATAACACCGGTTAGGTCTGGGTTGTGCCCGCATCTGGCTCTTGATTTTGACTTTTCCGCATACTTGTTGGCCAGATCCTTGGTTTTCCCTGGTTTGAATCACGTAGTAATGTGATACCGCACTGAAACAGTCAATTAAACCTGGTGTTCGAACAATATTTTAGAGGATAACACCGGTTAGGTCTGGGTTAGGACTGGGTTATGCCCGCATCTGGCTCATGATTTTGCCTTCTTCGCATACTTGTTGGCCAGATCCTGGGTTTTTTCGGGTTTGAATCACGTAGTAATGTGGTACCACACTGAAACAGACAATTAAACCCGGTTTCGATCCACATTTTAGAGGATAACACCGGTTAGGTCTGGGTTAGGACTGGGTTATGCCCGGATCTCGCTCATGATTCTGCCTTCATCGCATTCTTGTTCGCCAGAACCTGGGTTTTTTCGGGTTTGAATCACGTAGTAATGTGGTACCACACTGAAACAGTCAATTAAACCTGGTTTCGATCCACATTTTAGAGGATAACACCGGTTAGGTCTGGGTTAGGACTGGGTTATGCCCGCATCTGGCTCATGATTTTGCCTTCTTCGCATACTTGTTGGCCAGATCCTGGGTTTTTTCGGGTTTGAATCACGTAGTAATGTGGTACCACACTGAAACAGACAATTAAACCCGGTTTCGATCCACATTTTAGAGGATAACACCGGTTAGGTCTGGGTTAGGACTGGGTTATGCCCGCATCTGGCTCATGATTTTGCCTTCTTCGCATACTTGTTGGCCAGATCCTGGGTTTTTTCGGGTTTGAATCACGTAGTAATGTGGTACCACTCTGAAACAGTCAATTAAACCTGGTTTCGATCCACATTTTATAGGATAACACCGGTTAGGTCTGGAATAGGTATGGGTCATGTCCGTATCTGGCTCATGATTCTGCCTTCATCGCATTCTTGTTCGCCAGAACCTGGGTTTTTTCGGGTTTGAATCTCGTAGTAATGAGGTACCACACTGAAACAGACAATTAAACCTGGTTTCGATCCACATTTTAGAGGATAATACCGGTTAGGTCTGGGATAGGTATGGGTTTTGTCCGCATCTGGCACATGATTTTGCCTTCTTCGCATGCTTGTTAGCCAGATCCTGGGTTTTTTCTGGTTTGAATCACGTAGTAATGTGGTACCACACCGGAACAGACAATTAAACGAGGTTTCGATCAATATTTTAGAGGATAACACCGGTTAGGTCTGGGTTAGGACTGGGTTATGCCCGCATCTCGCTCATGATTCTGCCTTCATCGCATTCTTGTTCGCCAGAACCTGGGTTTTTTCGGGTTTGAATCACGTAGTAATGTGGCACCACACTGAAACAGTCAATTAAACCTGGTTTCGATCCACATTTTAGAGGATAACACCGGTTAGGTCTGGGTTAGGACTGGGTTATGCCCGCATCTGGCTCATGATTTTGCCTTCTTCGTATACTTGTTGGCCAGATCCTGGGTTTTTGGGGTTTGAATCACGTAGTAATGTGGTACCACACAGTAACAGACAATAAAACCTGGATTCGATCCACATTTTAGAGGATAACACCGGTTAGGTCTGGGTTAGGTCTGGGTTATGCCCGCATCTGGCACATGATTATGCCTTCTTCGCATGCTTGTTGGCCAGATCCTGGGTTTTTTTCTGGTTTGAATCACGTAGTAATGTGGTACCACACTGAAACAGACAATTAAACGAGGTTTCGGTCAACATTTTAGAGGATAACACCGGTTAGGTCTGGGTTACGCCCGCATCTGGCACATGATTTTGCCTTCTTCGCATGCTTGTTGGCCAGATCCTGGGTTTTTTTCTGGTTTGAATCACGTAGCAATGTGGTACCACACTGAAACAGACAATTAAACGAGGTTTCGATCAATATTTTAGAGGATAACACCGGTTAGGTCTGGGTTACGCCCGCATCTGGCACATGATTTTGCCTTCTTCGCATGCTTGTTGGCCAGATCCTGGGTTTTTTCTGGTTTGAATCACGTAGCAATGTGGTACCACACTGAAACAGACAATTAAACGAGGTTTCGATCAATATTTTAGAGGATAACACCGGTTAGGTCTGGGTTACGCCCGCATCTGGCTCTTGATTTTGACTTTTCCGCATACTTGTTGGCCAGATCCTTGGTTTTCCCTGGTTTGAATCACGTAGTGATGTGATACCGCACTGAAACAGTGAATTAAACCTGGTTTCGATCAATATTTTAGAGGATAACACCGGTTAGGTCTGGATTATGCCAGCATCTGGTACATGATTTTGCCTTTTTCGCATATTTGTTGGGCAGATCCTGGGTTTTTTCGGGTTTGAATCATGTAGTAGTGTGATACCACACTGAAGCAGTCAATTAAGCCTGGTTTCGATCAATATTTTAGAGGATAACACCGGTTAGGTCTGGGTTATGCCCGCATCTGGCTCTTGATTTTGACTTTTCCGCATACTTGTTGGCCAGATCCTGGGTTTTTTCGGGTTTGAATCACGTAGTAATGTGGTACCACACTGAAACAGACAATTAAACCTGGTTTCGATCCACATTTTAGAGGATAACACCGGTTAGGTCTGGGTTAGGTCTGGGCTATGCCCGCATCTGGCACATGATTTTGCCTTCTTCGCATGCTTGTTGGCCAGATCCTGGGTTTTTTCTGGTTTGAATCAAGTAGTAATGTGGTACCACACAGTAACAGTCAATTAAACCTGGATTCGATCCACATTTTATAGGATAACACCGGTTAGGTCTGTGATAGGTATGGGTTTTGTCCGCATCTGGCACATGATTTTGCCTTCTTCGCATGCTTGTTAGCCAGATCCTGGGTTTTTTCTGGTTTGAATCACGTAGTAATGTGGTACCACACCGGAACAGACAATTAAACGAGGTTTCGATCAATATTTTAGAGGATAACACCGGTTAGGTCTGGGTTAGGACTGGGTTATGCCCGCATCTCGCTCATGATTCTGCCTTCATCGCATTCTTGTTCGCCAGAACCTGGGTTTTTTCGGGTTTGAATCACGTAGTAATGTGGCACCACACTGAAACAGTCAATTAAACCTGGTTTCGATCCACATTTTAGAGGATAACACCGGTTAGGTCTGGGTTAGGACTGGGTTATGCCCGCATCTGGCTCATGATTTTGCCTTCTTCGTATACTTGTTGGCCAGATCCTGGGTTTTTGGGGTTTGAATCACGTAGTAATGTGGTACCACACAGTAACAGACAATAAAACCTGGATTCGATCCACATTTTAGAGGATAACACCGGTTAGGTCTGGGTTAGGTCTGGGTTATGCCCGCATCTGGCACATGATTATGCCTTCTTCGCATGCTTGTTGGCCAGATCCTGGGTTTTTTTCTGGTTTGAATCACGTAGTAATGTGGTACCACACTGAAACAGACAATTAAACGAGGTTTCGGTCAACATTTTAGAGGATAACACCGGTTAGGTCTGGGTTACGCCCGCATCTGGCTCTAGATTTTGACTTTTCCGCATACTTGTTGGCCGGATCCTTGGTTTTCCCTGGTTTGAGTCACCTAGTAATGTGATACCGCACTGAAACAGTCAATTAAACCTGGTTTCGATCAATAGTTTAGAAGATAACACCGGTTAGGTCTGGGTTAGGACTGGGTTATGCCCGCATCCGGCTCATGATTTTGCCTTCTTCGCATTCTTGTTGGCCAGATCCTGGGTTTTTTCGGGTTTGAATCACGTAGTAATGTGGTACCACACTGAAACAGACAATTAAACCTGGTTCCGATCCACATTTTAGAGGATAACACCGGTTAGGTCTGGGTTAGGACTGGGTTATGCCCGCATCTGGCTCATGATTCTGCCTTCATCGCATTCTTGTTCGCCAGAACCTGGGTTTTTTCGGGTTTGAATCACGTAGTAATGTGGTACCACTCTGAAACAGTCAATTAAACCTGGTTTCGATCCACATTTTATCGGTTAACACCGGTTAGGTCTGGAATAGGTATGGGTTATGTCCGTATCTGGCTCATGATTCTGCCTTCATCGCATTCTTGTTCGCCAGAACCTGGGGTTTTTCGGGTTTGAATCACGTAGTAATGTGGTACCACACTGAAACAGACAACTAAACCTGGTTTCGATCCACATTTTAGAGGATAACACCGGTTAGGTCAGGGTTAGGTCTGGGTTATGCCCGCATCTGGCACATGATTTTGCCTTCTTCGCATGCTTGTTGGCCAGATCCTGGGTTTTTTCTGGTTTGAATCACGTAGTAATGTGGTACCACACTGAAACAGCCAATTAAACGAGGTTTCGATCAATATTTTAGAGGATAACACCGGTTAGGTCTGGGTGATGCCCGCATCTGGCTCTTGATTTTGTCTTTTCCGCATACCTGTTGGCCAGATCCTTGGTTTTCCCTGGTTTGAGTCACGTAGTAATGTGATACCGCACTGAAACAGTCAATTAAACCTGGTTTCGATCAATATTTTAGAAGATAACACCGGTTAGGTCTGGGTTAGGACTGGGTTATGCCCGCATCTGGCTCATGATTTTGCCTTCTTCGCATTCTTGTTGGCCAGATCCTGGGTTTTTTCGGGTTTGAATCACGTAGTAATGTGGTACCACACTGAAACAGACAATTAAACCTGGTTTCGATCCACATTTTAGAGGATAACACCGGTTAGGTCTGGGTTAGGATCGGGTTATGCCCGCATCTGGCACATTATTTTGCCTTCTTCGCATGCTTGTTGGCCAGATCCTGGGTTTTTTCTGGTTTGAATCACGTAGTAATGTGGTACCACACTGAAACAGACAATTAAACGAGGTTTCGATCCACATTTTAGAGGATAACGCCGGTTAGGTCTGGGTTATGCCCGCATCTGGCTCTTGATTTTGACTTTTCCGCATACTTGTTGGCCAGATCCTTGGTTTTCCCTGGTTTGAATCACGTAGTAATGTGATACCGCACTGAAACAGTCAATTAAACCTGGTTTCGAACAATATTTTAGAGGATAACACCGGTTAGGTCTGGGTTAGGACTGGGTTATGCCCGCATCTGGCTCATGATTTTGCCTTCTTCGCATACTTGTTGGCCAGATCCTGGGTTTTTTCGGGTTTGAATCACGTAGTAATGTGGTACCACACTGAAACAGACAATTAAACCTGGTTTCGATCCACATTTTAGAGGATAACACCGGTTAGGTCTGGGTTAGGACTGGGTTATGCCCGCATCTGGCTCATGATTTTGCCTTCTTCGCATACTTGTTGGCCAGATCCTGGGTTTTTGGGGTTTGAATCACGTAGTAATGTGGTACCACACAGTAACAGTCAATAAAACCTGGATTCGATCCACATTTTATAGGATAACACCGGTTAGGTCTGGGATAGGCATGGGTTATGCCCGCATCTGGCTCATGATTTTGCCTTCTTCGCATACTTGTTGGCCAGATCCTGGGTTTTATCGGGTTTGAATCACGTAGTAATGTGGTACCACACTTAAACAGACAATTAAACCTGGTTTCGATCCACATTTTAGAGGATAACACCGGTTAGGTCTGGGTTAGGACTGGGTTATGCCCGCATCTGGCTCATGATTTTGCCTTCTTCGCATACTTGTTGGCCAGATCCTGGGTTTTTTCGGGTTTGAATCACGTAGTAATGTGGTACCACACTGAAACAGACAATTAAACCTGGTTTCGATCCACATTTTAGAGGATAACACCGGTTAGGTCTGGGTTATGCCCGCATCTGGCACATGATTTTGCCTTCTTCGCATGCTTGTTGGCCAGAACCTGGGTTTTTTCGGGTTTGAAACACGTAGTAATGTGGTACCACATTGAAACAGTCAATCGAACCTGGTTTCGATCATTATTTTAGAGGATAAAACCGGTTAGGTCTGGATTATGCCCGCATCTGGTACATGATTTTGCCTTTTTCGCATATTTGTTGGGCAGATCCTGGGTTTTTTCGGGTTTGAATCATGTAGTAGTGTGGTACCACACTGAAACAGTCAATTAAACCTGGTTTCGATCCACATTTTAGAGGATAACACCGGTTAGGTCTGGGATAGGCATGGGTTATGTCCGCATCTGGCTCATGATTTTGCCTTCTTCGCATGCTTGTTGGCCAGATCCTGGGTTTTTTCTGGTTTGAATCACGTAGTAATGTGGTACCACACTGGAACAGACAATTAAACGAGGTTTCGATCAATATTTTAGAGGATAACACCGGTTAGGTCTGGGTTACGCCCGCATCTGGCTCTTGATTTTGACTTTTCCGCATACTTGTTGGCCAGATCCTTGGTTTTCCCTGGTTTGAATCACGTAGTGATGTGATACCGCACTGAAACAGTCAATTAAACCTGGTTTCGATCAATATTTTAGAGGATAACACCGGTTAGGTCTGGATTATGCCCGCATCTGGTACATGATTTTGCCTTTTTCGCATATTTGTTGGGCAGATCCTGGGTTTTTTCGGGTTTGAATCATGTAGTAGTGTGATACCACACTGAAGCAGTCAATTAAACCTGGTTTCGATCAATATTTTAGAAGATAACACCGGTTAGGTCTGGGTTAGGACTGGGTTATGCCCGCATCTGGCTCATGATTTTGCCTTCTTCGCATTCTTGTTGGCCAGATCCTGGGTTTTTTCGGGTTTGAATCACGTAGTAATGTGGTACCACACTGAAACAGACAATTAAACCTGGTTTCGATCCACATTTTAGAGGATAACACCGGTTAGGTCTGGGTTAGGACTGGGTTATGCCCGCATCTGGCTCATGATTCTGCCTTCATCGCATTCTTGTTCGCCAGAACCTGGGTTTTTTCGGGTTTGAATCACGTAGTAATGTGGTACCACTCTGAAACAGTCAATTAAACCTGGTTTCGATCCACATTTTATCGGATAACACCGGTTAGGTCTGGAATAGGTATGGGTTATGTCCGTATCTGGCTCATGATTCTGCCTTCATCGCATTCTTGTTCGCCAGAACCTGGGGTTTTTCGGGTTTGAATCACGTAGTAATGTGGTACCACACTGAAACAGACAACTAAACCTGGTTTCGATCCACATTTTAGAGGATAACACCGGTTAGGTCTGGGTTAGGACTGGGTTATGCCCGCATCTGGCTCATGATTTTGCCTTCTTCGTATACTTGTTGGCCGGATCCTGGGTTTTTGGGGTTTGAATCACGTAGTAATGTGGTACCACACAGTAACAGACAATTAAACCTGGTTTCCATCCACATTTTAGAGGATAACACCGGTTAGGTCTGGGTTAGGACTGGGTTATGCCCGCATCTGGCTCATGATTCTGCCTTCATCGCATTCTTGTTCGCCAGAACCTGGGTTTTTTCGGGTTTGAATCACGTAGTAATGTGGTACCACTCTGAAACAGTCAATTAAACCTGGTTTCGATCCACATTTTATCGGATAACACCGGTTAGGTCTGGAATAGGTATGGGTTATGTCCGCATCTGGCTCATGATTCTGCCTTCATCGCATTCTTGTTCGCCAGAACCTGGGTTTTTTCGGGTTTGAATCACGTAGTAATGTGGTACCACTCTGAAACAGTCAATTAAACCTGGTTTCGATCCACATTTTATCGGATAACACCGGTTAGGTCTGGAATAGGTATGGGTTATGTCCGTATCTGGCTCATGATTCTGCCTTCATCGCATTCTTGTTCGCCAGAACCTGGGGTTTTTCGGGTTTGAATCACATAGTAATGTGGTACCACACTGAAACAGACAATTAAACCTGGTTTCGATCCACATTTTAGAGGATAACACCGGTTAGGTCTGGGTTATGCCCGCATCTGGCACATGATTTTGACTTTTCCGCATACTTGTTGGCCAGATCCTTGGTTTTCCCTGGTTTGAGTCACCTAGTAATGTGATACCGCACTGAAACAGTCAATTAAACCTGGTTTCGATCAATATTTTAGAAGATAACACCGGTTAGGTCTGGGTTAGGACTGGGTTATGCCCGCATCTGGCTCATGATTTTGCCTTCTTCGCATTCTTGTTGGCCAGATCCTGGGTTTTTTCGGGTTTGAATCATGTAGTAGTGTGATACCACACTGAAGCAGTCAATTAAACCTGGTTTCGATCAATATTTTAGAAGATAACACCGGTTAGGTCTGGGTTAGGACTGGGTTATGCCCGCATCTGGCTCATGATTTTGCCTTCTTCGCATTCTTGTTGGCCAGATCCTGGGTTTTTTCGGGTTTGAATCACGTAGTAATGTGGTACCACACTGAAACAGACAATTAAACCTGGTTTCGATCCACATTTTAGAGGATAACACCGGTTAGGTCTGGGTTAGGACTGGGTTATGCCCGCATCTGGCTCATGATTCTGCCTTCATCGCATTCTTGTTCGCCAGAACCTGGGTTTTTTCGGGTTTGAATCACGTAGTAATGTGGTACCACTCTGAAACAGTCAATTAAACCTGGTTTCGATCCACATTTTATCGGATAACACCGGTTAGGTCTGGAATAGGTATGGGTTATGTCCGTATCTGGCTCATGATTCTGCCTTCATCGCATTCTTGTTCGCCAGAACCTGGGGTTTTTCGGGTTTGAATCACGTAGTAATGTGGTACCACACTGAAACAGACAACTAAACCTGGTTTCGATCCACATTTTAGAGGATAACACCGGTTAGGTCTGGGTTAGGACTGGGTTATGCCCGCATCTGGCTCATGATTTTGCCTTCTTCGTATACTTGTTGGCCGGATCCTGGGTTTTTGGGGTTTGAATCACGTAGTAATGTGGTACCACACAGTAACAGACAATTAAACCTGGTTTCGATCCACATTTTAGAGGATAACACCGGTTAGGTCTGGGTTAGGACTGGGTTATGCCCGCATCTGGCTCATGATTCTGCCTTCATCGCATTCTTGTTCGCCATAACCTGGGTTTTTTCGGGTTTGAATCACGTAGTAATGTGGTACCACTCTGAAACAGTCAATTAAACCTGGTTTCGATCCACATTTTATCGGATAACACCGGTTAGGTCTGGAATAGGTATGGGTTATGTCCGCATCTGGCTCATGATTCTGCCTTCATCGCATTCTTGTTCGCCAGAACCTGGGTTTTTTCGGGTTTGAATCACGTAGTAATGTGGTACCACTCTGAAACAGTCAATTAAACCTGGTTTCGATCCACATTTTATCGGATAACACCGGTTAGGTCTGGAATAGGTATGGGTTATGTCCGTATCTGGCTCATGATTCTGCCTTCATCGCATTCTTGTTCGCCAGAACCTGGGGTTTTTCGGGTTTGAATCACATAGTAATGTGGTACCACACTGAAACAGACAATTAAACCTGGTTTCGATCCACATTTTAGAGGATAACACCGGTTAGGTCTGGGTTATGCCCGCATCTGGCACATGATTTTGACTTTTCCGCATACTTGTTGGCCAGATCCTTGGTTTTCCCTGGTTTGAGTCACCTAGTAATGTGATACCGCACTGAAACAGTCAATTAAACCTGGTTTCGATCAATATTTTAGAAGATAACACCGGTTAGGTCTGGGTTAGGACTGGGTTATGCCCGCATCTGGCTCATGATTTTGCCTTCTTCGCATTCTTGTTGGCCAGATCCTGGGTTTTTTCGGGTTTGAATCACGTAGTAATGTGGTACCACACTGAAACAGACAATTAAACCTGGTTTCGATCCACATTTTAGAGGATAACACCGGTTAGGTCTGGGTTAGGACTGGGTTATGCCCGCATCTGGCTCATGATTCTGCCTTCATCGCATTCTTGTTCGCCAGAACCTGGGTTTTTTCGGGTTTGAATCACGTAGTAATGTGGTACCACTCTGAAAGAGTCAATTAAACCTGGTTTCGATCCACATTTTATCGGATAACACCGGTTAGGTCTGGAATAGGTATGGGTTATGTCCGTATCTGGCTCATGATTCTGCCTTCATCGCATTCTTGTTCGCAAGAACCTGGGGTTTTTCGGGTTTGAATCACGTAGTAATGTGGTACCACACTGAAACAGACAACTAAACCTGGTTTCGATCCACATTTTAGAGGATAACACCGGTTAGGTCTGGGTTAGGTCTGGGTTATGCCCGCATCTGGCACATGATTTTGCCTTCTTCGCATGCTTGTTGGCCAGATCCTGGGTTTTTTCTGGTTTGAATCACGTAGTAATGTGGTACCACACTGGAACAGACAATTAAACGAGGTTTCGATCAATATTTTAGAGGATAACACCGGTTAGGTCTGGGTTATGCCCGCATCTGGCTCTTGGTTTTGACTTTTCCGCATACTTGTTGGCCAGATCCTGGGTTTTTTCGGGTTTGAATCACGTAGTAATGTGGTACCACACTGAAACAGACAATTAAACCTGGTTTCGATCCACATTTTAGCGGATAACACCGGTTAGGTCTGGGTTATGCCCGCATCTGGCACATGATTTTGCCTTCTTCGCATGCTTGTTGGCCAGATCCTGGGTTTTTTCTGGTTTGAATCACGTAGTAATGTGATACCGCACTGAAACAGTCAATTAAACCTGGTTTCGATCAATATTTTAGAGGATAACAACGGTTAGGTCTGGGTTAGGACTGGGTTATGCATTCACATCGCTCATGATTCTGCCTTCATCGCATTCTTGTTCGCCAGAACCTGGGTTTTTTCGGGTTTGAAACACGTAGTAATGTGGTACCACATTGAAACAGTCAATTAAACCTGGTTTCGATCAATATTTTAGAGGATAAAACCGGTTAGGTCTGGATTATGCCCGCATCTGGTACATGATTTTGCCTTTTTCGCATATTTGTTGGGCAGATTTTGGGTTTTTTCGGGTTTGAATCATGTAGTAGTGTGGTACCACACTGAAACAGTCAATTAAACCTGGTTTCGATCCACATTTTAGAGGATAACACCGGTTAGGTCTGCGATAGGCATGGGTTATGTCCGCATCTGGCTCATGATTTTGCCTTCTTCGCATGCTTGTTGGCCAGATCCTGGGTTTTTTCTGGTTTGAATCACGTAGTAATGTGGTACCACACTGGAACAGACAATTAAACGAGGTTTCGATCAATATTTTAGAGGATAACACCGGTTAGGTCTGGGATAGGCATGGGTTATGTCCGCATCTGGCTCATGATTTTGCCTTCTTCGCATGCTTGTTGGCCAGATCCTGGGTTTTTTCTGGTTTGAATCACGTAGTAATGTGGTACCACACTGGAACAGACAATTAAACGAGGTTTCGATCAATATTTTAGAGGATAACACCGGTTAGGTCTGGGTTATGCCCGCATCTGGCTCTTGATTTTGACTTTTCCGCATACTTGTTGGCCAGATCCTGGGTTTTTTCGGGTTTGAATCACGTAGTAATGTGGTACCACACTGAAACAGACAATTAAACCTGGTTTGATCCACATTTTAGAGGATAACACCGGTTACGTCTGGGTTATGCCCGCATCTGGCCCTTGATTTGACTTTTCCGCATACTTGTTGGCCAGATCCTTGGTTTATGGGGTTTGAATCACGTAGTAATGTGGTACCACACAGTAACAGTCAATTAAACCTGGTTTCGATCCACATTTTATAGGATAACACCGGTTAGGTCTGGAATAGGTATGGGTCATGTCCGTATCTGGCTCATGATTCTGCCTTCATCGCATTCTTGTTCGCCAGAACCTGGGTTTTTTCGGGTTTGAATCTCGTAGTAATGAGGTACCACACTGAAACAGACAATTAAACCTGGTTTCGATCCACATTTTAGAGGATAACACCGGTTAGGTCTGGGTTAGGTCTGGGTTATGCCCGCATCTGGCACATGATTTTGCCTTCTTCGCATGCTTGTTGGCCAGATCCTGGGTTTTTTCTGGTTTGAATCACGTAGTAATGTGGTACCACACTGAAACAGACAATTAAACGAGGTTTCGATCCACATTTTAGAGGATAACACCGGTTAGGTCTGGGTTGTGCCCGCATCTGGCTCTTGATTTTGACTTTTCCGCATACTTGTTGGCCAGATCCTTGGTTTTCCCTGGTTTGAATCACGTAGTAATGTGATACCGCACTGAAACAGTCAATTAAACCTGGTTTCGAACAATATTTTAGAGGATAACACCGGTTAGGTCTGGGTTAGGACTGGGTTATGCCCGCATCTGGCTCATGATTTTGCCTTCTTCGCATACTTGTTGGCCAGATCCTGGGTTTTTTCGGGTTTGAATCACGTAGTAATGTGGTACCACACTGAAACAGACAATTAAACCCGGTTTCGATCCACATTTTAGAGGATAACACCGGTTAGGTCTGGGTTAGGACTGGGTTATGCCCGCATCTGGCTCATGATTTTGCCTTCTTCGCATACTTGTTGGCCAGATCCTGGGTTTTTTCGGGTTTGAATCACGTAGTAATGTGGTACCACACTGAAACAGACAATTAAACCCGGTTTCGATCCACATTTTAGAGGATAACACCGGTTAGGTCTGGGTTAGGACTGGGTTATGCCCGCATCTGGCTCATGATTTTGCCTTCTTCGCATACTTGTTGGCCAGATCCTGGGTTTTTTCGGGTTTGAATCACGTAGTAATGTGGTACCACTCTGAAACAGTCAATTAAACCTGGTTTCGATCCACATTTTATAGGATAACACCGGTTAGGTCTGGAATAGGTATGGGTCATGTCCGTATCTGGCTCATGATTCTGCCTTCATCGCATTCTTGTTCGCAAGAACCTGGGTTTTTTCGGGTTTGAATCTCGTAGTAATGAGGTACCACACTGAAACAGACAATTAAACCTGGTTTCGATCCACATTTTAGAGGATAACACCGGTTAGGTCTGGGATAGGCATGGGTTATGTCCGCATCTGGCTCATGATTTGCCTTCTTCGCATGCTTGTTGGCCAGATCCTGGGTTTTTTCTGGTTTGAATCACGTAGTAATGTGGTACCACACTGGAACAGACAATTAAACGAGGTTTCGATCAATATTTTAGAGGATAACACCGGTTAGGTCTGGGTTATGCCCGCATCTGGCTCTTGATTTTGACTTTTCCGCATACTTGTTGGCCAGATCCTTGGTTTTCCCTGGTTTGAATCACGTAGTAATGTGATACCGCACTGAAACAATCAATTAAACCTGGTTTCGATCAATATTTTAGAGGATAACACCGGTTAGGTCTGGGATAGGCATGGGTTATGCCCGCATCTGGCTCATGATTTTGCCTTCTTCGCATACTTGTTGGCCAGATCCTGGGTTTTTTCGGGTTTGAATCACGTAGTAATGTGGTACCACACTTAAACAGACAATTAAACCTGGTTTCGATCCACATTTTAGAGGATAACACCGGTTAGGTCTGGGTTAGGACTGGGTTATGCCCGCATCTGGCTCATGATTTTGCCTTCTTCGCATACTTGTTGGCCAGATCCTGGGTTTTTTCGGGTTTGAATCACATAGTAATGTGGTACCACACTGAAACAGACAATTAAACGTGGTTTCGATCCACATTTTAGAGGATAACACCGGTTAGGTCTGGGTTATGCCCGCATCTGGCACATGATTTTGCCTTCTTCGCATGCTTGTTGGCCAGATCCTGGGTTTTTTTCTGGTTTGAATCACGTAGCAATGTGGTACCACACTGAAACAGACAATTAAACGAGGTTTCGATCAATATTTTAGAGGATAACACCGGTTAGGTCTGGGTTACGCCCGCATCTGGCACATGATTTTGCCTTCTTCGCATGCTTGTTGGCCAGATCCTGGGTTTTTTCTGGTTTGAATCACGTAGCAATGTGGTACCACACTGAAACAGACAATTAAACGAGGTTTCGATCAATATTTTAGAGGATAACACCGGTTAGGTCTGGGTTACGCCCGCATCTGGCTCTTGATTTTGACTTTTCCGCATACTTGTTGGCCAGATCCTTGGTTTTCCCTGGTTTGAATCACGTAGTGATGTGATACCGCACTGAAACAGTCAATTAAACCTGGTTTCGATCAATATTTTAGAGGATAACACCGGTTAGGTCTGGATTATGCCCGCATCTGGTACATGATTTTGCCTTTTTCGCATATTTGTTGGGCAGATCCTGGGTTTTTTCGGGTTTGAATCATGTAGTAGTGTGATACCACACTGAAGCAGTCAATTAAGCCTGGTTTCGATCAATATTTTAGAGGATAACACCGGTTAGGTCTGGGTTATGCCCGCATCTGGCTCTTGATTTTGACTTTTCCGCATACTTGTTGGCCAGATCCTGGGTTTTTTCGGGTTTGAATCACGTAGTAATGTGGTACCACACTGAAACAGACAATTAAACCTGGTTTCGATCCACATTTTAGAGGATAACACCGGTTAGGTCTGGGTTAGGTCTGGGCTATGCCCGCATCTGGCACATGATTTTGCCTTCTTCGCATGCTTGTTGGCCAGATCCTGGGTTTTTTCTGGTTTGAATCAAGTAGTAATGTGGTACCACACAGTAACAGTCAATTAAACCTGGATTCGATCCACATTTTATAGGATAACACCGGTTAGGTCTGGGATAGGTATGGGTTTTGTCCGCATCTGGCACATGATTTTGCCTTCTTCGCATGCTTGTTAGCCAGATCCTGGGTTTTTTCTGGTTTGAATCACGTAGTAATGTGGTACCACACCGGAACAGACAATTAAACGAGGTTTCGATCAATATTTTAGAGGATAACACCGGTTAGGTCTGGGTTAGGACTGGGTTATGCCCGCATCTCGCTCATGATTCTGCCTTCATCGCATTCTTGTTCGCCAGAACCTGGGTTTTTTCGGGTTTGAATCACGTAGTAATGTGGCACCACACTGAAACAGTCAATTAAACCTGGTTTCGATCCACATTTTAGAGGATAACACCGGTTAGGTCTGGGTTAGGACTGGGTTATGCCCGCATCTGGCTCATGATTTTGCCTTCTTCGTATACTTGTTGGCCAGATCCTGGGTTTTTGGGGTTTGAATCACGTAGTAATGTGGTACCACACAGTAACAGACAATAAAACCTGGATTCGATCCACATTTTAGAGGATAACACCGGTTAGGTCTGGGTTAGGTCTGGGTTATGCCCGCATCTGGCACATGATTATGCCTTCTTCGCATGCTTGTTGGCCAGATCCTGGGTTTTTTTCTGATATAATCACGTAGTAATGTGGTACCACACTGAAACAGACAATTAAACGAGGTTTCGGTCAACATTTTAGAGGATAACACCGGTTAGGTCTGGGTTACGCCCGCATCTGGCTCTAGATTTTGACTTTTCCGCATACTTGTTGGCCAGATCCTTGGTTTTCCCTGGTTTGAGTCACCTAGTAATGTGATACCGCACTGAAACAGTCAATTAAACCTGGTTTCGATCAATATTTTAGAAGATAACACCGGTTAGGTCTGGGTTAGGACTGGGTTATGCCCGCATCCGGCTCATGATTTTGCCTTCTTCGCATTCTTGTTGGCCAGATCCTGGGTTTTTTCGGGTTTGAATCACGTAGTAATGTGGTACCACACTGAAACAGACAATTAAACCTGGTTCCGATCCACATTTTAGAGGATAACACCGGTTAGGTCTGGGTTAGGACTGGGTTATGCCCGCATCTGGCTCATGATTCTGCCTTCATCGCATTCTTGTTCGCCAGAACCTGGGTTTTTTCGGGTTTGAATCACGTAGTAATGTGGTACCACTCTGAAACAGTCAATTAAACCTGGTTTCGATCCACATTTTATCGGATAACACCGGTTAGGTCTGGAATAGGTATGGGTTATGTCCGTATCTGGCTCATGATTCTGCCTTCATCGCAATTCTTGTTCGCCAGAACCTGGGGTTTTTCGGGTTTGAATCACGTAGTACTGTGGTACCACACTGAAACAGACAACTAAACCTGGTTTCGATCCACATTTTAGAGGATAACACCGGTTAGGTCAGGGTTAGGTCTGGGTTATGCCCGCATCTGGCACATGATTTTGCCTTCTTCGCATGCTTGTTGGCCAGATCCTGGGTTTTTTCTGGTTTGAATCACGTAGTAATGTGGTACCACACTGAAACAGCCAATTAAACGAGGTTTCGATCAATATTTTAGAGGATAACACCGGTTAGGTCTGGGTGATGCCCGCATCTGGCTCTTGATTTTGTCTTTTCCGCATACTTGTTGGCCAGATCCTTGGTTTTCCCTGGTTTGAGTCACGTAGTAATGTGATACCGCACTGAAACAGTCAATTAAACCTGGTTTCGATCAATATTTTAGAAGATAACACCGGTTAGGTCTGGGTTAGGACTGGGTTATGCCCGCATCTGGCTCATGATTTTGCCTTCTTCGCATTCTTGTTGGCCAGATCCTGGGTTTTTTCGGGTTTGAATCACGTAGTAATGTGGTACCACACTGAAACAGACAATTAAACCTGGTTTCGATCCACATTTTAGAGGATAACACCGGTTAGGTCTGGGTTAGGATCGGGTTATGCCCGCATCTGGCACATTATTTTGCCTTCTTCGCATGCTTGTTGGCCAGATCCTGGGTTTTTTCTGGTTTGAATCACGTAGTAATGTGGTACCACACTGAAACAGACAATTAAACGAGGTTTCGATCCACATTTTAGAGGATAACGCCGGTTAGGTCTGGGTTATGCCCGCATCTGGCTCTTGATTTTGACTTTTCCGCATACTTGTTGGCCAGATCCTTGGTTTTCCCTGGTTTGAATCACGTAGTAATGTGATACCGCACTGAAACAGTCAATTAAACCTGGTTTCGAACAATATTTTAGAGGATAACACCGGTTAGGTCTGGGTTAGGACTGGGTTATGCCCGCATCTGGCTCATGATTTTGCCTTCTTCGCATACTTGTTGGCCAGATCCTGGGTTTTTTCGGGTTTGAATCACGTAGTAATGTGGTACCACACTGAAACAGACAATTAAACCTGGTTTCGATCCACATTTTAGAGGATAACACCGGTTAGGTCTGGGTTAGGACTGGGTTATGCCCGCATCTGGCTCATGATTTTGCCTTCTTCGCATACTTGTTGGCCAGATCCTGGGTTTTTGGGGTTTGAATCACGTAGTAATGTGGTACCACACAGTAACAGTCAATAAAACCCGGATTCGATCCACATTTTATAGGATAACACCGGTTAGGTCTGGGATAGGCATGGGTTATGCCCGCATCTGGCTCATGATTTTGCCTTCTTCGCATACTTGTTGGCCAGATCCTGGGTTTTATCGGGTTTGAATCACGTAGTAATGTGGTACCACACTTAAACAGACAATTAAACCTGGTTTCGATCCACATTTTAGAGGATAACACCGGTTAGGTCTGGGTTAGGACTGGGTTATGCCCGCATCTGGCTCATGATTTTGCCTTCTTCGCATACTTGTTGGCCAGATCCTGGGTTTTTTCGGGTTTGAATCACGTAGTAATGTGGTACCACACTGAAACAGACAATTAAACCTGGTTTCGATCCACATTTTAGAGGATAACACCGGTTAGGTCTGGGTTATGCCCGCATCTGGCACATGATTTTGCCTTCTTCGCATGCTTGTTGGCCAGAACCTGGGTTTTTTCGGGTTTGAAACACGTAGTAATGTGGTACCACATTGAAACAGTCAATCGAACCTGGTTTCGATCATTATTTTAGAGGATAAAACCGGTTAGGTCTGGATTATGCCCGCATCTGGTACATGATTTTGCCTTTTTCGCATATTTGTTGGGCAGATCCTGGGTTTTTTCGGGTTTGAATCATGTAGTAGTGTGGTACCACACTGAAACAGTCAATTAAACCTGGTTTCGATCCACATTTTAGAGGATAACACCGGTTAGGTCTGGGATAGGCATGGGTTATGTCCGCATCTGGCTCATGATTTTGCCTTCTTCGCATGCTTGTTGGCCAGATCCTGGGTTTTTTCTGGTTTGAATCACGTAGTAATGTGGTACCACACTGGAACAGACAATTAAACGAGGTTTCGATCAATATTTTAGAGGATAACACCGGTTAGGTCTGGGTTACGCCCGCATCTGGCTCTTGATTTTGACTTTTCCGCGTACTTGTTGGCCAGATCCTTGGTTTTCCCTGGTTTGAATCACGTAGTAATGTGATACCGCACTGAAACAGTCAATTAAACCTGGTTTCGAACAATATTTTAGAGGATAACACCGGTTAGGTCTGGGTTAGGACTGGGTTATGCCCGCATCTGGCTCATGATTTTGCCTTCTTCGCATACTTGTTGGCCAGATCCTGGGTTTTTTCGGGTTTGAATCACGTAGTAATGTGGTACCACTCTGAAACAGTCAATTAAACCTGGTTTCGATCCACATTTTATCGGATAACACCGGTTAGGTCTGGAATAGGTATGGGTTATGTCCGTATCTGGCTCATGATTCTGCCTTCATCGCATTCTTGTTCGCCAGAACCTGGGGTTTTTCGGGTTTGAATCACATAGTAATGTGGTACCACACTGAAACAGACAATTAAACCTGGTTTCGATCCACATTTTAGAGGATAACACCGGTTAGGTCTGGGTTATGCCCGCATCTGGCACATGATTTTGACTTTTCCGCATACTTGTTGGCCAGATCCTTGGTTTTCCCTGGTTTGAGTCACCTAGTAATGTGATACCGCACTGGAACAGTCAATTAAACCTGGTTTCGATCAATATTTTAGAAGATAACACCGGTTAGGTCTGGGTTAGGACTGGGTAATGCCCGCATCTGGCTCATGATTTTGCCTTCTTCGCATTCTTGTTGGCCAGATCCTGGGTTTTTTCGGGTTTGAATCACGTAGTAATGTGGTACCACACTGAAACAGACAATTAAACCTGGTTTCGATCCACATTTTAGAGGATAACACCGGTTAGGTCTGGGTTAGGACTGGGTTATGCCCGCATCTGGCTCATGATTCTGCCTTCATCGCATTCTTGTTCGCTAGAACCTGGGTTTTTTTCGGGTTTGAATCACGTAGTAATGTGGTACCACTCTGAAACAGTCAATTAAACCTGGTTTCGATCCACATTTTATCGGATAACACCGGTTAGGTCTGGTATAGGTATGGGTTATGTCCGTATCTGGCTCATGATTCTGCCTTCATCGCATTCTTGTTCGCCAGAACCTGGGGTTTTTCGGGTTTGAATCACGTAGTAATGTGGTACCACACTGAAACAGACAACTAAACCTGGTTTCGATCCACATTTTAGAGGATAACACCGGTTAGGTCTGGGTTAGGTCTGGGTTATGCCCGCATCTGGCACATGATTTTGCCTTCTTCGCATGCTTGTTGGCCAGATCCTGGGTTTTTTCTGGTTTGTATCACGTAGTAATGTGGTACCACACTGAAACAGCCAATTAAACGAGGTTTCGATCAATATTTTAGAGGATAACACCGGTTAGGTCTGGGTGATGCCCGCATCTGCCTCTTGATTTTGTCTTTTCCGCATACTTGTTGGCCAGATCCTTG
The DNA here is from genome assembly GCF_051014445.1 of Colletes latitarsis. NCBI lineage: Eukaryota > Metazoa > Arthropoda > Insecta > Hymenoptera > Colletidae > Colletes > Colletes latitarsis. The sequence continues at coordinate 11,482,468 of NC_135147.1, forward strand.
GTTTTCCCTGGTTTGAGTCACGTAGTAATGTGATACCGCACTGAAACAGTCAATTAAACCTGGTTCCGATCAATATTTTAGAAGATAACACCGGTTAGGTCTGGGTTAGGGCTGGGTTATGCCCGCATCTGGCTCATGATTTTGCCTTCTTCGCATTCTTGTTGGCCAGATCCTGGGTTTTTTCGGGTTTGAATCACGTAGTAATGTGGTACCACACTGAAACAGACAATTAAACCTGGTTTCGATCCACATTTTAGAGGATGACACCGGTTAGGTCTGGGTTAGGATCGGGTTATGCCCGCATCTGGCTCATGATTTTGCCTTCTTCGCATTCTTGTTGGCCAGATCCTGGGTTTTTTCGGGTTTGAAACACGTAGTAATGTGGTACCACATTGAAACAGTCAATCGAACCTGGTTTCGATCATTATTTTAGAGGATAAAACCGGTTAGGTCTGGATTATGCCCGCATCTGGTACATGATTTTGCCTTTTTCGCATATTTGTTGGGCAGATCCTGGGTTTTTTCGGGTTTGAATCATGTAGTAGTGTGGTACCACACTGAAACAGTCAATTAAACCTGGATTCGATCCACATTTTAGAGGATAACACCGGTTAGGTCTGGGATAGGCATGGGTTATGTCCGCATCTGGCTCATGATTTTGCCTTCTTCGCATGCTTGTTGGCCAGATCCTGGGTTTTTTCTGGTTTGAATCACGTAGTAATGTGGTACCACACTGGAACAGACAATTAAACGAGGTTTCGATCAATATTTTAGAGGATAACACCGGTTAGGTCTGGGTTACGCCCGCATCTGGCTCTTGATTTTGACTTTTCCGCATACTTGTTGGCCAGATCCTTGGTTTTCCCTGGTTTGAATCACGTAGTGATGTGATACCGCACTGAAACAGTCAATTAAACCTGGTTTCGATCAATATTTTAGAGGATAACACCGGTTAGGTCTGGATTATGCCCGCATCTGGTACATGATTTTGCCTTTTTCGCATATTTGTTGGGCAGATCCTGGGTTTTTTCGGGTTTGAATCATGTAGTAGTGTGATACCACACTGAAGCAGTCAATTAAACCTGGTTTCGATCAATATTTTAGAAGATAACACCGGTTAGGTCTGGGTTAGGACTGGGTTATGCCCGCATCTGGCTCATGATTTTGCCTTCTTCGCATTCTTGTTGGCCAGATCCTGGGTTTTTTCGGGTTTGAATCACGTAGTAATGTGGTACCACACTGAAACAGACAATTAAACCTGGTTTCGATCCACATTTTAGAGGATAACACCGGTTAGGTCTGGGTTAGGACTGGGTTATGCCCGCATCTGGCTCATGATTCTGCCTTCATCGCATTCTTGTTCGCCAGAACCTGGGTTTTTTCGGGTTTGAATCACGTAGTAATGTGGTACCACTCTGAAACAGTCAATTAAACCTGGTTTCGATCCACATTTTATCGGATAACACCGGTTAGGTCTGGAATAGGTATGGGTTATGTCCGTATCTGGCTCATGATTCTGCCTTCATCGCATTCTTGTTCGCCAGAACCTGGGGTTTTTCGGGTTTGAATCACGTAGTAATGTGGTACCACACTGAAACAGACAACTAAACCTGGTTTCGATCCACATTTTAGAGGATAACACCGGTTAGGTCTGGGTTAGGACTGGGTTATGCCCGCATCTGGCTCATGATTTTGCCTTCTTCGTATACTTGTTGGCCGGATCCTGGGTTTTTGGGGTTTGAATCACGTAGTAATGTGGTACCACACAGTAACAGACAATTAAACCTGGTTTCGATCCACATTTTAGAGGATAACACCGGTTAGGTCTGGGTTAGGACTGGGTTATGCCCGCATCTGGCTCATGATTCTGCCTTCATCGCATTCTTGTTCGCCAGAACCTGGGTTTTTTCGGGTTTGAATCACGTAGTAATGTGGTACCACTCTGAAACAGTCAATTAAACCTGGTTTCGATCCACATTTTATCGGATAACACCGGTTAGGTCTGGAATAGGTATGGGTTATGTCCGCATCTGGCTCATGATTCTGCCTTCATCGCATTCTTGTTCGCCAGAACCTGGGTTTTTTCGGGTTTGAATCACGTAGTAATGTGGTACCACTCTGAAACAGTCAATTAAACCTGGTTTCGATCCACATTTTATCGGATAACACCGGTTAGGTCTGGAATAGGTATGGGTTATGTCCGTATCTGGCTCATGATTCTGCCTTCATCGCATTCTTGTTCGCCAGAACCTGGGGTTTTTCGGGTTTGAATCACATAGTAATGTGGTACCACACTGAAACAGACAATTAAACCTGGTTTCGATCCACATTTTAGAGGATAACACCGGTTAGGTCTGGGTTATGCCCGCATCTGGCACATGATTTTGACTTTTCCGCATACTTGTTGGCCAGATCCTTGGTTTTCCCTGGTTTGAGTCACCTAGTAATGTGATACCGCACTGAAACAGTCAATTAAACCTGGTTTCGATCAATATTTTAGAAGATAACGCCGGTTAGGTCTGGGTTAGGACTGGGTTATGCCCGCATCTGGCTCATGATTTTGCCTTCTTCGCATTCTTGTTGGCCAGATCCTGGGTTTTTTCGGGTTTGAATCACGTAGTAATGTGGTACCACACTGAAACAGACAATTAAACCTGGTTTCGATCCACATTTTAGAGGATAACACCGGTTAGGTCAGGGTTATGCCCGCATCTGGTACATGATTTTGCCTTTTTCGCATATTTGTTGGGCAGATTTTGGGTTTTTTCGGGTTTGAATCATGTAGTAGTGTGGTACCACACTGAAACAGTCAATTAAACCTGGTTTCGATCCACATTTTAGAGGATAACACCGGTTAGGTCTGGGATAGGCATGGGTTATGTCCGCATCTGGCTCATGATTTTGCCTTCTTCGCATGCTTGTTGGCCAGATCCTGGGTTTTTTCTGGTTTGAATCACGTAGTAATGTGGTACCACACTGGAACAGACAATTAAACGAGGTTTCGATCAATATTTTAGAGGATAACACCGGTTAGGTCTGGGATAGGCATGGGTTATGTCCGCATCTGGCTCATGATTTTGCCTTCTTCGCATGCTTGTTGGCCAGATCCTGGGTTTTTTCTGGTTTGAATCACGTAGTAATGTGGTACCACACTGGAACAGACAATTAAACGAGGTTTCGATCAATATTTTAGAGGATAACACCGGTTAGGTCTGGGTTATGCCCGCATCTGGCTCTTGATTTTGACTTTTCCGCATACTTGTTGGCCAGATCCTGGGTTTTTTCGGGTTTGAATCACGTAGTAATGTGGTACCACACTGAAACAGACAATTAAACCTGGTTTGATCCACATTTTAGAGGATAACACCGGTTACGTCTGGGTTATGCCCGCATCTGGCCCTTGATTTGACTTTTCCGCATACTTGTTGGCCAGATCCTTGGTTTATGGGGTTTGAATCACGTAGTAATGTGGTACCACACAGTAACAGTCAATTAAACCTGGTTTCGATCCACATTTTATAGGATAACACCGGTTAGGTCTGGAATAGGTATGGGTCATGTCCGTATCTGGCTCATGATTCTGCCTTCATCGCATTCTTGTTCGCCAGAACCAGGGTTTTTTCGGGTTTGAATCTCGTAGTAATGAGGTACCACACTGAAACAGACAATTAAACCTGGTTTCGATCCACATTTTAGAGGATAACACCGGTTAGGTCTGGGTTAGGTCTGGGTTATGCCCGCATCTGGCACATGATTTTGCCTTCTTCGCATGCTTGTTGGCCAGATCCTGGGTTTTTTCTGGTTTGAATCACGTAGTAATGTGGTACCACACTGAAACAGACAATTAAACGAGGTTTCGATCCACATTTTAGAGGATAACACCGGTTAGGTCTGGGTTGTGCCCGCATCTGGCTCTTGATTTTGACTTTTCCGCATACTTGTTGGCCAGATCCTTGGTTTTCCCTGGTTTGAATCACGTAGTAATGTGATACCGCACTGAAACAGTCAATTAAACCTGGTTTCGAACAATATTTTAGAGGATAACACCGGTTAGGTCTGGGTTAGGACTGGGTTATGCCCGCATCTGGCTCATGATTTTGCCTTCTTCGCATACTTGTTGGCCAGATCCTGGGTTTTTTCGGGTTTGAATCACGTAGTAATGTGGTACCACACTGAAACAGACAATTAAACCCGGTTTCGATCCACATTTTAGAGGATAACACCGGTTAGGTCTGGGTTAGGACTGGGTTATGCCCGGATCTCGCTCATGATTCTGCCTTCATCGCATTCTTGTTCGCCAGAACCTGGGTTTTTTCGGGTTTGAATCACGTAGTAATGTGGTACCACACTGAAACAGTCAATTAAACCTGGTTTCGATCCACATTTTAGAGGATAACACCGGTTAGGTCTGGGTTAGGACTGGGTTATGCCCGCATCTGGCTCATGATTTTGCCTTCTTCGCATACTTGTTGGCCAGATCCTGGGTTTTTTCGGGTTTGAATCACGTAGTAATGTGGTACCACACTGAAACAGACAATTAAACCCGGTTTCGATCCACATTTTAGAGGATAACACCGGTTAGGTCTGGGTTAGGACTGGGTTATGCCCGCATCTGGCTCATGATTTTGCCTTCTTCGCATACTTGTTGGCCAGATCCTGGGTTTTTTCGGGTTTCAATCACGTAGTAATGTGGTACCACTCTGAAACAGTCAATTAAACCTGGTTTCGATCCACATTTTATAGGATAACACCGGTTAGGTCTGGAATAGGTATGGGTCATGTCCGTATCTGGCTCATGATTCTGCCTTCATCGCATTCTTGTTCGCAAGAACCTGGGTTTTTTCGGGTTTGAATCTCGTAGTAATGAGGTACCACACTGAAACAGACAATTAAACCTGGTTTCGATCCACATTTTAGAGGATAACACCGGTTAGGTCTGGGATAGGCATGGGTTATGTCCGCATCTGGCTCATGATTTGCCTTCTTCGCATGCTTGTTGGCCAGATCCTGGGTTTTTTCTGGTTTGAATCACGTAGTAATGTGGTACCACACTGGAACAGACAATTAAACGAGGTTTCGATCAATATTTTAGAGGATAACACCGGTTAGGTCTGGGTTATGCCCGCATCTGGCTCTTGATTTTGACTTTTCCGCATACTTGTTGGCCAGATCCTTGGTTTTCCCTGGTTTGAATCACGTAGTAATGTGATACCGCACTGAAACAATCAATTAAACCTGGTTTCGATCAATATTTTAGAGGATAACACCGGTTAGGTCTGGGATAGGCATGGGTTATGCCCGCATCTGGCTCATGATTTTGCCTTCTTCGCATACTTGTTGGCCAGATCCTGGGTTTTTTCGGGTTTGAATCACGTAGTAATGTGGTACCACACTTAAACAGACAATTAAACCTGGTTTCGATCCACATTTTAGAGGATAACACCGGTTAGGTCTGGGTTAGGACTGGGTTATGCCCGCATCTGGCTCATGATTTTGCCTTCTTCGCATACTTGTTGGCCAGATCCTGGGTTTTTTCGGGTTTGAATCACATAGTAATGTGGTACCACACTGAAACAGACAATTAAACCTGGTTTCGATCCACATTTTAGAGGATAACACCGGTTAGGTCTGGGTTATGCCCGCATCTGGCACATGATTTTGCCTTCTTCGCATGCTTGTTGGCCAGATCCTGGGTTTTTTTCTGGTTTGAATCACGTAGCAATGTGGTACCACACTGAAACAGACAATTAAACGAGGTTTCGATCAATATTTTAGAGGATAACACCGGTTAGGTCTGGGTTACGCCCGCATCTGGCACATGATTTTGCCTTCTTCGCATGCTTGTTGGCCAGATCCTGGGTTTTTTCTGGTTTGAATCACGTAGCAATGTGGTACCACACTGAAACAGACAATTAAACGAGGTTTCGATCAATATTTTAGAGGATAACACCGGTTAGGTCTGGGTTACGCCCGCATCTGGCTCTTGATTTTGACTTTTCCGCATACTTGTTGGCCAGATCCTTGGTTTTCCCTGGTTTGAATCACGTAGTGATGTGATACCGCACTGAAACAGTCAATTAAACCTGGTTTCGATCAATATTTTAGAGGATAACACCGGTTAGGTCTGGATTATGCCCGCATCTGGTACATGATTTTGCCTTTTTCGCATATTTGTTGGGCAGATCCTGGGTTTTTTCGGGTTTGAATCATGTAGTAGTGTGATACCACACTGAAGCAGTCAATTAAGCCTGGTTTCGATCAATATTTTAGAGGATAACACCGGTTAGGTCTGGGTTATGCCCGCATCTGGCTCTTGATTTTGACTTTTCCGCATACTTGTTGGCCAGATCCTGGGTTTTTTCGGGTTTGAATCACGTAGTAATGTGGTACCACACTGAAACAGACAATTAAACCTGGTTTCGATCCACATTTTAGAGGATAACACCGGTTAGGTCTGGGTTAGGTCTGGGCTATGCCCGCATCTGGCACATGATTTTGCCTTCTTCGCATGCTTGTTGGCCAGATCCTGGGTTTTTTCTGGTTTGAATCAAGTAGTAATGTGGTACCACACAGTAACAGTCAATTAAACCTGGATTCGATCCACATTTTATAGGATAACACCGGTTAGGTCTGGGATAGGTATGGGTTTTGTCCGCATCTGGCACATGATTTTGCCTTCTTCGCATGCTTGTTAGCCAGATCCTGGGTTTTTTCTGGTTTGAATCACGTAGTAATGTGGTACCACACCGGAACAGACAATTAAACGAGGTTTCGATCAATATTTTAGAGGATAACACCGGTTAGGTCTGGGTTAGGACTGGGTTATGCCCGCATCTCGCTCATGATTCTGCCTTCATCGCATTCTTGTTCGCCAGAACCTGGGTTTTTTCGGGTTTGAATCACGTAGTAATGTGGCACCACACTGAAACAGTCAATTAAACCTGGTTTCGATCCACATTTTAGAGGATAACACCGGTTAGGTCTGGGTTAGGACTGGGTTATGCCCGCATCTGGCTCATGATTTTGCCTTCTTCGTATACTTGTTGGCCAGATCCTGGGTTTTTGGGGTTTGAATCACGTAGTAATGTGGTACCACACAGTAACAGACAATAAAACCTGGATTCGATCCACATTTTAGAGGATAACACCGGTTAGGTCTGGGTTAGGTCTGGGTTATGCCCGCATCTGGCACATGATTATGCCTTCTTCGCATGCTTGTTGGCCAGATCCTGGGTTTTTTTCTGATATAATCACGTAGTAATGTGGTACCACACTGAAACAGACAATTAAACGAGGTTTCGGTCAACATTTTAGAGGATAACACCGGTTAGGTCTGGGTTACGCCCGCATCTGGCTCTAGATTTTGACTTTTCCGCATACTTGTTGGCCAGATCCTTGGTTTTCCCTGGTTTGAGTCACCTAGTAATGTGATACCGCACTGAAACAGTCAATTAAACCTGGTTTCGATCAATATTTTAGAAGATAACACCGGTTAGGTCTGGGTTAGGACTGGGTTATGCCCGCATCCGGCTCATGATTTTGCCTTCTTCGCATTCTTGTTGGCCAGATCCTGGGTTTTTTCGGGTTTGAATCACGTAGTAATGTGGTACCACACTGAAACAGACAATTAAACCTGGTTCCGATCCACATTTTAGAGGATAACACCGGTTAGGTCTGGGTTAGGACTGGGTTATGCCCGCATCTGGCTCATGATTCTGCCTTCATCGCATTCTTGTTCGCCAGAACCTGGGTTTTTTCGGGTTTGAATCACGTAGTAATGTGGTACCACTCTGAAACAGTCAATTAAACCTGGTTTCGATCCACATTTTATCGGATAACACCGGTTAGGTCTGGAATAGGTATGGGTTATGTCCGTATCTGGCTCATGATTCTGCCTTCATCGCAATTCTTGTTCGCCAGAACCTGGGGTTTTTCGGGTTTGAATCACGTAGTAATGTGGTACCACACTGAAACAGACAACTAAACCTGGTTTCGATCCACATTTTAGAGGATAACACCGGTTAGGTCAGGGTTAGGTCTGGGTTATGCCCGCATCTGGCACATGATTTTGCCTTCTTCGCATGCTTGTTGGCCAGATCCTGGGTTTTTTCTGGTTTGAATCACGTAGTAATGTGGTACCACACTGAAACAGCCAATTAAACGAGGTTTCGATCAATATTTTAGAGGATAACACCGGTTAGGTCTGGGTGATGCCCGCATCTGGCTCTTGATTTTGTCTTTTCCGCATACTTGTTGGCCAGATCCTTGGTTTTCCCTGGTTTGAGTCACGTAGTAATGTGATACCGCACTGAAACAGTCAATTAAACCTGGTTTCGATCAATATTTTAGAAGATAACACCGGTTAGGTCTGGGTTAGGACTGGGTTATGCCCGCATCTGGCTCATGATTTTGCCTTCTTCGCATTCTTGTTGGCCAGATCCTGGGTTTTTTCGGGTTTGAATCACGTAGTAATGTGGTACCACACTGAAACAGACAATTAAACCTGGTTTCGATCCACATTTTAGAGGATAACACCGGTTAGGTCTGGGTTAGGATCGGGTTATGCCCGCATCTGGCACATTATTTTGCCTTCTTCGCATGCTTGTTGGCCAGATCCTGGGTTTTTTCTGGTTTGAATCACGTAGTAATGTGGTACCACACTGAAACAGACAATTAAACGAGGTTTTGATCCACATTTTAGAGGATAACGCCGGTTAGGTCTGGGTTATGCCCGCATCTGGCTCTTGATTTTGACTTTTCCGCATACTTGTTGGCCAGATCCTTGGTTTTCCCTGGTTTGAATCACGTAGTAATGTGATACCGCACTGAAACAGTCAATTAAACCTGGTTTCGAACAATATTTTAGAGGATAACACCGGTTAGGTCTGGGTTAGGACTGGGTTATGCCCGCATCTGGCTCATGATTTTGCCTTCTTCGCATACTTGTTGGCCAGATCCTGGGTTTTTTCGGGTTTGAATCACGTAGTAATGTGGTACCACACTGAAACAGACAATTAAACCTGGTTTCGATCCACATTTTAGAGGATAACACCGGTTAGGTCTGGGTTAGGACTGGGTTATGCCCGCATCTGGCTCATGATTTTGCCTTCTTCGCATACTTGTTGGCCAGATCCTGGGTTTTTGGGGTTTGAATCACGTAGTAATGTGGTACCACACAGTAACAGTCAATAAAACCTGGATTCGATCCACATTTTATAGGATAACACCGGTTAGGTCTGGGATAGGCATGGGTTATGCCCGCATCTGGCTCATGATTTTGCCTTCTTCGCATACTTGTTGGCCAGATCCTGGGTTTTATCGGGTTTGAATCACGTAGTAATGTGGTACCACACTTAAACAGACAATTAAACCTGGTTTCGATCCACATTTTAGAGGATAACACCGGTTAGGTCTGGGTTAGGACTGGGTTATGCCCGCATCTGGCTCATGATTTTGCCTTCTTCGCATACTTGTTGGCCAGATCCTGGGTTTTTTCGGGTTTGAATCACGTAGTAATGTGGTACCACACTGAAACAGACAATTAAACCTGGTTTCGATCCACATTTTAGAGGATAACACCGGTTAGGTCTGGGTTATGCCCGCATCTGGCACATGATTTTGCCTTCTTCGCATGCTTGTTGGCCAGAACCTGGGTTTTTTCGGGTTTGAAACACGTAGTAATGTGGTACCACATTGAAACAGTCAATCGAACCTGGTTTCGATCATTATTTTAGAGGATAAAACCGGTTAGGTCTGGATTATGCCCGCATCTGGTACATGATTTTGCCTTTTTCGCATATTTGTTGGGCAGATCCTGGGTTTTTTCGGGTTTGAATCATGTAGTAGTGTGGTACCACACTGAAACAGTCAATTAAACCTGGTTTCGATCCACATTTTAGAGGATAACACCGGTTAGGTCTGGGTTAGGACTGGGTTATGCCCGCATCTGGCTCATGATTTTGCCTTCTTCGCATACTTGTTGGCCAGATCCTGGGTTTTTTCTGGTTTGAATCACGTAGTAATGTGGTACCACACTGGAACAGACAATTAAACGAGGTTTCGATCAATATTTTAGAGGATAACACCGGTTAGGTCTGGGTTACGCCCGCATCTGGCTCTTGATTTTGACTTTTCCGCGTACTTGTTGGCCAGATCCTTGGTTTTCCCTGGTTTGAATCACGTAGTAATGTGATACCGCACTGAAACAGTCAATTAAACCTGGTTTCGAACAATATTTTAGAGGATAACACCGGTTAGGTCTGGGTTAGGACTGGGTTATGCCCGCATCTGGCTCATGATTTTGCCTTCTTCGCATACTTGTTGGCCAGATCCTGGGTTTTTTCGGGTTTGAATCACGTAGTAATGTGGTACCACTCTGAAACAGTCAATTAAACCTGGTTTCGATCCACATTTTATCGGATAACACCGGTTAGGTCTGGAATAGGTATGGGTTATGTCCGTATCTGGCTCATGATTCTGCCTTCATCGCATTCTTGTTCGCCAGAACCTGGGGTTTTTCGGGTTTGAATCACATAGTAATGTGGTACCACACTGAAACAGACAATTAAACCTGGTTTCGATCCACATTTTAGAGGATAACACCGGTTAGGTCTGGGTTATGCCCGCATCTGGCACATGATTTTGACTTTTCCGCATACTTGTTGGCCAGATCCTTGGTTTTCCCTGGTTTGAGTCACCTAGTAATGTGATACCGCACTGGAACAGTCAATTAAACCTGGTTTCGATCAATATTTTAGAAGATAACACCGGTTAGGTCTGGGTTAGGACTGGGTAATGCCCGCATCTCGCTCATGATTTTGCCTTCTTCGCATTCTTGTTGGCCAGATCCTGGGTTTTTTCGGGTTTGAATCACGTAGTAATGTGGTACCACACTGAAACAGACAATTAAACCTGGTTTCGATCCACATTTTAGAGGATAACACCGGTTAGGTCTGGGTTAGGACTGGGTTATGCCCGCATCTGGCTCATGATTCTGCCTTCATCGCATTCTTGTTCGCTAGAACCTGGGTTTTTTCGGGTTTGAATCACGTAGTAATGTGGTACCACTCTGAAACAGTCAATTAAACCTGGTTTCGATCCACATTTTATCGGATAACACCGGTTAGGTCTGGTATAGGTATGGGTTATGTCCGTATCTGGCTCATGATTCTGCCTTCATCGCATTCTTGTTCGCCAGAACCTGGGGTTTTTCGGGTTTGAATCACGTAGTAATGTGGTACCACACTGAAACAGACAACTAAACCTGGTTTCGATCCACATTTTAGAGGATAACACCGGTTAGGTCTGGGTTAGGTCTGGGTTATGCCCGCATCTGGCACATGATTTTGCCTTCTTCGCATGCTTGTTGGCCAGATCCTGGGTTTTTTCTGGTTTGTATCACGTAGTAATGTGGTACCACACTGAAACAGCCAATTAAACGAGGTTTCGATCGATATTTTAGAGGATAACACCGGTTAGGTCTGGGTGATGCCCGCATCTGCCTCTTGATTTTGTCTTTTCCGCATACTTGTTGGCCAGATCCTTGGTTTTCCCTGGTTTGAGTCACGTAGTAATGTGATACCGCACTGAAACAGTCAATTAAACCTGGTTCCGATCAATATTTTAGAAGATAACACCGATTAGGTCTGGGTTAGGGCTGGGTTATGCCCGCATCTGGCTCATGATTTTGCCTTCTTCGCATTCTTGTTGGCCAGATCCTGGGTTTTTTCGGGTTTGAATCACGTAGTAATGTGGTACCACACTGAAACAGACAATTAAACCTGGTTTCGATCCACATTTTAGAGGATGACACCGGTTAGGTCTGGGTTAGGATCGGGTTATGCCCGCATCTCGCTCATGATTCTGCCTTCATCGCATTCTTGTCCGCCAGAACCTGGGTTTTTTCGGGTTTGAATCACGTAGTAATGTGGTACCACTCTGAAACAGTCAATTAAACCTGGTTTCGATCCACATTTTATAGGATAACACCGGTTAGGTCTGGAATAGGTATGGGTCATGTCCGTATCTGGCTCATGATTCTGCCTTCATCGCATTCTTGTTCGCCAGAACCTGGGTTTTTTCGGGTTTGAATCTCGTAGTAATGTGGTACCACACTGAAACAGACAATTAAACCTGGTTTCGATCCACATTTTAGAGGATAACACCGGTTAGGTCTGGGTTAGGTCTGGGTTATGCCCGCATCTGGCACATGATTTTGCCTTCTTCGCATGCTTGTTGGCCAGATCCTGGGTTTTTTCTGGTTTGAATCACGTAGTAATGTGGTACCACACTGAAACAGACAATTAAACGAGGTTTCGATCCACATTTTAGAGGATAACACCGGTTAGGTCTGGGTTAGGACTGGGTTATGCCCGCATCTGGCTCATGATTTTGCCTTCTTCGCATACTTGTTGGCCAGATCCTGGGTTTTTTCGGGTTTGAATCACGTAGTAATGTGGTACCACACTGAAACAGACAATTAAACCTGGTTTCGATCCACATTTTAGAGGATAACACCGGTTAGGTCTGGGTTAGGACTGGGTTATGCCCGCATCTCGCTCATGATTCTGCCTTCATCGCATTCTTGATCGCCAGAACCTGGGTTTTTTCGGGTTTGAATCACGTAGTAATGTGGTACCACACTGAAACAGTCAATTAAACCTGGTTTCGATCCACATTTTAGAGGATAACACCGGTTAGGTCTGGGTTAGGACTGGGTTATGCCCGCATCTGGCTCATGATTTTGCCTTCTTCGTATACTTGTTGGCCAGATCCTGGGTTTTTGGGGTTTGAATCACGTAGTAATGTGGTACCACACAGTAACAGACAATAAAACCTGGATTCGATCCACATTTTAGAGGATAACACCGGTTAGGTCTGGGTTAGGACTGGGTTATGCCCGCATCTCGCTCATGATTCTGCCTTCATCGCATTCTTGTTCGCCAGAACCTGGGTTTTTTCTGGTTTGAATCACGTAGTAATGTGGTACCACACTGAAACAGTCAATTAAACCTGGTTTCGATCCACATTTTAGAGGATAACACCGGTTAGGTCTGGGTTAGGACTGGGTTATGCCCGCATCTGGCTCATGATTTTGCCTTCTTCGCATACTTGTTGGCCAGATCCTGGGTTTTTGGGGTTTGAATCACGTAGTAATGTGGTACCACACAGTAACAGTCAATAAAACCTGGATTCGATCCACATTTTATAGGATAACACCGGTTAGGTCTGGGATAGGCATGGGTTATGCCCGCATCTGGCTCATGATTTTGCCTTCTTCGCATACTTGTTGGCCAGATCCTGGGTTTTTTCGGGTTTGAATCACGTAGTAATGTGGTACCACACTTAAACAGACAATTAAACCTGGTTTCGATCCACATTTTAGAGGATAACACCGGTTAGGTCTGGGTTAGGACTGGGTTACGCCCGCATCTGGCTCATGATTTTGCCTTCTTCGCATACTTGTTGGCCAGATCCTGGGTTTTTTTCGGGTTTGAATCACGTAGTAATGTGGTACCACACTGAAACAGACAATTAAACCTGGTTTCGATCCACATTTTAGAGGATAACACCGGTTAGGTCTGGGTTATGCCCGCATCTGGCACATGATTTTGCCTTCTTCGCATGCTTGTTGGCCAGAACCTGGGTTTTTTCGGGTTTGAAACACGTAGTAATGTGGTACCACATTGAAACAGTCAATTAAACCTGGTTTCGATCATTATTTTAGAGGATAAAACCGGTTAGGTCTGGATTATGCCCGCATCTGGTACATGATTTTGCCTTTTTCGCATATTTGTTGGGCAGATCCAGGGTTTTTTCGGGTTTGAATCATGTAGTAGTGTGGTACCACACTGAAACAGTCAATTAAACCTGGTTTCGATCCACATTTTAGAGGATAACACCGGTTAGGTCTGGGTTGGGTCTGGGTTATGCCCGCATCTGGCTCTTGATTTTGACTTTTCCGCATACTTGTTGGCCAGAAACTGGGTTTTTTCGGGTTTGAATCACGTAGTAATGTGGTACCACACTGAAACAGACAATTAAACCTGGTTTCGATCCACATTTTAGAGGATAACACCGGTTACGTCTGGGTTATGCCCGCATCTGGCCCTTGATTTGACTTTTCCGCATACTTGTTGGCCAGATCCTTGGTTTATGGGGTTTGAATCACGTAGTAATGTGGTACCACACAGTAACAGTCAATTAAACCTGGATTCGATCCACATTTTATAGGATAACACCGGTTAGGTCTGGGATAGGTATGGGTTATGTCAGCATCTGGCTCATGATTTTGCCTTCTTCGCATACATGTTGGCCAGTTCCTGGGTTTTTTCGTGTTTGAATCACGTAGTAATGTGGTACCACACTGAAACAGTCAATTAAACCTGGCTTCGATCCACGTTTTAGAGGATAACACCGGTTAGGTCTGGGTTGGGTCTGGGTTATGCCCGCATCTGGCACATGATTTTGCCTTCTTCGCATGCTTGTTAGCCAGATCCTGGGTTTTTTTTCTGGTTTGAATCACGTAGTAATGTGGTACCACACTGGAACAGACAATTAAACGAGGTTTCGATCAATATTTTAGAGGATAACATCGGTTAGGTCTGGGCTATGCCCGCATCTGGCTCTTGATTTTGACTTTTCCGCATACTTGTTGGCCAGATCCTTGGTTTTCCCTGGTTTGAATCACGTAGTAATATGATACCACACTGAAACAGTCAATTAAACCTGGTTTCGATCAATATTTTAGATGATAACACTGGTTAGGTCTGGGTTAGGACTGGGTTATGCCCGCATCTGGCTCATGATTTTGCCTTCTTCGCATACTTGCTGGCCAGATCCTGGGTTTTTTCGGGTTTGAATCACGTAATAATGTGGTACCACACTGAAACAGACAATTAAACCTGGTTTCGATCCACATTTTAGAGGATAACACCGATTAGGTCTGGGTTAGGTCTGGGTTATGCCCGCATCTGGCACATGATTTTGCCTTCTTCGCATGCTTGTTGGCCAGATCCTGGGTTTTTTTTCTGGTTTGAATCACGTAGTAATGTGGTACCACACTGAAACAGACAATTAAACGAGGTTTCGATCAATATTTCAGAGGATAACACCGGTTAGGTCTGGGTTATGCCCGCATCTGGCTCTTGATTTTGACTTTTCCGCATACTTGTGGGCCAGATCCTTGTTTTTCCCTGGTTTGAATCACGTAGTAATGTGATACCGCACTGAAACAGTCAACTAACCTGGCTTCGATCAATATTTTAGAGGATAACACCGGTTAGGTCTGGGTTAGGACTGGGTTATGCCCGCATCTGGCTCATGATTTTGCCTTCTTCGCATACTTGTTGGCCAGATCCTGGGTTTTTGGGGTTTGAATCACGTAGTAATGTGGTACCACACAATAACAGTCAATAAAACCTGGATTCGATCCACATTTTATAGGATAACACCGGTTAGGTCTGGGATAGGTCTGGGTTATGCCCGCATCTGGCACATGATTTTGCCTTCTTCGCATGCTTGTTGGCCAGATCCTGGGTTTTTTCTGGTTTGAATCACGTAGTAATGTGGTACCACACTGAAACAGACAATTAAACGAGGTTTCGATCAATATTTTAGAGGATAACACCGGTTAGGTCTGGGTGATGCCCGCATCTGGCTCTTGATTTTGTCTTTTCCGCATACTTGTTGGCCAGATCCTTGGTTTTCCCTGGTTTGAGTCACGTAGTAATGTGATACCGCACTGAAACAGTCAATTAAACCTGGTTGCGATCAATATTTTAGAAGATAACACCGGTTAGGTCTGGGTTAGGACTGGGTTATGCCCGCATCTGGCTCATGATTTTGCCTTCTTCGCATTCTTGTAGGCCAGATCCTGGGTTTTTTCGGGTTTGAATCACGTAGTAATGTGGTACCACACTGAAACAGACAATTAAACCTGGTTTCGATCCACATTTTAGAGGATAACACCGGTTAGGTCTGGGTTAGGATCGGGTTATGCCCGCATCTCGCTCATTATTCTGCCTTCATCGCATTCTTGTTCGCCAGAACCTGGGTTTTTTCGGGTTTGAATCACGTAGTAATGTGGTACCACTCTGAAACAGTCAATTAAACCTGGTTTCGATCCACATTTTATAGGATAACACCGGTTAGGTCTGGAATAGGTATGGGTCATGTCCGTATCTGGCTCATGATTCTGCCTTCATCGCATTCTTGTTCGCCAGAACCTGGGTTTTTTCGGGTTTCAATCCCGTAGTAATGTGGTACCACACTGAAACACACAATTAAACCTGGTTTCGATCCACATTTTAGAGGATAACACCGGTTAGGTCTGGGTTAGGTCTGGGTTATGCCCGCATCTGGCACATGATTTTGCCTTCTTCGCATGCTTGTTGGCCAGATCCTGGGTTTTTTCTGGTTTGAATCACGTAGTAATGTGGTACCACACTGAAACAGACAATTAAACGAGGTTTCGATCCACATTTTAGAGGATAACACCGGTTAGGTCTGGGTTATGCCCGCATCTGGCTCTTGATTTTGACTTTTCCGCATACTTGTTGGCCAGACCCTTGGTTTTCCCTGGTTTGAATCACGTAGTAATGTGATACCGCACTGAAATAGTCAATTAAACCTGGTTTCGAACAATATTTTAGAGGATAACACCGGTTAGGTCTGGGTTAGGACTGGGTTATGCCCGCATCTGGCTCATGATTTTGCCTTCTTCGCATACTTGTTGGCCAGATCCTGGGTTTTTTCGGGTTTGAATCACGTAGTAATGTGGTACCACACTGAAACAGACAATTAAACCTGGTTTCGATCCACATTTTAGAGGATAACACCGGTTAGGTCTGGGTTAGGACTGGGTTATGCCCGCATCTCGCTCATGATTCTGCCTTCATCGCATTCTTGATCGCCAGAACCTGGGTTTTTTCGGGTTTGAATCACGTAGTAATGTGGTACCACACTGAAACAGTCAATTAGACCTGGTTTCGATCCACATTTTAGAGGATAACACCGGTTAGGTCTGGGTTAGGACTGGGTTATGCCCGCATCTGGCTCATGATTTTGCCTTCTTCGTATACTTGTTGGCCAGATCCTGGGTTTTTGGGGTTTGAATCACGTAGTAATGTGGTACCACACAGTAACAGACAATAAAACCTGGATTCGATCCACATTTTAGAGGATAACACCGGTTAGGTCTGGGTTAGGGCTGGGTTATGCCCGCATCTCGCTCATGATTCTGCCTTCATCGCATTCTTGTTCGCCAGAACCTGGGTTTTTTCTGGTTTGAATCACGTAGTAATGTGGTACCACACTGAAACAGTCAATTAAACCTGGTTTCGATCCACATTTTAGAGGATAACACCGGTTAGGTCTGGGTTAGGACTGGGTTATGCCCGCATCTGGCTCATGATTTTGCCTTCTTCGCATACTTGTTGGCCAGATCCTGGGTTTTTGGGGTTTGAATCACGTAGTAATGTGGTACCACACAGTAACAGTCAATAAAACCTGGATTCGATCCACATTTTATAGGATAACACCGGTTAGGTCTGGGATAGGCATGGGTTATGCCCGCATCTGGTTCATGATTTTGCCTTCTTCGCATACTTGTTGGCCAGATCCTGGGTTTTTTCGGGTTTGAATCACGTAGTAATGTGGTACCACACTTAAACAGACAATTAAACCTGGTTTCGATCCACATTTTAGAGGATAACACCGGTTAGGTCTGGGTTAGGACTGGGTTATGCCCGCATCTGGCTCATGATTTTGCCTTCTTCGCATACTTGTTGGCCAGATCCTGGGTTTTTTCGGGTTTGAATCACGTAGTAATGTGGTACCACACTGAAACAGACAATTAAACCTGGTTTCGATCCACATTTTAGAGGATAACACCGGTTAGGTCTGGGTTATGCCCGCATCTGGCACATGATTTTGCCTTCTTCGCATGCTTGTTGGCCAGATCCTGGGTTTTTTCTGGTTTGAATCACGTAGTAATGTGATACCGCACTGAAACAGTCAATTAAACCTGGTTTCGATCAATATTTTAGAGGATAACAACGGTTAGGTCTGGGTTAGGACTGGGTTATGCATTCACATCGCTCATGATTCTGCCTTCATCGCATTCTTGTTCGCCAGAACCTGGGTTTTTTCGGGTTTGAAACACGTAGTAATGTGGTACCACATTGAAACAGTCAATTAAACCTGGTTTCGATCAATATTTTAGAGGATAAAACCGGTTAGGTCTGGATTATGCCCGCATCTGGTACATGATTTTGCCTTTTTCGCATATTTGTTGGGCAGATCCTGGGTTTTTTCGGGTTTGAATCATGTAGTAGTGTGGTACCACACTGAAACAGTCAATTAAACCTGGCTTCGATCCACGTTTTAGAGGATAACACCGGTTAGGTCTGGGTTATGCCCGCATCTGGCTCTTGATTTTGACTTTTCCGCATACTTGTGGGCCAGATCCTTGTTTTTCCCTGGTTTGAATCACGTAGTAATGTGATACCGCACTGAAACAGTCAACTAACCTGGCTTCGATCAATATTTTAGAGGATAACACCGGTTAGGTCTGGGTTAGGACTGGGTTATGCCCGCATCTGGCTCATGATTTTGCCTTCTTCGCATGCGTGTTGGCCAGATCCTGGGTTTTTTTTTTTTTCGATGTGGTACCACATTGAAACAGTCAATTAAACCTGGTTTCGATCAATATTTTGGAGGATAAAACCGGTTAGGTCTGGATGATTTTGCATTTTTCGCATATTTGTTGGGCAGATCCTGGGTTTTTTCGGGTTTGAATCATGTAGTAGTGTGATACCACACTGAAGCAGTCAATTAAGCCTGGTTTCGATCAATATTTTAGAGGATAACACCGGTAAGGTCTGGGTTAGAACTGGGTTATGCCCGCATCTGGCTCATGATTTTGCCTTCTTCGCATTCTTGTTCGCCAGGACCTGGGTTTTTTCGGGTTTGAATCACGTAGTAATATGGTACCACACTGAAACAGACAATTAAACCTGGTTTCGATCCACATTTTAGAGGATAACACCGGTTAGGTCTGGGTTAGGACTGGGTTATGCCCGCATCTCGCTCATGATTCTGCCTTCATCGCATTCTTGATCGCCAGAACCTGGGTTTTTTCGGGTTTGAATCACGTAGTAACGTGGTACCACACTGAAACAGTCAATTAAACCTGGTTTCGATCCTCATTTTAGAGGATAACACCGGTTAGGTCTGGGTTAGGACTGGGTTATGCCCGCATCTGGCTCATGATTTTGCCTTCTTCGTATACTTGTTGGACAGATCCTGGGTTTTTGGGGTTTGAATCACGTAGTAATGTGGTACCACACTGAAACAGTCAATTAAACCTGGTTTCGATCCACATTTTAGAGGATAACACCGGTTAGGTCTGGGTTAGGACTGGGTTATGCCGGCATCTGGCTCATGATTTTGCCTTCTTCGTATACTTGTTGGCCAGATCCTGGGTTTTTGGTGTTTGAAACACGTAGTAATGTGGTACCACACAGTAACAGACAATAAAACCTGGATTCGATCCACATTTTAGGGGATAACACCGGTTAGGTCTGGGATAGGCATGGGTTATGCCCGCATCTGGCTCATGATTTTGCCTTCTTCGCATACTTGTTGGCCAGATCCTGGGTTTTTTCGGGTTTGAATCACGTAGTAATGTGGTACCACACTTAAACAGACAATTAAACCTGGTTTCGATCCACATTTTAGAGGATAACACCGGTTAGGTCTGGGTTAGGACTGGGTTATGCCCGCATCTGGCTCATGATTTTGCCTTCTTCGCATACTTGTTGGCCAGATCCTGGGTTTTTTCGGGTTTGAATCACGTAGTAATGTGGTACCACACTGAAACAGACAATTAAACCTGGTTTCGATCCACATTTTAGAGGATAACACCGGTTAGGTCTGGGTTATGCCCGCATCTGGCACATGATTTTGCCTTCTTCGTATGCTTGTTGGCCAGATCCTGGGTTTTTTCTGGTTTGAATCACGTAGTAATGTGATACCGCACTGAAACAGTCAATTAAACCTGGTTTCGATCAATATTTTAGAGGATAACAACGGTTAGGTCTGGGTTAGGACTGGGTTATGCATTCACATCGCTCATGATTCTGCCTTCATCGCATTCTTGTTCGCCAGAACCTGGGTTTTTTCGGGTTTGAAACACGTAGTAATGTGGTACCACATTGAAACAGTCAATTAAACCTGGTTTCGATCAATATTTTAGAGGATAAAACCGGTTAGGTCTGGATTATGCCCGCATCTGGTACATGATTTTGCCTTTTTCGCATATTTGTTGGGCAGATCCTGGGTTTTTTGGGTTTGAATCATGTAGTAGTGTGGTACCACACTGAAACAGTCAATTAAACCTGGTTTCGATCCACATTTTGGAGGATAACACCGGTTAGGTCTGGGATAGGCATGGGTTATGTCCGCATCTGGCTCATGATTTTGCCTTCTTCGCATGCTTGTTGGCCAGATCCTGGGTTTTTTCTGGTTTGAATCACGTAGTAATGTGGTACCACACTGGAACAGACAATTAAACGAGGTTTCGATCAATATTTTAGAGGATAACACCGGTTAGGTCTGGGTTATGCCTGCATCTGGTTCATGATTTTGCCTTCTTCGCATGCTTGTTGGCCAGATCCTGGGTTTTTTCTGGTTTGAATCACGTAGTAATGTGGTACCACACTGGAACAGACAATTAAACGAGGTTTCGATCAATATTTTAGAGAATAACACCGGTTAGGTCTGGGTTATGCCCGCATCTGGCTCTTGATTTTGACTTTTCCGCATACTTGTTGGCCAGATCCTGGGTTTTTTCGGGTTTGAATCACGTAGTCATGTGGTACCACACTGAAACAGACAATTAAACCTGGTTTCGATCCACATTTTAGAGGATAACACCGGTTACGTCTGGGTTATGCCCGCATCTGGCCCTTGATTTGACTTTTCCGCATACTTGTTGGCCAGATCCTTGGTTTATGGGGTTTGAATCACGTAGTAATGTGGTACCACACAGTAACAGTCAATTAAACCTGGATTCGATCCACATTTTATAGGATAACACCGGTTAGGTCTGGGATAGGTATGGGTTATGTCCGCATCTGGCTCATGATTTTGCCTTCTTCGCATACATGTTGGCCAGTTCCTGGGTTTTTTCGTGTTTGAATCACGTAGTAATGTGGTACCACACTGAAACAGTCAATTAAACCTGGTTTCGATCCACGTTTTGGAGGATAACACCGGTTAGGTCTGGGTTAGGTCTGGGTTATGCCCGCATCTGGCACATGATTTTGCCTTCTTCGCATGCTTGTTAGCCAGATCCTGGGTTTTTTTCTGGTTTGAATCACGTAGTAATGTGGTACCACACTGGAACAGACAATTAAACGAGGTTTCGATCAATATTTTAGAGGATAACACCGGTTAGGTCTGGGCAATGCCCGCATCTGGCTCTTGATTTTGATTTTTCCGCATAGTTGTTGGCCAGATCCTTGGTTTTCCCTGGTTTGAATCACGTAGTAATATGATACCGCACTGAAACAGTCAATTAAACCTGGTTTCGATCAATATTTTAGAGGATAACACTGGTTAGGTCTGGGTTAGGTCTGGGTTATGCCTGCATCTGGTTCATGATTTTGCCTTCTTCGCATGCTTGTTGGCCAGATCCTGGGTTTTTTCTGGTTTGAATCACGTAGTAATGTGGTACCACACTGGAACAGACAATTAAACGAGGTTTCGATCAATATTTTAGAGGATAACACCGGTTAGGTCTGGGTTATGCCCGCATCTGGCTCTTGATTTTGACTTTTCCGCATACTTGTTGGCCAGATCCTGGGTTTTTTCGGGTTTGAATCACGTAGTAATGTGGTACCACACTGAAACAGACAATTAAACCTGGTTTCGATCCACATTTTAGAGGATAACACCGGTTAGGTCTGGGTTAGGACTGGGTTATGCCCGCATCTGGCTCATGATTTTGCCTTCTTCGCATACTTGTTGGCCAGATCCTGGGTTTTTGGGGTTTGAATCACGTAGTAATGTGGTACCACACTGAAACAGTCAATTAAACCTGGTTTCGATCAATATTTTAGAGGATAACACCGGTTAGGTCTGGGATAGGCATGGGTTATGCCCGCATCTGGCTCATGATTTTGCCTTCTTCGCATACTTGTTGGCCAGATCCTGGGTTTTTTCGGGTTTGAATCACGTAGTAATGTGGTACCACACTTAAACAGACAATTAAACCTGGTTTCGATCCACATTTTAGAGGATAACACCGGTTAGGTCTGGGTTAGGACTGGGTTATGCCCGCATCTGGCTCATGATTTTGCCTTCTTCGCATACTTGTTGGCCAGATCCTGGGTTTTTTCGGGTTTGAATCACGTAGTAATGTGGTACCACACTGAAGCAGACAATTAAACCTGGTTTCGATCCACATTTTAGAGGATAACACCGGTTAGGTCTGGGTTATGCCCGCATCTGGCACATGATTTTGCCTTCTTCGCATGCTTGTTGGCCAGATCCTGGGTTTTTTCTGGTTTGAATCACGTAGTAATGTGATACCGCACTGAAACAGTCAATTAAACCTGGTTTCGATCAATATTTTAGAGGATAACAACGGTTAGGTCTGGGTTAGGACTGGGTTATGCATTCACATCGCTCATGATTCTGCCTTCATCGCATTCTTGTTCGCCAGAACCTGGGTTTTTTCGGGTTTGAAACACGTAGTAATGTGGTACCACATTGAAACAGTCAATTAAACCTGGTTTCGATCAATATTTTAGAGGATAAAACCGGTTAGGTCTGGATTATGCCCGCATCTGGTACATGATTTTGCCTTTTTCGCATATTTGTTGGGCAGATCCTGGGGTTTTTCGGGTTTGAATCATGTAGTAGTGTGGTACCACACTGAAACAGTCAATTAAACCTGGTTTCGATCCACATTTTAGAGGACAACACCGGTTAGGTCTGGGATAGGCATGGGTTATGTCCGCATCTGGCTCATGATTTTGCCTTCTTCGCATGCTTGTTGGCCAGATCCTGGGTTTTTTCTGGTTTGAATCACGTAGTAATGTGGTACCACACTGGAACAGACATTTAAACGAGGTTTCGATCAATATTTTAGAGGATAACACCGGTTAGGTCTGGGTTATGCCTGCATCTGGCTCATGATTTTGCCTTCTTCGCATGCTTGTTGGCCAGATCCTGGGTTTTTTCTGGTTTGAATCACGTAGTAATGTGGTACCACACTGGAACAGACAATTAAACGAGGTTTCGATCAATATTTTAGAGGATAACACCGGTTAGGTCTGGGTTATGCCCGCATCTGGCTCTTGATTTTGACTTTTCCGCATACTTGTTGGCCAGATCCTGGGTTTTTTCGGGTTTGAATCACGTAGTAATGTGGTACCACACTGAAACAGACAATTAAACCTGGTTTCGATCCACATTTTAGAGGATAACACCGGTTACGTCTGGGTTATGCCCGCATCTGGCCCTTGATTTGACTTTTCCGCATACTTGTTGGCCAGATCCTTGGTTTATGGGGTTTGAATCACGTAGTAATGTGGTACCACACAGTAACAGTCAATTAAACCTGGATTCGATCCACATTTTATAGGATAACACCGGTTAGGTATGGGATAGGTATGGGTTATGTCCGCATCTGGCTCATGATTTTGCCTTCTTCGCATACATGTTGGCCAGTTCCTGGGTTTTTTCGTGTTTGAATCACGTAGTAATGTGGTACCACACTGAAACAGTCAATTAAACCTGGTTTCGATCCACGTTTTAGAGGAAACACCGGTTAGGTCTGGGTTAGGTCTGGGTTATGCCCGCATCTGGCACATGATTTTGCCTTCTTCGCATGCCTGTTGGCCAGATCCTGGGTTTTTTTCTGGTTTGAATCACGTGGTAATGTGGTACCACACTGAAACAGACAATTAAACGAGGTTTCGATCAATATTTTAGAGGATAACACCGGTTAGGTCTGGGTTATGCCCGCATCTGGCTCTTGATTTTGACTTTTCCGCATACTTGTGGGCCAGATCCTTGTTTTTCCCTGGGTTGAATCACGTAGTAATGTGATACCGCACTGAAACAGTCAATTAAACCTGGCTTCGATCAATATTTTAGAGGATAACACCGGTTAGGTCTGGGTTAGGACTGGGTTATGCCCGCATCTGGCTCATGATTTTGCCTTCTTCGCATGCTTGTTGGCCAGATCCTGGGTTTTTTTTTTTTTCAATGTGGTACCACATTGAAACAGTCAATTAAACCTGGTTTCGATCAATATTTTGGAGGATAAAACCGGTTAGGTCTGGATGATTTTGCATTTTTCGCACATTTGTTGGGCAGATCCTGGGTTTTTTGGGGTTTGAATCATGTAGTAGTGTGATACCACACTGAAGCAGTCAATTAAGCCTGGTTTCGATCAATATTTTAGAGGATAACACCGGTTAGGTCTGGGTTAGGACTGGGTTATGCCCGCATCTGGCTCATGATTTTGCCTTCTTCGCAGGTTTGTTGGCCAGATCCTGGGATTTTTCTGGTTTGAATCACGTAGTAATGTGGTACCACACTGGAACAGACAATAAAACGAGGTTTCGATCAATATTTTAGAGGATAACACCGGTTAGGTCTGGGTTATGCCCGCATCTGGCTCATGATTTTGCCTTCTTCGCATACTTGTTGGCCAGATCCTGGGTTTTTGGGGTTTGAATCACGTGCTAATGTGGTACCACACAGTAACAGTCAATAAAACCTGGATTCGATCCACATTTTATAGGATAACACCGGTTAGGTCTGGGATAGGCATGGGTTATGTCCGCATCTGGCTCATGATTTTGCCTTCTTCGCATGGTTGTTGGCCAGATCCTGGGTTTTTTCTGGTTTGAATCACGTAGTAATGTGGTACCACACTGGAACAGACAATTAAACGAGGTTTCGATCAATATTTTAGAGGATAACACCGGTTAGGTCTGGGTTATGCCCGCATCTGGCTCTTGATTTTGACTTTTCCGCATACTTGTTGGCCAGATCCTGGGTTTTTTCGGGTTTGAATCACGTAGTAATGTGGTACCACACTGAAACAGACAATTAAACCTGGTTTCGATCCACATTTTAGAGGATAACACCAGTTAGGTCTGGGTTATGCCCGCATCTGGCTCTTGATTTTGACTTTTCCGCATACTTGTTGGCCAGATCCTTGGTTTATGTGGTTTGAATCACGTAGTAATGTGGCACCACACAGTAACAGTCAATTAAACCTGGATTCGATCCACATTTTATAGGATAACACCGGTTAGGTCTGGGATAGGTATGGGTTATGTCCGCATCTGGCTCATGATTTTGCCTTCTTCGCATACATGTTGGCCAGTTCCTGGGTTTTTTCATGTTTGAATCACGTAGTAATGTGGTACCACACTGAAACAGTCAATTAAACCTGGTTTCGATCCACGTTTTAGAGGATAACACCGGTTAGGTCTGGGTTAGGTCTGGGTTATGCCCGCATCTGGCACATGATTTTGCCTTCTTCGCATGCCTGTTGGCCAGATCCTGGGTTTTTTTCTGGTTTGAATCACGTGGTAATGTGGTACCACACTGAAACAGACAATTAAACGAGGTTTCGATCAATATTTTAGAGGATAACACCGGTTAGGTCTGGGTTATGCCCGCATCTGGCTCTTGATTTTGACTTTTCCGCATACTTGTGGGCCAGATCCTTGTTTTTCCCTGGGTTGAATCACGTAGTAATGTGATACCGCACTGAAACAGTCAATTAAACCTGGCTTCGATCAATATTTTAGAGGATAACACCGGTTAGGTCTGGGTTAGGACTGGGTTATGCCCGCATCTGGCTCATGATTTTGCCTTCTTCGCATGCTTGTTGGCCAGATCCTGGGTTTTTTTTTTTTTCAATGTGGTACCACATTGAAACAGTCAATTAAACCTGGTTTCGATCAATATTTTGGAGGATAAAACCGGTTAGGTCTGGATGATTTTGCATTTTTCGCACATTTGTTGGGCAGATCCTGGGTTTTTTGGGGTTTGAATCATGTAGTAGTGTGATACCACACTGAAGCAGTCAATTAAGCCTGGTTTCGATCAATATTTTAGAGGAAAGCACCGGTTAGGTCTGGGTTAGGACTGGGTTATGCCCGCATCTGGCTCATGATTTTGCCTTCTTCGCAGGCTTGTTGGCCAGATCCTGGGATTTTTCTGGTTTGAATCACGTAGTAATGTGGTACCACACTGGAACAGACAATTAAACGAGGTTTCGATCAATATTTTAGAGGATAACACCGGTTAGGTCTGGGCAATGCCCGCATCTGGCTCTTGATTTTGATTTTTCCGCATAGTTGTTGGCCAGATCCTTGGTTTTCCCTGGTTTGAATCACGTAGTAATATGATACCGCACTGAAACAGTCAATTAAACCTGGTTTCGATCAATATTTTAGAGGATAACACTGGTTAGGTCTGGGTTAGGTCTGGGTTATGCCTGCATCTGGTTCATGATTTTGCCTTCTTCGCATGCTTGTTGGCCAGATCCTGGGTTTTTTCTGGTTTGAATCACGTAGTAATGTGGTACCACACTGGAACAGACAATTAAACGAGGTTTCGATCAATATTTTAGAGGATAACACCGGTTAGGTCTGGGTTATGCCCGCATCTGGCTCTTGATTTTGACTTTTCCGCATACTTGATGGCCAGATCCTGGGTTTTTTCGGGTTTGAATCACGTAGTAATGTGGTACCACACTGAAACAGACAATTAAACCTGGTTTCGATCCACATTTTAGAGGATAACACCGGTTAGGTCTGGGTTAGGACTGGGTTATGCCCGCATCTGGCTCATGATTTTG
The DNA here is from genome assembly GCF_051014445.1 of Colletes latitarsis. Classification (NCBI taxonomy): domain Eukaryota; kingdom Metazoa; phylum Arthropoda; class Insecta; order Hymenoptera; family Colletidae; genus Colletes; species Colletes latitarsis. Next base: position 11,509,364 of record NC_135147.1, read on the forward strand.
CCTTCTTCGCATACTTGTTGGCCAGATCCTGGGTTTTTGGGGTTTGAATCACGTAGTAATGTGGTACCACACTGAAACAGTCAATTAAACCTGGTTTCGATCAATATTTTAGAGGATAACACCGGTTAGGTCTGGGATAGGCATGGGTTATGCCCGCATCTGGCTCATGATTTTGCCTTCTTCGCATACTTGTTGGCCAGATCCTGGGTTTTTTCGGGTTTGAATCACGTAGTAATGTGGTACCACACTTAAACAGACAATTAAACCTGGTTTCGATCCACATTTTAGAGGATAACACCGGTTAGGTCTGGGTTAGGACTGGGTTATGCCCGCATCTGGCTCATGATTTTGCCTTCTTCGCATACTTGTTGGCCAGATCCTGGGTTTTTTCGGGTTTGAATCACGTAGTAATGTGGTACCACACTGAAGCAGACAATTAAACCTGGTTTCGATCCACATTTTAGAGGATAACACCGGTTAGGTCTGGGTTATGCCCGCATCTGGCACATGATTTTGCCTTCTTCGCATGCTTGTTGGCCAGATCCTGGGTTTTTTCTGGTTTGAATCACGTAGTAATGTGATACCGCACTGAAACAGTCAATTAAACCTGGTTTCGATCAATATTTTAGAGGATAACAACGGTTAGGTCTGGGTTAGGACTGGGTTATGCATTCACATCGCTCATGATTCTGCCTTCATCGCATTCTTGTTCGCCAGAACCTGGGTTTTTTCGGGTTTGAAACACGTAGTAATGTGGTACCACATTGAAACAGTCAATTAAACCTGGTTTCGATCAATATTTTAGAGGATAAAACCGGTTAGGTCTGGATTATGCCCGCATCTGGTACATGATTTTGCCTTTTTCGCATATTTGTTGGGCAGATCCTGGGGTTTTTCGGGTTTGAATCATGTAGTAGTGTGGTACCACACTGAAACAGTCAATTAAACCTGGTTTCGATCCACATTTTAGAGGACAACACCGGTTAGGTCTGGGATAGGCATGGGTTATGTCCGCATCTGGCTCATGATTTTGCCTTCTTCGCATGCTTGTTGGCCAGATCCTGGGTTTTTTCTGGTTTGAATCACGTAGTAATGTGGTACCACACTGGAACAGACAATTAAACGAGGTTTCGATCAATATTTTAGAGGATAACACCGGTTAGGTCTGGGTTATGCCCGCATCTGGCTCTTGATTTTGACTTTTCCGCATACTTGTTGGCCAGATCCTGGGTTTTTTCGGGTTTGAATCACGTAGTAATGTGGTACCACACTGAAACAGACAATTAAACCTGGTTTCGATCCACATTTTAGAGGATAACACCGGTTACGTCTGGGTTATGCCCGCATCTGGCCCTTGATTTGACTTTTCCGCATACTTGTTGGCCAGATCCTTGGTTTATGGGGTTTGAATCACGTAGTAATGTGGTACCACACAGTAACAGTCAATTAAACCTGGATTCGATCCACATTTTATAGGATAACACCGGTTAGGTATGGGATAGGTATGGGTTATGTCCGCATCTGGCTCATGATTTTGCCTTCTTCGCATACATGTTGGCCAGTTCCTGGGTTTTTTCGTGTTTGAATCACGTAGTAATGTGGTACCACACTGAAACAGTCAATTAAACCTGGTTTCGATCCACGTTTTAGAGGAAACACCGGTTAGGTCTGGGTTAGGTCTGGGTTATGCCCGCATCTGGCACATGATTTTGCCTTCTTCGCATGCCTGTTGGCCAGATCCTGGGTTTTTTTCTGGTTTGAATCACGTGGTAATGTGGTACCACACTGAAACAGACAATTAAACGAGGTTTCGATCAATATTTTAGAGGATAACACCGGTTAGGTCTGGGTTATGCCCGCATCTGGCTCTTGATTTTGACTTTTCCGCATACTTGTGGGCCAGATCCTTGTTTTTCCCTGGGTTGAATCACGTAGTAATGTGATACCGCACTGAAACAGTCAATTAAACCTGGCTTCGATCAATATTTTAGAGGATAACACCGGTTAGGTCTGGGTTAGGACTGGGTTATGCCCGCATCTGGCTCATGATTTTGCCTTCTTCGCATGCTTGTTGGCCAGATCCTGGGTTTTTTTTTTTTCAATGTGGTACCACATTGAAACAGTCAATTAAACCTGGTTTCGATCAATATTTTGGAGGATAAAACCGGTTAGGTCTGGATGATTTTGCATTTTTCGCACATTTGTTGGGCAGATCCTGGGTTTTTTGGGGTTTGAATCATGTAGTAGTGTGATACCACACTGAAGCAGTCAATTAAGCCTGGTTTCGATCAATATTTTAGAGGATAACACCGGTTAGGTCTGGGTTAGGACTGGGTTATGCCCGCATCTGGCTCATGATTTTGCCTTCTTCGCAGGCTTGTTGGCCAGATCCTGGGATTTTTCTGGTTTGAATCACGTAGTAATGTGGTACCACACTGGAACAGACAATAAAACGAGGTTTCGATCAATATTTTAGAGGATAACACCGGTTAGGTCTGGGTTATGCCCGCATCTGGCTCATGATTTTGCCTTCTTCGCATACTTGTTGGCCAGATCCTGGGTTTTTGGGGTTTGAATCACGTGCTAATGTGGTACCACACAGTAACAGTCAATAAAACCTGGATTCGATCCACATTTTATAGGATAACACCGGTTAGGTCTGGGATAGGCATGGGTTATGTCCGCATCTGGCTCATGATTTTGCCTTCTTCGCATGGTTGTTGGCCAGATCCTGGGTTTTTTCTGGTTTGAATCACGTAGTAATGTGGTACCACACTGGAACAGACAATTAAACGAGGTTTCGATCAATATTTTAGAGGATAACACCGGTTAGGTCTGGGTTATGCCCGCATCTGGCTCTTGATTTTGACTTTTCCGCATACTTGTTGGCCAGATCCTGGGTTTTTTCGGGTTTGAATCACGTAGTAATGTGGTACCACACTGAAACAGACAATTAAACCTGGTTTCGATCCACATTTTAGAGGATAACACCAGTTAGGTCTGGGTTATGCCCGCATCTGGCTCTTGATTTTGACTTTTCCGCATACTTGTTGGCCAGATCCTTGGTTTATGGGGTTTGAATCACGTAGTAATGTGGCACCACACAGTAACAGTCAATTAAACCTGGATTCGATCCACATTTTATAGGATAACACCGGTTAGGTCTGGGATAGGTATGGGTTATGTCCGCATCTGGCTCATGATTTTGCCTTCTTCGCATACATGTTGGCCAGTTCCTGGGTTTTTTCATGTTTGAATCACGTAGTAATGTGGTACCACACTGAAACAGTCAATTAAACCTGGTTTCGATCCACGTTTTAGAGGATAACACCGGTTAGGTCTGGGTTAGGTCTGGGTTATGCCCGCATCTGGCACATGATTTTGCCTTCTTCGCATGCTTGTTAGCCAGATCCTGGGTTTTTTTCTGGTTTGAATCACGTAGTAATGTGGTACCACACTGGAACAGACAATTAAACGAGGTTTCGATCAATATTTTAGAGGATAACACCGGTTAGGTCTGGGCTATGCCCGCATCTGGCTCTTGATTTTGATTTTTCCGCATAGTTGTTGGTCAGATCCTTGGTTTTCCCTGGTTTGAATCACGTAGTAATATGATACCGCACTGAAACAGTCAATTAAACCTGGTTTCGATCAATATTTTAGAGGATAACACTGGTTAGGTCTGGGTTAGGTCTGGGTTATGCCTGCATCTGGTTCATGATTTTGCCTTCTTCGCATGCTTGTTGGCCAGATCCTGGGTTTTTTCTGGTTTGAATCACGTAGTAATGTGGTACCACACTGGAACAGACAATTAAACGAGGTTTCGATCAATATTTTAGAGAATAACACCGGTTAGGTCTGGGTTATGCCCGCATCTGGCTCATGATTTTGCCTTCTTCGCATACTTGCTGGCCAGATCCTGGGTTTTTTCGGGTTTGAATCACGTAATAATGTGGTACCACACTGAAACAGACAATTAAACCTGGTTTCGATCCACATTTTAGAGGATAACACAGATTAGGTCTGGGTTAGGTCTGGGTTATGCCCGCATCTGGCACATGATTTTGCCTTCTTCGCATGCTTGTTGGCCAGATCCTGTGTTTTTTTCTGGTTTGAATCACGTAGTAATGTGGTACCACACTGAAACAGACAATTAAACGAGGTTTCGATCAATATTTTAGAGGATAACACCGGTTAGGTCTGGGTTATGCCCGCATCTGGCTCTTGATTTTGACTTTTCCGCATACTTGTGGGCCAGATCCTTGTTTTTCCCTGGGTTGAATCACGTAGTAATGTGATACCGCACTGAAACAGTCAATTAAACCTGGCTTCGATCAATATTTTAGAGGATAACACCGGTTAGGTCTGGGTTAGGACTGGGTTATGCCCGCATCTGGCTCATGATTTTGCCTTCTTCGCATGCTTGTTGGCCAGATCCTGGGTTTTTTTTTTTTCAATGTGGTACCACATTGAAACAGTCAATTAAACCTGGTTTCGATCAATATTTTGGAGGATAAAACCGGTTAGGTCTGGATGATTTTGCATTTTTCGCACATTTGTTGGGCAGATCCTGGGTTTTTTCGGGTTTGAATCATGTAGTAGTGTGATACCACACTGAAGCAGTCAATTAAGCCTGGTTTCGATCAATATTTTAGAGGATAACACCGGTTAGGTCTGGGTTAGGACTGGGTTATGCCCGCATCGGGCTCATGATTTTGCCTTCTTCGCATGCTTGTTGGCCAGATCCTGGGATTTTTCTGGTTTGAATCACGTAGTAATGTGGTACCACACTGGAACAGACAATAAAACGAGGTTTCGATCAATATTTTAGAGGATAACACCGGTTAGGTCTGGGTTGTGCCCGCATCTGGCTCATGATTTTGCCTTCTTCGCATACTTGTTGGCCAGATCCTGGGTTTTTGGGGTTTGAATCACGTACTAATGTGGTACCACACAGTAACAGTCAATAAAACCTGGATTCGATCCACATTTTATAGGATAACACCGGTTAGGTCTGGGATAGGCATGGGTTATGTCCGCATCTGGCTCATGATTTTGCCTTCTTCGCATGGTTGTTGGCCAGATCCTGGGTTTTTTCTGGTTTGAATCACGTAGTAATGTGGTACCACACTGGAACAGACAATTAAACGAGGTTTCGATCAATATTTTAGAGGATAACACCGGTTAGGTCTGGGTTATGCCCGCATCTGGCTCTTGATTTTGACTTTTCCGCATACTTGTTGGCCAGATCCTGGGTTTTTTCGGGTTTGAATCACGTAGTAATGTGGTACCACACTGAAACAGACAATTAAACCTGGTTTCGATCCACATTTTAGAGGATAACACCGGTTAGGTCTGGGTTAGGACTGGGTTATGCCCGCATCTGGCTCATGATTTTGCCTTCTTCGCATACTTGTTGGCCAGATCCTGGGTTTTTGGGGTTTGAATCACGTAGTAATGTGGTACCACACTGAAACAGTCAATTAAACCTGGTTTCGATCAATATTTTAGAGGATAACACCGGTTAGGTCTGGGATAGGCATGGGTTATGCCCGCATCTGGCTCATGATTTTGCCTTCTTCGCATACTTGTTGGCCAGATCCTGGGTTTTTTCGGGTTTGAATCACGTAGTAATGTGGTACCACACTTATACAGACAATTAAACCTGGTTTCGATCCACATTTTAGAGGATAACACCGGTTAGGTCTGGGTTAGGACTGGGTTATGCCCGCATCTGGCTCATGATTTTGCCTTCTTCGCATACTTGTTGGCCAGATCCTGGGTTTTTTCGGGTTTGAATCACGTAGTAATGTGGTACCACACTGAAGCAGACAATTAAACCTGGTTTCGATCCACATTTTAGAGGATAACACCGGTTAGGTCTGGGTTATGCCCGCATCTGGCACATGATTTTGCCTTCTTCGCATGCTTGTTGGCCAGATCCTGGGTTTTTTCTGGTTTGAATCACGTAGTAATGTGATACCGCACTGAAACAGTCAATTAAACCTGGTTTCGATCAATATTTTAGAGGATAACAACGGTTAGGTCTGGGTTAGGACTGGGTTATGCATTCACATCGCTCATGATTCTGCCTTCATCGCATTCTTGTTCGCCAGAACCTGGGTTTTTTCGGGTTTGAAACACGTAGTAATGTGGTACCACATTGAAACAGTCAATTAAACCTGGTTTCGATCAATATTTTAGAGGATAAAACCGGTTAGGTCTGGATTATGCCCGCATCTGGTACATGATTTTGCCTTTTTCGCATATTTGTTGGGCAGATCCTGGGGTTTTTCGGGTTTGAATCATGTAGTAGTGTGGTACCACACTGAAACAGTCAATTAAACCTGGTTTCGATCCACATTTTAGAGGACAACACCGGTTAGGTCTGGGATAGGCATGGGTTATGTCCGCATCTGGCTCATGATTTTGCCTTCTTCGCATGCTTGTTGGCCAGATCCTGGGTTTTTTCTGGTTTGAATCACGTAGTAATGTGGTACCACACTGGAACAGACATTTAAACGAGGTTTCGATCAATATTTTAGAGGATAACACCGGTTAGGTCTGGGTTATGCCTGCATCTGGCTCATGATTTTGCCCTCTTCGCATGCTTGTTGGCCAGATCCTGGGTTTTTTCTGGTTTGAATCACGTAGTAATGTGGTACCACACTGGAACAGACAATTAAACGAGGTTTCGATCAATATTTTAGAGGATAACACCGGTTAGGTCTGGGTTATGCCCGCATCTGGCTCTTGATTTTGACTTTTCCGCATACTTGTTGGCCAGATCCTGGGTTTTTTCGGGTTTGAATCACGTAGTAATGTGGTACCACACTGAAACAGACAATTAAACCTGGTTTCGATCCACATTTTAGAGGATAACACCGGTTACGTCTGGGTTATGCCCGCATCTGGCCCTTGATTTGACTTTTCCGCATACTTGTTGGCCAGATCCTTGGTTTATGGGGTTTGAATCACGTAGTAATGTGGTACCACACAGTAACAGTCAATTAAACCTGGATTCGATCCACATTTTATAGGATAACACCGGTTAGGTCTGGGATAGGTATGGGTTATGTCCGCATCTGGCTCATGATTTTGCCTTCTTCGCATACATGTTGGCCAGTTCCTGGGTTTTTTCGTGTTTGAATCACGTAGTAATGTGGTACCACACTGAAACAGTCAATTAAACCTGGTTTCGATCCACGTTTTAGAGGAAACACCGGTTAGGTCTGGGTTAGGTCTGGGTTATGCCCGCATCTGGCACATGATTTTGCCTTCTTCGCATGCCTGTTGGCCAGATCCTGGGTTTTTTTCTGGTTTGAATCACGTGGTAATGTGGTACCACACTGAAACAGACAATTAAACGAGGTTTCGATCAATATTTTAGAGGATAACACCGGTTAGGTCTGGGTTATGCCCGCATCTGGCTCTTGATTTTGACTTTTCCGCATACTTGTGGGCCAGATCCTTGTTTTTCCCTGGGTTGAATCACGTAGTAATGTGATACCGCACTGAAACAGTCAATTAAACCTGGCTTCGATCAATATTTTAGAGGATAACACCGGTTAGGTCTGGGTTAGGACTGGGTTATGCCCGCATCTGGCTCATGATTTTGCCTTCTTCGCATGCTTGTTGGCCAGATCCTGGGTTTTTTTTTTTTTCAATGTGGTACCACATTGAAACAGTCAATTAAACCTGGTTTCGATCAATATTTTGGAGGATAAAACCGGTTAGGTCTGGATGATTTTGCATTTTTCGCACATTTGTTGGGCAGATCCTGGGTTTTTTGGGGTTTGAATCATGTAGTAGTGTGATACCACACTGAAGCAGTCAATTAAGCCTGGTTTCGATCAATATTTTAGAGGATAACACCGGTTAGGTCTGGGTTAGGACTGGGTTATGCCCGCATCTGGCTCATGATTTTGCCTTCTTCGCAGGCTTGTTGGCCAGATCCTGGGATTTTTCTGGTTTGAATCACGTAGTAATGTGGTACCACACTGGAACAGACAATAAAACGAGGTTTCGATCAATATTTTAGAGGATAACACCGGTTAGGTCTGGGTTATGCCCGCATCTGGCTCATGATTTTGCCTTCTTCGCATACTTGTTGGCCAGATCCTGGGTTTTTGGGGTTTGAATCACGTGCTAATGTGGTACCACACAGTAACAGTCAATAAAACCTGGATTCGATCCACATTTTATAGGATAACACCGGTTAGGTCTGGGATAGGCATGGGTTATGTCCGCATCTGGCTCATGATTTTGCCTTCTTCGCATGGTTGTTGGCCAGATCCTGGGTTTTTTCTGGTTTGAATCACGTAGTAATGTGGTACCACACTGGAACAGACAATTAAACGAGGTTTCGATCAATATTTTAGAGGATAACACCGGTTAGGTCTGGGTTATGCCCGCATCTGGCTCTTGATTTTGACTTTTCCGCATACTTGTTGGCCAGATCCTGGGTTTTTTCGGGTTTGAATCACGTAGTAATGTGGTACCACACTGAAACAGACAATTAAACCTGGTTTCGATCCACATTTTAGAGGATAACACCAGTTAGGTCTGGGTTATGCCCGCATCTGGCTCTTGATTTTGACTTTTCCGCATACTTGTTGGCCAGATCCTTGGTTTATGGGGTTTGAATCACGTAGTAATGTGGCACCACACAGTAACAGTCAATTAAACCTGGATTCGATCCACATTTTATAGGATAACACCGGTTAGGTCTGGGATAGGTATGGGTTATGTCCGCATCTGGCTCATGATTTTGCCTTCTTCGCATACATGTTGGCCAGTTCCTGGGTTTTTTCATGTTTGAATCACGTAGTAATGTGGTACCACACTGAAACAGTCAATTAAACCTGGTTTCGATCCACGTTTTAGAGGATAACACCGGTTAGGTCTGGGTTAGGTCTGGGTTATGCCCGCATCTGGCACATGATTTTGCCTTCTTCGCATGCTTGTTAGCCAGATCCTGGGTTTTTTTCTGGTTTGAATCACGTAGTAATGTGGTACCACACTGGAACAGACAATTAAACGAGGTTTCGATGAATATTTTAGAGGATAACACCGGTTAGGTCTGGGTTATGCCCGCATCTGGCTCTTGATTTTGACTTTTCCGCATACTCGTTGGCCAGATCCTTGGTTTTCCCTGGTTTGAATCACGTAGTAATATGATACCGCACTGAAACAGTCAATTAAACCTGGTTTCGATCAATATTTTAGAGGATAACACTGGTTAGGTCTGGGTTAGGACTGGGTTATACCCGCATCTGGCTCATGATTTTGCCTTCTTCGCATACTTGCTGGCCAGATCCTGGGTTTTTTCGGGTTTGAATCACGTAGTAATGTGGTACCACACTGAAACAGACAATTAAACCTGGTTTCGGTCCACATTTTAGAGGATAACACCGATTAGGTCTGGGTTAGGTCTGGGTTATGCCCGCATCTGGCACATGATTTTGCCTTCTTCGCATGCGTGTTGGCCAGATCCTGGGTTTTTTTCTGGTTTGAATCACGTAGTAATGTGGTACCACACTGAAACAGACAATTAAACCTGGTTTCGATCCACATTTTAGAGGATAACACCGGTTAGGTCTGGGTTATGCCCGCATCTGGCACATGATTTTGCCTTCTTCGCATGCTTGTTGGCCAGATCCTGGGTTTTTTCTGGTTTGAATCACGTAGTAATGTGATACCGCACTGAAACAGTCAATTAAACCTGGTTTCGATCAATATTTTAGAGGATAACAACGGTTAGGTCTGGGTTAGGACTGGGTTATGCATTCACATCGCTCATGATTCTGCCTTCATCGCATTTTTGTTCGCCAGAACCTGGGTTTTTTCGGGTTTGAAACACGTAGTAATGTGGTACCACATTGAAACAGTCAATTAAACCTGGTTTCGATCAATATTTTAGAGGATAAAACCGGTTAGGTCTGGATTATGCCCGCATCTGGTACATGATTTTGCCTTTTTCGCATATTTGTTGGGCAGATCCTGGGTTTTTTCGGGTTTGAATCATGTAGTAGTGTGGTACCACACTGAAACAGTCAATTAAACCTGGTTTCTATCCACATTTTAGAGGATAACACCGGTTAGGTCTGGGATAGGCATGGGTTATGTCCGCATCTGGCTCATGATTTTGCCTTCTTCGCATGCTTGTTGGCCAGATCCTGGGTTTTTTCTGGTTTGAATCACGTAGTAATGTGGTACCACACTGGAACAGACAATTAAACGAGGTTTCGATCAATATTTTAGAGGATAACACCGGTTAGGTCTGGGTTATGCCCGCATCTGGCTCATGATTTTGCCTTCTTCGCATGCTTGTTGGCCAGGTCCTGGGTTTTTTCTGGTTTGAATCACGTAGTAATGTGGTACCACACTGGAACAGACAATTAAACGAGGTTTCGATCAATATTTTAGAGGATAACACCGGTTAGGTCTGGGTTATGCCCGCATCTGGCTCTTGATTTTGACTTTTCCGCATACTTGTTGGCCAGAAACTGGGTTTTTTCGGGTTTGAATCACGTAGTAATGTGGTACCACACTGAAACAGACAATTAAACCTGGTTTCGATCCACATTTTAGAGGATAACACCGGTTACGTCTGGGTTATGCCCGCATCTGGCCCTTGATTCGACTTTTCCGCATACTTGTTGGCCAGATCCTTGGTTTATGGGGTTTGAATCACGTAGTAATGTGGTACCACACTGAAACAGTCAATTAAACCTGGCTTCGATCCACGTTTTAGAGGATAACACCGGTTAGGTCTGGGTTATGCCCGCATCTGGCTCTTGATTTTGACTTTTCCGCATACTTGTGGGCCAGATCCTTGTTTTTCCCTGGTTTGAATCACGTAGTAATGTGATACCGCACTGAAACAGTCAACTAACCTGGCTTCGATCAATATTTTAGAGGATAACACCGGTTAGGTCTGGGTTAGGACTGGGTTATGCCCGCATCTGGCTCATGATTTTGCCTTCTTCGCATGCTTGTTGGCCAGATCCTGGGTTTTTTTTTTTTTCGATGTGGTACCGCATTGAAACAGTCAATTAAACCTGGTTTCGATCAATATTTTGGAGGATAAAACCGGTTAGGTCTGGATGATTTTGCATTTTTCGCATATTTGTTGGGCAGATCCTGGGTTTTTTCGGGTTTGAATCATGTAGTAGTGTGATACCACACTGAAGCAGTCAATTAAGCCTGGTTTCGATCAATATTTTAGAGGATAACACCGGTAAGGTCTGGGTTAGAACTGGGTTATGCCCGCATCTGGCTCATGATTTTGCCTTCTTCGCATTCTTGTTCGCCAGGACCTGGGTTTTTTCGGGTTTGAATCACGTAGTAATGTGGTACCACACTGAAACAGTCAATTAAACCTGGTTTCGATCCACATTTTAGAGGATAACACCGGTTAGGTCTGGGTTAGGACTGGGTTATGCCGGCATCTGGCTCATGATTTTGCCTTCTTCGTATACTTGTTGGCCAGATCCTGGGTTTTTGGTGTTTGAATCACGTAGTAATGTGGTACCACACAGTAACAGACAATAAAACCTGGATTCGATCCACATTTTAGGGGATAACACCGGTTAGGTCTGGGATAGGCATGGGTTATGCCCGCATCTGGCTCATGATTTTGCCTTCTTCGCATACTTGTTGGCCAGATCCTGGGTTTTTTCGGGTTTGAATCACGTAGTAATGTGGTACCACACTTAAACAGACAATTAAACCTGGTTTCGATCCACATTTTAGAGGATAACACCGGTTAGGTCTGGGTTAGGACTGGGTTATGCCCGCATCTGGCTCATGATTTTGCCTTCTTCGCATACTTGTTGGCCAGATCCTGGGTTTTTTCGGGTTTGAATCACGTAGTAATGTGGTACCACACTGAAACAGACAATTAAACCTGGTTTCGATCCACATTTTAGAGGATAACACCGGTTAGGTCTGGGTTATGCCCGCATCTGGCACATGATTTTGCCTTCTTCGTATGCTTGTTGGCCAGATCCTGGGTTTTTTCTGGTTTGAATCACGTAGTAATGTGATACCGCACTGAAACAGTCAATTAAACCTGGTTTCGATCAATATTTTAGAGGATAACAACGGTTAGGTCTGGGTTAGGACTGGGTTATGCATTCACATCGCTCATGATTCTGCCTTCATCGCATTCTTGTTCGCCAGAACCTGGGTTTTTTCGGGTTTGAAACACGTAGTAATGTGGTACCACATTGAAACAGTCAATTAAACCTGGTTTCGATCAATATTTTAGAGGATAAAACCGGTTAGGTCTGGATTATGCCCGCATCTGGTACATGATTTTGCCTTTTTCGCATATTTGTTGGGCAGATCCTGGGTTTTTTGGGTTTGAATCATGTAGTAGTGTGGTACCACACTGAAACAGTCAATTAAACCTGGTTTCGATCCACATTTTGGAGGATAACACCGGTTCGGTCTGGGATAGGCATGGGTTATGTCCGCATCTGGCTCATGATTTTGCCTTCTTCGCATGCTTGTTGGCCAGATCCTGGGTTTTTTCTGGTTTGAATCACGTAGTAATGTGGTACCACACTGGAACAGACAATTAAACGAGGTTTCGATCAATATTTTAGAGGATAACACCGGTTAGGTCTGGGTTATGCCTGCATCTGGTTCATGATTTTGCCTTCTTCGCATGCTTGTTGGCCAGATCCTGGGTTTTTTCTGGTTTGAATCACGTAGTAATGTGGTACCACACTGGAACAGACAATTAAACGAGGTTTCGATCAATATTTTAGAGGATAACACCGGTTAGGTCTGGGTTATGCCCGCATCTGGCTCTTGATTTTGACTTTTCCGCATACTTGTTGGCCAGATCCTGGGTTTTTTCGGGTTTGAATCACGTAGTCATGTGGTACCACACTGAAACAGACAATTAAACCTGGTTTCGATCCACATTTTAGAGGATAACACCGGTTACGTCTGGGTTATGCCCGCATCTGGCCCTTGATTTGACTTTTCCGCATACTTGTTGGCCAGATCCTTGGTTTATGGGGTTTGAATCACGTAGTAATGTGGTACCACACAGTAACAGTCAATTAAACCTGGATTCGATCCACATTTTATAGGATAACACCGGTTAGGTCTGGGATAGGTATGGGTTATGTCCGCATCTGGCTCATGATTTTGCCTTCTTCGCATACATGTTGGCCAGTTCCTGGGTTTTTTCATGTTTGAATCACGTAGTAATGTGGTACCACACTGAGACAGTCAATTAAACCTGGTTTCGATCCACGTTTTAGAGGATAACACCGGTTAGGTCTGGGTTAGGTCTGGGTTATGCCCGCATCTGGCACATGATTTTGCCTTCTTCGCATGCTTGTTAGCCAGATCCTGGGTTTTTTTCTGGTTTGAATCACGTAGTAATGTGGTACCACACTGGAACAGACAATTAAACGAGGTTTCGATCAATATTTTAGAGGATAACACCGGTTAGGTCTGGGTTATGCCCGCATCTGGCTCTTGATTTTGACTTTTCCGCATACTCGTTGGCCAGATCCTTGGTTTTCCCTGGTTTGAATCACGTAGTAATATGATACCGCACTGAAACAGTCAATTAAACCTGGTTTCGATCAATATTTTAGAGGATAACACTGGTTAGGTCTGGGTTAGGACTGGGTTATACCCGCATCTGGCTCATGATTTTGCCTTCTTCGCATACTTGCTGGCCAGATCCTGGGTTTTTTCGGGTTTGAATCACGTAGTAATGTGGTACCACACTGAAACAGACAATTAAACCTGGTTTCGGTCCACATTTTAGAGGATAACACCGATTAGGTCTGGGTTAGGTCTGGGTTATGCCCGCATCTGGCACATGATTTTGCCTTCTTCGCATGCGTGTTGGCCAGATCCTGGGTTTTTTTCTGGTTTGAATCACGTAGTAATGTGGTACCACACTGAAACAGACAATTAAACCTGGTTTCGATCCACATTTTAGAGGATAACACCGGTTAGGTCTGGGTTATGCCCGCATCTGGCACATGATTTTGCCTTCTTCGCATGCTTGTTGGCCAGATCCTGGGTTTTTTCTGGTTTGAATCACGTAGTAATGTGATACCGCACTGAAACAGTCAATTAAACCTGGTTTCGATCAATATTTTAGAGGATAACAACGGTTAGGTCTGGGTTAGGACTGGGTTATGCATTCACATCGCTCATGATTCTGCCTTCATCGCATTTTTGTTCGCCAGAACCTGGGTTTTTTCGGGTTTGAAACACGTAGTAATGTGGTACCACATTGAAACAGTCAATTAAACCTGGTTTCGATCAATATTTTAGAGGATAAAACCGGTTAGGTCTGGATTATGCCCGCATCTGGTACATGATTTTGCCTTTTTCGCATATTTGTTGGGCAGATCCTGGGTTTTTTCGGGTTTGAATCATGTAGTAGTGTGGTACCACACTGAAACAGTCAATTAAACCTGGTTTCTATCCACATTTTAGAGGATAACACCGGTTAGGTCTGGGATAGGCATGGGTTATGTCCGCATCTGGCTCATGATTTTGCCTTCTTCGCATGCTTGTTGGCCAGATCCTGGGTTTTTTCTGGTTTGAATCACGTAGTAATGTGGTACCACACTGGAACAGACAATTAAACGAGGTTTCGATCAATATTTTAGGGGATAACACCGGTTAGGTCTGGGTTATGCCCGCATCTGGCTCATGATTTTGCCTTCTTCGCATGCTTGTTGGCCAGGTCCTGGGTTTTTTCTGGTTTGAATCACGTAGTAATGTGGTACCACACTGGAACAGACAATTAAACGAGGTTTCGATCAATATTTTAGAGGATAACACCGGTTAGGTCTGGGTTATGCCCGCATCTGGCTCTTGATTTTGACTTTTCCGCATACTTGTTGGCCAGAAACTGGGTTTTTTCGGGTTTGAATCACGTAGTAATGTGGTACCACACTGAAACAGACAATTAAACCTGGTTTCGATCCACATTTTAGAGGATAACACCGGTTACGTCTGGGTTATGCCCGCATCTGGCCCTTGATTCGACTTTTCCGCATACTTGTTGGCCAGATCCTTGGTTTATGGGGTTTGAATCACGTAGTAATGTGGTACCACACTGAAACAGTCAATTAAACCTGGCTTCGATCCACGTTTTAGAGGATAACACCGGTTAGGTCTGGGTTATGCCCGCATCTGGCTCTTGATTTTGACTTTTCCGCATACTTGTGGGCCAGATCCTTGTTTTTCCCTGGTTTGAATCACGTAGTAATGTGATACCGCACTGAAACAGTCAACTAACCTGGCTTCGATCAATATTTTAGAGGATAACACCGGTTAGGTCTGGGTTAGGACTGGGTTATGCCCGCATCTGGCTCATGATTTTGCCTTCTTCGCATGCTTGTTGGCCAGATCCTGGGTTTTTTTTTTTTTCGATGTGGTACCGCATTGAAACAGTCAATTAAACCTGGTTTCGATCAATATTTTGGAGGATAAAACCGGTTAGGTCTGGATGATTTTGCATTTTTCGCATATTTGTTGGGCAGATCCTGGGTTTTTTCGGGTTTGAATCATGTAGTAGTGTGATACCACACTGAAGCAGTCAATTAAGCCTGGTTTCGATCAATATTTTAGAGGATAACACCGGTAAGGTCTGGGTTAGAACTGGGTTATGCCCGCATCTGGCTCATGATTTTGCCTTCTTCGCATTCTTGTTCGCCAGGACCTGGGTTTTTTCGGGTTTGAATCACGTAGTAATGTGGTACCACACTGAAACAGTCAATTAAACCTGGTTTCGATCCACATTTTAGAGGATAACACCGGTTAGGTCTGGGTTAGGACTGGGTTATGCCGGCATCTGGCTCATGATTTTGCCTTCTTCGTATACTTGTTGGCCAGATCCTGGGTTTTTGGTGTTTGAATCACGTAGTAATGTGGTACCACACAGTAACAGACAATAAAACCTGGATTCGATCCACATTTTAGGGGATAACACCGGTTAGGTCTGGGATAGGCATGGGTTATGCCCGCATCTGGCTCATGATTTTGCCTTCTTCGCATACTTGTTGGCCAGATCCTGGGTTTTTTCGGGTTTGAATCACGTAGTAATGTGGTACCACACTTAAACAGACAATTAAACCTGGTTTCGATCCACATTTTAGAGGATAACACCGGTTAGGTCTGGGTTAGGACTGGGTTATGCCCGCATCTGGCTCATGATTTTGCCTTCTTCGCATACTTGTTGGCCAGATCCTGGGTTTTTTCGGGTTTGAATCACGTAGTAATGTGGTACCACACTGAAACATACAATTAAACCTGGTTTCGATCCACATTTTAGAGGATAACACCGGTTAGGTCTGGGTTATGCCCGCATCTGGCACATGATTTTGCCTTCTTCGTATGCTTGTTGGCCAGATCCTGGGTTTTTTCTGGTTTGAATCACGTAGTAATGTGATACCGCACTGAAACAGTCAATTAAACCTGGTTTCGATCAATATTTTAGAGGATAACAACGGTTAGGTCTGGGTTAGGACTGGGTTATGCATTCACATCGCTCATGATTCTGCCTTCATCGCATTCTTGTTCGCCAGAACCTGGGTTTTTTCGGGTTTGAAACACGGAGTAATGTGGTACCACATTGAAACAGTCAATTAAACCTGGTTTCGATCAATATTTTAGAGGATAAAACCGGTTAGGTCTGGATTATGCCCGCATCTGGTACATGATTTTGCCTTTTTCGCATATTTGTTGGGCAGATCCTGGGTTTTTTGGGTTTGAATCATGTAGTAGTGTGGTACCACACTGAAACAGTCAATTAAACCTGGTTTCGATCCACATTTTGGAGGATAACACCGGTTCGGTCTGGGATAGGCATGGGTTATGTCCGCATCTGGCTCATGATTTTGCCTTCTTCGCATGCTTGTTGGCCAGATCCTGGGTTTTTTCTGGTTTGAATCACGTAGTAATGTGGTACCACACTGGAACAGACAATTAAACGAGGTTTCGATCAATATTTTAGAGGATAACACCGGTTAGGTCTGGGTTATGCCTGCATCTGGTTCATGATTTTGCCTTCTTCGCATGCTTGTTGGCCAGATCCTGGGTTTTTTCTGGTTTGAATCACGTAGTAATGTGGTACCACACTGGAACAGACAATTAAACGAGGTTTCGATCAATATTTTAGAGGATAACACCGGTTAGGTCTGGGTTATGCCCGCATCTGGCTCTTGATTTTGACTTTTCCGCATACTTGTTGGCCAGATCCTGGGTTTTTTCGGGTTTGAATCACGTAGTCATGTGGTACCACACTGAAACAGACAATTAAACCTGGTTTCGATCCACATTTTAGAGGATAACACCGGTTACGTCTGGGTTATGCCCGCATCTGGCCCTTGATTTGACTTTTCCGCATACTTGTTGGCCAGATCCTTGGTTTATGGGGTTTGAATCACGTAGTAATGTGGTACCACACAGTAACAGTCAATTAAACCTGGATTCGATCCACATTTTATAGGATAACACCGGTTAGGTCTGGGATAGGTATGGGTTATGTCCGCATCTGGCTCATGATTTTGCCTTCTTCGCATACATGTTGGCCAGTTCCTGGGTTTTTTCGTGTTTGAATCACGTAGTAATGTGGTACCACACTGAAACAGTCAATTAAACCTGGTTTCGATCCACGTTTTGGAGGATAACACCGGTTAGGTCTGGGTTAGGTCTGGGTTATGCCCGCATCTGGCACATGATTTTGCCTTCTTTGCATGCTTGTTAGCCAGATCCTGGGTTTTTTTCTGGTTTGAATCACGTAGTAATGTGGTACCACACTGGAACAGACAATTAAACGAGGTTTCGATCAATATTTTAGAGGATAACACCGGTTAGGTCTGGGCTATGCCCGCATCTGGCTCTTGATTTTGATTTTTCCGCATAGTTGTTGGCCAGATCCTTGGTTTTCCCTGGTTTGAATCACGTAGTAATATGATACCGCACTGAAACAGTCAATTAAACCTGGTTTCGATCAATATTTTAGAGGATAACACTGGTTAGGTCTGGGTTAGGACTGGGTTATGCCCGCATCTGGCTCATGATTTTGCCTTCTTCGCATACTTGCTGGCCAGATCCTGGGGTTTTTCGGGTTTGAATCACGTAATAATGTGGTACCACACTGAAACAGACAATTAAACCTGGTTTCGATCCACATTTTAGAGGATAACACAGATTAGGTCTGGGTTAGGTCTGGGTTATGCCCGCATCTGGCACATGATTTTGCCTTCTTCGCATGCTTGTTGGCCAGATCCTGTGTTTTTTTCTGGTTTGAATCACGTAGTAATGTGGTACCACACTGAAACAGTCAATTAAACCTGGTTTCGATCAATATTTTGGAGGATAAAACCGGTTAGGTCTGGATGATTTTGCATTTTTCGCACATTTGTTGGGCAGATCCTGGGTTTTTTCGGGTTTGAATCATGTAGTAGTGTGATACCACACTGAAGCAGTCAATTAAGCCTGGTTTCGATCAATATTTTAGAGGATAACACCGGTTAGGTCTGGGTTAGGACTGGGTTATGCCCGCATCGGGCTCATGATTTTGCCTTCTTCGCATGCTTGTTGGCCAGATCCTGGGATTTTTCTGGTTCGAATCACGTAGTAATGTGGTACCACACTGGAACAGACAATAAAACGAGGTTTCGATCAATATTTTAGAGGATAACACCGGTTAGGTCTGGGTTATGCCCGCATCTGGCTCATGATTTTGCCTTCTTCGCATACTTGTTGGCCAGATCCTGGGTTTTTGGGGTTTGAATCACGTACTAATGTGGTACCACACAGTAACAGTCAATAAAACCTGGATTCGATCCACATTTTATAGGATAACACCGGTTAGGTCTGGGATAGGCATGGGTTATGTCCGCATCTGGCTCATGATTTTGCCTTCTTCGCATGGTTGTTGGCCAGATCCTGGGTTTTTTCTGGTTTGAATCACGTAGTAATGTGGTACCACACTGGAACAGACAATTAAACGAGGTTTCGATCAATATTTTAGAGGATAACACCGGTTAGGTCTGGGTTATGCCCGCATCTGGCTCTTGATTTTGACTTTTCCGCATACTTGTTGGCCAGATCCTGGGTTTTTGGGGTTTGAATCACGTAGTAATGTGGTACCACACTGAAACAGTCAATTAAACCTGGTTTCGATCAATATTTTAGAGGATAACACCGGTTAGGTCTGGGATAGGCATGGGTTATGCCCGCATCTGGCTCATGATTTTGCCTTCTTCGCATACTTGTTGGCCAGATCCTGGGTTTTTTCGGGTTTGAATCACGTAGTAATGTGGTACCACACTTAAACAGACAATTAAACCTGGTTTCGATCCACATTTTAGAGGATAACACCGGTTAGGTCTGGGTTAGGACTGGGTTATGCCCGCATCTGGCTCATGATTTTGCCTTCTTCGCATACTTGTTGGCCAGATCCTGGGTTTTTTCGGGTTTGAATCACGTAGTAATGTGGTACCACACTGAAACAGACAATTAAACCTGGTTTCGATCCACATTTTAGAGGATAACACCGGTTAGGTCTGGGTTATGCCCGCATCTGGCACATGATTTTGCCTTCTTCGCATGCTTGTTGGCCAGATCCTGGGTTTTTTCTGGTTTGAATCACGTAGTAATGTGATACCGCACTGAAACAGTCAATTAAACCTGGTTTCGATCAATATTTTAGAGGATAACAACGGTTAGGTCTGGGTTAGGACTGGGTTATGCATTCACATCGCTCATGATTCTGCCTTCATCGCATTCTTGTTCGCCAGAACCTGGGCTTTTTCGGGTTTGGAACACGTAGTAATGTGGTACCACATTGAAACAGTCAATTAAACCTGGTTTCGATCAATATTTTAGAGGATAAAACCGGTTAGGTCTGGATTATGCCCGCATCTGGTACATGATTTTGCCTTTTTCGCATATTTGTTGGGCAGATCCTGGGTTTTTTCGGGTTTGAATCATGTAGTAGTGTGGTACCACACTGAAACAGTCAATTAAACCTGGTTTCGATCCACATTTTAGAGGACAACACCGGTTAGGTCTGGGATAGGCATGGGTTATATCCGCATCTGGCTCATGATTTTGCCTTCTTCGCATGCTTGTTGGCCAGATCATGGGTTTTTTCTGGTTTGAATCACGTAGTAATGTGGTACCACACTGGAACAGACATTTAAACGAGGTTTCGATCAATATTTTAGAGGATAACACCGGTTAGGTCTGGGTTATGCCTGCATCTGGCTCATGATTTTGCCTTCTTCGCATGCTTGTTGGCCAGATCCTGGGTTTTTTCTGGTTTGAATCACGTAGTAATGTGGTACCACACTGGAACAGACAATAAAACGAGGTTTCGATCAATATTTTAGAGGATAACACCGGTTAGGTCTGGGTTATGCCCGCATCTGGCTCATGATTTTGCCTTCTTCGCATACTTGTTGGCCAGATCCTGGGTTTTTGGGGTTTGAATCACGTACTAATGTGGTACCACACAGTAACAGTCAATAAAACCTGGATTCGATCCACATTTTATAGGATAACACCGGTTAGGTCTGGGATAGGCATGGGTTATGTCCGCATCTGGCTCATGATTTTGCCTTCTTCGCATGGTTGTTGGCCAGATCCTGGGTTTTTTCTGGTTTGAATCACGTAGTAATGTGGTACCACACTGGAACAGACAATTAAACGAGGTTTCGATCAATATTTTAGAGGATAACACCGGTTAGGTCTGGGTTATGCCCGCATCTGGCTCTTGATTTTGACTTTTCCGCATACTTGTTGGCCAGATCCTGGGTTTTTGGGGTTTGAATCACGTAGTAATGTGGTACCACACTGAAACAGTCAATTAAACCTGGTTTCGATCAATATTTTAGAGGATAACACCGGTTAGGTCTGGGATAGGCATGGGTTATGCCCGCATCTGGCTCATGATTTTGCCTTCTTCGCATACTTGTTGGCCAGATCCTGGGTTTTTTCGGGTTTGAATCACGTAGTAATGTGGTACCACACTTAAACAGACAATTAAACCTGGTTTCGATCCACATTTTAGAGGATAACACCGGTTAGGTCTGGGTTAGGACTGGGTTATGCCCGCATCTGGCTCATGATTTTGCCTTCTTCGCATACTTGTTGGCCAGATCCTGGGTTTTTTCGGGTTTGAATCACGTAGTAATGTGGTACCACACTGAAACAGACAATTAAACCTGGTTTCGATCCACATTTTAGAGGATAACACCGGTTAGGTCTGGGTTATGCCCGCATCTGGCACATGATTTTGCCTTCTTCGCATGCTTGTTGGCCAGATCCTGGGTTTTTTCTGGTTTGAATCACGTAGTAATGTGATACCGCACTGAAACAGTCAATTAAACCTGGTTTCGATCAATATTTTAGAGGATAACAACGGTTAGGTCTGGGTTAGGACTGGGTTATGCATTCACATCGCTCATGATTCTGCCTTCATCGCATTCTTGTTCGCCAGAACCTGGGCTTTTTCGGGTTTGGAACACGTAGTAATGTGGTACCACATTGAAACAGTCAATTAAACCTGGTTTCGATCAATATTTTAGAGGATAAAACCGGTTAGGTCTGGATTATGCCCGCATCTGGTACATGATTTTGCCTTTTTCGCATATTTGTTGGGCAGATCCTGGGTTTTTGCGGGTTTGAATCATGTAGTAGTGTGGTACCACACTGAAACAGTCAATTAAACCTGGTTTCGATCCACATTTTAGAGGACAACACCGGTTAGGTCTGGGATAGGCATGGGTTATATCCGCATCTGGCTCATGATTTTGCCTTCTTCGCATGCTTGTTGGCCAGATCATGGGTTTTTTCTGGTTTGAATCACGTAGTAATGTGGTACCACACTGGAACAGACATTTAAACGAGGTTTCGATCAATATTTTAGAGGATAACACCGGTTAGGTCTGGGTTATGCCTGCATCTGGCTCATGATTTTGCCTTCTTCGCATGCTTGTTGGCCAGATCCTGGGTTTTTTCTGGTTTGAATCACGTAGTAATGTGGCACCACACTGGAACAGACAATTAAACGAGGTTTCGATCAATATTTTAGAGGATAACACCGGTTAGGTCTGGGTTATGCCCGCATCTGGCTCTTGATTTTGACTTTTCCGCATACTTGTTGGCCAGATCCTGGGTTTTTTCGGGTTTGAATCACGTAGTAATGTGGTACCACACTGAAACAGACAATTAAACCTGGTTTCGATCCACATTTTAGAGGATAACACCGGTTACGTCTGGGTTATGCCCGCATCTGGCCCTTGATTTGACTTTTCCGCATACTTGTTGGCCAGATCCTTGGTTTATGGGGTTTGAATCACGTAGTAATGTGGTACCACACAGTAACAGTCAATTAAACCTGGATTCGATCCACATTTTATAGGATAACACCGGTTAGGTCTGGGATAGGTATGGGTTATGTCCGCATCTGGCTCATGATTTTGCCTTCTTCGCATACATGTTGGCCAGTTCCTGGGTTTTTTCGTGTTTGAATCACGTAGTAATGTGGTACCACACTGAAACAGTCAATTAAACCTGGTTTCGATCCACGTTTTAGAGGAAACACCGGTTAGGTCTGGGTTAGGTCTGGGTTATGCCCGCATCTGGTACATGATTTTGCCTTCTTCGCATGCTTGTTGGCCAGATCCTGGGTTTTTTTCTGGTTTGAATCACGTAGTAATGTGGTACCACACTGAAACAGACAATTAAACGAGGTTTCGATCAATATTTTAGAGGATAACACCGGTTAGGTCTGGGTTATGCCCGCATCTGGCTCTTGATTTTGACTTTTCCGCATACTTGTGGGCCAGATCCTTGTTTTTCCCTGGGTTGAATCACGTAGTAATGTGATACCGCACTGAAACAGTCAATTAAACCTGGCTTCGATCAATATTTTAGAGGATAACACCGGTTAGGTCTGGGTTAGGACTGGGTTATGCCCGCATCTGGCTCATGATTTTGCCTTCTTCGCATGCTTGTTGGCCAGATCCTGGGTTTTTTTTTTTTCAATGTGGTACCACATTGAAACAGTCAATTAAACCTGGTTTCGATCAATATTTTGGAGGATAAAACCGGTTAGGTCTGGATGATTTTGCATTTTTCGCACATTTGTTGGGCAGATCCTGGGTTTTTTGGGGTTTGAATCATGTAGTAGTGTGATACCACACTGAAGCAGTCAATTAAGCCTGGTTTCGATCAATATTTTAGAGGATAACACCGGTTAGGTCTGGGTTAGGACTGGGTTATGCCCGCATCTGGCTCATGATTTTGCCTTCTTCGCAGGCTTGTTGGCCAGATCCTGGGATTTTTCTGGTTTGAATCACGTAGTAATGTGGTACCACACTGGAACAGACAATAAAACGAGGTTTCGATCAATATTTTAGAGGATAACACCGGTTAGGTCTGGGTTATGCCCGCATCTGGCTCTTGATTTTGACTTTTCCGCATACTTGTTGGCCAGATCCTGGGTTTTTTCGGGTTTGAATCACGTAGTAATGTGGTACCACACTGAAACAGACAATTAAACCTGGTTTCGATCCACATTTTAGAGGATAACACCAGTTAGGTCTGGGATAGGTATGGGTTATGTCCGCATCTGGCTCATGATTTTGCCTCCTTCGCATACATGTTGGCCAGTTCCTGGGTTTTTTCATGTTTGAATCACGTAGTAATGTGGTACCACACTGAAACAGTCAATTAAACCTGGTTTCGATCCACGTTTTAGAGGATAACACCGGTTAGGTCTGGGTTAGGTCTGGGTTATGCCCGCATCTGGCACATGATTTTGCCATCTTCGCATGCTTGTTAGCCAGATCCTGGGTTTTTTTCTGGTTTGAATCACGTAGTAATGTGGTACCACACTGAAACAGTCAATTAAACCTGGTTTCGATCCACGTTTTAGAGGAAACACCGGTTAGGTCTGGGTTAGGTCTGGGTTATGCCCGCATCTGGCTCATGATTTTGCCTTCTTCGCATACTTGTTGGCCAGATCCTGGGTTTTTGGGGTTTGAATCACGTGCTAATGTGGTACCACACAGTAACAGTCAATAAAACCTGGATTCGATCCACATTTTATGGGATAACACCGGTTAGGTCTGGGATAGGCATGGGTTATGTCCGCATCTGGCTCATGATTTTGCCTTCTTCGCATGGTTGTTGGCCAGATCCTGGGTTTTTTCTGGTTTGAATCACGTAGTAATGTGGTACCACACTGGAACAGACAATTAAACGAGGTTTCGATCAATATTTTAGAGGATAACACCGGTTAGGTCTGGGTTATGCCCGCATCTGGCTCTTGATTTTGACTTTTCCGCATACTTGTTGGCCAGATCCTGGGTTTTTTCGGGTTTGAATCACGTAGTAATGTGGTACCACACTGAAACAGACAAACCTGGTTTCGATCCACATTTTAGAGGATAACACCAGTTAGGTCTGGGTTATGCCCGCATCTGGCTCTTGATTTTGACTTTTCCGCATACTTGTTGGCCAGATCCTTGGTTTATGGGGTTTGAATCACGTAGTAATGTGGCACCACACAGTAACAGTCAATTAAACCTGGATTCGATCCACATTTTATAGGATAACACCGGTTAGGTCTGGGATAGGTATGGGTTATGTCCGCATCTGGCTCATGATTTTGCCTTCTTCGCATACATGTTGGCCAGTTCCTGGGTTTTTTCATGTTTGAATCACGTAGTAATGTGGTACCACACTGAAACAGTCAATTAAACCTGGTTTCGATCCACGTTTTAGAGGATAACACCGGTTAGGTCTGGGTTAGGTCTGGGTTATGCCCGCATCTGGCACATGATTTTGCCTTCTTCGCATGCTTGTTAGCCAGATCCTGGGTTTTTTTCTGGTTTGAATCACGTAGTAATGTGGTACCACACTGGAACAGACAATTAAACGAGGTTTCGATCAATATTTTAGAGGATAACACCGGTTAGGTCTGGGTTATGCCCGCATCTGGCTCTTGATTTTGACTTTTCCGCATACTCGTTGGCCAGATCCTTGGTTTTCCCTGGTTTGAATCACGTAGTAATATGATACCGCACTGAAACAGTCAATTAAACCTGGTTTCGATCAATATTTTAGAGGATAACACTGGTTAGGTCTGGGTTAGGACTGGGTTATACCCGCATCTGGCTCATGATTTTGCCTTCTTCGCATACTTATTGGCCAGATCCCGGGTTTTTTCAGGTTTGAATCACGTAGTAATGTGGTACCACACTGAAACAGACAATTAAACCTGGTTTCGGTCCACATTTTAGAGGATAACACCGATTAGGTCTGGGTTAGGTCTGGGTTATGCCCGCATCTGGCACATGATTTTGCCTTCTTCGCATACTTATTGGCCAGATCCCGGGTTTTTTCAGGTTTGAATCACGTAGTAATGTGGTACCACACTGAAACAGACAATTAAACCTGGTTTCGGTCCACATTTTAGAGGATAACACCGGTTAGGTCTGGGTTAGGTCTGGGTTATGCCCGCATCTGGCACATGATTTTGCCTTCTTCGCATGCGTGTTGGCCAGATCCTGGGTTTTTTTCTGGTTTGAATCACGTAGTAATGTGGTACCACACTGAAACAGACAATTAAACGAGGTTTCGATCAATATTTTAGAGGATAACACCGGTTAGGTCTGGGTTATGCCCGCATCTGGCTCTTGATTTTGACTTTTCCGCATACTTGTGGGCCAGATCCTTGTTTTTCCCTGGTTTGAATCACGTAGTAATGTGATACCGCACTGAAACAGTCAATTAAACCTGGCTTCGATCAATATTTTAGAGGATAACACCGGTTAGGTCCGGGTTAGTTCTGGGTTATGCCTGCATCTCGCTCATGATTCTGCCTTCATCGCATTCTTCTTCGCCAGAACCTGGGTTTTTCGGGTTTGAATCACGTAGTAATGTGGTACCACACTGAAACAGTCAATTAAACCTGGTTTCGATCAATATTTTAGAGGATAACACCGGTTAGGTCTGGGTTAGGACTGGGTTATGCCCGCATCTGACACATGATTTTGCCTTCTTCGCATGCTTGTTGGCCAGATCCTGGGTTTTTTTTCTGGTTTGAATCACGTAGTAATGTGGTACCACACTGAAACAGACAATTAATCGAGGTTTCGATCAATATTTTAGAGGATAACACCGGTTAGGTCTGGGTTATGCCCGCCTCTGGTTCTTGATTTTGACTTTTCCGCATACTTGTTGGCCAGATCCTTGGTTTTCCCTGGTTTGAATCACGTAGTAATGTGATACAGCACTGAAACAGTCAATTAAACCTGGTTTCGATCAATATTTTAGAGGATAACACCGGTTAGGTCTGGGTTAGGACTGGGTTATGCCCGCATCTGGCACATGATTTTGCCTTCTTCGCATACTTGTTGGCCAGATCCTGGGTTTTTTTCTGGTTTGAATCACGTAGTAATGTGGTACCGCACTGAAGCAGACAATTAAACGAGGTTTCGATCAATATTTTATAGGATAACTCCGGTTAGGTCTGGGATTGGTATGGGTTATGTCCGCATGTGGTTCATGATTTTGCTTTCTTCGCATACTTGTTGGCCAGATCCTGGGTTTTTTCGTGTTTGAATCACGTAGTAATGTGGTACCACACTGAAACAGTCAATTAAACCTGGTTTCGATCCACATTTTAGAGGATAACACCGGTTAGGTCTGGGTTAGGACTGGGTTATGCATTCACATCGCTCATGATTCTGCCTTCACCGCATTCTTGTTCGCCAGAACCTGGGTTTTTTCGGGTTTGAATCACGTAGTAATGTGGTACCACATTGAATCAGTCAATTAAACCTGGTTTCGATCAATATTTTAGAGGATAAAACCGGTTAGGTCTGGATTATGCCCGCATCTGGTACATAATTTTGCCTTTTTCGCATATTTGTTGGGCAGATCCTGGGTTTTTTCGGTTTTGAATCATGTAGTAGTGTGATACCACACTGAAGCAGTCAATTAAGCCTGGTTTCGATCAATATTTTAGAGAATAACACCGGTTAGGTCTGGGTTAGGACTGGGTTATGCCCGCATCAGGCTCATGATTTTGCCTTCTTCGCATACTTGTTGGCCAGATCCTGGGTTTTTGGGGTTTGAATCACGTAGTAATGTGGTACCACACTGGAACAGACAATTAAACGAGGTTTCGATCAATATTTTAGAGGATAACACTGGTTAGGTCTGGGTTAGGACTGTGTTATGCCCGCATCTGGCTCATGATTTTGCCTTCTTCGCATACTTGCTGGCCAGATCCTGGGTTTTTTCGGGTTTGAATCACGTAGTAATGTGGTACCACACTGAAACAGACAATTAAACCTGGTTTCGATCCACATTTTAGAGGATAACACCGATTAGGTCTGGGTTAGGTCTGGGTTATGCCCGCATCTGGCACATGATTTTGCCTTCTTCGCATGCTTGTTGGCCAGATCCTGGGTTTTTTTCTGGTTTGAATCACGTAGTAATGTGGTACCACACTGAAACAGACAATTAAACGAGGTTTCGATCAATATTTTAGGGGATAACACCGGTTAGGTCTGGGTTATGCCCGCATCTGGCTCTTGATTTTGACTTTTCCGCATACTTGTGGGCCAGATCCTTGTTTTTCCCTGGTTTGAATCACGTAGTAATGTGATACCGCACTGAAACAGTCAATTAAACCTGGCTTCGATCAATATTTTAGAGGATAACACCGGTTAGGTCTGGGTTAGGACTGGGTTATGCCCGCATCTGGCTCATGATTTTGCCTTCTTCGCATACTTGATGGCCAGATCCTGGGTTTTTTCGGGTTTGAATCACGTAGTAATGTGGTACCACACTGAAACAGACAATTAAACATGGTTTCGATCAATATTTTAGAGGATAACACCGGTTAGGTCTGGGTTAGTTCTGGGTTATGCCCGCATCTAGCTCATGATTCTGCCTTCATCGCATTCTTGTTCGCCAGAACCTGGGTTTTTTCGGGTTTGAATCACGTAGTAATGTGGTACCACACTGTAACAGTCAATTAAACCTGGTTTCGATCAATATTTTAGAGGATAACACCGGTTAGGTCTGGGTTAGGACTGGGTTATGCCCGCATCTGACACATGATTTTGCCTTCTTCGCATGCTTGTTGGCCAGATCCTGGGTTTTTTTTCTGGTTTGAATCACGTAGTAATGTGGTACCACACTGAAACAGACAATTAATCGAGGTTTCGATCAATATTTTAGAGGATAACACAGGTTAGGTCTGGGTTATGCCCGCCTCTGGTACATGATTTTGCCTTTTTCGCATATTTGTTGGGCAGATCCTGGGTTTTTTCGGGTTTAAATCATGTAGTAGTGTGATACCACACTGAAGCAGTCAATTAAGCCTGGTTTCGATCAATATTTTAGAGGATAACACCGGTTAGGTCTGGGTTAGGACTGGGTTATGCCCGCATCTGGCTCATGATTTTGCCTTCTTCGCATACTTGTTGGCCAGATCCTGGGTTTCTGGGGTTTGAATCACGTAGTAATGTGGTACCACACTGAAACAGCCAATTAAACCTGGTTTCGATCCACATTTTAGAGGATAACACCGGTTAGGTCTGGGATAGGCATGGGTTATGTCCGCATCTGGCTCATGATTTTGCCTTCCTCGCATGCTTGTTGGCCAGATCCTGGGTTTTTTCTGGTTTGAATCACGTAGTAATGTGGTACCACACTGGAACAGACAATTAAACGAGGTTTCGATCAATATTTTAGAGGATAACACCGGTTAGGTCTGGGTTATGCCCGCATCTGGCTCATGATTTTGCCTTCTTCGCATACTTGTTGGCCAGATCCTGGGTTTTTGGGGTTTGAATCACGTACTAATGTGGTACCACACAGTAACAGTCAATAAAACCTGGATTCGATCCACATTTTATAGGATAACACCGGTTAGGTCTGGGATAGGCATGGGTTATGTCCGCATCTGGCTCATGATTTTGCCTTCTTCGCATGCTTGTTGGCCTGATCCTGGGTTTTTTCTGGTTTCAATCACGTAGTAATGTGGTACCACACTGGAACAGACAATTAAACGAGGTTTCGATCAATATTTTAGAGGATAACACCGGTTAGGTCTGGGTTATGCCCGCATCTGGCTCTTGATTTTGACTTTTCCGCATACTTGTTGGCCAGATCCTGGGTTTTTTCGGGGTTGAATCACGTAGTAATGTGTTACCACACTGAAACAGACAATTAAACCTGGTTTCGATCCACATTTTAGAGGATAACAACGGTTAGGTCTGGGTTATGCCCGCATCTGGCTCTTGATTTTGACTTTTCCGCATACTTGTTGGCCAGATCCTTGGTTTATGGGGTTTGAATCACGTAGTAATGTGGTACCACACAGTAACAGTCAATTAAACCTGGATTCGATCCACATTTTATAGGATAACACCGGTTAGGTCTGGGATAGGTATGGGTTATGTCCGCATCTGGCTCATGATTTTGCCTTCTTCGCATACATGTTGGCCAGTTCCTGGGTTTTTTCGTGTTTGAATCACGTAGTAATGTGGTACCACACTGAAACAGTCAATTAAACCTGGTTTCGATCCACGTTTTAAAGGATAACACCGGTTAGGTCTGGGTTAGGTCTGGGTTATGCCCGCATCTGGCACATGATTTTGCCTTCTTCGCATGCTTGTTAGCCAGATCCTGGGTTTTTTTCTGGTTTGAATCACGTAGTAATGTGGTACCACACTGGAACAGACAATTAAACGAGGTTTCGATCAATATCTTACAGGATAACACCGGTTAGGTCTGGGTAATGCCCGCATCTGGCTCTTGATTTTGACTTTTCCGCATACTTGTTGGCCAGATGCTTGGTTTTCCCTGGTTTGAATCACGTAGTAATATGATACCGCACTGAAACAGTCAATTAAACCTGGTTTCGATCAATATTTTAGAGGATAACACTGGTTAGGTCTGGGTTAGGACTGGGTTATGCCCGCATCTGGCTCATGATTTTGCCTTCTTCGCATACTTGCTGGCCAGATCCTGGGTTTTTTCGGGTTTGAATCACGTAGTAATGTGGTACCACACTGAAACAGACAATTAAACCTGGTTTCGATCCACGTTTTAGAGGATAACACCGATTAGGTCTGGGTTAGGTCTGGGTTATGCCCGCATCTGGCACATGATTTTGCCTTCTTCGCATGCTCGTTGGCCAGATCCTGGGTTTTTTTGTGGTTTGAATCACGTAGTAATGTGGTACCACACTGAAACAGACAATTAAATGAGGTTTCGATCAATATCTTACAGGATAACACCGGTTAGGTCTGGGTAATGCCCGCATCTGGCTCTTGATTTTGACTTTTCCGCATACTTGTGGGCCAGATCCTTGTTTTTCCCTGGTTTGAATCACGTAGTAATGTGATACCGCACTGAAACAGTCAATTAAACCTGGCTTCGATCAATATTTTAGAGGATAACACCGGTTAGGTCTGGGTTAGGACTGGGTTATGCCCGCATCCGGCTCATGATTTTGCCTTCTTCGCATACTTGTTGGCCAGATCCTGGGTTTTTTCGGGTTTGAATCACGTAGTAATGTGGTACCACACTGAAACAGACAATTAAACCTGGTTTCGATCAATATTTTAGAGGATAACACCGGTTAGGTCTGGGTTAGTTCTGGGTTATGCCCGCATCTCGCTCATGATTCTGCCTTCATCGCATTCTTGTTCGCCAGAACCTGGGCTTTTTCGGGTTTGAATCACGTAGTAATGTGGTACCACACTGAAACAGTCAATTAAACCTGGTTTCGATCAATATTTTAGAGGATAACACCGGTCAGGTCTGGGTTAGGACTGGGATATGCCCGCATCTGACACATGATTTTGCCTTCTTCGCATGCTTGTTGGCCAGATCCTGGGTTTTTTTTCTGGTTTGAATCACGTAGTAATGTGGTACCACACTGAAACAGACAATTAATCGAGGTTTCGATCAATATTTTAGAGGATAACACCGGTTAGGTCTGGGTTATGCCCGCATCTGGTTCTTGATTTTGACTTTTCCGCATACTTGTTGGCCAGATCCTTGGTTTTCCCTGGTTTGAATCACGTAGTAATGTGATACAGCACTGAAACAGTCAATTAAACCTGGTTTCGATCAATATTTTAGAGGATAACACCGGTTAGGTCTGGGTTAGGACTGGGTTATGCCCGCATCTGGCACATGATTTTGCCTTCTTCGCATACTTGTTGGCCAGATCCTGGGTTTTTTCGGGTTTGAATCACGTAGTAATGTGGTACCACATTGAAACAGTCAATTAAACCTGGTTTCGATCCACATTTTAGAGGATAACACCGGTTAGGTCTGGGTTAGGTCTGGGTTATGCCCGCATCTGGCACATGATTTTGCCTTCTTCGCATGCTTGTTGGCCAGATCCTGGGTTTTTTTCTGGTTTGAATCACGTAGTAATGTGGTACCACACTGAAGCAGACAATTAAACGAGGCTTCGATCAATATTTTAGAGGATAACACCGGTTAGGTCTGGGTTATGCCCGCATCTGGCTCTTGATTTTGACTTTTCCGCATACTTGTTGGCCAGATCCTTGGTTTTCCCTGGTTTGAAACACGTAGTAATGTGATACAGCACTGAAACAGTCAATTAAACCTGGTTTCGATCAATATTTTACAGGATAACACCGGTTAGGTCTGGGTTAGGACTGGGTTATGCCCGCATCTGGCTCATGATTTTGCCTTCTTCGCATACTTGTTGGCCAGATCCTGGGTTTTTTCGGGTTTGAATCACGTAGTAATGTGGCACCACATTGAAACAGTCAATTAAACCTGGTTTCGATCCACATTTTAGAGGATAACACCGGTTAGGTCTGGGTTAGGTCTGGGTTATGCCCGCATCTGGCACATGATTTTGCCTTCTTCGCATGCTTGTTGGCCAGATCCTGGGTTTTTTTCTGGTTTGAATCACGTAGTAATGTGGTACCACACTGAAGCAGACAATTAAACGAGGTTTTGATCAATATTTTATAGGATAACTCCGGTTAGGTCTGGGATTGGTATGGGTTATGTCCGCATGTGGTTCATGATTTTGCTTTCTTCGCATACTTGTTGGCCAGATCCTGGGTTTTTTCGTGTTTGAATCACGTAGTAATGTGGTACCACACTGAAACAGTCAATTAAACCTGGTTTCGATCCACATTTTAGGGGATAACATCGGTTAGGTCTGGGTTAGATCTGGGTTATGCCCGCAACTCGCTCATGATTCTGCCTTCATCGCATTCTTGTTCGCCAGAACCTGGGTTTTTTCGGGTTTGAATCACGTATTAATGTGGTACCACACTGAAACAGTCAATTAAACCTGGTTCCGGTCCACATTTTAGAGGATATTACCGGGTAGGTCTGGGTTAGGACTGGGTTATGCCCGCACCTGGCTCATGATTTTGCCTTCTTCGCATATTTGTTGGCCAGATCCTGGGTTTTTTCGGGTTTGAATCACGTAGTAATGTGGTACCACATTGAAACAGTCAATTGAACGTGGTTTCGATCCACATTTTAGAGGATAACACCGGTTAGGTCTGGGTTAGGTCTGGGTTATGCCCGCATCTGGCACATGATTTTGCCTACTTCGCATGCTTGTTGGCCAGATCCTGGGTTTTTTCCTGGTTTGAATCACGTAGTAATGTGGTACCACACTGAAGCAGACAATTAAACGAGGTTTCGATCAATATTTTATAGGATAACTCCGGTTAGGTCTGGGATTGGTATGGGTTATGTCCGCATGTGGTTCATGATTTTGCTTTCTTCGCATACCTGTTGGCCAGATCCTGGGTTTTTTCGTGTTTGAATCACGTAGTAATGTGGTACCACACTGAAACAGTCAATTAAACCTGGTTTCGATCAATATTTTAGAGGATAACACCGGTTAGGTCTGGGTTAGTTCTGGGTTATGCCCGCATCTCGCTCATGATTCTGCCTTAATCGCATTCTTGTTCGCCAGAACCTGGGCTTTTTCGGGTTTGAATCACGTAGTAATGTGGTACCACACTGAAACAGTCAATTAAACCTGGTTTCGATCAATATTTTAGAGGATAACACCGGTCAGGTCTGGGTTAGGACTGGGTTATGCCCGCATCTGACACATGATTTCGCCTTCTTCGCATGCTTGTTGGCCAGATCCTGGGTTTTTTTTCTGGTTTGAATCACGTAGTAATGTGGTACCACACTGAAACAGACAATTAATCGAGGTTTCGATCAATATTTTAGAGGATAACACCGGTTAGGTCTGGGTTATGCCCGCCTCTGGTTCTTGATTTTGACTTTTCCGCATACTTGTTGGCCAGATCCTTGGTTTTCCCAGGTTTGAATCACGTAGTAATGTGATACAGCACTGAAACAGTCAATTAAACCTGGTTTCGATCAATATTTTAGAGGATAACACCGGTTAGGTCTGGGTTAGGACTGGGTTATGCCCGCATCTGGCACATGATTTTGCCTTCTTCGCTTACTTGTTGGCCAGATCCTGGGTTTTTTCGGGTTTGAATCACGTAGTAATGTGGTACCACATTGAAACAGTCAATTAAACCTGGTTTCGATCCACATTTTAGAGGATAACACCGGTTAGGTCTGGGTTAGGTCTGGGTTATGCCCGCATCTGGCACATGATTTTGCCTTCTTCGCATGCTTGTTGGCCAGATCCTGGGTTTTTTTCTGGTTTGAATCACGTAGTAATGTGGTACCACACTGAAGCAGACAATTAAACGAGGCTTCGATCAATATTTTAGAGGATAACACCGGTTAGGTCTGGGTTATGCCCGCATCTGGCTCTTGATTTTGACTTTTCCGCATACTTGTTGGCCAGAAACTGGGTTTTTTCGGGTTTGAATCACGTAGTAATGTGGTACCACACTGAAACAGACAATTAAACCTGGTTTCGATCCACATTTTAGAGGATAACACCGGTTACGTCTGGGTTATGCCCGCATCTGGCCCTTGATTTGACTTTTCCGCATACTTGTTGGCCAGATCCTTGGTTTATGGGGTTTGAATCACGTAGTAATGTGGTACCACACTGAAACAGTCAATTAAACCTGGCTTCGATCCACGTTTTAGAGGATAACACCGGTTAGGTCTGGGTTATGCCCGCATCTGGCTCTTGATTTTGACTTTTCCGCATACTTGTGGGCCAGATCCTTGTTTTTCCCTGGTTTGAATCACGTAGTAATGTGATACCGCACTGAAACAGTCAACTAACCTGGCTTCGATCAATATTTTAGAGGATAACACCGGTTAGGTCTGGGTTAGGACTGGGTTATGCCCGCATCTGGCTCATGATTTTGCCTTCTTCGCATGCTTGTTGGCCAGATCCTGGGTTTTTTTTTTTTTCGATGTGGTACCGCATTGAAACAGTCAATTAAACCTGGTTTCGATCAATATTTTGGAGGATAAAACCGGTTAGGTCTGGATGATTTTGCATTTTTCGCATATTTGTTGGGCAGATCCTGGGTTTTTTCGGGTTTGAATCATGTAGTAGTGTGATACCACACTGAAGCAGTCAATTAAGCCTGGTTTCGATCAATATTTTAGAGGATAACACCGGTAAGGTCTGGGTTAGAACTGGGTTATGCCCGCATCTGGCTCATGATTTTGCCTTCTTCGCATTCTTGTTCGCCAGGACCTGGGTTTTTTCGGGTTTGAATCACGTAGTAATGTGGTACCACACTGAAACAGTCAATTAAACCTGGTTTCGATCCACATTTTAGAGGATAACACCGGTTAGGTCTGGGTTAGGACTGGGTTATGCCGGCATCTGGCTCATGATTTTGCCTTCTTCGTATACTTGTTGGCCAGATCCTGGGTTTTTGGTGTTTGAATCACGTAGTAATGTGGTACCACACAGTAACAGACAATAAAACCTGGGTTCGATCCACATTTTAGGGGATAACACCGGTTAGGTCTGGGATAGGCATGGGTTATGCCCGCATCTGGCTCATGATTTTGCCTTCTTCGCATACTTGTTGGCCAGATCCTGGGTTTTTTCGGGTTTGAATCACGTAGTAATGTGGTACCACACTTAAACAGACAATTAAACCTGGTTTCGATCCACATTTTAGAGGATAACACCGGTTAGGTCTGGGTTAGGACTGGGTTATGCCCGCATCTGGCTCATGATTTTGCCTTCTTCGCATACTTGTTGGTCAGATCCTGGGTTTTTTCGGGTTTGAATCACGTAGTAATGTGGTACCACACTGAAACAGACAATTAAACCTGGTTTCGATCCACATTTTAGAGGATAACACCGGTTAGGTCTGGGTTATGCCCGCATCTGGCACATGATTTTGCCTTCTTCGTATGCTTGTTGGCCAGATCCTGGGTTTTTTCTGGTTTGAATCACGTAGTAATGTGATACCGCACTGAAACAGTCAATTAAACCTGGTTTCGATCAATATTTTAGAGGATAACAACGGTTAGGTCTGGGTTAGGACTGGGTTATGCATTCACATCGCTCATGATTCTGCCTTCATCGCATTCTTGTTCGCCAGAACCTGGGTTTTTTCGGGTTTGAAACACGTAGTAATGTGGTACCACATTGAAACAGTCAATTAAACCTGGTTTCGATCAATATTTTAGAGGATAAAACCGGTTAGGTCTGGATTATGCCCGCATCTGGTACATGATTTTGCCTTTTTCGCATATTTGTTGGGCAGATCCTGGGTTTTTTGGGTTTGAATCATGTAGTAGTGTGGTACCACACTGAAACAGTCAATTAAACCTGGTTTCGATCCACATTTTGGTGGATAACACCGGTTCGGTCTGGGATAGGCATGGGTTATGTCCGCATCTGGCTCATGATTTTGCCTTCTTCGCATGCTTGTTGGCCAGATCCTGGGTTTTTTCTGGTTTGAATCACGTAGTAATGTGGTACCACACTGGAACAGACAATTAAACGAGGTTTCGATCAATATTTTAGAGGATAACACCGGTTAGGTCTGGGTTATGCCTGCATCTGGTTCATGATTTTGCCTTCTTCGCATGCTTGTTGGCCAGATCCTGGGTTTTTTCTGGTTTGAATCACGTAGTAATGTGGTACCACACTGGAACAGACAATTAAACGAGGTTTCGATCAATATTTTAGAGGATAACACCGGTTAGGTCTGGGTTATGCCCGCATCTGGCTCTTGATTTTGACTTTTCCGCATACTTGTTGGCCAGATCCTGGGTTTTTTCGGGTTTGAATCACGTAGTCATGTGGTACCACACTGAAACAGACAATTAAACCTGGTTTCGAT
The DNA here is from genome assembly GCF_051014445.1 of Colletes latitarsis. Classification (NCBI taxonomy): domain Eukaryota; kingdom Metazoa; phylum Arthropoda; class Insecta; order Hymenoptera; family Colletidae; genus Colletes; species Colletes latitarsis. The sequence goes on from NC_135147.1 coordinate 11,545,681, forward strand.
CCACATTTTAGAGGATAACACCAGTTACGTCTGGGTTATGCCCGCATCTGGCCCTTGATTTGACTTTTCCGCATACTTGTTGGCCAGATCCTTGGTTTATGGGGTTTGAATCACGTAGTAATGTGGTACCACACAGTAACAGTCAATTAAACCTGGATTCGATCCACATTTTATAGGATAACACCGGTTAGGTCTGGGATAGGTATGGGTTATGTCCGCATCTGGCTCATGATTTTGCCTTCTTCGCATACATGTTGGCCAGTTCCTGGGTTTTTTCGTGTTTGAATCACGTAGTAATGTGGTACCACACTGAAACAGTCAATTAAACCTGGTTTCGATCCACGTTTTGGAGGATAACACCGGTTAGGTCTGGGTTAGGTCTGGGTTATGCCCGCATCTGGCACATGATTTTGCCTTCTTTGCATGCTTGTTAGCCAGATCCTGGGTTTTTTTCTGGTTTGAATCACGTAGTAATGTGGTACCACACTGGAACAGACAATTAAACGAGGTTTCGATCAATATTTTAGAGGATAACACCGGTTAGGTCTGGGCTATGCCCGCATCTGGCTCTTGATTTTGATTTTTCCGCATAGTTGTTGGCCAGATCCTTGGTTTTCCCTGGTTTGAATCACGTAGTAATATGATACCGCACTGAAACAGTCAATTAAACCTGGTTTCGATCAATATTTTAGAGGATAACACTGGTTAGGTCTGGGTTAGGACTGGGTTATGCCCGCATCTGGCTCATGATTTTGCCTTCTTCGCATACTTGCTGGCCAGATCCTGGGGTTTTTCGGGTTTGAATCACGTAATAATGTGGTACCACACTGAAACAGACAATTAAACCTGGTTTCGATCCACATTTTAGAGGATAACACAGATTAGGTCTGGGTTAGGTCTGGGTTATGCCCGCATCTGGCACTTGATTTTGCCTTCTTCGCATGCTTGTTGGCCAGATCCTGTGTTTTTTTCTGGTTTGAATCACGTAGTAATGTGGTACCACACTGAAACAGACAATTAAACGAGGTTTCGATCAATATTTTAGAGGATAACACCGGTTAGGTCTGGGTTATGCCCGCATCTGGCTCTTGATTTTGACTTTTCCGCATACTTGTGAGCCAGATCCTTGTTTTTCCCTGGGTTGAATCACGTAGTAATGTGATACCGCACTGAAACAGTCAATTAAACCTGGCTTCGATCAATATTTTAGAGGATAACACCGGTTAGGTCTGGGTTAGGACTGGGTTATGCCCGCATCTGGCTCATGATTTTGCCTTCTTCGCATGCTTGTTGGCCAGATCCTGGGTTTTTTTTTTTTCAATGTGGTACCACATTGAAACAGTCAATTAAACCTGGTTTCGATCAATATTTTGGAGGATAAAACCGGTTAGGTCTGGATGATTTTGCATTTTTCGCACATTTGTTGGGCAGATCCTGGGTTTTTTCGGGTTTGAATCATGTAGTAGTGTGATACCACACTGAAGCAGTCAATTAAGCCTGGTTTCGATCAATATTTTAGAGGATAACACCGGTTAGGTCTGGGTTAGGACTGGGTTATGCCCGCATCGGGCTCATGATTTTGCCTTCTTCGCATGCTTGTTGGCCAGATCCTGGGATTTTTCTGGTTCGAATCACGTAGTAATGTGGTACCACACTGGAACAGACAATAAAACGAGGTTTCGATCAATATTTTAGAGGATAACACCGGTTAGGTCTGGGTTATGCCCGCATCTGGCTCATGATTTTGCCTTCTTCGCATACTTGTTGGCCAGATCCTGGGTTTTTGGGGTTTGAATCACGTACTAATGTGGTACCACACAGTAACAGTCAATAAAACCTGGATTCGATCCACATTTTATAGGATAACACCGGTTAGGTCTGGGATAGGCATGGGTTATGTCCGCATCTGGCTCATGATTTTGCCTTCTTCGCACGGTTGTTGGCCAGATCCTGGGTTTTTTCTGGTTTGAATCACGTAGTAATGTGGTACCACACTGGAACAGACAATTAAACGAGGTTTCGATCAATATTTTAGAGGATAACACCGGTTAGGTCTGGGTTATGCCCGCATCTGGCTCTTGATTTTGACTTTTCCGCATACTTGTTGGCCAGATCCTGGGTTTTTGGGGTGAATCACGTAGTAATGTGGTACCACACTGAAACAGTCAATTAAACCTGGTTTCGATCAATATTTTAGAGGATAACACCGGTTAGGTCTGGGATAGGCATGGGTTATGCCCGCATCTGGCTCATGATTTTGCCTTCTTCGCATACTTGTTGGCCAGATCCTGGGTTTTTTCGGGTTTGAATCACGTAGTAATGTGGTACCACACTTAAACAGACAATTAAACCTGGTTTCGATCCACATTTTAGAGGATAACACCGGTTAGGTCTGGGTTAGGACTGGGTTATGCCCGCATCTGGCTCATCATTTTGCCTTCTTCGCATACTTGTTGGCCAGATCCTGGGTTTTTTCGGGTTTGAATCACGTAGTAATGTGGTACCACACTGAAACAGACAATTAAACCTGGTTTCGATCCACATTTTAGAGGATAACACCGGTTAGGTCTGGGTTATGCCCGCATCTGGCACATGATTTTGCCTTCTTCGGATGCTTGTTGGCCAGATCCTGGGTTTTTTCTGGTTTGAATCACGTAGTAATGTGATACCGCACTGAAACAGTCAATTAAACCTGGTTTCGATCAATATTTTAGAGGATAACAACGGTTAGGTCTGGGTTAGGACTGGGTTATGCATTCACATCGCTCATGATTCTGCCTTCATCGCATTCTTGTTCGCCAGAACCTGGGTTTTTTCGGGTTTGGAACACGTAGTAACGTGGTACCACATTGAAACAGTCAATTAAACCTGGTTTCGATCAATATTTTAGAGGATAAAACCGGTTAGGTCTGGATTATGCCCGCATCTGGTACATGATTTTGCCTTTTTCGCATATTTGTTGGGCAGATCCTGGGTTTTTTCGGGTTTGAATCATGTAGTAGTGTGGTACCACACTGAAACAGTCAATTAAACCTGGTTTCGATCCACATTTTAGAGGACAACACCGGTTAGGTCTGGGATAGGCATGGGTTATGTCCGCATCTGGCTCATGATTTTGCCTTCTTCGCATGCTTGTTGGCCAGATCCTGGGTTTTTTCTGGTTTGAATCACGTAGTAATGTGGTACCACACTGGAACAGACATTTAAACGAGGTTTCGATCAATATTTTAGAGGATAACACCGGTTAGGTCTGGGTTATGCCTGCATCTGGCTCATGATTTTGCCTTCTTCGCATGCTTGTTGGCCAGATCCTGGGTTTTTTCTGGTTTGAATCACGTAGTAATGTGGTACCACACTGGAACAGACAATTAAACGAGGTTTCGATCAATATTTTAGAGGATAACACCGGTTAGGTCTGGGTTATGCCCGCATCTGGCTCTTGATTTTGACTTTTCCGCATACTTGTTGGCCAGATCCTGGGTTTTTTCGGGTTTGAATCACGTAGTCATGTGGTACCACACTGAAACAGACAATTAAACCTGGTTTCGATCCACATTTTAGAGGATAACACCGGTTACGTCTGGGTTATGCCCGCATCTGGCCCTTGATTTGACTTTTCCGCATACTTGTTGGCCAGATCCTTGGTTTATGGGGTTTGAATCACGTAGTAATGTGGTACCACACAGTAACAGTCAATTAAACCGGGATTCGATCCACATTTTATAGGATAACACCGGTTAGGTCTGGGATAGGTATGGGTTATGTCCGCATCTGGCTCATGATTTTGCCTTCTTCGCATACATGTTGGCCAGTTCCTGGGTTTTTTCGTGTTTGAATCACGTAGTAATGTGGTACCACACTGAAACAGTCAATTAAACCTGGTTTCGATCCACGTTTTGGAGGATAACACCGGTTAGGTCTGGGTTAGGTCTGGGTTATGCCCGCATCTGGCACATGATTTTGCCTTCTTTGCATGCTTGTTAGCCAGATCCTGGGTTTTTTTCTGGTTTGAATCACGTAGTAATGTGGTACCACACTGGAACAGACAATTAAACGAGGTTTCGATCAATATTTTAGAGGATAACACCGGTTAGGTCTGGGCTATGCCCGCATCTGGCTCTTGATTTTGATTTTTCCGCATAGTTGTTGGCCAGATCCTTGGTTTTCCCTGGTTTGAATCACGTAGTAATATGATACCGCACTGAAACAGTCAATTAAACCTGGTTTCGATCAATATTTTAGAGGATAACACTGGTTAGGTCTGGGTTAGGACTGGGTTATGCCCGCATCTGGCTCATGATTTTGCCTTCTTCGCATACTTGCTGGCCAGATCCTGGGGTTTTTCGGGTTTGAATCACGTAATAATGTGGTACCACACTGAAACAGACAATTAAACCTGGTTTCGATCCACATTTTAGAGGATAACACAGATTAGGTCTGGGTTAGGTCTGGGTTATGCCCGCATCTAGCACATGATTTTGCCTTCTTCGCATGCTTGTTGGCCAGATCCTGTGTTTTTTTCTGGTTTGAATCACGTAGTAATGTGGTACCACACTGAAACAGACAATTAAACGAGGTTTCGATCAATATTTTAGAGGATAACACCGGTTAGGTCTGGGTTATGCCCGCATCTGGCTCTTGATTTTGACTTTTCCGCATACTTGTGAGCCAGATCCTTGTTTTTCCCTGGGTTGAATCACGTAGTAATGTGATACCGCACTGAAACAGTCAATTAAACCTGGCTTCGATCAATATTTTAGAGGATAACACCAGTTAGGTCTGGGTTAGGTCTGGGTTATGCCCGCATCTGGCTCATGATTTTGCCTTCTTCGCATGCTTGTTGGCCAGATCCTGGGTTTTTTTTTTTTCAATGTGGTACCACATTGAAACAGTCAATTAAACCTGGTTTCGATCAATATTTTGGAGGATAAAACCGGTTAGGTCTGGATGATTTTGCATTTTTCGCACATTTGTTGGGCAGATCCTGGGTTTTTTCGGGTTTGAATCACGTAGTAATGTGGTACCACACTTAAACAGACAATTAAACCTGGTTTCGATCCACATTTTAGAGGATAACACCGGTTAGGTCTGGGTTAGGACTGGGTTATGCCCGCATCTGGCTCATGATTTTGCCTTCTTCGCATACTTGTTGGCCAGATCCTGGGTTTTTTCGGGTTTGAATCACGTAGTAATGTGGTACCACACTGAAACAGACAATTAAACCTGGTTTCGATCCACATTTTAGAGGATAACACCGGTTAGGTCTGGGTTATGCCCGCATCTGGCACATGATTTTGCCTTCTTCGCATGCTTGTTGGCCAGATCCTGGGTTTTTTCTGGTTTGAATCACGTAGTAATGTGATACCGCACTGAAACAGTCAATTAAACCTGGTTTCGATCAATATTTTAGAGGATAACAACGGTTAGGTCTGGGTTAGGACTGGGTTATGCATTCACATCGCTCATGATTCTGCCTTCATCGCATTCTTGTTCGCCAGAACCTGGGTTTTTTCGGGTTTGGAACACGTAGTAATGTGGTACCACATTGAAACAGTCAATTAAACCTGGTTTCGATCAATATTTTAGAGGATAAAACCGGTTAGGTCTGGATTATGCCCGCATCTGGCTCATGATTTTGCCTTCTTCGCATGCTTGTTGGCCAGATCCTGGGTTTTTTTTTTTTCAATGTGGTACCACATTGAAACAGTCAATTAAACCTGGTTTCGATCAATATTTTGGAGGATAAAACCGGTTAGGTCTGGATGATTTTGCATTTTTCGCACATTTGTTGGGCAGATCCTGGGTTTTTTCGGGTTTGAATCACGTAGTAATGTGGTACCACACTTAAACAGACAATTAAACCTGGTTTCGATCCACATTTTAGAGGATAACACCGGTTAGGTCTGGGATAGGCATGGGTTATGTCCGCATCTGGCTCATGATTTTGCCTTCTTCGCATGCTTGTTGGCCAGATCCTGGGTTTTTTCTGGTTTGAATCACGTAGTAATGTGGTACCACACTGGAACAGACATTTAAACGAGGTTTCGATCAATATTTTAGAGGATAACACCGGTTAGGTCTGGGTTATGCCTGCATCTGGCTCATGATTTTGCCTTCTTCGCATGCTTGTTGGCCAGATCCTGGGTTTTTTCTGGTTTGAATCACGTAGTAATGTGGTACCACACTGAAACAGACAATTAAACGAGGTTTCGATCAATATTTTAGAGGATAACACCGGTTAGGTCTGGGTTATGCCCGCATCTGGCTCTTGATTTTGACTTTTCCGCATACTTGTGGGCCAGATCCTTGTTTTTCCCTGGGTTGAATCACGTAGTAATGTGATACCGCACTGAAACAGTCAATTAAACCTGGCTTCGATCAATATTTTAGAGGATAACACCGGTTAGGTCTGGGTTAGGACTGGGTTATGCCCGCATCTGGCTCATGATTTTGCCTTCTTCGCATGCTTGTTGGCCAGATCCTGGGTTTTTTTTTTTTTCAATGTGGTACCACATTGAAACAGTCAATTAAACCTGGTTTCGATCAATATTTTGGAGGATAAAACCGGTTAGGTCTGGATGATTTTGCATTTTTCGCACATTTGTTGGGCAGATCCTGGGTTTTTTGGGGTTTGAATCATGTAGTAGTGTGATACCACACTGAAGCAGTCAATTAAGCCTGGTTTCGATCAATATTTTAGAGGATAACACCGGTTAGGTCTGGGTTAGGACTGGGTTATGCCCGCATCTGGCTCATGATTTTGCCTTCTTCGCATGCTTGTTGGCCAGATCCTGGGTTTTTTCTGGTTTGAATCACGTAGTAATGTGGTACCACACTGGAACAGACAATTAAACGAGGTTTCGATCAATATTTTAGAGGATAACACCGGTTAGGTCTGGGTTATGCCCGCATCTGGCTCTTGATTTTGACTTTTCCGCATACTTGTTGGCCAGATCCTGGGTTTTTTCGGGTTTGAATCACGTAGTAATGTGGTACCACACTGAAACAGACAATTAAACCTGGTTTCGATCCACATTTTAGAGGATAACACCGGTTACGTCTGGGTTATGCCCGCATCTGGCCCTTGATTTGACTTTTCCGCATACTTGTTGGCCAGATCCTTGGTTTATGGGGTTTGAATCACGTAGTAATGTGGTACCACACAGTAACAGTCAATTAAACCTGGATTCGATCCACATTTTATAGGATAACACCGGTTAGGTCTGGGATAGGTATGGGTTATGTCCGCATCTGGCTCATGATTTTGCCTTCTTCGCATACATGTTGGCCAGTTCCTGGGTTTTTTCGTGTTTGAATCACGTAGTAATGTGGTACCACACTGAAACAGTCAATTAAACCTGGTTTCGATCCACGTTTTAGAGGAAACACCGGTTAGGTCTGGGTTAGGTCTGGGTTATGCCCGCATCTGGTACATGATTTTGCCTTCTTCGCATGCTTGTTGGCCAGATCCTGGGTTTTTTTCTGGTTTGAATCACGTAGTAATGTGGTACCACACTGAAACAGACAATTAAACGAGGTTTCGATCAATATTTTAGAGGATAACACCGGTTAGGTCTGGGTTATGCCCGCATCTGGCTCTTGATTTTGACTTTTCCGCATACTTGTGGGCCAGATCCTTGTTTTTCCCTGGGTTGAATCACGTAGTAATGTGATACCGCACTGAAACAGTCAATTAAACCTGGCTTCGATCAATATTTTAGAGGATAACACCGGTTAGGTCTGGGTTAGGACTGGGTTATGCCCGCATCTGGCTCATGATTTTGCCTTCTTCGCATGCTTGTTGGCCAGATCCTGGGTTTTTTTTTTTTTCAATGTGGTACCACATTGAAACAGTCAATTAAACCTGGTTTCGATCAATATTTTGGAGGATAAAACCGGTTAGGTCTGGATGATTTTGCATTTTTCGCACATTTGTTGGGCAGATCCTGGGTTTTTTGGGGTTTGAATCATGTAGTAGTGTGATACCACACTGAAGCAGTCAATTAAGCCTGGTTTCGATCAATATTTTAGAGGATAACACCGGTTAGGTCTGGGTTAGGACTGGGTTATGCCCGCATCTGGCTCATGATTTTGCCTTCTTCGCAGGCTTGTTGGCCAGATCCTGGGATTTTTCTGGTTTGAATCACGTAGTAATGTGGTACCACACTGGAACAGACAATAAAACGAGGTTTCGATCAATATTTTAGAGGATAACACCGGTTAGGTCTGGGTTATGCCCGCATCTGGCTCATGATTTTGCCTTCTTCGCATACTTGTTGGCCAGATCCTGGGTTTTTGGGGTTTGAATCACGTGCTAATGTGGTACCACACAGTAACAGTCAATAAAACCTGGATTCGATCCACATTTTATGGGATAACACCGGTTAGGTCTGGGATAGGCATGGGTTATGTCCGCATCTGGCTCATGATTTTGCCTTCTTCGCATGGTTGTTGGCCAGATCCTGGGTTTTTTCTGGTTTGAATCACGTAGTAATGTGGTACCACACTGGAACAGACAATTAAACGAGGTTTCGATCAATATTTTAGAGGATAACACCGGTTAGGTCTGGGTTATGCCCGCATCTGGCTCTTGATTTTGACTTTTCCGCATACTTGTTGGCCAGATCCTGGGTTTTTTCGGGTTTGAATCACGTAGTAATGTGGTACCACACTGAAACAGACAATTAAACCTGGTTTCGATCCACATTTTAGAGGATAACACCAGTTAGGTCTGGGTTATGCCCGCATCTGGCTCTTGATTTTGACTTTTCCGCATACTTGTTGGCCAGATCCTTGGTTTATGGGGTTTGAATCACGTAGTAATGTGGCACCACACAGTAACAGTCAATTAAACCTGGATTCGATCCACATTTTATAGGATAACACCGGTTAGGTCTGGGATAGGTATGGGTTATGTCCGCATCTGGCTCATGATTTTGCCTTCTTCGCATACATGTTGGCCAGTTCCTGGGTTTTTTCATGTTTGAATCACGTAGTAATGTGGTACCACACTGAAACAGTCAATTAAACCTGGTTTCGATCCACGTTTTAGAGGATAACACCGGTTAGGTCTGGGTTAGGTCTGGGTTATGCCCGCATCTGGCACATGATTTTGCCTTCTTCGCATGCTTGTTAGCCAGATCCTGGGTTTTTTTCTGGTTTGAATCACGTAGTAATGTGGTACCACACTGGAACAGACAATTAAACGAGGTTTCGATCAATATTTTAGAGGATAACACCGGTTAGGTCTGGGTTATGCCCGCATCTGGCTCTTGATTTTGACTTTTCCGCATACTCGTTGGCCAGATCCTTGGTTTTCCCTGGTTTGAATCACGTAGTAATATGATACCGCACTGAAACAGTCAATTAAACCTGGTTTCGATCAATATTTTAGAGGATAACACTGGTTAGGTCTGGGTTAGGACTGGGTTATACCCGCATCTGGCTCATGATTTTGCCTTCTTCGCATACTTATTGGCCAGATCCCGGGTTTTTTCAGGTTTGAATCACGTAGTAATGTGGTACCACACTGAAACAGACAATTAAACCTGGTTTCGGTCCACATTTTAGAGGATAACACCGATTAGGTCTGGGTTAGGTCTGGGTTATGCCCGCATCTGGCACATGATTTTGCCTTCTTCGCATGCGTGTTGGCCAGATCCTGGGTTTTTTTCTGGTTTGAATCACGTAGTAATGTGGTACCACACTGAAACAGACAATTAAACGAGGTTTCGATCAATATTTTAGAGGATAACACCGGTTAGGTCTGGGTTATGCCCGCATCTGGCTCTTGATTTTGACTTTTCCGCATACTTGTGGGCCAGATCCTTGTTTTTCCCTGGTTTGAATCACGTAGTAATGTGATACCGCACTGAAACAGTCAATTAAACCTGGCTTCGATCAATATTTTAGAGGATAACACCGGTTAGGTCCGGGTTAGGACTGGGTTATGCCCGCATCTGGCTCATGATTTTGCCTTCTTCGCATACTTGTTGGCCAGATCCTGGGTTTTTTCGGGTTTGAATCACGTAGTAATGTGGTACCACACTGAAACAGACAATTAAACCTGGTTTCGATCAATATTTTAGAGGAAAACACCGGTTAGGTCTGGGTTAGTTCTGGGTTATGCCCGCATCTCGCTCATGATTCTGCCTTCATCGCATTCTTCTTCGCCAGAACCTGGGTTTTTCGGGTTTGAATCACGTAGTAATGTGGTACCACACTGAAACAGTCAATTAAACCTGGTTTCGATCAATATTTTAGAGGATAACACCGGTTAGGTCTGGGTTAGGACTGGGTTATGCCCGCATCTGACACATGATTTTGCCTTCTTCGCATGCTTGTTGGCCAGATCCTGGGTTTTTTTTCTGGTTTGAATCACGTAGTAATGTGGTACCACACTGAAACAGACAATTAATCGAGGTTTCGATCAATATTTTAGAGGATAACACCGGTTAGGTCTGGGTTATGCCCGCCTCTGGTTCTTGATTTTGACTTTTCCGCATACTTGTTGGCCAGATCCTTGGTTTTCCCTGGTTTGAATCACGTAGTAATGTGATACAGCACTGAAACAGTCAATTAAACCTGGTTTCGATCAATATTTTAGAGGATAACACCGGTTAGGTCTGGGTTAGGACTGGGTTATGCCCGCATCTGGCACATGATTTTGCCTTCTTCGCATACTTGTTGGCCAGATCCTGGGTTTTTTTCTGGTTTGAATCACGTAGTAATGTGGTACCGCACTGAAGCAGACAATTAAACGAGGTTTCGATCAATATTTTATAGGATAACTCCGGTTAGGTCTGGGATTGGTATGGGTTATGTCCGCATGTGGTTCATGATTTTGCTTTCTTCGCATACTTGTTGGCCAGATCCTGGGTTTTTTCGTGTTTGAATCACGTAGTAATGTGGTACCACACTGAAACAGTCAATTAAACCTGGTTTCGATCCACATTTTAGAGGATAACACCGGTTAGGTCTGGGTTAGGACTGGGTTATGCATTCACATCGCTCATGATTCTGTCTTCACCGCATTCTTGTTCGCCAGAACCTGGGTTTTTTCGGGTTTGAATCACGTAGTAATGTGGTACCACATTGAATCAGTCAATTAAACCTGGTTTCGATCAATATTTTAGAGGATAAAACCGGTTAGGTCTGGATTATGCCCGCATCTGGTACATAATTTTGCCTTTTTCGCATATTTGTTGGGCAGATCCTGGGTTTTTTCGGTTTTGAATCATGTAGTAGTGTGATACCACACTGAAGCAGTCAATTAAGCCTGGTTTCGATCAATATTTTAGAGAATAACACCGGTTAGGTCTGGGTTAGGACTGGGTTATGCCCGCATCAGGCTCATGATTTTGCCTTCTTCGCATACTTGTTGGCCAGATCCTGGGTTTTTGGGGTTTGAATCACGTAGTAATGTGGTACCACACTGGAACAGACAATTAAACGAGGTTTCGATCAATATTTTAGAGGATAACACTGGTTAGGTCTGGGTTAGGACTGTGTTATGCCCGCATCTGGCTCATGATTTTGCCTTCTTCGCATACTTGCTGGCCAGATCCTGGGTTTTTTCGGGTTTGAATCACGTAGTAATGTGGTACCACACTGAAACAGACAATTAAACCTGGTTTCGATCCACATTTTAGAGGATAACACCGATTAGGTCTGGGTTAGGTCTGGGTTATGCCCGCATCTGGCACATGATTTTGCCTTCTTCGCATGCTTGTTGGCCAGATCCTGGGTTTTTTTCTGGTTTGAATCACGTAGTAATGTGGTACCACACTGAAACAGACAATTAAACGAGGTTTCGATCAATATTTTAGAGGATAACACCGGTTAGGTCTGGGTTATGCCCGCATCTGGCTCTTGATTTTGACTTTTCCGCATACTTGTGGGCCAGATCCTTGTTTTTCCCTGGTTTGAATCACGTAGTAATGTGATACCGCACTGAAACAGTCAATTAAACCTGGCTTCGATCAATATTTTAGAGGATAACACCGGTTAGGTCTGGGTTAAGACTGGGTTATGCCCGCATCTGGCTCATGATTTTGCCTTCTTCGCATACTTGATGGCCAGATCCTGGGTTTTTTCGGGTTTGAATCACGTAGTAATGTGGTACCACACTGAAACAGACAATTAAACATGGTTTCGATCAATATTTTAGAGGATAACACCGGTTAGGTCTGGGTTAGTTCTGGGTTATGCCCGCATCTAGCTCATGATTCTGCCTTCATCGCATTCTTGTTCGCCAGAACCTGGGTTTTTTCGGGTTTGAATCACGTAGTAATGTGGTACCACACTGTAACAGTCAATTAAACCTGGTTTCGATCAATATTTTAGAGGATAACACCGGTTAGGTCTGGGTTAGGACTGGGTTATGCCCGCATCTGACACATGATTTTGCCTTCTTCGCATGCTTGTTGGCCAGATCCTGGGTTTTTTTTCTGGTTTGAATCACGTAGTAATGTGGTACCACACTGAAACAGACAATTAATCGAGGTTTCGATCAATATTTTAGAGGATAACACAGGTTAGGTCTGGGTTATGCCCGCCTCTGGTACATGATTTTGCCTTTTTCGCATATTTGTTGGGCAGATCCTGGGTTTTTTCGGGTTTAAATCATGTAGTAGTGTGATACCACACTGAAGCAGTCAATTAAGCCTGGTTTTGATCAATATTTTAGAGGATAACACCGGTTAGGTCTGGGTTAGGACTGGGTTATGCCCGCATCTGGCTCATGATTTTGCCTTCTTCGCATACTTGTTGGCCAGATCCTGGGTTTTTGGGGTTTGAATCACGTAGTAATGTGGTACCACACTGAAACAGCCAATTAAACCTGGTTTCGATCCACATTTTAGAGGATAACACCGGTTAGGTCTGGGATAGGCATGGGTTATGTCCGCATCTGGCTCATGATTTTGCCTTCCTCGCATGCTTGTTGGCCAGATCCTGGGTTTTTTCTGGTTTGAATCACGTAGTAATGTGGTACCACACTGGAACAGACAATTAAACGAGGTTTCGATCAATATTTTAGAGGATAACACCGGTTAGGTCTGGGTTATGCCCGCATCTGGCTCATGATTTTGCCTTCTTCGCATACTTGTTGGCCAGATCCTGGGTTTTTGGGGTTTGAATCACGTACTAATGTGGTACCACACAGTAACAGTCAATAAAACCTGGATTCGATCCACATTTTATAGGATAACACCGGTTAGGTCTGGGATAGGCATGGGTTATGTCCGCATCTGGCTCATGATTTTGCCTTCTTCGCATGCTTGTTGGCCTGATCCTGGGTTTTTTCTGGTTTCAATCACGTAGTAATGTGGTACCACACTGGAACAGACAATTAAACGAGGTTTCGATCAATATTTTAGAGGATAACACCGGTTAGGTCTGGGTTATGCCCGCATCTGGCTCTTGATTTTGACTTTTCCGCATACTTGTTGGCCAGATCCTGGGTTTTTCCGGGGTTGAATCACGTAGTAATGTGTTACCACACTGAAACAGACAATTAAACCTGGTTTCGATCCACATTTTAGAGGATAACAACGGTTAGGTCTGGGTTATGCCCGCATCTGGCTCTTGATTTTGACTTTTCCGCATACTTGTTGGCCAGATCCTTGGTTTATGGGGTTTGAATCACGTAGTAATGTGGTACCACACAGTAACAGTCAATTAAACCTGGATTCGATCCACATTTTATAGGATAACACCGGTTAGGTCTGGGATAGGTATGGGTTATGTCCGCATCTGGCTCATGATTTTGCCTTCTTCGCATACATGTTGGCCAGTTCCTGGGTTTTTTCGTGTTTGAATCACGTAGTAATGTGGTACCACACTGAAACAGTCAATTAAACCTGGTTTCGATCCACGTTTTAAAGGATAACACCGGTTAGGTCTGGGTTAGGTCTGGGTTATGCCCGCATCTGGCACATGATTTTGCCTTCTTCGCATGCTTGTTAGCCAGATCCTGGGTTTTTTTCTGGTTTGAATCACGTAGTAATGTGGTACCACACTGGAACAGACAATTAAACGAGGTTTCGATCAATATTTTAGAGGATAACACCGGTTAGGTCTGGGTTATGCCCGCATCTGGCTCTTGATTTTGACTTTTCCGCATACTTGTTGGCCAGATGCTTGGTTTTCCCTGGTTTGAATCACGTAGTAATATGATACCGCACTGAAACAGTCAATTAAACCTGGTTTCGATCAATATTTTAGAGGATAACACTGGTTAGGTCTGGGTTAGGACTGGGTTATGCCCGCATCTGGCTCATGATTTTGCCTTCTTCGCATACTTGCTGGCCAGATCCTGGGTTTTTTCGGGTTTGAATCACGTAGTAATGTGGTACCACACTGAAACAGACAATTAAACGAGGTTTCGACCAATATCTTACAGGATAACACCGGTTAGGTCTGGGTAATGCCCGCATCTGGCTCGTGATTTTGACTTTTCCGCATACTTGTGGGCCAGATCCTTGTTTTTCCCTGGTTTGAATCACGTAGTAATGTGATACCGCACTGAAACAGTCAATTAAACCTGGCTTCGATCAATATTTTAGAGGATAACACCGGTTAGGTCTGGGTTAGGACTGGGTTATGCCCGCATCCGGCTCATGATTTTGCCTTCTTCGCATACTTGTTGGCCAGATCCTGGGTTTTTTCGGGTTTGAATCACGTAGTAATGTGGTACCACACTGAAACAGACAATTAAACCTGGTTTCGATCAATATTTTAGAGGATAACACCGGTTAGGTCTGGGTTAGTTCTGGGTTATGCCCGCATCTCGCTCATGATTCTGCCTTCATCGCATTCTTGTTCGCCAGAACCTGGGCTTTTTCGGGTTTGAATCACGTAGTAATGTGGTACCACACTGAAACAGTCAATTAAACCTGGTTTCGATCAATATTTTAGAGGATAACACCGGTCAGGTCTGGGTTAGGACTGGGATATGCCCGCATCTGACACATGATTTTGCCTTCTTCGCATGCTTGTTGGCCAGATCCTGGGTTTTTTTTCTGGTTTGAATCACGTAGTAATGTGGTACCACACTGAAACAGACAATTAATCGAGGTTTCGATCAATATTTTAGAGGATAACACCGGTTAGGTCTGGGTTATGCCCGCATCTGGTTCTTGATTTTGACTTTTCCGCATACTTGTTGGCCAGATCCTTGGTTTTCCCTGGTTTGAATCACGTAGTAATGTGATACAGCACTGAAACAGTCAATTAAACCTGGTTTCGATCAATATTTTAGAGGATAACACCGGTTAGGTCTGGGTTAGGACTGGGTTTTGCCCGCATCTGGCACATGATTTTGCCTTCTTCGCATACTTGTTGGCCAGATCCTGGGTTTTTTCGGGTTTGAATCACGGAGTAATGTGGTACCACATTGAAACAGTCAATTAAACCTGGTTTCGATCCACATTTTAGAGGATAACACCGGTTAGGTCTGGGTTAGGTCTGGGTTATGCCCGCATCTGGCACATGATTTTGCCTTCTTCGCATGCTTGTTGGCCAGATCCTGGGTTTTTTTCTGGTTTGAATCACGTAGTAATGTGGTACCACACTGAAGCAGACAATTAAACGAGGCTTCGATCAATATTTTAGAGGATAACACCGGTTAGGTCTGGGTTATGCCCGCATCTGGCTCTTGATTTTGACTTTTCCGCATACTTGTTGGCCAGATCCTTGGTTTTCCCTGGTTTGAAACACGTAGTAATGTGATACAGCACTGAAACAGTCAATTAAACCTGGTTTCGATCAATATTTTACAGGATAACACCGGTTAGGTCTGGGTTAGGACTGGGTTATGCCCGCATCTGGCTCATGATTTTGCCTTCTTCGCATACTTGTTGGCCAGATCCTGGGTTTTTTCGGGTTTGAATCACGTAGTAATGTGGCACCACATTGAAACAGTCAATTAAACCTGGTTTCGATCCACATTTTAGAGGATAACACCGGTTAGGTCTGGGTTAGGTCTGGGTTATGCCCGCATCTGGTACATGATTTTGCCTTCTTCGCATGCTTGTTGGCCAGATCCTGGGTTTTTTTCTGGTTTGAATCACGTAGTAATGTGGTACCACACTGAAGCAGACAATTAAACGAGGTTTTGATCAATATTTTATAGGATAACTCCGGTTAGGTCTGGGATTGGTATGGGTTATGTCCGCATGTGGTTCATGATTTTGCTTTCTTCGCATACTTGTTGGCCAGATCCTGGGTTTTTTCGTGTTTGAATCACGTAGTAATGTGGTACCACACTGAAACAGTCAATTAAACCTGGTTTCGATCCACATTTTAGGGGATAACATCGGTTAGGTCTGGGTTAGATCTGGGTTATGCCCGCAACTCGCTCATGATTCTGCCTTCATCGCATTCTTGTTCGCCAGAACCTGGGTTTTTTCGGGTTTGAATCACGTATTAATGTGGTACCACACTGAAACAGTCAATTAAACCTGGTTCCGGTCCACATTTTAGAGGATATTACCGGGTAGGTCTGGGTTAGGACTGGGTTATGCCCGCATCTGGCTCATGATTTTGCCTTCTTCGCATACTTGTTGGCCAGATCCTGGGTTTTTTCGGGTTTGAATCACGTAGTAATGTGGTACCACATTGAAACAGTCAATTGAACGTGGTTTCGATCCACATTTTAGAGGATAACACCGGTTAGGTCTGGGTTAGGTCTGGGTTATGCCCGCATCTGGCACATGATTTTGCCTACTTCGCATGCTTGTTGGCCAGATCCTGGGTTTTTTCCTGGTTTGAATCACGTAGTAATGTGGTACCACACTGAAGCAGACAATTAAACGAGGTTTCGATCAATATTTTATAGGATAACTCCGGTTAGGTCTGGGATTGGTATGGGTTATGTCCGCATGTGGTTCATGATTTTGCTTTCTTCGCATACCTGTTGGCCAGATCCTGGGTTTTTTCGTGTTTGAATCACGTAGTAATGTGGTACCACACTGAAACAGTCAATTAAACCTGGTTTCGATCAATATTTTAGAGGATAACACCGGTTAGGTCTGGGTTAGTTCTGGGTTATGCCCGCATCTCGCTCATGATTCTGCCTTAATCGCATTCTTGTTCGCCAGAACCTGGGCTTTTTCGGGTTTGAATCACGTAGTAATGTGGTACCACACTGAAACAGTCAATTAAACCTGGTTTCGATCAATATTTTAGAGGATAACACCGGTCAGGTCTGGGTTAGGACTGGGTTATGCCCGCATCTGACACATGATTTTGCCTTCTTCGCATGCTTGTTGGCCAGATCCTGGGTTTTTTTTCTGGTTTGAATCACGTAGTAATGTGGTACCACACTGAAACAGACAATTAATCGAGGTTTCGATCAATATTTTAGAGGATAACACCGGTTAGGTCTGGGTTATGCCCGCCTCTGGTTCTTGATTTTGACTTTTCCGCATACTTGTTGGCCAGATCCTTGGTTTTCCCTGGTTTGAATCACGTAGTAATGTGATACAGCACTGAAACAGTCAATTAAACCTGGTTTCGATCAATATTTTAGGGGATAACACCGGTTAGGTCTGGGTTAGGACTGGGTTATGCCCGCATCTGGCACATGATTTTGCCTTCTTCGCATACTTGTTGGCCAGATCCTGGGTTTTTTCGGGTTTGAATCACGTAGTAATGTGGCACCACATTGAAACAGTCAATTAAACCTGGTTTCGATCCACATTTTAGAGGATAACACCGGTTAGGTCTGGGTTAGCTCTGGGTTATGCCCGCATCTGGCACATGATTTTGCCTTCTTCGCATGCTTGTTGGCCAGATCCTGGGTTTTTTTCTGGTTTGAATCACGTAGTAATGTGGTACCACACTGAAGCAGACAATTAAACGAGGTTTTGATCAATATTTTATAGGATAACTCCGGTTAGGTCTGGGATTGGTATGGGTTATGTCCGCATGTGGTTCATGATTTTGCTTTCTTCGCATACTTGTTGGCCAGATCCTGGGTTTTTTCGTGTTTGAATCACGTAGAAATGTGGTACCACACTGAAACAGTCAATTAAACCTGGTTTCGATCCACATTTTAGGGGATAACACCGGTTAGGTCTGGGTTAGATCTGGGTTATGCCCGCAACTCGCTCATGATTCTGCCTTCATCGCATTCTTGTTCGCCAGAACCTGGGTTTTTTCGGGTTTGAATCACGTATTAATGTGGTACCACACTGAAACAGTCAATTAAACCTGGTTCCGGTCCACATTTTAGAGGATAACACCGGTTAGGTCTGGGTTAGGACTGGGTTATGCCCGCATCTGGCTCATGATTTTGCCTTCTTCGCATACTTGTTGGCCAGATCCTGGGTTTTTTCGGGTTTGAATCACGTAGTAATGTGGTACCACATTGAAACAGTCAGTTGAACCTGGTTTCGATCCACATTTTAGAGGATAACACCGGTTAGGTCTGGGTTAGGTCTGGGTTATGCCCGCATCTGGCACATGATTTTGCCTACTTCGCATGCTTGTTGGCCAGATCCTGGGTTTTTTCCTGGTTCGAATCACGTAGTAATGTGGTACCACACTGAAGCAGACAATTAAACGAGGTTTCGATCAATATTTTATAGGATAACTCCGGTTAGGTCTGGGATTGGTATGGGTTATGTCCGCATGTGGTTCATGATTTTGCTTTCTTCGCATACCTGTTGGCCAGATCCTGGGTTTTTTCGTGTTTGAATCACGTAGTAATGTGGTACCACACTGAAACAGTCAATTAAACCTGGTTTCGATCCACATTTTAGAGGATAACACCGGTTAGGTCTGGGTTAGATCTGGGTTATGCCCGCATCTCGCTCATGATTCTGCCTTCATCGCATTCTTGTTCGCCAGAACCTGGGTTTTTTCGGGTTTGAATCACGTATTAATGTGGTACCACACTGAAACAGTCAATTAAACCTGATTCCGGTCCACATTTTAGAGGATAACACCGGTTAGGTCTGGGTTAGGTCTGGGTTATGCCCGCATCTGACACATGATTATGCCTTCTTCGCATGCTTGTTGGCCAGATCCTGGGTTTTTTTTCTGGTTTGAATCACGTAGTAATGTGGTACCACACTGAAACAGACAATTAAACGAGGTTTCGATCAATATTTTAGAGGATAACACCGGTTAGGTCTGGGTTATGCCCGCATCTGGCTCTTGATTTTGACTTATCCGCATACTTGTTGGCCAGATCCTTGGTTTTCCCTGGTTTGAATCACGTAGTAATGTGATACCGCACTGAAACAGTCAATTAAACCTGGTTTCGATCAATATTTTAGAGGATAACACCGGTTAGGTCTGGGTTAGGACTGGGTTATGCCCGCATTTGGCTCATGATTTTGCCTTCTTCGCATACTTTTTTTTTTTTTTTTTTTTTTTTTTTTGTCGTGGGGAAAATCTTCGAAAGACTCCCTCCCACCTCCTTGGGGAGAGGTGGGAGGGGTGTGTGGGATTCCCCGCGCCCGTACAACGACAGGCGCGGGACCTACCCACTAAAAACCCCACGGTGACCCTTCGGCACGCTTTGGGAGGATACCGGGTATCGCTCGAAGCATTCTTCCGGTATCCTCCCCGTGCCCGCGCTTTCGCGCCCATCCCCCGGGGGGACAATCGGTCCCCCCAGTAGACACACTGCCTCATAGCGGCGGGACGGGGCCACTCCATCCCGCCGCTATCCGTCCCGGGGCCGCGTTTAGTGGTGGCTGCGAGCCCCAACTCGCAACCGCCCGCGACCCCGTTTCCACCCCTCGGCGGCCGGGCGTTCATGGCCGCACCAGACCGCCGAGGGTGCCTCCCCTTGCGTCGGACCGGTAGGGGGAGGCACTCCTACCCCCAACCGGTCCGACCCGGCGCCACCTGGCGGGAGGAGGGTCCCCTCAGGACCCCCCTCCCAGCCTAGGTCATCCGCCACGCCGAGGCGGCCGCCCGCGACGCCTCGCGACCGGGCGACGACCTCGGGCCACCGCACGAGCGCGAGCTTCAGCGCGCCGCTGAAGCTCGCGCTCCCTCCCCGCGGCCTCCTTCTGCAACATTACGTTCTCGCAGAAGGAGGCCACGGCCCTCCACTTCTCCTCGCTGCCGAGCATGGCGCGCACCACGCCCGGCAGCGAGACATCCCGCCCGACGACGCCGACCAGGACACGGCGCTCCCCCTCCCACGCGGGGCATACCTCCAGGGTATGATCCGCCGTGTCCTGCTCAGCGTCGCAGTGGCAGCAACGCGCCGTCGGCTCCTTCCCTATCCGGCACAGGTATCTTCCGAAGCTGCCATGCCCGGAAAATACCTGTGCCAGCCGGTAGGTGAGGCTGCCATGGCCTCTGTCCAGCCACTCCTTCAGGAGTGGCCGAACAGCCCCGACAGTCCGGTGCCCCGCGGTTGGCAGAGCCAGCCGCTCCTGCCACGCGAGCAACACGGACTGCCGGGCCTGGCGCTTCAAATCGCCCCAAGCAGGTTCCTGCCCGCCCGGGACCGCCCCCACCCCCGCGCGACGGTCGACGCGGTGCCGGTACATCACCGCGTGCGACCGCGCGAGCAGGTCCATGGGCGGCATCCCCGCTAGAACCGTCGCCGCCTCATGTGACATGGTCCGATACCCGCGGACGACCCTGAGCGCCATGCGCCTCTGCACCCGACGCAGCATAGTCATGCTGCGCCGGGAGGCAGCCAGGTCGTCCGCCCAGACGGGGGCCCCGTATAGGGCCACCGACTGGACCATTGCCACATAGAGGCGACGAACTCGGCCCGCCGGGCCCCCCAGGTTGGGCAGGATCCGGCCCAGAGCCGCAACCATCCTTTCCAACCGGGGGACCAGGCAGCGGAAATGCTTCTCGAAACGCCAGTGGCCATCGAGGATCAGCCCTAGATACCTGATCTGGGGCTTCACCTCGATGTCAGCCCCACCCACCCGAATCAAAGGGGGTGGCGGATCCTGCCGAGGTGAATGAAACGCAATCACCTCGGTCTTATGGACCGCCACCGTCATCCCCATCCCCCTGATTCGGTCGACGACGCGTTGCGACCCCTCCTCCGCGCGACGCATGGCCCTCCCCCAGTGCGCCCCGACGGCCAGCACCAGTGTGTCATCCGCATAACACACCGTGCTGACGCCGTCGGGGAGGCCGGCCCGCAACACCGAGTCGTACGCGATGTTCCACAGGAGTGGCCCGAGGACCGACCCCTGCGGAACACCGCAGTACACCTCCCTCCGCATATCACCATCCCGGCCCGGATACTCGATCCACCTGCCGCGGAGATAATCCCCGACGACCGCCCCGAGACAAGGGGGGACTCGATGATATTCGAGTCCCCTCCTTATCTCTTCCCAGGGGAGGGTGTTAAAGGCATTGGCAATATCCTTGGATATTGCCAATGCCACCCCTCCCCGGGAGACGGCCGCCTCCGAGAGGGCCCTCACACGACCTATCGCGTCGATAGTCGATCGGCCCCCCCGAAAACCGAACTGGCAGTCGGCCAGACCGGGATCACCCCGCGACAGGTGCTCGACGAGGCGGGCAGCAATCACACGCTCGAAGAGCTTGCCCACCTCGTCGAGGAGACAAATGGGCCGGTATGCGGAGGGAGACTCCGCGGGCCGACCCTCCTTCCGGAGGAGGACCATCCTCGCCACCTTCCAACTGGGGGGGAATCGCCCGTCCCTCAGGCAGCGGTCGAACAACCGCCTGAGGTCGGCCCCAAGGACGCCCTGGGTCAAGACCCAAACCCGGCCGGGCACACCATCCGGACCCGGGGCCGTGTTACGAACCCCGAGCCGTCTGATGGCCGCTGCCAGCTCCTCCTGCGTGACCCCCAGCTCGACCGTCCACTCCACTGGGACAGCCGCCGCCGCCGGAGGACGCGGTCCCCTCTCCCCAATTGGGAAGAGTGTATTGACCACGTCCTCCAGCAGCCGGGGGTCAAGACCCTCGGTGACGGGGGGCGCCCACGGGCGGAGCTTATTCAGCACCACCTTATATGGGCGCCCCCATGGATCGTCATCAAGGGTCTGGAGGAGCTCCTTCCATGCCTGGGTCTTGGCCCGCTTGATGGCGACCTGCAGAGCAACCCGCGCCACGCGGTATGCTCCATACAGGTCATCAGCTGCCCTCGCTCGCGCCACGCCGTCGCCTGTACGTTGACGACGGCGCGCGCGGGTGTACTGGCGTCGGGCGCGGACAGTCGCGACTCGCAACTCCGCGATCGCGTCCGACCACCAGTACACCGCCCGGCGAGGAGAAGCCCGCCCGACCCGAGGCATCGCCGCGTCGCAAATACCCGCGACCAATGCTCCGAGCCGGGCGACCTCCTCCTCTATGCTCGGCAACTCGGCCGCTCCCTGCGGCCAAGTTGCAGCGAGGGCAGCTGCCATCAGGGCGTCCTTGTCCAGGCGCCGAAGCGCCCAGCGGCGTGGTGGGGTGCCACGCAGGCGGCCGTGTCGGGATGCACTCGCGGCGGCAGAGACCTCCATCCGGATGTACCGGTGATCGGAGAGTGTCTCTGCCCCCGCGACCACGTGCCAACCCGACACCATGCGCACGGCGTTGGGGGTCGCGAATCCAACATCCACGATGGACCCCCCATATCGCCGCACGCATGTGTGCTCCGACCCCCGGTTCAATACCCGGAGGTCGAGCCCCGCCGTCCAATCGCCCAGGATCCCGCCGCGAACGGAGGTCCCGGGGGATCCCCAAGCCACCGACTTGGCATTAAAATCCCCCAGGACCAGCACCGGCCGGGCCGCGTAGCGCTGCACGCATGCCGCGACCTCGGCCAAGTACAGCTCGAACGCAGCGTGACCGCTACGGGGCGAAATGTAGTACCCCACCACAGCGACTCCCCCCCAGTCCACGGCGACGAATCCCCGACCGCGCTCCAACAAGGAGAACGGTGGGGACCCGTCGCCCCCTCCCCATACCGTCGCCACCAAGCCGTCCGCGTCGCCCACCCAATGAGGGTGATCAGGGACGCGGTACGGCTCGGCGGCGACCGCCAGGCCAACCCCCCACTCTGCGAGGACTTGGGACATCAAGTCCTGTGCCGCGCGGCAGTGGTTGAGGTTGGCCTAGAGGAGGAGGCGGGGCGGCATTAATTAATGGCCGCGCCAGCCTCCTCCCGGCCGTCCGACCCCGTAGCACCGTCCACCTCCATGGAGGACGATGCCACCGCCCTCGGCACCGGAGCCGGTGCAGCCCGCCTCTTCCTCTCCTTCCGGGAGGGGGGGGGGAGCACTTCTTGCTCCCCACCCTGTGATCGGCTGGCCTCCCCATGTCCGCACACAGCGGGCAGTGGGGGGCCGCCGAGCACTGGCTCGCACGGTGCTCTTTGGCACCGCAGCGGTAACACTGACCGCTGCGGTCCACCGGCGAGGTGCACCACTGCCTCACGTGCCCCAATTCGAGGCAGCGGTGACACTGGAGCGGGCGCGGCGCGAGGATTTCCACTCGCGCCGAAACCCACCCCACCAACACCCTCCCGGATTCCGCCACCTTACGGGCGGCGGAGAGGGGGCACCGGGCCCACACCGACCCGAGGCCGGAGGGCGACCTGCGGATCTCTCCGATCCGCAGGTCCTCCCCAGGACAGTCCCCCGCCCTCGCAAGGGCACGGGACACATCCTGTGCGCTGACGGAGTCGTCCAGCCCACAAACGCGCATCTCCGTGCGCTTCGTGGGCCGGGCGACCCGGACACCTCGCTCGCCCAGCTGCTCCCGGAGCCTCTGGGCGAGACGATCCGCCTTCGCGCCGCCTTCTGCACCGGGGATCTCCAGCAAGAGACCCCCGGTCACGGCCCTCTTCGCCCTCACGGAGGCGATGCCCAGCTCTTCCAGGGAGATATTCTCCCTGGCGAGCCGCATCGCCTCCGCGAGGGTCAGGTCGCCCCCCTGCGCAACGGTCAGCGTCACCGCTGCCGTTTTTGGGGGACGACCTGGTCGTGCCTTCCCGACCTTCGCGGCCTTTACCTTGGCCGCCGGCGGCGGAGGCGGAGGCCGCGGTTGCGAGGCCTTCCTCGCCGCCCGCTTCGCCTTCCGCCCCACCACCTTACTCCACGCCACCCCCCCTTGGGAGGGTGCCGTGGAGGACGCGACCACCGCGACCACGGGTACACCACCCCACTTGGGGGTCGCGACCCGGGGCCCTGGTGCCGCAACGCTGGGCGGAGCCTTCACTCCGCCCTTCTTTGCCTTCCCCGACTGTACCGGAACAGGTCGGGGAGGCACCGCCTTCCTGCTGACCGCTCTTCCGGCGAGGAGCTCCTCCCGGAAGGCGGCCAGCTTGCCATCAATCATGTCCGCAATCCTCCTCAGAAGATCGTCTTCTGAGGAGGACGGGGACTTCTTCACGGGCGGAGTGCGGGTGGAGGGGCCCGCGGTGCCCCGCACCACTGCCGCCGCACTCCGCTTATTTACCTCCGCCGAGGGACGCGGCGGTGGAGGAGGAGGGAGGATGGGAGGGAGGGCCGCGCTGTTCCACAGCGCCTCTGCCCTCCTCCTCCCCTGTCGCTCCTCCTCCAACAGGAGCTGCAGACGGGCGTTCCGCCCTCTGAGCTCCCGCGCCGCCTCCCTCATTTCCTCCGCCGCGGCCTTCAGGGCCTCCGCGCCACCGCTTTTCTGCCCCTTAAAGGCGCAGGCAGCGGCGACTTTCTCCACCCGCCTCAGGGACGAGGAGATCCTCTCCGATATCTCCTCGGTCACCTCGTCCCTGAGGCAACTCAGCCTCACCGACGGGCTCATCACCCCGCCCACCTCGACGACGGCCTGCCCCGTCCTCTTCCTCTTAGAGCCTATGAGGCTCCTGGTGGAGGAGAAGGACGAGACTGACGCAGTCTCGTCGTCCTCCTCCACCTTCCACGAGGCCGGGCCAGGCGCTGGAGGCGGCGCGAGTGCCGTCACACCAGTCCCAACACCGCCTTCGTCTTCCCCCTCTGACTTACCCCGTCCCATCCCCGTTTTAATATTGAACTCCATAATATTCCCACGAGCAGGTCGGAAGAAAAGGTCCGCCCGGGCAGAGCCGCCTTACCCGGGTAAGCCTATATACTCCGGGGGTTCGGCAGGTTCCCCGGAGGTGGTCGCTTGGGATTGGGCCTTCTCCCCCAACCATGCATCCCATCGCCGCGCACCATAGCTTAGGATTGGAGGGCGATTTTATAGAGTCGCCATACTCGTGGCCCAGGCGGTTAAGCCAAGACCCCCGTTCCTCCTGCCGTCACGTACCATTCACAAAACCAATAGGGAATTGTGAATGGGTCGTTGTGACGACCAACAGGAGGCTTACGGTGTGTGTATGACTCGGGTACCCCGGGTTCGTTAAGCCCGTACTGCAGCTGAAAGGCTGGCAGCCCCTGAGGGATTCTTCGCATACTTGTTGGCCAGATCCTGGGTTTTTTCGGGTTTGAATCACGTAGTAATATGGTACCACACTGAAACAGACAATTAAACCTGGTTTCGATCCACATTTTAGAGGATAACACCGGTTAGGTCTGGGTTAGGTCTGGGTTATGCCCGCATCTGGCACATGATTTTGCCTTCTTCGCATACTTGTTGGCCAGATCCTGGGTTTTTTCGGGTTTGAATCACGTGGTAATGTGGTACCTCACTGAAACAGACAATTAAACCTGGTTTCGAACCACATTTTAGAGGATAACACCGATTAGGTCTGGGTTAGGTCTGGGTTATGCCCGCATCTGGCACATGATTTTGCCTTCTTCGCATACTTGTTGGCCAGATCCTGGGTTTTTTCGGGTTTGAATCACGTAGTAATGTGGTACCACACTGAAACAGTCAATTAAACCTGGTTTCGATCCACATTTTAGAGGATAACACCGGTTAGGTCTGGGTTAAGTCTGGGTTATGCCCCCATCTGGCACATGATTTTGCCTTCTTCACATGCTTGTTGGCCAGATCCTGGGTTTTTTTCTGGTTTGAATCACGCAGTAATGTGATACAACACTGAAACAGACAATTAAACGAGGTTTCGATCAATATTTTAGAGGATAACACCGGTTAGGTCTGGGTTATGCCCGCCTCTGGCTCTTAATTTTGACTTTTCCGCATATTTGTTGGCCAGATCCTTGGTTTTCCCTGGTTTGAATCACGTAGTAATGTGATACCGCACTGAAACAGTCAATTAAACCTGGTTTCGATCAATATTATAGAGGATAACACCGGTTAGGTCTGGGTTAGGACTGGGTTATGCCCGCATCTGGCTCATGATTTTGCATTCTTCGCATACTTGTTGGCCAGATCCTGGGTTTTTTCGGGTTTGAATCACGTAGTAATGTGGTACCACACTGAAACAGACAATTAAACCTGGTTTCGATCCACATTTTAGAGGATAACACCGGTTAGGTCTGGGTTAGGTCTGGGTTATGCCCGCATCTGGCACATGATTTTGCCTTCTTCGCATACTTGTTGGCCAGATCCTTGGTTTTCCCTGGTTTGAATCACGTAGTAATGTGATACAGCACTGAAACAGTCAATTAAACCTGGTTTCGATCAATATTTTAGAGGATAACACCGGTTAGGTCTGGGTTAGGACTGGGTTATGCCCGCATCTGGCACATGATTTTGCCTTCTTCGCATACTTGTTGGCCAGATCCTGGGTTTTTTCGGGTTTGAATCACGTAGTAATGTGGTACCACATTGAAACAGTCAATTAAACCTGGTTTCGATCCACATTTTAGAGGATAACACCGGTTAGGTCTGGGTTAGGTCTGGGTTATGCCCGCATCTGGCACATGATTTTGCCTTCTTCGCATGCTTGTTGGCCAGATCCTGGGTTTTTTTCTGGTATGAATCACGTAGTAATGTGGTACCACACTGAAGCAGACAATTAAACGAGGCTTCGATCAATATTTTAGAGGATAACACCGGTTAGGTCTGGGTTAGGTCTGGGTTATGCCCGCATCTGGCTCTTGATTTTGACTTTTCCGCATACTTGTTGGCCAGATCCTTGGTTTTCCCTGGTTTGAAACACGTAGTAATGTGATACAGCACTGAAACAGTCAATTAAACCTGGTTTCGACCAATATTTTACAGGATAACACCGGTTAGGTCTGGGTTAGGACTGGGTTATGCCCGCATCTGGCTCATGATTTTGCCTTCTTCGCATACTTGTTGGCCAGATCCTGGGTTTTTTCGGGTTTGAATCACGTAGTAATGTGGTACCACATTGAAACAGTCAATTAAACCTGGTTTCGATCCACATTTTAGAGGGTAACACCGGTTAGGTCTGGGTTAGGTCTGGGTTATGCCCGCATCTGGCACATGATTTTGCCTTCTTCGCATGCTTGTTGGCCAGATCCTGGGTTTTTTCCTGGTTTGAATCACGTAGTAATGTGGTACCACACTGAAGCAGACAATTAAACGAGGTTTCGATCAATATTATAGAGGATAACACCGGTTAGGTCTGGGTTAGGACTGGGTTATGCCCGCATCTGGCTCATGATTTTGCATTCTTCGCATACTTGTTGGCCAGATCCTGGGTTTTTTCGGGTTTGAATCACGTAGTAATGTGGTACCACACTGAAACAGACAATTAAACCTGGTTTCGATCCACATTTTAGAGGATAACACCGGTTAGGTCTGGGTTAGGTCTGGGTTATGCCCGCATCTGGCACATGATTTTGCCTTCTTCGCATACTTGTTGGCCAGATCCTTGGTTTTCCCTGGTTTGAATCACGTAGTAATGTGATACAGCACTGAAACAGTCAATTAAACCTGGTTTCGATCAATATTTTAGAGGATAACACCGGTTAGGTCTGGGTTAGGACTGGGTTATGCCCGCATCTGGCACATGATTTTGCCTTCTTCGCATACTTGTTGGCCAGATCCTGGGTTTTTTCGGGTTTGAATCACGTAGTAATGTGGTACCACATTGAAACAGTCAATTAAACCTGGTTTCGATCCACATTTTAGAGGATAACACCGGTTAGGTCTGGGTTAGGTCTGGGTTATGCCCGCATCTGGCACATGATTTTGCCTTCTTCGCATGCTTGTTGGCCAGATCCTGGGTTTTTTTCTGGTATGAATCACGTAGTAATGTGGTACCACACTGAAGCAGACAATTAAACGAGGCTTCGATCAATATTTTAGAGGATAACACCGGTTAGGTCTGGGTTAGGTCTGGGTTATGCCCGCATCTGGCTCTTGATTTTGACTTTTCCGCATACTTGTTGGCCAGATCCTTGGTTTTCCCTGGTTTGAAACACGTAGTAATGTGATACAGCACTGAAACAGTCAATTAAACCTGGTTTCGACCAATATTTTACAGGATAACACCGGTTAGGGCTGGGTTAGGACTGGGTTATGCCCGCATCTGGCTCATGATTTTGCCTTCTTCGCATACTTGTTGGCCAGATCCTGGGTTTTTTCGGGTTTGAATCACGTAGTAATGTGGTACCACATTGAAACAGTCAATTAAACCTGGTTTCGATCCACATTTTAGAGGGTAACACCGGTTAGGTCTGGGTTAGGTCTGGGTTATGCCCGCATCTGGCACATGATTTTGCCTTCTTCGCATGCTTGTTGGCCAGATCCTGGGTTTTTTTCTGGTATGAATCACGTAGTAATGTGGTACCACACTGAAGCAGACAATTAAACGAGGCTTCGATCAATATTTTAGAGGATAACACCGGTTAGGTCTGGGTTAGGTCTGGGTTATGCCCGCATCTGGCTCTTGATTTTGACTTTTCCGCATACTTGTTGGCCAGATCCTTGGTTTTCCCTGGTTTGAATCACGTAGTAATGTGGTACCACACTGAAACAGTCAATTAAACCTGGTTTCGATCCACATTTTAGAGGATAACACCGGTTAGGTCTGGGTTAGATCTGGGTTATGCCCGCATCTCGCTCATGATTCTGCCTTCATCGCATTCTTGTTCGCCAGAACCTGGGTTTTTTCGGGTTTGAATCACGTATTAAAGGGGTACCACACTGAAACAGTCAATTAAACCTGGTTCCGGTCCACATTTTAGAGGATAACACCGGTTAGGTCTGGGTTATGCCCGCATCTGGCACATGATTATGCCTTCTTCGCATGCTTGTTGGCCAGATCCTGGGTTTTTTTTCTGGTTTGAATCACGTAGTAATGTGGTACCACACTGAAACAGACAATTAAACGAGGTATCGATCAATATTTTAGAGGATAACACCGGTTAGGTCTGGGTTATGCCCGCATCTGGCTCTTGATTTTGACTTATCCGCATACTTGTTGGCCAGATCCTTGGTTTTCCCTGGTTTGAATCACGTAGTAATGTGATACCGCACTGAAACAGTCAATTAAACCTGGTTTCGATCAATATTTTAGAGGATAACACCGGTTAGGTCTGGGTTAGGACTGGGTTATGCCCGCATCTGGCTCATGATTTTGCCTTCTTCGCATACTTGTTGGCCAGATCCTGGGTTTTTTCGGGTTTGAATCACGTAGTAATGTGGTACCACATTGAAACAGTCAATTAAACCTGGTTTCGATCCACATTTTAGAGGGTAACACCGGATAGGTCTGGGTTAGGTCTGGGTTATGCCCGCATCTGGCACATGATTTTGCCTTCTTCGCATGCTTGTTGGCCAGATCCTGGGTTTTTTCCTGGTTTGAATCACGTAGTAATGTGGTACCACACTGAAGCAGACAATTAAACGAGGTTTCGATCAATATATTATAGGATAACTCCGGTTAGGTCTGGGATTGGTATGGGTTATGTCCGCATGTGGTTCATGATTTTGCTTTCTTCGCATACCTGTTGGCCAGATCCTGGGTTTATTCGTGTTTGAATCACGTAGTAATGTGGTACCACACTGAAACAGTCAATTAAACCTGGTTTCGATCCACATTTTAGAGGATAACACCGGTTAGGTCTGGGTTAGATATGGGTTATGCCCGCATCTCGCTCATGATTCTGCCTTCATCGCATTCTTGTTCGCCAGAACCTGGGTTTTTTCGGGTTTGAATCACGTATTAATGGGGTACCACACTGTAACAGTCAATTAAACCTGGTTCCGGTCCACATTTTAGAGGATAACACCGGTTAGGTCTGGGTTAGGTCTGGGTTAGGTCTGGGTTATGCCCGCATCTGGCACATGATTATGCCTTCTTCGCATGCTTGTTGGCCAGATCCTGGGTTTTTTTTCTGGTTTGAATCACGTAGTAATGTGGTACCACACTGAAACAGACAATTAAACGAGGTTTCGATCAATATTTTAGAGGATAACACCGGTTAGGTCTGGGTTATGCCCGCATCTGGCTCTTGATTTTGACTTATCCGCATACTTGTTGGCCAGATCCTTGGTTTTCCCTGGTTTGAATCACGTAGTAATGTGATACCGCACTGAAACAGTCAATTAAACCTGGTTTCGATCAATATTTTAGAGGATAACACCGGTTAGGTCTGGGTTAGGACTGGGATATGCCCGCATCTGGCTCATGATTTTGCCTTCTTCGCATACTTGTTGGCCAGATCCTGGGTTTTTTCGGGTTTGAATCACGTAGTAATATGGTACCACACTGAAACAGACAATTAAACCTGGTTTCGATCCATATTTTAGAGGATAACACCGGTTAGGTCTGGGTTAGGTCTGGGTTATGCCCGCATCTGGCACATGATTTTGCCTTCTTCGCATGCTTGTTGGCCAGATCCTGGGTTTTTTCTGGTTTGAATCACGTAGTAATGTGGTACCACACTGGAACAGACAATTAAACGAGGTTTCGATGAATATTTGAGAGGATAACACCGGTTAGGTCTGGGTTATGCCCGCATCTGGCTCTTGATTTTGACTTATCCGCATACTTGTTGGCCAGATCCTTGGTTTTCCCTGGTTTGAATCACGAGGTGATGTGATACCGCACTGAAACAGTCAATTAAACCTGGTTTCGATCAATACTTTAGAGGATAACACCGGTTAGGTCTGGGTTAGGACTGGGTTATGCCCGCATCTGGCTCATGATTTTGCCTTCTTCGCATGCTTGTTGGCCAGATCCTGGGTTTTTTTCTGGTTTGAATCACGTAGTAATGTGGTACCACACTGGAACAGACAATTAAACGAGGTTTCGATGAATATTTGAGAGGATAACACCGGTTAGGTCTGGGTTATGCCCGCATCTGGCTCTTGATTTTGACTTTTCCGCATACTTGATGGCCAGATCCTTGGTTTTCCCTGGTTTGAATCACGTGGTAATGTGATACCGCACTGAAACAGTCAATTAAACCTGGTTTCGATCAATACTTTAGAGGATAACACCGGTTAGGTCTGGGTTAGGACTGGGTTATGCCCGCATCTGGCTCATGATTTTGCCTTCTTCGCATACTTGTTGGCCAGATCCTGGGTTTTTTCGGGTTTGAATCACGTGGTAATGTGGTACCTCACTGAAACAGACAATTAAACCTGGTTTCGAACCACATTTTAGAGGATAACACCGATTAGGTCTGGGTTAGGTCTGGGTTATGCCCGCATCTGGCACATGATTTTGCCTTCTTCGCATACTTGTTGGCCAGATCCTGGGTTTTTTCGGGTTTGAATCACGTAGTAATGTGGTACCACACTGAAACAGACAATTAAACGAGGTTTCGATCCACATTTTAGAGGATAACACCGGTTAGGTCTGGGTTAGGACTGTGTTATGCCCGCACATCGCTCATGATTCTGCCTTCATCGCATTCTTGTTCCCCAGAACATGGGTTTTTTCGGGTTTGAATCACGTAGTAACGTGGTACCACACAGTTACAGTCAATTAAACCTGGTTTCGATCCACATTTTAGAGGATAACACCGGTTAGGTCTGGGTTAAGTCTGGGTTATGCCCGCATCTGGCACATGATTTTGCCTTCTTCGCATGCTTGTTGGCCAGATCCTGGGTTTTTTCTGGTTTGAATCACGTAGTAATGTGGTACCACACTGGAACAGACAATTAAACGAGGTTTCGATGAATATTTGAGAGGATAACACCGGTTAGGTCTGGGTTATGCCCGCATCTGGCTCTTGATTTTGACTTATCCGCATACTTGTTGGCCAGATCCTTGGTTTTCCCTGGTTTGAATCACGCAGTAATGTAGTACCACATTGAAACAGTCAATCAAACCTGGTTTCGATCAATATTTTAGAGGATAAAACCGGTTAGGTCTGGGTTAGTTCTGGGTTATGCCCGCATCTCGCTCATGATTCTGCCTTCATCGCATTCAAGTTCGCCAGAACCTGGGTTTTTTCGGGTTTGAATCACGTGGTAATGTGGTACCACACTGAAACAGTCAATTAAACCTGGTTTCGATCCACATTTTAGAGGATAACACCGGTTAGGTCTGGGTTAAGTCTGGGTTATGCCCGCATCTGGCACATGATTTTGCCTTCTTCGCATGCTCGTTGGCCAGATCCTGGGTTTTTTTCTGGTTTGAATCACGTAGTAATGTGGTACAACACTGAAACAGACAATTAAACGAGGTTTCGATCAATATTTAAGAGGATAACACCGGTTAGGTCTGGGTTATGCCCGCCTCTGGCTCTCGATTTTGACTTTTCCGCATATTTGTTGGCCAGATCCTTGGTTTTCCCTGGTTTGAATCACGTAGTAATGTGATACCGCACTGAAACAGTCAATTAAACCTGGTTTCGATCCACATTTTAGAGGATAACACCGGTTAGGTCTGGGTTAAGTCTGGGTTATGCCCGCATCTGGCACATGATTTTGCCTTCTTCGCATGCTCGTTGGCCAGATCCTGGTTTTTTTCGGGTTTGAATCACGTAGTAATGTGGTACCACACTGAAACAGACAATTAAACCTGGTTTCGATCCACATTTTAGAGGATAACACCGGTTAGGTCTGGGTTAGGACTGGGTTATGCCCGCACATCGCTCATGATTCTGCCTTCATCGCATTCTTGTTCGCCAGAACCTGGGTTTTTTCGGGTTTGAATCACGTAGTAACGTGGTACCACACAGTTACAGTCAATTAAACCTGGATTCGATCCACATTTTAGAGGATAACACCGGTTAGGTCTGGGTTAGTTCTGGGTTATGCCCGCATCTCGCTCATGATTCTGCCTTCATCGCATTCTTGTTCGCCAGAACCTGGGTTTTTTCTGGTTTGAATCACGTAGTAATGTGGTACAACACTGAAACAGACAATTAAACGAGGCTTCGATCAATATTTTAGAGGATAACAACCGGTTAGGTCTGGGTTATGCCCGCATCTGGCTCTTGATTTTGACTTTTCCGCATACTTGTTGGCCAGATCCTTGGTTTTCCCTGGTTTGAATCACGCAGTAATGTGGTACCACATTGAAACAGTCAATTAAACCTGGTTTCGATCAATATTTTAGAGGATAAAACCGGTTAGGTCTGGGTTAGGTCTGGGTTATGCCCGCATCTGGCTCATGATTTTGCCTTCTTCGCATACTTGTTGGCCAGATCCTGGGTTTTTTCGGGTTTGAATCACGTAGTAATGTGGTACCACACTGAAACAGACAATTAAACCTGGTTTCGATCAATATTTTAGAGGATAACACCGGTTAGGTCTGGGTTAGTTCTGGGTTATGCCCGCATCTCGCTCATGATTCTGCCTTCATCGCATTCTTGTTCGCCAGAACCTGGGTTTTTTCGGGTTTGAATCACGTAGTAATGTGGTACCACACTGAAACAGTCAATTAAACCTGGTTTCGATCAATATATTAGAGGATAACACCGGTCAGGTCTGGGT
This sequence comes from Colletes latitarsis, assembly GCF_051014445.1. Classification (NCBI taxonomy): domain Eukaryota; kingdom Metazoa; phylum Arthropoda; class Insecta; order Hymenoptera; family Colletidae; genus Colletes; species Colletes latitarsis. The sequence goes on from NC_135147.1 coordinate 11,579,368, forward strand.
TAGGACTGGGTTATGCCCGCATCTGACACATGATTTTGCCTTCTTCGCATGCTTGTTGGCCAGATCCTGGGTTTTTTTCTGGTTTGAATCACGTAGTAATGTGGTACCACACTGAAGCAGACAATTAAACGAGGCTTCGATCAATATTTTAGAGGATAACAACCGGTTAGGTCTGGGTTATGCCCGCATCTGGCTGTTGATTTTGACTTTTCCGCATACTTGTTGGCCAGATCCTTGGTTTTCCCTGGTTTGAATCACGTGGTAATGTGATACAGCACTGTAACAGTCAATTAAACCTGGTTTCGATCAATATTTTAGAGGATAACACCGGTTAGGTCTGGGTTAGGACTGGGTTATGCACGCATCTGGCTCATGATTTTGCCTTCTTCGCATACTTGTTGGCCAGATCCTGGGTTTTTTCGGGTTTGAATCACGTAGTAATGTGGTACCACATTGAAACAGTCAATTAAACCTGGTTTCGATCCACATTTTAGAGGATAACACCGGTTAGGTCTGGGTTAGGTCTGGGTTATGCCCGCATCTGGCACATGATTTTGCCTTCTTCGCATGCTTGTTGGCCAGATCCTGGGTTTTTTTCTTGTTTGAATCACGTAGTAATGTGGTACCACACTGAAGCAGACAATTAAACGAGGTTTCGATCAATATTTTATAGGATAACTCCGGTTAGGTCTGGGATTGGTATGGGTTATGTCCGCATGTGGTTCATGATTTTGCTTTCTTCGCATACCTGTTGGCCAGATCCTGGGTTTTTTCGTGTTTGAATCACGTAGTAATGTGGTACCACACTGAAACAGTCAATTAAACCTGGTTTCGATCCACATTTTAGAGGATAACACCGGTTAGGTCTGGGTTAGATCTGGGTTATGCCCGCATCTCGCTCATGATTCTGCCTTCATCGCATTCTTGTTCGCCAGAACCTGGGTTTTTTCGGGTTTGAATCACGTATTAATGTGGTACCACACTGAAACAGTCAATTAAACCTGGTTCCGGTCCACATTTTAGAGGATAACACCGGTTAGGTCTGGGTTAGGTCTGGGTTATGCCCGCATCTGGCACATGATTTTGACTTATCCGCATACTTGTTGGCCAGATCCTTGGTTTTCCCTGGTTTGAATCACGTAGTAATGTGATACCGCACTGAAACAGTCAATTAAACCTGGTTTCCATCAATATTTTAGAGGATAACACCGATTAGGTCTGGGTTAGGTCTGGGTTATGCCCGCATCTGGCACATGATTTTGCCTTCTTCGCATGCTTGTTGGCCAGATCCTGGGTTTTTTTCTGGTTTGAATCACGTAGTAATGTGGTACCACACTGAAACAGACAATTAAACGAGGTTTCGATCAATATTTTAGAGGATAACACCGGTTAGGTCTGGGTTATGCCTGCATCTGGCTCTTGATTTTGACTTTTCCGCATACTTGTTGGCCAGATCCTTGGTTTTCCCTGGTTTGAATCACGTGGTAATGTGATACCGCACTGAAACAGTCAATTAAATCTGGTTTCGATCAATACTTTAGAGGATAACACCGGTTAGGTCTGGGTTTGGACTGGGTTATGCCCGCATCTGGCTCATGATTTTGCCTTCTTCGCTTACTTGTTGGCCAGATCCTGGGTTTTTTCGGGTTTGAATCACGTGGTAATGTGGTACCTCACTGAAACAGACAATTAAACCTGGTTTCGAACCACATTTTAGAGGATAACACCGATTAGGTCTGGGTTAGGTCTGGGTTATGCCCGCATCTGGCACATGATTTTGCCTTCTTCGCATACTTGTTGGCCAGATCCTGGGTTTTTTCGGGTTTGAATCACGTAGTAATGTGGTACCACATTGAAACAGTCAATTAAACCTGGTTTCGATCCACATTTTAGAGGATAACACCGGTTAGGTCTGGGTTAGGTCTGGGTTATGCTCGCATCTGGCACATGATTTTGCCTTCTTCGTATGCTTGTTGGCCAGATCCTGGGTTTTTTCCTGGTTTGAATCACGTAGTAATGTGGTACCACACTGAAGCAGACAATTAAACGAGGTTTCGATCAATATTTTATAGGATAACTCCGGTTAGGTCTGGGATTGGTATGGGTTATGTCCGCATGTGGTTCATGATTTTGCTTTCTTCGCATACCTGTTGGCCAGATCCTGGGTTTTTTCGTGTTTGAATCACGTAGTAATGTGGTACCACACTGAAACAGTCAATTAAACCTGGTTTCGATCCACATTTTAGAGGATAACACCGGTTAGGTCTGGGTTAGATCTGGGTTATGCCCGCATCTCGCTCATGATTCTGCCTTCATCGCATTCTTGTTCGCCAGAACCTGGGTTTTTTCGGGTTTGAATCACGTATTAATGTGGTACCACACTGAAACAGTCAATTAAACCTGGTTCCGGTCCACATTTTAGAGGATAACACCGGTTAGGTCTGGGTTAGGTCTGGGTTATGCCCGCATCTGGCACATGATTTTGACTTATCCGCATACTTGTTGGCCAGATCCTTGGTTTTCCCTAGTTTGAATCACGTAGTAATGTGATACCGCACTGAAACAGTCAATTAAACCTGGTTTCGATCAATATTTTAGAGGATAACACCGATTAGGTCTGGGTTAGGTCTGGGTTATGCCCGCATCTGGCACATGATTTTGCCTTCTTCGCATGCTTGTTGGCCAGATCCTGGGTTTTTTTCTGGTTTGTATCACGTAGTAATGTGGTACCACACTGAAACAGACAATTAAACGAGGTTTCGATCAATATTTTAGAGGATAACACCGGTTAGGTCTGGGTTATGCCCGCATCTGGCTCTTGATTTTGACTTTTCCGCATACTTGTTGGCCAGATCCTTGGTTTTCCCTGGTTTGAATCACGTGGTAATGTGATACCGCACTGAAACAGTCAATTAAATCTGGTTTCGATCAATACTTTAGAGGATAACACCGGTTAGGTCTGGGTTTGGACTGGGTTATGCCCGCATCTGGCTCATGATTTTGCCTTCTTCGCTTACTTGTTGGCCAGATCCTGGGTTTTTTCGGGTTTGAATCACGTGGTAATGTGGTACCTCACTGAAACAGACAATTAAACCTGGTTTCGAACCACATTTTAGAGGATAACACCGATTAGGTCTGGGTTAGGTCTGGGTTATGCCCGCATCTGGCACATGATTTTGCCTTCTTCGCATACTTGTTGGCCAGATCCTGGGTTTTTTCGGGTTTGAATCACGTAGTAATGTGGTACCACATTGAAACAGTCAATTAAACCTGGTTTCGATCCACATTTTAGAGGATAACACCGGTTAGGTCTGGGTTAGGTCTGGGTTATGCTCGCATCTGGCACATGATTTTGCCTTCTTCGTATGCTTGTTGGCCAGATCCTGGGTTTTTTCCTGGTTTGAATCACGTAGTAATGTGGTACCACACTGAAGCAGACAATTAAACGAGGTTTCGATCAATATTTTATAGGATAACTCCGGTTAGGTCTGGGATTGGTATGGGTTATGTCCGCATGTGGTTCATGATTTTGCTTTCTTCGCATACCTGTTGGCCAGATCCTGGGTTTTTTCGTGTTTGAATCACGTAGTAATGTGGTACCACACTGAAACAGTCAATTAAACCTGGTTTCGATCCACATTTTAGAGGATAACACCGGTTAGGTCTGGGTTAGATCTGGGTTATGCCCGCATCTCGCTCATGATTCTGCCTTCATCGCATTCTTGTTCGCCAGAACCTGGGTTTTTTCGGGTTTGAATCACGTATTAATGTGGTACCACACTGAAACAGTCAATTAAACCTGGTTCCGGTCCACATTTTAGAGGATAACACCGGTTAGGTCTGGGTTAGGTCTGGGTTATGCCCGCATCTGGCACATGATTTTGACTTATCCGCATACTTGTTGGCCAGATCCTTGGTTTTCCCTAGTTTGAATCACGTAGTAATGTGATACCGCACTGAAACAGTCAATTAAACCTGGTTTCGATCAATATTTTAGAGGATAACACCGATTAGGTCTGGGTTAGGTCTGGGTTATGCCCGCATCTGGCACATGATTTTGCCTTCTTCGCATGCTTGTTGGCCAGATCCTGGGTTTTTTTCTGGTTTGAATCACGTAGTAATGTGGTACAACACTGAAACAGACAATTAAACGAGGTTTCGATCAATATTTTAGAGGATAACACCGGTTAGGTCTGGGTTATGCCCGCCTCTGGCTCTCGATTTTGACTTTTCCGCATATTTGTTGGCCAGATCCTTGGTTTTCCCTGGTTTGAATCACGTAGTAATGTGATACCGCACTGAAACAGTCAATTAAACCTGGTTTCGATCAATATTTTAGAGGAAAACACCGGTTAGGTCTGGGTTAGGACTGGGTTATGCCCGCATCTGGCTCATGATTTTGCCTTCTTCGCATACTTGTTGGCCAGATCCTGGTTTTTTTCGGGTTTGAATCACGTAGTAATGTGGTACCACACTGAAACAGACAATTAAACCTGGTTTCGATCCACATTTTAGAGGATAACACCGGTTAGGTCTGGGTTAGGACTGGGTTATGCCCGCACATCGCTCATGATTCTGCCTTCATCGCATTCTTGTTCGCCAGAACCTGGGTTTTTTCGGGTTTGAATCACGTAGTAACGTGGTACCACACAGTTACAGTCAATTAAACCTGGATTCGATCCACATTTTAGAGGATAACACCGGTTAGGTCTGGGTTAGTTCTGGGTTATGCCCGCATCTCGCTCATGATTCTGCCTTCATCGCATTCTTGTTCGCCAGAACCTGGGTTTTTTCTGGTTTGAATCACGTAGTAATGTGGTACAACACTGAAACAGACAATTAAACGAGGTTTCGATCAATATTTTAGAGGATAACACCGGTTAGGTCTGGTTTATGCCCGCCTCTGGCTCTTGATTTTGACTTTTCCGCATATTTGTTGGCCAGATCCTTGGTTTTCCCTGGTTTGAATCACGCAGTAATGTGGTACCACATTGAAACAGTCAATTAAACCTGGTTTCGATCAATATTTTAGAGGATAAAACCGGTTAGGTCTGGGTTAGGTCTGGGTTATGCCCGCATCTGGCTCATGATTTTGCCTTCTTCGCATACTTGTTGGCCAGATCCTGGGTTTTTTCGGGTTTGAATCACGTAGTAATGTGGTACCACACTGAAACAGACAATTAAACCTGGTTTCGATCAATATTTTAGAGGATAACACCGGTTAGGTCTGGGTTAGTTCTGGGTTATGCCCGCATCTCGCTCATGATTCTGCCTTCATCGCATTCTTGTTCGCCAGAACCTGGGTTTTTTCGGGTTTGAATCACGTAGTAATGTGGTACCACACTGAAACAGTCAATTAAACCTGGTTTCGATCAATATATTAGAGGATAACACCGGTCAGGTCTGGGTTAGGACTGGGTTATGCCCGCATCTGACACATGATTTTGCCTTCTTCGCATGCTTGTTGGCCAGATCCTGGGTTTTTTTCTGGTTTGAATCACGTAGTAATGTGGTACCACACTGAAGCAGACAATTAAACGAGGCTTCGATCAATATTTTAGAGGATAACAACCGGTTAGGTCTGGGTTATGCCCGCATCTGGCTCTTGATTTTGACTTTTCCGCATACTTGTAGGCCAGATCCTTGGTTTTCCCTGGTTTGAATCACGTGGTAATGTGATACAGCACTGTAACAGTCAATTAAACCTGGTTTCGATCAATATTTTAGAGGATAACACCGGTTAGGTCTGGGTTAGGACTGGGTTATGCACGCATCTGGCTCATGATTTTGCCTTCTTCGCATACTTGTTGGCCAGATCCTGGGTTTTTTCGGGTTTGAATCACGTAGTAATGTGGTACCACATTGAAACAGTCAATTAAACCTGGTTTCGATCCACATTTTAGAGGATAACACCGGTTAGGTCTGGGTTAGGTCTGGGTTATGCCCGCATCTGGCACATGATTTTGCCTTCTTCGCATGCTTGTTGGCCAGATCCTGGGTTTTTTTCTTGTTTGAATCACGTAGTAATGTGGTACCACACTGAAGCAGACAATTAAACGAGGTTTCGATCAATATTTTATAGGATAACTCCGGTTAGGTCTGGGATTGGTATGGGTTATGTCCGCATGTGGTTCATGATTTTGCTTTCTTCGCATACTTGTTGGCCAGATCCTGGGTTTTTTCGTGTTTGAATCACGTAGTAATATGGTACCACACTGAAACAGTCAATTAAACCTGGTTTCGATCCACATTTTAGAGGATAACAAACGGTTAGGTCTGGGTTAGATCTGGGTTATGCCCGCATCTCGCTCATGATTCTGCCTTCATCGCATTCTTGTTCGCCAGAACCTGGGTTTTTTCGGGTTTGAATCACGTATTAATGTGGTACCACACTGAAACAGTCAATTAAACCTGGTTCCGGTCCACATTATAGAGGATAACACCGGTTAGGTCTGGGTTAGGACTGGGTTATGCCCGCATCTGGCTCAAGATTTTGCCTTCTTCGCATACTTGTTGGCCAGATCCTGGGTTTTTTCGGGTTTGAATCACGTAGTAATGTGGTACCACATTGAAACAGTCAATTAAACCTGGTTTCGATCCACATTTTAGAGGATAACACCGGTTAGGTCTGGGTTAGGTCTGGGTTATGCCCGCATCTGGCACATGATTTTGCCTTCTTCGCATGCTTGTTGGCCAGATCCTGGGTTTTTTCTGGTTTGAATCACGTAGTAATGTGGTACCACACTGAAGCAGACAATTAAACGAGGTTTCGATCAATATTTTATAGGATAACTCCGGTTAGGTCTGGGATTGGTATGGGTTATGTCCGCATGTGGTTCATGATTTTGCTTTCTTCGCATACCTGTTGGCCAGATCCTGGGTTTTTTCGTGTTTGAATCACGTAGTAATGTGGTACCACACTGAAACAGTCAATTAAACCTGGTTTCGATCCACATTTTAGAGGATAACACCGGTTAGGTCTGGGTTAGATCTGGGTTATGCCCGCATCTCGCTCATGATTCTGCCTTCATCGCATTCTTGTTCGCCAGAACCTGGGTTTTTTCGGGTTTGAATCACGTATTAATGTGGTACCACACTGAAGCAGACAATTAAACGAGGTTTCGATCAATATTTTATAGGATAACTCCGGTTAGGTCTGGGATTGGTATGGGTTATGTCCGCATGTGGTTCATGATTTTGCTTTCTTCGCATACCTGTTGACCAGATCCTGGGTTTTTTCGTGTTTGAATCACGTAGTAATGTGGTACCACACTGAAACAGTCAATTAAACCTGGTTTCGATCCACATTTTAGAGGATAACACCGGTTAGGTCTGGGTTAGATCTGGGTTATGCCCGCATCTCGCTCATGATTCTGCCTTCATCGCATTCTTGTTCGCCAGAACCTGGGTTTTTTCGGGTTTGAATCACGTATTAATGTGGTACCACACTGAAACAGTCAATTAAACCTGGTTCCGGTCCACATTATAGAGGATAACACCGGTTAGGTCTGGGTTAGGACTGGGTTATGCCCGCATCTGGCTCAAGATTTTGCCTTCTTCGCTTACTTGTTGGCCAGATCCTGGGTTTTTTCGGGTTTGAATCACGTGGTAATGTGGTACCTCACTGAAACAGACAATTAAACCTGGTTTCGAACCACATTTTAGAGGATAACACCGATTAGGTCTGGGTTAGGTCTGGGTTATGCCCGCATCTGGCACATGATTTTGCCTTCTTCGCATACTTGTTGGCCAGATCCTGGGTTTTTTCGGGTTTGAATCACGTAGTAATGTGGTACCACATTGAAACAGTCAATTAAACCTGGTTTCGATCCACATTTTAGAGGATAACACCGGTTAGGTCTGGGTTAGGTCTGGGTTATGCTCGCATCTGGCACATGATTTTGCCTTCTTCGTATGCTTGTTGGCCAGATCCTGGGTTTTTTCCTGGTTTGAATCACGTAGTAATGTGGTACCACACTGAAGCAGACAATTAAACGAGGTTTCGATCAATATTTTATAGGATAACTCCGGTTAGGTCTGGGATTGGTATGGGTTATGTCCGCATGTGGTTCATGATTTTGCTTTCTTCGCATACCTGTTGACCAGATCCTGGGTTTTTTCGTGTTTGAATCACGTAGTAATGTGGTACCACACTGAAACAGTCAATTAAACCTGGTTTCGATCCACATTTTAGAGGATAACACCGGTTAGGTCTGGGTTAGATCTGGGTTATGCCCGCATCTCGCTCATGATTCTGCCTTCATCGCATTCTTGTTCGCCAGAACCTGGGTTTTTTCGGGTTTGAATCACGTATTAATGTGGTACCACACTGAAACAGTCAATTAAACCTGGTTCCGGTCCACATTTTAGAGGATAACACCGGTTAGGTCTGGGTTAGGTCTGGGTTATGCCCGCATCTGGCACATGATTTTGACTTATCCGCATACTTGTTGGCCAGATCCTTGGTTTTCCCTAGTTTGAATCACGTAGTAATGTGATACCGCACTGAAACAGTCAATTAAACCTGGTTTCGATCAATATTTTAGAGGATAACACCGATTAGGTCTGGGTTAGGTCTGGGTTATGCCCGCATCTGGCACATGATTTTGCCTTCTTCGCATGCTTGTTGGCCAGATCCTGGGTTTTTTTCTGGTTTGAATCACGTAGTAATGTGGTACCACACTGAAACAGACAATTAAACGAGGTTTCGATCAATATTCTAGAGGATAACACCGGTTAGGTCTGGGTTATGCCCGCATCTGGCTCTTGATTTTGACTTTTCCGCATACTTGTTGGCCAGATCCTTGGTTTTCCCTGGTTTGAATCACGTGGTAATGTGATACCGCACTGAAACAGTCAATTAAATCTGGTTTCGATCAATACTTTAGAGGATAACACCGGTTAGGTCTGGGTTTGGACTGGGTTATGCCCGCATCTGGCTCATGATTTTGCCTTCTTCGCATACTTGTTGGCCAGATCCTGGGTTTTTTCGGGTTTGAATCACGTGGTAATGTGGTACCTCACTGAAACAGACAATTAAACCTGGTTTCGAACCACATTTTAGAGGATAACACCGATTAGGTCTGGGTTAGGTCTGGGTTATGCCCGCATCTGGCACATGATTTTGCCTTCTTCGCATACTTGTTGGCCAGATCCTGGGTTTTTTCGGGTTTGAATCACGTAGTAATGTGGTACCACACTGAAACAGTCAATTAAACCTGGTTTCGATCCACATTTTAGAGGATAACACCGGTTAGGTCTGGGTTAAGTCTGGGTTATGCCCGCATCTGGCACATGATTTTGCCTTCTTCGCATGCTTGTTGGCCAGATCCTGGGTTTTTTTTCTGGTTTGAATCATGTAGTAATGTGGTACAACACTGAAACAGACAATTAAACGAGGTTTCGATCAATATTTTAGAGGATAACACCGGTTAGGTCTGGGTTATGCCCGCCTCTGGCTCTTGATTTTGACTTTTCCGCATATTTGTTGGCCAGATCCTTGGTTTTCCCTGGTTTGAATCACGTAGTAATGTGATACCGCACTGAAACAGTCAATTAAACCTGGTTTCGATCAATATTTTAGAGGATAACACCGGTTGGGTCTGGGTTAGGACTGGGTTATGCCCGCATCTGGCTCATGATTTTGCCTTCTTCGCATACTTGTTGGCCAGATCCTGGGTTTTTTCGGGTGTGAATCACGTAGTAATGTGGTACCACACTGAAACAGACAATTAAACCTGGTTTCGATCCACATTTTAGAGGATAACACCGGTTAGGTCTGGGTTAGGACTGGGTTATGCCCGCACATCGCTCATGATTCTGCCTTCATCGCATTCTTGTTCGCCAGAACCTGGGTTTTTTCGGGTTTGAATCACGTAGTAACGTGGTACCACACAGTTACAGTCAATTAAACCTGGATTCGATCCACATTTTAGAGGATAACACCGGTTAGGTCTGGGTTAGTTCTGGGTTATGCCCGCATCTCGCTCATGATTCTGCCTTCATCGCATTCTTGTTCGCCAGAACCTGGGTTTTTTCTGGTTTGAATCACGTAGTAATGTGGTACAACACTGAAACAGACAATTAAACGAGGTTTCGATCAATATTTTAGAGGATAACACCGATTAGGTCTGGTTTATGCCCGCCTCTGGCTCTTGATTTTGACTTTTCCGCATATTTGTTGGCCAGATCCTTGGTTTTCCCTGGTTTGAATCACGCAGTAATGTGGTACCACATTGAAACAGTCAATTAAACCTGGTTTCGATCAATATTTTAGAGGATAAAACCGGTTAGGTCTGGGTTAGGTCTGGGTTATGCCCGCATCTGGCTCATGATTTTGCCTTCTTCGCATACTTGTTGGCCAGATCCTGGGTTTTTTCGGGTTTGAATCACGTAGTAATGTGGTACCACACTGAAACAGACAATTAAACCTGGTTTCGATCAATATTTTAGAGGATAACACCGGTTAGGTCTGGGTTAGTTCTGGGTTATGCCCGCATCTCGCTCATGATTCTGCCTTCATCGCATTCTTGTTCGCCAGAACCTGGGTTTTTTCGGGTTTGAATCACGTAGTAATGTGGTACCACACTGAAACAGTCAATTAAACCTGGTTTCGATCAATATATTAGAGGATAACACCGGTCAGGTCTGGGTTAGGACTGGGTTATGCCCGCATCTGACACATGATTTTGCCTTCTTCGCATGCTTGTTGGCCAGATCCTGGGTTTTTTTCTGGTTTGAATCACGTAGTAATGTGGTACCACACTGAAGCAGACAATTAAACGAGGCTTCGATCAATATTTTAGAGGATAACAACCGGTTAGGTCTGGGTTATGCCCGCATCTGGCTCTTGATTTTGACTTTTCCGCATACTTGTTGGCCAGATCCTTGGTTTTCCCTGGTTTGAATCACGTGGTAATGTGATACAGCACTGTAACAGTCAATTAAACCTGGTTTCGATCAATATTTTAGAGGATAACACCGGTTAGGTCTGGGTTAGGACTGGGTTATGCACGCATCTGGCTCATGATTTTGCCTTCTTCGCATACTTGTTGGCCAGATCCTGGGTTTTTTCGGGTTTGAATCACGTAGTAATGTGGTACCACATTGAAACAGTCAATTAAACCTGGTTTCGATCCACATTTTAGAGGATAACACCGGTTAGGTCTGGGTTAGGTCTGGGTTATGCCCGCATCTGGCACATGATTTTGCCTTCTTCGCATGCTTGTTGGCCAGATCCTGGGTTTTTTTCTTGTTTGAATCACGTAGTAATGTGGTACCACACTGAAGCAGACAATTAAACGAGGTTTCGATCAATATTTTATAGGATAACTCCGGTTAGGTCTGGGATTGGTATGGGTTATGTCCGCATGTGGTTCATGATTTTGCTTTCTTCGCATACTTGTTGGCCAGATCCTGGGTTTTTTCGTGTTTGAATCACGTAGTAATATGGTACCACACTGAAACAGTCAATTAAACCTGGTTTCGATCAATACTTTAGAGGATAACACCGGTTAGGTCTGGGTTTGGACTGGGTTATGCCCGCATCTGGCTCATGATTTTGCCTTCTTCGCATACTTGTTGGCCAGATCCTGGGTTTTTTCGGGTTTGAATCACGTGGTAATGTGGTACCTCACTGAAACAGACAATTAAACCTGGTTTCGAACCACATTTTAGAGGATAACACCGATTAGGTCTGGGTTAGGTCTGGGTTATGCCCGCATCTGGCACATGATTTTGCCTTCTTCGCATACTTGTTGGCCAGATCCTGGGTTTTTTCGGGTTTGAATCACGTAGTAATGTGGTACCACACTGAAACAGTCAATTAAACCTGGTTTCGATCCACATTTTAGAGGATAACACCGGTTAGGTCTGGGTTAAGTCTGGGTTATGCCCGCATCTGGCACATGATTTTGCCTTCTTCGCATGCTTGTTGGCCAGATCCTGGGTTTTTTTTCTGGTTTGAATCATGTAGTAATGTGGTACAACACTGAAACAGACAATTAAACGAGGTTTCGATCAATATTTTAGAGGATAACACCGGTTAGGTCTGGGTTATGCCCGCCTCTGGCTCTTGATTTTGACTTTTCCGCATATTTGTTGGCCAGATCCTTGGTTTTCCCTGGTTTGAATCACGTAGTAATGTGATACCGCACTGAAACAGTCAATTAAACCTGGTTTCGATCAATATTTTAGAGGATAACACCGGTTGGGTCTGGGTTAGGACTGGGTTATGCCCGCATCCGGCTCATGATTTTGCCTTCTTCGCATACTTGTTGGCCAGATCCTGGGTTTTTTCGGGTGTGAATCACGTAGTAATGTGGTACCACACTGAAACAGACAATTAAACCTGGTTTCGATCCACATTTTAGAGGATAACACCGGTTAGGTCTGGGTTAGGACTGGGTTATGCCCGCACATCGCTCATGATTCTGCCTTCATCGCATTCTTGTTCGCCAGAACCTGGGTTTTTTCGGGTTTGAATCACGTAGTAACGTGGTACCACACAGTTACAGTCAATTAAACCTGGATTCGATCCACATTTTAGAGGATAACACCGGTTAGGTCTGGGTTAGTTCTGGGTTATGCCCGCATCTCGCTCATGATTCTGCCTTCATCGCATTCTTGTTCGCCAGAACCTGGGTTTTTTCTGGTTTGAATCACGTAGTAATGTGGTACAACACTGAAACAGACAATTAAACGAGGTTTCGATCAATATTTTAGAGGATAACACCGGTTAGGTCTGGTTTATGCCCGCCTCTGGCTCTTGATTTTGACTTTTCCGCATATTTGTTGGCCAGATCCTTGGTTTTCCCTGGTTTGAATCACGCAGTAATGTGGTACCACATTGAAACAGTCAATTAAACCTGGTTTCGATCAATATTTTAGAGGATAAAACCGGTTAGGTCTGGGTTAGGTCTGGGTTATGCCCGCATCTGGCTCATGATTTTGCCTTCTTCGCATACTTGTTGGCCAGATCCTGGGTTTTTTTCTTGTTTGAATCACGTAGTAATGTGGTACCACACTGAAGCAGACAATTAAACGAGGTTTCGATCAATATTTTATAGGATAACTCCGGTTAGGTCTGGGATTGGTATGGGTTATGTCCGCATGTGGTTCATGATTTTGCTTTCTTCGCATACTTGTTGGCCAGATCCTGGGTTTTTTCGTGTTTGAATCACGTAGTAATATGGTACCACACTGAAACAGTCAATTAAACCTGGTTTCGATCCACATTTTAGAGGATAACAAACGGTTAGGTCTGGGTTAGATCTGGGTTATGCCCGCATCTCGCTCATGATTCTGCCTTCATCGCATTCTTGTTCGCCAGAACCTGGGTTTTTTCGGGTTTGAATCACGTATTAATGTGGTACCACACTGAAACAGTCAATTAAACCTGGTTCCGGTCCACATTATAGAGGATAACACCGGTTAGGTCTGGGTTAGGACTGGGTTATGCCCGCATCTGGCTCAAGATTTCGCCTTCTTCGCATACTTGTTGGCCAGATCCTGGGTTTTTTCGGGTTTGAATCACGTAGTAATGTGGTACCACATTGAAACAGTCAATTAAGCCTGGTATCGATCCACATTTTAGAGGATAACACCGGTTAGGTCTGGGTTAGGTCTGGGTTATGCTCGCATCTGGCACATGATTTTGCCTTCTTCGTATGCTTGTTGGCCAGATCCTGGGTTTTTTCCTGGTTTGAATCACGTAGTAATGTGGTACCACACTGAAGCAGACAATTAAACGAGGTTTCGATCAATATTTTATAGGATAACTCCGGTTAGGTCTGGGATTGGTATGGGTTATGTCCGCATGTGGTTCATGATTTTGCTTTCTTCGCATACCTGTTGGCCAGATCCTGGGTTTTTTCGTGTTTGAATCACGTAGTAATGTGGTACCACACTGAAACAGTCAATTAAACCTGGTTTCGATCCACATTTTAGAGGATAACACCGGTTAGGTCTGGGTTAGATCTGGGTTATGCCCGCATCTCGCTCATGATTCTGCCTTCATCGCATTCTTGTTCGCCAGAACCTGGGTTTTTTCGGGTTTGAATCACGTATTAATGTGGTACCACACTGAAACAGTCAATTAAACCTGGTTCCGGTCCACATTTTAGAGGATAACACCGGTTAGGTCTGGGTTAGGTCTGGGTTATGCCCGCATCTGGCACATGATTTTGACTTATCCGCATACTTGTTGGCCAGATCCTTGGTTTTCCCTAGTTTGAATCACGTAGTAATGTGATACCGCACTGAAACAGTCAATTAAACCTGGTTTCGATCAATATTTTAGAGGATAACACCGATTAGGTCTGGGTTAGGTCTGGGTTATGCCCGCATCTGGCACATGATTTTGCCTTCTTCGCATGCTTGTTGGCCAGATCCTGGGTTTTTTTCTGGTTTGAATCACGTAGTAATGTGGTACCACACTGAAACAGACAATTAAACGAGGTTTCGATCAATATTTTAGAGGATAACACCGGTTAGGTCTGGGTTATGCCCGCATCTGGCTCTTGATTTTGACTTTTCCGCATACTTGTTGGCCAGATCCTTGGTTTTCCCTGGTTTGAATCACGTGGTAATGTGATACCGCACTGAAACAGTCAATTAAATCTGGTTTCGATCAATACTTTAGAGGATAACACCGGTTAGGTCTGGGTTTGGACTGGGTTATGCCCGCATCTGGCTCATGATTTTGCCTTCTTCGCATACTTGTTGGCCAGATCCTGGGTTTTTTCGGGTTTGAATCACGTGGTAATGTGGTACCTCACTGAAACAGACAATTAAACCTGGTTTCGAACCACATTTTAGAGGATAACACCGATTAGGTCTGGGTTAGGTCTGGGTTATGCCCGCATCTGGCACATGATTTTGCCTTCTTCGCATACTTGTTGGCCAGATCCTGGGTTTTTTCGGGTTTGAATCACGTAGTAATGTGGTACCACACTGAAACAGTCAATTAAACCTGGTTTCGATCCACATTTTAGAGGATAACACCGGTTAGGTCTGGGTTAAGTCTGGGTTATGCCCGCATCTGGCACATGATTTTGCCTTCTTCGCATGCTTGTTGGCCAGATCCTGGGTTTTTTTTCTGGTTTGAATCATGTAGTAATGTGGTACAACACTGAAACAGACAATTAAACGAGGTTTCGATCAATATTTTAGAGGATAACACCGGTTAGGTCTGGGTTATGCCCGCCTCTGGCTCTTGATTTTGACTTTTCCGCATATTTGTTGGCCAGATCCTTGGTTTTCCCTGGTTTGAATCACGTAGTAATGTGATACCGCACTGAAACAGTCAATTAAACCTGGTTTCGATCAATATTTTAGAGGATAACACCGGTTAGGTCTGGGTTAGGACTGGGTTATGCCCGCATCTGGCTCATGATTTTGCCTTCTTCGCATACTTGTTGGCCAGATCCTGGGTTTTTTCGGGTGTGAATCACGTAGTAATGTGGTACCACACTGAAACAGACAATTAAACCTGGTTTCGATCAATATTTTAGAGGATAACACCGATTAGGTCTGGGTTAGGTCTGGGTTATGCCCGCATCTGGCACATGATTTTGCCTTCTTCGCATGCTTGTTGGCCAGATCCTGGGTTTTTTTCTGGTTTGAATCACGTAGTAATGTGGTACCACACTGAAACAGACAATTAAACGAGGTTTCGATCAATATTTTAGAGGATAACACCGGTTAGGTCTGGGTTATGCCCGCATCTGGCTCTTGATTTTGACTTTTCCGCATACTTGTTGGCCAGATCCTTGGTTTTCCCTGGTTTGAATCACGTGGTAATGTGATACCGCACTGAAACAGTCAATTAAATCTGGTTTCGATCAATACTTTAGAGGATAACACCGGTTAGGTCTGGGTTTGGACTGGGTTATGCCCGCATCTGGCTCATGATTTTGCCTTCTTCGCATACTTGTTGGCCAGATCCTGGGTTTTTTCGGGTTTGAATCACGTGGTAATGTGGTACCTCACTGAAACAGACAATTAAACCTGGTTTCGAACCACATTTTAGAGGATAACACCGATTAGGTCTGGGTTAGGTCTGGGTTATGCCCGCATCTGGCACATGATTTTGCCTTCTTCGCATACTTGTTGGCCAGATCCTGGGTTTTTTCGGGTTTGAATCACGTAGTAATGTGGTACCACACTGAAACAGTCAATTAAACCTGGTTTCGATCCACATTTTAGAGGATAACACCGGTTAGGTCTGGGTTAAGTCTGGGTTATGCCCGCATCTGGCACATGATTTTGCCTTCTTCGCATGCTTGTTGGCCAGATCCTGGGTTTTTTTTCTGGTTTGAATCATGTAGTAATGTGGTACAACACTGAAACGGACAATTAAACGAGGTTTCGATCAATATTTTAGAGGATAACACCGGTTAGGTCTGGGTTATGCCCGCCTCTGGCTCTTGATTTTGACTTTTCCGCATATTTGTTGGCCAGATCCTTGGTTTTCCCTGGTTTGAATCACGTAGTAATGTGATACCGCACTGAAACAGTCAATTAAACCTGGTTTCGATCAATATTTTAGAGGATAACACCGGTTAGGTCTGGGTTAGGACTGGGTTATGCCCGCATCTGGCTCATGATTTTGCCTTCTTCGCATACTTGTTGGCCAGATCCTGGGTTTTTTCGGGTGTGAATCACGTAGTAATGTGGTACCACACTGAAACAGACAATTAAACCTGGTTTCGATCCACATTTTAGAGGATAACACCGGTTAGGTCTGGGTTAGGACTGGGTTATGCCCGCACATCGCTCATGATTCTGCCTTCATCGCATTCTTTGTCGCCAGAACCTGGGTTTTTTCGGGTTTGAATCACGTAGTAACGTGGTACCACACAGTTACAGTCAATTAAACCTGGATTCGATCCACATTTTAGAGGATAAGACCGGTTAGGTCTGGGTTAGTTCTGGGTTATGCCCGCATCTCGCTCATGATTCTGCCTTCATCGCATTCTTGTTCGCCAGAACCTGGGTTTTTTCGGGTTTGAATCACGTAGTAATGTGGTACCACACTGAAACAGTCAATTAAACCTGGTTTCGATCCACATTTTAGAGGATAACGGCGGTTAGGTCTGGGTTAAGTCTGGGTTATGCCCGCATCTGGCACATGATTTTGCCTTCTTCGCATGCTTGTTGGCCAGATCCTGGGTTTTTTTCTGTTTTGAATCACGTAGTAATGTGGTACAAGACTGAAACAGACAATTAAACGAGGTTTCGATCAATATTTTAGAGGATAACACCGGTTAGGTCTGGGTTATGCCCGCCTCTGGCTCTTGATTTTGACTTTTCCGCATATTTGTTTGCCAGATCCTTGGTTTTCCCTGGTTTGAATCACGTAGTAATGTGATACCGCACTGAAACAGTCAATTAAACCTGGTCTCGATCAATATTTTAGAGGATAACACCGGTTAGGTCTGGGTTAGGACTGGGTTATGCCCGCATCTTGCTCATGATTTTGCCTTCTTCGCATACTTGTTGGCCAGATCCTGGGTTTTTGGGGTTTGAATCACGCAGTAATGTGGTACCACACTGAAACAGACAATTAAACCTGGTTTCGATACAAATTTTAGAGGATAACACCGGTTAGGTCTGGGTTAGGACTGGATTATGCCCGCACATCGCTCATGATTCTGCCTTCATCGCATTCTTGTTCGCCAGAACCTGGGTTTTTTCGGGTTTGAATCACGTAGTAATGTGGTACCACACAGTTACAGTCAATTAAACCTGGATTCGATCCACATTTTAGAGGATAACACCGGTTAGGTCTGGGTTAGGTCTGGGTTATGCCCGCATCTGGCACATTGATTTTGCCTTCTTCGCATGCTTGTTGGCCAGATCCTGGGTTTTCTCTGGTTTGAATCACGTAGTAATGTGTTACCATACAGGTAACAGTCATCTAAACCTGGATTCGGTCAGTATTAAAGAGGATAAAACCGGTTAGGTCTGGGTTAGGTCTGGATTATGCTCGCATCTGGCACATGATTTTGCCTCCTTTGCATACTTGTTGGCCAGATCCTGGGTTTTTGGGGTTTGAATCACGCAGTAATGTGGTACCACATTGAAACAGTCAATTAAACCTGGTTTCGATCAATATTTTAGAGGATAAAACCGGTTAGGTCTGGATTATGCCCGCATCTGGTACATGATTTTGCCTTTTTCGCATATTTGTGGACAGATCCTGGGTTTTTTCGGGTTTGAATCATGTAGTAGTGTGATACCACACTGGAGCAGTCAACTAAGCCTGGTTTCGATCAATATTTTAGAGGATAACACCGGTTAGGTCTGGGTTAGGTCTGGGTTATGCCCGCATCTGGCTCATGATTTTGCCTTCTTCGCATGCTTGTTGGCCAGATCCTGGGCTTTTTTCTGGTTTGAATCACTTAGTAATGTGGTACCACACTGAAACAGACAATTAAACGAGGTTTCGATCAATATTTTAGAGGATAACACCGGTTAGGTCTGGGTTAGGACTGGGTTATGCCCGCATCTGGCTCATGATTTTGCCTTCTTCGCATACTTGTTGGCCAGATCCTGGGTTTTTTCGGGTTTGAATCACGTAGTAATGTGGCACCACACTGAAACAGACAATTAAACCTGGATTCGATCCACATTTTAGAGGATAACACCGGTTAGGTCTGGGTTAGGTCTGGGTTATGCCCGCATCTGGCACATTGATTTTGCCTTTTTCGCATGCTTGTTGGCCAGATCCTGGGTTTTCTCTGGTATGAATCACGTAGTAATGTGTTACCACACAGGTAACAGTCATCTAAACCTGGATTCGGTCAGTATTAAAGAGGATAAAGCCGGTTAGGTCTGGGTTAGGTCTGGATTATGCTCGCATCTGGCACATGATTTTGCCTCCTTTGCATACTTGTTGGCCAGATCCTGGGTTTTTGGGGTTTGAATCACGCAGTAATGTGGTACCACATTGAAACAGTCAATTAAACCTGGTTTCGATCAATATTTTAGAGGATAAAACCGGTTAGGTCTGGATTATGCCCGCATCTGGTACATGATTTTGCCTTTTTCGCATATTTGTGGACAGATCCTGGGTTTTTTCGGGTTTGAATCATGTAGTAGTGTGATACCACACTGAAGCAGTCAACTAAGCCTGGTTTCGATCAATATTTTAGAGGATAACACCGGTTAGGTCTGGGTTAGGTCTGGGTTATGCCCGCATCTGGCACATGATTTTGCCTTCTTCGCATGCTTGTTGGCCAGATCCTGGGTTTTTTTCTGGTTTGAATCACGTAGTAATGTGGTACCACACTGAAACAGACAATTAAACGAGGTTTCGATCAATATTTTAGAGGATAACACCGGTTAGGTCTGGGTTATGCCCGCATATGGCTCTTGATTTTGACTTTTCCGCATACTTGTTGGCCAGATCCTTGGTTTTCCCTGGTTTGAATCACGTAGTAATGTGATACCGCACTGAAACAGTCAATTAAACCTGGTTTCGATCAATACTTTAGAGGATAACACCGGTTAGGTCTGTGTTAGGACTGGGTTATGCCCGCATCTGGCTCATGATTTTGCCTTCTTCGCATACTTGTTGGCCAGATCCTTGGTTTTCCCTGGTTTGAATCACGTAGTAATGTGATACCGCACTGAAAGAGTCAATTAAACCTGGTTTCGATCAATATTTTAGAGGATAACACCGGTTAGGTCTGGGTTAGGACTGGGTTATGCCCGCATCTGGCTCATGATTTTGCCTTCTTCGCATGCTTGTTGGCCAGATCCTGGGTTTTTTCGGGTTTGAATCACGTAGTAATGTGGTACCACACAGTTACAGTCAATTAAACCTGGATTCGATCCACATTTTAGAGGATAACACCGGTTAGGTCTGGGTTAGGTCTGGGTTATGCCCGCATCTGGCACATTGATTTTGCCTTCTTCGCATGCTTGTTGGCCAGATCCTGGGTTTTCTCTGGTATGAATCACGTAGTAATGTGTTACCACACAGGTAACAGTCATCTAAACCTGGATTCGGTCAGTATTAAAGAGGATAAAACCGGTTAGGTCTGGGTTAGGTCTGGATTATGCTCGCATCTGGCACATGATTCTGCCTCCTTTGCATACTTGTTGACCAGATCCTGGGTTTTTGGGGTTTGAATCACGCAGTAATGTGGTACCACATTGAAACAGTCAATTAAACCTGGTTTCGATCAATATTTTAGAGGATAACACCGGTTAGGTCTGGGTTATGCCCGCCTCTGGCTCTTCATTTTGACTTTTCCGCATATTTGTTGCCCAGATCCTTGGTTTTCCCTGGTTTGAATCACGTAGTAATGTGATACCGCACTGAAACAGTCAATTAAACCTGGTTTCGATCAATATTTTAGAGGATAAAACCATTTAGGTCTGGATTATGCCCGCATCTGGTACATGATTTTGCCTTTTTCGCATATTTGTGGACAGATCCTGGGTTTTTTCGGGTTTGAATCATGTAGTAGTGTGATACCACACTGAAGCAGTCAACTAAGCCGGGTTTCGATCAATATTTTAGAGGATAACAACGGTTAGGTCTGGGTTAGGTCTGGGTTATGCCCGCATCTGGCTTATGATTTTGCCTTCTTCGCATGCTTGTTGGCCAGATCCTGGGTTTTTTTCTGGTTTGAATCACGTAGTAATGTGGTACCACACTGAAACAGACAATTAAACGAGGTTTCGATCAATATTTTAGAGGATAACACCGGTTAGGTCTGGGTTATGCCCGCCTCTGGCTCTTGATTTTGACTTTTCCGCATACTTGTTGGCCAGATCCTTGGTTTTCCCTGGTTTGAATCACGTAGTAATGTGATACCGCACTGAAACAGTCAATTAAACCTGGTTTCGATCAATATTTTAGAGGATAACACCGGTTAGGTCTGGGTTAGGACTGGATTATGCCCGCATCTGGCTCATGATTTTGCCATCTTCGCATACTTGTTGGCCAGATCCTGGGTTTTTTCGGGTTTGAATCACGTAGTAATGTGGTACCACACTGAAACAGACAATTAAACCTGGTTTCGAACCACATTTTAGAGGATAACACCGATTAGGTCTGGGTTAGGTCTGGGTTATGCCCGCATCTGGCACATGATTTTGCCTTCTTCGCATGCTTGTTGGCCAGATCCTGGGTTTTTTTCTGGTTTGAATCACGTAGTAATGTGGTACCACACTGAAACAGACAATTAAACGAGGTTTCGATCAATATTTTAGAGGATAACACCGGTTAGGTCTGGGTTATGCCCGCATATGGCTCTTGATTTTGACTTTTCCGCATACTTGTTGGCCAGATCCTTGGTTTTCCCTGGTTTGAATCACGTAGTAATGTGATACCGCACTGAAACAGTCAATTAAACCTGGTTTCGATCAATACTTTAGAGGATAACACCGGTTAGGTCTGTGTTAGGACTGGGTTATGCCCGCATCTGGCTCATGATTTTGCCTTCTTCGCATACTTGTTGGCCAGATCCTTGGTTTTCCCTGGTTTGAATCACGTAGTAATGTGATACCGCACTGAAACAGTCAATTAAACCTGGTTTCGATCAATATTTTAGAGGATAACACCGGTTAGGTCTGGGTTAGGTCTGGGTTATGCCCGCATCTGGCACATTGATTTTGCCTTCTTCGCATGCTTGTTGGCCAGATCCTGGGTTTTCTCTGGTATGAATCACGTAGTAATGTGTTACCACACAGGTAACAGTCATCTAAACCTGGATTCGGTCAGTATTAAAGAGGATAAAACCGGTTAGGTCTGGGTTAGGTCTGGATTATCCTCGCATCTGGCACATGATTTTGCCTCCTTTGCATACTTGTTGGCCAGATCCTGGGTTTTTGGGGTTTGAATCACGCAGTAATGTGGTACCACATTGAAACAGTCAATTACACCTGGTTTCGATCAATATTTTAGAGGATAACACCGGTTAGGTCTGGGTTATGCCCGCCTCTGGCTCTTCATTTTGACTTTTCCGCATATTTGTTGGCCAGATCCTTGGTTTTCCCTGGTTTGAATCACGTAGTAATGTGATACCGCACTGAAACAGTCAATTAAACCTGGTTTCGATCAATATTTTAGAGGATAACACCGGTTAGGTCTGGGTTAGGACTGGGTTATGCCCGCATCTGGCTCATGATTTTGCCTTCTTCGCATACTTGTTGGCCAGATCCTGGGTTTTTTCGGGTTTGAATCACGTAGTAATGTGGGACCACACTGAAACAGTCAATTAAACCTGGTTTCGATCAATATTTTAGAGGATAACACCGGTTAGGTCTGGGTTAGGACTGGGTTATGCCCGCATCTGGCTCATGATTTTGCCTTCTTCGCATACTTGTTGGCCAGATCCTGGGTTTTTTCGGGTTTGAATCAAGTAGTAATGTGGTACCACACTGAAACAGACAATTAAACCTGGATTCGATCTACATTTTAGAGGATAACACCGGTTAGGTCTGGGTTAGGTCTGGGTTATGCCCGCATCTGGCACATTGTTTTTGCCTTCTTCGCATGCTTGTTGGCCAGATCCTGGGTTTTCTCTGGTATGAATCACGTAGTAATGTGTTACCACACAGGTAACAGTCATCTAAACCTGGATTCGGTCAGTATTAAAGAGGATAAAACCGGTTAGGTCTGGGTTAGGTCTGGATTATGCTCGCATCTGGCACATGATTTTGCCTCCTTTGCATACTTGTTGGCCAGATCCTGGGTTTTTGGGGTTTGAATCACGCAGTAATGTGGTACCACATTGAAACAGTCAATTAAACCAGGTTTCGATCAATATTTTAGAGGATTAAACCGGTTAGGTCTGGATTATGCCCGCATCTGGTACATGATTTTGCCTTTTTCGCATATTTGTGGACAGATCCTGGGTTTTTTCGGGTTTGAATCATGTAGTAGTGTGATACCTCACTGAAGCAGTCAACTAAGCCTGGTTTTGATCAATATTTTAGAGGATAACACCGGTTAGGTCTGGGTTAGGTCTGGGTTATGCCCGCATCTGGCTCATGATTTTGCCTTCTTCGCATGCTTGTTGGCCAGATCCTGGGTTTTTTTCTGGTTTGAATCACGTAGTAATGTGGTACCACACTGAAACAGACAATTAAACGAGGTTTCGATCAATATTTTAGAGGATAACACCGGTTAGGTCTGGGTTATGCCCGCCTCTGGCACATGATTTTGCCTTCTTCGCATGCTTGTTGGCCAGATCCTGGGTTTTTTTCTGGTTTGAATCACGTAGTAATGTGGTACCACACTGAAACAGACAATTAAACGAGGTTTCGATCAATATTTTAGAGGATAACACCGGTTAGGTCTGGGTTATGCCCGCATATGGCTCTTGATTTTGACTTTTCCGCATACTTGTTGGCCAGATCCTTGGTTTTCCCTGGTTTGAATCACGTAGTAATGTGATACCGCACTGAAACAGTCAATTAAACCTGGTTTCGATCAATACTTTAGAGGATAACACCGGTTAGGTCTGGGTTAGGTCTGGGTTATGCCCGCCTCTGGCACATGATTTTGCCTTCTTCGCATGCTTGTTGGCCAGATCCTGGGTTTTTTTCTGGTTTGAATCACGTAGTAATGTGGTACCACACTGAAACAGACAATTAAACGAGGTTTCGATCAATATTTTAGAGGATAACACCGGTTAGGTCTGGGTTAGGTCTGGGTTATGCCCGCATCTGGCACATTGATTTTGCCTTCTTCGCATGCTTGTTGGCCAGATCCTGGGTTTTCTCTGGTATGAATCACGTAGTAATGTGTTACCACACAGGTAACAGTCATCTAAACCTGGATTCGGTCAGTATTAAAGAGGATAAAACCGGTTAGGTCTGGGTTAGGTCTGGATTATGCTCGCATCTGGCACATGATTTTGCCTCCTTTGCATACTTGTTGGTCAGAACCTGGGTTTTTTCGGGTTTGAATCGCGTAGTAATGTGGTACCACACTGTAACAGTCAATTAAACCTGGTTTCGATCCACATTTTAGAGGATAACACCGGTTAGGTCTGGGTTAGGTCTGGGTTATGCCCGCATCTGACACATGATTTTGCCTTCTTCGCATGCTTGTTGGCCAGATCCTGGCATTTTTCTGGTTTGAATCACGTAGTAATGTGGTACCACACTGAGACAGTCAATTAAACCAGGTTTCGATCCACATTTTAGAGGATAACACCGGTTAGGTCTGGGTTATGCCCGCCTCTGGTACTTGATTTTGACTTTTCCGCATACTTGTTGGCCAGATCCTTGGTTTTCCCTGGTTTGAATCATGTAGTAATGTGATACAGCACTGAAACAGTCAATTAAACCTGGTTTCGATCAATATTTTAGAGGATAACACCGGTTAGGTCTGGGTTAGGACTGGGTTATGCCCGCATCTGGCTCATGATTTTGCCTTCTTCGCATACTTGTTGGCCAGATCCTGGGTTTTTTTCGGGTTTGAATCACGTAGTAATGTGGTACCACACTGAAACAGACAATTAAACCTGGTTTCGATCCATATTTTAGAGGATAACACCGGTTAGGTCTGGGTTAGGACTGGGTTATGCCCGCACATCGCTCATGATTCTGCCTTCATCGCATTCTTGTTCGCCAGAACCTGGGTTTTTTCGGGTTTGAATCACGTAGTAACGTGGTACCACACAGTTACAGTCAATTAAACCTGGATTCGATCCACATTTTATAGGATAACAGCGGTTAAGTCTGGGATAGGTATGGGTCATGTCCGCATCTGGCTCATGATTTTGCTTTCTTCGCATACTTGTTGGCCAGATCCTGGGTTTTTTCGGGTTTCAATCACGTAGTAATGTGGTACCACACTGAAACAGTCAATTAAACCTGGTTTCGATCCACATTTTAGAGGATAACACCGGTTAGGTCTGGGTTAGGTCTGGGTTATGCCCGCATCTGGCACGTTGATTTTGCCTTCTTCGCATACTTGTTGGCCAGATCCTGGGTTTTTTCGGGTTTGAATCACGTAGTAATGTGGTACCACACTGAAACAGTCAATTAAACCTGGTTTCGATCAATATTTTAGAGGATAACACCGGTTAGGTCTGGGTTAGGACTGGGTTATGCCCGCATCTGGCTCATGATTTTGCCTTCTTCGCATACTTGTTGGCCAGATCCTGGGTTTTTTCGGGTTTGAATCACGTAGTAATGTGGTACCACACTGAAACAGACAATTAAACCTGGATTCGATCCACATTTTAGAGGATAACACCGGTTAGGTCTGGGTTAGGTCTGGGTTATGCCCGCATCTGGCACGTTGATTTTGCCTTCTTCGCATACTTGTTGGCCAGATCCTGGGTTTTTTCGGGTTTGAATCACGTAGTAATGTGGTACCACACTGAAACAGACAATTAAACCTGGTTTCGAACCACATTTTAGAGGATAACACCGATTAGGTCTGGGTTAGGTCTGGGTTATGCCCGCATCTGGCACATGATTTTGCCTTCTTCGGATGCTTGTTGGCCAGATCCTGGGTTTTTTTCTGGTTTGAATCACGTAGTAATGTGGTACCACACTGAAACAGACAATTAAACGAGGTTTCGATCAATATTTTAGAGGATAACACCGGTTAGGTCTGGGTTATGCCCGCCTCTGGTACTTGATTTTGACTTTTCCGCATACTTGTTGGCCAGATCCTTGGTTTTCCCTGGTTTGAATCACGTAGTAATGTGATACCGCACTGAAACAGTCAATTAAACCTGGTTTCGATCAATACTTTAGAGGATAACACCGGCTAGGTCTGGGTTAGGACTGGGTTATGCCCGCATCTGGCTCATGATTTTGCCTTCTTCGCATACTTGTTGGCCAGATCCTGGGTTTTTCCGGGTTTGAATCACGTAGTAATGTGGTACCACACTGAAACAGACAATTAAACCTGGTATCGATCAATATTTTAGAGGATAACACCGGTTAGGTCTGGGTTAGGACTGGGTTATGCCCGCATCTGGCTCATGATTTTGCCTTCTTCGCATACTTGTTGGCCAGATCCTGGGTTTTTCCGGGTTTGAATCACGTAGTAATGTGGTACCACACTGAAACAGACAATTAAACCTGGATTCGATCCACATTTTAGAGGATAACACCGGTTAGGTCTGGGTTAGGTCTGGATTATGCCCGCATCTGGTACATGATTTTGCCTTTTTCGCATATTTGTGGACAGATCCTGGGTTTTTTCGGGTTTGAATCATGTAGTAGTGTGATACCACACTGAAGCAGTCAACTAAGCCTGGTTTCGATCAATATATTAGAGGATAACACCGGTTAGGTCTGGGTTAGGTCTGGGTTATGCCCGCATCTGGCTCATGATTTTGCCTTCTTCGCATGCTTGTTGGCCAGATCCTGGGTTTTTTTCTGGTTTGAATCACGTAGTAATGTGGTACCACACTGAAACAGACAATTAAACGAGGTTTCGATCAATATTTTAGAGGATAACACCGGTTAGGTCTGGGTTATGCCCGCCTCTGGCTCTTGATTTTGACTTTTCCGCATACTTGTTGGCGAGATCCTTGGTTTTCCCTGGTTTGAATCATGTAGTAATGTGATACAGCACTGAAACAGTCAATTAAACCTGGTTTCCATCAATATTTTAGAGGATAACACCGGTTAGGTCTGGGTTAGGACTGGGTTATGCCCGCACATCGCTCATGATTCTGCCTTCATCGCATTCTTGTTCGCCAGAACCTGGGTTTTTTCGGGTTTGAATCACGTAGTAATGTGGTACCACACTGAAACAGACAATTAAACCTGGTTTCGATCCACATTTTAGAGGATAACACCGGTTAGGTCTGGGTTAGGACTGGGTTATGCCCGCACATCGCTCATGATTCTGCCTTCATCGCATTCTTGTTCGCCAGAACCTGGGTTTTTTCGGGTTTGAATCACGTAGTAACGTGGTACCACACAGTTACAGTCAATTAAACCTGGATTCGATCCACATTTTATAGGATAACACCGGTTAAGTCTGGGATAGGTATGGGTCATGTCCGCATCTGGCTCATGATTTTGCTTTCTTCGCATACTTGTTGGCCAGATCCTGGGTTTTTTCGGGTTTGAATCACGTAGTAATGTGGTACCACACTGAAACAGTCAATTAAACCTGGTTTCGATCCACATTTTAGAGGATAACACCGGTTAGGTCTGGGTTAAGTCTGGGTTATGCCCGCATCTGGCACATGATTTTGCCTTCTTCGCATGCTTGTTGGCCAGATGCTGGGTTTTTTTCTGGTTTGAATCACGTAGTAATGTGGTACAACACTGAAACAGACAATTAATCGACGTTTCGATCAATATTTTAGAGGATAACACCGGTTAGGTCTGGGTTATGCCCGCCTCTGGTACTTGATTTTGACTTTTCCGCATACTTGTTGGCCAGATCCTTGGTTTTCCCTGGTTTGAATCATGTAGTAATGTGATACAGCACTGAACCAGTCAATTAAACCTGGTTTCGAACCACATTTTAGAGGATAACACCGATTAGGACTGGGTTAGGTCTGGGTTATGCCCGCATCTGGCACATGATTTTGCCTTCTTCGGATGCTTGTTGGCCAGATCCTGGGTTTTTTCGGGTTTGAATCGCGTAGTAATGTGGTACCACACTGAAACAGTCAATTAAACCTGGTTTCGATCCACATTTTAGAGGATAACACCGGTTAGGTCTGGGTTAGGTCTGGGTTATGCCCGCATCTGGCACATGATTTTGCCTTCTTCGGATGCTTGTTGGCCAGATCCTGGGTTTTTTCGGGTTTGAATCACGTAGTAATGTGGTACCACACTGAAACAGACAATTAAACCTGGTTTCGATCCACATTTTAGAGGATAACACCGGTTAGGTCTGGGTTAGGACTGGGTTATGCCCGCACATCGCTCATGATTCTGCCTTCATCGCATTCTTGTTCGCCAGAACCTGGGTTTCTTCGGGTTTGAATCACGTAGTAACGTGGTACCACACAGTTACAGTCAATTAAACCTGGATTCGATCCACATTTTATAGGATAACACCGGTTAAGTCTGGGATAGGTATGGGTCATGTCCGCATCTGGCTCATGATTTTGCTTTCTTCGCATACTTGTTGGCCAGATCCTGGGTTTTTTCGGGTTTGAATCACGTAGTAATGTGGTACCACACTGAAACAGTCAATTAAACCTGGTTTCGATCCACATTTTAGAGGATAACACCGGTTAGGTCTGGGTTAGGTCTGGGTTATGCCCGCATCTGACACATGATTTTGCCTTCTTCGCATGCTTGTTGGCCAGATCCTGGGTTTTTTTCTGGTTTGAATCACGTAGTAATGTGGTACAACACTGAAACAGACAATTAAACGAGGTTTCGATCAATATTTTAGGGGATAACACCGGTTAGGTCTGGGTTATGCCCGCCTCTGGCTCTTGATTTTGACTTTTCCGCATATTTGTTGGCCAGATCCTTGGTTTTCCCTGGTTTGAATCACGTAGTAATGTGATACCGCACTGAAACAGTCAATTAAACCTGGTTTCGATCAATATTTTAGAGGATAACACCGGTTAGGTCTGGGTTAGGACTGGGTTATGCCCGCATCTGGCTCATGATTTTGCCTTCTTCGCATACTTGTTGGCCAGATCCTGGGTTTTCTCGGGTATGAATCACGTAGTAATGTGTTACCACACAGGTAACAGTCATCTAAACCTGGATTCGGTCAGTATTAAACAGGATAAAACCGGTTAGGTCTGGGTTAGGTCTGGATTATGCTCGCATCTGGCACATGATTTTGCCTCCTTTGCATACTTGTTGGCCAGATCCTGGGTTTTTGGGGTTTGAATCACGCAGTAATGTGGTACCACATTGAAACAGTCAATTACACCTGGTTTCGATCAATATTTTAGAGGATAAAACCGGTTACGTCTGGATTATGCCCGCATCTGGTACATGATTTTGCGTTTTTCGCATATTTGTGGACAGATCCTGGGTTTTTTCGGGTTTGAATCATGTAGTAGTGTGATACCACACTGAAGCAGTCAACTAAGCCTGGTTTCGATCAATATTTTAGAGGATAACACCGGTTAGGTCTGGGTTAGGTCTGGGTTATGCCCGCATCTGGCTCATGATTTTGCCTTCTTCGCATGCTTGTTGGCCAGATCCTGGGTTTTTTTCTGGTTTGAATCACGTAGTAATGTGGTACCACACTGAAACAGACAATTAAACGAGGTTTCGATCAATATTGTAGAGGATAACACCGGTTAGGTCTGGGTTATGCCCGCCCCTGGTACTTGATTTTGACTTTTCCGCATACTTGTTGGCGAGATCCTTGGTTTTCCCTGGTTTGAATCATGTAGTAATGTGATACAGCACTGAAACAGTCAATTAAACCTGGTTTCCATCAATATTTTAGAGGATAACACCGGTTAGGTCTGGGTTAGGACTGGGTTATGCCCGCACATCGCTCATGATTCTGCCTTCATCGCATTCTTGTTCGCCAGAACCTGGGTTTTTTCGGGTTTGAATCACGTAGTAACGTGGTACCACACAGTTACAGTCAATTAAACCTGGATTCGATCCACATTTTATAGGATAACACCGGTTAAGTCTGGGATAGGTATGGGTCATGTCCGCATCTGGCTCATGATTTTGCTTTCTTCGCATACTTGTTGGCCAGATCCTGGGTTTTTTCGGGTTTGAATCACGTAGTAATGTGGTACCACACTGAAACAGTCAATTAAACCTGGTTTCGATCCACATTTTAGAGGATAACACCGGTTAGGTCTGGGTTAGGACTGGGTTATGCCCGCACATCGCTCATGATTCTGCCTTCATCGCATTCTTGTTCGCCAGAACCTGGGTTTTTTCGGGTTTGAATCACGTAGTAACGTGGTACCACACAGTTACGGTCAATTAAACCTGGATTCGATCCACATTTTATAGGATAACACCGGTTAAGTCTGGGATAGGTATGGGTCATGTCCGCATCTGGCTCATGATTTTGCTTTCTTCGCATACTTGTTGGCCAGATCCTGGGTTTTTTCGGGTTTGAATCACGTAGTAATGTGGTACCACACTGAAACAGTCAATTAAACCTGGTTTCGATCCACATTTTAGAGGATAACACCGGTTAGGTCTGGGTTAAGTCTGGGTTATGCCCGCATCTGGCACATGATTTTGCCTTCTTCGCATGCTTGTTGGCCAGATGCTGGGTTTTTTTCTGGTTTGAATCACGTAGTAATGTGGTACAACACTGAAACAGACAATTAAACGAGGTTTCGATCAATATTTTAGAGGATAACACCGGTTAGGTCTGGGTTATGCCCGCCTCTGGCTCTTGATTTTGACTTTTCCGCATATTTGTTGGCCAGATCCTTGGTTTTCCCTGGTTTGAATCACGTAGTAATGTGATACCGCACTGAAACAGTCAATTAAACCTGGTTTCGATCAATATTTTAGAGGATAACACCGGTTAGGTCTGGGTCAGGACTGGGATATGCCCGCATCTGGCTCATGATTTTGCCTTCTTCGCATACTTGTTGGCCAGATCCTGGGTTTTTTCGGGTTTGAATCACGTAGTAATGTGGTACCACACTGAAACAGACAATTAAACCTGGTTTCGATCCACATTTTAGAGGATAACACCGGTTAGGTCTGGGTTATGCCCGCATCTGGCACATTGATTTTGCCTTCTTCGCATGCTTGTTGGCCAGATCCTGGGTTTTCTCTGGTATGAATCACGTAGTAATGTGTTACCACACAGGTAACAGTCATCTAAACCTGGATTCGGTCAGTATTAAAGAGGATAAAACCGGTTAGGTCTGGGTTAGGTCTGGATTATGCTCGCATCTGGCACATGATTTTGCCTCCTTTGCATACTTGTTGGTCAGAACCTGGGTTTTTTCGGGTTTGAATCGCGTAGTAATGTGGTACCACACTGTAACAGTCAATTAAACCTGGTTTCGATCCACATTTTAGAGGATAACACCGGTTAGGTCTGGGTTAGGTCTGGGTTATGCCCGCATCTGACACATGATTTTGCCTTCTTCGCATGCTTGTTGGCCAGATCCTGGCATTTTTCTGGTTTGAATCACGTAGTAATGTGGTACCACACTGAAACAGTCAATTAAACCAGGTTTCGATCCACATTTTAGAGGATAACACCGGTTAGGTCTGGGTTATGCCCGCCTCTGGTACTTGATTTTGACTTTTCCGCATACTTGTTGGCCAGATCCTTGGTTTTCCCTGGTTTGAATCATGTAGTAATGTGATACAGCACTGAAACAGTCAATTAAACCTGGTTTCGATCAATATTTTAGTGGATAACACCGGTTAGGTCTGGGTTAGGACTGGGTTATGCCCGCATCTGGCTCATGATTTTGCCTTCTTCGCATACTTGTTGGCCAGATCCTGGGTTTTTTTCGGGTTTGAATCACGTAGTAATGTGGTACCACACTGAAACAGACAATTAAACCTGGTTTCGATCCATATTTTAGAGGATAACACCGGTTAGGTCTGGGTTAGGACTGGGTTATGCCCGCACATCGCTCATGATTCTGCCTTCATCGCATTCTTGTTCGCCAGAACCTGGGTTTTTTCGGGTTTGAATCACGTAGTAACGTGGTACCACACAGTTACAGTCAATTAAACCTGGATTCGATCCACATTTTATAGGATAACAGCGGTTAAGTCTGGGATAGGTATGGGTCATGTCCGCATCTGGCTCATGATTTTGCTTTCTTCGCATACTTGTTGGCCAGATCCTGGGTTTTTTCGGGTTTCAATCACGTAGTAATGTGGTACCACACTGAAACAGTCAATTAAACCTGGTTTCGATCCACATTTTAGAGGATAACACCGGTTAGGTCTGGGTTAGGTCTGGGTTATGCCCGCATCTGGCACGTTGATTTTGCCTTCTTCGCATACTTGTTGGCCAGATCCTGGGTTTTTTCGGGTTTGAATCACGTAGTAATGTGGTACCACACTGAAACAGTCAATTAAACCTGGTTTCGATCAATATTTTAGAGGATAACACCGGTTAGGTCTGGGTTAGGACTGGGTTATGCCCGCATCTGGCTCATGATTTTGCCTTCTTCGCATACTTGTTGGCCAGATCCTGGGTTTTTTCGGGTTTGAATCACGTAGTAATGTGGTACCACACTGAAACAGACAATTAAACCTGGATTCGATCCACATTTTAGAGGATAACACCGGTTAGGTCTGGGTTAGGTCTGGGTTATGCCCGCATCTGGCACGTTGATTTTGCCTTCTTCGCATGCTTGTTGGCCAGATCCTGGG
Source organism: Colletes latitarsis (assembly GCF_051014445.1). Classification (NCBI taxonomy): domain Eukaryota; kingdom Metazoa; phylum Arthropoda; class Insecta; order Hymenoptera; family Colletidae; genus Colletes; species Colletes latitarsis. Next base: position 11,611,633 of record NC_135147.1, read on the forward strand.
TTTTCTCTGGTATGAATCACGTAGTAATGTGTTACCACACAGGTAACAGTCATCTAAACCTGGATTCGGTCAGTATTAAAGAGGATAAAACCGGTTAGGTCTGGGTTAGGTCTGGATTATGCTCGCATCTGGCACATGATTTTGCCTCCTTTGCATACTTGTTGGCCAGATCCTGGGTTTTTGGGGTTTGAATCACGCAGTAATGTGGTACGACATTGAAACAGTCAATTAAACCTGGTTTCGATCAATATTTTAGAGGATAAAACCGGTTAGGTCTGGATTATGCCCGCATCTGGTACATGATTTTGCCTTTTTCGCATATTTGTGGACAGATCCTGGGTTTTTTCGGGTTTGAATCATGTAGTAGTGTGATACCACACTGAAGCAGTCAACTAAGCCTGGTTTCGATCAATATATTAGAGGATAACACCGGTTAGGTCTGGGTTAGGTCTGGGTTATGCCCGCATCTGGCTCATGATTTTGCCTTCTTCGCATGCTTGTTGGCCAGATCCTGGGTTTTTTTCTGGTTTGAATCACGTAGTAATGTGGTACCACACTGAAAAAGACAATTAAACGAGGTTTCGATCAATATTTTAGAGGATAACACCGGTTAGGTCTGGGTTATGCCCGCCTCTGGCTCTTGATTTTGACTTTTCCGCATACTTGTTGGCCAGATCCTTGGTTTTCCCTGGTTTGAATCACGTAGTAATGTGATACCGCACTGAAACAGTCAATTAAACCTGGTTTCGATCAATATTTTAGAGGATAACACCGGTTAGGTCTGGGTTAGGACTGGGTTATGCCCGCATCTGGCTCATGATTTTGCCTTCTTCGCATACTTGTTGGCCTGATCCTGGGTTTTTTCGGGTTTGAATCACGTAGTAATGTGGTACCACACTGAAACAGACAATTAAACCTGGTTTCGAACCACATTTTAGAGGATAACACCGATTAGGTCTGGGTTAGGTCTGGGTTATGCCCGCATCTGGCACATGATTTTGCCTTCTTCGGATGCTTGTTGGCCAGATCCTGGGTTTTTTTCTGGTTTGAATCACGTAGTAATGTGGTACCACACTGAAACAGACAATTAAACGAGGTTTCGATCAATATTTTAGAGGATAACACCGGTTAGGTCTGGGTTATGCCCGCCTCTGGTACTTGATTTTGACTTTTCCGCATACTTGTTGGCCAGATCCTTGGTTTTCCCTGGTTTGAATCACGTAGTAATGTGATACCGCACTGAAACAGTCAATTAAACCTGGTTTCGATCAATACTTTAGAGGATAACACCGGCTAGGTCTGGGTTAGGACTGGGTTATGCCCGCATCTGGCTCATGATTTTGCCTTCTTCGCATACTTGTTGGCCAGATCCTGGGTTTTTCCGGGTTTGAATCACGTAGTAATGTGGTACCACACTGAAACAGACAATTAAACCTGGTATCGATCAATATTTTAGAGGATAACACCGGTTAGGTCTGGGTTAGGACTGGGTTATGCCCGCATCTGGCTCATGATTTTGCCTTCTTCGCATACTTGTTGGCCAGATCCTGGGTTTTTCCGGGTTTGAATCACGTAGTAATGTGGTACCACACTGAAACAGACAATTAAACCTGGATTCGATCCACATTTTAGAGGATAACACCGGTTAGGTCTGGGTTAGGTCTGGATTATGCCCGCATCTGGTACATGATTTTGCCTTTTTCGCATATTTGTGGACAGATCCTGGGTTTTTTCGGGTTTGAATCATGTAGTAGTGTGATACCACACTGAAGCAGTCAACTAAGCCTGGTTTCGATCAATATATTAGAGGATAACACCGGTTAGGTCTGGGTTAGGTCTGGGTTATGCCCGCATCTGGCTCATGATTTTGCCTTCTTCGCATGCTTGTTGGCCAGATCCTGGGTTTTTTTCTGGTTTGAATCACGTAGTAATGTGGTACCACACTGAAACAGACAATTAAACGAGGTTTCGATCAATATTTTAGAGGATAACACCGGTTAGGTCTGGGTTATGCCCGCCTCTGGCTCTTGATTTTGACTTTTCCGCATACTTGTTGGCGAGATCCTTGGTTTTCCCTGGTTTGAATCATGTAGTAATGTGATACAGCACTGAAACAGTCAATTAAACCTGGTTTCCATCAATATTTTAGAGGATAACACCGGTTAGGTCTGGGTTAGGACTGGGTTATGCCCGCACATCGCTCATGATTCTGCCTTCATCGCATTCTTGTTCGCCAGAACCTGGGTTTTTTCGGGTTTGAATCACGTAGTAATGTGGTACTACACTGAAACAGACAATTAAACCTGGTTTCGATCCACATTTTAGAGGATAACACCGGTTAGGTCTGGGTTAGGACTGGGTTATGCCCGCACATCGCTCATGATTCTGCCTTCATCGCATTCTTGTTCGCCAGAACCTGGGTTTTTTCGGGTTTGAATCACGTAGTAACGTGGTACCACACAGTTACAGTCAATTAAACCTGGATTCGATCCACATTTTATAGGATAACACCGGTTAAGTCTGGGATAGGTATGGGTCATGTCCGCATCTGGCTCATGATTTTGCTTTCTTCGCATACTTGTTGGCCAGATCCTGGGTTTTTTCGGGTTTGAATCACGTAGTAATGTGGTACCACACTGAAACAGTCAATTAAACCTGGTTTCGATCCACATTTTAGAGGATAACACCGGTTAGGTCTGGGTTAAGTCTGGGTTATGCCCGCATCTGGCACATGATTTTGCCTTCTTCGCATGCTTGTTGGCCAGATGCTGGGTTTTTTTCTGGTTTGAATCACGTAGTAATGTGGTACAACACTGAAACAGACAATTAATCGACGTTTCGATCAATATTTTAGAGGATAACACCGGTTAGGTCTGGGTTATGCCCGCCTCTGGTACTTGATTTTGACTTTTCCGCATACTTGTTGGCCAGATCCTTGGTTTTCCCTGGTTTGAATCATGTAGTAATGTGATACAGCACTGAAACAGTCAATTAAACCTGGTTTCGAACCACATTTTAGAGGATAACACCGATTAGGACTGGGTTAGGTCTGGGTTATGCCCGCATCTGGCACATGATTTTGCCTTCTTCGGATGCTTGTTGGCCAGATCCTGGGTTTTTTCGGGTTTGAATCGCGTAGTAATGTGGTACCACACTGAAACAGTCAATTAAACCTGGTTTCGATCCACATTTTAGAGGATAACACCGGTTAGGTCTGGGTTAGGTCTGGGTTATGCCCGCATCTGGCACATGATTTTGCCTTCTTCGGATGCTTGTTGGCCAGATCCTAGGTTTTTTCGGGTTTGAATCACGTAGTAATGTGGTACCACACTGAAACAGACAATTAAACCTGGTTTCGATCCACATTTTAGAGGATAACACCGGTTAGGTCTGGGTTAGGACTGGGTTATGCCCGCACATCGCTCATGATTCTGCCTTCATCGCATTCTTGTTCGCCAGAACCTGGGTTTCTTCGGGTTTGAATCACGTAGTAACGTGGTACCACACAGTTACAGTCAATTAAACCTGGATTCGATCCACATTTTATAGGATAACACCGGTTAAGTCTGGGATAGGTATGGGTCATGTCCGCATCTGGCTCATGATTTTGCTTTCTTCGCATACTTGTTGGCCAGATCCTGGGTTTTTTCGGGTTTGAATCACGTAGTAATGTGGTACCACACTGAAACAGTCAATTAAACCTGGTTTCGATCCACATTTTAGAGGATAACACCGGTTAGGTCTGGGTTAGGTCTGGGTTATGCCCGCATCTGACACATGATTTTGCTTTCTTCGCATGCTTGTTGGCCAGATCCTGGGTTTTTTTCTGGTTTGAATCACGTAGTAATGTGGTACAACACTGAAACAGACAATTAAACGAGGTTTCGATCAATATTTTAGGGGATAACACCGGTTAGGTCTGGGTTATGCCCGCCTCTGGCTCTTGATTTTGACTTTTCCGCATATTTGTTGGCCAGATCCTTGGTTTTCCCTGGTTTGAATCACGTAGTAATGTGATACCGCACTGAAACAGTCAATTAAACCTGGTTTCGATCAATATTTTAGAGGATAACACCGGTTAGGTCTGGGTTAGGACTGGGTTATGCCCGCATCTGGCTCATGATTTTGCCTTCTTCGCATACTTGTTGGCCAGATCCTGGGTTTTTTCGGGTTTGAATCACGTAGTAATGTGGTACCACACTGAAACAGTCAATTAATCCTGGTTTCGATCAATATTTTAGAGGATAACACCGGTTAGGTCTGGGTTAGGACTGGGTTATGCCCGCATCTGGCTCATGATTTTGCCTTCTTCGCATACTTGTTGGCCAGATCCTGGGTTTTTTCGGGTTTGAATCACGTAGTAATGTGGTACCACACTGAAACAGACAATTAAACCTGGATTCGATCCACATTTTAGAGGATAACACCGGTTAGGTCTGGGTTAGGTCTGGGTTATGCCCGCATCTGGCACATTGATTTTGCCTTCTTCGCATGCTTGTTGGCCAGATCCTGGGTTTTCTCGGGTATGAATCACGTAGTAATGTGTTACCACACAGGTAACAGTCATCTAAACCTGGATTCGGTCAGTATTAAACAGGATAAAACCGGTTAGGTCTGGGTTAGGTCTGGATTATGCTCGCATCTGGCACATGATTTTGCCTCCTTTGCATACTTGTTGGCCAGATCCTGGGTTTTTGGGGTTTGAATCACGCAGTAATGTGGTACCACATTGAAACAGTCAATTACACCTGGTTTCGATCAATATTTTAGAGGATAAAACCGGTTACGTCTGGATTATGCCCGCATCTGGTACATGATTTTGCGTTTTTCGCATATTTGTGGACAGATCCTGGGTTTTTTCGGGTTTGAATCATGTAGTAGTGTGATACCACACTGAAGCAGTCAACTAAGCCTGGTTTCGATCAATATTTTAGAGGATAACACCGGTTAGGTCTGGGTTAGGTCTGGGTTATGCCCGCATCTGGCTCATGATTTTGCCTTCTTCGCATGCTTGTTGGCCAGATCCTGGGTTTTTTTCTGGTTTGAATCACGTAGTAATGTGGTACCACACTGAAACAGACAATTAAACGAGGTTTCGATCAATATTGTAGAGGATAACACCGGTTAGGTCTGGGTTATGCCCGCCCCTGGTACTTGATTTTGACTTTTCCGCATACTTGTTGGCGAGATCCTTGGTTTTCCCTGGTTTGAATCATGTAGTAATGTGATACAGCACTGAAACAGTCAATTAAACCTGGTTTCCATCAATATTTTAGAGGATAACACCGGTTAGGTCTGGGTTAGGACTGGGTTATGCCCGCACATCGCTCATGATTCTGCCTTCATCGCATTCTTGTTCGCCAGAACCTGGGTTTTTTCGGGTTTGAATCACGTAGTAACGTGGTACCACACAGTTACAGTCAATTAAACCTGGATTCGATCCACATTTTATAGGATAACACCGGTTAAGTCTGGGATAGGTATGGGTCATGTCCGCATCTGGCTCATGATTTTGCTTTCTTCGCATACTTGTTGGCCAGATCCTGGGTTTTTTCGGGTTTGAATCACGTAGTAATGTGGTACCACACTGAAACAGTCAATTAAACCTGGTTTCGATCCACATTTTAGAGGATAACACCGGTTAGGTCTGGGTTAGGACTGGGTTATGCCCGCACATCGCTCATGATTCTGCCTTCATCGCATTCTTGTTCGCCAGAACCTGGGTTTTTTCGGGTTTGAATCACGTAGTAACGTGGTACCACACAGTTACGGTCAATTAAACCTGGATTCGATCCACATTTTATAGGATAACACCGGTTAAGTCTGGGATAGGTATGGGTCATGTCCGCATCTGGCTCATGATTTTGCTTTCTTCGCATACTTGTTGGCCAGATCCTGGGTTTTTTCGGGTTTGAATCACGTAGTAATGTGGTACCACACTGAAACAGTCAATTAAACCTGGTTTCGATCCACATTTTAGAGGATAACACCGGTTAGGTCTGGGTTAAGTCTGGGTTATGCCCGCATCTGGCACATGATTTTGCCTTCTTCGCATGCTTGTTGGCCAGATGCTGGGTTTTTTTCTGGTTTGAATCACGTAGTAATGTGGTACAACACTGAAACAGACAATTAAACGAGGTTTCGATCAATATTTTAGAGGATAACACCGGTTAGGTCTGGGTTATGCCCGCCTCTGGCTCTTGATTTTGACTTTTCCGCATATTTGTTGGCCAGATCCTTGGTTTTCCCTGGTTTGAATCACGTAGTAATGTGATACCGCACTGAAACAGTCAATTAAACCTGGTTTCGATCAATATTTTAGAGGATAACACCGGTTAGGTCTGGGTCAGGACTGGGATATGCCCGCATCTGGCTCATGATTTTGCCTTCTTCGCATACTTGTTGGCCAGATCCTGGGTTTTTTCGGGTTTGAATCACGTAGTAATGTGGTACCACACTGAAACAGACAATTAAACCTGGTTTCGATCCACATTTTAGAGGATAACACCGGTTAGGTCTGGGTTAGGACTGGGTTATGCCCGCACATCGCTCATGATTCTGCCTTCATCGCATTCTTGTTCGCCAGAACCTGGGTTTTTTCGGGTTTGAATCACGTAGTAACGTGGTACCACACAGTTACAGTCAATTAAACCTGGATTCGATCCACATTTTAGAGGATAACACCGGTTAGGTCTGGGTTAGGACTGGGTTATGCCCGCATCTGGCTCATGATTTTGCCTTCTTCGCATACTTGTTGGCCAGATCCTGGGTTTTTTCGGGTTTGAATCACGTAGTAATGTGGTACCACACAGAAACAGTCAATTAAACCTGGATTCGATCCACATTTTAGAGGATAACACCGGTTAGGTCTGGGTTAGGTCTGGGTTATGCCCGCATCTGGCACATTGATTTTGCCTTCTTCGCATGCTTGTTGGCCAGATCCTGGGTTTTTTTCTGGTTTGAATCACGTAGTAATGTGGTACCACACTGAAACAGACAATTAAACGAGGTTTCGATCAATATTTTAGAGGATTACACCGGTTAGGTCTGGGTTATGCCCGCATCTGGCTCTTGATTTTGACTTTTCCGCATACTTGTTGGCCAGATCCTTGGTTTTCCCTGGTTTGAATCACGTAGTAATGTGATACCGCACTGAAACAGTCAATTAAACCTGGTTTCGATCAATACTTTAGAGGATAACACCGGCTAGGTCTGGGTTAGGACTGGGTTATGCCCGCATCTGGCACATTGATTTTGCCTTCTTCGCATGCTTGTTGGCCAGATCCTGGGTTTTCTCTGGTATGAATCACGTAGTAATGTGTTACCACACAGGTAACAGTCATCTAAACCTGGATTCGGTCAGTATTAAAGAGGATAACACCGGTTAGGTCTGGGTTAGGACTGGGTTATGCCCGCATCTGGCTCATGATTTTGCCTTCTTCGCATACTTGTTGGCCAGATCCTGGGTTTTTTCGGGTTTGAATCACGTAGTAATGTGGTACCACACTGAAACAGACAATTAAACCTGGTTTCGAACCACATTTTAGAGGATAACACCGATTAGGTCTGGGTTAGGTCTGGGTTATGCCCGCATCTGGCACATGATTTTGCCTTCTTCGCATGCTTGTTGGCCAGATCCTGGGTTTTTTTCTGGTTTGAATCACGTAGTAATGTGGTACCACACTGAAACAGACAATTAAACGAGGTTTCGATCAATATTTTAGAGGATAACACCGGTTAGGTCTGGGTTATGCCCGCCTCTGGTACTTGATTTTGACTTTTCCGCATACTTGTTGGCCAGATCCTTGGTTTTCCCTGGTTTGAATCATGTAGTAATGTGATGCAGCACTGAAACAGTCAATTAAACCTGGTTTCGATCAATATTTTAGAGGATAACACCGGTTAGGTCTGGGTTAGGACTGGGTTATGCCCGCATCTGGCTCATGATTTTGCCTTCTTCGCATACTTGTTGGCCAGATCCTGGGTTTTTTTCTGGTTTGAATCACGTAGTAATGTGGTACCACACTGAAACAGACAATTAAACGAGGTTTCGATCAATATTTTAGAGGATAACACCGGTTAGGTCTGGGTTAGGACTGGGTTATGCCCGCATCTGGCTCATGATTCTGCCTTCATCGCATTCTTGTTCGCCAGAACCTGGGTTTTTTCGGGTTTGAATCGCGTAGTAATGTGGTACCACACTGAAACAATCAATTAAACCTGGTTTCGATCCACATTTTAGAGGATAACACCGGTTAGGTCTGGGTTAGGACTGGGTTATGCCCGCATCTGGCTCATGATTTTGCCTTCTTCGCATACTTGTTGGCCAGATCCTGGGTTTTTTCGGGTTTGAATCACGTAGTAATGTGGTACCACACTGAAACAGACAATTAAACGAGGTTTCGATCAATATTTTAGAGGATAACACCGGTTAGGTCTGGGTTATGCCCGCCTCTGGTACTTGATTTTGACTTTTCCGCATACTTGTTGGCCAGATCCTTGGTTTTCCCTGGTTTGAATCATGTAGTAATGTGATGCAGCACTGAAACAGACAATTAAACCTGGTTTCGAACCACATTTTAGAGGATAACACCGATTAGGACTGGGTTAGGTCTGGGTTATGCCCGCATCTGGCACATGATTTAGCCTTCTTCGGATGCTTGTTGGCCAGATCCTGGGTTTTTTCGGGTTTGAATCGCGTAGTAATGTGGTACCACACTGAAACAGTCAATTAAACCTGGTTTCGATCCACATTTTAGAGGATAACACCGGTTAGGTCTGGGTTAGGTCTGGGTTATGCCCGCATCTGGCACATGATTTTGCCTTCTTCGGATGCTTGTTGGCCAGATCCTGGGTTTTTTCGGGTTTGAATCACGTAGTAATGTGGTACCACACTGAAACAGACAATTAAACCTGGTTTCGATCCACATTTTAGAGGATAACACCGGTTAGGTCTGGGTTAGGACTGGGTTATGCCCGCACATCGCTCATGATTCTGCCTTCATCGCATTCTTGTTCGCCAGAACCTGGGTTTCTTCGGGTTTGAATCACGTCGTAACGTGGTACCACACAGTTACAGTCAATTAAACCTGGATTCGATCCACATTTTATAGGATAACACCGGTTAAGTCTGGGATAGGTATGGGTCATGTCCGCATCTGGCTCATGATTTTGCTTTCTTCGCATACTTGTTGGCCAGATCCTGGGTTTTTTCGGGTTTGAATCACGTAGTAATGTGGTACCACACTGAAACAGTCAATTAAACCTGGTTTCGATCCACATTTTAGAGGATAACACCGGTTAGGTCTGGGTTAGGTCTGGGTTATGCCCGCATCTGACACATGATTTTGCCTTCTTCGCATGCTTGTTGGCCAGATCCTGGTTTTTTTTCTGGTTTGAATCACGTAGTAATGTGGTACAACACTGAAACAGACAATTAAACGAGCTTTCGATCAATATTTTAGGGGATAACACCGGTTAGGTCTGGGTTATGCCCGCCTCTGGCTCTTGATTTTGACTTTTCCGCATATTTGTTGGCCAGATCCTTGGTTTTCCCTGGTTTGAATCACGTAGTAATGTGATACCGCACTGAAACAGTCAATTAAACCTGGTTTCGATCAATATTTTAGAGGATAACACCGGTTAGGTCTGGGTTAGGACTGGGTTATGCCCGCATCTGGCTCATGATTTTGCCTTCTTCGCATACTTGTTGGCCAGATCCTGGGTTTTTTCGGGTTTGAATCACGTAGTAATGTGGTACCACACTGAAACAGTCAATTAAACCTGGTTTCGATCAATATTTTAGAGGATAACACCGGTTAGGTCTGGGTTAGGACTGGGTTATGCCCGCATCTGGCTCATGATTTTGCCTTCTTCACATACTTGTTGGCCAGATCCTGGGTTTTTTCGGGTTTGAATCACGTAGTAATGTGGTACCACACTGAAACAGACAATTAAACCTGGATTCGATCCACATTTTAGAGGATAACACCGGTTAGGTCTGGGTTAGGTCTGGGTTATGCCCGCATCTGGCACATTGATTTTGCCTTCTTCGCATGCTTGTTGGCCAGATCCTGGGTTTTCTCGGGTATGAATCACGTAGTAATGTGTTACCACACAGGTAACAGTCATCTAAACCTGGATTCGGTCAGTATTAAACAGGATAAAACCGGTTAGGTCTGGGTTAGGTCTGGATTATGCTCGCATCTGGCACATGATTTTGCCTCCTTTGCATACTTGTTGGCCAGATCCTGGGTTTTTGGGGTTTGAATCACGCAGTAATGTGGTACCACATTGAAACAGTCAATTAAACCTGGTTTCGATCAATATTTTAGAGGATAAAACCGGTTACGTCTGGATTATGCCCGCATCTGGTACATGATTTTGCGTTTTTCGCATATTTGTGGACAGATCCTGGGTTTTTTCGGGTTTGAATCATGTAGTAGTGTGATACCACACTGAAGCAGTCAACTAAGCCTGGTTTCGATCAATATTTTAGAGGATAACACCGGTTAGGTCTGGGTTAGGTCTGGGTTATGCCCGCATCTGGCTCATGATTTTGCCTTCTTCGCATGCTTGTTGGCCAGATCCTGGGTTTTTTTCTGGTTTGAATCACGTAGTAATGTGGAACCACACTGAAACAGACAATTAAACGAGGTTTCGATCAATATTGTAGAGGATAACACCGGTTAGGTCTGGGTTATGCCCGCCCCTGGTACTTGATTTTGACTTTTCCGCATACTTGTTGGCGAGATCCTTGGTTTTCCCTGGTTTGAATCATGTAGTAATGTGATACAGCACTGAAACAGTCAATTAAACCTGGTTTCCATCAATATTTTAGAGGATAACACCGGTTAGGTCTGGGTTAGGACTGGGTTATGCCCGCATCTGGCTCATGATTATGCCTTCTTCGCATACTTGTTGGCCAGATCCTGGGTTTTTTCGGGTTTGAATCACGTAGTAATGTGGTACTACACTGAAACAGACAATTAAACCTGGTTTCGATCCACATTTTAGAGGATAACACCGGTTAGGTCTGGGTTAGGACTGGGTTATGCCCGCACATCGCTCATGATTCTGCCTTCATCGCATTCTTGTTCGCCAGAACCTGGGTTTTTTCGGGTTTGAATCACGTAGTAACGTGGTACAACACAGTTACAGTCAATTAAACCTGGATTCGATCCACATTTTATAGGATAACACCGGTTAAGTCTGGGATAGGTATGGGTCATGTCCGCATCTGGCTCATGATTTTGCTTTCTTCGCATACTTGTTGGCCAGATCCTGGGTTTTTTCGGGTTTGAATCACGTAGTAATGTGGTACCACACTGAAACAGTCAATTAAACCTGGTTTCGATCCACATTTTAGAGGATAACACCGGTTAGGTCTGGGTTAAGTCTGGGTTATGCCCGCATCTGGCACATGATTTTGCCTTCTTCGCATGCTTGTTGGCCAGATCCTGGGTTTTTTTCTGGTTTGAATCACATAGTAATGTGGTACAACACTGAAACAGACAATTAAACGAGGTTTCGATCAATATTTTAGAGGATAACACCGGTTAGGTCTGGGTTATGCCCGCCTCTGGCTCTTGATTTTGACTTTTCCGCATACTTGTTGGCCAGATCCTTGGTTTTCCCTGGTTTGAATCACGTAGTAATGTGGTACCACACAGAAACAGTCAATTAAACCTGGTTTCGATCAATATTTTAGAGGATAACACCGGTTAGGTCTGGGTTAGGTCTGGGTTATGCCCGCATCTCGCTCATGATTCTGCCTTCATCGCATTCTTGTTCGCCAGAACCTGGGTTTTTTCGGGTTTGAATCGCGTAGTAATGTGGTACCACACTGAAACAGTCAATTAAACCTGGTTTCGATCCACATTTTAGAGGATAACACCGGTTAGGTCTGGGTTAGGTCTGGGTTATGCCCGCATCTGACACACGATTTTGCCTTCTTCGCATGCTTGTTGGCCAGATCCTGGGTTTTTTTCTGGTTTGAATCACGTAGTAATGTGGTACCACACTGAAACAGACAATTAAACCTGGTTTCGATCCACATTTTAGAGGATAACACCGGTTAGGTCTGGGTTAGGTCTGGGTTATGCCCGCCTCTGGCTCTTGATTTTGACTTTTCCGCATATTTGTTGGCCAGATCCTTGGTTTTCCCTGGTTTGAATCACGTAGTAATGTGATACCGCACTGAAACAGTCAATTAAACCTGGTTTCGATCAATATTTTAGAGGATAACACCGGTTAGGTCTGGGTCAGGACTGGGTTATGCCCGCATCTGGCTCATGATTTTGCCTTCTTCGCATACTTGTTGGCCAGATCCTGGGTTTTTTCGGGTTTGAATCACGTAGTAATGTGGTACCACACTGAAACAGACAATTAAACCTGGTTTCGATCCACATTTTAGAGGATAACACCGGTTAGGTCTGGGTTAGGACTGGGTTATGCCCGCATCTGGCTCATGATTTTGCCTTCTTCGCATACTTGTTGGCCAGATCCTGGGTGTTTTCGGGTTTGAATCACGTAGTAATGTGGTACCACACAGAAACAGTCAATTTAACCTGGATTCGATCCACATTTTAGAGGATAACACCGGTTAGGTCTGGGTTAGGTCTGGGTTATGCCCGCATCTGGCACATTGATTTTGCCTTCTTCGCATGCTTGTTGGCCAGATCCTGGGTTTTTTTCTGGTTTGAATCACGTAGTAATGTGGTACCACACTGAAACAGACAATTAAACGAGGTTTCGATCAATATTTTAGAGGATTACACCGGTTAGGTCTGGGTTATGCCCGCATCTGGCTCTTGATTTTGACTTTTCCGCATACTTGTTGGCCAGATCCTTGGTTTTCCCTGGTTTGAATCACGTAGTAATGTGATACCGCACTGAAACAGTCAATTAAACCTGGTTTCGATCAATACTTTAGAGGATAACACCGGCTAGGTCTGGGTTAGGACTGGGTTATGCCCGCATCTGGCACATTGATTTTGCCTTCTTCGCATGCTTGTTGGCCAGATCCTGGGTTTTCTCTGGTATGAATCACGTAGTAATGTGTTACCACACAGGTAACAGTCATCTAAACCTGGATTCGGTCAGTATTAAAGAGGATAACACCGGTTAGGTCTGGGTTAGGACTGGGTTATGCCCGCATCTGGCTCATGATTTTGCCTTCTTCGCATACTTGTTGGCCAGATCCTGGGTTTTTTCGGGTTTGAATCACGTAGTAATGTGGTACCACACTGAAACAGACAATTAAACCTGGTTTCGAGCCACATTTTAGAGGATAACACCGATTAGGTCTGGGTTAGGTCTGGGTTATGCCCGCATCTGGCACATGATTTTGCCTTCTTCGCATGCTTGTTGGCCAGATCCTGGGTTTTTTTCTGGTTTGAATCACGTAGTAATGTGGTACCACACTGAAACAGACAATTAAACGAGGTTTCGATCAATATCTAAGAGGATAACACCGGTTAGGTCTGGGTTATGCCCGCATCTGGCTCTTGATTTTGACTTTTCCGCATACTTGTTGGCCAGATCCTTGGTTTTCCCTGGTTTGAATCACGTAGTAATGTGATACCGCACTGAAACAGTCAATTAAACCTGGTTTCGATCAATACTTTAGAGGATAACACCGGCTAGGTCTGGGTTAGGACTGGGTTATGCCCGCATCTGGCTCATGATTTTGCCTTCTTCGCATACTTGTTGGCCAGATCCTGGGTTTTTCCGGGTTTGAATCACGTAGTAATGTGGTACCACACTGAAACAGACAATTAAACCTGGTTTCGATCAATATTTTAGAGGATAACACCGGTTAGGTCTGGGTTAGGTCTGGGTTATGCCCGCATCTCGCTCATGATTCTGCCTTCATCGCATTCTTGTTCGCCAGAACCTGGGTTTTTTCGGGTTTGAATCGCGTAGTAATGTGGTACCACACTGAAACAGTCAATTAAACCTGGTTTCGATCCACATTTTAGAGGATAACACCGGTTAGGTCTGGGTTAGGTCTGGGTTATGCCCGCATCTGACACATGATTTTGCCTTCTTCGCATGCTTGTTGGCCAGATCCTGGGTTTTTTTCTGGTTTGAATCACGTAGTAATGTGGTACCACACTGAAACAGACAATGAATCGACGTTTCGATCAATATTTTAGAGGATAACACCGGTTAGGTCTGGGTTATGCCCGCCTCTGGTACTTGATTTTGACTTTTCCGCATACTTGTTGGCCAGATCCTTGGTTTTCCCTGGTTTGAATCATGTAGTAATGTGATACAGCACTGAAACAGTCAATTAAACCTGGTTTCGATCAATATTTTAGAGGATAACACCGGTTAGGTCTGGGTTAGGACTGGGTTATGCCCGCATCTGGCTCATGATTTTGCCTTCTTCGCATACTTGTTGGCCAGATCCTGGGTTTTTTCGGGTTTGAATCACGTAGTAATGTGGTACCACACTGAAACAGACAATTAAACCTGGTTTCGATCCACATTTTAGAGGATAACACCGGTTAGCTCTGGGTAGGACTGGGTTATGCCCGCACATCGCTCATGATTCTGCCTTCATCGCATTCTTGTTCGCCAGAACCTGGGTTTCTTCAGGTTTGAATCACGTAGTAACGCGGTACCACACAGTTACAGTCAATTAAACCTGGATTCGATCCACATTTTATAGGATAACACCGGTTAAGTCTGGGATAGGTATGGGTCATGTCCGCATCTGGCTCATGATTTTGCTTTCTTCGCATACTTGTTGGCCAGATCCTGGGCTTTTTCGGGTTTGAATCACGTAATAATGTGGTACCACACTGAAACAGTCAATTAAACCTGGTTTCGATCCACATTTTAGAGGATAACACCGGTTAGGTCTGGGTTAGGTCTGGGTTATGCCCGCATCTGACACATGATTTTGCCTTCTTCGCATGCTTGTTGGCCAGATCCTGGGTTTTTTTCTGGTTTGAATCACGTAGTAATGTGGTACCACACTGAAACAGACAATGAATCGACGTTTCGATCAATATTTTAGAGGATAACACCGGTTAGGTCTGGGTTATGCCCGCCTCTGGTACTTGATTTTGACTTTTCCGCATACTTGTTGGCCAGATCCTTGGTTTTCCCTGGTTTGAATCATGTAGTAATGTGATACAGCACTGAAACAGTCAATTAAACCTGGTTTCGATCAATATTTTAGAGGATAACACCGGTTAGGTCTGGGTTAGGACTGGGTTATGCCCGCATCTGGCTCATGATTTTGCCTTCTTCGCATACTTGTTGGCCAGATCCTGGGTTTTTTCGGGTTTGAATCACGTAGTAATGTGGTACCACACTGAAACAGACAATTAAACCTGGTTTCGATCCACATTTTAGAGGATAACACCGGTTAGGTCTGGGTAGGACTGGGTTATGCCCGCACATCGCTCATGATTCTGCCTTCATCGCATTCTTGTTCGCCAGAACCTGGGTTTCTTCAGGTTTGAATCACGTAGTAACGCGGTACCACACAGTTACAGTCAATTAAACCTGGATTCGATCCACATTTTATAGGATAACACCGGTTAAGTCTGGGATAGGTATGGGTCATGTCCGCATCTGGCTCATGATTTTGCTTTCTTCGCATACTTGTTGGCCAGATCCTGGGCTTTTTCGGGTTTGAATCACGTAATAATGTGGTACCACACTGAAACAGTCAATTAAACCTGGTTTCGATCCACATTTTAGAGGATAACACCGGTTAGGTCTGGGTTAAGTCTGGGTTATGCCCGCATCTGGCACATGATTTTGCCTTCTTCGCATGCTTGTTGGCCAGATCCTGGGTTTTTTTCTGGTTTGAATCACGTAGTAATGTGGTACAACACTGAAACAGACAATTAAACGAGGTTTCGATCAATATTTTAGAGGATAACACCGGTTAGGTCTGGGTTATGCCCGCCTCTGGCTCTTGATTTTGACTTTTCCGCATATTTGTTGGCCAGATCCTTGGTTTTCCCTGGTTTGAATCACGTAGTAATGTGATACCGCACTGAAACAGTCAATTAAACCTGGTTTCGATCAATATTTTAGAGGATAACACCGGTTAGGTCTGGGTTAGGACTGGGTTATGCCCGCATCTGGCTCATGATGTTGCCTTCTTCGCATACTTGTTGGCCAGATCCTGGGTTTTTTCGGGTTTGAATCACGTAGTAATGTGGTACCACACTGAAACAGTCAATTAAACCTGGTTTCGATCAATATTTTAGAGGATAACACCGGTTAGGTCTGGGTTAGGACTGGGTTATGCCCGCATCTGGCTCATGATTTTGCCTTCTTCGCATACTTGTTGGCCAGATCCTTGGTTTTTTCGGGTTTGAATCACGTAGTAATGTGGTACCACACTGAAACAGACAATTAAACCTGGATTCGATCCACATTTTGGAGGATAACACCGGTTAGGTCTGGGTTAGGTCTGGGTTACGCCCGCATCTGGCACATTGATTTTGCCTTCTTCGCATGCTTGTTGGCCAGATCCTGGGTTTTCTCGGGTATGAATCACGTAGTAATGTGTTACCACACAGGTAACAGTCATCTAAACCTGGATTCGGTCAGTATTAAAGAGGATAAAACCGGTTAGGTCTGGGTTAGGTCTGGATTATGCTCGCATCTGGCACACGATTTTGCCTCCTTTGCATACTTGTTGGCCAGATCCTGGGTTTTTGGGGTTTGAATCACGCAGTAATGTGGTACCACAT
This sequence comes from Colletes latitarsis, assembly GCF_051014445.1. Lineage (NCBI taxonomy): Eukaryota > Metazoa > Arthropoda > Insecta > Hymenoptera > Colletidae > Colletes > Colletes latitarsis. The sequence goes on from NC_135147.1 coordinate 11,628,360, forward strand.
TGAAACAGTCAATTAAACCTGGTTTCGATCAATATTTTAGAGGATAAAACCGGTTACGTCTGGATTATGCCCGCATCTGGTACATGATTTTGCCTTTTTCGCATATTTGTGGACAGATCCTGGGTTTTTTCGGGTTTGAATCATGTAGTAGTGTGATACCACACTGAAGCAGTCAACTAAGCCTGGTTTCGATCAATATTTTAGAGGATAACACCGGTTAGGTCTGGGTTAGGTCTGGGTTATGCCCGCATCTGGCTCATGATTTTGCCTTCTTCGCATGCTTGTTGGCCAGACCCTGGGTTTTTTTCTGGTTTGAATCACGTAGTAATGTGGTACCACACTGAAACAGACAATTAAACGAGGTTTCGATCAATATTTTAGAGGATAACACCGGTTAGGTCTGGGTTATGCCCGCCTCTGGCTCTTGATTTTGACTTTTCCGCATACTTGTTGGCCAGATCCTTGGTTTTCGCTGGTTTGGATCACGTAGTAATGTGATACCGCACTGAAACAGTCAATTAAACCTGGTTTCGATCAATATTTTAGAGGATAACACCGGTTAGGTCTGGGTTAGGACTGGGTTATGCCCGCATCTGGCTCATGATTTTGACTTCTTCGCATACTTGCTGGCCAGATCCTGGGTTTTTTCGGGTTTGAATCACGTAGTAATGTGGTACCACAATGTAACAGACAATTAAACCTGGTTTCGATCAACATTTTAGAGGATAACACCGGTTAGGTCTGGGTTAGGACTGGGTTATGCCCGCACATCGCTCATGATTCTGCCTTCATCGCATTCTTGTTCGCCAGAACCTGGGTTTCTTCGGGTTTGAATCACGTAGTAACGTGGTACCACACAGTTACAGTCAATTAAACCTGGATTCGATCCACATTTTATAGGATAACACCGGTTAAGTCTGGGATAGGTATGGGTCATGTCCGCATCTGGCTCATGATTTTGCTTTCTTCGCATACTTGTTGGCCAGATCCTGGGTTTTTTCGGGTTTGAATCACGTAGTAATGTGGTACCACACTGAAACAGTCAATTAAACCTGGTTTCGATCCACATTTTAGAGGATAACACCGGTTAGGTCTGGGTTAAGTCTGGGTTATGCCCGCATCTGGCACATGATTTTGCCTTCTTCGCATGCTTGTTGGCCAGATCCTGGGTTTTTTTCTGGTTTGAATCACGTAGTAATGTGGTACAACACTGAAACAGACAATTAAACGAGGTTTCGATCAATATTTTAGAGGATAACACCGATTAGGTCTGGGTTATGCCCGCCTCTGGCTCTTGATTTTGACTTTTCCGCATATTTGTTGGCCAGATCCTTGGTTTTCCCTGGTTTGAATCACGTAGTAATGTGATACCGCACTGAAACAGTCAATTAAACCTGGTTTCGATCAATATTTTAGAGGATAACACCGGTTAGGTCTGGGTTAGGACTGGGTTATGCCCGCATCTGGCTCATGATTTTGCCTTCTTCGCATACTTGTTGGCCAGATCCTGGGTTTTTTCGGGTTTGAATCACGTAGTAATGTGGTACCACACTGAAACAGTCAATTAAACCTGGTTTCGATCCACATTTTAGAGGATAGCACCGGTTAGGTCTGGGTTAAGTCTGGGTTATGCCCGCATCCGGCACATGATTTTGCCTTCTTCGCATGCTTGTTGGCCAGATCCTGGGTTTTTTTCTGGTTTGAATCACGTAGTAATGTGGTACAACACTGAAACAGACAATTAAACGAGGTTTCGATCAATATTTTAGAGGATAACACCGGTTAGGTCTGGGTTATGCCCGCCTCTGGCTCTTGATTTTGACTTTTCCGCATATTTGTTGGCCAGATCCTTGGTTTTCCCTGGTTTGAATCACGTAGTAATGTGATACCGCACTGAAACAGTCACTTAAACCTGGTTTCGATCAATATTTTAGAGGATAACACCGGTTAGGTCTGGGTTAGGACTGGGTTATGCCCGCATCTGGCTCATGATTTTGCCTTCTTCGCATACTTGTTGGCCAGATCCTGGGTTTTTTCGGGTTTGAATCACGCAGTAATGTGGTACCACACTGAAGCAGTCAATTAAACCTGGTTTCGATCAATATTTTAGAGGATAACACTGGTTAGGTCTGGGTTAGGACTGGGTTATGCCCGCATCTGGCTCATGATTTTGCCTTCTTCGCATACTTGTTGGCCAGATCCTGGGTTTTTTCGGGTTTGAATCACGTAGTAATGTGGTACCACACTGAAACAGTCAATTAAACCTGGTTTCGATCCACATTTCAGAGGATAACACCGGTTGGGTCTGGGTTAAGTCTGGGTTATGCCCGCACATCGCTCATGATTCTGCCTTCATCGCATTCTTGTTCGCCAGAACCTGGGTTTTTTCGGGTTTGAATCACGTAGTAACGTGGTACCACACAGTTACAGTCAATTAAACCTGGATTCGATCCACATTTTAGAGGATAACACCGGTTAGGTCTGGGTTAGTTCTGGGTTATGCCCGCATCTCGCTCATGATTCTGCCTTCATCGCATTCTTGTTCCCCAGAACCTGGGTTTTTTCGGGTTTGAATCACGTAGTAATGTGGTACCACACTGAAACAGACAATTACACGAGGTTTCGATCAATATTTTAGAGGATAACAACGGTTAGGTCTGGGTTATGCCCGCCTCTGGCTCTTGATTTTGACTTTTCCGCATATTTGTTGGCCAGATCCTTGGTTTTCCCTGGTTTGAATCACGTAGTAATGTGATACCGCACTGAAACAGTCAATTAAACCTGGTTTCGATCAATATTTTAGAGGATAACACCGGTTAGGTCTGGGTTAGTTCTGGGTTATGCCCGCATCTCGCTCATGATTCTGCCTTCATCGCATTCTTGTTCGCCAGAACCTGGGTTTTTTCGGGTTTGAATCACGTAGTAATGTGGTACCACACTGAAACAGACAATTAAACCTGGTTTCGATCCAAATTTTAGAGGATAACACCGGTTAGGTCTGTGTTAGGACTGGGTTATGCCCGCACATCGCTCATGATTCTGCCTTCATCGCATTCTTGTTCGCCAGAACCTGGGTTTTTTCGGGTTTGAATCACGTAGTAATGTGGTACCACACAGTTACAGTCAATTAAACCTGGATTCGATCCACATTTTAGAGGATAACACCGGCTTGGTCTGGGTTAGGTCTGGGTTATGCCCGCATCTGGCACATTGATTTTGCCTTCTTCGCATACTTGTTGGCCAGATCCTGGGTTTTTGGGGTTTGAATCACGCAGTAATGTGGTACCACATTGAAACAGTCAATTAAACCTGGTTTCGATCAATATTTTAGAGGATAACACCGGTTAGGTCTGGGTTAGGACTGGCTTATGCCCGCATCTGGCTCATGATTTTGCCTTCTTCGCATACTTGTTGGCCAGATCCTTGGTCCTCTCTGGTTTGAATCACGTAGTAATGTGGTACCACACTGAAACAGACAATTAAACCTGGTTTCGATCCACATTTTAGAGGATAACACCGGTTAGGTCTGGGTTAGGACTGGGTTATGCCCGCACATCGCTCATGATTCTGCCTTCGTCGCATTCTTGTTCGCCAGAACCTGGGTTTTTTCGGGTTTGAATCACGTAGTAATGTGGTACCACATTGAAACAGTCAATTAAACCTGGAATCGATCCTCATTTTATAGGATAACACCGGTTAGGTCTGGGATAGGTATGGGTTATGTCCGCATCTGGCTCATGATTTTGCCTTGTTCGCATGCTTGTTGGCCAGATCCTAGGTTTTTTTCTAGTTTGAATCCCGTAGTAATGTGGTACCACACTGAAACAGACAATTAAACCTGCTTTCGATCAATATTTTAGAGGGTAACACCGGTTAGGCCTGGGTTAGGACTGGCTTATGCCCGCATCTGGCTCATGATTTTACTTTCTCCGTATACTTGTTGGCCAGATCCTGGGTTTTTTCGGGTTTGAATCACGTAGTAATGTGGTACCACACTGAAACAGACAATTAAACCTGGTTTCGATCCACATATTAGAGGATAACACCGGTTAGGTCTGGGTTAAGTCTGGGTTATGCCCGCATCTGGCACATGATTTTGCCTTCTTCGCATGCTTGTTGGCCAGATCCTGGGTTTTTTTCTGGTTTGAATCACGTAGTAATGTGGTACCACACTGAAACAGACAATTAATCGAGGTTTCGATCAATATTTTAGAGGATAACACCGGTTAGGTCTGGGTTATGCCCGCCTCTGGCGCTTGATTTTGACTTTTCCGCATATTTGTTGGCCAGATCCTTGGTTTTCCCTGGTTTGAATCACGTAGTAATGTGATACCGCACTGAAACAGTCAATTAAACCTGGTTTCGATCAATATTTTAGAGGTTAACACCGGTTAGGTCTGGGTTAGGACTGGGTTATGCCCGCACATCGCTCATGATTCTGCCTTCATCGCATTCTTCTTCGCCAGAACCTGGGATTTTTCGGGTTTGAATCACGTAGTAATGTGGTACCACACTGAAACAGACAATTAAATCTGGTTTCGATCCAAATTTTAGAGGATAACACCGGTTAGGTCTGGGTTAGGACTGGGTTATGCCCGCACATCGCTCATGATTCTGCCTTCATCGCTTTCTTGTTCGCCAGAACCTGGGTTTTTTCGGGTTTGAATCACGTAGTAATGTGGTACCACACAGTTACAGTCAATTAAACCTGGATTCGATCCACATTTTAGAGGATAACACCGGTTAGGTCTGGGTTAGGTCTGGGTTATGCCCGCATCTGGCACATTGATTTTGCCTTCTTCGCATGCTTGTTGGCCAGATCCTGGGTTTTCTCTGGTTTGAATCACGTAGTAATGTGTTACCACACAGGTAACAGTCATCTAAACCTGGATTCGGTCAGTATTAAAGAGGATAAAACCGGTTAGGTCTGGGTTAGGTCTGCACTATGCCCGCATCTGGCACATGATTTTGCCTTCTTTGCATACTTGTTGGCCAGATCCTGGGTTTTTGGGGTTAAAATCACCCAGTAATGTGGTACCACATTGAAACAGTCAATTAAACCTGGTTTCGATCAATATTTTGGAGGATAAAACCGGTTAGGTCTGGATTATGCCCGCATCTGGTACATGATTTTGCCTTTTTCGCATATTTGTGGACAGATCCTGGGTTTTTTCGGGTTTGAATCATGTAGTAGTGTGATACCACACTGAGACAGTCAATTAAACCTGGTTTCGATCCACATTTTAGAGGCTAACACCGGTTAGGTCTGGGTTAGTTCTGGGTTATGCCCGCATCTCGCTCATGATTCTGCCTTCATCGCATTCTTGTTCGCCAGAACCTGGGTTTTTTCGGGTTTGAATCGCGTAGTAATGTGGTACCACACTGAAACAGTCAATTAAACCTGGTTTCGATCCACATTTTAGAGGATAACACCGGTTAGGTCTGGGTTAGGTCTGGGTTATGCCCGCATCTGACACATGATTTTGCCTTCTTCGCATGCTTGTTGGCCAGATTCTGGGTTTTTTTTCTGGTTTGAATCACGTAGTAATGTGGTACCACACTGAAACAGACAATTAATCGACGTTTCGATCAATATTTTAGAGGATAACACCGGTTAGGTCTGGGTTATGCCCGCCTCTGGTTCTTGATTTTGACTTTTCCGCATACTTGTTGGCCAGATCCTTGGTTTTCCCTGGTTTGAATCACGTAGTAATGTGATACAGCACTGAAACAGTCAATTAAACCTGGTTTCGATCAATATTTTAGAGGATAACACCGGTTAGGTCTGGGTTAGGACTGGGTTATGCCCGCATCTGGCTCATGATTTTGCCTTCTTCGCATACTTGTTGGCCAGATCCTGGGTTTTTTTGGGTTTGAATCACGTAGTAATGTGGTACCACACTGAAACAGACAATTAAACCTGGTTTCGATCCACATTTTAGAGGATAACACCGGTTAGGTCTGGGTTAGGACTGGGTTATGCCCGCACATCGCTCATGATTCTGCCTTCGTCGCATTCTTGTTCGCCAGAACCTGGGTTTTTTCGGGTTTGAATCACGTAGTAACGTGGTACCACACAGTTACAGTCAATTAAACCTGGATTCGATCCACATTTTATAGGATAACACCGGTTAAGTCTGGGATAGGTATGGGTCATGTCCGCATCTGGCTCATGATTTTGCTTTCTTCGCATACTTGTTGGCCAGATCCTGGGTTTTTTCGGGTTTCAATCACGTAGTAATGTGGTACCACACTGAAACAGTCAATTAAACCTGGTTTCGATCCACATTTTAGAGGATAACACCGGTTAGGTCTGGGTTAAGTCTGGGTTATGCCCGCATCTGGCACATGATTTTGCCTTCTTCGCATGCTTGTTGGCCAGATCCTGGGTTTTTTTCTGGTTTGAATCAGGTAGTAATGTGGTACAACACTGAAACAGACAATTAAACGAGGTTTCGATCAATATTTTAGAGGATAACACCGGTTAGGTCTGGGTTATGCCCGCCTCTGGCTCTTGATTTTGACTTTTCCGCATATTTGTTGGCCAGATCCTTGGTTTTCCCTGGTTTGAATCACGTAGTAATGTGATACCGCACTGAAACAGTCAATTAAACCTGGTTTCGATCAATATTTTAGAGGATAACACCGGTTAGGTCTGGGTTAGGACTGGGTTATGCCCGCGTCTGGCTCATGATTTTGCCTTCTTCGCATACTTGTTGGCCAGATCCTGGGTTTTTTCGGGTTTGAATCACGTAGTAATGTGGTACCACACTGAAACAGACAATTAAACCTGGTTTCGATCCACATTTTAGAGGATAACACCGGTTAGGTCTGGGTTAGGACTGGGTTATGCCCGCACATCGCTCATGATTCTGCCTTCTTCGCATTCTTGTTCGCCAGAACCTGGGTTTTTTCGGGTTTGAATCACGTAGTAATGTGGTGCCACACTGAAACTGTCAATTAAACCTGGTTTCGATCCACATTTTAGAGGATAACACCGGTTAGGTCTGGGTTAAGTCTGGGTTATGCCCGCATCTGGCACATGATTTTGCCTTCTTCGCATGCTAGTTGGCCAGATACTGGGTTTTTTTCTGGTTTGAATCACGTAGTAATGTGGTACAACACTGAAACAGACAATTAAACGAGGTTTCGATCAATATTTTAGAGGATAACACCGGTTAGGTCTGGGTTATGCCCGCCTCTGGCTCTTGATTTTGACTTTTCCGCATATTTGTTGGCCAGATCCTTGGTTTTCCCTGGTTTGAATCACGTAGTAATGTGATACCGCACTGAAACAGTCAATTAAACCTGGTTTCGATCAATATTTTAGAGGATAACACCGGTTAGGTCTGGGTTAGGACTGGGTTATGCCCGCATCTGGCTCATGATTTTGCCTTCTTCGCATACTTGTTGGCCAGATCCTGGGTTTTTTCGGGTTTGAATCACGTAGTAATGTGGGACCACACTGAAACAGACAATTAAACCTGGTTTCGATCCACATTTTAGAGGATAACACCGGTTAGGTCTGGGTTAGGACTGGGTTATGCCCGCACATCGCTCATGATTCTGCCTTCATCGCATTCTTGTTCGCCAGAACCTGGGTTTTTTCGGGTTTGAATCACGTAGTAATGTGGTGCCACACTGAAACTGTCAATTAAACCTGGTTTCGATCCACATTTTAGAGGATAACACCGGTTAGGTCTGGGTTAAGTCTGGGTTATGCCCGCATCTGGCACATGATTTTGCCTTCGTCGCATTCTTGTTCGCCAGAACCTGGGTTTTTTCGGGTTTGAATCACGTAGTAACGTGGTACCACACAGTTACAGTCAATTAAACCTGGATTCGATCCACATTTTAGAGGATAACACCGGTTAGGTCTGGGTTAGTTCTGGGTTATGCCCGCATCTCGCTCATGATTCTGCCTTCATCGCATTCTTGTTCGCCAGAACCTGTGGTTTTTCGGGTTTGAATCACGTAGTAATGTGGTACCACACTGAAACAGTCAATTAAACCTGGTTTCGATCCACATTTTAGAGGATAACACCGGTTAGGTCTGGGTTAAGTCTGGGTTATGCCCGCATCTGGCACATGATTTTGCCTTCTTCGCATGCTTGTTGGCCAGATCCTGGGTTTTTTTCTGGTTTGAATCACGTAGTAATGTGGTACAACACTGAAACAGACAATTAAACGAGGTTTCGATCAATATTTTAGAAGATAACACCGGTTAGGTGTGGGTTATGCCCGCCTCTGGCTCTTGAATTTGACTTTTCCGCATATTTGTTGGCCAGATCCTTGGTTTTCCCTGGTTTGAATCACGTAGTAATGTGATACCGCACTGAAACAGTCAATTAAACCTGGTATCGATCAATATTTTAGAGGATAACACCGGTTAGGTCTGGGTTAGGACTGGGTTATGCCCGCATCTGGCTCATGATTTTGCCTTCTTCGCATACTTGTTGGCCAAATCCTGGGTTTTTTCGGGTTTGAATCACGTAGTAATGTGGTACCACACTGAAACAGACAATTAAACCTGGTTTCGATCCAAATTTTAGAGGATAACACCGGTTAGGTCTGTGTTAGGACTGGGTTATGCCCGCACATCGCTCATGATTCTGCCTTCATCGCATACTTGTTCGCCAGAACCTGGGTTTTTTCGGGTTTGAATCACGTAGTAATGTGGTACCACACAGTTACAGTCAATTAAACCTGGATTCGATCCACATTTTAGAGGATAACACCGGCTTGGTCTGGGTTAGGTCTGGGTTATGCCCGCATCTGGCACATTGATTTTGCCTTCTTCGCATACTTCTTGGCCAGATCCTGGGTTTTTGGGGTTTGAATCACGCAGTAATGTGGTACCACATTGAAACAGTCAATTAAACCTGGTTTCGATCAATATTTTAGAAGATAACACCGGTTAGGTCTGGGTTAGGACTGGCTTATGCCCGCATCTGGCTCATGATTTTGCCTTCTTCGCATACTTGTTGGCCAGATCCTTGGTCCTCTCTGGTTTGAATCACGTAGTAATGTGGTACCACACTGAAACAGACAATTAAACCTGGTTTCGATCCACATTTTAGAGGATAACACCGGTTAGGTCTGGGTTAGGACTGGGTTATGCCCGCACATCGCTCATGATTCTGCCTTCGTCGCATTCTTGTTCGCCAGAACCTGGGTTTTTTCGGGTTTGAATCACGTAGTAATGTGGTACCACATTGAAACAGTCAATTAAACCTGGAATCGATCCTAATTTTATAGGATAACACCGGTTAGGTCTGGGATAGGTATGGGTTATGTCCGCATCTGGCTCATGATTTTGCCTTGTTCGCATGCTTGTTGGCCAGATCCTAGGTTTTTTTCTAGTTTGAATCCCGTAGTAATGTGGTACCACACTGAAACAGACAATTAAACCTGGTTTCGATCAATATTTTAGAGGGTAACACCGGTTAGGTCTGGGTTAGGACTGGCTTATGCCCGCATCTGGCTTATGATTTTGCCTTCTCCGTATACTTGTTGGCCAGATCCTGGGTTTTTTCGGGTTTGAATCACGTAGTAATGTGGTACCACACTGAAACAGACAATTAAACCTGGTTTCGATCCACATTTTAGAGGATAACACCGGTTAGGTCTGGGTTAGGACTGGGTTATGCCCGCACATCGCTCATGATTCTGCCTTCATCGCATTCTTGTTCGCCAGAACCTGGGTTTTTTCGGGTTTGAATCACGTAGTAACGTGGTACCACACAGTTACAGTCAATTAAACCTGGATTCGATCCACATTTTAGAGGATAACACCGGTTAGGTCTGGGTTAGTTCTGGGTTATGCCCGCATCTCGCTCATGATTCTGCCTTCATCGCATTCTTGTTCGCCAGAACCTGGGTTTTTTCGGGTTTGAATCACGTAGTAATGTGGTACCACACTGAAACAGTCAATTAAACCTGGTTTCGATCCACATTTTAGAGGATAACACCGGTTAGGTCTGGGTTAAGTCTGGGTTATGCCCGCATCTGGCACATGATTTTGCCTTCTTCGCATGCTTGTTGGCCAGATCCTGGGTTTTTTTCTGGTTTGAATCACGTAGTAATGTGGTACAACACTGAAACAGACAATTAAACGAGGTTTCGATCAATATTTTAGAAGATAACACCGGTTAGGTCTGGGTTATGGCCGCCTCTGGCTCTTGATTTTAACTTTTCCGCATATTTGTTGGCCAGATCCTTGGTTTTCCCTGGTTTGAATCACGTAGTAATGTGATACCGCACTGAAACAGTCAATTAAACCTGGTTTCGATCAATATTTTAGAGGATAACACCGGATAGGTCTGGGTTAGGACTGGGTTATGCCCGCATCTGGCTCATGATTTTGCCTTCTTCGCATACTTGTTGGCCAAATCCTGGGTTTTTTCGGGTTTGAATCACGTAGTAATGTGGTACCACACTGAAACAGACAATTAAACCTGGTTTCGATCCAAATTTTAGAGGATAACACCGGTTAGGTCTGTGTTAGGACTGGGTTATGCCCGCACATCGCTCATGATTCTGCCTGCATCGCATCCTTGTTCGCCAGAACCTGGGTTTTTTCGGGTTTGAATCACGTAGTAATGTGGTACCACACAGTTACAGTCAATTAAACCTGGATTCGATCCACATTTTAGAGGATAACACCGGTTAGGTCTGGGTTAGGACTGGGTTATGCCCGCACATCGCTCATGATTCTGCCTTCATCGCATTCTTGTTCGCCAGAACCTGGGTTTTTTCGGGTTTGAATCACGTAGTAACGTGGTACCACACAGTTACAGTCAATTAAACCTGGATTCGATCCACATTTTATAGGATAACACCGGTTAAGTCTGGGATAGGTATGGGTCATGTCCGCATCTGGCTCATGATTTTGCTTTCTTCGCATATTTGTTGGCCAGATCCTGGGTTTTTTCGGGTTTGAATCACGTAGTAATGTGGTACCCCACTGAAACAGTCAATTAAACCTGGTTTCGATCCACATTTTAGAGGATAACACCGGTTAGGTCTGGGTTAGTTCTGGGTTATGCCCGCATCTCGCTCATGATTCTGCCTTCATCGCATTCTTGTTCGCCAGAACCTGGGTTTTTTCGGGTTTGAATCACGTAGTAATGTGGTACCACACTGAAACAGTCAATTAAACCTGGTTTCGATCCACATTTTAGAGGATAACACCGGTTAGGTCTGGGTTAAGTCTGGGTTATGCCCGCATCTGGCACATGATTTTGCCTTCTTCGCATGCTTGTTGGCCAGATCCTGGGTTTTTTTCTGGTTTGAATCACGTAGTAATGTGGTACAACACTGAGACAGACAATTAAACGAGGTTTCGACCAATATTTTAGAGGATAACACCGGTTAGGTCTGGGTTATGCCCGCCTCTGGCTCTTGATTTTGACTTTTCCGCATATTTGTTGGCCAGATCCTTGGTTTTCCCTGGTTTGAATCACGTAGTAATGTGATACCGCACTGAAACAGTCAATTAAACCTGGTTTCGATCCACATTTTAGAGGATAACACCGGTTAGGTCTGGGTTAGTTCTGGGTTATGCCCGCATCTCGCTCATGATTCTGCCTTCATCGCATTCTTGTTCGCCAGAACCTGGGTTTTTTCGGGTTTGAATCACGTAGTAATGTGGTACCACACTGAAACAGTCAATTAAACCTGGTTTCGATCCACATTTTAGAGGATAACACCGGTTAGGTCTGGGTTAGGACTGGGTTATGCCCGCATCTGGCTCATGATTTTGCCTTCTTCGCATACTTGTTGGCCAGATCCTGGGTTTTTTCGGGTTTGAATCACGTAGTAATGTGGTACCACACTGAAACAGACAATTAAACCTGGTTTCGATCCACATTTTAGAGGATAACACCGGTTAGGTCTGGGTTAGGACTGGGTTATGCCCGCACATCGCTCATGATTCTGCCTTCATCGCATTCTTGTTCGCCAGAACCTGGGTTTTTTCGGGTTTGAATCACGTAGTAACGTGGTACCACACAGTTACAGTCAATTAAACCTGGATTCGATCCACATTTTAGAGGATAACACCGGTTAGGTCTGGGTTAGTTCTGGGTTATGCCCGCATCTCGCTCATGATTCTGCCTTCATCGCATTCTTGTTCGCCAGAACCTGGGTTTTTTCGGGTTTGAATCACGTAGTAATGTGGTACCACACTGAAACAGTCAATTAAACCTGGTTTCGATCCACATTTTAGAGGATAACACCGGTTAGGTCTGGGTTAAGTCTGGGTTATGCCCGCATCTGGCACATGATTTTGCCTTCTTCGCATGCTTGTTGGCCAGATCCTGGGTTTTTTTCTGGTTTGAATCACGTAGTAATGTGGTACAACACTGAAACAGACAATTAAACGAGGTTTCGATCAATATTTTAGAAGATAACACCGGTTAGGTCTGGGTTATGCCCGCCTCTGGCTCTTGATTTTAACTTTTCCGCATATTTGTTGGCCAGATCCTTGGTTTTCCCTGGTTTGAATCACGTAGTAATGTGATACCGCACTGAAACAGTCAATTAAACCTGGTTTCGATCAATATTTTAGAGGATAACACCGGATAGGTCTGGGTTAGGACTGGGTTATGCCCGCATCTGGCTCATGATTTTGCCTTCTTCGCATACTTGTTGGCCAAATCCTGGGTTTTTTCGGGTTTGAATCACGTAGTAATGTGGTACCACACTGAAACAGACAATTAAACCTGGTTTCGATCCAAATTTTAGAGGATAACACCGGTTAGGTCTGTGTTAGGACTGGGTTATGCCCGCACATCGCTCATGATTCTGCCTGCATCGCATCCTTGTTCGCCAGAACCTGGGTTTTTTCGGGTTTGAATCACGTAGTAATGTGGTACCACACAGTTACAGTCAATTAAACCTGGATTCGATCCACATTTTAGAGGATAACACCGGTTAGGTCTGGGTTAGGACTGGGTTATGCCCGCACATCGCTCATGATTCTGCCTTCATCGCATTCTTGTTCGCCAGAACCTGGGTTTTTTCGGGTTTGAATCACGTAGTAACGTGGTACCACACAGTTACAGTCAATTAAACCTGGATTCGATCCACATTTTATAGGATAACACCGGTTAAGTCTGGGATAGGTATGGGTCATGTCCGCATCTGGCTCATGATTTTGCTTTCTTCGCATATTTGTTGGCCAGATCCTGGGTTTTTTCGGGTTTGAATCACGTAGTAATGTGGTACCCCACTGAAACAGTCAATTAAACCTGGTTTCGATCCACATTTTAGAGGATAACACCGGTTAGGTCTGGGTTAGTTCTGGGTTATGCCCGCATCTCGCTCATGATTCTGCCTTCATCGCATTCTTGTTCGCCAGAACCTGGGTTTTTTCGGGTTTGAATCACGTAGTAATGTGGTACCACACTGAAACAGTCAATTAAACCTGGTTTCGATCCACATTTTAGAGGATAACACCGGTTAGGTCTGGGTTAAGTCTGGGTTATGCCCGCATCTGGCACATGATTTTGCCTTCTTCGCATGCTTGTTGGCCAGATCCTGGGTTTTTTTCTGGTTTGAATCACGTAGTAATGTGGTACAACACTGAGACAGACAATTAAACGAGGTTTCGACCAATATTTTAGAGGATAACACCGGTTAGGTCTGGGTTATGCCCGCCTCTGGCTCTTGATTTTGACTTTTCCGCATATTTGTTTGCCAGATCCTTGGTTTTCCCTGGTTTGAATCACGTAGTAATGTGATACCGCACTGAAACAGTCAATTAAACCTGGTTTCGATCCACATTTTAGAGGATAACACCGGTTAGGTCTGGGTTAGTTCTGGGTTATGCCCGCATCTCGCTCATGATTCTGCCTTCATCGCATTCTTGTTCGCCAGAACCTGGGTTTTTTCGGGTTTGAATCACGTAGTAATGTGGTACCACACTGAAACAGTCAATTAAACCTGGTTTCGATCCACATTTTAGAGGATAACACCGGTTAGGTCTGGGTTAGGACTGGGTTATGCCCGCATCTGGCTCATGATTTTGCCTTCTTCGCATACTTGTTGGCCAGATCCTGGGTTTTTTCGGGTTTGAATCACGTAGTAATGTGGTACCACACTGAAACAGACAATTAAACCTGGTTTCGATCCACATTTTAGAGGATAACACCGGTTAGGTCTGGGTTAGGACTGGGTTATGCCCGCACATCGCTCATGATTCTGCCTTCATCGCATTCTTGTTCGCCAGAACCTGGGTTTTTTCGGGTTTGAATCACGTAGTAACGTGGTACCACACAGTTACAGTCAATTAAACCTGGATTCGATCCACATTTTAGAGGATAACACCGGTTAGGTCTGGGTTAGTTCTGGGTTATGCCCGCATCTCGCTCATGATTCTGCCTTCATCGCATTCTTGTTCGCCAGAACCTGGGTTTTTTCGGGTTTGAATCACGTAGTAATGTGGTACCACACTGAAACAGTCAATTAAACCTGGTTTCGATCCACATTTTAGAGGATAACACCGGTTAGGTCTGGGTTAAGTCTGGGTTATGCCCGCATCTGGCACATGATTTTGCCTTCTTCGCATGCTAGTTGGCCAGATCCTGCGTTTTTTTCTGGTTTGAATCACATAGTAATGTGGTACAACACTGAAACAGACAATTAAACGAGGTTTCGATCAATATTTTAGAGGATAACACCGGTTAGGTCTGGGTTATGCCCGCCTCTGGCTCTTGATTTTGACTTTTCCGCATATTTGTTGGCCAGATCCTTGGTTTTCCCTGGTTTGAATCACGTAGTAATGTGATACCGCACTGAAACAGTCAATTAAACCTGGTTTCGATCAATATTTTAGAGGATAACACCGGTTAGGTCTGGGTTAGGACTGGGTTATGCCCGCATCTGGCTCATGATTTTGCCTTCTTCGCATACTTGTTGGCCAGACCCTGGTTTTTTTCGGGTTTGAATCACGTAGTAATATGGTACCACACTGAAACAGACAATTAAACCTGGATTCGATCCACATTTTAGAGGATAACACCGGTTAGGTCTGGGTTAGTTCTGGGTTATGCCCGCATCTCGCTCATGATTCTGCCTTCATCGCATTCTTGTTCGCCAGAACCTGGGTTTTTTCGGGTTTGAATCACGTAGTAATGTGGTACCACACTGAAACAGTCAATTAAACCTGGTTTCGATCCACATTTTAGAGGATAACACCGGTTAGGTCTGGGTTAAGTCTGGGTTATGCCCGCATCTGGCACATGATTTTGCCTTCTTCGCATGCTTGTTGGCCCGATCCTGGGTTTTTTTCTGGTTTGAATCACGTAGTAATGTGGTACAACACTGAAACAGACAATTAAACGAGGTTTCGATCAATATTTTAGAAGATAACACCGGTTAGGTCTGGGTTATGCCCGCCTCTGGCTCTTGATTTAGACTTTTCCGCATATTTGTTGGCCAGATCCTTGGTTTTCCCTGGTTTGAATCACGTAGTAATGTGATGCCGCACTGAAACAGTCAATTAAACCTGGTTTCGATCAATATTTTAGAGGATAACACCGGTTAGGTCTGGGTTAGGACTGGGTTATGCCCGCATCTGGCTCATGATTTTGCCTTCTTCGCATACTTGTTGGCCAAATCCTGGGTTTTTTCGGGTTTGAATCACGTAGTAATGTGGTACCACACTGAAACAGACAATTAAACCTGGTTTCGATCCAAATTTTAGAGGATAACACCGGTTAGGTCTGTATTAGGACTGGGTTATGCCCGCACATCGCTCATGATTCTGCCTTCATCGCATTCTTGTTCGCCAGAACCTGGGTTTTTTCGGGTTTGAATCACGTAGTAATGTGGTACCACACAGTTACAGTCAATTAAACCTGGATTCGATCCACATTTTAGAGGATAACACCGGCTTGGTCTGGGTTAGGTCTGGGTTATGCCCGCATCTGGCACATTGATTTTGCCTTTTTCGCATACTTCTTGGCCAGATCCTGGGTTTTTGGGGTTTGAATCACGCAGTAATGTGGTACCACATTGAAACAGTCAATTAAACCTGGTTTCGATCAATATTTTAGAGGATAACACCGGTTAGGTCTGGGTTAGGACTGGCTTATGCCCGCATCTGGCTCATGATTTTGCCTTCTTCGCATACTTGTTGGCCAGATCCTTGGTCCTCTCTGGTTTGAATCACGTAGTAATGTGGTACCACACTGAAACAGACAATTAAACCTGGTTTCGATCCACATTTTAGAGGATAACACCGGTTAGGTCTGGGTTAGGACTGGGTTATGCCCGCACATCGCTCATGATTCTGCCTTCGTCGCACTCTTGTTCGCCAGAACCTGGGTTTTTTTCGGGTTTGAATCACGTAGTAATGTGGTACCACACTGAAACAGACAATTAAACCTGGTTTCGATCAATATTTTAGAGGGTAACACCGGTTAGGTCTGGGTTAGGACTGGCTTATGCCCGCATCTGGCTCATGATTTTGCCTTCTCCGTATACTTGTTGGCCAGATCCTGCGTTTTTTCGGGTTTGAATCACGTAGTAATGTGGTACCACACTGAAACAGACAATTAAACCTGGTTTCGATCCACATTTTAGAGGATAACACCGGTTAGGTCTGGGTTAGGACTGGGTTATGCCCGCACATCGCTCATGATTCTGCCTTCATCGCATTCTTGTTCGCCAGAACCTGGGTTTTTTCGGGTTTGAATCACGTAGTAACGTGGTACCACACAGTTACAGTCAATTAAACCTGGATTCGATCCACATTTTATAGGATAACACCGTTTAAGTCTGGGATAGGTATGGGTCATGTCCGCATCTGGCTCATGATTTTGCTTTCATCGCATATTTGTTGGCCAGATCCTGGGTTTTTTCGGGTTTGAATCACGTAGTAATGTGGTACCACACTGAAACAGTCAATTAAACCTGGTTTCGATCCACATTTTAGAGGATAACACCGGTTAGGTCTGGGTTAGTTCTGGGTTATGCCCGCATCTCGCTCATGATTCTGCCTTCATCGCATTCTTGTTCGCCAGAACCTGGGTTTTTTCGGGTTTGAATCACGTAGTAATGTGGTACCACACTGAAACAGTCAATTAAACCTGGTTTCGATCCACATTTTAGAGGATAACACCGGTTAGGTCTGGGTTAAGTCTGGGTTATGCCCGCCTCTGGCGCTTGATTTTGACTTTTCCGCATATTTGTTGGCCAGATCCTTGGTTTTCCCTGGTTTGAATCACGTAGTAATGTGATACCGCACTGAAACAGTCAATTAAACCTGGTTTCGATCAATATTTTAGAGGTTAACACCGGTTAGGTCTGGGTTAGGACTGGGTTATGCCCGCACATCGCTCATGATTCTGCCTTGATCGCGTTCTTCTTCGCCAGAACCTGGGTTTTTTCGGGTTTGAATCACGTAGTAATGTGGTACCACACTGAAACAGACAATTATACCTGGATTCGATCCAAATTTTAGAGGATAACACCGGTTAGGTCTGAGTTAGGACTGGGTTATGCCCGCACATCGCTCATGATTCTGCCTTCATCGCATTCTTGTTCGCCAGAACCTGGGTTTTTTCGGGTTTGAATCACGTAGTAAGGTGGTACCACACAGTTACAGTCAATTGAACCTGGATTCGATCCACATTTTAGAGGATAACACCGGTTAGGTCTGGGTTAGGTCTGGGTTATGCCCGCATCTGGCACATTGATTTTGCATTCTTTGCATACTTGTTGGCCAGATCCTGGGTTTTTGGGGTTTGAATCACGCAGTAATGTGGTACCACATTGAAACAGTCAATTAAACCTGGTTTCGATCAATATTTTAGAGGATAAAACCGGTTAGGTCTGGATTATGCCCGCATCTGGTACATGATTTTGCCTTTTTCGCATATTTGTGGATAGATCCTGGGTTTTTTCGGGTTTGAATCATGTAGTAGTGTGATACCACACTGAAGCAGTCAACTAAGCCTGGTTTCGATCAATATTTTAGAGGTTAACACCGGTTAGGTCTGGGTTAGGTCTGGGTTATGCCCGCATCTGGCTCATGATTTTGCGTTTTCCGCATACTTGTTGGCCAGATCCTGGGTTTTTGGGATTCGAATCACGTAGTAATGTGGAACCACACAGTAACAGTCAATTAAACCTGGATTCGATCCACATTTTATAGGATAACACCGGTTAGGTCTGGGTTAGTTCTGGGTTATGCCCGCATCTCGCTCATGATTCTGCCTTCATCGCATTCTTGTTCGCCAGAACCTGGGTTTTTTCGGGTTTGAATCACGTAGTAATGTGGTACCACACAGTAACAGTCAATTAAACCTGGATTCGATCCACATTTTATAGGATAACACCGGTTAGGTCTGGGATAGGTATGGGTTATGTCCGCATCTGGCTCATGATTTTGCTTTCTTCGCATACTTGTTGGCCAGATCCTGGGTTTTTTCGGGTTTGAATCACGTAGTAATGTGGAACCACACTGAAACAGTCAATTAAACCTGGTTTTGATCCACATTTTAGAGGATAACACCGGTTAGGTCTGGGTTAGGTCTGGGTTATGCCCGCATCTCGCTCATGATTCTGCCTTCATCGCATTCTTGTTCGCCAGAACCTGGGTTTTTTCGGGTTTGAATCACGTAGTAATGTGGTACCACACAGTAACAGTCAATTAAACCTGGATTCGATCCACATTTTATAGGATAACACCGGTTAGGTCTGGGATAGGTATGGGTTATGTCCGCATCTGGCTCATGATTTTGCTTTCTTCGCATACTTGTTGGCCAGATCCTGGGTTTTTTCGGGTTTGAATCACGTAGTAATGTGGAACCACACTGAAACAGTCAATTAAACCTGGTTTTGATCCACATTTTAGAGGATAACACCGGTTAGGTCTGGGTTAGGTCTGGGTTATGCCCGCCTCTGGCTCATGATTTTGCTTTCTTCGCATGCTTGTTGGCCGGATCCTGGGTTTTTTCGGGTTTGAATCACGTAGTAATGTGGTAACACACTGATACAGACAATTAAACGAGGTTTCGATCAATATTTTAGAGGATAACACCTGTTAGGTCTGGGATAGGTATGGGTTATGTCCGCATCTGGCTCATGATTTTGCTTTCTTCGCATACTTGTTGGCCAGATCCTGGGTTTTTCCGTGTTTGAATCACGTAGTAATGTGGTACCACACTGAAACAGTCAATTAAACCTGGTTTCGATCAATATTTTAGAGGTTAACACCGGTTAGGTGTGGGTTAGGACTGGGTTATGCCCGCATCTGGCTCATGATTCTGCCTTCATCGCATTCTTGTTCGCCAGAACCTGGGTTTTTTCGGGTTTGAATCTCGTAGTAATGTGGTACCACATTGAAACAGTCAATTAAACCTGGTTTCGATCCACATTTTATAGGATAACACCTGTTAGGTCTGGGATAGGTATGGGTTATGTCTGCATCTGGCTCATGATTTTGCCTTCTTCGCATACTTGTTGGCCAGATTCTGGGTTTTTTCGGGTTTGAATCACGTAGTAATGTGGTACGACATTGAAACAGTCAATTAAACCTGGTTTCGATCCACATTTTATAGGACAACACCGGTTAGGTCTGGGATAGGTATGGGTTATGTCCGCATCTGGCTCATGATTTTGCCTTGTTCGCATGCTTGTTGGCCGGATCCTGGGTTTTTTCGGGTTTGAATCACGTAGTAATGTGGTACCACACTGAAACAGACAATTAAACCTGGTTGCGATCAATATTTTAGAGGATAACACCGGTTAGGTCTGGGCTAGATCTGGGTTATGTCCGCATCTGGCTCATGATTTTGCTTTCTTCGCATACTTGTTGGCCAGATCCTGGGTTTTTTCGGGTTTGAATCACGTAGTAATATGGTACCACACTGAAACAGTCAATTAAACCTGGTTTCGATCCACATTTTAGAGGATAACACCGGTTAGGTCTGGGTTAGATCTGGGTTATGCCCGCATCTCGCTCATGATTCTGCCTTCATCGCATAATTGTTCGCCAGAACCTGGGTTTTTTCGGGTTTGGATCACGTAGTAATGTGGTACCACACTGAAACAGACAATTAAACATAGTTTCGATCAATATTTTAGACGATAACACCGGTTAGGTCTGGGTTAGGACTGGGTTATGTCCGCATCTGGCTCATGATTTTGCCTTCTTCGCATACTTGTTGGCCAGATTCTGGGTTTTTTTCGGGTTTGAATCACGTAGTAATGTGGTACGACATTGAAACAGTCAATTAAACCTGGTTTCGATCCACATTTTATAGGACAACACCGGTTAGGTCTGGGATAGGTATGGGTTATGTCCGCATCTGGCTCATGATTTTGCCTTGTTCGCATGCTTGTTGGCCAGATCCTAGGTTTTTTTCTAGTTTGAATCACGTAGTAATGTGGTACCACACTGAAACAGACAATTAAACATGGTTTCGATCAATATTTTAGACGATAACACCGGTTAGGTCTGGATTATGCCCGCATCTGCTACATGATTTTGCCTTTTTCGCATATTTGTTGGACAGATCCTGGGTTTTTTCGGGTTTGAATCACGTAGTAATGTGTTACCGCACAGGTAACTGTCAATTAAACCTGGATTCGGTCAGTATTTTAGAGGATAAAACCGGTTAGGTCTGGGTTAGGACTGGGTTATGCCCGCACATCGCTCATGATTCTGCCTTCATCGCATTCTTGTTCGCCAGAACCTGGGTTTTTTCGGGTTTGAATCACGTAGTAATGTGGTACCACATTGAAACAGTCAATTAAACCTGGAATCGATCCACATTTTATAGGATAACACCGGTTAGGTCTGGGATAGGTATGGGTTTTGTCCACATCTGGCTCATGATTTTGCCTTGTTCGCATGCTTGTTGGCCAGATCCTAGGTTTTTTTCTAGTTTGAATCCCGTAGTAATGTGGTACCACACTGAAACAGACAATTAAACCTGGTTTCGATCCACATTTTAGAGGATAACACCGGTTAGGTCTGGGTTAGGACTGGGTTATGCCCGCACATCGCTCATGATTCTGCCTTCATCGCATTCTTGTTCGCCAGAACCTGGGTTTTTTCGGGTTTGAATCTCGTAGTAATGTGGTACCACATTGAAACAGTCAATTAAACCTGGTTTCGATCCACATTTTATATGATAACACCTGTTAGGTCTGGGATAGGTATGGGTTATGTCTGCATCTGGCTCATGATTTTGCCTTCTTCGCATACTTGTTGGCTAGATTCTGGGTTTTTTCGGGTTTGAATCACGTAGTAATGTGGTACGACATTGAAACAGTCAATTAAACCTGGTTTCGATCCACATTTTATAGGACAACCCCGGTTAGGTCTGGGATAGGTATGGGTTATGTCCGCATCTGGCTCATGATTTTGCCTTGTTCGCATGCTTGTTGGCCAGATCCTAGGTTTTTTTCTAGTTTGAATCACGTAGTAATGTGGTACCACACTGGAACAGACAATTAAACCTGGTTGCGATCAATATTTTAGAGGATAACACCGGTTAGGTCTGGCCTAGATCTGGGGTATGTCCGAATCTGGCTCATGATTTTGCTTTCTTCGCATACTTGTTGGCCAGATCCGGGGTTTTTTCGGGTTTGAATCACGTAGTAATATGGTACCACACTGAAACAGTCAATTAAACCTGGTTTCGATCCACATTTTAGACGATAACACCGGTTAGGTCTGGGTTAGATCTGGGTTATGCCCGCATCTCGCTCATGATTCTGCCTTCATCGCATTCTTGTTCGCCAGAACCTGGATTTTTTCGGGTTTGAATCACGTAGTAATGTGGTACCACACTGAAACAGACAATTAAACATAGTTTCGATCAATATTTTAGACGATAACACCGGTTAGGTCTGGGTTAGGACTGGGTTATGTCCGCATCTGGCTCATGATTTTGCCTTCTTCGCATACTTGTTGGCCAGATTCTGGGTTTTTTCGGGTTTGAATCACGTAGTAATGTGGTACGACATTCAAACAGTCAATTAAACCTGGTTTCGATCCACATTTTATAGGACACCACCGGTTAGGTCTGGGATAGGTATGGGTTATGTCCGCATCTGGCTCATGATTTTGCCTTGTTCGCATGCTTGTTGGCCAGATCCTAGGTTTTTTTCTAGTTTGAATCACGTAGTAATGTGGTACCGCACTGAAACAGACAATTAAACATGGTTTCGATCAATATTTTAGACGATAACACCGGTTGGGTCTGGATTATGCCCGCATCTGCTACATGATTTTGCCTTTTTCGCATATTTGTTGGACAGATCCTGGGTTTTTTCAGGTTTGAATCACGTAGCAATGTGTTACCGCACAGGTAACTGTCAATTAAACCTGGATTCGGTCAGTATTTTAGAGGATAAAACCGGTTAGGTCTGGGTTAGGACTGGGTTATGCCCGCACATCGCTCATGATTCTGCCTTCATCGCATTCTTGTTCGCCAGAACCTGGGTTTTTTCGGGTTTGAATCACGTAGCAATGTGGTACCACATTGAAACAGTCAATTAAACCTGGATTCGATCCACATTTTATAGGATAACACCGGTTAGGTCTGGGATAGGTATGGGTTTTGTCCGCATCTGGCTTATGATTTTGCCTTGTTCGCATGCTTGTTGGCCAGATCCTAGGTTTTTTTCTAGTTTGAATCCCGTAGTAATGTGGTACCACACTGAAACAGACAATTAAACCTGATTTCGATCCACATTTTAGAGGATAACACCGGTTAGGTCTGGGTTAGGACTGGGTCATGCCAGCACATCGCTCATGATTCTGCCTTCATCGCATTCTTGTTCGCCAGAACCTGGGTTTTTTCGCGTTTGAATCGCGTAGTAACGTGGTACCAGACAGTAACTGTCAATTAAACCTGGAGTCGATAGACATTTTATAGGATAACACCGGTTAGGTCTGGGATAGGTATGGGTTATGTCCGCATCTGGCTCATGATTTTGCTTTCTTCGCATACTTGTTGGCCAGATCCTGGGTTTTTTCGGGTTTGAATCACGTAGTAATGTGGTACCACACTGAAACAGTCAATTAAACCTGGATTCGGTCAGTATTTTAGAGGATAAAACCGGTTAGGTCTGGGTTAGGTCTGGGCTATGCCCGCACATCGCTCATGATTCTGCCTTCATCGCATTCTTGTTCGCCAGAACCTGGGTTTTTTCGGGTTTGAATCACGTAGCAATGTGGTACCACATTGAAACAGTCAATTAAACCTGGATTCGATCCACATTTTATAGGATAACACCGGTTAGGTCTGGGATAGGTATGGGTTTTGTCCGCATCTGGCTCATGATTTTGCCTAGTTCGCATGCTTGTTGGCCAGATCCTAGGTTTTTTTCTAGTTTGAATCCCGTAGTAATGTGGTACCAAACTGAAACAGACAATTAAACCTGATTTCGATCCACATTTTAGAGGATAACACCGGTTAGGTCTGGATTAGGACTGGGTTATGCCCGCATCTCGCTCATGATTCCGCCTTCAAAGCATTCTTGTTCGCCAGAACCTAGGTTTTTTCGGGTTTGAATCACGTAGTAATGTGGTACCACACTGAAACAGGCAATTAAACCTGGTTTCGATCCACATTTTAGAGGATAACACCGGTTAGGTCTGGGTTACTACTGGGTTATGCCCGCATCTCGCTCATGATTCTGCCTTCATCGCATGCTTGTTGGCCAGATCCTGGTTTTTTTTTTCTGGTTTGAATCACGTAGTCATGTGGTACCACACTGAAACAGACAATTAAACGAGGTTTCGATCAATATTTTAGAGGATAACACCGGTTAGGTCTGGGTTATGCCCGCATCTGGCTCTTGATTTTGACTTTTCCGCATACTTGCTGGCCAGATCCTTGGTTTTCCCTCATTTGAATCACGTAGTAATGTGATACCGCACTGAAACAGTCAATTAAACCTGGTTTCGAACAATATTTTACAGGATAACACCGGTTAGGTCTGGGTTAGTACTGGGTTACGCCCGCATCTGGCTCATGATTTTGCCTTCTTCGCATACTTGTTGGCCAGATCCCGGGTTTTTTCGGGTTTGAATCACGTAGTAATGTGGTACCACACTGAAACAGACAATTAAACCTGGTTTCGATCCACATTTTAGAGGATAACACCGGTTAGGTCTGGGTTAGGACTGGGATATGCCCGCACATCGCTCATAATTCTGCCTTCATCGCATTCTTGTTCGCCAGAACCTGGGTTTTTTCGGGTTTGAATCACGTAGTAATGTGGTACCACATTGAAACAGTCAATTAAACCTGGAATCGATCCTCATTTTATAGGATAACACCGGTTAGGTCTGGGATAGGTATGGGTTATGTCCGCATCTGGCTCATGATTTTGCCTTGTTCGCATGCTTGTTGGCCAGATCCTAGGTTTTTTTCTAGTTTGAATCCCGTAGTAATGTGGTACCACACTGAAACAGACAATTAAACCTGGTTTCGATCAATATTTTAGAGGGTAACACCGGTTAGGTCTGGGTTAGGACTGGATTATGCCCGCATCTGGCTCATGATTTTGCCTTCTTCGCATACTTGTTGGCCAGATCCTGGGTTTTTTCGGGTTTGAATCACGTAGTAATGTGGTACCACACTGAAACAGACAATTAAACCTGGTTTCGATCCACATTTTAGAGGATAACACCGGTTAGGTCTGGGTTAGGACTGGGTTATGCCCGCACATCGCTCATGATTCTGCCTTCATCGCATTGTTGTTCGCCAGAACCTGGGTTTTTTCGGGGTTGAATCACGTAGTAACGTGGTACCACACAGTTACAGTCAATTAAACCTGGATTCGATTCACATTTTATAGGATAACACCGGTTAAGTCTGGGATAGGTATGGGTCATGTCCGCATCTGGCTCATGATTTTGCTTTCTTCGCATATTTGTTGGCCAGATCCTGGGTTTTTTCGGGTTTGAATCACGTAGTAATGTGGTACCACACTGAAACAGTCAATTAAACCTGGTTTCGATCCACATTTTAGAGGATAAGACCGGTTAGGTCTGGGTTAGTTCTGGGTTATGCCCGCATCTCGCTCATGATTCTGCCTTCATCGCATTCTTGTTCGCCAGAACCTGGGTTTTTTCGGGTTTGAATCACGTAGTAATGTGGTACCACACTGAAACAGTCAATTAAACCTGGTTTCGATCCACATTTTAGAGGATAACACCGGTTAGGTCTGGGTTAAGTCTGGGTTATGCCCGCATCTGGCACATGATTTTGCCTTGTTCGCATGCTTGTTGGCCAGATCCTGGGTTTTTTTCTGGTTTGAAAAGCGTAGTAATGTGGTACCACACTGAAACAGACAATTAAACGAGGTTTCGATCAATATTATAGAGGATAACACCGGTTAGGTCTGGGTTATGCCCGCCTCTGGCTCTTTCTTTGACTTTTCCGCATATTTGTTGGCCAGATCCTTGGTTTTCCCTGGTTTGAATCACGTAGTAATGTGATACCGCACTGAAACAGTCAATTAAACCTGGTTTCGATCAATATTTTAGAGGATAACACCGGTTAGGTCTGGGTTAGGTCTGGGTTATGCCCGCATCTGGCTCATGATTTTGCCTTTTCCGCATACTTGTTGGCCAGATCCTGGGTTTTTTCGGGTTTGAATCACGTAGTAATGTGGTACCACACTGAAACAGTCAATTAAACCTGGAATCGATCCTCATTTTATAGGATAACACCGGTTAGGTCTGGGATAGGTATGGGTTATGTCCGCATCTGGCTCATGATTTTGCCTTGTTCGCATGCTTCTTGGCCAGATCCTAGGTTTTTTTCTAGTTTGAATCCCGTAGTAATGTGGTACCACACTGAAACAGACAACTAAACCTGGTTTCGATCAATATTTTAGAGGGTAACACCGGTTAGGTCTGGGTTAGGACTGGGTTATGCCTGCATCTGGCTCATGATTTTGCCTTCTCCCTATACTTGTTGGCCAGATCCTGGGTTTTTTCGGGTTTGAATCACGTAGTAATGTGGTACCACACTGAAACAGGCAATTAAACCTGGTTTCGATCCACATTTTAGAGGATAACACCGGTTAGGTCTGGGTTAGGACTGGGTTATGCCCGCACATCGCTCATGATTCTGCCTTCATCGCATTGTTGTTCGCCAGAACCTGGGTTTTTTCGGGGTTGAATCACGTAGTAACGTGGTACCACACAGTTACAGTCAATTAAACCTGGATTCGATCAACATTTTATAGGATAACACCGGTTAAGTCTGGGATAGGTATGGGTCATATCCGCATCTGGCTCATGATTTTGCTTTCTTCGCATACGTGTTGGCCAGATCCTGAGTTTTTT
Source organism: Colletes latitarsis (assembly GCF_051014445.1). Classification (NCBI taxonomy): domain Eukaryota; kingdom Metazoa; phylum Arthropoda; class Insecta; order Hymenoptera; family Colletidae; genus Colletes; species Colletes latitarsis. The sequence goes on from NC_135147.1 coordinate 11,654,689, forward strand.
CGGGTTTGAATCACGTAGTAATGTGGTACCACACTGAGACAGTCAATTAAACCTGGTTTCGATCCACATTTTAGAGGGTAACACCGGTTAGGTCTGGGTTAGTTCTGGGTTATGCTCGCATCTCGCTCATGATTCTGCCTTCATCGCATTCTTGTTCGCCAGAACCTGGGTTTTTTCGGGTTTGAATCACGTAGTAATGTGGTACCACACTGAAACAGTCAATTAAACCTGGTTTCGATCCACATTTTAGAGGATAACACCGGTTAGGTCTGGGTTAAGTCTGGGTTATGCCCGCATCTGGCACATGATTTTGCTTTCTTCGCATGCTTGTTGGCCAGATCCTGGGTTTTTTTCTGGTTTGAATCACGTAGTAATGTGGTACAACACTGAAACAGACAATTAAACGAGGTTTCGATCCACATTTTAGAGGATAACACCGGTTAGGTCTGGGTTAGGTCTGGGTTATGCCCGCATCTGGTACATGATTTTGCCGTTTTCGCATATTTGTGGACAGATCCTGGGTTTTTTCGGGTTTGAATCATGTAGTAGTGTGATACCACACTGAAGCAGTCAACTAAGCCTGGTTTCGATCAATATTTTAGAGGATAACACCGGTTAGGTCTGGGATAGGTCTGGGTTAGGTCTGGGTTATGCCCGCATCTGGCTCATGATTTTGCCTTTTCCGCATACTTGTTGGCCAGATCCTGGGTTTTTTCGGGTTTGAATCACGTAGTAATGTGGTACCATACTGAAACAGACAATTAAACCTGGAATCGATCCTCATTTTATAGGATAACACCGGTTAGGTCTGGGTTAGGTATGGGTTATGTCCGCATCTGGCTCATGATTTTGCCTTGTTCGCATGCTTCTTGGCCAGATCCTAGGTTTTTTTCTAGTTTGAATCCCGTAGTAATGTGGTACCACACTGAAACAGACAACTGAACCTGGTTTCGATCAATATTTTAGAGGGTAACACCGGTTAGGTCTGGGTTAGGACTGGGTTATGCCCGCATCTGGCTCATGATTTTGCCTCCTCCCTATACTTGTTGGCCAGATCCTGGGTTTTTTCGGGTTTGAATCACGTAGTAATGTGGTACCACACTGAAACAGGACAATTAAACCTGGTTTCGATCCACATTTTAGAGGATAACACCGGTTAGGTCTGGGTTAGGACTGGGTTATGCCCGCACATCGCTCATGATTCTGCCTTCATCGCATTCTTGTTCGCCAGAACCTGGGTTTTTTCGGGTTTGAATCACGTAGTAACGTGGTACCACACAGTTACAGTCAATTAAACCTGGATTCGATCCACATTTTATAGGATAACACCGGTTAAGTCTGGGATAGGTATGGGTCATGTCCGCATCTGGCTCATGATTTTGCTTTCTTCGCATATTTGTTGGCCAGATCCTGGGTTTTTTCGGGTTTGAATCACGTAGTAATGTGGTACCACACTGAAACAGTCAATTAAACCTGGTTTCGATCCACATTTTAGAGGATAAGACCGGTTAGGTCTGGGTTAGTTCTGGGTTATGCCCGCATCTCGCTCATGATTCTGCCTTCATCGCATTCTTGTTCGCCAGAACCTGGGTTTTTTCGGGTTTGAATCACGTAGTAATGTGGTACCACACTGAAACAGTCAATTAAACCTGGTTTCGATCCACATTTTAGAGGATAACACCGGTTAGGTCTGGGTTAAGTCTGGGTTATGCCCGCATCTGGCACATGATTTTGCCTTGTTCGCATGCTTGTTGGCCAGATCCTGGGTTTTTTTCTGGTTTGAATCGCGTAGTAATGTGGTACCACACTGAAACAGACAATTAAACGAGGTTTCGATCAATATTATAGAGGATAACACCGGTTAGGTCTGGGTTATGCCCGCCTCTGGCTCTTTCTTTGACTTTTCCGCATATTTGTTGGCCAGATCCTTGGTTTTCCCTGGTTTGAATCACGTAGTAATGTGATACCGCACTGAAGCAGTCAATTAAACCTGGTTTCGATCCACATTTTAGAGGATAAGACCGGTTAGGTCTGGGTTAGTTCTGGGTTATGCCCGCATCTCGCTCATGATTCTGCCTTCATCGCATTCTTGTTCGCCAGAACCTGGGTTTTTTCGGGTTTGAATCACGTAGTAATGTGGTACCACACTGAAACAGTCAATAAAACCTGGTTTCGATCCACATTTTAGAGGATAACACCGGTTAGGTCTGGGTTAGTTCTGGGTTATGCCCGCATCTCGCTCATGATTCTGCCTTCATCGCATTCTTGTTCGCCAGAACCTGGGTTTTTTCGGGTTTGAATCACGTAGTAATGTGGTACCACACTGAAACAGTCAATTAAACCTGGTTTCGATCCACATTTTAGAGGATAACACCGGTTAGGTCTGGGTTAAGTCTGGGTTATGCCCGCATCTGGCACATGATTTTGCCTTGTTCGCATGCTTGTTGGCCAGATCCTGGGTTTTTTTCTGGTTTGAATCGCGTAGTAATGTGGTACCACACTGAAACAGACAATTAAACGAGGTTTCGATCAATATTATAGAGGATAACACCGGTTAGGTCTGGGTTATGCCTGCCTCTGGCTCTTTTTTTGACTTTTCCGCATATTTGTTGGCCAGATCCTTGGTTTTTTCGGGTTTGAATCATGTAGTAGTGTGATACCACACTGAAGCAGTCAACTAAGCCTGGTTTCGATCAATATTTTAGAGGATAACACCGGTTAGGTCTGGGTTAGGTCTGGGTTATGCCCGCATCTGGCTCATGATTTTGCCTTTTCCGCATACTTGTTGGCCAGATCCTGGGTTTTTTCGGGTTTGAATCACGTAGTAATGTGGTACCACACTGAAACAGTCAATTAAACCTGGAATCGATCCTCATTTTATAGGATAACACCGGTTAGGTCTGGGATAGGTATGGGTTATGTCCGCATCTGGCTCATGATTTTGCCTTGTTCGCATGCTTCTTGGCCAGATCCTAGGTTTTTTTCTAGTTTGAATCCCGTAGTAATGTGGTACCACACTGAAACAGACAACTAAACCTGGTTTCGATCAATATTTTAGAGGGTAACACCGGTTAGGTCTGGGTTAGGACTGGGTTATGCCCGCATCTGGCTCATGATTTTGCCTTCTCCCTATACTTGTTGGCCAGATCCTGGGTTTTTTCGGGTTTGAATCACGTAGTAATGTGGTACCACACTGAAACAGGCAATTAAACCTGGTTTCGATCCACATTTTAGAGGATAACACCGGTTAGGTCTGGGTTAGGACTGGGTTATGCCCGCACATCGCTCATGATTCTGCCTTCATCGCATTCTTGTTCGCCAGAACCTGGGTTTTTTCGGGTTTGAATCACGTAGTAACGTGGTACCACACAGTTACAGTCAATTAAACCTGGATTCGATCCACATTTTATAGGATAACACCGGTTAAGTCTGGGATAGGTATGGGTCATATCCGCATCTGGCTCATGATTTTGCTTTCTTCGCATACGTGTTGGCCAGATCCTGAGTTTTTTCGGGTTTGAATCACGTAGTAATGTGGTACCACACTGAGACAGTCAATTAAACCTGGTTTCGATCCACATTTTAGAGGGTAACACCGGTTAGGTCTGGGTTAGTTCTGGGTTATGCTCGCATCTCGCTCATGATTCTGCCTTCATCGCATTCTTGTTCGCCAGAACCTGGGGTTTTTCGGGTTTGAATCACGTAGTAATGTGGTACCACACTGAAACAGTCAATTAAACCTGGTTTCGATCCACATTTTAGAGGATAACACCGGTTAGGTCTGGGTTAAGTCTGGGTTATGCCCGCATCTGGCACATGATTTTGCTTTCTTCGCATGCTTGTTGGCCAGATCCTGGGTTTTTTTCTGGTTTGAATCACGTAGTAATGTGGTACAACACTGAAACACACAATTAAACGAGGTTTCGATCAATATTTTAGAGGATAACACCGGTTAGGTCTGGGTTATGCCCGCCTCTGGCGCTTGATTTTGACTTTTCCGCATATTTGTTGGCCAGATCCTTGGTTTTCCCTGGTTTGAATCACGTAGTAATGTGATACCGCACTGAAACTGTCAATTAAACCTGGTTTCGATCAATATTTTAGAGGATAACACCGGTTAGGTCTGGGTTAGGACTGGGTTATGCCCGCACATCGCTCATGATTCTGCCTTCATCGCATTCTTGTTTGCCAGAACCTGGGTTTTTTCGGGATTGAATCACGTAGTAATGTGGTACCACACAGTTACAGTCAATTAAACCTGGATTCGATCCACATTTTAGAGGATAACACCGGTTAGGTCTGGGTTAGGTCTGGGTTATGCCCGCATCTGGTACATGATTTTGCCTTTTTCGCATATTTGTGGACAGATCCTGGGTTTTTTCGGGTTTGAATCATGTAGTAGTGTGATACCACACTGAAGCAGTCAACTAAGCCTGGTTTCGATCAATATTTTAGAGGATAACACCGGTTAGGTCTGGGATAGGTCTGGGTTAGGTCTGGGTTATGCCCGCATCTGGCTCATGATTTTGCCTTTTCCGCATACTTGTTGGCCAGATCCTGGGTTTTTTCGGGTTTGAATCACGTAGTAATGTGGTACCATACTGAAACAGACAATTAAACCTGGAATCGATCCTCATTTTATAGGATAACACCGGTTAGGTCTGGGTTAGGTATGGGTTATGTCCGCATCTGGCTCATGATTTTGCCTTGTTCGCATGCTTCTTGGCCAGATCCTAGGTTTTTTTCTAGTTTGAATCCCGTAGTAATGTGGTACCACACTGAAACAGACAACTGAACCTGGTTTCGATCAATATTTTAGAGGGTAACACCGGTTAGGTCTGGGTTAGGACTGGGTTATGCCCGCATCTGGCTCATGATTTTGCCTCCTCCCTATACTTGTTGGCCAGATCCTGGGTTTTTTCGGGTTTGAATCACGTAGTAATGTGGTACCACACTGAAACAGGACAATTAAACCTGGTTTCGATCCACATTTTAGAGGATAACACCGGTTAGGTCTGGGTTAGGACTGGGTTATGCCCGCACATCGCTCATGGTTCTGCCTTCATCGCATTCTTGTTCGCCAGAACCTGGGTTTTTTCGGGTTTGAATCACGTAGTAATGTGGTACCACACTGAAACAGTCAATTAAACCTGGTTTCGATCCACATTATAGAGGATAACACCGGTTAGGTCTGGGTTAAGTCTGGGTTATGCCCGCATCTGGCACATGATTTTGCCTTGTTCGCATGCTTGTTGGCCAGATCCTGGGTTTTTTTCTGGTTTGAATCGCGTAGTAATGTGGTACCACACTGAAACAGACAATTAAACGAGGTTTCGATCAATATTATAGAGGATAACACCGGTTAGGTCTGGGTTATGCCCGCCTCTGGCTCTTTTTTTGACTTTTCCGCATATTTGTTGGCCAGATCCTTGGTTTTCCCTGGTTTGAATCACGTAGTAATGTGATACCGCACTGAAACAGTCAATTAAACCTGGTTTCGATCAATATCTTAGAGGATAACACCGGTTAGGTCTGGGTGAGGACTGGGTTATGCCCGCATCTGGCTCATGATTTTGCCTTCTTCGCATACTTGTCGGCCAGATCCTGGGTTTTTTCGGGTTTGAATCACGTAGTAATGTGGTACCACACTGAAACAGACAATTAAACCTGGATTCGATCCACATTTTAGAGGATAACACCGGTTAGGTCTGGGTTAGGTCTGGGTTATGCCCGCATCTGGCTCTTTTTTTGACTTTTCCGCATATCTGTTGGCCAGATCCTTGGTTTTCCCTGGTTTGAATCACGTAGTAATGTGATACCGCACTGAAACAGTCAATTAAACCTGGTTTCGATCCAAATTTTAGAGGATAACACCGGTTAGGTCTGGGTTAGGACTGGGTTATGCCCGCACATCGCTCATGATTCTGCATTCATCGCATTCTTGTTCGCCAGAACCTGGGTTTTTTCGGGTTTGAATCACGTAGTAATGTGGTACCACACAGTTACAGTAAATTAAACCTGGATTCGATCCACATTTTAGAGGATAACACCGGTTAGGTCTGGGTTAGGTCTGGGTTATGCCCGCATCTGGCACATTGATTTTGCCTTCTTCGCATGCTTGTTGGCCAGATCCTCGGTTTTCTCTGGTTTGAATCACGTAGTAATGTGTTACCACACAGGTAACAGTCATCTAAACCTGGATTCGGTCAGTATTAAAGAGGATAAAACCGGTTAGGTCTGGGTTAGGTCTGGATTATGCCCGCATCTGGCACATGATTTTGCCTTCTTTGCATACTTGTTGGCCAGATCCTGGGTTTTTGAATCACGCAGTAATGTGGTACCACATTGAAACAGTCAATTAAACCTGGTTTCGATCAATATTTTAGAGGATAAAACCGGTTAGGTCTGGATTATGCCCGCATCTGGTACATGATTTTGCTTTGCTCGCATGCTTGTTGGATAGATCCTGGGTTTTTTCCTGTTTGAATCACGCAGTAATGTGGTACCACACTGAAACAGTCAATTAAACCTGGAATCGATCCTCATTTTATAGGATAACACCGGTTAGGTCTGGGATAGGTATGGGTTATGTCCGCATCTGGCTCATGATTTTGCCTTGTTCGCATGCTTCTTGGCCAGATCCTAGGTTTTTTTCTAGTTTGAATCCCGTAGTAATGTGGTACCACACTGAAACAGACAACTAAACATGGTTTTGATCAATATTTTAGAGGGTAACACCGGTAAGGTCTGGGTTAGGACTGGGTTATGCCCGCATCTGGCTCATGATTTTGCCTTCTCCCTATACTTGTTGGCCAGATCCTGGGTTTTTTCGGGTTTGAATCACGTAGTAATGTGGTACCACACTGAAACAGACAATTAAACCTGGTTTCGATCCACATTTTAGAGGATAACACCGGTTAGGTCTGGGTTAGGACTGGGTAATGCCCGCACATCGCTCATGATTCTGCCTTCATCGCATTCTTGTTCGCCAGAACCTGGGTTTTTTCGGGTTTGAATCACGTAGTAACGTGGTACCACACAGTTACAGTCAATTAAACCTGGATTCGATCCACATTTTATAGGATAACACCGGTTAAGTCTGGGATAGGTATGGGTCATGTCCGCATCTGGCTCATGATTTTGCTTTCTTCGCATACTTGTTGGCCAGATCCTGAGTTTTTTCGGGTTTGAATCACGTAGTAATGTGGTACCACACTGAGACAGTCAATTAAACCTGGTTCCGATCCACATTTTAGAGGGTAACACCGGTTAGGTCTGGGTTAGTTCTGGGTTATGCTCGCATCTCGCTCATGATTCTGCCTTCATCGCATTCTTGTTCGCCAGAACCTGGGTTTTTTCGGGTTTGAATCACGTAGTAATGTGGTACCACACTGAAACAGTCAATTAAACCTGGTTTCGATCCACATTTTAGAGGATAACACCGGTTAGGTCTGGGTTAAGTCTGGGTTATGCCCGCATCTGGCACATGATTTTGCTTTCTTCGCATGCTTGTTGGCCAGATCCTGGGTTTTTTTCTGGTTTGAATCACGTAGTAATGTGGTACAACACTGAAACAGACAATTAAACGAGGTTTCGATCAATATTTTAGAGGATAACACCGGTTAGGTCTGGGTTATGCCCGCCTCTGGCGCTTGATTTTGACTTTTCCGCGTATTTGTTGGCCAGATCCTTGGTTTTCCCTGGTTTGAATCACGTAGTAATGTGATACCGCACTGAAACAGTCAATTAAACCTGGTTTCGATCAATATTTTAGAGGTTAACACCGGTTAGGTCTGGGTTAGGACTGGGTTATGCCCGCACATCGGTCATGATTCTGCCTTCATCGCATTCTTGTTCGCCAGAACCTGGGTTTTTTCGGGTTTTAATCACGTAGTAATGTGGTACCACACTGAAACAGACAATTAAACCTGGTTTCGATCCAAATTTTAGAGGATAACACCGGTTAGGTCTGGGTTAGGACTGGGTTATGCCCGCACATCGATCATGATTCTGCCTTCATCGCATTCTTGTTCGCCAGAACCTGGGTTTTTTCGGGTTTGAATCACGTAGTAATGTGGTACCACACAGTTACAGCCAATTAAACCTGGATTCGATCCACATTTTAGAGGATAACACCGGTTAGGTCTGGGATAGGTATGGGTTATGTCCGCATCTGGCTCATGATTTTGCTTTCTTCGCATACTTGCTGGCCAGATCCTGGGTTTCTTCGGATTTGAATCACGTAGTAATGTGGTACCACACTGAAACAGTCAATTATACCTGGTTTCGATCCACATTTTAGAGGATAACACCGGTTAGGTGTGGGTTAGGTCTGGGTTATGCCCGCATCTCGCTCATGATTCTGCCTTCATCGCATTCTTGTTCGCCAGAACCTGAGTTTTTTCGGGTTTGAATCACGTAGTAATGTGGTACCACACAGTAACAGTCAATTAAACCTGGATTCGATCCACATTTTATAGGATAACACCGGTTAGGTCTGGGATAGGTATGGGTTATGTCCGCATCTGGCTCATGATTTTGCTTTCTTCGCATACTTGTTGGCCAGATCCTTGGTTTTCCCTGGTTTGAATCACGTAGTAATGTGATACCGCACTGAAACAGTCAATTAAACCTGGATTCGATCCACATTTTATAGGATAACACCGGTTAAGTCTGGGATAGGTATGGGTCATGTCCGCATCTGGCTCATGATTTTGCTTTCTTCGCATACTTGTTGGCCAGATCCTGAGTTTTTTCGGGTTTGAATCACGTAGTAATGTGGTACCACACTGAGACAGTCAATTAAACCTGGTTCCGATCCACATTTTAGAGGGTAACACCGGTTAGGTCTGGGTTAGGACTGGGTTATGCCCGCACATCGCTCATGATTCTGCCTTCATCGCATTCTTGTTCGCCAGAACCTGGGTTTTTTCGGGTTTGAATCACGTAGTAATGTGGTACCACACTGAAACAGACAATTAAACCTGGTTTCGATCCAAATTTTAGAGTATAACACCGGTTAGGTCTGGGTTAGGACTGGGTTATGCCCCCACATCGATCATGATTCTGCCTTCATCGCATTCTTGTTCGCCAGAACCTGGGTTTTTTCGGGATTGAATCACGTAGTAATGTGGTACCACACAGTAACAGTCAATTAAACCTGGATTCGATCCACATTTTATAGGATAACACCGGTTAGGTCTGGGATAGGTATGGGTTATGTCCGCATCTGGCTCATAATTTTGCTTTCTTCGCATACTTGTTGGCCAGATCCTGGGTTTTTTCGGGTTTGAATCACGTAGTAATGTGGAACCACACTGAAACAGTCAATTAAACCTGGTTACGATCCACATTTTAGAGGATAACACCGGTTAGGTCTGGGTTAGGTCTGGGTTATGCCCGCATCTGGCACATGATTTTGCCTTCTTCGCATGCTTGTTGGCCAGATCCTGGGTTTTTTCTGGTTTGAATCACGTAGTAATGTGGTACCACATTGAAACAGTCAATTAAACCTGGAATCGATCCACATTTTATAGGATAACACCGGTTAGGTCTGGGATAGGTATGGGTTTTGTCCGCATCTGGCTCATGATTTTGCCTTGTTCGCATGCTTGTTTGCCAGATCCTAGGTTTTTTTCTAGTTTGAATCCCGTAGTAATGTGGTACCACACTGAAACAGACAATTAAACCTGGTTTCGATCCACATTTTAGAGGATAACACCGGTTAGGTCTGGGTTAGGACTGGGTTATGCCCGCACATCGCTCATGATTCTGGCTTCATCGCATTCTTGTTCGCCAGAACCTGGGTTTTTTCGGGTTTGAATCGCGTAGTAACGTGGTACCACACAGTTACAGTCAATTTTTAGAGGATAACACCGGTTAGGTCTGGGTTAGGTCTGGGTTATGCCCGCATCTGGCACATGATATTGCCTTCTTCGCATGCTTGTTGGCCAGATCCTGGGTTTTTTTCTGGTTTGAATCACGTAGTACTGTGGTACCACACTGAAACAGACAATTAAACGCGGTTTCGATCAATATTTTAGAGGATAACACCGGTTAGGTCTGGGTTATGCCCGCCTCTGGCGCTTGATTTTGACTTTTCCGCATATTTGTTGGCCAGATCCTTGGTTTTCCCTGGTGTGAATCACGTAGTAATGTGATACCGCACTGAAACAGTCAATTAAACCTGGTTTCGATCAATATTTTAGAGGTTAACACCGGTTAGGTCTGGGTTAGGACTGGGTTATGCCCGCACATCGCTCATGATTCTGCCTTCATCGCATTCTTGTTCGCCAGAACCTGGGTTTCTTCGGGCTTGAATCACGTAGTAATGTGGTACCACACTGAAACAGACAATTAAACCTGGTTTCGATCCAAATTTTAGAGGATAACACCGGTTAGGTCTGGGTTAGGACTGGGTTATGCCCGCACATCGCTCATGATTCTGCCTTCATCGCATTCTTGTTCGCCAGAACCTGGGTTTTTTCGGGTTTGAATCACGTAGTAATGTGGTACCACACTGAAACAGACAATTAAACCTGGTTTCGATCCAAATTTTAGAGGATAACACCGGTTAGGTCTGGGTTAGGACTGGGTTATGCCCGCACATCGATCATGATTCTGCCTTCATCGCATTCTTGTTCGCCAGAACCTGGGTTTTTTCGGGATTGAATCACGTAGTAATGTGGTACCACACAGTAACAGTCAATTAAACCTGGATTCGATCCACATTTTATAGGATAACACCGGTTAGGTCTGGGATAGGTATGGGTTATGTCCGCATCTGGCTCATAATTTTGCTTTCTTCGCATACTTGTTGGCCAGATCCTGGGTTTTTTCGGGTTTGAATCACGTAGTAATGTGGAACCACACTGAAACAGTCAATTAAACCTGGTTTCGATCCACATTTTAGAGGATAACACCGGTTAGGTCTGGGTTAGGTCTGGGTTATGCCCGCATCTGGCACATGATTTTGCCTTCTTCGCATGCTTGTTGGCCAGATCCTGGGTTTTTTCTGGTTTGAATCACGTAGTAATGTGGTACCACATTGAAACAGTCAATTAAACCTGGAATCGATCCACATTTTATAGGATAACACCGGTTAGGTCTGGGATAGGTATGGGTTTTGTCCGCATCTGGCTCATGATTTTGCCTTGTTCGCATGCTTGTTGGCCAGATCCTAGGTTTTTTTCTAGTTTGAATCCCGTAGTAATGTGGTACCACACTGAAACAGACAATTAAACCTGGTTTCGATCCACATTTTAGAGGATAACACCGGTTAGGTCTGGGTTAGGACTGGGTTATGCCCGCACATCGCTCATGATTCTGCCTTCATCGCATTCTTGTTCGCCAGAACCTGGGTTTTTTCGGGTTTGAATCGCGTAGTAACGTGGTACCACACAGTTACAGTCAATTAAACCTGGATTCGATCCACATTTTATAGGATAACACCGGTTAGGTCTGGGTTAGGACTGGGTTATGTCCGTATCTGGCTCATGATTTTGCTTACTTCGCATACTTGTTGGCCAGATCCTGGGTTTTTTCGTGTTTGAATCACGTAGTAATGTGGTACCACACTGAAACAGTCAATTAAACCTGGTTCCGATCCACATTTTAGGGGATAACACCGGTTAGGTCTGGGTTACGACTGGGTTATGCCCGCACATCGATCATGATTCTGCCTTCATCGCATTCTTGTTCGCCAGAACCTGGGTTTTTTCGGGATTGAATCACGTAGTAATGTGGTACCACACAGTAACAGTCAATTAAACCTGGATTCGATCCACATTTTATAGGATAACACCGGGTTGGTCTGGGATAGGTATGGGTTATGTCCGCATCTGGCTCATAATTTTGCTTTCTTCGCATACTTGTTGGCCAGATCCTGGGTTTTTTCGGGTTTGAATCACGTAGTAATGTGGAACCACACTGAAACAGTCAATTAAACCTGGTTTCGATCCACATTTTAGAGGATAACACCGGTTAGGTCTGGGTTAGGTCTGGGTTATGCCCGCATCTGGCACATGATTTTGCCTTCTTCGCATGCTTGTTGGCCAGATCCTGGGTTTTTTCTGGTTTGAATCACGTAGTAATGTGGTACCACATTGAAACAGTCAATTAAACCTGGAATCGATCCACATTTTATAGGATAACACCGGTTAGGTCTGGGATAGGTATGGGTTTTGTCCGCATCTGGCTCATGATTTTGCCTTGTTCGCATGCTTGTTGGCCAGATCCTAGGTTTTTTTCTAGTTTGAATCCCGTAGTAATGTGGTACCACACTGAAACAGACAATTAAACCTGGTTTCGATCCACATTTTAGAGGATAACACCGGTTAGGTCTGGGTTAGGACTGGGTTATGCCCGCACATCGCTCATGATTCTGCCTTCATCGCATTCTTGTTCGCCAGAACCTGGGTTTTTTCGGGTTTGAATCGCGTAGTAACGTGGTACCACACAGTTACAGTCAATTAAATCTGGATTCGATCCACATTTTATAGGATAACACCGGTTAGGTCTGGGTTAGGACTGGGTTATGTCCGTATCTGGCTCATGATTTTGCTTACTTCGCATACTTGTTGGCCAGATCCTGGGTTTTTTCGTGTTTGAATCACGTAGTAATGTGGTACCACACTGAAACAGTCAATTAAACCTGGTTCCGATCCACATTTTAGGGGATAACACCGGTTAGGTCTGGGTTAGATCTGGGTTATGCCCGCATCTCGCTCATGATTCTGCCTTCATCGCATTCTTGTTCGCCAGAATCTGGGTTTTTTCGGGTTTGAATCACGTAGTAATGTGGTACCTCACAGTAACAGTCAATTAAACCTGGATTCGATCCACATTTTAGAGGATAACACCGGTTAGGTCTGGGTTAGATCTGGGTTATGTCAGCATCTGGCTCATGATTTTGCCTTCTTCGCATACTTGTTGGCCAGATCCTGGGTTTTTTCGGGTTTGAATCACGTAGTAATGTGGTACCACACTGAAACAGACAATTAAACCTGGTTTCGATCGAAATTTTAGAGGATAACACCGGTTAGGTCTGGGTTAGGACTGGGTTATGCCCGCACATCGATCATGATTCTGCCTTCATCGCATTCTTGTTCGCCAGAACCTGGGTTTTTTCGGGTTTGAATCACGTAGTAATGTGGTACCACACTGAAACAGACAATTAAACCTGGTTTCGATCGAAATTTTAGAGGATAACACCGGTTAGGTCTGGGTTAGGACTGGGTTATGCCCGCACGTCGATCATGATTCTGCCTTCATCGCATTCTTGTTCGCCAGATCCTGGGTTTTTTTCTGGTTTGAATCACGTAGTACTGTGGTACCACACTGAAACAGACAATTAAACGCGGTTTCGATCAATATTTTAGAGGATAACACCGGTTAGGTCTGGGTTATGCCCGCCTCTGGCGCTTGATTTTGACTTTTCCGCATATTTGTTGGCCAGATCCTTGGTTTTCCCTGGTGTGAATCACGTAGTAATGTGATACCGCACTGAAACAGTCAATTAAACCTGGTTTCGATCAATATTTTAGAGGTTAACACCGGTTAGGTCTGGGTTAGGACTGGGTTATGCCCGCACATCGCTCATGATTCTGCCTTCATCGCATTCTTGTTCGCCAGAACCTGGGTTTTTTCGGGCTTGAATCACGTAGTAATGTGGTACCACACTGAAACAGACAATTAAACCTGGTTTCGATCCAAATTTTAGAGGATAACACCGGTTAGGTCTGGGTTAGGACTGGGTTATGCCCGCACATCGCTCATGATTCTGCCTTCATCGCATTCTTGTTCGCCAGAACCTGGGTTTTTTCGGGTTTGAATCACGTAGTAATGTGGTACCACACTGAAACAGACAATTAAACCTGGTTTCGATCCAAATTTTAGAGGATAACACCGGTTAGGTCTGGGTTAGGACTGGGTTATGCCCGCACATCGATCATGATTCTGCCTTCATCGCATTCTTGTTCGCCAGAACCTGGGTTTTTTCGGGATTGAATCACGTAGTAATGTGGTACCACACAGTAACAGTCAATTAAACCTGGATTCGATCCACATTTTATAGGATAACACCGGTTAGGTCTGGGATAGGTATGGGTTATGTCCGCATCTGGCTCATAATTTTGCTTTCTTCGCATACTTGTTGGCCAGATCCTGGGTTTTTTCGGGTTTGAATCACGTAGTAATGTGGAACCACACTGAAACAGTCAATTAAACCTGGTTTCGATCCACATTTTAGAGGATAACACCGGTTAGGTCTGGGTTAGGTCTGGGTTATGCCCGCATCTGGCACATGATTTTGCCTTCTTCGCATGCTTGTTGGCCAGATCCTGGGTTTTTTCTGGTTTGAATCACGTAGTAATGTGGTACCACATTGAAACAGTCAATTAAACCTGGAATCGATCCACATTTTATAGGATAACACCGGTTAGGTCTGGGATAGGTATGGGTTTTGTCCGCATCTGGCTCATGATTTTGCCTTGTTCGCATGCTTGTTGGCCAGATCCTAGGTTTTTTTCTAGTTTGAATCCCGTAGTAATGTGGTACCACACTGAAACAGACAATTAAACCTGGTTTCGATCCACATTTTAGAGGATAACACCGGTTAGGTCTGGGTTAGGACTGGGTTATGCCCGCACATCGCTCATGATTCTGCCTTCATCGCATTCTTGTTCGCCAGAACCTGGGTTTTTTCGGGTTTGAATCGCGTAGTAACGTGGTACCACACAGTTACAGTCAATTAAACCTGGATTCGATCCACATTTTATAGGATAACACCGGTTAGGTCTGGGTTAGGACTGGGTTATGTCCGTATCTGGCTCATGATTTTGCTTACTTCGCATACTTGTTGGCCAGATCCTGGGTTTTTTCGTGTTTGAATCACGTAGTAATGTGGTACCACACTGAAACAGTCAATTAAACCTGGTTCCGATCCACATTTTAGGGGATAACACCGGTTAGGTCTGGGTTACGACTGGGTTATGCCCGCACATCGATCATGATTCTGCCTTCATCGCATTCTTGTTCGCCAGAACCTGGGTTTTTTCGGGATTGAATCACGTAGTAATGTGGTACCACACAGTAACAGTCAATTAAACCTGGATTCGATCCACATTTTATAGGATAACACCGGGTTGGTCTGGGATAGGTATGGGTTATGTCCGCATCTGGCTCATAATTTTGCTTTCTTCGCATACTTGTTGGCCAGATCCTGGGTTTTTTCGGGTTTGAATCACGTAGTAATGTGGAACCACACTGAAACAGTCAATTAAACCTGGTTTCGATCCACATTTTAGAGGATAACACCGGTTAGGTCTGGGTTAGGTCTGGGTTATGCCCGCATCTGGCACATGATTTTGCCTTCTTCGCATGCTTGTTGGCCAGATCCTGGGTTTTTTCTGGTTTGAATCACGTAGTAATGTGGTACCACATTGAAACAGTCAATTAAACCTGGAATCGATCCACATTTTATAGGATAACACCGGTTAGGTCTGGGATAGGTATGGGTTTTGTCCGCATCTGGCTCATGATTTTGCCTTGTTCGCATGCTTGTTGGCCAGATCCTAGGTTTTTTTCTAGTTTGAATCCCGTAGTAATGTGGTACCACACTGAAACAGACAATTAAACCTGGTTTCGATCCACATTTTAGAGGATAACACCGGTTAGGTCTGGGTTAGGACTGGGTTATGCCCGCACATAGCTCATGATTCTGCCTTCATCGCATTCTTGTTCGCCAGAACCTGGGTTTTTTCGGGTTTGAATCGCGTAGTAACGTGGTACCACACAGTTACAGTCAATTAAATCTGGATTCGATCCACATTTTATAGGATAACACCGGTTAGGTCTGGGTTAGGACTGGGTTATGTCCGTATCTGGCTCATGATTTTGCTTACTTCGCATACTTGTTGGCCAGATCCTGGGTTTTTTCGTGTTTGAATCACGTAGTAATGTGGTACCACACTGAAACAGTCAATTAAACCTGGTTCCGATCCACATTTTAGGGGATAACACCGGTTAGGTCTGGGTTAGATCTGGGTTATGCCCGCATCTCGCTCATGATTCTGCCTTCATCGCATTCTTGTTCGCCAGAATCTGGGTTTTTTCGGGTTTGAATCACGTAGTAATGTGGTACCTCACAGTAACAGTCAATTAAACCTGGATTCGATCCACATTTTAGAGGATAACACCGGTTAGGTCTGGGTTAGATCTGGGTTATGTCAGCATCTGGCTCATGATTTTGCCTTCTTCGCATACTTGTTGGCCAGATCCTGGGTTTTTTCGGGTTTGAATCACGTAGTAATGTGGTACCACACTGAAACAGACAATTAAACCTGGTTTCGATCGAAATTTTAGAGGATAACACCGGTTAGGTCTGGGTTAGGACTGGGTTATGCCCGCACATCGATCATGATTCTGCCTTCATCGCATTCTTGTTCGCCAGAACCTGGGTTTTTTCGGGTTTGAATCACGTAGTAATGTGGTACCACACTGAAACAGACAATTAAACCTGGTTTCGATCCAAATTTTAGAGGATAACACCGGTTAGGTCTGGGTTAGGACTGGGTTATGCCCGCACATCGATCGTGATTCTGCCTTCATCGCATTCTTGTTCGCCAGAACCTGGGTTTTTTCGGGATTGAATCACGTAGTAATGTGGTACCACAAAGTAACAGTCAATTAAACCTGGATTCGATCCACATTTTATAGGATAACACCGGTTAGGTCTGGGATAGGTATGGGTTATGTCCGCATCTGGCTCATAATTTTGCTTTCTTCGCGTACTTGTTGGCCAGATCCTGGGTTTTTTCGGGTTTGAATCACGTAGTAATGTGGAACCACACTGAAACAGTCAATTAAACCTGGTTTCGATCCACATTTTAGAGGATAACACCGGTTAGGTCTGGGTTAGGTCTGGGTTTTGTCCGCATCTGGCTCATGATTTTGCCTTGTTCGCATGCTTGTTGGCCAGATCCTGGGTTTTTTCTGGTTTGAATCCCGTAGTAATGTGGTACCACACTGAAACAGACAATTAAGCCTGGTTTCGATCCACATTTTATAGGATAACACCGGTTAGGTCTGGGTTAGGACTGGGTTATGTCCGTATCTGGCTCATGATTTTGCTTACTTCGCATACTTGTTGGCCAGATCCTGGGTTTTTTCGTGTTTGAATCACGTAGTAATGTGGTACCACACTGAAACAGTCAATTAAACCTGGTTCCGATCCACATTTTAGAGGATAACACCGGTTAGGTCTGGGTTAGGACTGGGTTATGTCCGTATCTGGCTCATGATTTTGCTTACTTCGCATACTTGTTGGCCAGATCCTGGGTTTTTTCGGGTTTGAATCACGTAGTAATGTGGTACCACACTGAAACAGACAATTAAACCTGGTTTCGATCCAAATTTTAGAGGATAACACCGGTTAGGTCTGGGTTAGGACTGGGTTATGCCCGCACATCGCTCATGATTCTGCCTTCATCGCATTCATGTTCGCCAGAACCTGGGTTTTTTCGGGTTTGAATCGCGTAGTAACGTGGTACCACACAGTTACAGTCAATTAAACCTGGATTTGATGCACATTTTATAGGATAACACCGGTTAGGTCTGGGTTAGGACTGGGTTATGTCCGTATCTGGCTCATGATTTTGCTTTCTTCGCATACTTGTTGGCCAGATCCTGTGTTTTTTCGTGTTTGAATCACGTAGTAATGTGGTACCACACTGAAACAGTCAATTAAACCTGGTTCCGATCCACATTTTAGGGGATAACACCGGTTAGGTCTGGGTTAGATCTGGGTTATGCCCGCATCTCGCTCATGATTCTGCCTTCATCGCATTCTTGTTCGCCAGAACCTGGGTTTTTTCGGGTTTGAATCACGTAGTAATGTGGTACCTCACAGTAACAGTCAATTAAACCTGGATTCGATCCACATTTTAGAGGATAACACCGGTTAGGTCTGGGTTAGGTCTGGGTTATGCCCGCATCTGGCACATGATTTTGCCTTCTTCGCATGCTTGTTGGCCAGATCCTGGGTTTTTTCTGGTTTGAATCACGTAGTAATGTGGTACCGCACTGAAACAGTCAATTAAACCTGGATTCGATCAATATTTTAGAGGATAAAACCGGTTAGGTCTGGATTATGCCCGCATCTGGTACATGATTTTGCTTTGTTCGCATGCTTGTTGGATAGATCCTGGGTTTTTTCCTGTTTGAATCACGCAGTAATGTGGTACTACATTGAAACAGTCAATTAAACCTGGATTCGATCCACATTTTAGAGGATAACACCGGTTACGTCTGGGTTAGGACTGGGTTATGCCCGCACATCGCTCATGATTCTGCTTTCATCGCATTCTTGTTCGCTAGAACCTGGGTCTTTTCGGGTTTGAATCACGTAGTAATGTGGTACCACACAGTAACAGTCAATTAAACGTGGATTCGATCCACATTTTATAGGATAACTCTCTTTTAGGTCTGGGATAGGTATGGGTTATGTCCGCAACTGGCTCATGATTTTGCTTTCCTCGCATACTTGTTGGCCAGATCCTGTGTTTTTTCGTGTTTGAATCACGTAGTAATGTGGTACCACACTGAAACAGTCAATTAAACCTGGTTTCGATCCACATTTTAGAGGATAACACCGGTTAGGTCTGGGTTAGGTCTGGGTTATGCCCGCATCTGGCACATGATTATGCCTTCTTCGCATGCTTGTTGGCCAGATCCTGTGTTTTTTTCTGGTTTGAATCACGTAGTAATGTGGTACCACACTGGAACAGACAATTAAACGAGGTTTCGATCAATATTTTAGAGGATAACACCGGTTAGGTCTGGGTTATGCCCGCATCTGGCTCTTGATTTTGACTTTTCCGCATACTTGTTGGCCAGATCCTTGGTTTTCCCTGGTTTGAATCACGTAGTAATATGATACCGCACTGAAACAGTCAATTAAACCTGGTTTCGATCCACATTTTAGAGGATAACACCGGTTAGGTCTGGGTTAGGTCTGCGTTATGCCCGCATCTGGCACATGATTTTGCCTTCTTCGCATGCTCGTTGGCCAGATCCTGGGTTTTTTTCTGGTTTGAATCACGTAGTAATGTGGTACCACACTGAAACAGACAATTAAACGAGGTTTCGATCAATATTTTAGAGGATAACACCGGTTAGGTCTGGGTTATGCCCGCATCTGGCTCTTGATTTTGACTTTTCCGCATACTTGTTGGCCAGATCCTTGGTTTTCCCTGGTTTGAATCACGTAGTAATGTGATACCGCATTGAAACAGTCAATTAAACCTGGTTTCGATCAATATTTTAGAGGATAACACCGGTTATGTCTGGGTTAGGTCTGGGTTATGCCCGCATTTCGCTCATGATTCTGCCTTCATTGCATTCTTGTTCTCCAGAACCTGGGTTTTTTCGGGTTTGAATCACGTAGTAATGTGGTACCACACTGAAACAGTCAATTAAACCTGGTTTCGATCCACATTTTAGAGGATAACACCGGTTAGGTCTGGGTTAGGTCTGGGTTATGCCCGCATTTCGCTCATGATTCTGCCTTCATCGCATTCTTGTTCGCCAGAACCTGGGTTTTTTCGGGTTTGAATCACGTAGTAATGTGGTACCACACTGAAACAGTCAATTAAACCTGGTTTCGATCCACGTTTTAGAGGATAACACCGGTTAGGTCTGGGCTAGGGCTGGGTTATGTCCGCATCTGGCTCATGATTTTGCCTTCTTCGCATACTTGTTGGCCAGATTCTGGGTTTTTTCGGGTTTGAATCACGTAGTAATGTGGTACGACATTGAAACAGTCAATTAAACCTGGTTTCGATCCACATTTTATAGGACAACACCGGTTAGGTCTGGGATAGGTATGGGTTATGTCCGCATCTGGCTCATGATTTTGCCTTCTTCGCATACTTGTTGGCCAGATCCTGGGTTTTTTTGGGTTTGAATCACGTAGTAATGTGGTACCACACTGAAACAGTCAATTAAACCTGGTTTCGATCCACATTTTATAGGACAACACCGGTTAGGTCTGGGATAGGTCTGGATTATGCCCGCATCTGCTACATGACTTTGCATTTTTCGCATATTTGTTGGACAGATCCTGGGTTATTTCGGGTTTGAATCACGTAGTAATGTGTTACCACACAGGTAACTGTCAATTAAACCTGGATTCGGTCAGTATTTTAGAGGATAAAACCGGTTAGGTCTGGGTTAGGACTGGGCTATGCCCGCATCTGGCTCATGATTTTGCCTTCTTCGCATACTTGTTGGCCAGATCCTGGGTTTTTTTGGGTTTGAATCACGTAGTAATGTGGTACCACACTGAAACAGACAATTAAACCTGGTTTCGATCCACATTTTAGAGGATAACACCGGTTAGGTCTGGGTTAGGACTGGGTTATCCCCGCACATCGCTCATGATTCTGCCTTCATCGCATTCTTGTTCGCCAGAACCTGGGTTTTTTCGGGTTTGAATCACGTAGTAATGTGGTACCACATTGAAACAGTCAATTAAACCTGGAATCGATCCACATTTTATAGGATAACACCGGTTAGGTCTGGGATAGGTATGGGTTTTGTCCGCATCTGGCTCATGATTTTGCCTTGTTCGCATGCTTGTTGACCAGATCCTTGGTTTTTTTCTAGTTTGAATCCCGTAGTAATGTGGTACCACATTGAAACAGACAATTAAACCTGGTTTCGATCCACATTTTAGAGGATAACACCGGTTAGGTCTGGGTTAGGACTGGGTTGTGCCCGCACATCGCTCATGATTCTGCCTTCATCGCATTCTTGTTCGCCAGAACCTGGGTTTTTTCGGGTTTGAATCGCGTAGTAACGTGGTACCACACAGTTACAGTCAATTAAACCTGGATTCGATCCACATTTTATAGGATAACACCGGTTAGGTCCGGGTTATGCCCGCATCTGGCTCTTGATTTTGACTTTTCCGCATACTTGTTGGCCAGATCCTTGGTTTTCCCTGGTTTGAATCACGTAGTAATGTGATACCGGACTGAAACAGTCAATTAAACCTGGATTCGATCAATATTTTAGAGGATAAAACCGGTTAGGTCTGGATTATGCCCGCATCTGGTACATGATTTTGCCTTGTTCGCATGCTTCTTGGATAGATCCTGGGTTTTTTCCTGTTTGAATCACGCAGTAATGTGGTACTACATTGAAACAGTCAATTAAACCTGGATTCGATCCACATTTTATAGGATAACACCGGTTAGGTCTGGGATAGGTATGGGTTATGTCCGCATTCTGCTCATGATTTTGCCTTCTTCGCATACTTGTTGGACAGATCCTGGGTTTTTTCGGGTTTGAATCATGTAGTAGTGTGATACCACACTGAAGCAGTCAATTATGCCTGGTTTTGATCAATATTTTAGAGGATAACACCGGTTAGGTCTGGGATAGGTCTGAGTTATGCCCGCATCTGGCTCATGATTTTGCCTTTTCCGCATACTTGTTGGCCAGATCCTGGGTTTT
Organism: Colletes latitarsis; assembly: GCF_051014445.1. Lineage (NCBI taxonomy): Eukaryota > Metazoa > Arthropoda > Insecta > Hymenoptera > Colletidae > Colletes > Colletes latitarsis. Next base: position 11,676,205 of record NC_135147.1, read on the forward strand.
TGGGGTTTGAATCACGTTGTAATGTGGTACCACACAGTAACAGTCAATTAAACCTGGAGTCGATCCACATTTTATAGGATAACACCGGTTAGGTCTGGGATAGGTATGGGTTATGTCCGCATCTGGCTCATGATTTTGCTTTCTTCGCATACTTGTTGGCCAGATCCTGGGTTTTTTCGGGTTTGAATCACGTAGTAATGTGGTACCACACTGAAACAGCCAATTAAACCTGGTTTCGATCCACATTTTAGAGAATAACACCGGTTAGGTCTGGGTTAGGACTGGGTTATGCCCGCATCTCGCTCATGATTCTGCCTTCATCGCATGCTTGTTGGCCAGATCCTGGTTCCTTTTTTCTGGTTTGAATCGCGTAGTAATGTGGTACCACACAGAAACAGACAATTAAACCTGGTTTCGATCCACATTTTAGAGAATAACACCGGTTAGGTCTGGGTTAGGACTGGGTTATGCCCGCATCTCGCTCATGATTTTGCCTTCATCGCATTCTTGTTCGCCAGAACCTGGGTTTTTTCGGGTTTGAATCACGTAGTAATGTGGTACCACACAGTAACAGTCAATGAAACCTGGATTCGATCCACATTTTAGAGGATAACACCGGTTAGGTCTGGGATAGGTATGGGTTATGTCCGCATCTGGCTCATGATTTTGCCTTCTTCGCATACTTGTTGGCCAGATCCTGGGTTTTTGGGGTTTGAATCACGTAGTAATGTGGTACCACACTGAAACAGTCAATTAAACCTGGTTTCGATCCACATTTTAGAGGATAACACCGGTTAGGTCTGGGTTAGGTCTGGGTTATGCCCGCATCTGGCACATGATTTTGCCTTCTTCGCATGCTTGTTGGCCAGATCCTGGGTTTTTTCTGGTTTGAATCACGTAGTAATGTGGTACCGCACTGAAACAGTCAATTAAACCTGGATTCGATCAATATTTTAGAGGATAAAACCGGTTAGGTCTGGATTATGCCCGCATCTGGTACATGATTTTGCCTTGTTCGCATGCTTGTTGGATAGATCCTGGGTTTTTTCTGGTTTGAATCACGTAGTAATGTGGTACTACATTGAAACAGTCAATTAAACCTGGTTTCCATCCACATTTTAGAGGATAACACCGGTTAGGTCTGGGTTAGGACTGGGTTATGCCCGCATCTGGCTCATGATTTTGCCTTCTTCGCATACTTGTTGGCCAGATCCTGGGTTTTTGGGGTTTGAATCACGTAGTAATGTGGTACCACACAGTAACAGTCAATGAAACCTGGATTCGATCCACATTTTAGAGGATAACACCGGTTAGGTCTGGGATAGGTATGGGTTATGTCCGCATCTGGCTCATGATTTTGCCTTCTTCGCATACTTGTTGGCCAGATCCTGGGTTTTTGGGGTTTGAATCACGTAGTAATGTGGTACCACACTGAAACAGTCAATTAAACCTGGTTCCGATCCACATTTTAGGGGATAACACCGGTTAGGTCTGGGTTAGATCTGGGTTATGCCCGCATCTCGCTCATGATCCTGACTTCATCGCATTCCTGTTCGCACAGAACCTGGGATTTTTCAGGTTTGAATCACGTAGTAATGTGGTACCACACTGAAACAGACAATTAATCCTGGTTTCGATCCACATTTTAGAGGATAACACCGGTTAGGTCTGGGTTAGGTCTGGGTTATGCCCGCATCTGGCACATGATTTTGCCTTCTTCGCATGCTTGTTGGCCAGATCCTGGGTTTTTTCTGGTTTGAATCACGTAGTAATATGATACCGCACTGAAACAGTCAATTAAACCTGGTTTTGATCCACATTTTAGAGGATAACACCGGTTAGGTCTGGGTTAGGTCTGGGTTATGCCCGCATCTGGCACATGATTTTGCCTTCTTCGCATGCTTGTTGGCCAGATCCTGGGTTTTTTCTGGTTTGAATCACGTAGTAATGTGGTACCACACTGAAACAGACAATTAAACGAGGTTTCGATCAATATTTTAGAGGATAACACCGGTTAGGTCTGGGTTATGCCCGCATTTCGCTCATGATTCTGCCTTCATTGCATTCTTGTTCTCCAGAACCTGGGTTTTTTCGGGTTTGAATCACGTAGTAATGTGGTACCACACTGAAACAGTCAATTAAACCTGGTTTCGATCCACATTTTAGAGGATAACACCGGTTAGGTCTGGGTTAGGTCTGGGTTATGCCCGCATTTCGCTCATGTTTCTGCCTTCATCGCATTCTTGTTCGCCAGAACCTGGGTTTTTTCGGGTTTGAATAACGTAGTAATGTGGTACCACACTGAAACAGTCAATTAAACCTGGTTTCGATCCACATTTTAGAGGATAACACCGGTTAGGTCTGGGTTAGGTCTGGGTTATGCCCGCATCTGGCACATGATTTTGCCTTCTTCGCATGCTTGTTGGCCAGATCCTGGGTTTTTTTCTGGTTTGAATCACGTAGTAATGTGGTACCACACTGAAACAGACAATTAAACGAGGTTTCGATCAATATTTTAGAGGATAACACCGGTTAGGTCTGGGTTATGTCCGCATTCTGCTCATGATTTTGCCTTCTTCGCATACCTGTTGGACAGATCCTAAGTTTTTTCGGGTTTGAATCACGTAGTAATGTGGTACTACTTTGAAACAGTCAATTAAACCTGGATTCGATCCACATTTTATAGGATAACACCGGTTAGGTCTGGGATAGGTATGGGTTATGTCCGCATTCTGCTCATGATTTTGCCTTCATCGCATTCTTGTTCGCCAGAACCTGGGTCTTTTCGGGTTTGAATCACGTAGTAATGTGGTACCTCACAGTAACAGTCAATTAAACCTGGATTCGATCCACATTTTAGAGGATAACACCGGTTAGGTCTGGGTTAGATCTGGGTTATGTCAGCATCTGGCTCATGATTTTGCCTTCTTCGCATACTTGTTGGCCAGATCCTGGGTTTTTTCGGGTTTGAATCACGCAGTAATGTGGTACCACACTGTAACAGACAATTAAACCTAGTTTCGATCAATATTTTAGTGGATAACACCGGTTAGGTCTGGGTTAGATCTGGGTTATGCCCGCATCTCGCTCATGATCCTGACTTCATCGCATTCCTGTTCGCACAGAACCTGGGATTTTTCAGGTTTGAATCACGTAGTAATGTGGTACCACACTGAAACAGACAATTAATCCTGGTTTCGATCCACATTTTAGAGGATAACACCGGTTAGGTCTGGGTTAGGTCTGGGTTATGCCCGCATCTGGCACATGATTTTGCCTTCTTCGCATGCTTGTTGGCCAGATCCTGGGTTTTTTCTGGTTTGAATCACGTAGTAATGTGGTACCGCACTGAAACAGTCAATTAAACCTGGATTCGATCAATATTTTAGAGGATAAAACCGGTTAGGTCTGGATTATGCCCGCATCTGGTACATGATTTTGCCTTGTTCGCATGCTTGTTGGATAGATCCTGGGTTTTTTCTGGTTTGAATCACGTAGTAATGTGGTACTACATTGAAACAGTCAATTAAACCTGGTTTCCATCCACATTTTAGAGGATAACACCGGTTAGGTCTGGGTTAGGACTGGGTTATGCCCGCATCTGGCTCATGATTTTGCCTTCTTCGCATACTTGTTGGCCAGATCCTGGGTTTTTGGGGTTTGAATCACGTAGTAATGTGGTACAACACAGTAACAGTCAATGAAACCTGGATTCGATCCACATTTTAGAGGATAACACCGGTTAGGTCTGGGATAGGTATGGGTTATGTCCGCATCTGGCTCATGATTTTGCCTTCTTCGCATAATTGTTGGCCAGATCCTGGGTTTTTGGGGTTTGAATCACGTAGTAATGTGGTACCACACTGAAACAGTCAATTAAACCTGGTTCCGATCCACATTTTAGGGGATAACACCGGTTAGGTCTGGGTTAGATCTGGGTTATGCCCGCATCTCGCTCATGATCCTGACTTCATCGCATTCCTGTTCGCACAGAACCTGGGATTTTTCAGGTTTGAATCACGTAGTAATGTGGTACCACACTGAAACAGACAATTAATCCTGGTTTCGATCCACATTTTAGAGGATAACACCGGTTAGGTCTGGGTTAGGTCTGGGTTATGCCCGCATCTGGCACATGATTTTGCCTTCTTCGCATGCTTGTTGGCCAGATCCTGGGTTTTTTCTGGTTTGAATCACGTAGTAATATGATACCGCACTGAAACAGTCAATTAAACCTGGTTTCGATCCACATTTTAGAGGATAACACCGGTTAGGTCTGGGTTAGGTCTGGGTTATGCCCGCATCTGGCACATGATTTTGCCTTCTTCGCATGCTTGTTGGCCAGATCCTGGGTTTTTTTCTGGTTTGAATCACGTAGTAATGTGGTACCACACTGAAACAGACAATTAAACGAGGTTTCGATCAATATTTTAGAGGATAACACCGGTTAGGTCTGGGTTATGTCCGCATTCTGCTCATGATTTTGCCTTCTTCGCATACCTGTTGGACAGATCCTAAGTTTTTTCGGGTTTGAATCACGTAGTAATGTGGTACTACTTTGAAACAGTCAATTAAACCTGGATTCGATCCACATTTTATAGGATAACACCGGTTAGGTCTGGGATAGGTATGGGTTATGTCCGCATTCTGCTCATGATTTTGCCTTCATCGCATTCTTGTTCGCCAGAACCTGGGTCTTTTCGGGTTTGAATCACGTAGTAATGTGGTACCACACAGTAACAGTCAATTAAACCTGGATTCGATCCACATTTTATAGGATAACTCCGGTTAGGTCTGGGATAGGTATGGGTTATGTTCGCAACTGGCTCATGATTTTGCTTTCTTCGCATACTTGTTGGCCAGATCCTGTGTTTTTTCGTGTTTGAATCACGTAGTAATGTGGTACCACACTGAAACAGTCAATTAAACCTGGTTTCGATCCACATTTTAGAGGATAACACCGGTTAGGTCTGGGTTAGATCTAGGTTATGCCCGCATCTCGCTCATGATTCTGCCTTCATCGCATTCTTGTTCGCCAGAACCTGGGTTTTTTCGGGTTTGAATCACGTATTAATGTGGTACCACACTGAAACAGACAATTAAACCTGGTTTCGATCCACATTTTAGAGGATAACACCGGTTAGGTCTGGGTTAGGTCTGGGTTATGCCCGCATCTGGCACATGATTTTGCCTTCTTCGCATGCTTGTTGGCCTGATCCTGTGTTTTTTCTGGTTTGAATCACGTAGTAATGTGGTACCACACTGAAACAGTCAATTAAACCTGGTTTCGATCCACATTTTAGAGGATAACACCGGTTAGGTCTGGGTTAGGTCTGGGTTATGCTCGCATCTGGCACATGATTATGCCTTCTTCGCATGCTTGTTGGCCAGATCCTGGGTTTTTATTCTGGTTTGAATCACGTAGTAATGTGGTACCACACTGAAACAGACAATTAAACGAGGTTTCGATCAATATTTGAGAGGATAACACCGTTTAGGTCAGGGTTATGCCCGCATCTTGCTCTTGATTTTCACTTTTCCGCATACTTGTTGGCCAGATCCTTGGTTTTCCCTGGTTTGAATCACGTAGTAATGTGATACCACACTGAAACAGTCAATTAAACCTGGTTTCGATCAATATTTTAGAGGATAACGCCGGTTAGGTCTGGGTTAGTACTGGGTTATGCCCGCATCTGGCTCTTGATTTTGCCTTCTTCGCATACTTGTTGGCCAGAACCTGGGTTTTTTCGGGTTTGATTCACGTAGTAATGTGGTACCACACTGAAACAGACAATTAAACCTGGTTTCGATCCACATTTTAGAGGATAACATCGGTTAGGTCTGGGTTAGGACTGGGTTATGCCCGCATCTGGCTCATGATTTTGCCTTCTTCGCATACTTGTTGGCCAGATTCTGGGTTTTTTCGGGTTTGAATCACGTAGTAATGTGGTACCACACTGAAACAGACAATTAAACCTGGTTTCGATCAATATTTTAGAGGATAACACCGGTTAGGTCTGGGTTAGGTCTGGGTTATGTCCGCATTTCGCTCATGATTCTGCGTTCATTGGATTCTTGTTCGCCAGAACCTGGGTTTTTTCGGGTTTGAATCACGTAGTAATGCGGTACCACACTGAAACAGACAATTAAACCTGGTTTCGATCCACATTTTAGAGGATAACACCGGTTAGGTCTGGGTTAGATCTAGGTTATGTCCGCAACTGGCTCATGATTTTGCTTTCTTCGCATACTTGTTGGCCAGATCCTGTGTTTTTTCGTGTTTGAATCACGTAGTAATGTGGTACCACACTGAAACAGTCAATTAAACCTGGTTTCGATCCACATTTTAGAGGATAACACCGGTTAGGTCTGGGTTAGATCTAGGTTATGCCCGCATCTCGCTCATGATTCTGCCTTCATCGCATTCTTGTACGCCAGAACCTGGGTTTTTTCGGGTTTGAATCACGTAGTAATGTGGTACCACACTGAAACAGTCAATTAAACCTGGTTTCGATCCACATTTTAGAGGATAACACCGGTTAGGTCTGGGTTAGGACTGGGTTATGTCCGCATCTGGCTCTTGATTTTGCCTTCTTCGCATACTTGTTGGCCAGATTCTGGGTTTTTTCGGGTTTGAATCACGTAGTAATGTGGTACGACATTGAAACAGTCAATTAAACCTGGTTTCGATCCACATTTTATAGGACAACACCGGTTAGGTCTGGGATAGGTATGGGTTATGTCCGCATCTGGCTCATGATTTTGCCTTGTTCGCATGCTTGTTGGCCAGATCCTAGGTTTTTTTCTAGTTTGAATCACGTAGTAATGTGGTACCACACTGAAACAGACAATTAAACCTGGTTTCGATCCACATTTTAGAGGATAACACCGGTCAGGTCTGGGTTAGGACTGGGTTATGCCCGCACATCGCTCATGATTCTGCCTTCATCGCATGCTTGTTGGCCAGATCCTGGTTTTTTTTTTCTGGTTTGAATCACGTAGTAATGTGGTACCACATTGAAACAGTCAATTAAACCTGGAATCGATCCACATTTTATAGGATAACACCGGTTAGGTCTGGGATAGGTATGGGTTTTGTCCGCATCTGGCTCATGATTTTGCCTTGTTCGCATGCTTGTTGGCCAGATCCTTGGTTTTTTTCTAGTTTGAATCCCGTAGTAATGTGGTACCACACTGAAACAGACAACTAAACCTGGTTTCGATCCACATTTTAGAGGATAACACCGGTTTGGTCTGGGTTAGGACTGAGTTATGCCCGCACATCGCTCATGATTCTGCCTTCATCGCATTCTTGTTCGCCAGAACCTGGGTTTTTTCGGGTTTGAATCGCGTAGTAACGTGGTACCACACAGTTACAGTCAATTAAACCAGGATTCGATCCACATTTTGTAGGATAACACCGGTTAGGTCTGGGTTATGCCCGCATCTGGCTCTTGATTTTGACTTTTCCGCATACTTGTTGGCCAGATCCTTGGTTTTTTCCTGTTTGAATCACGCAGTAATGAGGTGCTACATTGAAACAGTCAATTAAACCTGGATTCGATCCACATTTTATAGGATAACACCGGTTAGGTCTGGGATAGGTATGGGTTATGTCCGTATTCTGCTCATGATTTTGCCTTCTTCGCATACCTGTTGGACAGATCCTGGGTTTTTTCGGGTTTGAATCACGTAGTAATGTGGTACCACACTGAAACAGACAATTAAATCTGGTTTCGATCCACATTTTAGAGGATAACACAGGTTACGTCTGGGTTAGGACTGTGTTATGCCCGCACATCGCTCATGATTCTGCTTTCATCGCATTCTTGTTCGCCAGAACCTGGGTCTTTTCGGGTTTGAATCACGTAGTAATGTAGTACCACACAGTAACAGTCAATTAAACCTGGATTCGATCCACATTTTATAGGATAACTCCGGTTAGGTCTGGGATAGGTATGGGTTATGTCCGCATCTGGCTCATGATTTTGCTTTCTTCGCATACTTGTTGGCCAGATCCTGTGTTTTTTCGTGTTTGAATCACGTAGTAGTGTGATACCACACTGAAACAGTCAATTAAACCTGGTTTCGATCCACATTTTAGAGGATAACACCGGTTAGGTCTGGGTTAGATCTGGGTTATGCCCGCATCTCGCTCATGATTCTGCCTTCATCGCATTCCTGTTCGCCAGAACCTGGGCTGTTTCGGGTTTGAATCACGTATTAATGTGGTACCACACTGAAACAGTCAATTAAACCTGGTTTCGATCCACATTTTAGAGGATAACACCGGTTAGGTCTGGGTTATGCCCGCATCTGGCTCTTGATTTTCACTTTTCCGCATACTTGTTGGCCAGATCCTTGGTTTTCCCTGGTTTGAATCACGTAGTAATGTGATACCACACTGAAACAGTCAATTAAACCTGGTTTCGATGAATATTTCAGAGGATAACACCGGTTAGGTCTGGGTTAGTACTGGGTTATGCCCGCATGTGGCTCATGATTTTGCCTTCTTCGCATACTTGTTGGCCAGATCCTGGGTTTTTTCGGGTTTGAATCACGTAGTAATGTGGTACCACACTGAAACAGTCAATTAAACCTGGTTTCGATCCACATTTTAGAGGATAACACCGGTTAGGTCTGGGTTAGATCTAGGTTATGCCCGCATCTCGCTCATGATTCTGCCTTCATCGCATTCTTGTTCGCCAGAACCTGGGTTTTTTCGGGTTTGAATCACGTATTAATGTGGTACCACACTGAAACAGACAATTAAACCTTGTTTCGATCCACATTTTAGAGGATAACACCGGTTAGGTCTGGGTTAGGTCTGGGTTATGCCCGCATCTGGCACATGATTTTGCCTTCTTCGCATGCTTGTTGGCCTGATCCTGTGTTTTTTCTGGTTTGAATCACGTAGTAATGTGGTACCACACTGAAACAGTCAATTAAACCTGGTTTCGATCCACATTTTAGAGGATAACACCGGTTAGGTCTGGGTTAGGTCTGGGTTATGCTCGCATCTGGCACATGATTATGCCTTCTTCGCATGCTTGTTGGCCAGATCCTGGGTTTTTATTCTGGTTTGAATCACGTAGTAATGTGGTACCACACTGAAACAGACAATTAAACGAGGTTTCGATCAATATTTTAGAGGATAACACCGTTTAGGTCAGGGTTATGCCCGCATCTTGCTCTTGATTTTCACTTTTCCGCATACTTGTTGGCCAGATCCTTGGTTTTCCCTGGTTTGAATCACGTAGTAATGTGATACCACACTGAAACAGTCAATTAAACCTGGTTTCGATCAATATTTTAGAGGATAACGCCGGTTATGTCTGGGTTAGTACTGGGTTATGCCCGCATCTGGCTCATGATTTTGCCTTCTTCGCATACTTGTTGGCCAGAACCTGGGTTTTTTCGGGTTTGATTCACGTAGTAATGTGGTACCACACTGAAACAGACAATTAAACCTGGTTTCGATCCACATTTTAGAGGATAACATCGGTTAGGTCTGGGTTAGGACTGGGTTATGCCCGCATCTGGCTCATGATTTTGCCTTCTTCGCATACTTGTTGGCCAGATTCTGGGTTTTTTCGGGTTTGAATCACGTAGTAATGTGGTACCACACTGAAACAGACAATTAAACCTGGTTTCGATCAATATTTTAGAGGATAACACCGGTTAGGTCTGGGTTAGGTCTGGGTTATGTCCGCATTTCGCTCATGATTCTGCGTTCATTGGATTCTTGTTCGCCAGAACCTGGGTTTTTTCGGGTTTGAATCACGTAGTAATGTGGTACCACACTGAAACAGACATTTAAACCTGGTTTCGATCCACATTTTAGAGGATAACACCGGTTAGGTCTGGGTTAGATCTAGGTTATGTCCGCAACTGGCTCATGATTTTGCTTTCTTCGCATACTTGTTGGCCAGATCCTGTGTTTTTTCGTGTTTGAATCACGTAGTAATGTGGTACCACACTGAAACAGTCAATTAAACCTGGTTTCGATCCACATTTTAGAGGATAACACCGGTTAGGTCTGGGTTAGATCTAGGTTATGCCCGCATCTCGCTCATGATTCTGCCTTCATCGCATTCTTGTACGCCAGAACCTGGGTTTTTTCGGGTTTGAATCACGTAGTAATGTGGTACCACACTGAAACAGTCAATTAAACCTGGTTTCGATCCACATTTTACAGGATAACACCGGTTAGGTCTGGGTTAGGACTGGGTTATGTCCGCATCTGGCTCTTGATTTTGCCTTCTTCGCATACTTGTTGGCCAGATTCTGGGTTTTTTCGGGTTTGAATCACGTAGTAATGTGGTACGACATTGAAACAGTCAATTAAACCTGGTTTCGATCCACATTTTATAGGACAACACCGGTTAGGTCTGGGATAGGTATGGGTTATGTCCGCATCTGGCTCATGATTTTGCCTTGTTCGCATGCTTGTTGGCCAGATCCTAGGTTTTTTTCTAGTTTGAATCACGTAGTAATGTGGTACCACACTGAAACAGACAATTAAACCTGGTTTCGATCCACATTTTAGAGGATAACACCGGTCAGGTCTGGGTTAGGACTGGGTTATGCCCGCACATCGCTCATGATTCTGCTTTCATCGCATTCTTGTTCGCCAGAACCTGGGTCTTTTCGGGTTTGAATCACGTAGTAATGTGGTACCACACAGTAACAGTCAATTAAACCTGGATTCGATCCACATTTTATAGGATAACTCCGGTTAGGTCTGGGATAGGTATGGGTTATGTCCGCATCTGGCTCATGATTTTGCTTTCTTCGCATACTTGTTGGCCAGATCCTGTGTTTTTTCGTGTTTGAATCACGTAGTAGTGTGATACCACACTGAAACAGTCAATTAAACCTGGTTTCGATCCACATTTTAGAGGATAACACCGGTTAGGTCTGGGTTAGATCTGGGTTATGCCCGCATCTCGCTCATGATTCTGCCTTCATCGCATTCCTGTTCGCCAGAACCTGGGCTGTTTCGGGTTTGAATCACGTATTAATGTGGTACCACACTGAAACAGTCAATTAAACCTGGTTTCGATCCACATTTTAGAGGATAACACCGGTTAGGTCTGGGTTATGCCCGCATCTGGCTCTTGATTTTCACTTTTCCGCATACTTGTTGGCCAGATCCTGGGTTTTTTCGGGTTTGAATCACGTAGTAATGTGGTACCACACTGAAACAGACAATTAAACCTGGTTTCGATCCACATTTTAGAGGATAACACCGGTTAGGTCTGGGTTATGCCCGCATCTGGCTCTTGATTTTGACTATTCCGCATACTTGTTGGCCAGATCCTTGGTTTTCCCTGGTTTGAATCACGTAGTAATATGATACCGCACTGAAACAGACAATTAAACCTGGTTTCGATCAATATTATGGAGGATAAAACCGGTTAGGTCTGGATTATGTCCGCATCTGGGACATGATTTTGCCTTTTTCGCATATTTGTTGGACAGATCCTGGGTTTTTTCGGGTTTGAATCATGTAGTAGTGTGATACCACACTGAAGCAGTCAATTAAGCCTGGTGTCGATCAATATTTTAGAGGATAACACCGGTTAGGTCCGGGTTATGCCCGCATCTGGATCTTGATTTTGACTATTCCGCATACTTGTTGGCTAGATCCTTGGTTTTCCCTGGTTTGAATCACGTAGTAATGTGATACCGCACTGAAACAGTCAATTAAACCTGGTTTCGATCAATATTTTAGAGGATAACACCGGTTAGGTCTGGGTTAGGACTGGGTTATGCCCGCATCTGGCTGATTATTTTGCCTTCTTCGCATACTTGTTGGCCAGATCCTGGGGTTTTTCGTGTTTGAATCACGTCGTAATGTGGTACCACATTGAAACAGTCAATTAAACCTGGTTTCGATCCACATTTTTGAGGATAACACCGGTTAGGTCTGGGCTAGGTCTGGGTTATGCCCGCATCTGGCACATGATTTTGCCTTCTTCGCATGCTTGTTGGCCAGATCCTGGGTCTTTTTTCTGGTTTGAATCACGTAGTAATGTGGTACCACACTGAAACAGACAATTAAACGAGGTTTCGATCAATATTTTAGAGGATAACACCGGTTAGGTCTGGGTTATGCCCGCATCTGGCTCTTGATTTTGACTTTTCCGCATACTTGTTGGCCAGATCCTTGGTTTTCCCTGGTTTGAATCACGTAGTAATATGATACCGCACTGAAACAGACAATTAAACCTGGTTTCGATCCACATTTTAGAGGATAACACCGGTTAGGTCTGGGTTAGGACTGGGTTATGCCCGCATCTCGCTCATGATTCTGCCTTCATCGCATTCTTGTTCGCCAGAACCTGGGTTTTTTCAGGTTTGAATCACGTAGTAATGCGGTACCACACTGAAACAGACAATTAAACCTGGTTTCGATCCACATTTTACAGGATAACACCGGTTAGGTCTGGGTTATGCCCGCATCTGGCTCTTGATTTTGACTTTTCCGCATACTTGTTGGCCAGATCCTTGGTTTTCCCTGGTTTGAATCACGTAGTAATATGATACCGCACTGAAACAGTCAATTAAACCTGGTTTCGATCAATATTTTAGAGGATAACACCGGTTAGGTCTGGGTTAGGACTGGGTTATGCCCGCATCTGGCTCATGATTCTGCCTTCTTCGCATACTTGTTGCCCCAGATCCTTGGTCCTCTCTGGTTTGAATCACGTAGTAATGTGGTACCACACTGAAACAGACAATTAAACCTGGTTTCGATCCACATTTTAGAGGATAACACCGGTTAGGTCTGGGTTAGGACTGGGTTATGCCCGCACATCGCTCATGATTCTGCCTTCTTCGCATACTTGTTGGCCAGATCCTGGGTTTTTTCGTGTCTGAATCACGTAGTAATGTGGTACCACAATGAAACAGTCTATTAAACCTGGTTTCGATCAATATTTTAGAGGATAACACGGGTTAGGTCTGGGTTAGGACTGGGTTATGCCCGCGTCTGGCTCTTGATTTTGACTTTTCCGCATACTTGTTGGCCAGATCCTGGGTTTTTTCGGGTTTGTATCACGTAGTAATGTGGTACCACACTGAAACAGACAATTAAACCTGGTTTCGATCCACATTTTAGAGGATAACACCGGTTAGGTCTGGGTTATGCCCGCATCTGGCTCTTGATTTTGACTTTTCCGCATACTTGTTGGCCAGATCCTTGGTTTTCCCTGGTTTGAATCACGTAGTAATGTGATACCGCACTGAAACAGTCAATTAAACCTGGTTTCGATCAATATTTTAGAGGATAACACCGGTTAGGTCTGGGTTAGGTCTGGGTTATGCCCGCATCTCGCTCATAATTCTGCCTTCATCGCATTCTTGTTCGGCAGAACCTGGGTTTTTTCGGGTTTGAATCACGTAGTAATGTGGTACCACACAGTAACAGTCAATTAAACCTGGATTCGATCCACATATTATAGGATAACACCGGTTAGGTCTGGGATAGGTATGGGTTATGTCCGCGTCTGGCACATGATTTTGCTTTCTTCGCATACTTGTTGGCCAGATCCCGGGTTTTTTCGTGTTTGAATCACGTAGTAATGTGGTACCACACTGAAACCGTCAATTAAACCTGGTTTCGATCAATATTTTAGAGGATAACACCTGTTAGGTCTGGGTTACGACTGGGTTATGCCCGCATCTCGCTCATGATTCTGCCTTCATCGCATTCTTGTTCGCCAGAACCCGGGTTTTTTCGGGTTTGAATCACGTAGTAATGTGGTACCACATTAAAACAGTCAATTAAACCTGGTTTCGATCCACATTTTAGAGGATAACACCGGTTAGGTCTGGGTTAGGACTGGGTTATGCCCGCACATCGCTCATGATTCTGCCTTCTTCGCATACTTGTTGGCCAGATCCTGGGTTTTTTCGTGTTTGAATCACGTAGTAATGTGGTACCACACTCAAACAGACAATTAAACGAGGTTTCGATCAATATTTTAGAGGATAACACCGGTTAGGTCTGGGTTATGCCCGCATCTGGATATTGATTTTGACTTTTCCGCATACTTGTTGCCCAGATCCTAGGTTTTCCCTGGTTTGAATCACGTAGTAATGTGATACCGCACTGAAACAGTCAATTAAACCTGGTTTCGATCAATAGTTTAGAGGATAACACCGGTTAGGTCTGGGTTAGGACTGGGTTATGCCCGCATCTGGCTCATGATTTTGCCTTCTTCGCATACGTGTTGGCCAGATCCTTGGTTTTCCCTGGTTTGAATCACGTAGTAATGTGATACCGCACTGAAACAGTCAATTAAACCTGGTTTCGATCAATATTTTAGAGGATAACACCGGTTAGGTCTGGGTTAGGACTAGGTTATGCCCGCATCTCGCTCATGATTCTGCCTTCATCGCATTCTTGTTCGCCAGAACCTGGGTTTTTTCGGGTTTGAATCACGTAGTAATGCGGTACCACACTGAAACAGACAATTAAACCTGGTTTCGATCCACATTCTACAGGATAACACCGGTTAGGTCTGGGTTAGGGCTGGGTTATGCCCGCATCTGGCTCATGATTTTGCCTTCTTCGCATACGTGTTGGCCAGATCCTTGGTTTTCCCTGGTTTGAATCACGTAGTAATGTGATACCGCACTGAAACAGTCAATTAAACCTGGTTTCGATCAATATTTTAGAGGATAACACCGGTTAGGTCTGGGTTAGGACTAGGTTATGCCCGCATCACGCTCATGATTCTGCCTTCATCGCATTCTTGTTCGCCAGATCCTGGGTTTTTTCGGGTTTGAATCACGTAGTAATGTGGTACCACACTGAAACAGACAATTAAACCTGGTTTCGATCAATATAATAGAGGATAACACCGGTTAGGTCTGGGTTAGGTCTGGGTTATGCCCGCATCTCGCTCATGATTCTGCCTTCATCGCATTGTTGTTCGCCAGAACCTGGGTTTTTTCGGGTTTGAATCACGTAGTAATGTGGTACCACACTGAAACAGACAATTAAACGAGGTTTCGATCAATATTTTAGAGGATAACACCGGTTAGGTCTGGGTTATGCCCCCATCTGGCTCTTGATTTTGACTCTTCCGCATACTTGTTGGCCAGATCCTTGGTTTTCCCTGGTTTGAATCACGTAGTAATGTGATACCGCACTGAAACAGTCAATTAAACCTGGTTTCGATCAATATTTTAGAGGATAACACCGGTTAGGTCTGGGTTAGGACTGGGTTATGCATTCACATCGCTCATGATTCTGCCTTCATCGCATTCTTGTTCGCCAGAACCTGGGTTTTTTCGGCTTTGAATCACGTAGTAATGTGGTACCACATTGAAACAGTCAATTAAACCTGGTTTCGATCAATATTTTAGAGGATAAAACAGGTTAGGTCTGGATTATGCCCGCATTTGGGACATGATTTTCCCTTTTTCGCATATTTGTTGGACAGATCCTGGGTTTTTTCGGGTTTGAATCATGTAGTAGTGTGATACCACACTGAAGCAGTCAATTAAGCCTGGTTTCGATCAATATTTTAGAGGATAACACCGGTTAGATCTGGGTTAGGTCTGGGTTATGCCCGCATCTGGCTCATGATTTTGCCTTTTCCGCATACTTGTTGGCCAGATCCTGGGTTTTTTCGGGTTTGAATCACGTAGTAATGTGGTACCACACAGTAACAGTCAATTAAACCTGGATTCGATCCACATTTTATAGGATAACACCGGTTAGGTCTGGGATAGGTATGGGTTATGTCCGCATCTGGCTCATGATTTTGCTTTCTTCGCATACTTGTTGGCCAGTTCCTGGGTTTTTTCGGGTTTGAATCACGTAGTAATGTGGTACCACACTGAAACAGTCAATTAAACCTGGTTTCGATTCACATTTTAGAGGATAACACCGGTTAGGTCTGTGTTAGGTCTGGGTTATGTCCGCATCTGACACATGATTTTGCCTTCTTCGCATGCTTGTTGGCCAGATCCTGGGTTTTTTTCTGGTTTGAATCACGTAGTAATGTGGTACCACACTGAAACAGACAATGAAACGAGGTTTCGATCAATATTTTAGAGGATAACACCGGTTAGGTCCGGGTTATGCCCGCATCTGGCTCTTGATTTTGACTTTTCCGCATACTTGCTGGCCAGATCCTTGGTTTTATCTGGTTTGAATCACGTAGTAATGTGATACCGCACTGAAACAGTCAATTAAACCTGGTTTCGATCAATATTTTAGAGGATAACACCGGTTAGGTCTGGGTTAGGACTAGGTTATGCCCGCATCTCGCTCATGATTCTGCCTTCATCGCATTCTTGTTGGCCAGATCCTGGGTTTTTTCGGGTTTGAATCACGTAGTAATGTGGTACCACACTGAAACAGACAATTAAACCTGGTTTCGATCAATATAATAGAGGATAACACCGGTTAGGTCTGGGTTAGGTCTGGGTTATGCCCGCATCTCGCTCATGATTCTGCCTTCATCGCATTCTTGTTCGCCAGAACCTGGGTTTTTTCGGGTTTGAATCACGTAGTAATGTGGTACCACACTGAAACAGACAATTAAACGAGGTTTCGATCAATATTTTAGAGGATAACACCGGTTAGGTCTGGGTTAGGACTGGGTTATGCCCGCACATCGCTCATGATTCTGCCTTCTACGCATACTTGTTGGCCAGATCCTTGGTTTTCCCTGGTTTGAATCACGTAGTAATGTGGTACCACACTGAAACAGTCTATTAAACCTGGTTTCGATCAATATTTTAGAGGATAACACGGGTTAGGTCTGGGTTAGGACTGGGTTATGCCCGCATCTGGCTCTTGATTTTGACTTTTCCGCATACTTGTTGGCCAGATCCCGGGTTTTTTCGTGTTTGAATCACGTAGTAATGTGGTACCACACTGAAACAGTCAATTAAACCTGGTTTCGATCAATATTTTAGAGGATAACACCGGTTAGGTCTGGGTTACGACTGGGTTATGCCCGCATCTCGCGCATGATTCTGCCTTCATCGCATTCTTGTTCGCCAGAACCTGGGTATTTTCGGGTTTGAATCACGTAGTAATGTGGTACCACACTGAAACAGTCAATTAAACCTGGTTTCGATCCACATTTTAGAGGATAACACCGGTTAGGTCTGGGTTAGGACTGGGTTATGCCCGCATCTGGCTCATGATTTTGCCTTCTTCGCATACTTGTTGGCCAGATCCTGGGTTTTTGGGGTTTGAATCACGTAGTAATGTGGTACCACACAGTAACAGTCAATAAAACCTGGATTCGATCCACATTTTATAGGATAACACCGGTTAGGTCTGGGATAGGTATGGGTTATGTCCGCATCTGGCTCATGATTTTGCTTTCTTCGCATACTTGCTGGCCAGATCCTGGGTTTTTTCGTGTTTGAATCACGTAGTAATGTGGTACCACACTGAAACTGTCAATTAAACCTGGTTCCGATCCACATTTTAGGGGATAACACCGGTTAGGTCTGGGTTAGATCTGTGTTATGCCCGCATCTCGCTCATGATTCTGCCTTCATCGCATTCTTGTTCGCCAGATCCTGGGTTTTTTTCGGGTTTGAATCACGTAGTAATGTGGTACCACACTGAAACAGACAATTAAACCTGGTTTCGATCAATATAATAGAGGATAACACCGGTTAGGTCTGGGTTAGGTCTGGGTTATGCCCGCATCTCGCTCATGATTCTGCCTTCATCGCATTCTTGTTCGCCAGAACCTGGGTTTTTTCGGGTTTGAATCACGTAGTAATGTGGTACCACACTGAAATAGACAATTAAACGAGGTTTCGATCAATATTTTAGAGGATAACACCGGTTAGGTCTGGGTTATGCCCGCATCTGGCTCTTGATTTTGACTCTTCCGCATACTTGTTGGCCAGATGCTTGGTTTTCCCTGGTTTGAATCACGTAGTAATGTGATGCCGCACTGAAACAGTCAATTAAACCTGGTTTCGATCAATATTTTAGAGGATAACACCGGTTAGGTCTGGGTTAGGACTGGGTTATGCATTCACATCGCTCATGATTCTGCCTTCATCGCATTCTTGTTCGCCAGAACCTGGGTTTTTTCGGGTTTGAATCACGTAGTAATGTGGTACCACACTGAAACAGACAATTAAACGAGGTTTCGATGAATATTTTAGAGGATAAAACAGGTTAGGTCTGGATTATGCCCACATTTGGGACATGATTTTCCCTTTTTCGCATATTTGTTGGACAGATCCTGGGTTTTTTCGGGTTTGAATCATGTAGTAGTGTGATACCACACTGAAGCAGTCAATTAAGCCTGGTTTCGATCAATATTTTAGAGGATAACACCGGTTAGGTCTGGGTTATGCCCGCATCTGGCTCATGATTTTGCCTTTTCCGCATACTTGTTGGCCAGATCCTGGGTTTTTTCGGGTTTGAATCACGTAGTAATGTGGTACCAGACTGAAACAGTCAATTAAACCTGGTTTCGATCAATATTTTAGAGGATAACACCGGTTAGGTCTGGGTTAGGACTGGGTTATGCCCGCATCTGGCTCATGATTTTGCCTTCTTCGCATACTTGTTGGCCAGATCCTGGGTTTTTTCGGGTTTGAATCACGTAGTAATGTGGTACCACACTGAAACAGACAATTAAACCTGGTTTCGATCCATATTTTAGAGGATAACACCGGTTAGGTCTGGGTTAGGTCTGGGTAATGCCCGCATCTGGCACATGATTTTGCCTTCTTCGCATGCTTGTTGGCCAGATCCAGGGTTTTTTTCTGGTTTGAATCACGTAGTAATGTGGTACCACACTGAAACAGACAATTAAACGAGGTTTCGATCAATATTTTAGAGGATAACACCGGTTAGGTCTGGGTTATGCCCGCATCTGGCTCTTGATTTTGACTCTTCCGCATACTTGTTGGCCAGATCCTTGGTTTTCCCTGGTTTGAATCACGTAGTAATGTGATGCCGCACTGAAACAGTCAATTAAACCTGGTTTCGATCAATATTTTAGAGGATAACACCGGTTAGGTCTGGGTTAGGACTGGGTTATGCCCGCATCTCGCTCATGATTCTGCCTTCATCGCATTCTTGTTCGCCAGAACCTGGGTTTTTTCAGGTTTGAATCACGTAGTAATGCGGTACCACACTGAAACAGACAATTAAACCTGGTTTCGATCCACATTTTACAGGATAACACCGGTTAGGTCTGGGTTATGCCCGCATCTGGCTCTTGATTTTGACTTTTCCGCATACTTGTTGGCCAGATCCTTGGTTTTCCCTGGTTTGAATCACGTAGTAATATGATACCGCACTGAAACAGTCAATTAAACCTGGTTTCGATCAATATTTTAGAGGATAACACCGGTTAGGTCTGGGTTAGGACTGGGTTATGCCCGCATCTGGCTCATGATTCTGCCTTCTTCGCATACTTGTTGCCCCAGATCCTTGGTCCTCTCTGGTTTGAATCACGTAGTAATGTGGTACCACACTGAAACAGACAATTAAACCTGGTTTCGATCCACATTTTAGAGGATAACACCGGTTAGGTCTGGGTTAGGACTGGGTTATGCCCGCACATCGCTCATGATTCTGCCTTCTTCGCATACTTGTTGGCCAGATCCTGGGTTTTTTCGTGTCTGAATCACGTAGTAATGTGGTACCACAATGAAACAGTCTATTAAACCTGGTTTCGATCAATATTTTAGAGGATAACACGGGTTAGGTCTGGGTTAGGACTGGGTTATGCCCGCGTCTGGCTCTTGATTTTGACTTTTCCGCATACTTGTTGGTCAGATCCTGGGTTTTTTCGGGTTTGTATCACGTAGTAATGTGGTACCACACTGAAACAGACAATTAAACCTGGTTTCGATCCACATTTTAGAGGATAACACCGGTTAGGTCTGGGTTATGCCCGCATCTGGCTCTTGATTTTGACTTTTCCGCATACTTGTTGGCCAGATCCTTGGTTTTCCCTGGTTTGAATCACGTAGTAATGTGATACCGCACTGAGACAGTCAATTAAACCTGGTTTCGATCAATATTTTACAGGATAACACCGGTTAGGTCTGGGTTAGGTCTGGGTTATGCCCGCATCTCGCTCATAATTCTGCCTTCATCGCATTCTTGTTCGGCAGAACCTGGGTTTTTTCGGGTTTGAATCACGTAGTAATGTGGTACCACACAGTAACAGTCAATTAAACCTGGATTCGATCCACATATTATAGGATAACACCGGTTAGGTCTGGGATAGGTATGGGTTATGTCCGCGTCTGGCACATGATTTTGCTTTCTTCGCATACTTGTTGGCCAGATCCCGGGTTTTTTCGTGTTTGAATCACGTAGTAATGTGGTACCACACTGAAACCGTCAATTAAACCTGGTTTCGATCAATATTTTAGAGGATAACACCTGTTAGGTCTGGGTTACGACTGGGTTATGCCCGCATCTCGCTCATGATTCTGCCTTCATCGCATTCTTGTTCGCCAGAACCCGGGTTTTTTCGGGTTTGAATCACGTAGTAATGTGGTACCACATTAAAACAGTCAATTAAACCTGGTTTCGATCCACATTTTAGAGGATAACACCGGTTAGGTCTGGGTTAGGACTGGGTTATGCCCGCACATCGCTCATGATTCTGCCTTCTTCGCATACTTGTTGGCCAGATCCTGGGTTTTTTCGTGTTTGAATCACGTAGTAATGTGGTACCACACTCAAACAGACAATTAAACGAGGTTTCGATCAATATTTTAGAGGATAACACCGGTTAGGTCTGGGTTATGCCCGCATCTGGATCTTGATTTTGACTTTTCCGCATACTTGTTGGCCAGATCCTAGGTTTTCCCTGGTTTGAATCACGTAGTAATGTGATACCGCACTGAAACAGTCAATTAAACCTGGTTTCGATCAATAGTTTAGAGGATAACACCGGTTAGGTCTGGGTTAGGACTGGGTTATGCCCGCATCTGGCTCATGATTTTGCCTTCTTCGCATACGTGTTGGCCAGATCCTTGGTTTTCCCTGGTTTGAATCACGTAGTAATGTGATACCGCACTGAAACAGTCAATTAAACCTGGTTTCGATCAATATTTTAGAGGATAACACCGGTTAGGTCTGGGTTAGGACTAGGTTATGCCCGCATCTCGCTCATGATTCTGCCTTCATCGCATTCTTGTTCGCCAGAACCTGGGTTTTTTCGGGTTTGAATCACGTAGTAATGCGGTACCACACTGAAACAGACAATTAAACCTGGTTTCGATCCACATTCTACAGGATAACACCGGTTAGGTCTGGGTTAGGGCTGGGTTATGCCCGCATCTGGCTCATGATTTTGCCTTCTTCGCATACGTGTTGGCCAGATCCTTGGTTTTCCCTGGTTTGAATCACGTAGTAATGTGATACCGCACTGAAACAGTCAATTAAACCTGGTTTCGATCAATATTTTAGAGGATAACACCGGTTAGGTCTGGGTTAGGACTAGGTTATGCCCGCATCACGCTCATGATTCTGCCTTCATCGCATTCTTGTTCGCCAGATCCTGGGTTTTTTCGGGTTTGAATCACGTAGTAATGTGGTACCACACTGAAACAGACAATTAAACCTGGTTTCGATCAATATAATAGAGGATAACACCGGTTAGGTCTGGGTTAGGTCTGGGTTATGCCCGCATCTCGCTCATGATTCTGCCTTCATCGCATTGTTGTTCGCCAGAACCTGGGTTTTTTCGGGTTTGAATCACGTAGTAATGTGGTACCACACTGAAACAGACAATTAAACGAGGTTTCGATCAATATTTTAGAGGATAACACCGGTTAGGTCTGGGTTATGCCCCCATCTGGCTCTTGATTTTGACTCTTCCGCATACTTGTTGGCCAGATCCTTGGTTTTCCCTGGTTTGAATCACGTAGTAATGTGATACCGCACTGAAACAGTCAATTAAACCTGGTTTCGATCAATATTTTAGAGGATAACACCGGTTAGGTCTGGGTTAGGACTGGGTTATGCATTCACATCGCTCATGATTCTGCCTTCATCGCATTCTTGTTCGCCAGAACCTGGGTTTTTTCGGGTTTGAATCACGTAGTAATGTGGTACCACATTGAAACAGTCAATTAAACCAGGTTTCGATCAATATTTTAGAGGATAAAACAGGTTAGGTCTGGATTATGCCCGCATTTGGGACATGATTTTCCCTTTTTCGCATATTTGTTGGACAGATCCTGGGTTTTTTCGGGTTTGAATCATGTAGTA
The DNA here is from genome assembly GCF_051014445.1 of Colletes latitarsis. Taxonomy (NCBI): domain Eukaryota; kingdom Metazoa; phylum Arthropoda; class Insecta; order Hymenoptera; family Colletidae; genus Colletes; species Colletes latitarsis. The sequence goes on from NC_135147.1 coordinate 11,698,454, forward strand.
GTGTGATACCACACTGAAGCAGTCAATTAAGCCTGGTTTCGATCAATATTTTAGAGGATAACACCGGTTAGGTCTGGGTTAGGTCTGGGTTATGCCCGCATCTGGCTCATGATTTTGCCTTTTCCGCATACTTGTTGGCCAGATCCTGGGTTTTTTCGGGTTTGAATCACGTAGTAATGTGGTACCAGACTGAAACAGTCAATTAAACCTGGTTTCGATCAATATTTTAGAGGATAACACCGGTTAGGTCTGGGTTAGGACTGGGTTATGCCCGCATCTGGCTCATGATTTTGCCTTCTTCGCATACTTGTTGGCCAGATCCTGGGTTTTTTCGGGTTTGAATCACGTAGTAATGTGGTACCACACTGAAACAGACAATTAAACCTGGTTTCGATCCATATTTTAGAGGATAACACCGGTTAGGTCTGGGTTAGGTCTGGGTAATGCCCGCATCTGGCACATGATTTTGCCTTCTTCGCATGCTTGTTGGCCAGATCCAGGGTTTTTTTCTGGTTTGAATCACGTAGTAATGTGGTACCACACTGAAACAGACAATTAAACGAGGTTTCGATCAATATTTTAGAGGATAACACCGGTTAGGTCTGTGTTAGGTCTGGGTTATGTCCGCATCTGACACATGATTTTGCCTTCTTCGCATGCTTGTTGGCCAGATCCTGGGTTTTTTTCTGGTTTGAATCACGTAGTAATGTGGTACCACACTGAAACAGACAATGAAACGAGGTTTCGATCAATATTTTAGAGGATAACACCGGTTAGGTCCGGGTTATGCCCGCATCTGGCTCTTGATTTTGACTTTTCCGCATACTTGCTGGCCAGATCCTTGGTTTTATCTGGTTTGAATCACGTAGTAATGTGATACCGCACTGAAACAGTCAATTAAACCTGGTTTCGATCAATATTTTAGAGGATAACACCGGTTAGGTCTGGGTTAGGACTAGGTTATGCCCGCATCTCGCTCATGATTCTGCCTTCATCGCATTCTTGTTCGCCAGATCCTGGGTTTTTTCGGGTTTGAATCACGTAGTAATGTGGTACCACACTGAAACAGACAATTAAACCTGGTTTCGATCAATATAATAGAGGATAACACCGGTTAGGTCTGGGTTAGGTCTGGGTTATGCCCGCATCTCGCTCATGATTCTGCCTTCATCGCATTCTTGTTCGCCAGAACCTGGGTTTTTTCGGGTTTGAATCACGTAGTAATGTGGTACCACACTGAAACAGACAATTAAACGAGGTTTCGATCAATATTTTAGAGGATAACACCGGTTAGGTCTGGGTTATGCCCGCATCTGGCTCTTGATTTTGACTCTTCCGCATACTTGTTGGCCAGATCCTTGGTTTTCCCTGGTTTGAATCACGTAGTAATGTGGTACCACACTGAAACAGACAATTAAACCTGGTTTCGATCCACATTTTAGAGGATAACACCGGTTAGGTCTGGGTTAGGACTGGGTTATGCCCGCACATCGCTCATGATTCTGCCTTCTACGCATACTTGTTGGCCAGATCCTGGGTTTTTTCGTGTTTGAATCACGTAGTAATGTGGTACCACAATGAAACAGTCTATTAAACCTGGTTTCGATCAATATTTTAGAGGATAACACGGGTTAGGTCTGGGTTAGGACTGGGTTATGCCCGCATCTGGCTCTTGATTTTGACTTTTCCGCATACTTGTTGGCCAGATCCTGGGTTTTTTCGGGTTTGTATCACGTAGTAATGTGGTACCACACTGAAACAGACAATTAAACCTGGTTTCGATCCACATTTTAGAGGATAACACCGGTTAGGTCTGGGTTAGGACTGGGTTATGCCCGCACATCGCTCATGATTCTGCCTTCTACGCATACTTGTTGGCCAGATCCTTGGTTTTCCCTGGTTTGAATCACGTAGTAATGTGGTACCACACTGAAACAGTCTATTAAACCTGGTTTCGATCAATATTTTAGAGGATAACACGGGTTAGGTCTGGGTTAGGACTGGGTTATGCCCGCATCTGGCTCTTGATTTTGACTTTTCCGCATACTTGTTGGCCAGATCCCGGGTTTTTTCGTGTTTGAATCACGTAGTAATGTGGTACCACACTGAAACAGTCAATTAAACCTGGTTTCGATCAATATTTTAGAGGATAACACCGGTTAGGTCTGGGTTAGGACTGGGTTATGCCCGCATCTCGCTCATGATTCTGCCTTCATCGCATTCTTGTTCGCCAGAACCTGGGTATTTTCGGGTTTGAACCACGTAGTAATGTGGTACCACACTGAAACAGACAATTAAACCTGGTTTCGATCCACATTTTAGAGGATAACACCGGTTAGGTCTGGGTTACGACTGGGTTATGCCCGCATCTCGCGCATGATTCTGCCTTCATCGCATTCTTGTTCGCCAGAACCTGGGTATTTTCGGGTTTGAATCACGTAGTAATGTGGTACCACACTGAAACAGTCAATTAAACCTGGTTTCGATCCACATTTTAGAGGATAACACCAGTTAGGTCTGGGTTAGGACTGGGTTATGCCCGCATCTGGCTCATGATTTTGCCTTCTTCGCATACTTGTTGGCCAGATCCTGGGTTTTTGGGGTTTGAATCACGTAGTAATGTGGTACCACACAGTAACAGTCAATAAAACCTGGATTCGATCCACATTTTATAGGATAACACCGGTTAGGTCTGGGATAGGTATGGGTTATGTCCGCATCTGGCTCATGATTTTGCTTTCTTCGCATACTTGCTGGCCAGATCCTGGGTTTTTTCGTGTTTGAATCACGTAGTAATGTGGTACCACACTGAAACTGTCAATTAAACCTGGTTCCGATCCACATTTTAGGGGATAACACCGGTTAGGTCTGGGTTAGATCTGTGTTATGCCCGCATCTCGCTCATGATTCTGCCTTCATCGCATTCTTGTTCGCCAGATCCTGGGTTTTTTCGGGTTTGAATCACGTAGTAATGTGGTACCACACTGAAACAGACAATTAAACCTGGTTTCGATCAATATAATAGAGGATAACACCGGTTAGGTCTGGGTTAGGTCTGGGTTATGCCCGCATCTCGCTCATGATTCTGCCTTCATCGCATTCTTGTTCGCCAGAACCTGGGTTTTTTCGGGTTTGAATCATGTAGTAATGTGGTACCACACTGAAATAGACAATTAAACGAGGTTTCGATCAATATTTTAGAGGATAACACCGGTTAGGTCTGGGTTATGCCCGCATCTGGCTCTTGATTTTGACTCTTCCGCATACTTGTTGGCCAGATGCTTGGTTTTCCCTGGTTTGAATCACGTAGTAATGTGATGCCGCACTGAAACAGTCAATTAAACCTGGTTTCGATCAATATTTTAGAGGATAACACCGGTTAGGTCTGGGTTAGGACTGGGTTATGCATTCACATCGCTCATGATTCTGCCTTCATCGCATTCTTGTTCGCCAGAACCTGGGTTTTTTCGGGTTTGAATCACGTAGTAATGTGGTACCACACTGAAACAGACAATTAAACGAGGTTTCGATCAATATTTTAGAGGATAAAACAGGTTAGGTCTGGATTATGCCCGCATTTGGGACATGATTTTCCCTTTTTCGCATATTTGTTGGACAGATCCTGGGTTTTTTCGGGTTTGAATCATGTAGTAGTGTGATACCACACTGAAGCAGTCAATTAAGCCTGGTTTCGATCAATATTTTAGAGGATAACACCGGTTAGGTCTGGGTTAGGTCTGGGTTATGCCCGCATCTGGCTCATGATTTTGCCTTTTCCGCATACTTGTTGGCCAGATCCTGGGTTTTTTCGGGTTTGAATCACGTAGTAATGTGGTACCAGACTGAAACAGTCAATTAAACCTGGTTTCGATCAATATTTTAGAGGATAACACCGGTTAGGTCTGGGTTAGGACTGGGTTATGCCCGCATCTGGCTCATGATTTTGCCTTCTTCGCATACTTGTTGGCCAGATCCTGGGTTTTTTCGGGTTTGAATCACGTAGTAATGTGGTACCACACTGAAACAGACAATTAAACCTGGTTTCGATCCATATTTTAGAGGATAACACCGGTTAGGTCTGGGTTAGGTCTGGGTAATGCCCGCATCTGGCACATGATTTTGCCTTCTTCGCATGCTTGTTGGCCAGATCCAGGGTTTTTTTCTGGTTTGAATCACGTAGTAATGTGGTACCACACTGAAACAGACAATTAAACGAGGTTTCGATCAATATTTTAGAGGATAACACCGGTTAGGTCTGGGTTATGCCCGCATCTGGCTCTTGATTTTGACTCTTCCGCATACTTGTTGGCCAGATCCTTGGTTTTCCCTGGTTTGAATCACGTAGTAATGTGATGCCGCACTGAAACAGTCAATTAAACCTGGTTTCGATCAATATTTTAGTAGATAACACCGGTTAGGTCTGGGTTAGGACTGGGTTATGCATTCACATCGCTCATGATTCTGCCTTCATCGCATTCTTGTTCGCCAGAACCTGGGTTTTTTCGGGTTTGAATCACGTAGTAATGTGGTACCACACTGAAACAGACAATTAAACCTGGTTTCGATCAATGTTATAGAGGATAACACCGGTTAGGTCTGGGTTAGGTCTGGATTAAGCCCGCATTTGGGACATGATTTTCCCTTTTTCGCATATTTGTTGGACAGATCCTGGGTTTTTTCGGGTTTGAATCATGTAGTAGTGTGATACCACACTGAAGCAGTCAATTAAGCCTGGTATCGATCAATATTTAAGAGGATAACACCGGTTAGGTCTGGGTTAGGTCTGGGTTATGCCCGCATCTGGCTCATGATTTTGCCTTTTCCGCATACTTGTTGGCCAGATCCTTGGTTTTCCCTGGTTTGAATCACGTAGTAATGTGATACCGCACTGAAACAGTCAATTAAACCTGGTTTCGATCAATATTTTAGAGGATAACACCTGTTAGGTCTGGGTTAGGACTGGGTTATGCCCGCATCTGGCTCATGATTTTGCCTTCTTCGCATACTTGCTGGCCAGATCCTGGGTTTTTTCGTGTTTGAATCACGTAGTAATGTGGTACCACACTGAAACAGGCAATTAAACCTGGTTTCGATCAATATTTTAGAGGATAACACAGGTTAGGTCTGGGTTAGGTCTGGGTTATGCCCGCATTTCGCTCATGATTCTGCCTTCATCGCATTCTCGTTCGCCAGAACCTGGGTTTTTTCGGGTTTGAATCACGTAGTAATGTGGTACCACACAGTAACAGTCAATTAAACCTGGATTCGAACAACATTATATAGGATAACACCGGTTAGGTCAGGGATAGGTATGGGTTATGTCCGCATCTGGCTCATGATTTTGCTTTCTTCGCATACTTGTTGGCCAGTTCCTGGGTTTTTTCGTGTTTGAATCACGTAGTAATGTGGTACCACACTGAAACAGTCAATTAAACCTGGTTTCGATCCACATTTTAGAGGATAACACCGGTTAGGTCTGGGTTAGGTCCGGGTTATGCCCGCATCTGGCACATGATTTTGCCTTCTTCGCATGCTTGTTGGCCAGATCCTGTGTTTTTTTCTGGTTTGAATCACGTAGTAATGTGGTACCACATTGGAACAGACAATTAAACGAGGTTTCGATCAATATTTTAGAGGATAACACCGGTTAGGTCTGGGTTTTGCCCGCATCTGGCTCTTGATTTTGACTTTTCCGCATACTTGTTGGCCAGATCCTTGGTTTTCCCCGGTTTGAATCACGTAGTAATATGATACCGCAATGAAACAGTCAATTAAACCTGGTTTCGATCAATATTTTAGAGGATAACACCGGTTAGGTCTGGGTTAGGACTGAGTTATGCCCGCATCTGGCTCATGATTTTGCCTTCTTCGCATACTTGTTTGCCAGATCCTGGATTTTTTCGGGTTTGAATCACGTACTAATGTGGTACGACACTGAAACAAACAATTAAACCTGGTTTCGATCCACATTTTAGAGGATAACACCGGTTAGGTCTGGGTTAGGTCTGGGTTATGCCCGCATCTGGCACAGGATTTTGCCTTCTTCGCATGTTTGTTGGCCAGATCCTGGGTTTTTTTCTGGTTTGAATCACGTAGTAATGTGGTACCACACTGAAACACACAATTAAACGAGGTTTCGATCAATATTTTAGAGGATAACACCGGTTAGGACTGGGTTATGCCCGCATCTGGCTCTTGATTTTGACTTTTCCGCATACTTGTTGGCCAGATCCTTGGTTTTCCCTGGTTTGAATCACGTAGTAATGTGATACAGCACTGAAACAGTCAATTATACCTGGTTTCGATCAATATCTTAGAGGATAACACCGGTTAGGTCTGGGTTAGGACTGGGTTATGCCCGCATCTCGCTCATGATTCTGCCTTCATCGCATTCTTGTTCGCGAGATCCTGGGTTTTTTCGGGTTTGAATCACGTAGTAATGTGGTACCACACCGAAGCAGTCAATTAAACCTGGTTTCGATCCACATTCTACAGGATAACACCGGTTAGGTCTGGGTTAGGGCTGGGTTATGCCCGCATCTGGCTCATGATTTTGCCTTCTTCGCATACGTGTTGGCCAGATCCTTGGTTTTCCCTGGTTTGAATCACGTAGTAATGTGATACCGCACTGAAACAGACAATTAAACGAGGTTTCGATCAATATTTTAGAGGATAACACCGGTTAGGTCCGGGTTATGCCCGCATCTGGCTCTTGATTTTGACTTTTCCGCATACTTGTTGTCCAGATCCTTGGTTTTCCCTGGTTTGAATCACGTAGTAATGTGATACCGCACTGAAACAGTCAATTAAACCTGGTTTCGATCAATATTTTAGAGGATAACACCGGTTAGGTCTGGGTTAGGACTGGGTTATGCCCGCATCTGGCTCATGATTTTGCCTTCTTCGCATACTTGTTGGCCAGATCCTTGGTCCTCTCTGGTTTGAATCACGTAGTAATGTGGTACCACACTGAAACAGACAATTAAACCTGGTTTCGATCAATATCTTAGAGGATAACACCGGTTAGGTCTGGGTTAGGACTGGGTTATGCCCGCATCTCGCTCATGATTCTGCCTTCATCGCATTCTTGTTCGCCAGATCCTGGGTTTTTTCGGGTTTGAATCACGTAGTAATGTGGTACCACACTGAAGCAGTCAATTAAACCTGGTTTCGATCCACATTTTAGAGAACACCGGTTAGGTCTGGGTTAGGTCTGGGTTATGCCCGCATCTGACACATGATTTTGCCTTCTTCGCATGCTTGTTGGCCAGATCCTGGGTTTTTTTTCTGGTTTGAATCACGTCGTCATGTGGTGCCACACTGAAACAGACAATTAAACGAGGTTTCGATCAATATTTTATAGGATAACACCGGTTAGGTCCGGGTTATGCCCGCATCTGGCTCTTGATTTTGACTTTTCCGCATACTTGTTGGCCACATCCTTAGTTTTCCCTGGTTTGAATCACGTAGTAATGTGATACCGCACTGAAACAGACAATTAAACGTGGATTCGATCAATATTTTAGAGGATAACACCGGTTAGGTCTGGGTTAGGACTGGGTTATGCCCGCATCTGGCTCATGATTTTGCCTTCTTCGCATACTTGTTGGCCAGATCCTTGGTCCTCTCTGGTTTGAATCACGTAGTAATGTGGTACCACACTGAAACAGACAATTAAACCTGGTTTCGATCAATATCTTAGAGGATAACACCGATTAGGTCTGGGTTAGGACTGGGTTATGCCCGCATCTCGCTCATGATTCTGCCTTCATCGCATTCTTGTTCGCCAGATCCTGGGTTTTTTCGGGTTTGAATCACGTAGTAATGTGGTACCACACTGAAGCAGTCAATTAAACCTGGTTTCGATCCACATTTTAGAGGAGAACACCGGTTAGGTCTGGGTTAGGTCTGGGTTATGCCCGCATCTGACACATGATTTTGCCTTCTTCGCATGCTTGTTGGCCAGATCCTGGGTTTTTTTTCTGGTTTGAATCACGTCGTCATGTGGTACCACACTGAAACAGACAATTAAACGAGGTTTCGATCAATATTTTAGAGGATAACACCGGTTAGGTCCGGGTTATGCCCGCATCTGGCTCTTGATTTTGACTTTTCCGCATACTTGTTGGCCACATCCTTAGTTTTCCCTGGTTTGAATCACGTAGTAATGTGATACCGCACTGAAACAGACAATTAAACGTGGATTCGATCAATATTTTAGAGGATAACACCGGTTAGGTCTGGGTTAGGACTGGGTTATGCCCGCATCTGGCTCATGATTTTGCCTTCTTCGCATACTTGTTGGCCAGATCCTTGGTCCTCTCTGGTTTGAATCACGTAGTAATGTGGTACCACACTGAAACAGACAATTAAACCTGGTTTCGATCAATATCTTAGAGGATAACACCGGTTAGGTCTGGGTTAGGACTGGGTTATGCCCGCATCTCGCTCATGATTCTGCCTTCATCGCATTCTTGTTCGCCAGATCCTGGGTTTTTTCGGGTTTGAATCACGTAGTAATGTGGTACCACACTGAAGCAGTCAATTAAACCTGGTTTCGATCCACATTTTAGAGGAGAACACCGGTTAGGTCTGGGTTAGGTCTGGGATATGCCCGCATCTGACACATGATTTTGCCTTCTTCGCATGCTTGTTGGCCAGATCCTGGGTTTTTTTTCTGGTTTGAATCACGTCGTCATGTGGTACCACACTGAAACAGACAATTAAACGAGGTTTCGATCAATATTTTAGAGGATAACACCGGTTAGGTCCGGGTTATGCCCGCATCTGGCTCTTGATTTTGACTTTTCCGCATACTTGTTGGCCACATCCTTAGTTTTCCCTGGTTTGAATCACGTAGTAATGTGATACCGCACTGAAACAGTCAATTAAACCTGGTTTCGATCAATATTTTGGAGGATAACACCGGTTAGGTCTGGGTTAGGACTGGGTTATGCCCGCATCTGGCTCATGATTTTGCCTTCTTCGCATACTTGTTGGCCAGATCCTTGGTCCTCTCTGGTTTGAATCACGTAGTAATGTGGTACCACACTGAAACAGACAATTAAACCTGGTTTCGATCCACATTTTAGAGGATAACACCGGTTAGGTCTGGGATAGGTATGGGTTATGTCCGCATCTGGCTCATGATTTTGCCTTGTTCGCATGCTTGTTGGCCAGATCCTAGGTTTTTTTCTAGTTTGAATCCCGTAGTAATGTGGTACCACACTGAAACAGACAATTAAACGTGGATTCGATCAATATTTTAGAGCGTAACACCGGTTAGGTCTGGGTTAGAACTGGGTTATGCCAGCATCTGGCTCATGATTTTGCCTTTTCCGCATACTTGTTGGCCAGATCCTCGGTTTTCCCTGGTTTGAATCACGTAGTAATGTGGTACCACACTGAAACAGACAATGAAACGAGGTTTCGATCAATATTTTAGAGGATAACACCGGTTAGGTCCGGGTTATGCCCGCATCTGGCTCTTGATTTTGACTTTCCCGCATACTTGTTGGCCAGATCCTTGGTTTTCCCTGGTTTGAATCACGTAGTAATGTGGTACCACACTGAAACAGACAATTAAACCTGGTTTCGATCAATATTTTAGAGGATAACACCGGTTAGGTCTGGGTTATTCCCGCATCTGGCTCTTGATTTTGACTTTCCCGCATACTTGTTGGCCAGATCCTTGGTTTTCCCTGGTTTGAATCACGTAGTAATGTGGTACCACACTGAAACAGACAATTAAACGTGGATTCGATCAATATTTTAGTGCGTAACACCGGTTAGGTCTGGGTTAGGACTGGGTTATGCCAGCATCTGGCTCATGATTTTGCCTTTTCCGCATACTTGTTGGCCAGATCCTGGGGTTTTTCGGGTTTGAATCACGTAGTAATGTGGTACCAGACTGAAACAGTCAACTAAACCTGGTTTCGATCAATATTTTAGAGGATAACACCGGTTGGGTCTGGGTTATTCCCGCATCTGGCTCTTGATTATGACTTTCCCGCATACTTGTTGGCCAGATCCTTGGTTTTCCCTGGTTTGAATCACGTAGTAATGTGGTACCACACTGAAACAGACAATTAAACCTGGTTTCGATCAATATTTTAGAGGATAACACCGGTTAGGTCTGGGTTAGGTCTGGGTTATGCCCGCATTTCGCTCATGATTCTGCCTTCATCGCATTCTCGTTCGCCAGAACCTGGGTTTTTTCGGGTTTGAATCACGTAGTAATGTGGTACCACACAGTAACAGTCAATTAAACCTGGATTCGATCCACATTTTATAGGATAACACCGGTTAGGTCTGGGATAGGTATGGGTTATGTCCGCATCTGGCTCATGATTTTGCTTTCTTCGCATACTTGTTGGCCAGTTCCTGGGTTTTTTCGTGTTTGAATCACGTAGTAATGTGGTACCACACTGAAACAGTCAATTAAACCTGGTTTCGATCCACATTTTAGAGGATAACACCGGTTAGGTCTGGGTTAGGTCCGGGTTATGCCCGCACCTGACACAAGATTTTGCCTTCTTCGCATGCTTGTTGGCCAGATCCTGGGTTTTTTTCTGGTTTGAATCACGTAGTAATGTGGTACCACACTGAAACAGACAATGAAACGAGGTTTCGATCAATATTTTAGAGGATAACACCGGTTAGGTCCGGGTTATGCCCGCATCTGGCTCTTGATTTTGACTTTTCCGCATACTTGTTGGCCAGATCCTTGGTTTTCCCTGGTTTGAATCACGTAGTAATGTGATACCGCACTGAAACAGTCAATTAAACCTGGTTTCGATCAATATTTTAGAGGATAACACCGGTTAGGTCTGGGTTAGGACTGGGTTATGCCCGCTTCTGGCTCATGATTTTGCCTTCTTCGCATACTTCTTGGCCAGATCCATGGTCCTCTCTGGTTTGAATCACGTAGTAATGTGGTACCACACTGAAACGGACAATTAAACCTGGTTCCGATCCACATTTTAGGGGATAACACCGGTTAGGTCTGGGTTAGATCTGGGTTATGCCCGCATCTCGCTCATGATTCTGCCTTCATCGCATTCTTGTTCGCCAGAACCTGAGTTTTTTCTGGTTTGAATCACGTAGTAATGTGGTACCACACTGAAACAGACAATTAAACGAGGTTTCGATCAATATTTTAGAGGATAACCCCGGTTAGGTCTGGGTTATGCCCGCATCTGGATCTTGATTTTGACTTTTCCGCATACTTGTTGGCCAGATCCTTGGTTTTCCCTGGTTTGAATCACGTAGTAATGTGATACCGCACTGAATCATTCAATTAAACCTGGTTTCGATCAATATTTTAGAGGATAACACCGGTTAGGTCTGGGTTAGGACTGGGTTATGCCCGCATCTGGCTCATGATTTTGCCTTCTTCGCATACTTGTTGGCCAGATCCTGGGTTTTTTCGGGTTTGAATCACGTAGTAATGTGGTACCACACTGAAACAGACAATTAAACCTGGTTTCGATCAATATTTTAGAGGATAACACCGGTTAGGTCTGGGTTAGGTCTGGGTTATGCCCGCATCTCGCTCATGATTCTGCCTTCATCGCATTCTTGTTCGCCAGAACCTGGGTTTTTTCGGGTTTGAATCACGTAGTAATGTGGTACCACACTGGAACAGACAATTAAACGAGGTTTCGATCAATATTTTAGAGGATAACACCGGTTAGGTCTGGGTTATGCCCGCATCTGGCTCTTGATTTTGACTCTTCCGCATACTTGTTGGCCAGATCCTTGGTTTTCCCTGGTTTGAATCACGTAGTAATGTGATACCGCACTGAAACAGTCAATTAAACCTGGTTTCGATCAATATTTTAGAGGATAACACCGGTTAGGTCTGGGTTAGGACTGGGTTATGCCCGCATCTGGCTCATGATTTTGCCTTCTTCGCATACTTCTTGGCCAGATCCTGGGTTTTTTAGGGTTTGAATCACGTCGTAATGTGGTACCACATTGAAACAGTCAATTAAACCTGGTTTCGATCCACATTTTTGAGGATAACAACGGTTAGGTCTGGGTTAGGTCTGGGTTATGCCCGCATCTGGCACATGATTTTGCCTTCTTCGCATGCTTGTTGGCCAGATCCTGGGTTTTTTTCTGGTTTGAATCACGTAGTAATGTGGTACCACACTGAAACAGACAATTAAACGAGGTTTCGACCAATATTTTAGAGGATAACACCAGTTAGGTCTGAGTTATGCCCGCATCTGGCTCTTGATTTTGACTTTTCCGCATACTTGTTGGCCAGATCCTCGGTTTTCCCTGGTTTGAATCACGTAGTAATGTGGTACCACACTGAAACAGACAATGAAACGAGGTTTCGATCAATATTTTAGAGGATAACACCGGTTAGGTCCGGGTTATGCCCGCATCTGGATCTTGATTTTGACTTTTCCGCATACTTGTTGGCTAGATCCTTGGTTTTCCCTGGTTTGAATCACGTAGTAATGTGATACCGCACTGAAACAGTCAATTAAACCTGGTTTCGAACAATATTTTAGAGGATAACACCGGTTAGGTCTGGGTTAGGACTGGGTTATGCCCGCATCTGGCTCATGATTTTGCCTTCTTCGCATACTTGTTGGCCAGATCCTGGGGTTTTTCGTGTTTGAATCACGTCGTAATGTGGTACCACATTGAAACAGTCAATTAAACCTGGTTTCGGTCCACATTTTTGAGGATAACACCGGTTAGGTCTGGGTTAGGTCTTTGGTTATGCCCGCATCTGGCACATGATTTTGCCTTCGTCGCATACTTGTTGGACAGATCCTGGGGTTTTTCGGGTTTGAATCACGTCGTAATGTGGTACCACATTGAAACAGTCAATTAAACCTGGTTTCGATCCACATTTTTGAGGATAACACCGGTTAGGTCTGTGTTAGGTCTGGGTTATGCCCGCATCTGGCACATGATTTTGCCTTCTTCGCATGCTTGTTGGCCAGATCCTGGGTTTTTTTCTGGTTTGAATCACGTAGTAATGTGGTACCACACTGAAACAGACAATTAAACGAGGTTTCGATCAATATTTTAGAGGATAACACCGGTTAGGTCTGGGTTATGCCCGCATCTGGCTCTTGATTTTGACTTTTCCGCATACTTGTTGGCCAGATCCTTGGTTTTCCCTGGTTTGAATCACGTAGTAATGTGATACCGCACTGAAACAGTCAATTAAACCTGGTTTCGATCTATATTTTAGAGGATAACACCGGTTAGGTCTGGGTTAGGTCTGGGTTATGCCCGCATCTGGCACATGATTTTGCCTTCTTCGCATGCTTGTTGGCCAGATCCTGGGTTTTTTCGGGTTTGAATCACGTAGTAATGTGGTACCACACTGAAACAGACAATTAAACTTGGTTTCGATCCACATTTTAGAGGATAACACCGGTTAGGTCTGCGTTAGGACTGGGTTATGCCCGCATCTGGCTCATGATTTTGCCTTCTTCGCATACTTGTTGGCCAGATCCTGGGGTTTTTCGTGTTTGAATCACGTCGTAATGTGGTACCACATTGAAACAGTCAATTAAACCTGGTTTCGATCCACATTTTTGAGGATAACACCGGTTAGGTCTGGGTTAGGTCTGGGTTATGCCCGCATCTGGCACATGATTTTGCCTTCGTCGCATGCTTGTTGGCCAGATCCTGGGTTTTTTTCTGGTTTGAATCACGTAGTAATGTGGTACCACACTGAAACAGACAATTAAACGAGGTTTCGACCAATATTTTAGAGGATAACACCGGTTAGGTCTGAGTTATGCCCGCATCTGGCTCTTGATTTTGACTTTTCCGCATACTTGTTGGCCAGATCCTCGGTTTTCCCTGGTTTGAATCACGTGGTAATGTGGTACCACACTGAAACAGACAATGAAACGAGGTTTCGATCAATATTTTAGAGGATAACACCGGTTAGGTCCGGGTTATGCCCGCATCTGGATCTTGATTTTGACTTTTCCGCATACTTGTTGGCTAGATCCTTGGTTTTCCCTGGTTTGAATCACGTAGTAATGTGATACCGCACTGAAACAGTCAATTAAACCTGGTTTCGAACAATATTTTAGAGGATAACACCGGTTAGGTCTGGGTTAGGACTGGGTTATGCCCGCATCTGGCTCATGATTTTGCCTTCTTCGCATACTTGTTGGCCAGATCCTGGGGTTTTTCGTGTTTGAATCACGTCGTAATGTGGTACCACATTGAAACAGTCAATTAAACCTGGTTTCGATCCACATTTTTGAGGATAACACCGGTTAGGTCTGGGTTAGGTCTGGGTTATGCCCGCATCTGGCACATGATTTTGCCTTCGTCGCATGCTTGTTGGCCAGATCCTGGGTTTTTTTCTGGTTTGAATCACGTAGTAATGTGGTACCACACTGAAACAGACAATTAAACGAGGTTTCGATCAATATTTTAGAGGATAACACCGGTTAGGTCTGGGTTATGCCCGCATCTGGCTCTTGATATTGACTTTTCCGCATACTTGTTGGCCAGATCCTTGGTTTTCCCTGGTTTGAATCACGTAGTAATATGATACCGCACTGAAACAGTCAATTAAACCTGGTTTCGATCAATATTTTAGAGGATAACACCAGTTAGGTCTGGGTTAGGACTGGGTTATGCCCGCATCTGGCTCATGATTTTGCCTTTTTCGCATACTTGTTGGCCAGATCCTGGGTTTTTTCGGGTTTGAATCACGTAGTAATGTGGTACCACACTGAAACAGACAATTAAACCTGGTTTCGATCAATATTTTAGAGGATAACACCGGTTAGGTCTGGGTTAGGTCTGGGTTATGCCCGCATCTGGCTCTTGATTTTGACTTTTCCGCATACTTGTTGGCCAGATCCTTGGTTTTCCCTGGTTTGAATCACATAGTAATGTGATACCGCACTGAAACAGTCAATTAAACCTGGTTTCGATCAATATTTTAGAGGATAACACCGGTTAGGTCTGGGTTAGGACTGGGTTATGCCCGCATCTGGCTCATGATTTTGCCTTCTTAGCATAATTCTTGGCCAGATCCTTGGTCCTCTCTGGTTTGAATCACGTAGTAATGTGGTACCACACTGAAACAGACAATTAAACCTGGTTCCGATCCACATTTTAGGGGATAACACCGGTTAGGTCTGGGTTAGATCTGGGTTATGCCCGCATCTCGCTCATGATTCTGCCTTCATCGCATTCTTGTTCGCCAGAACCTGGGTTTTTTCTGGTTTGAATCACGTAGTAATGTGGTACCACACTGAAACAGACAATTAAACGAGGTTTCGATCAATATTTTAGAGGATAACACCGGTTAGGTCTGGGTTATGCCCGCATCTGGATCTTGATTTTGACTTTTCCGCATACTTGTTGGCTAGATCCTTGGTTTTCCCTGGTTTGAATCACGTAGTAATGTGATACCGCACTGAAACAGTCAATTAAACCTGGTTTCGATCAATATTTTAGAGGATAACACCGGTTAGGTCTGGGTTAGGACTGGGTTATGCCCGCATCTGGCACATGATTTTGCCTTCTTCGCATACTTGTTGGACAGATCCTGGGGGTTTTCGGGTTTGAATCACGTAGTAATGTGGTACCACACTGAAACAGACAATTAAACCTGGTTTCGATCCACATTTTAGAGGATAACACCGGTTAGGTCTGCGTTAGGACTGGGTTATGCCCGCATCTGGCTCATGATTTTGCCTTCTTCGC